>NW_026606094.1:10205000-12605000 GCF_029834395.1 Sorex fumeus | reverse complement strand
TATTTTGTATAAAAAGTGTATCTCTATTTATAGTGTTTCATCATTTATTGATGTTAGCATCAATTCATGACTTTACTTAAAACATTAGCTGTTAGGGGATCACTTGGTGCTCAGAATCAAAGCAAAGTCAGCCACATTTGAAAAATAGACTGTGTTTAAGGATAAAAGACTAGCCCCAGGGATAAAAGACTTTCATTTACGTTTATTTCTTCTCTATTGTTATGCCTTATTTATGTTGTATAGCACTGCACTGTCTTCCAGTTTTTCATCGATTTGCTTGAGCAGGCCCAGTAACGTCTCCTCTATGAGACTTGTTATTACTGTGTTTGGCCTATCAAATACGTCTCGGGTAGTTTGCCAGGCTTTACCGTACAGGAGAGATACTCTCAGTAGCTGCCGGGCTTTCTGAGAGGCATGGAGGAATCAAACCTGGGCTGACCCGGTTGGCCTAGAGCAAGGCAAAAGCCTTACCCACTGTGCTATCACTCCAGCCCAAGTTGTATATTAACTGTATAATATTACTTCTTTGTATAAACACTAAACCTTGGTAATAAGATAGAAAAATAAGTAAAAAAAAAACCCTTATCTTATGTTTAGATTTTTCTTTCAATGCTAGTTACGTCATTCCGTCCCCTTTTCTTAATTGCAAGTGTTTTTTTTTTTTTTTTTTTTTTTTTTTTTATGTAGGAGTACTGCTATTTATTCAGCCACTGATTAGCTGATTGAATTGGGCATGAACTCCACCTTACTTTTTTTTCATAATTTTATTTTTTTTTCTTCTTTTATTTATTTATTGAATCACTGTGGGAAAAGTTACTAAGCTTTCAGGTTTAAGTCTCGGACATACAATGATCAAACACCTTTTCCTTCACCAGTACTCATTTTTCAGCACTATGAACCAGGGCCCGCTGGGGGAACAGGCCAAGGCACAAAACCTATTCCCACCTGGAGTGGCCCAGTGCCAGTAACCTACTGCAGGAACAGGTCACATTTCTGCCAAAAGCCTTTGGGTTCCAAGATTCATTTCTGAGTCTCTGGTGTCATGGCCATTAAGCAGTTTGATCAGGAACCAGAGAGGCCATGCCTCCAATTATATAGCTGAGCCAGAGGTGGATTGTCAGTGTGTCTCTCACATACCTAACTTTTGATTATTTACTTTCCTGGTAACCTTTGCCCCTAGTTTTGGGATCTGGCCAAAGGCACAGCAGCAATTTTGGGGTATCTGAAAGTCTGATGGTGGCATGAGCCTGCTGATGCACTAGACTCACAGGTACAGATTGACCTGCTGGTGGCACCATACCCCCAATTGCAATGTTTTAATAAGAAATGTAAATAAATTCTTAATCTAATTTATTTAAAAGTACATAATGCTTTTTGTTTGACTATTATTCACTAATACCTTTCAATATTTGATTTTTGATTTGATTTTATGAAGATTGAATATTACATATCAGCCAATGTATTTCTTGGAAATTATTTTGCTTTGATTCTCTGTTTTTTTATGTCATGGAAACAGTTGTTAATTTGGGGAAAATTATGATTATTATTGTATTAAATAATTCTTTGAACCATTCTCTTATTCTATTGCTTTCATATAATTGATAAAACTTTGATAATTATAAGAAATTCCTTAAATATTCTCTCCAATCTTATTATTAGATATTTTTTCTTTTAGCATTTCAACTTGGAAATTGTGTCAATTTATTTCCTGGTATACTGATTCTTTCCTCAGACATGATTGTTCCACTGTTAAATGCATCAACTTATATTTTGATTTTCTTTTACTATTTCGAGTTATATGTTTAGTCTTTTATCTTGATTTTTCCCCTAGAGTTTCAATATATCTGTTTTTATTGCTGCCTGTTCTTGCAAATTGTACTCATTTTACACGGATCTCTTACCATACAAACTAAGCTGTAGATATTTCAAAATCTCTTATATCTGAATCTATTTATATGCTTTGCTTTGCCTTCAAGGATCATTTTTTTCATTTTGTTTGTGCTATTTTATTTTTACCTTTTAGCATGACTTTTTTTACATTAAAAACAAACTCTCATTTAATATTTAGATAGGGTTAAAAGAGATCAGATAACTCTACTATCACAGATAATTCAAAAACTTTAAAATATAATGCATTTTTCTAACATAGGTATAATGTTTTTTCTATAATGGTTTTTTCTCTAAATTTTAAACCTTACTGGCAGGAGCAACTGTACAGTGAGTAGGGCCCATACCTTCCATACAGCCAAAACAGATTTTATACACAGTGCCCCATACAATTCCCACAGCCCCTATAGGAGTGATTCCTGAGCACAGAGCTAGGAGTAGTCCCGAGCATCGCTCCATGTGCCCCCACCCCCCAATTTTTTTTAATCGATTAATTTTTTAAGACAATGTCTTTATTCCAAATAAATGAAGATTTGTGGTACATTTGACTTCATATAACACCATTCACATGTTAGTTATAATAAACATTCTAGCTGTTTCATCTTTTAAGCTGTCAAACTAATTTCAGTATCCATATTGAAGAGGTCCTCTAGGTGTTTAACATGTAATTATGTTTCTCTTACAAACTAATTTTTCCTTTAGGATTTGAAATGAAAAATTTTAATTATTTAATAGCTTAGAACTAGTATCTTTTAATTTAAACTAAGTATGTTTCTCTTTTTTTAATTTTTATTAGTGAAACAACCTGAGGTACGGTTGTAGACATACAAATTTTTGTGCTTGGGTTTCAATTATACAATGATCGGGTATCCATCATCCACCATGGCCCATTTTCCACCACCATTGATCCCAGTACCCCTCTCACCCCCCATCCCCTCCATCCCACCCTGCCTCTGTGGCAGAGCATTCTCTTTTGTTCTCTCTCTCCTTTTGGGTGCTGTGGTTTGCAAAGAAGCATGTCACATCACTGGACAAGCAAGTGAAAACAGAGATAGACAAATGGGACTATCTTAAACTAAGAAGTTTCTGCACCTCAAAAGAAACAGTGACAAAAATACAAAGACAGTCTACAGAATGGGAAAGGATATTTACCCAATACCTATCAAACAAAGGGTTGATATCAAGGATATGCAAAGTACTGGTTAAACTCCACAAGAAGAAAACATCCAACCCCATTCAAAATGGGGTGACGAAATGAACAGATACTTTATCAAAGAAGAAATCCGAATGGCAAAAAGGCACATGAGAAAATGCTCAACATCATTAATCATCAGGGAGATGAGATAAAAACAACAATGAGATATCATCTCACACCACAGAGAGTGGTCCACATCCAAAAGAACAAAATCAATCGGTATTGGCGTGGATGTGGAGAGAAAGGGAACCTCCTTCACTGCTGGTGGGAATGCCGACTGGTTCAGCTGCTTTGGAGAACAGTATGGACGATTCTCAAAAAATTAGAAATTGAGCTCCCATTTGACCCAGAAATACCACTCCTGGGAGTATATCTCAGAAAGGCAAAAAAGTATAGTCGAAGTGACATCTGCACTTGTTTGTTCATTGCAGCACTCTTTACAATAGCCAGAATCTGGAAAAAACCTGAGTGCCTGAGAACAGATGACTGGTTAAAGAAACTTTGGTACATCTGCACAATGGAACACAATGTAGCTGTTAGAAAAGATGAAGTCATGAAATCTATATACAAGTGGTACTACATGGAAAGTATCATGCTAAGTGAGATGAGTCAGAAAGAGAGGGACAGACAGAAAGATTGCATTCATCTGGGGAACATAAAGTAACAAAATAGGAGACTAACACCCACGAATAGCCGAGATAAGTACCAGGAGGTTCACTCCATGGCTTGGAGGCTAGCCACACATGCTAGGGGAAAAGGCAGCTCAGATAGAAAAGGGAGCACCAAATAAAGGGTGTTGGAAGGATCCTCCCAGGATGGGAGATGCATGCTGAAAGTAGACTATAGACCGAACATGACTGCCACTCAATGCCTCTTTTGCAAACCACGGCATGACTTTTTTGAGGGCATGGCTGACTTTGTATCTTATTAGATAATGGAAACTAAGGCAAATGGATCTTAGTGTGAGAGTTATAGACTATTATTTTCAATATAGCTAAAGTTCAATGTCCGTCTTGTTTTTTTATGGTACTCTTTTTGTCTATCCACAAGAAACATATTAATTTTAATCCAAGTCTTGTACTTCTTTTCATCTGCAGTCATCAATTATTTTATAGTAGCCCTACTTTATAGTAGCCCAACTGGTGTTGTTGTGAGAGGTAATGAAAACTATGTGTTTTGTAGTTCTTATAAAAATCAGAGTCCTGTCTCCAAGGTAGGTGATAAAGGTGTTTTAGAGGCTTACACTTAAGTTGTTTTTTTTTAACCATATTATTTACATTTTCACAGAGTAGCTCCTTTTGGAGTGTTAAAGAACACAAAGTTCTACGTATATTTCGTATATTTCAAAATGCACATTTTATAGTGCCTCATACCTTGTAGCATGCAAGAAGGAATATATTTTCTTTGTTTTTTTGTTTTCAGAAGTGCAGGGAAGAGCTCCTACAAACAAAATTCATGGAGTTACATTTCATGGAAGTGTGTGGCTCCTTTTAATCTACCCTCCACATGATCAGCCTTAACTCTCAAACTACTCTAGACTAGCTAGGTAACCTAAATCACCTAAAAGATAAAGGAAGAAATGGTGATTTTAAGTGTATATAACTCTTCATGTTAGCTGGATGGGCTCAAGACTTTCAAACTTTGTAAATCAAAGTGAAAACTAGAAGACTATAATACTTATGTTTAATAAGTCACAAAATGTATACTGAATTGTTTTGGCAAAAATTGTAATGTCACACAAATGCAATTATATTTTCATGTGTATTTTACATTGTATGATATTCTTTTTCATCCTCATTCTTACTACTGATACCTGAGCAGTAAGCCTCAACACATACATAACCATTATACAGAGATTCACAGAAATTATACCCATAGAAAAAATACTTTTAAAATGGAACAAATGCTTGACTAAATCTTCATTCTTCCCCTTGTACATTTAACCTCTTAAGAAATATATGTGGATTTATTTCTGTGTTTGTTTGTTTGTTTGTTTGTTTTGGAGTTACACCGGGTATTGCTCAGGGCTTACTCCTAGCTTTGGACTCAGGAATCACTCCTGGCAGTGCTTGGAGACCTTATGGGTTACACAGAATCAAATCTGGCAAGGCAACTGTGCTATTCGCTGTACTATATCTCTGGCCCTTATATGTGAATTTCTGGAAGCGTGGTGACTCCATGTTAACCTATAACATAAACTTAGGCATAGTTCATCGATTTTGCTCGAGCGGGCCCAGTAACATCTCCATTGGAGACTTTGTTGTTACTGCGTTTGGCATATCGAATACATCACGGGTAGCTTGCCAGGCTTTGCCGTGCGGGCGAGATACTCTCAGTAGCTTGCCGGGCTCTCCGAGAGGGGTGGAGGAATCGAACTCGGGTTGGCCATGTTGGCTGAGTGCAACGCCCTACCGCTGTGCTATTGCTTCAGCCCTAGGCATAGTTAAAAATAATAAATTTGTGCGGTGCTCTTCCTCTGCATTTTATTCCTCATGTCCTTTACCAATGTCCATCTAATAAGTTTAAAACACAAACACTCTGTCTTTGATGTTTTCCCTGGGAGAATCTCAGGACAAGTACAAGGAAAACAAGTTCCAGAATGTGTGTATGCCTGAATGAAAGCTAGCAATATTTTCTCTTTATGTGATGTTTATATTTCTAAATGTATGGTGATAACTGTACTCCCTGAAATTAGATTTCTGCAATTAGCACCTTAAATTTGCCTTGCTTTGAAATGTGGAACTGGGAATTATCACCTACCAGATGCAGAATTTCTGGATTATATCGAAGAACAAAGATAAAAACATATGGAGAAAAGTCAGTGAGACCATTATGTTGGGAAATTTTTTTATTAAAGATAATTTGAAGAATATTTCTCCATGTTTTTTTTTAGGAAAAATATAATTGACCTATGTAAAATCTGGGGGTTATTTTAGTTGTTTTTGATGCCACATCCAGAGATGCTCAGGTCTTACTGCTGATTCTGTGCTTGGGAATCACTCCTGAAGGGGGTTGGGGGCCCATAAGGGTTATTGGATGTCAAATAAGAGTAGCAGTTAGGTGGTACAAGGCAAGTTCTTTACCTGCTGTATTATTTTTCCAACCCTAGAATTTGGCCTTTCAAAATATCTTAAGTATGAAAACAACTAGAACTGCAAATATATATTGAAAAATGTTAAAACCAATTAAAAAAGATTACTTAGAGCCAATAATTCTAATATAACAGTTTTATAGGTCTAAATTCTACAATTATATTTTTCATCTTTCTAACATTTTTATTCTCTTTTAATCTTCATATATATTTGGTGATTACAAAAAATACAATGATATGTTGGAATATTATAGGCCTTAAACTTAATGGTGAATAAATTTTTAACTCTGTAATTCATCGTAATTAATTTTTTAATTATAAAAATATAATTATAAATATGAGTGTGATTTTTTTTAATTTGAAAAAAAATTAATTGAATCACCACAAGATACACAGTTGCGTTGCAAGGCTGTTCATGATAGGTTTCAGTCATACAGTGCTTCAAGATCCATCGTTTTTCCAGTGTACATTTCCCACCAATAACCCCCCTCTTTTTCTTTCTGCTACCACACTCCTGCACCCAGACTGTCTATATGAAGGACACTTAACACTTTCCTTCTTTTTCCCTCTCTTTCTCCTTTTGGGCATTATGGTTTGCAATAAAGATACTGAGAGGATATCATGTTTTTTCCTTTACCTACTTTCAGCAGGCAGTTCTTATCCAGAGTGATTATTTCCTACTATTTTTATCACAGTGGTCACTTCTTTATTCCTACTTCCTTCTCCTCAAGCACTTGAAGCAGGCTTCCAAACATTGGCCAATGCTCTAGGCCCTTGTTTCTACTGTCCATAGGTATTAGTCGCAAATTATGTTTTTTTTCATATTCCACAAATGAGTGCAATCATTCTATGTCTGTCCCTCTCTTTTAGACTCATTTCACACAGCATGATACTCTCCATGCCCTTCCGTTTATAAACAAATTTCTTGACTTCATTTTTCATAACAGCTACATAGTATTCTATTGTTTAAATGTACCATAGTTTTTTAAACCAGTTGTCTGTTCTCAGGCACTCAGCTTGTTTCCAGATTTTGCTATTGTGAATAGTGCTGCAATAAAGAAAGAAATGCAGATGGCATTTCTGCTTTTTGTTTTTGGCTTCCTGGGGTATATTCCCAGAAGTGGTATTTCTGAGTTGCATGGAAGTTCAGTTTCTAGCTTTTTGAGGAGTGCCCATATTGTTCTTAAAAAGAGTTGGACCAGTTTAGCATTCCCAATAATGAAGGAGAGTACCTTCATCCCTGTATCCATGCCAGCAATAGGGTTATTGTTTTTTTTCTTTTATTATTATGTTTATTTGTTTTGTTTTGATATGTATAAGTCTCTGTGGTGTGAGATGATATCTCATTGCCATTTTGATTTGCATCTTCCTGATGATTAGTGATAGAGAGCATTTTTTGCATATCTTTTGGCATTTGCATTTCTTCTTTGAGGAAGTTCCTGTGCATTACTTCTCCCCATTTTTAAATATAGCTGGATGCTTTTTTTCTTTTTTTCCTTTTTTTCCACGTTTGTTCTAATTTTTATTATTATTATTATTATTATTATTATTATTAGTGAAACACCATGAAGTACAGTTGTAGATTTACAATTTTTTTGTGCTTGGGTTTCAATTATACAATGATCAAATACCCATCCCTCCACCAGTGCCCATTTTCCACCACCATGGATAATATCCCTTCCACCCCCATCCCTCCCATCCCACCCTGCCTCTGTGGCAGGGCAATCCCTTGTGTTCTCTCTCTCCTTTTGGGCGTTGTGGTCTGCAAAAGAGGCTTTGAGTGGCAAACATGTTCAGTCCATAATCTACTTTCAACATGCATCTCCCCTCCTGGGAGGATCCTCCAAACACCCTTTATTTGGTGCTCCCTTCTCTTTCTGAGCTGCCCCTTTCCCTAGAATGCCCAGCTGGCTTCTAAGCTATGGAATAATCCTCCTGGTGCGAATCTCAGCTATTCTTGGGTATTAATCTCATTTTGTTTCTTTATATTCCCCAGATGAATGCAATCTTTTTATGTCTATCCCTCTCTTTCTGACTCATTTCTCTTAGCATGATACTTTCCATGTTGTACCACTTGTATATAAATTTCTTGACTTCATCTTTTCTAAGAGCTACATAGTACTCCATTCTGTGGGTGTACCAAGATTCTTTAACCAGTCATCTGTTCTTGGGCATTCAGGTTTCTTCCAGTTTCTGGCTATTGTAAAGAGTGATGCAATGAACAAACAAGTGCAGATGTCACTTCGACTATACATTTTTGCCTCTCTGGGATATATTCCCAGGAGTGGTATTGCTAGGTCAAATGGGAGCTCAATTTCTAATTTTTTGAGAATCATCCATATTGTTTTCCAGAAGGGCTGAACCAGTCGACATTCCCACCAACAGTGAAGGAGTGTCCCTTTCTCGCCATATCTGCGCCAGCATCGGTTGCTTTTGTTCTTTTGAATGTGGGCCAGTCTCTGAGGTGTGAGATGGTATCTCATTGTGGTTTTGATCTGCATCTCCCTGATGATTAATGATGTAGAGCATTTTCTCATGTGCTTTTTTGCCATTCGATTTCTTCTTTGAGAAAGTTTCTGTTCATTTCATTGCCCCATTTTTTGATGGGGTTGGATGTTTTCTTCTTGTGGAGTTCAACCAGTATTTTGTATATCCTTGATATCAACCCCTTGTCAGATATGTGTTCGGCGAATATCCTTTCCCATTCTGTAGACTGTCTTTGTATTTTGGTCACTGTTTCTTTGGAGGTGCAGAAGCTTCTTAGTTTAAGATAGTCCCATTTATCTATCTCTGTTTTCACTTGCTGGGCCAGTGGCGTGGCATCTTTGAAGATACCATTAACTTCAATATCATGGAAGGTTTTGCCAACTTTTTTCTTCAATGTACCTTATGGTTTCTGGTCTGATGTTGAGGTCTTTAATCCATTTTGATCTTACTTTTGTACATGGTGTTAGGCAGAGTTCTGAGCCCATTTTTTGCATGTAGCCGTCCAGTGATGCTAGCACAATTTGTTAAAGAGGATTTCCTTACTGCACTTCACATTACTTGCACCTTTATCAAAGATTAGATGATCATATGATTGAGGGGAGATGTCAGTGAATTCAACCCAGTTCCGTTAGTCTGCAGTTCAGCCTTTGTTCCAGTACCATGCTGTTTTAATTATTACTGCTTTGTAGTAGAGTTTGAAGTTAGGGAGGTTGATTCCTCCCATTTTCTTTTTCCCAAGAATTGCTTTAGCTATTCGTGGGGGCTTATTGTTCCATATAAATTTCAGGAGTGTTTGCTCCATTTCTTTGAAGAATGTCATGGGTATCCTTATAGGGATTGCATTGAATTTATACAATGCTTTCGGTAGTATTGCCATTTTGACAATGTTAAGTCTCCCGACCCATGAGCAGGGGATATCTTTCCATTTCCTCATGTCCTCTTTTATTTCCTGAAGTAGCGTTTTGTAGTTTTCTTTGTACAGGTCCTTTACTTCCTTAGTTAAGCTGATTCCTAGGTACTTGATTTTCTGAGGCACAATTGTGAACGGGATTGTTTTTTTCATGTTGCTTTCTTCTCTCTCCCTGTTTGGTATAGGAAAGCCATGGACTTTTGGGTATTGATTTTATAGCCTGCAAATTTACTATACAAGTCTATAGTTTCTAGGAGTTTTTTGGTGGAGGTTATTGGGTTCTCTAAGTATAGTATCATATCATCTGCGAATAGTGAGAGCTTGATTTCTTCCTTTCCTACCTGAAGGCCCTTAATATTTTTTTCTTCCCTAATCGCTATTGCAAGTACTTCCGGTACTATATTGAACAGCAGTGGAGAGAGTGCGCATCCTTGTCTCGTCCCTGATCTTAGAGGGAAGGCTCTCAGATTTTCCCCATTGAGGATGATGCTTGCTGTAGGCTTGTGTTAGATGGCTTTAACTATGTTGAGGAAAGTTCCCTCTATACCCATTTTAGCTAGGGTTTTCATCATAAAGGGGTGCTGGATCTTGTCAAATGCTTTCTCTGCATCTATTTATATGATCATATGCATTTTATCTTCTCTTTTGTTGATATGATGGATGATGTTGATTGATTTCCGAATGTTGAACCATCCTTGCATCCCTGGGATGAATCCTACTTGGTCATGGTGTATGATCTTTTTGATGAGTAGTTGGATTCTATTTGCTAGTAGTTTGTTGAGGATCTTTGCATCTGTTTTCATCAGGGATATCGGCCTGTAATTCTCTTTCTTTGTGGAATGTCTGTCTGCTTTTGTTATCAGTGTGATATTTGCTTCGTAGAAACTGTTCAGAAGTGTTTTTGATATTTCAATTTTGTGGAAAAGCTTAAAGAGGATTGGGAGTAAGTTCTCTTTAAAGATTTGGATGAATTCACTAGTGAATCCATCCGGGCCAGGGTTTTTGTTCTTGGGGAGACTTTTTATTACCATTTCAATGTACTTGATGGTGATAGGTATGTTGAGGTATTCCAGGTCTTCTTGGTTCAGCCTTGGGAGTCTGTAGGAGTCTAGTAATTTATCCATTTCCTCGAGGATTTGATGTTCCCTGGCATAAAGCTTCTCAAAGTACTCCCTGAGGATCCTTTGAATTTCTGTAGTTTCTTTTGTAATGACCCCCTTTTCATTTCTGATTCGGTTTATTAGGGTTTTCTCTCTCCCTTTCTTTGTGAGTTTTGCTAGAGGCTTATCGATCTTGTTAATTTTCTCAAAGAACCAGCTCTTGGTTTCATTGATCTTTCGGATTGTTTTTAGGGTTTCCATCTCGTTAATCTCCACTCTGAATTTTATTATTTCCTTTCTCCTGTTCGGGTTGTGCTCCTTTTTTTGGTCCTTTTCCAAGCTCTTAAGCTGTGAGGTTAGGTTGCTTATGTGTGCTTGCTCCTCCTTCCTGAGGAAAGCTTGTAGAGCTATAAACTTTCCTCCTAACACAGCTTTAGCTGTGTCCCATAAATTTTGGTAACTCGTGTTCTCATTTTCATTCGTTTCTAGGAATCTTTTGATTTCCTCTTTGATTTCCTTTCTAAGCCACTTGTTGTTCAATAGCGCACTGTTTAATTTCCAGGTGTTTGATTTAGTTTTCTGTTTTTGTGTTTGATTTACTTCTAATTTCAGCGTATTATGGTCTGAGAAGATTGTTGATACTATATCTTCTTAATTTTATGGAGGCATGTTTTGTGGCTCAGCATGTCGTCTCTCTTGGAGAATGTTCCATGTACGCTTGAGAAGAATGTGTATTCAGCTTTTGAGGATGAAGTGTCCTGTACATATCTACGAAGTCCCTTTCTTCCATTGTTTCCCTCAGATGAAGTATGTCCTTGCTAACCTTGAGTCTGGTTGATCTATCAAGAGGTGACAAAGCGGTGTTAAAGTCTCCCACTAGTATTGTGTTTCTATTCATGTCTTTTTCTAAATCTATGATTAGTTTTTTTAAGTACTTTGCTGGTCTCTCATTAGGTGCATATACATTTATTATTGTAAGTTCTTCCTGTTGTACAGATCCTTTGATCAATAAGAAATGGTCTTCACTGTCTCTTATGACATTCTTCACTCTGAAATTGATGTGGTCTGATATTAGGATGGCTACCCCAGCTTTTTTATGGGAGCTGTTTGCCTGTTGGATTGTTTTCCAGCCTTTGACTCTGAGTCTGTGTTTGTTTTGACTATTGAGATGTGTTTCTTGCAGCCAGCAGAATGTTGGGTTCAATTTTCTCATCCATCCTGCCACCCTATGTCTTTTAATTGGTGCGTTTAGCCCATTGACATTGAGAGAGATTATTGTTATGGGATTTTGTCCCATTGTTCTGTGGAAATTTGGTGTATTTGAGGGGCCTTTCTTGCCTTAACGTAGCCCATTTAGTTGTTCTTGTAACCATGGTTTTGAGTCTATGAAGTTCCTGAGTTGTTGTTTGTCTGTGAAACTGTGTGTTGTTCCTTCTATTATGAATGAGAGTCTCGCTGGGTAAAGTATTTTTGGAGTGGCATTTATTTCATTGAGTTTTTTCACTATGTCCCACCACTGTTTTCAGGCCATGAGGGTTTCATCAGAAAATCAGCTTTGAATTTTAAGGATGCAACTTTGTAAGAGATTTCTTTCTTCAATCTTGCTGCTTTCAAAATTTTGTCTCTGTCTAAGGTTTTGGTCATTTTGATCATAATGTGTCTTGCGGTATTTTTATTCGGATTTCTTCTAGCTGGTACCCTTCAGGCCTCCTGAATGTAGTCACAAGTTTTCTTCAGCTCTGGAAACGTTGTAGAAATGATGTCTTTGATAGTTTCTTCTTCATCAAGGTTTTCTTCTTGTCCCTCTGGGACTCCAAGAATTCTTATGTTACCCCTCTTGGATTCGTCATGATCTTCTCTTGCCATCTGTTCCCGAATTGTGAGTCTCTTTTCCATTTTCTGCTCTTTCCTGGAAAGTCTCTGAACTTCATCTTCGAGCTCACTGATTATGTTCTCAGCAGCTGTTACTCTGCTGCTGAGGCCTTCCATTGAGTTTTTCAATTCGCCTACCAGGTTTTTCAGGTCTGACATTTCCGATTGCATTTTCCTCATTTCTCCCTTCAAATCCTCTTGTCTTTTATTGGCATTGCTTTCCATTGTTTCTTTTAGTTCCCTAAGCATCCTAAGTAGCTCCCTTCTGAATTCCTTGTCAGAGAGTTTGTCTAATACTACAGTACTGTTGATGTCTTCTGGGCTAGCCTCTTCAATAAGAAAGTTTGGTGGGCTTTTGCGTTGCTTCACCATTGTGACAAGTGTGGTTTAGTCCGTCACGTTCACTGTTACTATTCTGCTTAATATTCAGTGTGAGTTGAGATAGGCTTGTGTGTTATTGGCTACTGTGTATCTAGTTGGCTGAGCTAAACTAGAGAATTTTCCGTCTAAGAAGGTAGGTTATGGTTCCTAGGGCATATGTAGTGGGAGAATATTCTGCAGCTGCGTTAGTGGCCACGGCTCCGGAAAGGGTCCCTGTGCTGTTCTCGCGCAGATCAGGGGGAAAAAACGGCTGTTCTATGAGATCGAGGTAGCTGCGCATGCCCAGAGAGAGTCCAAGGCCCTGGGGGCGGGCTGTACCTGGTTGGAATTAGGAGAGGTACCTGGAGACGTTCAGCTTTGTTGCTGAGGGGTGGGGCTCAGATCCCGTCCCACGCAGATCAGGGGAAAAAACCTGCTGTTCTATGAGATCGAGCTAGCTGCTCATGCCCAGAGAGAGTTCCAGGCTCTGGGGGCAGGCTGTACCTGGTTGGAATGAGCGGATGCTTTTTTTCTTGTAAAGTTCTACCAGTGTCTTATATATCTTAATTAGAAATCCCTTATCAGTTGTGTATTGGCTAAATAATTTTTCCCATTCTGTGGGTTGTCTTTGCATCTTGGTCACTTTTTCTTTTGAGGAGCAGAAGCTTGTTAGTTTAATGTAGTTGCATCTGTTAACTTTTCTAACAATTGCTTGGTAATTGGTGTTTAGCTTTAGCTTTAATATCATGGATGGTAATATCATGCCCACGATTTTCTCTATGTACCTATGGATTCATGTCTAATATTTAGGTCTTTATTGCATTTTGATCTGACTTTTATGCCTGGCCTTGGAAAGAGGCCTAAATTCTTTTTTCCCCCTTAATTGTAGCTCCCCAGTTTGCCCAGCACCAACTGTTGATGAGGCTTTCTTTGTTTCACATTATATTTCTTGCTCCTTTATCAAAGATTAAGTGATCAAGAATAAGGTTGGTGTCAGGATACTCATTTTCGTTCTTTAGACTGCAAATCCGCCTTTATCCCAATTCCTTACTCTTTCAATTACTACTGCTTTGTAGTACAGTTTGAAGTTGGGGAAGGTGATGATGCCTCCCATCTTCTTTTCCTCAAGAATGGCTTTAGCTTTGTGGGGGGTTGTTGTTCCCTATGAATTTCAGTAGTGTTTGATCTATTTCTTTGAAAAAAATGTCATGGGCCCATTATTGTGAGAAAATTGAATCTGTATAATGATTTGGGAAGTATTGTCATAATTACATTGTTTTTCCTCCTAATCCATGATCATTTTCCTCCTAGTCCATGATCTGGTGGTGTTTCCGTTTCCATTTTCTCATGTCCTCTTTCATTTCATGAAGTAGTGTTTTGTAGTTTACTTTGTATAGCTCCTTCACCTTTTTAGTTGAACTGACTTTAAGGTACTTGATTTTCTGAGGCACATTTGTGAATGGGATTGTTTCTCTAGTATCTCTGTCTTCTCATTCATTGTTTGTGTATAGAAAAGCCATGAATTTGGGGCATTAATTCTGTAAACTGATATTTTACTATACAATCCTATTGTATTTAGGAGCTTTTTTGTAGATTTTTAATATCATGTCACCTGAAAATAGTGAATGCTTTACTTCTTCCTTTCCTATCTAGATGCTCTTGATAACTTTTTCATGCCTAATCACTGTGGCAAGTACTTACAGTATTATATTGACTAGGAGAGGCAAGAGTCTGCAATCTTGTCTTGTGCCTGATATTAGAGAGAAAGCCTTTAGCTTTTCCACATTGAGAACAAATACTCGCTGCGGGCTCCTGGTAGATGGCTTTCACTGCATTGAGGAAGGTTCCTTCAACAAGAATTTTGTTGATTGATTTTATTGTGAATGGGTGCTGGATTCTGTCAAATGCTCTTTCTGTATCTTTGATATGATCTTATGATTTTTAATCTTTTATTAATGTGGTGTATTATGTTGATTGACTTGTGAATGTTAAACCATCTTTACATTGCTGACATGAATCCTACTTGGTCACAGTGCATGATCTTTTTAATGAGTTGTTGGATTCTATATGCTGGTATTTTGTTAAGGATATTTGCAACTGTATTTATCAAGGAGATCAGTCTGTAACTTTCTTTTTTTGTGCTGTCTCTGTCTGCTGTTCTGAAGTGTTTTATTTTCTTCAATTTCCTGGAAAAGCTTAAAAGTATTGACTGTAGGTCCTCTTTAAATATTTGAAAGAATACATCAGGGTCTTTGTTTTTGTTCTAGGGAAGACTTTTTGTTACCATTTCAATTTTCATGATAGTATTAGGTCTCTCAAGGTACTCCAAATCTTCTTGGTTCAGCCTTGGTATGTTACAGGAATCCAGAAACTTAGCAATATTTTTTGAGGTTCTCTTTTTTCATGGCATAAAAATTCTCAATGAAATTTCTGATGCTCCTATGGATATCAGTAGTTTCTATTGCAATGTCCTGCTCTTCATTTCTGATTTCGTTTATTAGTTCTCACTGTTTGTGAATTTTGCTAGTGATTTATCAATCTTGTTTATTTTCTTAAAGAACCAGTTTTTGGCATCATTGATGTTCTGTATTATTTTTTCAGATTTCAGATAATTGATTTCTGCTCTAAGTTTTTTGTTTTGTTTTGTTTTTTTCCTCCTGCCTTTGTGCTCCCTTTGTTGGTCATTTTCCAAGATCTTAAGCTGTGAGGTCAAATTATTGATATGGGCCTTTTTTCCTTCCTGCTGAATGCTTGTAGAGCTATAAACTTGCCTCTTAACATTACTGTTGCTATGTGCCGTGAGTTCTTGTAGCTTGTGCCCCTTGCTTCCAGAAATCTTTTGATTTCCTCTCACCCACTGTTTGTTCAGTAGAGAGCTGTTGAATTTCCAGAATTTTCATTTGATTCTCCATTTCTGTGTGGGATTCACTTCTATTTTCAGTACATCATCTGAAAAAAGATAGTCGATACAATTCCTATCCTCTTAATTTTATGAAGGTATGTTTTGTGGCCCAGCATGTTGTCCTCTTGGGGAATTTCCCATGTACACTGGAGAAGAATGTAAATTAAGACTTGGGGAAATTAAATACTATATATAAATATTTATACATTATAAATCCTAAATATACATTTATACATATGTATACACTAAGCCCCTTTATTCTTTCTTCCCTCAAATAAAGTATTTCATGCTGAGTTTTAGTCTGGTTGATCTATCTACAAGTGACAAGTGGGTGTTGAAATCTCCAGTTACTATTTTGTCACTATGAATGTCTTTCTTCAAGTCTATTAGCACTCATTTTACGTATTTTGCTAGTCACTCATTAGGTACATATCTATTTAGGACTGTGATATCTTTCTAACATCCCTTGATCATTTAGAAATTATCTTCACTGTATAACCTTATAACCTCCTTCAGCTAGAAGCCTATGTGGTATGATACTAATCATGTGTAATCACTTGTCATCCCTTTGTTCATCAATTTCCTCGAGCGGGCTCCAGTAACGTTTCCATTCATCCCTGTCACATGATAGTGTAGCTTAATGGTGTCTGCTTGCTCCAGGAACATGAAGAGCATCAGAGTCTTAATGAAGTCTGACCATCTTGTAGGATGGCAAACAGGTGTTCTTTTGACATCCCGTGGAATCCAGTTGATAATGGCTCTAGTTCAGCAGTTGTCTCCAAATTGGATTTTGTGTCTGGCCCATCTGATTTTTGACACCTTGGCAAACAAGGCAGCATCTCTGATCTTCAACTGTTGATAGAGGTCAGAACTCCAGATTCCTTTTCTCACTTGAGTGTAGCATGATACTACAAGCATACCTCTTTCAATTTCTCTTTGGGTGACCCAAATAGTGTTCTCATCCTGTTTTCGTAGGTCCCAGGTCTCTGAGGCATATATTAGTGCAGGCAGAATGGTGGAGTCAAAAAGATGTGCCCAGAGCCAGAGGTTCTTTGTCCTCTCAACAACTTCTTCGACGCTCTTGAATGTGCCCCACACTACTCTCTTGTTCCTGCACAGCTCAGGTGCCAGGTCATTTGTCATGTTGAGTTGCCGACCTAGGTACACATAACTGCTGCATTCAGAGATGTTTGTTCCATTGAAAGCAAATAAAAAGTCAGGGACTAGTCCATTTCTCATGAACATTGTCTTCGTGAGATTCAGCTGCAGACCAACCTTTCCACACTCATGGTCGAAATCAGCCAGCATTTGTGCTGTTTGACTGATGTTTGGTGTTACTGGAATAATGTCATCACCAAAGGAGAGGTGGTGTAATTGCTGACCATCTATCTTCACTCCTATTTCTCCCCATTCCAGTCATTGCATGGCGCTCTCGAGGGTGGCACTGAGGAGTTTTGGTGAAATTATTTCACCCTGCCAAACCCCTCTCTTCATGTCAATGATCACTTCTTTGTAGAATGGTGAGATCCTGATGGTTATTCCATAATACAGCTCGCAGTGAGAGACTGTCTGAGTTCAACATATCAATCAAGACCATCCATGATAACTCACAGTTCTGGAAGGCTGAATCTAAACGTTGGACATTGGAGTCTCCCATTGGACAGTTCCACAATGAAATTGACCACATCATATTCAATAAATGGTTTTGCATGACTGATATTGCTGTTGTCCAAAAATTCTAAATGGGATCAGACCACTGTCTCTTTCATACAAAATTCTACTTCACAGAGTGGGGTAAAAGGGCTGCAAAGTTTAAGAAGAGAACTCCTAGAATGGCCACCAACTGGGAGCTCTTTGGCACAATTGCAGTGATATGGGAAGATGCCTCCATTGACAACAACAACGAGGAATATAATCAACTGGTTCAGCAACTCCATGACTGTGCTAGGAATGCCCAAAGTGGGAAAGCCACAGACAGATGCATGTCTTCAGAAACTCTCGAGTTCATTTCCAGCATGGCATGAACCTGAGGCAATCAAAAGCTAATGTCCGAGCTCGCAAAACTGCAGAGAAGTGATAAAGGAAGACCTCAAAGAGAGAAGAGCAGCAGTGTTGGCTAATGCAGCAGAAGCCGGGAAAAGTATTCATAATGCCTGCCTGTCCTTTGCCAACTATAAAACCAAGATGACTGCCCTCCGGCATCCTGGTGGATCTATCACGTCTTCCAGAAGGTCAATGGAGAAGATTATCCACAATGTTTACTTAGAGCCCTTTGATAGCCATGTCCACCTGTACACACACAAAATTTCACAGGATGGATATGTCGTTCCCACCATTCTCCCTTCCAAAATCTAACAGGCCATTTTGTCTGTAAAGAAGCGAATAGCACCTGGCCCAGACAAAGTCAGACCCAAACACCTGAAGAATCTGCTGCTAGTACTCATCAATACACTGGCTCAGCTCTTCACACACTACCTGTCTGAAAGCAAGGTTCCAGTGGAGAACCAACAGGACCATTCTGTTGTACAAGAAGGGAGACATCCATGACATCAGCAACTATTGCTCGATTTGCTTGTTGTACATCATCTACAAGTTGTTCACTCGAGTAATCCTGAACAGAATAGACAGAACACTAGGCGAAGGACAACCATGCAAGCAGGCCAGATTTTATTTTATTTTTTTAATTTTTATTTTTTTTATTTATTTATTGAATCACTGTGGGAAAGGTTACAAAGCTTTCAGGTTTAGGTCTCAGTCATGCAAATATCAAACACATTTCCCTTTACCAATACTTTTTTTTACCATGAAGAACCCCAATAAAATCCCATCCCCCACCCCTCCCAGTCCCTGTGGGGCAGATGAATTCTAGTTAACACTCTATCTGCTTTGATTAGATTCATTGTTTCAATAAAAGATTCACCACTGTTATTTAGAGTTTACCCCCCCCCCAAAACAGACATGCTGAAAAAGCATTGTGAAGTGATTTGCTTTCTACAGCTGGGTTCAAGAATTAAATGTTGGTTTTGGATTTCTGCTATTTTACCTATTGACCCTGGAAGTATTTCTACTGAAAGTCAGATAGTGAAGAAATTGGTTTCTGTGTTCTGGAGTCATGGCCGTGCTGGAGAGCTGCTTGTGGGGGGGCAACTGGTGGCCTCGGTAGGGCGTGAAGGGCGGACCGAAACGCCCCCCCTTCCCATGAGGTTTTAGTCGTCACCACTCCCCCGGCTCATACCTCCTGTCCACAAGGCTCCCATGTGGCCGCCATCTTTCTTTCCAGAGAGGAGAGGGCGAATGGGGCAACACCCTTTCCCCTCCGGGCAAACATGATGGCCTGGATTAACGCATAGTCCTTTCATTTTTCTGCTCCAAGCTGTTGGGTTCTGCATTAAGTCCTTGTGCTTCTGGGACTGTGGCCATGCTGGAGAGCCGCTCGCGGGGGCCAACTGGTGACCTCGGTAGGGCGTGAAGGATGGACTGGAACGCCCCCCTTCCCATGAGGTTTTAGTTGCCCCCACACCCCCGGCTCATACCTGCTGTCCACAAGGCTCCCATGCGGCCGCCATCCTTCTTTCCAGAGAAGAGAGGGCGAATGGGGCAACACCCTTTCCCCTCTGCAAGCCAGATTTTAAAAAGGATTCAGCACTATCGACTATATCCACATGGTGACCAAGCTCATTGAGGTTTTTCGAGAGTTCAAGATACTGCTCTGTCTAACGTTCATCATTTAAAGAAGGCCTTTGATTCTGTTGAGACTGAAGTGGTCATTGAAGCCCTAGCCAAACAGGGCATACAAACTCAGTACAGTACTAATATCACCAAAGTTTATTTTATGTAATTGTTTACTTGTATAATTGTTTTCCAGCCTTTTACTTTGACTCTGCATTTGCTCTGACTGTTCATATGTGTTTCTTGCAGGCAACTGAGTTTTGGTTTCAATTTTCTAATCCATGCTGCCATACTGTTTCTCTTAATTGGTGCATTTCACCCAATGACATTGTGAAAGACTATTATGGGGTTTTCTCCCATCTTTCTAGAGGTGTTTGTTGTGTATGAGGGACTTTTCTTGTTTAAGAGTAGCATGTGTACTGCTTCTTGTAACCAAAGTTTTGAGTCTATTAATTTCCTGAGTATTTTTTATTCTTCACTTGATCACTTGATATCCTATTACTTATCAATTTGCTCAAGCGGGCGCCATTAATGTCTCCATTCATCCCTGCTGCATGCTAGCGCAGTCCAGTGGCATCTGCTCATTCTAGGAACATGAACAACCTCAAACCGATCACTCAGGGTCTTGACAAAGAAGTCTTACCATCTCATAAATGGGCGGCCACACAATCTTTTGATGTCCCATGGAATCCAGTCAGTAATGGCTCTAGTATAGCAGTCGTCTTCAAATCTTACTTTTTATTCTATTTTTTCTAATTTTTAAAATTTATTTTCATAAATTTATTCACAGTAATGGATTACATTCAATATTTCTACACCAGTCTCACCACCATTGCACCTTTCCACCACTATTATTTTGAATTTTTCTGTCACCACTCAATCCTACCTAAAAGGCAGATGCTAAATAATTTATTTTGTATTGCTTGTTATGAATATCATAAGATCTTAGCGTGTCTGCACAACCCTAGTATTCTAAAATTTTAGATAATGGGGTCTGGAAAAAATCTCTGCAGCGAGCTGCTCAGTTCCGAGATTTTTTTGTATGCCTCTGGATCATGTCTGCTAAGGAGTTTAAATAACACCAGAGGCAGTTTATGGTGTGACCTTTAGGGTCCCATGGGAGTGGGGATATTGGAAGGGATGACCCATCAACTGCCCCATGAGGCCTGGAGTTAGTCATCACTGAGCCTACATACCTGTACTTCTCACTGGGTTCTGAAAGTTGGTGGCTACCAGGATTCTTAGTGGGCAGGTGGAGGAACAACACCTGCTCCTATCTGAGGCATGTACGTGAAATTGGCCAGGCTTAAAGTCTGAAGGCATCACTGCTAGGGTCCAAGATTCTCCACACCCCCACCCCTGCACTTCACCCCCTGCCACCCCCTCAAGATTCTTTTGTGTCTCTCTAGATTATGGTCATTAAAGATCTTAAATAGCAGATGCAGGCAATTTGTGGGTATGTCCTCCAGGGATCCATGAGGATGGGTGGGAGGCAGGAGGATGAGAAGAACCGACTCATCACTTATCCCTTGAGGCCTAGAGTTTGCCATCACTGAATCTGTGTCCCTGCACTTCTGAGTTGTTTATCTGTGAACCTGTGTTTTATTGCTTTAAATATGAATGAGAGTCCAACTAAGTAATATATTCTTGGTTAGGCATTCAGTTCACTGACATTTTTTACTATATCCCCCCCCTCCCACTATCTTTGGGCCTGGAGGGTCTCATCTGATAAGTCTTCTATGAATCTTAAGGAACCTCCTTTGTAAGTAATTTTCTGCTTTCTTCTTGCTGCTTTCAATAGTCTCTCTTTGTTGATGGTTTTCGTCATTCTGATTAGGGTTTGTCTTGAAGTATTCTTATTTATATTTCTTTTATATGGTACCCTTTGAGCCTCTTAATCTCTTTAAGCTTTTCAACAGTGATGACTTTGACACTTGCTTCTTCATCAGGATTTTCTTCCTGACCAATGATTATCCCAACGATTCTTATGTTGTTCTTCTTAAATTAATCCAGAAGTTCTCTTGTCAACTGTTGGTTTATTTTGAGCCTTTTTTTCTATCTTTTGCTGTTCACTGAAGAGTCCCTGAATCTCATTTTGAAGCTCACTGATTCTTTCCTTAGCAGTTGTTCCTCTGCTGGTGAGGTCTTCCAGTGAGATTTTCATTTCAAGTACCAGGTTTTACAGATCTGTCAATTTTGTTGATATTTTCATTTGTGTTTTCCCCATTTTTGCTTTCATAACCTCTTGTATTTTCTTGGTGGTGTGTTCCATTATTTTTTTTTTGAGATATATATACACCCTTAATAGCTCCATTTTAAATTCCCTGTCAGAGATTTTATATAGCTCATTATTACTGGTTAGACTAGCATCTGGGCTAGCATCTTCACTCACTAGCCTGGTAGATTTCTGCTTTGCTTTACCATTATGACCTTTGACATTTGAATTCTTGTGCTTAATATTGCTTTTGTGTTTTGCGGCACAGTATGTTGAATGGAGTAGGGCTAATGGACTATGAGCCCAATAGGGTTAGGGTGGTTAGGCTGCCTGAGTGATTTTCATAAGAGGCTAATTTGTGCATCTAGTAGGTTCAGATGGAGAAGATTTACTGATAGATCCCAGTCTTCTAACATGAAATGTCCAAAAAAATACAGTCTTGTAGATTGCATCAATAATCCTGTGCCATTGCTGTCTTGGGGACCTGCACCTGTGCATAGTCAATGGCATACTCAGGATATTGCGGTATTTGTTTTTAAGGAAGTAATTCAATTGTTTGAATTTTTGTTTATTACCTATACCTATTTTTCTATTATTTAAATCTGCTTGCAATTACTAATAAACTTGTTATCCATTTAAGTTAGAAAAATGTTTTTTTGTTTGATATTTTTGTTTTCATGGCATAACCTGCAGTGCTCAAACCTCTGGCATTGTGCTCGAGAATCACTCTTAGTGGTGCTTGGGGAATTTTATGTAACATCAAGATCTAAAGAGAATCTACCTCATGAAAGGCAAGCACCTGAACTGATATAGTTCTCTCTAACCCTAAAATAAAATTTTGAGGAAACTTCTAAGTAGTTATACATTTAAATATGTTTAAGAAAATGTTTATAGAAGTGATTGTAAGAACTCTTGGTAGTATTAACTCTTTAAAACTAATAAAGCAATTATGATTAATTCATTCTTATATTGGTTCTTTAAATTCATGCAAACATATATAATAATTGTAGAACTCCTACCACACCAATATTTTTCATTTCATTATCATTATTAGGGAATTTTATTTTACAATTTAAATATATTTATAACAATTTATTTTATTTTTAAAGTTGTATGTAGCATGAATTCATTTATGAGGAAGTATTAGTTACAGGGATTTAACAATTATCCATTGTAATTTATTTTGCCGTAAGTCTAAATTTAAATTCTACTGTCTATTTCACTTATCACTATAGCTGCATTTTCTAAACTAAGTTTAGTATTTTATTCTTCCAAGTCCTATGTCGTGGTGTAGGTTGGGGGCAAGAAATTAACACATCTCAAAAGCACTCTTGTAGCTCTCCAGATCCCCATGCATTCTTAAATTGTGCCAAAAGTTCATCTATGATTGATAATCTAAATAGCAAAAGGAAGGAAAGTGGATAATGGCAGTGCATTTAGAATGATAAAAAGGCATCTAGATTTTAGTATTCAATAAATCTAGTTCTACCCTATATATTTTCAAATAATTTATTACTAGGGTACAGGGGAAAATTAACCTATAGTTTTGTGTTTGTTTCAGTTTCAAGATACATTATACACACACATATATATTGACATATATATAAATATATATTCTGAGAAAAGACATGTAAGATCTTATCTGATATGAGTAAATAACCCAAGGCAAAATCTTTTTTCTAGATATTTCCCCAGTATTGAAATAGCTGTTTCAGAATTGAGGATGTGTTTCATCAGACCAGTATTTACTTTGCACCTCGAAGACCAGCTTTTGGTTCTTGGCACCACACAAAAATTAAAAACAAACCACAAAATTATAGAAGTTTTTCCAAAAGATTTATTCTTGACAATTTTTCTAGATGTATGTTATCTACACTCTTTAAGATATGGTGGATGAGGTCTCAAATACTAAGTTCCCTAAACCAAGTGGAACTAACAGCAAAAAGTATATTCTGAATATCTTAACAAAACACTGTATTAATATGTCTGAGGAGACAAATACTAGGAAATAACAAAGATATTAAATGAAAATTTACTTTTTCAACAGGATATATAGCTCAAAAGGCCGTGCATAAACTTTGCATGCGGGGACATTGGATTGTATCCCCAGAACGTCATGACTCCAACATTGCTTCTCTAAAGTAGCCTCCGAGCATCTGGAGCTGAGTGTCCCTCTGTCCCCCAACCTCCTTCCTACACCAAAAGTAAAAACAAAGAAAAGAAAATATTCAAATCGTGAGACAATTTGTGGCAAAGAAATAAAATACACAAAACACATTATCTAAAATATTCAAATCCAGGAATAACCCAGCAATTACTAACAATAGAATGTCATCATGTGACATCTGTATACTGTCAAAATTAATTCATATCAGTAGAAAATATACAGCATTTAAAAGGAGTGAAAGGAGAACTGGGTAGGAGGAATCTACTGTAAAAGGGTAGAAAGGTAATTTTCTAGGTGTATAGCTTCATAATCGTAGTGGTGTCAGCTAAAGTTATTACAAAGTTAAACAGACTAGATGACTAACTTTATCATCAGAAGCTCAAATTCAAAGCATCAAATAATTCTGATTCTTTTAAGACATGACTCTTTATCTTGCAGATGGGTTTCTTCTTGCTATGTTCTCTTATGGCTTTTTCTCTTCATTCAAGTATCTATTCATCTATTCTCCCTCTCGGTGAGCCCGGCATGCTACCGAGAGTATCATGCCCACACAGCAGAGCCTGGCGAGCTCCCCGTGGTGTATGCAATATGCTCAAAACAGTAACAATAACTGCTCTTATTCCCTGACCCTGAAATAGCCCCCAATATACCACTGGGCTACACTATCACATGATGGGAACGAATGGAGCTCTTACTGGCGCCTGCTCAAGAAAATCAATGAACAATGGGAAGACAAGTGATACAAGTGATTTATCTACAGTGACCTCAAAGCTACTGGTTTAGGGTCCCACCCTTAGGATTCCATTTAATCTGTTATCTCTTTCCTCATACGTCCTGTTCCTTCATATAGTCTCATGAGGAAGAATGCTTAAAACCCTGAATTGGAGAATGATACGGCATAATACTTTTTTATAATAGGGAACAGATGTCTTAGCTAAAAATCTCTGAGAGGATATTTCCCAGCATGACTTTGAAGACCACTAAACTTTCCCAAATCCTTCAAAAAAAAGAATACAAGAGATTCTATTTATGTACAAATGCTAAGATATAGTATTAGATACGTATATTAATTTTGTTGCTTGAGCTTACTTTTATCCATTAATGTGAATGTCTCTTGCTTATCTAAACACATTACATGGGAGATTAGGAGACTTAAAGTTCACACATGTTTGCATACACTGAATTACTCAGAACTGTGTAGGACAGTATAATTCTAAATATGATTTACAGATATCAAGATTCTATTCCATAAACTGAAATGTGTTTTAAGACATATGAGTTTATACACTATACTTTTTGCACAGTCTGTTTCCATGAATAAAAATAATCTATAAAATAGCAATAGATAGGGCTTCAGTCTTCATTACCCACAATGCACCCCTGCATGGGCACACACACAAGACATTTAAGGACAATACATACTGATGTGTTCTGGTCAACTTTAATGATATGTTAACAAAGTCAGGCCTCCTGTCACCATCCCTCAATGATTATAAGAAGTAATTTCAACCCAGTGAAACTGGCTGGAAACTTTTTGCTGTTAATGAAAACAGAAAATTATCTATTTGTTTCTATAAAAACTATGTTTATCAGCACTTTCCTGATCATTTATATTAGAAGATACTTCATTTCATAGCAAAAAAGATTTTCCATCAATTCCCAAACAAATTGTTTTTCATTAAAACAATTTGTGGCCTTGGAAAATAAGTGAAAGGGTAGATTCCATTGCTTAAATATACCAGTCTTGAGGTCTGTAACTCAAATCATATGATGATCTGAGAGTACTACTAGACAATACCCTGCTAATACCATCAAAATGATTATTTGGATCTCCCTTAGCACTGTAGCACTGTAGCACTGTCCTCCCATTGTTCATTGATTTGCTAGAGTACACACCAGGAACGTCTCCATTGTGAGACTTGTTGTTACTGTTCTTGGCATATCGAAAATGCCTCGGGGAGCTTTCTCAGTAGCTTGCTGGGCTATCTGAGAGGGATGGAGGAATCATACCCGGGTCGGCCAAGTGTAAGACAAATGCCCTACCCACTGTGCTCCAGTCCATGTATCTCTTTTAAATGATTTAAAGTTTTGAAATATTGCTTATGCTATTTTATTCATCACAGATCAGAGGATACTTCTAGAACACTGTGAACATTCACAGGAGCTATATATGAGTGGTAAAATTCATAGAGACATTTACTGTACTGGTGATGTATCTCAGATAAAGATGTATCTCACGTTAAAGAACTTGGCTGGCATGTCTCAGACCCTGGGTTAAATCCTAAGTATCACATATGCACACACACAGACACATACACACACATACACACACAGAACACGAAGCTGATGTTTGTTAAAAATAATTTTAAAATAAATTGTGAGATGAAATCATTAAAAGCTTTAAAAACTTTAATTGGGGGAAATAGCCATGACAATGAAAGGCCCAGACAAGCCTATCTATGTGGAATACAAAACTAAAACACTTACTGTCCATCAAACACAATGTGACTGATCTCCAAGCACAACTAAAATCAATGTAATCTTTACATTAATTTCTATGTGTGGTTTATTTAATTTATAGCTTTATCTATTTAGTAAATATTTAGAAATTAGCAAAACATAACCTTTATTGATACACAAGTTGCCCCTGTGTCTTTAAAAACTGAATGACATTTAGTTTAATTTTCTGCAGAAAAGGAGAGGAATATGTCTTTGTTGGAGGGGAAAAAAGGCAAAATTTCAATACATATGGGGAAAGGCAATCTTGTTTTGGCCAGGCATATTATAAAGAAAACTGCCAAATTTTATGAGTCTGTGAATTGTAAACAGTAGTTGTGAACTGGTAGTGCATGTGAATAAGAAGAAATTTACAATTACTTGGAATAATTGCTGTCTTCTTTCAGTCAGTAGGGTTGAAATGATGTTGTTTAGCTGTATGCAAAATGCTCATTTTACAAGCCAACTACATTAGATATGGTATGTATAAAGTTGAACAATCAGATGAGAAGATAATGAAACTCATGAAAATTTGAAGTAAAGGTGTTATTTGAAGCATAGATCTGCACTCTATATCCCACACTGACCTTCTGTACAACAATATATTTAGAGTCAGTTGTAGATCCCTATCTCAGAAGAAAAATACACTAAAGCAGAGACTATAAGTAAATTATGGGCAAACATTTTACACAGAAACAAAGCAATTTTCTGTGGAAGTAATATACCTCTTTCATTAAAATGCAGCTCAGTTAATGATCCTGTAAAAGGAATTTCTTTTCAATAAGAAAGTTGACCTAATAACCTCCTAAACCTTTGTTAGCTACCTAATCAGAAGGAAATGAATAATAAATTCACTCTACATGTTTGAGATTCATTCTATATTCTCTTCCATTTTATTCACTTTAAATACATGAGTCAAATTGTTATATAAATGAACCTATCTTTACAAGGTTATGAAGTAATCTTTATGCTCAGGCAAATATTATTTTTTTTAAAATGTGTGTTACTATATCACTGTCATCCTGTTATTTGTCCATTTACTCAAGTGGGCATCAGTAAAATCTCTATTCCTCACAGCCATGAGATATTAGCAGCCTCTCCTTATTCATCTTTCCCAACGATTGGAGGTTCTTTCAGGGTCAGGGGAATGAGAACTGTTATTGTTACTGTTTTTGGCATATCGAATATGCCACAGGAGGTTGCCAGGCTCTGCCCCTGAGGACGAGATACTCTCTGTAGCTTGCCAGGCTCTCCAAGAAGCAAAAAAAAACATGTAAAACTCCTGAAAAAATTATATTAATAAAGCATTAGATTCACTTTTGTTAGTATGAGTGTTTTCAAATTTGTGTAGTCAAATAATGATGACTAGAGAATCAGTGCTCTATCTGAGATATAATGACCATTACATAAATTAATCACTGCTATATGACTATTTTTGTATGTTATTCTGCTATTTTATAGGTTCTTCTTTAGGATAGGTCCAATTTTGATACTCATGATATAGAATATTTTACAAAATATCGGGATAAATACATGTCTTTAATTTTAAAGGAGACAAGTTTGGTCTTATTTAGGATACAATAAAATTTGGTGTGTAATAAGATTACAATTGTTCCAAGTTTCTTACTTACTAAAGACAGAAATTGCAATAGGGGTATGCTTCAATTTGAAGCCTTTATTGAGTTTCTCATAAGTGCCAACTTTCTGATCTTACTATGAAAAGTAAAAGCTGTCTAGAGAATTTAAAAGCGGCAGGGGAGTCAAAATTATCAGGCCACACTGAACTTGTAGTTTAGCCAAAACAGTGTAATTGAAGGCATTAGACCTAATAACTTATCCTGGGGGAAATTAATAAATTCTTTTGCCTTTCTATATTTCTATGGAGATATATTATACTTTCTCCCTCCTCCAGACTTGCTGTGAAAATTATCCGTGTAAGAATTTTAAAATTGCCATAAAAACTTACATTTAATTTGGAGAGCTGTTTACAAAACAGAGGAACTGAGATACACTTATTTGACAGGCTTTCCTACAAACACTAAAAATTATATATACAATTGTATTTACTTATCAATTTAAAATTTTATTTTTGTTTGGTTTAGGGTCACACCTGCGGTGCTGTTGATCAAAACCTGGTTCTGGCATACAAAACATAATGTGCCTTTGAATCATCTCCCTAGCCTCCAAACAATATATATTTTACTTCAGAAAAAATCAAGATAAATTCTTCATACTGTTTAGGAACAAAAATTTTTGCATATTCTAAATTTAAGCATTTGAATGTAACAGATTCTAAGCAGTGACCAGTAGTTATTTTCTCTTAACATTTTAATAGATTCTCAGAACATAGGGAAATCTAACTCACCCCTCTGTGTTCTTCTCAAATTATTTTATCAACCAAACAAATTGATATCAGATTAGTGGGAGAAAAGGGCCAAACATACAGATGGACAATTTGCCTGATGACAAATTATAAAGTAAATTAGACAGAAAAGAGGTTTATATTTATAATAAAGAATAGAACATAAGTCTGACCATTGGGATAGAAGGGTATCTCATATGATAAGGATGTATAGCATCATAAGACAATAGCTTGCTCCTGTTTAGATATTTAAAATAATTTAGAATAAGTATATCTCTTTTTTCTGGAGCTGTCCCTATAGTCACATGTTTAAGAAACAGTAGCAGCTATTCTTTAGAATAACAGATGCTAAACATAGTTTCACTTCTTCCATTTTTTGAAAAATAAAAAGAAGAAAAAAGGAAAATAAAGAAGTTTTTCTTCAACACAATAAGCAAATGGATTGGATAATTCTGTTGTCCAGTCATAAATCTTCAATTATATTTTATATGCTAAGCCCATCTCAATATAACAAATAAATATCTACTTTATTCACTCATTGTCAGATCACTCAATGTCCTCCCTCTTGATCCAGTAACAAATTTAACAGTGACTATGCTAATTAGAGGCAATTTATCTATCTTGACATTATGTAGACATCCATAACAGAATGCTAAGCATTGCGTTGCCACACAATGGTGGAATATATTAAAGAACTGTTTCCTGTATTTATTTACAACGAAATAGTTTTACATCATTAATGTTAAAATGCCAATACTGCTTACTTACTTATAACTGCCAGATGTCAAAGCATGCTATGAAACTTAATTTGATTTTAACTTTAGTGATAAAAATAGAAAGATTAGATTAGTCTTTACTAATAATCAAAATGACCATCCTGGTGATAATTAACACAACTGATATTTTTCAGTACTGACCATAATTTCACAGTGAGGGAAACTGTTCCCTGGGTTAGTCTTGAACAATCCAAGGTTAGTAACATCAGTTGCCTTTAGGGAGTACTTCCTATTTGTTTTCTTAATGGAGGTAGATTTCTAAGGAACATCAAGAGTAACTGTTTCTTTTTGTATGAAAATATAGTTAGGCTAAATATGTCAGGGAACCTCTGACAAGGACAAAGGAATGAAAGATATGTGAAAAGCACATATAATATATTTGATAATATCAAGCTTATTTTTACCTTACATGTCAAGTTATATATATGTACTTATGTATGTACATTTATGTATAGTGTAAATACACATATGTAAATACATATATATGTGTGTATTATATAAATATGCATATATGTAAATATATTTATGTTTACAAATGCATACATTATTTTTGTTTGGGGGTGCCAGAGATTTATCCCAAGGCCTCACACAGCCAAGGAATGTGCTGTAGCCAAAGCTATATCCTGGCTCTTATATATATATATATGTATAGAGAGAGAGAGAGAGATTACAGAAAAGAGAGACCTTTTAGTCTGCATGTTACCTAAGCTCCTATATATCTGATAGAGTTGGGTTAATAATGTTTGTCTCACTATTTTGATTCATATGTCTTTCATTAACGAATAATCAGGATAAACAAAGTGGCTTATACTTATTTCTTTTCTTTAAAACTTATGTAAAAACCAATAATCATCTTTTATGAGTTTACAATACAAAGTCGCTTCCTTCGGTTTAAGAGAGTTCTGAAGATATATTATTCTAGCATACTTTCTAAGTGTGGTTGATTTTAACAACAGAATGTACAGATGATTACAGCCTCTTGCTTTTTTAGTTTATGTGGTGATAAAAAGCTAGGAGGCCTGTCTCTCTCTCCTATCCCTGTATCTGTCTCCTTTCCTTCTCCCATATCTCTTTTCTCTCTCTCCTCAATTTCTCTCTCTTGCTCTCTCTCTCTACCTTTCTACTATATATAGATATATGTATATATATATTTGTATATGTACACATATATAAAATCTAAGAAGCATCAATCATCATTGATACAAAGAGAAGTAGAGGAAAAAATATATTAAAACGATTATCATTCAAGTTGTATTGCGTTTATTATACTCACTAATCCTCCATTTCCTATTAAAAACATCAAAAACAATTACTTTTTTTCTTAAAATATTTATTTATTTATTAGTGAAACACAATGAGTTACATTAGTAGACTTGCAAACTTTCATGATTGGTTTCAGTTATACAATGATGGAGTATCCATCCCTCCACGAATGCCCATACTCCACCACCAATGATCCGAGTAGCCCTCCCACCCCATACCCCATCCCCCCACTCTACTCCACCTCTGTGGCAGGGCATTCCCTTTTGCTCATTCTTACCTTTAGGGTGTTGTACCTTGCAATAGTGGTATTGTGTGGCCATTGTTTTGGGTTTATAGTCTAGTTTAAGCATGCATCTCGCATCCTGAGCCAGTCCTTCAAACATCCTTTACTTGGTGTTCCCTTCACTATCTGATCTGTCTTTTACCCCAGCATGCGCTACCAGCTTCCAAACTGTATAGGTGACTTCCTGGTACTTGTCTCAACTATTTTTGGGTGTTCGACTCCCATTCTGTTACTTTATATTCCCCAGAGGAGTGCAGTCTTTATGTCTTTCCCTCTCTTTCAGGCTCATTTCACTTAACATGATATTTTCCATATAGAACCACTTGTATGTAAATTTTAAAACTTCATCTTTTCTAACAGTTGCATAGTATTCCATTGTGTAGATGTACCAAAGTTTCTTTAACCAGTCATCTGTTCTCAGGACTCGGGTTTTTTCCAAATGTTGGCTATTGTGAACAGTGCAGCAATGAACATACAAGTGCAGATGTCATTTCATCTGTACTTTCTTGCCTTTCTGGGATATATTTCCAGGAATGATATTGCTGGGTCAAATAGGAGCTCAATTTCTATTTTTTTTGCTTTTTGAGTCACACCTGGCAGTGCTCAGGAGACCATATGGGATGCTGGGAATCAAACCCGGGTTGGCCGCGTGCAAGTCAAATGCCCTACCTGCTGTGCTATTGCTCCAGCCCCGTCAATTTCAAATTTTTGAGAATCGTCCATACTGTTTTCCAAAAGGGCTGAACCAGTCAGCATTCCCACCAGCAGTGAAGGAGGGTCCCTTTCTCGCCACATCCACCCAGCACTGGATGCTTTTGTTCTTGGGGATGTGGGCCAGTCTCTGTGGTGTGAAATGATATCTCATTGTGGTTTTGATCAGCATCCCCCTGATTATTAATGATGTAGAGCATTTTCTCTTGTGCTTTTTTTTCATTGAATTTCTTCTTTGAGAAAGTTTCTGTTCATTCCATCACCCCATTTTTGATGGGATTGGATGATTTCTTCTGGTGGAATTCAGCCAGTGTTTTGTACATCCTTGATATAACATCTTGTTGGATGGGTATTGGGTATTGGGTGAATATTCTTTCACATTCTGTAGACTGTCTTTGTATTTTGGTCACTGTTTCTTTTGAGGTGCAGAAGCTTCTTAGTCTGAGAGTACCATTTGTCTATCTCTGTTTTCACTTGCTTGGTCTGTGGCATGTCATCATTGAAGATACCATTAGCTTCAATGTCATGGAGGGTTTTGCCAACCTTGTCTTTAATGTACTTTATGGATTCTGACTAAAACACAAGTCACGCCCTCTCTTCTCTGGAAAGAAGGATGGCGGCCGCATGGGAGCCTTGTGGACAGCAGGTATGAGCCGGGGGTGTGGGGGCAGCTAAAACCTCATGGGAAGGGAGGGCATTCCGGTTCGTCCTTCACGCCCTACCGAGGTCAACAGTTGCCCCCCATGAGCGGCTCCCCAGCACGGCCACAGCCCCAGAAGCACAAGGACTTAATGCAGAACCCAGCAGCTTGGAGCAGAAAAGTGAATGGACTATGCGTTAATCCAGGCCATCATGTCTGTCCAGAGAGGAAAGGGTGTTGCCCCATTCACCCTCTCCTCTCTGGAAAGAAAGATGGCGGCTGCATGGGAGCCTTGTGGACAGCAAGTATGAGCCGGGGGAATGGGGGCGACTAAAACCTCATGGGAAGGGGAGCGTTCTGGTCCGTCCTTCACGCCCTACCGAGGCCACCAGTTGCCCCCCATGAGCGGCTCTCCAGCACGGCCACAGCCCCAGAAGCACAAGGGCTTAATGCAGAACCCAGCAGCTTGGAGCAGAAAAGTGAAAGGACTATGCGTTAATCCAGGCCATCAAGTCTGCCCGGAGGGGAAAGGGTGTTGCCCCATTCACCCTCTCCTCTCTGGAAAGAAAGATGGCGGCTGCATGGGAGCCTTGTGGACAGCAGGTATGAGCCGGGGGTGTGGGGACGACTAAAACCTCATGGGAAGGGGGGCGTTCTGGTCCGCCCTTCACGCCCTACCGAGGCCACCAGTTGCCCCCACGAGCAGCTCTCCAGCATGGCCACGACTCCAGAACACAGAAACCAATTTCTTAACTATCTGACTTTCAGTTGAAATACTTCCAGGGTCAATAGGTAAAATAGCAGAAATCCAAAACCAACATTTAATTCTTGAACCCAGCTGTAGAAAGCAAATCACTTCACAATGCTTTTTCAGCATGTCTGATTTGGGGGGGGGGGGTAAACTCTAAATAACAGTGGTGAATCTTTTATTGAAACAATGAATCTAATCAAAGCAGATAGTGTGTTAACTAGAATTCATCTGCCTCACAGGGACGGGGAGGGGTAGGGGGTAGGGTTTTGTTGGGGTTCTTCATGGTAAAAAATAAGTATTGGTAAAGGGAAATGTATTTGATATTTGCATGACTGAGACCTAAACCTGAAAGCTTTGTAACCTTTCCCACAGTGATTCAATAAATAAATAAATAAAATAAAACACAAGTCAGTAGTTTAAAGACAAAACAATTTTTATTTTTAGAGTTAAGGATAAAAACTAGTCCTGAGAATTTAGAAGGATTCAGAGAGGGTACTGCTCAAAACTACTACAGAACTATCCCCAACTCCCATTCCCAAAAAGAGCAGTGATGAGTTGCCAGGAAGTAACCTAAGTTAAAGATCCTGGTGAGTTTCTGCTCAGCTCAAGCAACTGTCTTCAAAGGGACCAGTCAGGCTACACACAATTACTTAATAGTTGCCTCACCTGGAGAATTGGTCTTATCATTCTAAACTTTAGGACTCAGGATAACGAAAGAACATGAATTAAGAGCACATTTAGTTTCAGTTTCAACAGGGGAAATAAATAAAGCAGTCTCAACTTGCATGCAAGATTCTTGACTTCATCAGAAGAAAGAACTCAAGATAAGACAGATTGTATAGAAATAAATATAGCATAAGAGCAAAATGTACACATGAGGCATGGGTTTGGGCAGTCTCTGGGGACAGTGGTGCCCTTCAAATTTAGAGAAACTAGTTTTATATTTGTTAACTAAAGTGTGATATATTCATGAAATTGTTGAGCTTGTGCAGTATGAGTCTATGATCTGGCTTATCAGGGGTCACACATGCACTTTGTGGTGACAGACTTTCTTATACATTACATATGTCATGTCTATACGGATGTGGCAGGATATTATTCAGAGCCTCAAGTAAGGGAGAGGTGAACTCATCAGGCTTCTCTTTGCGTTGTGTTTGCACCAGTAGCTGACTGCAACTAGTTCTTCCATACTCCCTAAATATCAGAAATGGGTAACTGCGAGAATCTTCAAAATAACCCTGTGTACTGGGTGTCTTCATCCTCTTCCAGGGCATTTATGTCTTCTTTATTTTCTATACTCGGAGAGCCTGGCAAGCTACCTTGGAGAGCCTGGCAAGCTACCCGTGACGTATTTAATATGCCAAACACAGTAACAAGTGTCTCAATGGAGACGTTACTAGGCTCGCTCCAGCAAATTGATGAACAATGGGGTGACCGTGACCGTGTATTTTCTATAGTGTCTTCCCCATCTCAATGACAGATGAGCTAAGTAGCAAAAGAAAATTAACATTAATGTTACAGAGTATTTCTTTTACTAGAAGACACCTCCTAGAAATCTTCCAGAGCTATATGCAAAGGAAAAGACATGTTTACATCCAGGGGTTGTTATCTGTGGACAGATGTGAGAAATGTGAGAACTAGGGGATAAAATTTTATCTTAAGTAATGTCCTTTTTTGTAGGGGTCTGTACGTGTGGTTTCTTCCTGCAGAGGTAGCAGAATCTAGAGCTTGGGATAACTGTGAGCAATAAAATAACTATTACTTCACAGATATTATCTTTTAGAGAGAGATTTTTCACAGCTTTTCACAGGATCAACATGGCTGACTCTGAATGATTTCTCTACGTGTTTAATTTCAAAAAGAAAATTCTAAGATGCAGATATGGGAGTACTATCATTATTCTGTCTTACCTCTCCACTATGCCATGATTATATCTCGTATATAATTGTCAGATCTGCTGAATAACATAGCCACTGGCTATCCAGATGTGATAGTTGTCTATAGCCTCTTCACCAGTTTCATGAGCCTACTCTGGCAGCTGGCCATGGCTCTCTTCCCAGAATGACCTACAAACTCCAACAAATTCACACATGCCAACCTTTCTAGAGAGCTAGATGATGACTTTGCAGTGACTTTCCAAATTGTCCTCCTCATTTCTAATTTCTTCAGAATTTTCCCTTAAATTGAATAATAGATAAATATTAAGTCTGTTTTTCTAATTTCTTCTTCTACTGATATACTTTTAGGTCCTTCACCATCTTTTCTCTAGTTACTTTTCCAAATTCAGGCATACTATATCTGTGATTTTGTTCATGCTCTTTTCTCTATCTACATTTCTGAGCAATACCTCTCTTTCTGCTGTCTACTTGGTGAATACTATTACAATTATTTTTTTTTTTTTGCTTTTTGGGTCACACCCGGCGATGCTCAGGGGTTACTCCTGGCTCATGCACTCAGGAATTGCTCCTGGCGGTGCTCAAGGGACCATATGGGGTGCTGGGAATCGAACCTGTGTAGGTCATGTTGGCTGTGTGCAAGGCAAACGCCCTACCCACTGTGCTATCGCTCCAGCCCCACTATTACAATTTTTAAGTTATAATTCATATGCTGTTTCCATGAGAACTCCTAACATCCTGTAAATCTATTTGCTCTACTGTTCAAATTCCACATACAGGTTATATTTTGTAACTTACTTTTGCATTCATTGAATCTTTTTACAGGTAAAACATTAAGATCTGATGAAATCTAATTAACTGGTTAGCAACATCTTGATTAGACATTTGTCTATTATCGATTTATTTTTGTATTTTGGACCACACCCAGCTGTGCTCAGGGCTTACTTCTGACTCTGTTCTCAGGGATCACTCCCGGTGGGGCTCAGGGAATAATAGGGAGCACCAAGCATGTAACTTGGGTCACTCATACAAAGCAAGTGTCTTACACAATTAATATCAATCCAGTCCCTAGACATTTGTCTTTTAGTTATGATATTCCACCATTTTTAAATAGCATTTAACAGTTTTTTCTCAATGACACAATCAAATCTCATCTTCGGTTTTGAATCCCTTTATTAGTAGATTTTTTCCCCCTTTTGCTTCCCTCTTACTCTTACTGCAATGACAGAGGGTCAAACGCATGCTTGGTTTTGGTTATCACACATTTCTCCCTGGGATACTGTGTCATTCTCCCTGGGTTTCTGTGGTATTCACCTGCATAGCTACCAAGAGTACTACTCCAAAACTCAATGCTTGCGCATGTGTTTTTTGTAGTACTTTCTGGAAGTTTCAAACATTAGTAATGCTTTTTCTAGGTAACCGGACTCAGTGCTGTAGAGATTGTACACTCTGTTATATTATGAGGTACAAGGTCCCAGATATAAGGTACATATACTATGTCTACACATGTAGGAAGAAATGTGGATCAAAACATGGTGTCACACTTGCAGAGCAGGAGATATTGTTTCTGATCCCTGGCCATGGACTTAATACTTAATAATTTACTTATATCTGTTATGGTTGGTAGTAAATTTTTCTTCTTTATACACAATAATTTGTACATATTTCATGGAATAATTTTGGAGGGTGGGCCACAGACAGTGGTGTGTAGGGATTACTCTTAGCTGTGTTCAGGGAACACTCCTGGCTATCTCTGGGCATCATATAGGTTGCCAGGGTTATACCATGCAAGGTGAATGTCTTAAGCTTTATATAGTTTTACCAGCTCAATGAAATATTTAATACACTTTTTTTCTGATTTTTTACATATGGCTAATTCTTTTTACTAAGCATTTTAATAAAATATTTCATATGTCTGCGAGGAACGTTTGAAGCACTGAAATGTTCACAGGGATGTCATGTATCTTAGTGCAATCATCACATTAAAATTAGACAATTAACTTTTAGGAGTTTGTAAACTTAGAAAAATTTAAGCTTATTAAACTTTTGAAAGGTTTTATTATATTTTCCCCAAGGTATCAACTACTCAGAAATTAAAATTATACAGCTGTCAGGTTCTGAGTTTATCAATGCCTAAGCTATTCATGTAAGTAGTGAAGCTGTTTTTTATGGATAATTTTGTTTTCACACATTACTGGTAAACATTTAGGATGCTTTAACTTTTATGCCTTCTTTAACAGATGCCATCAATTGACCTTTGTTAAATACTTTACCAGGTGTGATTTTGTGAGCAGGCTGCTCAGATTTTGTATTTTGACTCAGTGTCTTCATAAATTTTTATTAAGCTTGACAAAAATTATGCAGTGATTCTAGATGTACTGAGTGGAAGCCAACAGAAATATTTACGAGAAGAATTAAAAGAAAATTTGGTGAATGAAGACAACAAAATACTCAGTAGTTCCAATCTGTGGGCTTTTGATGTTGAAGAAGTCATGGATATACTGTAAGTGATCTCTAAATCAAAGCATTCATTGACCATCTTTGCTAGGCTGTTAAAACAACTCAAAGTCATATACTACTTTTTCAAGTTATACCAATGTTATTGCTGATAATATATCAGTTAGCTAAACTATTTGTTGGAACTTTATTTTGTATAATGTGTTTTTTAACATAGGATCTCTCAAAATACAGGTCTCTTAAATTTACCCCTCCCTTAATACTTATACTCAGCTTAGGAACTACTGCTTTGTATAGTTGAAAGACATATGCCATTTTCCATACTCAAGCTGAGTGATAGTTTCAGAATGAAAACTTCAAGTAACATGTTATATGTGTTTGTAAACCATTACTATTATTATACAATACTGCCTCTTAAAATTACTTATTGAACAATGCCAAGTATTCATGCCAAATATCAATTGTAAATTTCTGTGAAAACCTATGTAACCATTTTACAATAATAGAACTTAAGAAAATAATAATAAAATATTCAGTCCAAGATTTGGATGAAGGTTTGTGATGTGGGAACAAATTTAAAATGGTAATGAGGTAGGCATTCTTCACACTGTTCTTGAAACTTGGATTTTCATTTTTAATTCTCTCTGCCTTTAAAAATCTTTAAGTCCTCAGTATAAAAGGTAAGATCAAGACTTTTCTATTTATTAACAGCCTAAAAAAGCATTCCATTTGTTTAATATTTTAACTCCTTTACTAAACCCTTCAATTCTAAACTCTGAACTACATACATGTCAAAGTGAGTCAAATGAAGACCATGTTGAGTTTTGAATTTCATACTTTACAATTTTCAAATACTTTCATTTTTTAAGTAAAGTAAGTAAAGTAAAGGCCCTCCCGTTGATCGTCGATTTGCTCGAGCGGGCCCAGTAACGTCTCCATTGGAGACTTTGTTGTTACTGTGTCTGGCATATCGAATACTCTCGGTAGCTTGCCGGGCTCTCCGAGAGGGGCAGAGGAATCGAACTCGGGTCGGCCATGTTGGCCGCTTGTAAGGCAAACGCCCTACCCGCTGTGCTATACTTTAAAAGCTAATTATAATACACATATTTTCAATCTTCTGGTCCATAGTCAGACGCATTATCCATTGCGCCACTGGCCCGCAGACCTCCCCATGACGTATTCAATACGCCAAACACAGTAACAACAAAGTCTCCAATGGAGACGCTACTGGGCCCGCTCGAGCAAATCGACAAACAACGGGAAGGCCTTTACCTTTTTCTACCTTTATATTTTCAATAAATTTAATACTATCTTAGTGACCTGGAGTGATAGCACAGCAGTAGGGCGTTTGCCTTGCACGCAGCCAACATGGCCGACCCGAGTTTGATTCCTCCGCCCCTCTCGGAGAGCCCGGCAAGCTACCGAGAGTATCTCGCCCGCACGGCAGAGCCTGGCAAGCTCCCCGTGACATATTCGATATGCCAAACACAGTAACAACAAAGTCTCCAATGGAGACGTTACTGGGCCCACTCGAGCAAATTGATGATCAACGGGAGGGCCTTTACCTTTTACCTTTACCTTAGTGACCTTTAATAATATTGAACACTAAAATATTGCTTATTCAAATGACAAACCCTTGGCCTTGGATTATAAAATTTATCAATAATCTATGGGGGAAGCTGCAGGAATAATTAAAATGAGGGGACAGAAGGACAATGGTGGAAGGTCATGGCCACTTGACCTTGAGAATGGTGGTGGCATGCAGTAACTTTACACAACAGTACTACAAACCCAAGTATCATTATAATGAAATTATTTACTATTATAAATCAAAAACTGTTTCTTATCAAATGCATTTTTATAAAACTAAACTGCCTTGTTTACAAGATGTTGGTATGTCCTTATCTTAAATACAGACAGATGGTACTTAGGATATATTGGGAACAGAGATCTTGACATCTACACAACAAATGAACAGAGCTCTGTCACCAAAGGTCAGTCTAGTCCCTGTTGAGTCATTCATCTTGATCTTCCATCTGCATCGTGTTTTTCATTGTTTTTAATTCTTCAAAATCTGAACTGAGTAAGTTCTGATTCCAAGTCTTGTAGGAAAATAAAAATTGTTGCATTTTGTTCCAAATAGCAACTTTAAACATGGAGTTTGAAATAACACAAATTCTCCCTGGGCCAGTTGTATATTTTGGCTCTCAATTAATGTTCCTACTTTTACATGATTTTAATACATTGGGATTATAAAACAAAAGAAAAATCACATTTATAAAGAGTTCTAAATATTCTTTGAATTAATCTTTAAAGTTAATGAGATTCTGATAAAAAATATCCCAGCCTTCTGAAAGATTTAAACTGGAATGGTTTTGTTTAAAATCTAAGTAATGGACTCGAGGGAGAAGAAGAAGAGGTAGCCTATAATTGAACACTGGGACAGTATGGAGGGTCCTGGATAAACTGGATGCAGATGTATGGGAGGGAAGTAACTCTTTATATCATAAGCATAAACATAAGCAATCACATAACCACATTCTTTCAACTGAAGAAAAAGCATGTAGGAAAAGGAATGTTACAAGACTTCAGTTAAATTAAAATTTATATTTACATTTTAAATTAACTCTCAGTGTTTAATGGCAGAGACTCTACAGCAATGTTCCCCATCCTCAGTTACTCTCAATAACTGGACTGAATACAGTTTAGGTGCTTGGGACAGTGATAAGTACTGCTGGGGATGATGATTCTAGAGGTAACCAGGTGCACTTGGGATGTGCTCAAGGGTCATCAGAATACTGTTAGGGTACCCAGGACCTATAGAGTAGAGTGGAACCTGGCGGTACTCTTATATCCTGACAATACTTACAAAATGTGGGCAGCTGCGGGCAGGAAAGTGGTGCTTAGGATCAAACACAGAGCTTAACACATAGAAATCATGTGTTCCAGTCCTTTGAGTATTTTGCCTGGGCCTTAGCTTAAAAATCAAAAGAAAGTTATCATCCCAGGAAAGCAGCAAAAAAAGCAGAACTGAGTATCATAGACTGGTTTTAACAACCATCAAATACAGCTTGGGAGGTCCTTTAATAAATATATTTGAAAGTCCATTGTCCAAGCAAAGATAAAGAGATGCTAATGTGGGATGGTGCTTCCAGCAGGTCATTCTGTACATGCGAAGCAAGTGCATCAGCAGCCTGATGGCACCATCAGACTTTCAGATACCCCAAAATTGCTGCTGTGCTTTGGCCAGACTCCAAAAACTTGGGGTAAAGTTTACCAAGAAAGTAAATGGCCAATAGTTAGGTATGTGGAAGACACACCCACAAACCACCTCTGGCTCAGCTATATAATTGGAGGCATGGCCTCTCTGGTTCCTGATTGAATTGCTCAATGGGCATAACCCCAGAGACTCAGAAACAAATCTTGGAACCCAAAGGCTTTTTGCAGAAATGTGTCCTGTTCCTGCAGTAGGTTACTGGTGCTGGGCCACTCCAGGTGGGAATAGGTGTCATGCCTTGGCCTATTCCCCTTAGTGTCCCGGTGACTGCCAGCCTCCAGAGCCACTGGACAGTCAGGTTTGGGACTGCAGTGATGAGACACGTGGGGCCTCACCAGATGGGGATGGAACCGACCATTTCCTCCCCATCCCAGCGAAATCTGAGTCGCCTCCTACAAAAGGCCTCTCTGGATCCTCATGAAGCTGATTAATGACCATGATTCCAGAGACTCAGAAGCAAATCTTGAAACCCTTCACGCCCTACACAGGTCACTAGTTGCCCCCTATGAGCGTCTCTCCAGCACAGCCATGGCTCCAGAGGCAAAAGGACTTAGTCCAGAGCCCGGCAGCTTGCAGCAGAAAAGTGAACGGATTTAGCATTAAACTCCAGCGCCATGCCTCCCCAGAAGGGAAAGGGTGTTGCTCCCTTCTTCTTCTCCCCACCCCTGGCAGCAAGGTGGCTGCCACCTCAGAGCTTATAGGAAAGCCAGTTATGAACCAGCGGTGACGGGGCAACTGCAGTCTCATGGGAAGGGGGGCAGTACTGGCTCATCCTTCACGCCCTACCGAGGTCATGAGTTGCCCCCCACGAGCGGCTCTTTGGCACAGCCATAACACCAGATGTACAGAAATTGATCTCGTAATTATCTGGCTCTTTGCAGAAATCCAAAATCATTATATGATTCTCATAATCAGCTATAGAAAACAAAATATTTCACATTGCATTTTCAGCAATTCTGATTGTTGGGGGGAAATTCTAAACAATAATGGTGCATCTTTTGTCCAAATAATGAATGTAATCAATGTAGAGAATAGTTAAGTGGAAATCATCTGTCTCATAGGCATTGGGAGGGGTGGAAGAGGGGTATATTGGGGTTCTTCGTAGTGAAAAATGAGTTCTGGTGAAGGGAGAGGTATTTGATCATTGTATGACTGAGACTTAAACCTGAAAGCTTAGTAACTTTTCCCACAGTGATTCAATAAATAAATATAAGAATAAAAATAAATAAATAAAACTATGAAAAAAAAAAGTCAGGTGGAGTTCATGCCCAAATCATTCAGCTAATCAGTGGCTGAATAAATAGCAGTACTCCTACATTAAAAAAAAAAAAAGAATTGGTAAATACTGTAGTCATTGAAGCAATAACATATTGATGCAATGTGAAGCCATTTCAATTAAATGTAATAATAAATTTAGCAGATGATTAAATAGTTGGTGAAGAAATAACCAACAATATTTGTTGTGTCCATTTAACTTTACATTTTGAAAAATCAGAAAGCAATCTCCACTTTACACTGTCAAATAGAATTCAAGTGACAAATATGCAAACAATAAAAATAACTGCAGAAAATAGAGTGGACTTAGTATGGAGTTTTACAAAATGGTTCTAACAAAAATCGAATGGAAAATAAATAAATATATTGCTGATATATTTGCTGCTAAAATTTTTTGACATATAAAGATTAAAGAGATGACAAATTTTAAATTTAAGCAAGCAAACACATCAATATAACCTGGGTTGAAATAGTACAGTATAGATGATACATCAGTAAATAAGAGTATGTAAAAGGGTTAAGTAATTACAAAATAAATAAGAGTATGTAAAAGGGTTAAGTAATTACAAAATGAAATTTCCAATAAAAATAGGAAAAAATATACAACAACAATATGATACACAAAAAATAGATGTATATCCTTTCTATTAATCTATATAATAAACAGCATGTTACAATACTGATATTGTATCGCATATATCCTGTGTAACTTTTCAATTCCCTCCATTGCCTTCTGCCGTTTCACTGGAAAACAAATGGTTACTGAATATTTGTTGGTGGACACTAAAATTTGAAACTCATCTTTGTTCAGCCATTCCTCTATTATTATTGCCACGGCTTATCCCTCAGCTTTTAGGCTCAGAGGAAATGCACCCTTGAGGGTCCTGAGATAATGCTTCCTAAGGGACCAGTAGAGAACCTGATAATGCAGACTGAAAATTATGAGAATTTGCTTCTTATGGGTTAGCTTCCATAAAAGAAGAAAGGTGAACTGTACAGATAAATGTGTCTTCCTTTCTCATTTCTGACTCTCTAAGGTAAGGCTTCAATTCTGTTTTGCAAACCTTCCAAATGTGTAATGATTATATCATTGGAATACCTTTGAGGCTAGTGGTCAGGGATTGGACACAACAAGCTACCGATGTGTATTAGGTTGCTTTGTCTCTCTCTTAAAAAATAAAACAATATGGTTTCATGAAGTTATTCATAGTTGAGCTTTAGGCATACTATGATCCAGCACCACTTGCACTCCAGTGTCTTTTTCCCTCCATCAGGATTCCCAGAATTCCTCCCAGCCATGCCTTTATCCCTGATCTACCACCTTGACACGCAGACTTTTAAATTTTGTTGTTGAAATTTGGAATCTATTGTTTTTCATGTTGTTGACTCTATGATATGGCTATTTAGTCATATCATTTATTTACACCACTGATGTATTCAGATTCCCTTGACCCCTGGCCCCAATACTTCCCAACCATCTCTTCTTCCTTCCTCATTTTCTTTCTTTCTCCATTATTCTCCTCCCTATACTCTGGCACCAAGGGCGATCTAAGCATTCTGATTTTAAACATTTTTTTCTTAGTCCAGTTATTCTATGTACCACCTATAAATGAGATCATTCTGTATTTATTTCTGTTGTAATGAATTGCACGACTTCATCACTTCCTACAGCTGCAAAATATTTTATTGTGTTATATACCACATCTACGTAACTCACTCACCTATTGTTGGAAACCTAGGTTGATTCCATATCTTAGTTATTGTACTAAGTGCTGCAATGAATAATGGTGCACATATGTCCATTTGAATCAATGTATTTTGGGTTAAATAATCAAAGGTGGGATTGCTGTGTCATACACCAGATCAATTCTTAGTTTACTGAGGTATCACTATAATGATAGTTTTTCTTGGAAAAATTCCATTTTTTATTGAATCACTGTGAGATACAGTTACAAAGCTTTCATGTTTGAGTTTCAGTCATGCAATGATTGAACACCCATCCCTCCACCTATTCACATTTTCCATAACCAATGTCCCCAGTATTGCTTTATTCCCCCATTCCACCCATCCCCTTGCATATATGGCAGACAATTTCCTTCTCATTCTCTCTCTACTTTTCTGCATTATGGTTTTCAATACAGATACTGAGAGGCCATCATGTTTTCCATTAAAGTTGAATCAGATAACCGATCTTCAGGGAGTAAGAAATTCGTTTTCATCATACCCCCATCAATATAGATTGCTTGCAACATTTTCTATATGAGTCTCCTGCCCCCATGCCTGGCTGTTCTCACTGAAGCCCCTTGGAGGGGAGTGGGTTGAGTTTCCCTCCCCACCCTGAGCAGAGGCCCATCAGCTGAAGACCTCTGGAACCAGCCACAGACATGCTTAAGACCGCTCTCCACATATTCAGATGAACCTCACGCATGAAGGAACTGGCAGAGGAACACAGGTGTGCAGGACCTGGGGCTAAGATCTCCAAGCCTGCTCAGATTGGGACTGGGCCTCCTTCACCCAGATCCCTCATCTTCCCGTAGCTAGGCATCACACCACCAACTGCTCTCAATGCCGTCTTATCCTAACAACGGCCAAGATGCAGAGACTATAAAACCAAGCTCCTGGAAGCACACATCCGCAAATGAGGCTGCATGAAATCTTATTATCTAATTCTTACTTTTGGAGAACCCAGCAGGACACCGAGAGTATTCTGCCCACACGGCAGAGTCTGGCAAACTTTGTGGTGTATTAAATATGCCAAAACCCAGTAACAATGATGGGTCTCATTCCTCTGACCCTGAACGAGCCTGGAATATGGCATTTTCTAAAATCTCAGGGCTAGGATGAAGAAGTTACTGGTGCCTGCTGGAGAAAATCGATGAACAACAGGATGGCAGTGATACAGTGATAGAGTGATTTGCTATATGGGCCATTCTCACTGTTGTGAGGTAGTATCTCAGTGTGGTTTTGATTTAGACTTTCCTAAGAATAAATGATAATAAGCATTTTATTCAAGCTCGTTGACCATCCCTTTGGTTCTTATCAGAAAAAACCTATTCATTGGGACTTTTGTTGTTGTTGATCTTTGTGAGTACTTTCTATGTCCTGGGTATCAACTCTTCTTATGATGTATTGAAGGCATTTTTTGCCCCATTAAGTTAGTTTTCTTTTAATTTTAGTCCCTATTTCTTTCATCACGTAGAAACTCTTTGTTCTGTATTCTGTTGGTTTGGGCTGGAGCAATAGCACAGTGGTAGGGCATTTTCCTTGCACGCAGCCAGCCCGGCCGAGCAGGGTCTGATTCCTCCACCCCTCTCGGAGAGCCTGGCAAGCTACCGAGAGTATCTCGCCTGCATGGCAAAGCCTGGAAAGCTCCCTGTGATGTATCTGATATGCCAAACAGAGTAACAATAAGTCTCAAAATGGAGACGTTACTGGGCCTGCTAGAGCAAAATCAATGAACAACAGGAGGACAGTGTTTTGTTTTCTGTTGGTTGATCAATGGCATCTTATCTTTGAAAACATATTTGAGATTTAGAACTTTGAGTGTTCTGCCTATATTTTCCTAAATGTACTTTATAAATTCTTCTCTGATCTGAAGTATTTTGAATCACTTTGAACTGACTTTAGTATTAGGTGTAATATATGAACACAGGGGTTAAGACATGGCACAGAGGGTAAGGCACTTGCCTTGCAGATACCTAACCTGGGTTTGATCCCTGGCATCACATATGGTCCACCGAGCACTGCCAGGAATTAGTCCTGAGTGAAGAGATAAGAAAACTCCTGACCACTGCTAGATTTACCCTCAAAACCAAAATAAAAGAAAGATATAACATCTACACAATGGAGTACTATGTAGCTGTTAGAAAAGATGAAGCCATGAAATTTACATACAAGTGGTACAACATGGAAAGTATCATGCTAAGCGAAATGAGTCAGAAAGAGAGGGATAAACATAGAAAAATTGAATTCATCTGGGGGATATAAAGTAACAAAATATGAGATTAATACCCAAGAATAGCTGAGATCAGCACCAGGAGGATTACTCCATAGCTTAGAGGCCAGCCAGGCATTCTAGGGTAAAGGGCAGCTCAGGGAGCACCAAATAAAGGGTGTTTGGAGGATCCTCCCAGGAGGGGAGATACATGTCAAAAGTAGACTATGGACTGAACATGTTTGCCACTCAATGTCTCTTTTGCAGATCACAACACCCAAAAGGAGAGAGAGAGCACAAGGGATTGCCCTGCCACAGAGGCAGGGTGGGATGGGGGATGGGGGTGGGGGGAATATAATCCATGGTGGTAGAAAATGGGCACTGGTGGAGGGATGGGTATTTGAGCATTGTATAAACGAAACCCAAGCACAAAAAATTGTAAATCTACAACTGTACCTCATGGTGTTTCACTAATAATAATAAAAAAGAAAGATATGAACACACTTTTATGAACACTTAAAGATATGAACATACCCAGTAATTACAATGTGTCTCATTCACCTGACCCTGAAGGCTTCAACAACATGGCAGCACTGAGAAGGATGAGAAAGGAGAGGCCGATAAAATCTCAAGGCCGAACTAGGCTGCCACAATGAAGGAAGACAAAAATGATCGTCTATACTTTCAATGCACGTACGCTGGCATCAGATGCATCCATCGAGGACTTGATGGTACAAGCGCAAATGATCAAGTACGACATCATTGGTCTGACCGGGACAAGAAGGCACCAATCTCATCATGCCGTTTTCAAAACTGGAGAAGAATTATTCCTTGGAATATGTGATAAAAGAGTTGTTGGAGGCATCGGTGTCCTTGTCAACACAAACTTGGCCATGAGCATTGATTCATTTGAATGCCTAACAACCCAAATCGGACGTTTACATTTGAATAGATGTGTCTCACTGCCAGCAGTTCCTATCTTCGTTGTCTATGCACCAACATCTAATTATGATAAAGGAGAAATTGAGAAGTTCTGCATGGAGCTGGAGAAATTCTATAAAGAAGACCACACCTTCTACAAGATCATTGTGGGTGATTTTAATGCCAAGATAGGACCGAGAAGATCAGCTGAAGAACTTCACATCGGGACCCATGGCCTACAATGGAACAAACAGGGTGAGAGACTGTCTGAGTTCATCATGTCGACCAAGAACATCCATGGTAACTCACAGTTCCAGAAGGTTGAATCTAAATGTTGGACATGGGAGTTTCCTGGTGCATGATTCCACAACGAAATAGACCACATCATATTCTATTGACGGTTTTGCCTGACCGATGTCGCTGTTGTCCCAAATTTTCGAACGGGATTGGACCACCGTCTCCTTCGTGCAAAGTTCTACTTCACAGAGCAGGGAGAAAGGGCTGAAAGTTTAAAAAGAGAAATCCCAGAACGACCACCAACTGGGAGCTCTTTGGCACTATTGCTGCAACATGGGACGATGCCATTGTTGAAAACATTGACGAGGAATATGATAGACTGGTTCAGTACCTCCATAATTGTGTGAAGAACGCCAAGAGAGAGATAGCCACAAAAAACGCCTATTTTTGAAAACTCTTGAGCTTATTCACCAACGTGGTTTGGCACATGCCTCAGGCAACCGCAAGCGAACATCCAAGCTCACAAAGCAGTGCAGTGATGCGATCAAGGAAGACCTCAAAGAGAGAAGAGCAGAAGTGCTGGTAGATACGGCAGAAACCTGGAAAAGTATTAGTAACACCGGCCTGTCCTTCACCAACTACAAGACCAAGATGACTGCCCTCTGACGTCCTGATGAAACTATCACATCCTCCAGAATGGCAATGGAGAAGATTATCCATGACTTCTACTCAAATCTCTTCAATAGCCATGTCCACTGCCTGACATACCAAATTCCACAGGATGGATATGTCGCTCCTAATGTTTTTCCTTCCGAAAACCGACACACCATTTTGTCAGTAAAGAAACAAACAGCACCCGGCCCAGACAAGGTCAGACCTGAACACCTGAAGAACCTGCCGTCAGTACTCATCAATATACTGGCTCGGCTCTTCACACGCTACCTGTCTGAATGCAAGGTTCCGTCCCAATGGAAAACCAGCAGGACTGTACTACTGTTCAAGAAGGAAGACATTCATGACATTGGCAACTATCGCCTGATCTGCCTATTGTCTGTCATCTACAAGTTGTTCACTCAAGTCATCCTGAATAGGATTGGCAGAACACTAGATGAAGGACAACCATGCGAGCAAGCCGGGTTCCGCAAAGGATTCAGCACCATCGACCATATCCACATGAAAACCAAGCTCATTGAGATTTGTCAGGAGTTCAAGATGCCACTCTGTCTAACATTCATTGATTTAAAGAAGGCCTTTGGTTCTGTTGAGATGGAAGCGTCATTGAAGCCCTAGCCAATCAGGGCATTCAAGCTCAATACATCAAGATCCTCTGTGAGCTGTATTGCAGATTCACTACCAGGATCTTACCATTCTACAAAGAAGTAATCATTGATGTCAAGAGAGGGGTTCGGCATGGTGATACCATTTCACCGAAACTCTTCAGTGCCACCCTCGAGAACATCAAGCAATAACTGGAATGGGAAGGAATGGGTGTGAAGGTAGATGGTCGGCAACTACACCACCTCTGCTTTGCTTATGGCATTGTTTTAATAATACCAAACATCAGCCAAGTGGCACAAATGCTGGCCGACTTCGACTGTGAGTGTGGAAAGGTTGGTCTACAGCTGAATCTTACAAAGACAATGTTTATGAGAAACAGCCTCTTTCCTGACACCCCATTCGCTCTCAACGGAATGACCATTGCTGAATGCAACAGCTATGTGTACCTAGGTCGAGAAGTCAACATGACAAATGACCTCGCACCCGAGTTGCGCAAGAGGAAGAGAGTGGCTTGGAACACCTTCAAGAGCATCGAAGAAATAGCTAAGAGGACCAAGAAGCTCTGGCTCTGGGCACATCTCTTTGATTCCATTGTTCTTCCTGCATTAACATACGCCTCAGAGACCTGGGCCCAACGCAGACAGGATGAGAATGGTATTCGGGTCTCCCAAAGAGGAATTGAAAGAGCTATGCTTGGAATATCATGTTTCACTCAAATGAGAGAAAGAATCTGGAGTTCCAACATCCGTTGACGATCAAGAATCAGGGACGCTGTCTGGTTTGCCAAGGTGTCAAAAATCAGATGGGCTGGTCACGTAATGAGATTTAAAGACGACCACTGGACTAGAGCTGTTACCTACTGGATTCCACGGTATGTCAAAAGACTGCATGGCCACCCACTTACCAGATGGTCACTTCTTCATCAATATCATTAATGATCCGTTTGAGGCTCTTCATGCTCCTAGAGCAAACAGATGCCATTGGGCTACACTAGCACGTGACAGGGACAAATGGAGACATTACTGGCACCCGCTCAAGCAAATTGACGATTAAAGGGAAGCCAAGTGATCAAGTGATGAACACACTTTTAATATTTTACACATAAGTTATCCAGTTTTTCCCTCACCGTTTGTCATAGAGGTTGTCTATATTCCATTTTATGCTTTCAGATCCCTTGTTAAAAATTATCTGACTTTGAGGTTAGAGAGAAAGTCCAGCAGGTAAGGAACTTGCCTGCCTTTCACGTTCTCAATCTGGGTTTGATCTACAACACCATCATCCAGCACTATCATCCCTTGAGCACCAACCAGGAATAATTCCTGATTTCAGAGCTAGGAGTTACTTCTGAACATCACTGGGTATGGCCCAAAAGCTAAAACAAAATTATCTGATCATATATGTGGAAATTTACCCTTAGATATTCTATTCCGAACCAATTTTTCAGAGACTCTACACTTATTCCATTACCACATTGTTTTTATCACTATAACTTTAGAGTATAGTTTCAATTTACGTAATGAGATACCTCTCAATTTTTTTTTTATTTTTCAGTACAGTTTTTGTTACTGGTATTTTATGATTTACATACAAACTTTATTAATGACTGTTTTTAAGTCCTTGAAGACTGTCATCTGAATTACTTCATGTTGTCCATCTGGACCTATTTCCTCCCAGTAACTTCCATTTCAAATTCTATTTAATGTGTACATTTAAGAGACTGACTGATTACTATTAGCTGTCAGCCTTCAGATTCTATATGGTAGAATATCTGAACCTTTCCTGAAATATTGATGAGAGAATCTTAAGAGTGTCTACTCAGCCTTTCTTACCATTCTATCTCAGGTTTTAGCATCAACGAATAGATGTGGTATTTCCACTGAATTTTAATTCATTCAAAATAAATACTAAAAATAAGTATTTAAAAATGTAAAATGAATTCTGAATAGATCTATTGAGCCTAGTAAGCCTAATTCTATAATAGCATCAACCAACCCTCTTGCAGACGAAAACCATAATAAAACATTTTAATCTGATGCACACTTATTACTTTGTATGTCTTCGATGTTTTAATAATTTTTCCTGATAAATTCTACCTTACTTATTGCCTTAGGAATACTTTAGTGATTTCATGGATACATATTTAGAATTTAAATAAATATCTTGCAGATCACACTTTATGTTTTCCTTCCTATTCTTTTCTTAATTAAGCAAACTCTAAAATAGGATATTATTATCCTTGGGAAATGTGAGAAATAGAATAGATTTGATTTGAGTTTCCTATCCGGAGATTAAAAACAAATAGAACAGCACAATCAATAGTAAGACACTAAGCACTTTTAGTATTCATCCTCAGTATCATTTGGAAGAGTTAGTTCCATTATATTTAATGATCTTAAAGCCAACCACCTCTATTATAATATGCTTTATCTATCGCTCATTCATTTTAAAATTAGCAGTTTTAAACATATATATGTATATAAATGTATAAATAAATGTATAAATATGATTTACAAATTATAAAGTATAATTTGCTTGAGTGGGCCCAGTAACGTCTCCATTGGAGATTTTGTTGTTACTGTGTTTGGCATATTGAATACATCATGGGTGGCTTGCCAGGCTCTGCCGTGTGGGCGAGATACTCTCGGTAGCTTGCCGGGCTCTCCGAGAGGGGAGGAGGAATCGAACTCGGGTCGGCCATGTTGGCTGCATGCAAGGCAAACGCCCTACTGAAGTATAATTTACAAACAATAAGCTGCAGCAAATTTTGTATCCAGTTTGGTGGCCAAATTGGTAACTATATGTAATAGTAGAAAAATACCCACTTACAAATGATATAGAACTTTTCCATTGAACCCCAATTTTCTCCATACTCCTTCCCTGAAATTCACTTGCCTCTTCTGACCACTAAACAAGCACTGTTTCACTTTATGACATTATATTGTTAGCATTTTAAGAATTTTCTATAAATGTAACCATGAATATGAAGTAATAACATCTAGATTTCTTTCAGAAGTGCATTTGAAATGTTGTAGATTTTATCTACTGTGAGCAAACAAAAAATAGTATTTTTAGATATGAACATTTTTGTGCATGCGTACTTATTTTCTTGTATTTTCAGAAGAGGGTAGCTAGTTCTTTTGAATATCTTTCCAAAAATGACCATATTTGTGTTCCCATCAGTCTGTCTCAAAAACAAACTTTGGCAAGAATGATTTTTAAAGCAGCCACCAAAAATTGTTTTTTTTGTGCATTTAGGGAAACTTCCCTATATTTCTACATCCCTGGAAGGCAGAGCCTGAAGCTTGTTTAGTTTCTTCACAGAAAGCATTAAGACAATGAACAAAATACACTAAAAAATTTTCTCACTCATACCATTCTTATCTTTAAAGCATTTTATCTTTTAAACAGAGGCATCCACTCTTTCTGCCTTTTTACATAGTTAAATATAATGCTTTCTAATTTGCAAAATTGTATCCATGATTACCATATAAATGTAGGGCAATCTCAAGATCATTTAAAGGTATTCACAAAAGAATACTGTGACCTCCAGGCAAATCAACTCATGATCAATTTTAAGACAACTGAAAATCAGGATGACCAAATTCATTCTAAGATTTAATTTTATTAGACATTGTGCCATCTGTTTCTATTTTTCACATTTTCTTTTATCACCTGCTGATACTGTCAGTCCTCCTAGTGTAACAGTTAAAAACTCCTATGTATTTATCTGTGGAAAATAATAATGCAAAACACCTACTTAAATAAATCAGTCATTGATTTATAATACTAAATACCATAAATTCTCCAGATGATGGAATTTATGCTGGAATGCAAATGTGGGATACATTTTTTTTCTTCTTAATCAGATAAAATATCTTAGAGGTATTTGGTGTCATCTGTATTTAGATGAAATATTTTAAAGAAACCTTTTAAGGTTTATTGAGAAAGTGCTTACAACAAAGTGCCTTTCTTATGATGGCAAGGAATATAAGTTAAATGTAAATACACATGTAAATGTTCATATAAATCACATACATAGTGCAATTTTTTACATTCACTTATCTTATGATTATTCTCTTAATTTTAAAAGAAAAGTATTTCCAATTAAATAGAAGTGCAAAATGCTTGCACTGAAATTGAAGTTTAAGTAAGTTTATGCTATAATCACACATGTATAAACACTTTATATTTTATAATATCACTTATATACTATGAATATACTTTATTTAAATTCACAATAATTGAATTAAAAGGTCACAAAAAAATTATTGATGGAATATATTATAAAATAAATTATGCCATGTGATTCAAATAAATAAATAATAACTTTGTGACACTAATAAATTAGAAATTTAAAATGATGTTCTATAGTTGTGTGTGCTATTTCTACTAATATCACTATATTTACTAGGAAAAAATCATATTTGCCTGTGTGTTATGTAACATACACAAGTCATTTACAATGAATCCTGAAGGATACATGGGTGTAAAATTGACCCAAGAAATTCTTTAAACAACTCTTAATTAGCATCTAGGCTGGACAAGTGTTCATAGGTCACGAAACATTTTTATTTTGAAGCTATGGCTAAATGTTAGCAAATACTAGCAAATGAGTGTCTAAGTGTGGGCATAATGGATAAAGTTGAAATTAAGTTTTTGGTGAGAAAGTTTATATACACATACAAACATACACAGAGAAAGAGAGCAATATAAAGAGTGAAAGAGAGGAAGAGAGAGAGGAAGAGAGAAAATGGGAATCAACGTTGCCTTATGAATGTCAGTCATACTCTTGGTCTGTAAATTGCACAAATCATGGATGGTCTTGTTTTACCCATTGAAAACTCAGATTCTATAAGATAGATTACTTACAATTGACTCTAGTTGTGTCCATGCTGAGAAACCTTTCTGATGAAGTATAATTGATATACAGCTTTACAGATGCACAACACAATGGGAAATCATCATGAGAATAAGACTGTTTTCATTTGTTTTTAGAATTCTTTAAAATTTTAGTAGCAATCTTAATACCTATGGACCTCATACAATGTACTGCATACCCTGTTATACTCTTTCTTTAACTCACATCCTCTATATTTTGACCTCTTCAACCACTTTGCCAATGTATCATCTTCCCTTCCCTTCTGGTCACCAACCACAAACTTGCATCTATGTGTTTTGTTTTTGCTTTTTTGCTATATATTTACACACAAGTAAAACATGTAGTCTGTCTTTCTTCTATTTGTAACTTATATCACTGAGTTTGATACACTTTATAGTCCATCATATTTTCACAGAAAACATCTTCATCTTTTTTATAGTTTTCATTATTCATTTACTTAAGAGCTATTTCACTATTCATATATGTTCATATAAGTGATCATTCTATGTAAATATATGATGTACATATGAAGAGATTTTTTAAATAAAACTTTCAAGGCTTTTACACACATACCACAAATATAATCTATGCACTAAACACTTCTGTATGAGGTTCTGTGTTCTTACTGGAATGTGGCCCCAAAGAGTTTGTTTTTAATACACATGCTCCCTGATAGAGTTTGAAGATGGCTGCAATTAACACACTAGGCAAGTATTGCCATAATCTCCTTCAGCCATTTACATATGCCTTATTACAAGAATCGAATCTCCTATAGGAGATGACAGGCCAGGTACCCCTAAGAACCTGGAGGCTTAATAAACAATACTGATAAGGAACATCAAACCCCAGGTTATTTTCTACAGCTACTGACACTGAGACGAGCATCATATGTGCTCCTATCATTGCTGCAATGTCCCAGAAATTTCTTAGAATGATGAGCAGACACATTTCAGTTCTTTCAAAATGCTCTCATAGTAAGCTGACCTGGCATTCATTTCAGTTTTCACATAATTTTCTTCCATAATAGCTTCAAATTGCACCAATGATAAGCACAATGCCCCATATAAAAGAATAAATAGAGCACAGTACATTTCTCAAATAACTCTATCATTATATAAGCCAATTTGTTTCTCAATCTCCTTCTGGGAAAATGATTTCTCCTTACTGATCTCAGAGAGTATAAAACCAGAACCTAATAATAATATTTTAAAAAACACTAAAAATCTATCAGCACACACACGTATGTAAATTTAAGTGACTTAAGAATTTTCCTTGAAGACAACAGGTCAATTAGAGTTATAAATCTCAAAATGAGAATGTATTTCCTCATTTCAATGGAGTGTTGGAAATTATCCCTAATATGGACTTTGAAATATATAAATAAATTAACAAATAATCAAACACCAACAAATTTAAAGATAGGAAACTGTGAAATGTTATTAATATTCAGTCATATTTATAAGTCATGTTATTAATATTCAGTCATATTTATTCATGTATTATATTCAATATTAAAATAAATATCAATATTAAATTAAATATGTAAGGAGATATAGAGATCTAGTATAGGGATACATGAAGTAGTAACATTTTGACTAAGAAGAAAAAAAACTGAATAATGATTAACTAAGTAAAAAGAAGAGGGTACTTTTCAAGTAAATTTATCTTAAAACATTTGCACAAGTGCTCACTTCGGCAGCACATATACTAAAATTGGAACGATACAGAGAAGATTAGCATGGCCCCTGAGCAAGGATGACATGCAAATTCGTGAAGCGTTCCATATTTTTTGAGATGTGTGGTGGTGGGAAGTGGGCACAATTTTTAATATTTTTTAAAATATTAAAAAATATTTTAAGTTCCTGATAAGAAATTATGATTTATGAAATATCCATAAAAGGTCCCAATGTGAACATATATAGGATATTTCCTTAAAAGACATATATATGATATGTCTTTAAAGTACATGAAATATATATGAATAAAATATATATGAATATATATATTAAAATATATATATGAATAAAGTATATTCATATATAATGAATAAAGTTAAAATATATATGAATAAAGTTAAAATATATATGAATAAAGTTAACTCCTATATAGCACTGTAGAACTGTCCTCCATTGTTCATCTATTTGCTCGAGGGATGGTATTTGATCATTATATAATTGAAACCCAAGCACAAATATGTGTAAGTCTGCATCTGTACCTCATGATGTCTCACTATTGGCAAGCTCCCCGTGACGTATTCGATATGCCAAACACAGTAACAACAAAGTCTCCAATGGAGACGTTACTGGGCCCGCTCGAGCAAATCGATGATCAATGGGAGGGCCTTTACCTTTACCTTTATTAAAAAAATTTAAAAAAATAAATGCAAAAAAAAAAACATTTGCACAAATACCAACCTGGTTTTATACATGTATAACATTATTTAGGTAAAGGTAAAGGCCCTCCCGTTGATCGTCGATTTGCTCGAGCGGGCCCGTTAACGTCTCCATTGGAGACTTTGTTGTTACTGTGTTTGGCATATCGAATACTCTCGGGAGCTTGCCAGGCTCTCCGAGAGGGGCGGAGGAATCGAACTCGGGTCGGCCATGTTGGCCGCTTGTAAGGTGAACGCCCTACCCGCTGTGCTATCGCTCCAGCCCTAGCACAGCGGTAGGGCGTTCGCCTTACAAGCGGCCAACATGGCCAACCCGAGTTCGATTCCTCCGCCCCTCTCAGAGAGCTCGGCAAGCTACCGAGAGTATCTCGCCCTCATGGCAGAGCCTGGCAAGCTCCCCATGATGTATTCGATATGCCAGACACAGTAACAACAAAGTCTCCAATGGAGACGTTACTGGGCCCGCTCGAGCAAATCGACGATCAATGGGAGGGCCTTTACCTTTACCTTTACCTTTAACATTATTTAATATGTATTTGCATATATTAGATTATATTTGTGTATGCATATATGCATATATGTATACACATACTGTTATTCAATTCTAGATAGATAACATAGATAGATATCTCTTTATTTGATTAATAAAATATTTTCAGTTCCCTAGATTTCATCATACAACACACTATATTAGCATAATAAGATCACCAAAACAACACAGACCTTTTTCTAAAGAAACATATAGTCTCAGTGAATTGAGATTAAATGTAAAATAACTTTTACCAACGCTTTGTCAAAATATTTAGGTTTTTTGTTTCTGACTTCTCCACACACTTTGGCTTTATCTGAGGTGTCAGAAAGATACACAAAGGTAGTAACTTTTGTCTTGAACTTGAAGCCTAAGTAGTTACTAGACCAAAAGGTAAAAGTCTTTCAATGCAATAGAAATATAAAATCAAAGAGCAAAGACCTACAAGGGACATGATATAGATATAGATATAGATATAGATATAGAGCAGATATAGATATAGATAGATATAAATGAAGTTAAATTGAAATGTAGAAAATGACAAATGCAAATTAAAATTAAGGGAGGAGAACTGAACCGAGTTGAGAACTCAAACAATTCCTCCAAATCTATCTGTCTAAAGAACTAATGCCTTTTCCTATGCAGCTTGGGCCATTGGAAAAGAAGCTATTTTGCTTATTGTATTTTGCTTAATACATGCAAAAATGAATATGTATTTTTCTAACTTATATAAGGTACCATTATAAAGACTGCCTTCTATTTTTTGTTTTTTGTGTTTAATTAAATAATTTCTCTAAAACCTATTGGAATGTCTACATTCGACCTATCTCAACTGCTACTTCTGGCTAATGTTGTGTGGTAGATATGATGGAACATTATTATCACCAAGACTTAATCATGAACAACTTTATAACTGTCTATCTCATAGTCATTCAATTAAAAAAGAATGCTACAAAATATTTTAAGTTCCTGATAAGAAATTATGATTTATGAAATATCCATAAAAGGTCCCAATGTGAATATATATAGGATATTTCCTTAAAAGATATATATGGTATTTCCTTAAAATATATATGAATAAATTTAACTGCTATATAGCACTGTAGCACTGTCCTCCTGTTGTTCATCTGTTTGCTCTAGTGGGCACCAGTAAAATCTCCATTGTGAGTCTTGTTGTTACTATTTTTGGCATATTAAATATGACACGGGTATCTTGCCAGCCTTTGCTGTGCGGGCACAATACTCGCAGTAGCTTGTGGGCTCTCAGAGAGGGGGGGAGAAATCGAACCTGGGTCCGCTGCGTGCAAGGCAAATGCTGTAACTCCTATATAATAGAATTTGGTAAATTTCAGAATGGTCTTAAATTCTTCTTATTTCATTCATGCCACAAAATAACTGGTATCTTTCTCAAACCCTGAATTCATGCTGCCTTTCTGACTTGTTCTGGTCAGTGAAACAGTACCATGCAATGCAAGTTAGTCTTTTAAAAGTGATCTCTTATATTTGGAAGAAGTCTAAACTAGGTTAATGAACTATGAGATATGTTTGAAAAAATTACCAGACAAACCCCAAATAGCAGCATTCTAACTCATAGAAGCAGGCACAAACAATAAATCATAAATTCTTAAATGATTGGAGAGGCTTGAATGTGCCTAGCTGAGAGCAACAAAAACAATAAATAAATCAATCTGGTTGAATTATGAACTAAATAAGAAGGCTATGTAGAACAATTGATTTGGGAATGTTTAAAGTAGAGTTCTTTTTGGCCCACCCTGCAGTGCTCAGGGATTACTCCTGGCACTGTGCTCAAGAATCACCCCCTGCGTGGCTCAAGGGAACTCAGAGGGTGCCAGGGACATAATCATTGGGTCATGTGCAAGATAAAAGCTGTACTTTCTGTACTATCTCTCATGTCTGATTATTTTATTTATAATAGACTACCTACTATCGGATATTCCTGGGTCATCAATTTAATAGTTGCTCATTTTTAGAGAAATGTTATTGAATCTTATAAACTGCTGAACCTTGTTGCATTATCTTCACTCTCACAGTCCTCCCGTTGTTCGTCGATTTGCTCGAGCGGGCCCAGTAACGTCTCCATTGGAGACTTTGTTGTTACTGTGTTTGGCATATCAAACACGTCACGGGGAGCTTGCCAGGCTCTGCCGTGCGGGCTAGATACTCTCGGTAGCTTGCCGGGCTCTCCGAGAAGGGCAGAGGAATCGAACTCGGGTCGGCCATGTTGGCCGCTTGTAAGGTGAACGCCCTACCCGCTGTGCTATCGCTCCAGCCCTGCATGATCTTAATTTAGCAATTTGATTTTTTTGTTTTCAAAATGATGATAGTGTAATTTAACAAAAAATTAGAACTTCACATCCGTTGATTTTTATATTTCTTACTTGTTTGTATTTTATTTCCTTTTAAATATTTTGAATTTTGGTTACATGTTGTTTGTGTTTTCTTCTAATGTTACATAAATCAGAGGAAATAATAATGAGTATTCTCTCTCATTTTTTGAGTTAAAGTCACTGTTTATTTTGTTTTTTTGTTTGTTTGTTTTTATTTTTTAATTTTTGTTAGTGAAACACCATGAGGTACAGTTGTAGACTTACAATTTTTTGTGCTTGGGTTTCAATTATACAATGATCAAGTACCCATCCCTCCACCAGTGCCTATTTTCCACCACCACGGGTCCCAGTATCCCTCCCACCCCCCAACCCCCCCATCCCACGCTCCCTCTGTGGCAGGGCATTCCCTTTTGTTCTCTCTCTCCTTTTGGGTATTGTGGTTTGCAAAAGAGGCATTGAGTGGCAATCATGTTTGGTCTATAGTCTACAGCATGCTTTTCCCATCCTGGGAGGATCCTCCTAACACCCTTTATTTGGTGCTCCCTTCTCTATCTGAGCTCCCTTTTCCCCTAGCATGTGTGGCGGGCCTCCAAGCCATGGAGCAAAATTCCTGATACTAATTTTGGCCACTCTTGGGTGTTATTCTCCTATTTTGTTACTTTATGTTTCCCAGATGAATGCAAACTTTCTATGTCTATCCCTCTCTTTCTGACTCATTTCGCTTAACATGATACTTTCCATGTAGTACCACTTGCCTCAGCCAGAGATTTTAGTATTTAACTTTAATTTCTTTCAAAGTGAACAGATTTTATTTGGAGGCTTCTTTGAAGGAAAGGGGAAGAGAAAGTGGAAGAGAGTGGAGAGTAATGTGCTCAAGAGAGAACCCAGGCTTCTCCAAGGGCAGAGAGAGCCCCTGCACACAACCGAGCACTAGGCATAAAAGCATGAAAGTACACATCTCAAGAGAGGAGATTCAGGCAACATATGTGCTCAAGCACCGCATGTGCTCGGCTATGTGGGTGCAAGCAGCACATGGCTTGGGCAGCATATGTGCCTTTAGTATTTAACTTTAAGCAGAACAAAAGAATTCAAATAGAACAGTAGTGTCAGTGCAGATGTCATAATAATGTATGGAAGCTTTACAAAAGTTTGTGATAAAACTGCAAGAAATATCTATGAGCTTTTATTCTAGTTATACCATAAGAAGTAAATGATATAATATCACTATATATTTATCTGTATTTATAATTCAAGTAATAGATTAGAGGAAAGAAAATTTGAGAAAATGTCCTTTTGCCTCGAAACAATTATATCAAAAATCATAAAGTGATTGGACATAAGCATGATAAATGAGCTGGAATAGTTATATTTTGAAAAACATTAGATGATCCAAATTGCATCAAGAGAATAATTTTTAGAAAACTGGCACAAGAAATATTTTAGTCTACTTATACATTATTCAGTGCATCTTTTTATTTATTGAGGGCTTTATCAGCCTTAATTTCAGTGAGAAATGTTTAATTTTTAAGATTTAACCTAATAAATTTAATATATTTTATATTAATTTATTTTTGTTTTAATTTTTAATATACTGCTAATATGGATAATGGAAAACTGGTTCTAATATGTAAATATTGTTATCTAGCAGTCTTTCTAAAATACATTATAGAGTGATAGATGGTATCATTCATATTTCTAAAATAGCTTACTTCATGTTTCTTGTGTGTTTATCTTAATATCAATTTTTGCCATAGAATTTAACATAGTTAGAGGAATTTTGATTATCAGAGCATCTTGCTCACTGTCTTTGGGCAAACAATATACAAATTTATTGCCCTGATTAAGGTGTACTACTGTGAGTAATACAGTCTCTTAGTTTTGTTTTGTTGGTTTTTCTTTTAAAATTTTTTCACTTGCTTTATGAGCAGCAAGCACTATTTTTCAAATACAACTAAGTGAAGAACCAAGCATTTATGTGTAAATCTTATAATCAGATGTAAAAAGTTCTTCACACTCTGTGAAAATAACAATTTTTAAAGAAATTTTAAGATTTTAACCTCAAAAGCTTTGATTTGTTAGTTGTTTTACATTTTCATTCCACTTTGTAATTCAAACCTTAAAATAAACTGTTGTTTTAAATTTCCTTAGAAATTTGACAATGAAAACCTCTACTGCAGAGAAAAAACAAAACAGGTATGAACTTTCTTTTAGAGAGATCACTAATGACTATTATTTCCAAAAGATTATTACTTACTAACAATATAGTCTCATTTATTTTGAAACTAGAAGTTCATTATGCACATACAAAAATCTAAAGGTTTTTTACCATGTGATTGTTACAAGATTTCGTATTATTTCAACTCATTGAGAATAATAAAAGTGTTCATCATTGCACACTGGAAGTTGAAAAGTTCCTTTAAGTTCATGACGCTCATGGAACCTATTATTTTACCTTATCATTATTATTATTTAAAGCTTAATTATAGCAGATCTTTCTGGCAGCATTCTATTATAGGTTCAGTTTTTCAGGCATTTATGACTCAATAGTTATAATTCACGTAAGAACAAAACAGCATACAAAGCTGCCAGCCTATATTTATGTGTTTTCTAAAATGGGCATTAAATGAATTAAGTTATTTTTAACACAATTGTACATAATATAAATAAATATACAAATAATGTGTTTTCAAAGAACCATATTTTGTTGTCAAGAAAAGATAACAAGTTAATTTTAAAACATGACATTTTTCACCTCTAACTCATCTTTAGTTGCAAATTTTTGTATAGCTAAAATCTAACTCACTTTAATTACTATGACTATTGATAGTAATTTTTAAAATACTATTTGCACAATATTATACCCATAACATATGCTTAAGAGGGCATTACTAGGCACTGGTAGATCACTTATCTTCAGAAATACTTAAGATGTTTACTAAAAAAGAGATGTAAAAAACTAATTATATCCTGTAATTTTGTAAATAAAAATATTAGGTAAACAGGGACGAGAGTGATAGTATAGCAGGTATCACACTTACCTTGCCTTGGCTGATCCGAGTCGAATTCTAGGCACTGCGTATGGTTCCCCAAGCCATGTAAGAAGTGAGTCCAGAGCCAGGAGTGAACCCTGAGGACCGCTAGTTGTGACCCCCAAAACATATATGTGTATATATATATATATATATATATATACATACACACACAGAGTACCACAAGTAATCCTATATGTATATATATATGATAGATAATTTATAGTGCTATCATTATTGAAAGACATAGTTTTAATCCCCCTATAAAATGTATATATACACATGTGTGTATGGGGCAAATTAAAGTCATGTTTAGTAATATAATATTTAATATAATATTTCCTTGTACTGTGACTTGAAAGATGGTAAAAATTGAGAAATTTAATAGATTCACATTTTTGTGATATACAATTTTATACAATCTATCTGACTGTCTTGCATTAATAAGAATATTACCTCTACATATTCAAGTTGGGAGACATAAATAAAATTATCCAATTACTTGAAAAGTACACAGTATCTCAAGTAATCCTATATATAATAGATAATTTTATGGTGCTATCATTATTGAAAGAGATAATTTTAACCCACTATAAAAAATCTTGGGATTCACTGAAGAACTCTATAAAATATTTAATAAGAAATTAGAACCAGTTTTATAGTTTTTAATCCAAAAAAGAAAGAGAAGTCAAATCAATTCCTATCAGTTTTATAAGTTCAGTACTATTATCCTTGACTTCCAAACCAATGTTATTACAACACACACACATACACACACACACACACGCACACACACACACACCACACCACACCAAAAGAACAATACATAAAAGAAATTTGTAATTCATCAAAATAAAACTTTTTAAAAAAATTTTTATTAGTGAAACACCATGAGGTACAGTTTTAGATTTACAATATTTTTATGCTTGGGTTTCGATTATACAATGATCAAATACTCATCTCTCCACCAGTGCCCATTTTCCACCACCATGGATAATATCCCTCCCACCCCCATCCCCCCATCCCACCCTGCCTCTGTGGCAGGGCATTCCCTTTTGTTCTCTCTCTCTTTTTGGGTGTTGTGGTCTGCAAAAGAGGCATTGAGTGGCAAACATGTTCAGTCCATAGTCTACTTTCAACATGCATCTCCCCTCTTGGGAGGATCCTCCAAACACCCTTTAAAAAAATAAAACTTTTACTCTGCAAAAAACCTTGCTCAGAGGATAAAAAGTTATACTACACATCCAACAAATGTAAAAATCTGAGATATAAAAGGAACTCACAAAACTCAACAAATGACCCCATCAAAACATACAAAAATAACGGAACACTTCACAAATTGCATATAGATGACCAACAGATACAATATAGAAATGCTTATTCTCAGAATCGTGCAAATGAATCACTTAATCACTTAATCACTTAACTTCCCGTTAGTCATCGATTTGCTCGAGCGGGCGCCAGTAACGTCTCCACTTGTCCCTGTCGCGTGCTAGTGTAGCCCAATGGCATCTGTTCGCTCTGGAAACATGAAGAGCCTCAAACCGATCATTCATGATCTTGATGAAGAAGTCTGACCATCTGGTAGGTGGACGGCCATGCAGTCTTTTGACATCCCGTGGAATCCAGTCAGTAACAGCTCTAGTCCACCGGTTGTCTTTAAATCTCATTACGTGACCAGCCCATCTGATTTTTGACACCTTGGCAAATGAGACAGCGTCCCTGATCTTGATCGTCGACGGATGTCAGAACTCCAGATTCGTTCTCTCATTTGAGTGAAACGTGATATTCCAAGCATAGCTCTTTCTATTCTTCTTTGGGAGACCTGAATAGCGATCTCATCTTGTTTGCATAGGGCCCAGGTCTCTGAGGCATATGTTAATGCAGGAAGAACAGTGGAATCAAAGAGATGTGCCCAGAGCCGGAGGTTCTTCATCCTCTTAGCTATTTCTTCGACATTCTTGAAGGCGTTCCAAGCCGCTCTCTTCCTCCTGTGCAGCTCAGGTGCCAGGTCATTTGTCATGTTGACTTCTCGACCTAGGTACACATAGCTGTTGCATTTGGAGATGGTCGTTCCGTTGAGAGCGAATGGGGCATCAGGAACGAGGCTGTTTCTCATGAACATTGTCTTCGTAAGATTCAGCTGTAGTCCTACCTTTCCACACTCATGGTCAAAGTCGGCCAGCATTTGTGCCGCTTTGTTGATGTTTGGTGTTATTAAAACAATGTCATCAGCAAAGCGGAGGTGGTGTATTTGCCGACCATCTATCTTCACTCCCATTCCTTCCCGTTCTGTCGTCGCATAATGTTCTCGAGGGTGGCACTGAAGAGTTTTGGTGAAATGGTATCACCCTGCCGCACCCCTCTCTTGACTTCAACGATCACTTCTTTGTAGAATGGTGAGATCCTGGTAGTGAATCCGCAATACAGCTCACGGAGGATCCTGATGTATTGGGCTTGAATGCCCTGATTGGCTAGGGCTTCAATGACCGCTTCCATCTCAACAGAATCAAAGGCTTTCTTTAAATCAATGAATGTTAAACAGAGCGGCATCTTGAACTCCCGAGAAACCTCAATGAGCTTGGTTATCGTGTGGATATGGTCGATGGTGCTGAATCCTTTGCGGTAACTACAACTGGTCTCATGCAAATGAATAAAACCGAGATATTCCCTTAACAGTTATTAATGGCCCCTATCAAAAGGGCCAGAATCTGTTATTAGCTGGATTAGGTGCAGTATTATAATCTATTAGTAGGGCTATAAATTGACCCATTCTCACGACCATCTGTTATTCGTCGATTGCCTCGAGCAGGCCCCAGTAACGTCTCCTTCATCCTAGCCCTGAGATATTTAAGAAAGTGCTATATTCAAGGCTCTTTAGGAGAATGAGACCCATCATTGTTACTGGTATTTGGCATATTGGGTACACCACGGGGAGTTTGCCAGACTCTGCCGTGTGGGCAGGTTACATTCGGTAGCCTGCCACTTTGTCCAAAGTAGGAATGAGATAATAAGATGTCATAATAAGATGTCGTGCAGCCGCGAATGTGGCCGCGCGCTTCCGGGAGCTGGTTTTTATAGTCTCTGAGTCTTGGCCGTTGATGGGATTACACAGCGCCAGGGGGTCAGTTGGTGGGTGTGACCCCCGCCTACTGGAATTTGGAGGATCTGGGTGGAGGATGCTCATCCCCGATCCGAGTAGGCTTGGAGATCTCAGCCCCAGGACCCGCTTGCCTTTGTTCCTCTGCTGGTACCTTCAGGTGTGCGGAGAGTGGTCTCAGCATGGTGGTGGTTGGTCCTGGAGGTCTTCGGCTGCTGGAGCCCTGGTCGGGGGGGGGGGGGGGGAGGAAAGCTCAACCCGCTCCCCTCCAAGGGGCCCTGGCGAGGACAGCCAGGCGCTAGGGCAGGAGACTGCACTGTTCTCTTCTGAGAGCTGGTTTTTATAGTCTCTGAGTCTTGGCCATTGATGGGATTACACGGCACCAGGGGGCCAGTTAGTGGGTGTGACCCCTGCCTACTGGAATTCGGAGAATCTGGGTGGAGGATGCTCATCCCCAATCCGAGTAGGCATGGAGATCTCAGCCCCGGGCGGGAGCGCTTGCCTTTGTTCCTCTGCCGTAACCTTCAGGTGTGCAGAGAGTGGTCTCAGCATGGTGGTGGCTGGTCCTGGAGGTCTTCGGCTGCTGGAGCCCTGGTCGGGACGGGGAGGAAGAGAACAGTGCAGTTTCTCTCTCGAGTTAACAAAAATATAGATTACATTTGTTAGCAAACATTTCAGGTTGCCTGAAGAAGGTGCAAAGAGTGGAGATCCAGCACTGCTTTCCTGGTCAAGACTGAATATAATGTCTTGCACAGCAGAGGGACACTGCACTGCACTGCATTGTTCTCCCATTGTTCATCGATTTGCTCGAGCGGGCCCAGTAACATCTATGACCCATTCTATGACGGCAATAAGATATTTCTCAAATATTTAGATATGTAGTTATCACAAATCTAATAACTATGTGTAAATATGTGATAACTAAATATGTGATAACTATATATTTAGATATGTAGTTATCACAGCAATTTCACTTTTAAGAATCTAAAAATCAATTCAAAAATCACAGAACTCTAAGCTGAGAGATACATAGACATCAATTTTCATTATAGCACTATTTAGTAGCTAGGTGTGTATATATATATATATATGTATACATATATATCACTAATATAGCACTCTACTTGTTAAGATCTGAAAAGCAAACCAAGTACCCAGTAACAAATGAGTGTACAAAAATTGATATGTATAGTGAAAAGTTAAAAATAATGACAGTGTATCTGTAGTGTGGAATAGTTATAAATAACAAGTAACTGTATTGATATATGGAGCAACCTAGATAAATGGATTTTAAAGGTATTTTAGGTAAGAGGAAAAATCATGTCTCAAAAAGTGTCAGTTTATGATGACATTTATATAAAGTGACAAAATTAGGGATGCTCAACAGCTAGTAGAAATGGTCAGATGGAGAGATTTGATAGTGTATGAAAATATAAATATGGCATGGAACAGTTTCTTCACTATACTGTGATGTTGCTTATGAACACACAAATATGTGTGTGACAAAGACAAAGAATTATATAAATACATTGCAGAGATGTTAAATATCTTGTTTTAATTTTGTATTTTGCACATTATATCAAAACATTGGAGAAAATGAATGAGAGCAAAGATTTTTTTTTACATTATCTACCCAGTTTAGAGTATAAGGTTATTTACAAAGTATAAGTCATGGCAAACAAAAATGTTATTATTAAAGATAAGCAAATAGCACTACAAATTATACATGGATGGAAATTTATTTGAATTGCTCATGCAAAGTTATGTCAGAGGTTTTCATCAACTGAATAACCAATAAGATAGTTTAGTTTTAGAATATTAAAGGGATCCTCTTATTTTTTTATTTGGAATTTTATATAATAAGAGAACATTACTTGATATATTAGGTCAAATCTTACCATTGAAAATATGCATTGATCTTTAATTGTGGGCAATCATAACTGAAAATGTACCATTTTGATTTATTTCTGAAATGCACTTTTACAAATTTAAGCCAATCACAATCAAAATTAAGTAAATGCATTTTTCTAGAAAATCCAAATGACATTAGTAACGGTTGAATCAAATGTTTAAAGATTCGTCCTTTATATGTAATCAGCATGCTAATAAACTAAAATAAGATCAATATATCTATAGGTATATTAATCCACATATTAGAAGTCTTAACACACTCAAGTCCACACAGATGTTGCACTAAAAATGCAACAGCTATTATAGAAAGGGAGGGATTCCTAATATCTGTGAATGTGCATTCAAATAGGAGCTTTGTAATATTGCCAGGCATTGTGTGACAGCTGGTCTTAACAGAATGCTGAATAAAATCCTTAGTTAAATTTAACTATGAGTTTTTTTTTTTAGAAAATAAGAGTCAAATGTCTGTAATGCTAATAATTCTAGTAGAAAAGATAGTTTCTTTATCTTACTAAAATTGAAAGTCATAGGCTTCATGCCTTTTTTCTTTTGAGATTCGTGATTTACAACACTGCTAATGCCTTTTTCTCATGCACATAATTCCAACACCACACCCGTCACCAGTGGGTTTTATGCCTTTTGAGATACATGCTTTTGGCTTCTCTCAAGCTTAATAATCTCGGTTTCCTATACACGTTTTTTTCATATTAAAATTTGGAAGCTTTGATGCTGACAAATTTAAACAACTGTAAAATAGTCAAAGGGCTCTGTTTTGGCATGGAGATTAAGTTACAAAAAGTAAGTAAGGGTCTTCCTCAGTTCACATCACCTTTCTCTGCTCTTCTAAATATAGATCCAGGCAACATTATGTATAAAAAATGATGATTATAATGATATCTTTCTTCCTCTTTTCACATAGAATCACTCTTAAAACAATTTCACCAATGGGATGAAAATACAATTTCTTTTTGTGAAGCAAAGTAGTTTTTATTGAAATATATTTTGAAAGATGTGAGGGGAGAGAAAAAAAGTATGTATTCCAGAGAGAACACGGGTTTCTCTAGAGTGAAAATAGGCAAGCACAGAAACATCAAGACAAACAAGTAAAATACATACTCAAGGGAGAACACAGCCTTGAAGAGTAATAAAAAATAACGATGCTTCTATAATATTCAATAAGCAATGTCAATCTGTTTTAATTATTTAATAAAAGTATTATTTTAAAGTGTATTAAACAGAATCCATGATTCCTATTTTTGCCCCAGATGTTTGCCTATACTGAATTCCAAACCCAATACAGAGCATGTTTCATAAAAATGAGATGACAGAGACTAATTTAGCTAAATACTAGTAATAGCATGAGCAAGTCAGGGTGCTTGAAACAAGAGAAATTTGCCAAAGAAGAAATGTATCATTGACCAAGTTCTAATATATGACTGCCTAAGATTAAATAACACAGAACTAAGGCAGGACTGAAAACGGCAGAATGCTTAAACTTTCTTCAATTCACACTTGATTGAGGACAGTTACTACTCTCAGCATTAAAAGGGGAAAATTGAAATAAAATGAGTGAAGAAATTTTTATCTAGAACACAAAAGTGAAATTTATAAGATAATAAATTTTTAACTATATTTCAAAATGAAAATATTACTTCGAAATTTGCTACTAGAAGAACAAAAAGAAATTTCATTTTGTGAGTTCTATCTTCTAAAATACTTGGTCAGAATACATAGAAAAAATTTCCAAACACAGGAAAAATTATAATACAGTAGATAAGATGCTTGCCTTGCATGCAGTCCACCCACATTTGGTCACCTGAATCCTGCTGAAGTGATCTTTGAGCATGAGTCAGGAGTAAGCCCTGTAGCATGACTTATTGTGACCCAAAACACATAACAAACAAATAAAAAAATAAAATTCTCAAAACTCAACAATGGGAAATCCCATTTAAACAAAGGACAAAATATCTAAAAAGATACTTGTGCAGTGGAGACATAAAATTAAAATATATATGTAAATATGATCAATATAATGAGGCTGTCCTCCCATTGTTCATTGATTTGCTCAAGCGGGCCCAGTAATGTCTCCATCGTGAGACTTGTTGTTACTGTGTTTGGCATATTGAGTACGTCACAGGGAGCTTGCCAGGCTTTGCCATGCGGGCAGGATACCCTCGGTAGCTTGCCGGGCTCTCCAAGAGGGGCGGAGGAATTGAAACCGACTCGGCCGGGCTGGCTGCATGCAAGGCAAACGCCCTACCACTGTGCTGTCACTCCAGCCCACGATCAATATAATTTTCATAAATATAAATTAACCACGTATCTATTAGAATTTCCCTGTTTTATCATTTCTAACATTATCTGTCCTCCCGTTGTTCATCAATTTTGCTCCAGCGGGCCCAGTAACATCTCCATTTTCAGACTTCTTGTTACTGTGTTTGGCATATTGAATATGTCACGGATAGCTTGGGTGATAGCACAGTGGTAGAGCGTTCATCTTGTGCACTGCCAGCCCGGCCGAGTTGAGTTTGATTCCTCCACCCCTCTCGGAGAGTCTGAGAATATCTCGCCCGCATGGCAAGCTAACATTATCTAAATTTAAAAAATAAGATTTTCCTACAATTTGATAAGCAGAAGCCATATTTTTTTAAGTGCCAAAGCTGTTCATGATTGGATTTCAGTCATATGTTCCAACACCCCAGTTGTATGTTTCCCAGCACTAATGTTCCCAGTTTTCCACCCCCCCACACACACTCCTCTATGCAGAACTCTCCTCCTCCTTCTCCCCTCCTCCTTTTTCCTCCTCCTTTTTCCTCCTCCTGCTCCTCATCCTTCATCTCCTTCTTCTCCTTCTTCTTCTCCTTCTCCTTCTCCTTCTCCTTCTCTTTCTCCTTCTCCTTCTCCTTCGCCTCCTTCTCCTTCTTCTTCTCTCTCTGTCTTTCTTGCTCTCTCTCTTTCTCCCCCACTTTGGGCATTATGGTTTGCAATACAGATAGTCAACAGTTTTCATGTATATCTCTTTATCTACACTCAATTCTCAATTCCTGTCCAAAGTGATCATTTCCAACTATTATTGTCATACAGGTCCCTTCTCTATTCTAATTACCTGCTTCATACCCCCCACAATTCTGGAAAGAGAAGACATAATTCTCTTCGCATGTTAAGGCATATTTTCAAAAGACAATTTTATATATAATTATTATAAATAAAGATATCTTATGAAGCTTATCAGTGATACACCACTGAATGTGCATGATATGAATGTGATACACCACTCACAAGTCATCACTGGATATTGAACTCAATGCCTCACAGTTAGCCACTATCCACCCCCACAGTCTCCTGTTTTGTTAGTTTGACACAAGGAAAATAATACGTAAACATTTTTCTAATAATTAACTATAAATAAACAGAATATTTTAAAATAAAAGGGAAAATTTACAACATAGTTCCTCATATGAACCTGAAGCAATAAAAATGCAGAACAAATAGAGTGATATATTGTCACAAACACAGAGAATTGCACACATACATTTGTCATGGAATGGACAGAAAAAAATATGGTTTTTAATGGAATTTTAAGGGGCATTTTTTTAGAAGTAAAGAGACAGATGGTGGTAGGTTAAGTGCTTGAAAAATACAGAGATCATTTTATTGGTGCTCATTTTAAAGAAATAGAGAGGTAAGTGGTTTTTAAAAATAGCAAAATTACCCAAATTGGAGTCTCATTAACATTGAAGATTGTTAGTTAAGGGGGTCAGATAATATCCCCAGTGGGAAATATTCTCCAAAAACAATCAACTGCTCAGTACTGTGATGGAGAAGGAGTATTGCAGACGTTTCTCATTTTACAATAATGAAAAAATAAAAGATACCTTTAGGTATTTTATGAAGAATGATATGCTTTAACTTCAAGCAGGAAGATGATGAATGGAAAAAGTAAAGTTGCAAAATCCATCTGTTAATTACTATCACATTATAATTAATCATGATATAATCTAAGAAAGATCCCTTAGATTCTTCATTTTTTTTCTATCTGTCCTTGGATCATTTTTCTTAATTTAAATTAAGGACTTTCATTATTTTAAGCTCCACTAATATTCCTTTGGGAAATTATATAGGAAGTACTGTACATTTTCAAATTATATTGTTCACTCTTTATGAGTTTTTATATCAAAGACTGGCTATGTAATTTCATGTGATAAAACTTACCTTTATTTTTTAAAATAATTACTTTCAATTGTATCAAAGAAAGTTTTATATACCTTAATTAGGTACTTATTTATATGCAACTTTCATTCTTTTAATTCCTAGGGAAAATAATTGTTCTAAATCTTGTTACCACATATAAAAAAGTAAATATTTTTTCTCTAACCACACTATTAAGCCTTTTTAATAGTCTAAGTTTATTTAGATCTTAAGAATCCTATATAACAAATGGCATAACACTTGAATCAAAAAATCCTTATTTGTTCCTTTCTAACAATATATTTGATTTTGTATTTTGATAATGTTGGAGAGAATTTGTTTAACAAGCTGTATGGATACAGGGTAATAGAAATAATTATGTTGTTCAAATCTTGATTCTATTATATGCATAATCTTTGTTGTTACATTAATTAGTCCTGATTATCATTTTTAATGTTATTTCCTCTGTGCTCATAAATTTTTATGTGTAATGTATAAACATATTAACTTACTTGTACATTAACATAGGTGTTCTTAATAGGTAAATTTAAAGAGAATTTATATATTCACAATATTAAATTGTAAAATCCATTCAAATTAGCTAACTATAACTTATTTCTAAGTGTTCTATATTTAAAACAATTTTATCTATGAAAAGGGCTGGAGCAATAGTGCAGCGGTAGGGCTTTTGCCTTGCATGCAGCAAGCCGGGTTTGATTCCTCCATCCCTCTCCAAGAGCCCGGCAAGCTACCAAGAGTATCTTGCCCTCACAGCAAAGACTGGCAAGTTACTCATGATGTATTCAATATGCCAAACACAGTAACAATTGTCACAATGGAGACATTACTGGGCCTGCTCGAGCAAATTGGTGATCAACAGGAGGATAGTGACTAGTGATAGTGATCTATGAAAACTGGAAGATCTTTTATTCAGTTTGTTTTAAAAATCTTATTCTTAATTTAGTAATATAGTAAATACTGGATATAAAAGTGAGCAGAGAGAATTCTTGACTCCTCCCAGAATACAGTGGAGATTTCTGTTTTTATGTAAGCTTTGTATGACCCATTAATCACTGCCTCGAAACATAGTTCTTCCTTGCTTGAGAAACAAATTATCTTAATTTAGGTGTTTAGAAGTATTTTCTACTTCTGATCAAAGCTCCCTATCCAATCAACTAATATTGTTAAAGGTAAAATTTTTGTTAGTCAATTTTAGGTATAAATAGTTCCAAGACTGAGCCATCACAAATTTTTGAGACTTAAAAAACAGCTATTCTCCTATGGTTAATATCAGATAGGAGTTCTCATTAGGATAAAAAAGCTGAACTGCAAACATGGATAAAGTTTGACTTATATTTGACAGCCCATCCCAGTAACAGAGAATAGATGTTATGTGACCTTTATTTGATTTGTAGCCAGTTATAATCCACAATTTTCTTTGTACGAAATGACAGAAACAATAAACTTAAAGCACTGGATTAAATAATACCTCTCCATTTGAGATAGATGAAATAATAGGGAATAAAATATGTTTTGCTCATTTTTATTTAAGACAAAATTTTAAAGACATAATTTTATACAAATAAGAATGGAAGAGTTTGTGCATGGGATAAGGCACTTAAATTACAAGAGACCAACCCAGGTTCAACCCCCAACTTCATATGGAATCGTCCAAGCAACACCAGGATTAACACTGGAGCAGAGCAAGGAAGCACTGTAGCACTGTCCTCCCATCGATTTGCTCGAGCAGGCCCAGTAACATCTCCATTGTGAAACTTTGTTGTTACTGTGTTTGGCATATTAAATACATCACGAGGAGCTTGCCAGACTTTGCCATGCAGGCGAGATACTCTGGGTCGCTTGCTGGGCTCTCCGAGAGGGGTGGAGGAATCAAACTCAGGTCGGGTAGGTCAGCCGCATGCAAGGCAAATGCCCTACCCAAGGAAAAGCCCTTGTATATCCCTGGCTAGGAATTTACTACTAATCCCACCCACCCCGCACACCACCCAAGTTACCAATTTTTACTGGAGTTAAGAATGCACATTAGGTGGGTTTGATGGTTACCCTTAGGATTTACAACAAATGTAGGTTGCATTCACATCAAAAGTAACCTAATTACAGAAAAGCCAGAGTTCATAGCTCCAGCAAGGCTTCTACTCAAATCTGTGACACTCATGTGGATGGAGTTCGACTCTGTGATTTGAAATAGGGTCACGTAGAATTATAAGGTTTAATATACTGAACACCCAATCGCCTTCTCCAATGGCAGATTATGGCTCTTCTTTGGTGAAGTCTGTGTAAATAATGAAATAAAACTTGACTCCTCAAAACATACTCTCCCCCATTGTAGGGAGTGTGTGAGAAAGACCATTATTGGCAACAGGCAGACTGCCTAGAAGATGATGAACTCCTTGGTCCGGGTCCTCAAAACAACTACTTTGACTGTCCAATCACAAGTATTGTGTTTTGTTTTATTCTTTTTTTTATTATGTAAAAAACTGTGATTTTCAATGTTATCAATAGTTAAGTTTTAGGCATATAATATTTCAATACCAATCCTATCACCAGTGTCGAATTCCTTCCACCAGTGTTTCTATATTCCCTTTGTATACAACACCTCACCCAGTCCCCAACCGTCAATTGGACATACACATTACAAAGTTTCAGTAGGTGTAGCTTAGGTCTCCATGTTTTCAGTTTTGTTGAGTCTGTGTTTTGGATATATGACTCTTCCACTCTCCTATTTCATCAGTATAACAGAAGCTCTGATACCTGTTCACCTATTACTTCCAGTGAGATTCTTCCCCCACTAGATTTTTTTCCCTTCTCCTTCTCCTCTCTAACACAAGGATCAAAGGTGATCTAGACATTGCCTTTTATTACATTTCCTCACCCAGAGTTCTACATACCACAGATAAGTAAGATCATAGGTGTCTGTCTTTATTCTTCTGGCTTACTTCACTCAAAATTATGTCTTTTGGTTCAACGATATTGCAGAAAATTGCCTGATTTCATCATTTCTTACAGCTGCATAATATTTCATTGTGTATCTATATAACACATATTAATAAACCATTCATCTGTCATTGGACACCTATATTGATTCCATGTCTTAGCTATTGTACTGAGTGAAGCTATGAATAATGATGTGCATATGTTTTTTTGAGTGTTTTAATGTCCTGAGTGTAGATGTCCAAAAGTGGAATTGCTGGGTCATATGGAAGCTTACTGGGAACAATTCATACTGCTTAACATTATGATATACCAGATAACATTCCCATGAACAATGATTGAGAGTTCCTTTTTCACCATACTCCTGTCAACACAGATTGTTCGTACTATTTTGATATGTACCATTCTCAATGGTGTGAGATGCTATTTCATTGTCATTTTGATTTGGATTTCTCTGATAAGCAGTGCTAAGTATTTTTTTATATGCCTACTGGCTATTCTCCTGTCTTCCTTTGAGATGTATCTATTAATTTTCTCTCCCCATTTTTGATAGGGTTTCTAAACTTTTTGGTTGTTGTTCATCTTTGTGATCTGTTGGATGCAAATTTTTTTAATTGTACTGAATCACCATGAGATAGTTACAAGCTATCATGTTTAGGTTACAGTCACACAATGATCAAACACCCATCCCTTCACCAATGCACACTCCCCACCACCAATATCCCCGGTATACCTCCCCATTTCCACCGTCCCCCTGCCTCCATAGCAGAGATGAGTCCCCATAATTTCTCTCTTTTGGGCATTATGGTTTGCAGTACAGACCCTGAGAGGTCATCATGATTGGTCCTTTATCTGCATTCTGGACACATCTCCCATCCTGACCAATTCCTCCAGCCATCTTTTTCTTAGTGATTCCTTCTCTATTCCAGCTGCCTTTTCCCCTTTGTTCTTGAGGCAGGCTTCCAGCGATGGAACTATCTATCTGTCCCATGTATCTACTATCCTTAGGTGTCAGTCTCATGTTATGTTGTTTTAAAATCCACAAATGAGTGCAGTCCTTCTATGTCTGTCCCTCTCTTTCTGACTCATTTCACTTAGCATGATACTCTCCATGTCTATCCATTTATAAGGAATGCAAATATTTTTTTATCATTCAGTTAGTAGTTTTATCCCATGTTTCCTTTGCCATGCAGAAGCTCTTTAATTTTATGTAGTCCCATTTTTTATGCTTTATTGTGTTGCCTTTGGCAGTGGTATCAGATGCCTTTGAAGTCCAAATCTTGAAGTGTTCTGCCTATATGAATGTTATAGTTTCTGGTAAGATCTCAAAGTCTTTGATCCACTTTGATTTTTGTATTGGGCATAACAAATTGATCCAGATTTAATTTTTTACACATATTTATCCAGTTTCCATAACACTATTTGTTGAAGGACTATCTATTCCATTTCATGTGCTCAGCTCTCTTAAATCTATGCAGAAACCTCTCTTAAGATCCCAGGAAAATTCTGATATTTCTTTGACCCAGTGATTTTCCCCAGTGCCATTGTCCTCTCCTTCTAGTACTCCTATGATCTGAAGATTATTTTTCTTGCTATTATTTATTGAGAATCTTACATTCTCATCCACTGTTTACTTTTCTTTTTTTCATTTCCTTATTGGTGGTGGCTAGTATTTTGTCTTTATTACCATTGATATAGTACTCTGCATGTTGAATTTTGTTGCTATGACTTTCTATTATATTTTTAACTTCTTCAAATTCCATTTGTAAGGACTTTTTGATACCCTTAATCAGATTTTCTTTAAGTTGGTTTAAATGTTCTTCCAGCAGTTACTTTATATCCATGGCCATTGATTTGAGTTCCTCATTAATGAGACTTGAGGGTCTATTTGAGCTCAATGATTTGCCAGGACTTCTGTTCTTATCTGCCATGAGATTCTTTGTTCCACCATTGTTTCTAAAGATTTGTGGGGGCTATGATTTAAGTTTGAGAAGGCAGATATCTGAGATCTGGTCTAACTTGTTATCTTTTAGAAAGCAGTACTCTTTACAATCTATTAAGTCTAACAATGTCTGTGCCTTTGGTGTGTTACTTCACTGGTCCTTCAGTTCAGTGTCTAATATACTCATTTGTAAAGAAGTGCTAAAATAGACATATTTGAGGAAATCTATAAGACCCAACACTACATAAAGTTAAAGAACTTCTGCATGGCAAAGAAAAAATGGGATAAAAATAAAATACTGTAACTTATGAGAAAAAAATTGCATTCAACAGATCACAAAGATCAACAACTACCAAAAAATTTAAAAATCCTATCAAAAGATGGGGAGAGGAAATTAATAGAAACATCCAGTTTTCTAAGCTGGGGCTTTGCTCTGGGTTCAACAAGGCTTTGGGAGGGGCTTTCTTTGTCTGAGGGAACCAGGAAGTAGTTGCAGATGGTGCAGAAATTTTGGGTTTTTTTTGGGGGGATGGGAGGAGAAAAGGGTGGGGAGTGGCCTTCCACTTTTGTCTATGCCACTATATATAACATTCTCTCTGTGGTTCAGGAGAGGGAGTGAGGGTAGAAATGAATTTTTCATGAAAGGAACAAACATGACTGGGACACGGCCTTTCACTAAGGTTGACTGCATAAAGTATGACAGAGAATGAAGTTGGACATCTTAGGCCCAGAAAAGTGAAATATAAATCATAGAGATATTTTCTTGGTAATGAGAAACCCTTATTTCAGTATTTAGTACAGTAATCAAGTAATTAAAAAATTGAACTTTGTACCCTGCTTTCTTTATGTCAAAATAGTGGTTGGGAAAGGGAAAAAAACTCTCAGAAAATTTGTAATTTGAATAAAGTGGAAACCCTCATGGAAGCAGATGTTTCTTACTATGGCTTTGATTAGACACAGAAAACATTAGAATCATCTTTTTTGTAACCAGGACCCAAATGGATCTGACTTGACAGAACTGACCTATGGATACTATGAAAGAGTCCTCCTTGAACCATCCCCCATTCCTCATTATAGCACTGTAGCACTATCCTTCCTTTGTTCATTGATTTGTTTGAGCAGGGCCAGTAACGTCTCCATCATGAGACTTCTTGTTACTGTGTTTGGCATATCGAATACGTCATGGGTACCTTGCCAGGCATTGCCATGTGGGGGAGATATTCTCGGTAGCTTGCAGAGCTCTATGAGAGGAGTGGAGGAATCGAACCTGGCTGGGCCAGGCTGGCTGCGCGCAAGGCAAATGCCCTACCGCTGTGCTGTTGCCCCTGCCCTAGCACAGCAGGTAGGGCGTTTCCCTTGCATGCAGCCGACCAACCGGGCCGACCTGAGTTTGATTCCTCCACCCCTCTCAGAGAGCTCAGCAAGCTACCAAGAGTATCTCATTCACATGGCCAGGCCTGGCAAACTACCTGTGACTTATTCAATATGCCATTCCTCATTACCACAATAAAAAGTACACACTTTATAATTTTTGTCACTTTATTTGTACATGATATGTGATTATGTATGTTTACCTTGTGGTCCTGAATCACCATTTCTCTTTCTAAATATGCTTAATCCCTAGAAAGCACCTATGATTATGACTATGTGTCATACCATCTCTGTAATGTGAGAAAAGACACTTAACCTTCACCAAAATTTGCTCTATAATCTGTGCTGACCAGAAACATTTACCAATTTTTGACTAACTCTTGCCAGTAAACTAATTTTCATTCTACTTCTGTTACATTTTTTGTGGCAATATTTTGGAGCATAACTATCCTCAGAACAAAACAGAAATGAAAACTGGAAGTCTGGAAAAGGTTATAGCCAACATTTTATAGGTTGTAAATGACAGAATCCCCTGACAAACTTTTGAGAAGTTTCTCCAATTCATATTACAAAGAATATGTTTTGTAGAATCTGGGGCTTATGATCACAGACCCTGAGTGCTTTGACTTTCAATAAATAAATATTTATCAGAGACCATAATTCTTTCCAATGTTTTGTTGAAAGAAAACTGCTTATCACAAGGGAGGTGACATAGTAGAGGATTCCACCCAGATCCTCCAAATTCCAGTAGGCGGGGTCACACCCATCAACTGGCCCCCTGGAGCCATGTAATCCCATTAACGGCCAAGACTCAGAGACTATAAAAGCCAGCTCCTGGAAGAGAACAGTGCAGTCTCCTGCCCCCACGCCTGGCTGTCCTCGCCGGGGCCCCTTGGAGGAGAGCGGGTTGAGCTTTCCTCCCCGCCCTGACCAGGGCTCTGACAGCCGAAGACCTCCAGGACCAGCCACCACCATGCTGAGACCACTCTCCACACACATGAAGGTACTGGCAGAGGGACAAAGCCACGCGGGTTCCGGGGCCGAGATCTCCAAGCCTACTCAGATTGGGGCCGAGCATCCTCCACCCAGATCCTCCAAATTCCAGTAGGCAGGGGTCACACCCACCAACTGGCCCCCTGGCGCCGTGTTATCCCATCAACGGCCAAGACTCAGAGACTATAAAAACCAGTTCCTGGAACCGCACGGCCGCATTTGCGGCATTTGCAGCCACACAACATCTTATTATGACATCTTATTATCTCATTCCTACTTTGGACAAACTGGCAGGCTACCGAATGTAGCCTGCCCCCATGGCAGAGTCTGGCAAACTCCCCGTGGCGTACCCAATATGCCAAATACCAGTAACAATGATGGGTCTCATTCTCCTAAATAGCCTTGAATATAATCTCAGGGCTAGGATGAAAGAGACGTTACTGGGGCCTGCTCGAGGCAATCAACGAATCCACCCAGATGATTCTCAAAAATGAATAAAAACAATGACCTCATGAGAGTAGATACCTGTGGAAGGATGTAAATAGTCAACATTTGTCCAAGCAAAAGAGCCTGTCCATCTTGGAAGACTACTGTAGTTGGTCAGGTATATCTTCAGTTTTCATGGTCAGTTGATATTCTATTGTTTTCAGAGGTGCTGGTCACAGTCCTGAGGTATAGGTATGAGCACTTGCTCACAAGGAGTACAGGCTATTTAGATTAGTTTTTTACTTTGTGTGGGAGACTTTGAGGAAATTTCTATTGAAGAATAGGGGAGGAGGCAGTGATCTAATCGCTGTCCTCACTTCCTCTCACTCCTGAGGGAAGTCTAGCATGCAGGAAAACAGAGATAGTGGAATGGTGGAGTAGCATTATATGTACAAGGGGAATATTTTCTCATGAAGGGTAGGATTGCTATATAGGGATTGCTATATAGGGACTCCTTTATATAGAATGATTAAATCAACCCTTGCCTATCTCACTATCCAGATAGCTTAGTCATTTTTGTAAATTTTCGGGAATATCCTCTTTATTATTTTTCAAGGAATTCATGATTGAATAGAACACTTCCATCATTTACAGACTTTTAAATGGTTAAAACTGAAGAGTAATTAGCTGCTGCTAAGAAATTAGTAATTACCAAATGATGAAAAAAACATATTTGCAAAGTAGACTAGAGCAGGAAAAGAAGATTGACCTGTAAGAAGTTTGTATATATCTTGCTCTGAGAACGTGAGATTGTGCTGCTTAAAACTCATTTTAATTGTTAAGAATTGAAATATGAGAAATCAAGAGATGGTTAATAATAAGAGACTGAACTCATGCAGAGAAGATAAAATTCATATTAATATTTTGATGGAATCTTCAGAGAACACAAGGTGATTATCCAATTGATTATGCTGCATGATTTTCTAAATTGTTTGAGTTTCAGTTTAAATGAATCATTGTTTTACCTGAGTTTCTTTATATTCTAATGGATCTTGTTTAATGTGCGAGGTCTCATGCTCTTTCATGCTATTTTTAAAATATCTATTTTTCATCCATTGTAATTAGGTGCCATCAAATAATTACATTCTTACAACTGAAAGCCCTCTTTAACTCCACAGGCATTTATATGACTTGTGTGTTTGGTAAGCTAAACTATATCTATTGGTGCTTGTATATTTAGATTCATAATGATTTAAATTTAAGTTTAATTTAAATGGTCAAAATATAAGTATCATTTTGTTATTTTCTTCGATATAGACAATGTGGAGATTCTAAGTGAAAAAAAAAATCCCTACCAATATTACTTTTCTTTGTGAATAAGGTATGTACTTAAAATTCATATACTGAAGCAAAGCAGTGAGTGTTTTCTCTAAAGCAGACCCTATTTTTTTGGGGGGGGGCTTTTTGGGTTGCACCTGGCAATGCACAGAGATTACTCCTGGCTCTGCACTCAGGAATTACCTTTGGTAATGCTCAGGGGACCATATGGGGTTCTGGGAATAGAACCCGGGTTGGCTGCGTGCAAGGAAAACACCTACCCGCTGTGCTATTGCTCGAGTCCCTAAAGCAGACCTATTTTTTTCAAAAAAATATGGAAGCACTTTAATTGAAAGTACTAGTTAACTTCCTTAAATGTTTATTTGTGAGAAAGTTAAAATACTTTATTTTATCACAAAATGTAATACTATAATACTTTGCTGTGGATCAGTATATCTAATCCAAAATAATTTATTTTGTTTAAAAATAATCGCTTTTTATATGCTTTTAGTAAAGTTCTGATACATGGATTTCAATGTGTTAATGGCCTTCTTATGCATCTTATATCAACATATTCTTATTTCATGAAGCCTATTATTATTCAAAAATAATAATACTGTTAAAGAGTATAAAAGTCCTATGATTGCATAGTATTATTTCTCAGCATCTCATGAAATTCTACCTCTAGTCCTTTGAAAACAAAATTTTCGTGAATAATTACCGAAGGTTTAAGTTGCAAGAAAACCAACTAAGAAGTATTAAGGGGGGTTAGGGGCCACTCCTACAATATTCAATCAGTTCGCATGCTTCAATGCTACGATAAAAAGATACAAAGTCAGTTCTTGTGGCTGGAGCAATAGTACAGCATTTGTCTTGCAGGCGGCTACACCGGGTTTGATTCCCAACATCCCATATAATCCCCTGAGCACTGCCAGGAGTATTTCCTGAGTGTAAAGCTAGGAGTAACCCCTATGCATCTCTAGGTGTGACCCCCCCAAAAAAGAAAAATAAATAGAAATAAATAAACTTCTCAAAAAAAAAAGAATTCATTCCCAGGACCCTCCGAAACTACCCCCAGTAGTTAGTGCATGGGAGTCATCTGGTACCTGAGTCTAAATCAGTCCTGGCATATGCAAAGCATGCTATTCTAACTGCAAATCTTAAATTATTTGTTAGTATAACAGTTTCTTTGCTTTATAAATCCAATCTGAAAATTCACATTACTGAATTTAATAAATACCTGTACCCATCTTTCTGTAATAAGTACGTCATTCATGTTATAACTCTGAATATTGTGATTTAATACTGTTTTCGTTTGACTTAGAAATAGTGATATCTTTCTGCACATGTGTCTCAGGATGAGAGCTCTGTATCATCAAAGTGAATCATGTATTTTCCAGAAACCACAAATATGCTACTGTGGGTTTCACTTGAGGTTACAAGAAATAGCTAGTGTGTAAATACATCTAAAACTTTATGGCTTCCAGTACTGAGAAGGAAAATGATCATATTCAACAGATTTCTTTTAGTTCTTTCAGTGGTATAGGCATCACACTACTGTATATAGAGTGGATAATTTTTTCTTTTATATCCTATCAATGGGACTGATGAGAATTCTGCCCCCCTTTTAGAAATTACTTACTGAGAAAGATGTTAATCATGAATTAAAGGGTTCTGTAAAATGGCAAAAGTAACCCAAAAATTCTGTTGGTATAAATCTATTGATAAACTATAAAAATAATTGCAAATGGAGACTACTACATATTTTATTTGTAAACAAACTATTTTTTGACTGAAATTGCCTAAAAGTATCAAATGAAGATATTTCTCAAACCAACTATGCGAAATCTATAATTTATAAAGTTCTCCTAAGCAATTCTGAAAATAACAAAAACAATGCTGAAGCATTCTAACCAGTTATCACATTCTCAGTTATTTTCTACATAGTTCAAATAGTTTATAAATCAATTAAAAATATTTTAGATGTATTGTGAGAATATCCCGCATGGCAGAGTCTGGCAAGCTCCCCATGGCATACTCGATATGCTAAAAACAGTAACAAGTCTCACAATGGAGACATTACTGGTGCCCACTCAAGCAAATCAATGAACGACGGGAAGACAGTGCTACAGTGCTACAGTGATATTATATATTGTCAAAAATTAATATATATTTAATAATTTGATAATAAAGATTTAATATATATTTAATATATTGTCACATATTTTCAAGTTTTCTTCTCTTTCCTAGTGTTCTTTCCACTTGAATATATGTATGCATATATATGTATATATATGTAATTGGTTAGTGATTAAAAAGCTTTGTGAATATCAAAAGGAAAATGAGTAAACCATGAAAATTCTCATCAAAATTTTGTTGCTATGAAACTATTCAAAAGGAATTAAGAGCTGTGCTCAAAATGTAGGGTTGGGTTGTTGAGAATGTCAAAAACAGTTCCCCGGGTTTGTCCTTCTATTTCATTTAATAGGATAATATCACTTAGATGTAATATTTAGAATAACTAGATGAGAAGGGGCTGGAGCGATACCACAGCGGTAGGACATTTGCCTTGCACTCAGCCAACATGGCCGACCCAAGTTCGATTCCTTCGCCCCTCTTGGAGAGCGCGGCAAGCTACAGAGAGTATCTCGCCCACACGGCAGAGCCTGGCAAGCCACTCGTGATGTATTCAATATGCCAAACACAGTAACAACAAAATCTCCAATGGAGATGTTACTGGGCCCGCTCAAGCAGATGAGAAATTGAAATAGTTTAAAATGAGGAATTTAGATCACCCTTGACCCCAGAGTATAGAAAGGAGAAGAAAAGAAATAGAGTGAAGGAAAAGGGAAGAAGATGTAGATGAGAAGCAAGGAGGGCAGTAGTCAAGGGGATTCAGGAGCATCAATGGTATTAAGGAATAATAAAGCTTAATATCCAAAGCAAATAAACAACACTAAAATCACACGGCCCACGTTTTAATAACCAAATGTAAAATACATCTACCAAGTTGATATGCTATGCCTGGGGCAGAGTGGGGTGGGGAAAGGGGTAAGAGAGAGAACCTGGGAACACTGCAGGAGGGAAGTTGACATTAGTGGTGGGATCAGTGATGGAACATTGTATGTCAAAAACCCAATGATGGAGAACTTTTCAACTTACAGTGCTTCAGTGAAACACAATTTGGTGGGGAACAGGGGGCATTTCCGTGGGGCCACAGTGAGAGGATGGTAGATAAGGCACTTGACTTGCACCCAGTAGTGACTGACCTGGGCTTGATGCCAGGATGTACCCCAAATCCTCCAGGAGGAATACAAACGACAGAGCCAAGAGAAAGCCCCAAACTAATTCAAATGTGGCGCACACACACACACACACACACACACACACACACACTAAAAGCAAAAATTCAAAATATTCTCCCTATCTTGCCCTTCCCTCAGAAGGGAGTACAAGCCAAAACAAGCAGGTTGAAGCCTTTATCTGAAATTCTTCTTTAGAGTTATAGAGAAGTTGGACACTGGAGTACGCATCAGTGAACCAAGCAGCCCAGTACTGAATTTATTTGCCACACTGAGATTCACCAGTCTGCAAACTACTCTATCTAAAAGTAGATTTCCCTATCTTTTCCGATGTAAGTTGTTTCTTCTAATAATGTAGAAAATTTTTTTCAGGGAATGAGTCCATAATTTTCCAATCTGCCAATTTATTGCAAATGATGTTTCCTCTGCCCATCATCATTTACTCTAAGATGATGGCCCCAATTATTGCTCATATACTAAGCAATAGAATCAGACCTTAATGGGTATAGTTACACTTAGAACAGCAGGTATTCAACTAGTATTCATTCTGTACCTAGTTTCACACACTGCTTTTATTTTAGAAAGACACTAATGATCCTAAATCCTTCTTGCCTTCTAATATGATGCCTTTTATTAATCCTTTTCACTTTCAGAATGGGTAAGATAAACTTGCTTTTCTGTGATCAACAGGCTATAGGATCACACCTATAATTAGGATTTATTACCTGATTACTAACTGATGTGCCTACTAATCTTACTAACCAAATTCCTATGCCCACTTTTAACTTTGAAGAAATTTGTCATGGATTATGTGATCATGTTGTAGAATATTCCATGGGAAAAAGTTAAGAAAGATTCCAGAGGCCGTGTATGGTCATCAGCTGAAAAATTTAAACTTTAGCTTTGCAGTCAATAAGAAAAGAATACTGTTAAAACCTGAGAATCTGAAGTTTATTTCTCTAGTTGAATCTCTGTTACCACATTCAATCACATTAGTATCCCAGTGAGTGTCTGAAGAAAACTTAAACTGACTAAGGATTAACTCTGACCTAAATATACCCTAGAATATAAATGTGTTTTATTTTAAACTAAAATATGTGATAATTTGTTGTTCAGAAATATAAAACTATTGCATAGATTTACATACATTAACTTAGCCAAATTTATAGTAACTCTCTGAGTTAGTATATTGTATTTTATAGATGAGAAAACTAAGAAGGCAACAAAAAACTGATTCAAGTCTGGAGAGTTAAGAAATGTCAAGTCAAAGTTCTGAATAAGAGTTATTACCTGGTATTTAATTATATTAATAATACTCTTTGGTTAATATGTTTACAGAAATTTGATTGACTTACAAATAAGTGACATAAATGTTTCTTTATACACCAATTAAGCTAGCACTTATTGAAATGTTGTTGATTCTTAATACATTTCTATTGTTTTAACAATAGAAATAAGAAATATAAGACTATTTTCATCCTCAAGCCAATAAAAGATAATTTAATCTGAACATAGCCAAGTCACAAAATTTGACATAACTAAACATATTATTATGTATTAATTATTTGGTTAATTGACAATTGGCAATACTATTTGTTCTTACAAGAATTTTAAGTAGATTTATCTATTTTAAAGTGGTCTTTTTTGCTTAAATTCCATATTTCAAACTTTTTTTATATTATAATTTCAGGATAGAAATAAAATGAGCGTTGAAGGCACATAGGTTCTTGAGTCCTTGCTTAGAATTCACACTAAATTCACTTTAGATGAATTTTACTGGTCATAGCAAGCCACAAAATTTAATGCATAAAGAAATAGTATTTGAAAATCCTGAAAGTAATTTATGGTCATTTTAATTTTCCACCCAAATAATTCTGAATAGGTTTTCCCAACACATAACTGCCATAAAATGGACTAGAATTATATCTGTAAAGGAAATGGTCATCAGAAGGGTTTATTGTCAGAATATTGTAAGAGGCACATTTATTTGATATGGACATTGAATCTACCTAATTTGCATGTTTTATGTGAAAGATCTGAGAAGGAACTCTGAATAATTTCTATATTTGTAAATTTATGTATGTTTGAGTTATGCACTAATATGAGAGCTATTCTAGAGATCACTCCATGTACACTAGAGAAGAACTTGTAGCTCCCCACTTAGAACTCCTAGCTCTTTACTGATATTTTTCCTGGTTGATCTGTCTAGTGTCAAAATTGGCATACTAAATTCTCTCACCACTATAATCAATGGCTTTGTAAGTCGCTTTTCAAATTAAATATTTCTTTAAATAATTAATCAATTATCACAATATGATGCATAGTTTCTGGTGATAAAGGAAGTTGTCTTAATATGCAAGATTTCTAATAATATTTTGAATTTTGCAGCAACATAGAGAGAATATCTCAAAAAATACCAAATATAAGTATGCAAGATGAACTCATGTAAAATTTTGAAGTTTATTTATAATTTATGCATATTTATAATAAAAAACTCTCCACACACTTGGATAAGCCTCAAGCATAATAGAACTGGCAGAGGAACCCAGGTGTGTGGGACCAGGGGCTGAGATCTCCAAGCCTGCACGGTTTGGGACTGGACCTGTCAGTAGCTAGACAGTTACACCCTCCAACTGCCGTGTAACCCCAACAACGGCCAGAATCCAGAGATTATCACAACAAACTCCTGGGAGAGCACAAGGCAGTCTCCTACCCTGTGCCTGACTATCCTCGCCAGGGCCCAACAGCTGAAGACCTCCAGGCCCCAGCCAAGGCCTTACTGGGGCCACTCTCCACACACTTGGATAAGCCTCAGGCATAACAGAACTGGCAGAGGAACCCAGGTGTGTGGGACCCGGGGCTGAGATCTCTAAGCCTGCACGGTTTGGGACTGGACCTGTCAGTAGCTAGACAGTTACACCCTCCAACTGCTGTGTAACCCCAACAATGGCCAGGATCCAGAGATTATCACAACAAGCTCCCGGGAGCACGACTATTTATTTACTTTTCTCTAAGTTTTCAGAGTACCTTAGATATCCAACCCGCAGGCCAGAGCCTAGCAAGCTATCCGTGGTCTATGCCAAATAGGCCAAATTGATATGCCAAATCCAGTAATAAATGGATCTCATTTCCCCAACCCTGAATATGCAGAGTCGAGAAGGATATGGAAGGAGAGGCTGATAAAATACCAAGGCAGAAATAGGCTGCCAAAACGCAGAAAAACCAAAATGATTGTCTGTACTTTTAATGCTCGTACGCTGGCATCTGCTGCATCCATTGAAGACCTTATGGTACAAGTGCGAAAGATCAAGTACGACATCATTGGTCTGACTGAAACGAGAAGAGATCAATCACATCATGCCGTTTTCGACACTGGAGAAGAACTCTTCCTTGGAACATGTGATAAAAGAGGCGTCGGTGGTGTCGGTATCCTTGGCAACACAAACTTAATCACGAGCATTGATTCATTCGAATGCCTAACAACCCGAATCGGATGATTACACTTGAATAAATGTGGCTCACTACTGGCAGTTTCTATCTTTGTTGTCTATGCACCAACATCCACTTATGGTGAAAGAGAAACTGAGAAATTCTACATGGAGCTGGAGAAGTTCTATAAAGAAGATCACACCTTCTACAAGATCATTGTTGGTGATTTTAATGCCAAGATAGAACCAAGAAGATCAGTCGATGAACTCCACATCGGGATCCATGGCCTGGAATGGAACGAACAGGGTGACACACTGTCTGAGTTCATCATGTCAACCAAAACCTTCCATGGTAACTCACAGTTCCAAAAGGCTGAATCTAAACGTTGGACATGGGAGTCTCCCGATGGACGATTCCACAATGAAATAGACCATATCATATTCAATCGGCGGTTTTGCCTAACCGATGTTGCTGTTGTCCCAAAATTCCAAACGGGATCAGACCATCGTCTTCTTTGTGCAAAATTCTACCTCACAGAATGAGGAGAAAAGAATGCAAGGTTTAAGAAGAAGACTCCCAGAACAACCACCAACTGGGAGCTCTTTGGCTCTATTGTGGCAACATGGGAAGATGCTGTCATTGACAACATTGATGAGGAATACGATCGAATGATTCAGCACCTCCATGATTGTGCAAGGAATGCCAAGAGAGAGATAACCACAAAAAAATGCCTTTCTTCGAACACTCTTGAACTTATTCGCCAACGTGGCTTGGCACATGCCTCAGACAACCACAAGCGAACATCCGAACTGGCAAAACAGTGCAGAGAAGCCATCAGGGATGACCTCAAAAACAGGAGAGCAGCAGTACTGGTAGATGTGTCAGAAGCTGGAAAAAGCATTCGTAATGCCCGACTGTCCTTCACCAACTACAAATCCAAGATGACTGCCATCCGACATCATGATGGATCTATCACATCTTCCAGAAGGGCTATGGAGAAGATTATTCATGACTTCTACTCAGATCTCTTTATTAGCCACGTCCACTTGCCCACATACCACATACCACATGATGGATATGTCGTTCCCAATGTTCTCCCTTCCGAAATCAAACATGCCATCTCGTCGGTAAAGAAACAAAGAGCACCTGGCCCAGACAAGATCAGACCTGAACACCTGAAGAACTTACCATCAGTACTCATCAATACATTGGCTCAGCTCTTCACAAAACCAGCAGGACTGTACTACTATACAAGAAAGGAGACATCCACGACATTGGCAACTATCGCCCAATCTGCCTATTGTCTGTCATCTACAAACTATTCACTCGAGTCATCCTGAATAGGATTAGCAGAACACTAGATGAAGGACAACCATGTGAACAAGCTGGATTCTGAAAAGCATTCAGTACCATCTACCATATCCACACGATTACTAAGCTCATTGAGGTTTCTCAGGAGTTCAAGATGCCGCTCTGTCTAATGTTCATTGATTTAAAGAAGGCCTTTGATTCTGTTGAGACGGAAGCGGTCATGGAAGCCCTAGCCAATCAGGGCGTACAAACTCAATACATCAGGATCCTTCATGAGCTCTATTGCGGATTCACTACCAAGATCTCACCATTCTACAAAGAAGTAATCATCCATATCAAGAGAGGGGTTCAGCAGGGTGATACCATTTCACCAAAACTTTTCAGTGCCACCCTCGAGAACATCATGCGACGACTGGAATGGGAAAGCATGGGAGTGAAGATAGATGGTCAGCAACTATACCACCTCCGCTTTGCTGATGACATCGTTCTAATAACACCAAACATCAGCCAAGCAGCACAAATGCTGAACGACTTTGATCGTGAATGTGGAAAGGTCGGACTACAGCTGAATCTTACAAAGACAATGTTTATGAGAAACAGCCTTGATCCTGACGCTCCATTCGCTCTCAACGGAACCACCATCTCCGAATGCAACAGTTATAAATCAACATGATGAATGACCTGGCACCTGAGTTGAGCAGGAGGAAGAGAGCGGCTTGGAATGCCTTCAAGAGCATCGAAGAAATAACTAAAAGGACAAAGAACCTCCAGCTACGAGCACATCTCTTTGATTCCACTGTTCTTCCTGCATTAACATATGCCTCAGAGACCTGGACCCTACGAAAACGGGATGAGAATGTTATTTGGGTCTCTCAAAGAGGAATCGAAAGAACTATGCTTGGAATATCACGATTCACTCAAATGAGAGGTAGAATCCGGAGTTCTGATCTTCGTCAACGCTCAAGAATCAGGGACGCTGTCTCATTTGCCAAGACATCAAAAATTAGATGGGCTGGACATGTAATGAGGTTTACAGACAACTGGACTAAAGCCATTACTGATTGGATTCCACGGGACATCAAAAGATCACGTGGACACCCACCTACAAGATGGTCAGACTTCTTCGTCAAGACCCTAAATGATCGGTTTGAGGCTCTGCATGTTCCTAGAACGAACAGATACCATTGGGCTACGCTAGCACGCAACCGGGATGAATGGAGACGTTACTGACACCCGCTTGAATAAATCGATGAATAACGGGGATTAAGTGATTAAGTGATTGATTTATAATCAAGTGACATATTCATCTTGTAATCCCATTCTACCTCTTCTCCATTCACTTTGTTTTTATAAAGGTGATTTTATTTATTTATTTTTAATTTTATTAGTGAAACACCATGAGGTACAGTTGTAGACTTACAAACTTTCAGTTATACAATGGTAGAGTACCCATCCTTCTACCACGGCCCATTCTCCACCACCAATGATCCCAGTAGCCCTCCCAAACCCCAACTCCATCTCCCCTCACTCCACTCCGCCTCTGTGGCAGGGCATTCCCTTTTGCTCTTTCCTTTAGGGACTTGTTGTTTGCAATAGCGGTATTGAGTAGTCATTGAGTTGGGTCTGTAGTCTATGTTCATCATGCATATGACATCCCGAGAGAGTCCTCCAAACATCCTTTACTTGGTGTTCCCTTCTCTATCTGAGCTGCCTTTTCCCCTAGCATGTGCTACTGGCTTCCAAGTCATGGAGAAGACCTCCGGTACTTATCTCAACTATTTTTGGGTGTTCAACTCCCATTCTGTTACATTATATTCCCCAGATGAGGGCAGTCTTTCTATGTCTGTCCCTCTCTTTCTGACTCATTTCACTTAGCAAGATTTTTTCCATGTAGAACCACTTGTATGTAAATTTCATGACTTCTTTTTTCTAAAAGACTGCACAGTATTCCATTGTGTACATAAACCAAAATTTCTTTAACCAGTCATCTGTTCTTGGGCACTCGGGTTTTTTTCCAAATTTTGGCTATTGTGAACAGTACAGCAATGAACATACAAGAGCAGATGTCATTTTGGCTGTACTTTTTTTCTCTCCGGGAGATATTCCCAGGAGTGGTATTGTTGGGTCAAATGGAAGATCAATTTTTAATTTTTGAGAATCATCTATACTGTTTTCCAAAAGGGCTGAACCAGTCAGCACTACTACCAGCAAAGAAGGAGGGTCCCTTTCTCGCCACATCCGCTCCAACACTGTTGCTTTTGTTCTTTTGGATATGGGACAGTATCTGTGGTGTGAGATGATATCTCATTGTTGTTTTGATCTGGATCTCCCTATGATTAATGATGTAGAGTATTTTCTCCTGTGCCTTTTTGCCATTCGGATTTCTGCTTCGAGAAAGTTTCTTTTCATTCCATCGCCCCATTTTTTGATGGGGTTGGATGTTTTCTTCTTGTGGAGTTAAACCAGTGCTTTGTATATCATAGATATCAATACCTTGTCAGATGAGTATGCGAATATCCTTTCCCATTCTGTAAACTGTCTTTGTATTTTGGTCATTGTTTATTTTGAGGTGCAGAAGTTTCTTAGTTTAAGATAGCCCCATTTGTCTATCTCTGTTTACACTTGCTTGGCCAGTGGCATGTCATCTTTTTTTTTGGAGGCGGGGAGGTCACACCCGGCTATACTCAAGGGTTACTCCTGGCTTTGCACTCAGGAATTACTCCTGGCAGACCTCAGGGGACCATATGGGATGCTGGAAATCGAACCCGGATCGGCCGCATGCAAGGTGAATTCCCTACCCACTGTGCTAGTGCTCCAACCCCAGGCATGTCATCTTTGAAGATACTGTTAGCTTTAATGTCGTGGAGGATTTTGCCAACCTTGTCTTCAGTGTATCTTATGGATTCTGGTCTGATGTCTTTAATCCATTTTGATCTTACTTTTGTACATGGTGTTAGGTAGAGATCTGAGCACATTTTTTTGCATATAGCCTTTCAGTTTTGCCAGCACCATTTGTTAAAGAGGCTTTCCTTGCTCCACTTCACATTTCTTGCTTTCTTATTGTAGGATAACACTGTCCTTCCTGCATAGCCTCAGGAATGGTTGATAGTTGATAGTTTATTGGACTGAGGAAAAGGAAAAAAAAACACCTTCGGAGGTATTTTGCCCTTGGGTAGTCAAGAAGGGCTTTAGAATATATTTTAGGTGGGACCTCAGGAAGGGCTTTCTTACGTTGAATTGGCTACCTGACTGGGTGGAGTGTCAGCCCAGACTGGAGGGAGTTAGAGAGACAAGGGAGCTGGAGAAAGAGAGAGCAGGGCTGCAAGATGGACCACAGAGAGACTAGCAAGGAGAACATGTGCTTGAGAGAACCTAGGCCCTCAATAACATAAATTTAATTTATTCTATGGGGTAAACTTTCTTGTAATAAACTGCTACTAAGATCAACCGGCCTGGCCCTCATCTCTTCCTTCATCTGCCGTTGGCCAACAGCCATCCCAATCCAGGCCACACACAGCGACTCTAGGGCACTGAACATGGGTGGTGAAATAGAGCCGTACGGAAAGCCCACGAACACACAACCTTCTGCATGCATAGTTTTTTACACCTTATCAAATATTAGATGATAATATATTTTGGGGGGAGGTTTTCTTATATTCAACCTTGTTCCATTGGTCTGCAGCTCTGCCTTTTTTTCCCCAGTACCATGCTGTTTTAATTATTACTGCTTTGTAATAGAGTTGAGATTGGGGGAAGTTGATTCTTCCCATTTTCTTTTTCCCAAGAATTGCTTTAACTATTTGTGAGGGATTATTCTTCCATATGAATTTCAGGAGTGTTTGCTCCATTTCTTTGAGGAATGTCCTAGGTATCATTATAGGGATCAATTACATTTGTACAATGCTTTGGGAAGTATTGCTGTTTTGACAATGTTAATTCCCCCGATCCATGAGCAGGGGATAACTTTTCATTTCCACATGTCCTCTTTTATTTCCTGAAGTAGAGTTTTGTAATATTCTTTGTACAGTTTTTTTTAGGTCCTTAGTTAAGCTGATTCCTAGGTACTTGATTTTCTGGGGCACAATTGTGAATGAGATTTTTTTTTTCATTTCACTTTCTTCTCTCTCATTATTTGTGGATAGGAAAGCCATGGACTTTTGAGTATTAATTTTATAGCCTGCAACTTTACTATACAAATCTATTGTTTCTAAGAGTTTCTTGTTTGAGGCTTTAGGATCCTCTAAGTATGGTATCATATCATCTGCGAATAATGAGAGTTTTATTTCTTCCTTTCCTACCTGAGTGCCCTTAATATCTTTTTCTTGCAAAACTGCTATTGCAATTACTTCCAGTGCTATATTGAACAGATGTAGAAAGAGGGGGCATCCTTGTCTCATCCTTGATCTTAGAGGGAAGGATCATTGTTTTTCCCCATTGAGGATATGCTTTCCATAGGCTTGTGGTATGTGCCTTTAACTATATTGAGGAAAGTCCCATATATAACCATTTTGGTAAGGGTTTTCATCATAAATGGGTGATGGATCTTGTCAAATGCTTTCTCTGCATCTATTGACATGATCATTTTTTTATCTTTTCTTTATTTTTTTGATAAGATGGATTATGTTGACTGATTTCCCAATGTTAAACAACCCTTGTATCTCCAGGATGAATCCCATTTGGTCATGGTGTATGATCTTTTTGATGAGTTGTTGAATTCTATTTGCTAGTATTTTGTTGAGAATCTTCGCATCTGTATTAATCAGGGATATCAGCCTGTCGTTTTCTTTTCTTGTGGTGTCTTCATTTCGTTTTGGTATTAGAGAGATACGAGATTCATAGAAACTGTTTGGGAGAGTTTCTGTTTCTTCAGTTTCCTGAAAAGCTTGAGAAGAACTGGAAATAGGTCCTCTTTAAATGTTTGGAAAAATATGTTAGTGAATCCGTGGACCTGGGCTTTTGCTTTAGGGAAGAATTTTGATTACAGTTTCAATTTACTTGATGTTAATAGGACTATTCAGGTATTCTAGATCTTCTTGATTCAGCCTTTGGAAATTATAGGAATCCAGGAATTTATCCATTTCTTCTAGGTTCTCCTGTTTTGTGGCATCCATGCTTTCAAAGTAGTTTCTGATGATATTTTGAATTTATTTGGCTTCTGTTGTGATATCATCCTTCTCATTTCGGATCCGGTTTATTAGGGTTCTCTCTCCCTTTCTTTGTGATTCTTGCTAGTGGTTTATCTATGTTGTTTATTTTCTCGAAAACCAGCTCTTGGTTTCATTGATCATTCGGATTGTTTTTTGGGTTTCCTTGTCGTTGATTTCTGCTGTAAGTTTTATGATCTCTTTCCTTCTGCCTGGTTTGGGCTCCTTTTCTTGGTTTTTTTTTTTCTAAGACCTTGAGCTGTGCAGTCAAGTTGTTTATGTGGGCCCTTTCTTCTTTCCTGAGAAATACCTGCAGATCTATATATTTTTCCATTAACACGGCTTTAGCTACGTCCCATAGGTTCTGGTAGCTTGTGTCTACATTCTCATTTGTTTCCAGGTGTCTTTTGATTTCTTCCTTGATTTCTTTCCTGACCCACTCAAAGTTCAAAACAGAGTTTTTTAATTTCCAGATGTTCTATTTGGTTTTCTGAGTGTGTACATGATTAACTTCTATCATCAGTGTATTGTGGTCTGAGAAGGATAGTTGATACAATGTCTATCTTCCTTATTCTGTTGAGGTATGCTTTTTGGCCCAGCATATGGCCCATTCTGGAAAATATTCCATGTGCACTGGAAAAGAATGTGTATTCTTTTTGGAGGGGATATAAAGTCCTGGTATAGATCTGTTAGCCCTCCGTCTTCTCTTTCATCCTTCAGAGCCATTATTTCCTTGCTGAGTTTTAATCTTATTGATCTATCCAGGGGTGATAGGGCAGTGCTGAAGTCTCCAACTGCTATTTTGTTGCTTGCAATGTCCTTCTTAACGTCTGTTAGCAGTTGTTGTAGGTATTTGGCTGGTCCCTCATTGGGTGCCTATTTGTTTAGGCATGTGATTTCTTCCTGCTGTACATATCCCTTGATTAATAAAAAATGGCCTTTACTTTCCCGTCTAATATTTTTCAATATGAAATATATGTTGTCTGATACCAGTAAAGCCATTCCAGCTTTTTTGAGGGGGTTGTTTGCTTGCAGGATTTTTTTCCATTCTTTGAATTTGAGTCTGTGTTTGTTCTGATTGTTCAGAAGTGTTTCTTGTAGGCATCAGAATGTTGGGTTCTATCTCTGAATCCATTTTGCCACTCTGTGTCTCTTAATTGGTAATTTAGACCATTGACGTTGAGAGAGACAATTGTCATGGGGGTTTGTGTCATCTTTCTGTAAGGGTTTGTTGTGCTTATAGGAGTTTGTATAGTCTTACAGTAACCCCTTTAGCCCTTTTTTAGGTTTGGTTTTGAGTCTATGAAGTTGCTGAACTGTTGTTCAATGAGACCCATCATTGTTACTGGTATTTGGCATATTGGGTACACCACGGGGAGTTTGCCAGACTCTGCCATGTGGGCAGGTTACATTCGGTAGCCTGCCAGTTTGTCCAAAGTAGGAATGAGATAATAAGATGTTATAATAGGATGTTGCGCGACCGTGAATGCAGCTGCGCAGTTCCGGGAGCTGGGTTTTACAGTCTCTGAGTTTTGGCCGCTGATGGGATTACACAGCGCCAGGGGGCCAGTTGGTGGGTGTGACCAATGCCTACTGGAATATGGAGGATCTGGGTGGAGGATGCTCAGCCCTGATCAGAGCAGGCTTGGAGATCTCAGCCCCGGGACCCGCATGCCTTTGTTCCTCTGCCAGTACCTTCATGTGTGTGGAACGTGGTCTCAGCATGGTGGTGGCTGGTTCTGGAGGTCTTCAGCTGCCGATGCCCTGGTCGGGGCGGGGAGGGAAACTCAACTCGCTCCCCTCCAAGGGGCCCCGGCGAGGACAGCCAGGAGCAGGGGCAAGAGACTCTGCAAAATCAGGCAGAGAAAATTTGATTTGGTGCAATTTTTGAGTAAAGAATCAAAATAAAATAAGCCTTCTTCTTTTCTTTTTCCTAGGAAGAGCCTGTGAACACTTGTGGAAAGATACCTGACCCTTGGCTACAATAGTAGAGGCCAACCAGAGGTGCTGTGAAGATAGAAGCCAAAATTTTACCTTAATTTAAAAAATAAAATAAAATAAAATACCTTGGGGTTTTGTCTTTTCAGTTTTATTTTCTCCTGCGAGGTCTCAACTTCAGAAACAGTTATCTTTTGAGTTATAAAAGACCATTTTCTATTTGAGACAGAATATTAAGAATCTCCAAATGCCCTCTGAGGCAAATGTTTTGTCACTTTAAAATGCTGACATATGTTAATGTGCCTTCTATTGAGACTAGTTCACCTGTGGCAACAAGATGTAAGTAGAATTTACTTTGACACTTGCAGCAAGGGAAGACTGCTCCTTCCCTGGCTTGTCCTCTGTTTTCTCTTAAAAATCCCAAATTCTTCCCTACCTCCACATTGCAGTCAACGCCATCACTACATAGACATTTAATGTGCCACAATCACCTCGGGAAAGTTGGTGATCCAGGTAGATTGTAGGCTAACCTAATTTCACAAGCCCTTAAATTTTTGGTCTAAGTTCAGTGACAGAGAGAGTGAGAAATTCAAATCATGAAAGGAATATAGCAATCTAAAGAATTTATTTGGGAGTCATTTGGTACATTGGAAAACTGCATCACTTTATCACTTGATCACTTGACATCCCGTTACTGATCAATTTTCTCAAGCAAACACCAGTAATGTCTCCATTCATCCCTGTCATGTGCTAGTGTAGTCTGAAAGCATCTGCTCACTCCAGGAACACAAAGAGCCTCAAACCAATCATTGAGTGTCTTGATGAGAAGTCTGACCATCTCGTAGGTGGATGGCCGTGCAATATTTTGACATCCTGTGGAATCCAACAGGCAATGGCTCCAGTCCAGTGGTTCATCTCCAAATCTCATTACCTGTCCAGCCTATCTGATTTTGATGCCTTGGCAAATGAGACAGCATCGCTGATTCTTGATCATCGCTGGAGGTTGGAACTCCAGATTCTTTCTCTCACTTGGTGAAGCATGATACTCCAAGGATAGCTCTTTCAATTCCTCTTTGGGAGACCTGAAGAGAGTTCTCATCCTCTTTTTATAGGGCCAGGTCTCTGAAGCATATGTTAATGCAGGAAGAACAGTGGAGTCAAAGAGATGTGCTTGGACCCAGACATTTTTCATTCTCTTAGCTATTTCTTCGATGATTTTAAGGGCGTTCCAAGTCACTCTCTTCTTCCTAAGCAACTCAGATGCCAGGTCATTTGTCATGTTGAGTTCTTGACCTACGTACACATAACTGTTGCATTCAGAGTTGTTCATTCTGTTGACAGTGAATGGAACATCAGGAACGAGTCCATTTCTCATAAACATTGTCTTTGTTAGATTCAGCTGCAGTCCGACCTTTCCACACTCACAGTCGAAGTTGGCCAGCATTTGTTCCGCTTGGCTAATGTTTGGTATTAGTAGAATGTTGTCATCAGTGAAGTGGAGGTGGTATAGTTGCCGACTGTCTATCTTCATTCTCATTCCTTCCCATTCCAGTCGTTGCATGACGTTTTCGAGAGTGGAACTGAAGAGTTTCAGTGAAATAGTATCACCCTGCCAAACCCCTCTCTTGACGTCAATGATCACTTTCTTATAGAATGGTGAGATACTGGTAGTGAACCCATAGTACAACTTACAGAGGATCCTGATGTATTGAATTTGAATGCTCTGTTTGCCTAGGACTTCAATGACCACTTCAGTCTCAACAGAACCAAAGGCCTTCTTTAAATCAGTGTTAGACAGAGCGGCATCTTGAACTCCCGAAAAACCTCAATGAGCTTTGTTACTGTATGGATATGGTCGATTGTGCTGAATCCTTTGCAGAACATGGCTTGCTCTCATGGTTGTCATTCATCTAATGTTCTCCAATCCTATTCAGGATGCCTCAAGTGAACAGCTAGTAGATGACAGACAACAAGCATATAGGGCCTTAGTTGCTGATGTCATGGATGTCCCTTCTTGTACAGTGGAACAGTCCTTCTGGTTTTCAATTGGGATAGAACCTTGTATTCAGACAGGTAGCGTGCGAAACTGCATCAAGCAACTTAGACTGGGAAGAATGTGAAGAAACTTAGAAGATTCTAGCTTCAGGCAAGATAGTGCCTGCAGCACTCATATTTTTTTTTCACTTTTAAAATATAAACATCTTTATTAGGAGTTTCTTCATATCTATTTTGTAAGGTCTTGACTGGTATTTCAGTTTGTGATTATCCAACTACAAAATAATAAATAGGCATTTTAATTGCTAAATTTGTGGTAGTTTACTATAGCAATAGTTGAAAACTAATATATCTAGGACTTAGTATCCCTCAAATAAGAAATACACTAAAATTGGCATTCTTTGTTACTTCATTCTTATATTTCTATGCAAGATAATGGCATTTTTTTAGACTGTAAAGTTAGTTAAATAATATGGGTTCTGTTTGCCAAGAATTCCTTGTCAATAGTTATAGGCTGCAGGCAAAATGTAGCTTTATAACAGATACCATCAACCACTTTTAAAAAGTTGTGTTAACATTTATTTAACAGGTCTTTTGCACCAATGTTAATATTGATAAATTGATTTTTGCTTTTCTCATTTATTTATATATTCCTCTACAGAATACATAACATATATCAGTTTAAATTATGTATGTGAACACTTGTCCTACCAATATTTATTAATCAGTCACAGGATGCATGTAAATGACAATTTTACAATGCAACTTTAGACCTACTGAACACAAATATAAAATTAAGTATAGTCTAGTTGACTAAAAGTGTTCTGCATAAAATACTACTAAATATTGATGTGCTTTACAACAGAATATATTTTTTTCCAGAGAATCTATTGATCTGTATTCTATTTTCATAAATTATTTTACATTATACCCAGCTCATGGTCTCATCACACTGAATACTTGAAATCTTCTTTTAAGTTACTAGAATCTATATTTTCACACTCCACTCCAGATCAATTAAAATTTAGCCCCCAATCAACTAAATTATATTTGTGCAATATATATTAAATGTCATCAATGTTATACTGATTTATAATGTTTGAACATATTCCAAATATTTCAAATTCATTATATCTCTGAGATAGCTAATAATTTCTGTGCAACAATCCATTATATAATATTATTCCCTATCTACTATGTTGGAAACATGTTGAGAGGTAAAAATTATTTTATGAGGTCTTCTATTTGGCTAGATTGTACTATTCTATTAATTCTATTGTTCTTGCTTTGGCAGCACATATACTAAAATTGGAACATTCTATTAATAAAGACAATTTTTGCCTTAATGAAATTAAATACTAGTGAATTAAAATGACAACATATACATAAAATACAAAAACAAAATACAATTCCATGGAGTTAGAAAGGCTCTATAAAGATAGAAGAAATATAAGATGAGCTTATAAATATAAATATAGAAATATAAGATGAGCTTATATAAATATAAATACAAGTGTATGTTAGATTGGATGACCTGTGACAGTCTCTTTGGGGCTTTGATATATGAATATAAAAATCCAAGTCATGAGAGAGTGAAGCAAGAAAGTAGAAAAAAACCTTCAAAATACATACTACAATGAATTTAGAGATTGTTAGCAGAAACAAGTTTGAAACTGCGCTGTGGGCACGTGTCATATTCGCAATGCTCAGAGGCTACTTGGGTGTGATCAGAAGTTACTCACAGAGGTTCCTGGGGTTACATGGTGCCAGATAATGGAGACAAGTCCCCAGCCTGCTGGGTTAGCATTCCAGCCTGGCCAATTTATAATTCTTAAGAACAAGGAAAAATTTTATCAAAAATTTTATGACATTATTAAAAAACAAAACAGTACTTTGAAATAAAATTAGACACATTGATAAAAACTTATGATAACTCATTAGAAAAAGACTTAATATGTGCTACTAGATAACAGAGAAGCAATATGATTTGCATATGCTTTATAGTTTCTAAATATGTATAGCTAATGTAATGCTATCTAGAGAAGACACCTTAGAGAGGAAAATAAATAGACAAAAGGGATTGTTAAAAAGCTAGAGATACACTCCAGGAAGTGGACACCATGAAGTCTATTCAAACAGTAAAGATGTAATAGTTCAGCAGATAACATAGGGAGAATGAAATATGATATATTGAAAATCTGTGTTCTCTTCATAAGTTTTATTAATACAAAAGTAAGGAAGGAAGTGTGCTTCATTGATTTAAAGAGTATTGTCAAGAAGAATTTAAAACCTTTTTTTTCTTATATCAACCACAAATAATCTATTAGTGGTATGACTTCATTTTGATTTATTAACTAGAGTTAAAAGAATTACTTCTTCACATGTGACACACTTACTAGTTAGTTTCTTTTAGTTCATTTAATATTTTCCTCAAGTCCATTTAATATCCAGAATTTATATTGCTTCTATTCACATATATGAAGGGAAATAGGAAAGTAAATTTGATTTGTTGAGGATTTAGGTGTGATTGCTTTTTAATACTTTATAGATTTTGTGACATAGGCTAGCATACAAAATATTATGTTATAAAATATCTAAATTCTAGTATCTAAATTTGCACAAAAATTCTACAAAATATTTATGGGAAATTAATGCCATTCAATTTAATAAAATTTATGCAATTTACTATGTGATCATTGAAATGCATAAAATATTAATTTGAGGTTGAAACTTATTTAATTTGAGTTAAGACTTAAGAATGCAAAAGCTATGGGCCAGATAGATAGTATATAATTTAAGGCACTTGTCGTACACGTAAGCCAAACATAGTTCAATCTCCGTACTACATATGGTTCCTTGAGTATGACCAGGGTCACTTCTGAGCAATACTAGAAATAGCCCATGAGTACAATAAATGTTTCTAGAAAAGAGAAGTGTGAAAGTGTATCAGTATGTACAAAGAAAGTATAACCACACACCATTTTTTTAAATATACAAAGTAGGCAAATATTTTTGTTACTAAAGGAACAGTCTTCTGATAAAAGCACAGTACTTTGTGAAATTTGCTGTTTAAAGATTAACAGAAACTAGAAAATTCAAAAAGGTGCAATTGGAGATGTAAAACATTAGAGAGAGATTTGAATACTAGAGTTTTAATGGAATATGATCCCACAATTATACACAAAGCAGAAATAGAGTGCTGAAAAGATTAGAATAAAATGTATAAAGGGTAAACTAGTAGGTGCCATCAAAGAAAAGGTAACAGTAAATCAGAGAGGTCTCTATAAAGTCTTAGTTTTTTTGTTTTGAGAGAACAAAATTACCAACAGAAGTAGAGCATTTCAGGGGCTGGAGCAATAGCACAGCAGGTAGGGTGTTTGCCTTGCACCTAACCAAACTGGATTTGATTCCCAGCATCTGATATGGTCCCTGTAGCATGGCCAGGAGTGATTTGTGAGTGCAGAGCCAGGAGTAATCCCTGAGCATTGTCGGGTGTGACACAAAATGCAAAAGAAAAAAAAAGTGGAGCATTTCTAAAAACAATTTTTTTCATGTTTGATTTTATAGTTTCTGTTAAAACATCTTTTTGCTATTTACTTACATTAGTACATTTCCCCCATTCCTTCAGAGAAATGTTAACATTTATAATAATGGTAGATTCCTTTGTCATCATCTGCCCTCCATCTCAGGACCCAATGACATCTTGATTATTTTACTATTTGTACATGCTAATGTTGATCTCCCATGCAATAAAGTTTTGTAAGGTACTGTTAAAAGTCATTTATATATTTACCACTCTAGTCTCACATGAATTAGTTCTAACACTCTAAAGAAATTCCTAGACAAAAATTCTTGTTTCACACACTCCTTGAATCTATTAATTGCAATTGCAAAATATTAAAATATCTATTTTGGTCTTTTACAAAATGATATCTGAATGAAACCATATAGTATGTGACACTTCAGCTAGACTTCTTTTAGTAAGTGACATACATTAAAAAATGTGTTCAGGGGCTGGAACAATAGCACAGTGGGTAGGGCGTTTGCCTTGTATGCGGCTGACCTGGGTTCAATTCCCAGCATCCCATAAGATCCTCTGAGCACCGCCAGGAGTAATTCATGAGTGCAGAGCCAGGAGTAACCCCTGTGCATCAGCAGGTGTGATTCAAAAAGAAAAAAATAAAATAAAATTGAACTTTAAAAAAAAGTGTTCATAGTTTTATTTAAGGAATAGCTCTTTTTTTAATCAAAGGACAATATTTTATTGCATACTTGCATCATAGTCTGGAGCGATAGCACAGCGGCAGGGCATTCGCCTTACAAGCGGCCAACATGGCCGACCTGAGTTCGATTCCTCCGCCCCTCTCGGAGAGCCCAGCAAGCTACCGAGAGTATCTCGCCCGCACGGCAGAGCCTGGCAAGCTCCCCATGACATACTCGATATGCCAAACACAGTAACAACAAAGTCTCCAATGGAGACGTTACTGGGCCCGCTCGAGCAAATCCACGATCAACGGGAAGGCCTTTACCTTTACATCATAGTCTATAATGTATTAATCTAACAAAGGGCATCTGGATTTCTTCTAGACTAAGATCATTATAGATATTAAATTATATATATATTTATTTACATTTCTTTGTGTGAAAATATATTTTAAAATGTTCTGGCTACATTTATAGAAACAGAACTACAAACTATTATGGTAGGATAATTATTATGTATTATGATATCATAATTTTTATACTTTTAAGAGGCCGTAAAACTGTTTCTTTTTAATATCTATACCATTTGCCTTCCTACCATATTCATTGTGGATTTCTTTTGGACTATATTCACTCTATGAATTAAATTGTTTTTCTTTAGATTATAGTCTTATAATAGATACTGATATCAAATTATATCTTTAATTTGCATTGATTTAATGTTAAAAAATGCTGTGAACATAATTTCATATTTGTATATCCTTTTGGAAAGTCATTGGGCACTATATTTTTTTAAACTCACGTGGGCTAACACCTGGTGGTACTTAAAAGCTACTTTCGGTTTCAAGCTGGTGGGAGAGTTTTATGACCCAGTAATGGTACTCAGGGGACCTTTTAGTGCTCAGGATAATACCCAGGCCTATGGAGTGCTAACTAGCACTTTGAACTATCTCCCTTGTTCTGTACATATGTTGATGATATTTAATTAGATTCTTCATTTAGTTATTATTGACTTTTTAAAAGTTTTTTTTTAATATTGTGGATACAAATTCTTTTAGGGGGGGCACTCCTGGTGTTTCTCTGGCTCTGTGCTTTGTTTTACTACTGAATCTGTGCTCAGGGATGACTCCTGGTGTTATTTGGGAGACATAGGCAGTATTTTTAGGGCATTTGAACTACGGTTGGCCATGTATAAGTCAAAAGCCCTATCTCCCATACTATCTCTCTGGTTCTAATAAAGTTCTTTATTAGATATATAATTTAATTTTTTATCTAAAGTTTAGCAGTTTTTGCAGACTTAAGTGCATTTTTCATAAAGACAAAGTATTTAGCTTAAGGAAATCTCAAAATTTATCATTCATTTCTCTAATGTATTGTGCATTACAGCTGTATCTAAAATGATCTCATCACCAATTGTTATGTTTCTATCTAATATTTTTAGCTTTATATTTTAACTTAGTTCAACAAAAAAAAATTGGGTTGATTTTTGTGCATATATGAGATGTGAGTCAAAGTTTTGGTTTGTTTTAGTCCTCGGACAACCAATAACTAGAGCACTATTTAATGTGAATGCAATCTTTTTCATTAACTCTTCTTTGAAGCACAGTGAAAAAATATTGGTTATATTTTGGGTTATATTTCTTGGTTTTCTCTTTTGATTCATTCTTCTTTGGGGGGAGAAGAAAGTCGTAACCACATCCAGTGCTGCTCAGAGCTTACTCCTTACTCTGAGCTTGGGTATCATATGGTTCAGGGGCCCACATCGCGGCCAAGAATTGAATCCAGGTCAGCCATATTCAAACCAAGTATCCTATCAGCTGTACTATATCTCCAGCCTTTTGTTTCTAATTTTTACATGTTTACCATTGAGAAAAAAAGAAAGGTTTTGGGAAAAAATGGTTTTCCATGTGCAGATCCTTTGGTAATCACTATAAATCTTGATGGTTAAAGCTGAATAAAATTAACTTTGTGATGTTGAGCTACCTTTAATCTTTACTGACTATTCTAATGCTTTTCAGAAAATTTTAGAATGGGTATCAATAAAATTCTTAAAATTGATACTGTACCTTAACACTCTCTCTCTCCCTCTCTCTCACACACACTCTCTCTGTGTGTGTATTTTATAAATATAATAAAATTTGAACAGCTCGGCAGATCTCCATTACCTCCATTACCTTCACTACCCAGCCGCGGACACCCTCCAGGATGCTTTCTGGACACTAAGGCCAGGACTCACACACGAGTAAAGCCCCAGAGAGCCAGGGAAACAGAACTCTGTGACCTCGGAGTCCAGGTTCAATGGGCCCAGGAGAAGAGATCCTATGCCTTCTCCCAGCAGCCCAGCCGATCTCCATTACCTCCACTACCCACCCATGGATGCCCTACAGTACATATCATAAAACACTTAATACAAGATTACTGCACCATATTTGAATGCGTTGAAATATGGTTTGAAGCATGGGAACACCTGTAAGGGTGATTAAAGGCTGCTCTAAAAGCCTCTATCCTTCTCAGAGAGCCTGACAAGCTACCGAGAGTGTTATGCTGACATGGCAGAGCCTGGCAAGCTATCTGTGGTTTATTTGATATGCCAAAACCAGTAAATACAATGGGTCTCATTCTCCTGACCCTGACAGAGCCACCAATATGGGAGCATTAAGAAGGATGAGAAAAGAGAGGCTCATAAAATCTCAGGGCCGACCTAGGCTGCCAAAATGAAGAAGGACAAAAATGACTGTCTGTACTTTCAATGCATGTACGCTGGCATCAGATGCATTCATTGAGGACGTAATGGTGCAAGTGTGAAAGATAAAGTATGACATCATTGGTCTGACTGAAACGAAAAGACATCAATCACACCACGCCTTTTTTGACCCTGGGGAAAAACTGTTCCTCCGAACATGCGACAAAAGAGGTGTCGGTGGTGTCAGTGTCCTTGTCAACACGAACTTGGCCATAAACATTGATTCATTTGAATGCCTAACAACCTGAATTGGACAATTACACTTGAATAGATGTGTCTCACTGCCGGCAGTTTCTATCTTCGTTGTCTATGCACCAGCATCCAATTATGATGAAGGAGAAATTGAGAAGTGCTACATGGAGCTGGAGAAGTTCTATAAAGAAGACCACACCTTCTATAAGATCATTGTCGGTGATTTTAATGCCAAGATAGGACCTACAAGATCAGCCGAAGAACTCCACATTGGGACTCACAGCCTAGAATGGAACAAACAGGGCGACAGACTGTCTGAGTTCATCATGTCAAACAAGACCATCCATGGTAACTCACAACTCCAGAAGGCCAAATCTAAACGTTGGACATGGGAGTCTCCTGGCGAACAGTTCCCCAATAAAATTGATCACATAATATTCAATTGATGGTTTTGGCTGACCGATCTTGCTGTTGTCCCAAAATTTCAAATGGGTTCGGACCACCATCTCCTTCATGCAAAATTCTACTTCACAGGGCGGGAAGAAAGGGTTACAAAGTTTAAGAAAAGAACTCCCAGAATGAACACCAAATGGGAGCTCTTTGGCTCTATTGCAGCAACTTGGGAAGATGCCGTCATTGACAACATTGACGGGGAATATGATCGACTGGTTCAGCACCTCCATTATTGTGGGAGGAACACCGAGAGAGAGAGAGAGAGAGAGAGAGAGAGAGAGAGAGAGAGAGAGAGAGAGAGAGAGAGGCACAAAAAGATGACTGTATTCAAAAACTCTCGAGCTCATTTGCCAACGTGTCTTGGCGTAAGCCTCAGGCAACCACACGCGAATGTCCGAGTTCACAAAGCAGTGCAGAGAAACGATAAAGGAAGACCTCAAAAAGAGAAGAGCAGCAGTGCTGGTAGATGTGACAGAAGCTGAGGAAAGCATTCACCTGTCCGTCGCCAACTACAAGACCAAGATGACTGCCCTCCAACGTCCTGATGAATCTATCACATCTTCCAAAAGGGCAATGGTGAAGATTATACATGACTTCTACTCATATCTTTTTGATAGTCACCTCTACCTGCCCACATACCAAATTCCGCAGGATGGATATGTCGTTCCCAGCGTTCTCCCTTTCGAAATCCAACATGCCATTGCATCACTAAAGAAATGAACAGCACCTTGCCCAGACAAGGCCAGACCTGAATACCTAAAGAACCTGCCATCAGTACTCATCAATACATTGGCTCAGCTCTTCACACGCTACCTGTCTGAATGCAAGGTTCTGTCCCAATGGAAAACCAGTAGGACTGTACTACTGTACAAGAAGGGAGTAATCCACAACATTGGCAAATATCGCCCCATCTGCCTATTGTCTGTCATCTACAAGCTGTTCACTTGAGTCATCCTGGACAGGATTGGCAGAACGCTAGATGAAGGACAACCATGCAAGCAAACTGGGTTCCACAAAGAATTCAACATGATTGACCATATCCACATGATAACCAAGTTCATTGAGGTTTCTCGGGAGTTCAAGATGCTGCTCTGTCTAATGTTCATTGATTTAAAGTAGGCCTTTGATTCTGTTGAGACCAAAGCAGTCATGGAAGCCCTAGCCAAACAGGGCATTCAAAGTCAATACATCAGAATCTTCCATGAGCTGTATTGCAGATTCACTACCAGGTTCTCACCATTCTACCAGGGAGGTGATCATTGACATAAAGAGAGGGATTCAGTAGGGTGATACCATTTCACCAAAACTCTTCAGTGCCACCCTCAAGAACGTCATGCGATGACTTGATAGGGAAGGAATGGGAGTGAAGATAGATGGTCAGCAACTACACCACCTCTGCTTTGCTGATGACATTGTTCTTATAACACCAAATATCAGCCAAGTGGCACACATGCTGACCTATTTCAACTGTGAGTGTGGAAAGGTCAGACTACAGCTGAATCTTACGAAGACAATGTTTATGAGAAATGGTCTTGTTCCTGTTGTTCTATTCACTCTCAATGGGATGAACATCTCCGAGTGCAACAGTTATGTGTACCTAGGTCGACAAGTCAACATGACTAATGTCCTGGCACCTGAATTGCACAGGAGAAAGAGAGTGGCTTCAAACACTTTCAAGAATGTCAAAGAAATAGCAAAGAGGATAAAGAACCTCCAGCTTCTTGCACATCTCTTCGTTTCCACTGTTTTTCCTTCATTAACGTATGCCTCTGAGACCTGGACCCTACAAAAACAGGATAAGAACTCTATTCGGGTCTCCCAAAGAGGAATCGAAAGAGCTATGCTTGGAGTATCACGCTTCACTCAAATGAGAGAAAGAATCCTGAGTTCCGACCTTCGTCGAAGGTCAAGAATCAGGGATACTGTCTCGTTTGCCAAGGCATCGAAAATCAGATGGGCTGGACACGTAATGAGATTTGGGGACGACCGCTGGACTAGAGCCGTTACCGACTGGATTCCACAGGACATCAAATGGGCCGTCAAAAGACCACATGGCCGCCCACCTACCAGATGGTCAGACTTCTTTGTCAAGACCCTGAATGATCAGTTTAGGTTCTTCATGTTCCTAGAATAAGCAGATGCCATTGGGCTTCATTATCACACAGGAGGGATGAATGGAGGTGTTATTGGCACCCGCTCGAGCAAGTTGATGAGAAACGGGATGTCAAGTGATCAAGTGATAAATAAAATTTTAGATAATGTTCCACCATAGTGCTTTCTTAGAACTGCCTATCTGATTGTGGTCCTTGAGCTGTGGGCAGGAGAATGGAGAACGTGTGATCAACAACTTTCAAGATGCCACAAAACCTGGTGCAAGCAAATCCTGTAACCGTAACTAATGAACACAGACCATTCTCTTATCTACAATTGCATCCATGTTTTCTTGTCTCTAGCATAATAGATTCTGCCTGGCACCTGTGGGAAGGCTTGGATTTGAGACCTTGCTGTCTCCCTTGCCATTGTTTGATCTAGAAGATAAATATTTTCAGTATTTCCAAAAACATGTGTTCTAATATTAGCTTTGGGGCAGAAGATGCCAGAGGTTTGGTACCAGAATTTGGGTTGGAATCAAATCTAAGGGTTAGGAGAAATGAACTGCTGACATTGTTAATTTTTCCAATGCATAATCATAGAATACCTCTATTTATTTATATCTTATTTAATTTTCTACATTGATGTTTATAAAGTAAAGAAAAGGCCCTCCCGTTGATCATCGATTTGCTCGAGCAGGCCCAGTTACGTCTCCATTGGAGACTTTGTTGTTACTGTGTCTGGCATATCAAATACATCACAGGGAGCTTGCCAGGCTCTGCCATGCAGGCGAGATACTCTCGGTAGCTTGTCGGGCTTTCCGAGAGGGGTGGAGGAATCGAACTCGGGTCGGCCATGTTGGCCGCGTGCAAGGCAAATGCCCTACCGCTGTGCTATCACTTATAGATTTATGAATATAAATCATAAACAACTATTGTTTTATTTATACCTTAGTGTATTGTGAATTATTATGCACATGGTATAGACTTGAGTTTATACTTAAAATATCTATTTCTGATTGAAGAAAAGCGATCAATATTTATATCTTAACTTGATAAACTGATTATTATTCTAGACAGACTCATTTATATATGAAAGTTTTTACATAGACAAATATGTCAACTGTAAATACAAACAGTTTTATTGCCCCCTTTTCAATATGTATAACTTTTTTACATTATTGCTCTAGCTAGGATAGTTAACACAGTGGAAGATAAAGGAATGAATCAGAATATATTTACCTATCTTCACAATCTTTGGGTTGTACACTGATTTTATTACAGAAATTTTGGCAAGATATAATTTAAACACTGATCTCTGTGTTGTGAAGTTTTTTTTTATGTAGCTTGACATGTACAAGCAGTGGAGTTTAAATGAGTATTCTTAGTAATCCAAAAGGGCCTGACCCCTTCAGAATACCGTGTAGTTTCCTAGAGAAATACAGTACCAGGAATATCTGTAGCTTCAGGTTTTTCTTAATAGTTACCATCCTGAAATCTGTTCTGTTTTTTTTTTAGGTAGTAAATAGTCTTCACAATCATATTGGTTAAAGCTTTTAATGTAGTATATAGCACTCAAATCACAAACAAAATGTATATGTAACAGGGATGGTGTAAAATTTCTAATCTTATTGTTTGAATGTTAATCCATTTTTCGCATTATAAATTCTTCATATTTAACTCAATTCATGGTCATATATATCATATATAGAGATATTTATGTTGGGTGTATAGACAATACAGAAATAGAGCACCACGATAATTATGCACTTAACTAGAGATTTTTTTCATAACAATTATTGGTAAATTTGTGAAAATTAAGTAATTTAAGAGCTATAACTTTAGCATATCTAGTTATTTTATAGTGTATTTACTAAATATATATTTAAAGTATAAATCATGACAATTATATTGAATTCCCATGATAATCTCATTGAACTTTACCAATGATAACAATAAATAAATTTTGTTCTGAATATATGCTTATTGAGTGATTAATATTTTGATTTCCATCTTTTCAATTTGATAAAAACACTTATAATGTTATAAAATTAATGTTTAAATCTGTAAAAACGTATTAAAGTTTTTTAGGAACAAGATTAGAGATTCTATGTCTATAATTTTCTTGTGACTTAAATTGGCTATATTTCACTGATTATAAATTCCTCCCTGGAATAAGTACTATTCAAGTGTACTTATGGATCTTCATATATATTTTTTTAATACAAGTATTTATACATCACTGACCTGGAAATTGAATTAAATTCAAGTGTGAATATTTCACAATTGCTGTTGGTTACAATAAGATCCCTCAAGATATGCAAATCCTTTGAGGAAAGTCATTCACACTTAAATTTAAAACTTTTGAAAGTGGGTTGGAGCAATAGAAGAGCAGGTAGGTCGCTATGATTCAAGCGACCCCAAACAATCCCTTAGGCCCACCAGGAGTGAGATCTGAGAGCAGAGCCAGGAGTAAGTTCTATACACTGCCAACTGCAGCCCAAAACCAACAATTTTTGAAGGTATTTTCTTTCTTCTACACAATAAAATATGGCAAAACTGAGGAATTATAATCATTTGACATAAAAGCATTATCTGGATAGCAGTATATCAGGTCTGGTCAGTACATTATATATCTCAGTTCCTTTTATTAGTGTGCAGTTTCCAAACTCTGAGATGACTGAATCTATTCAAATCTATTTCATCATGTTTTTCTATTTATAATTCCCATATTAAACTCAAATAGATTTATATTTTGTTTACTATTTTTTACATGTCTTTACTTCTCCTAAACTAATTACCACAGAATTCTTTCACATACTAAATATCTATGCTTGGATCATTTGCCATGTAATTTATTCATTGTGTACCCAGGCTTCTGCTTATATTCAAGCTTGCTCCATTTTATATCCAATTTCCTTTAAGAAAATACCCATGTTGAAGCATCTTTAAGTATGAGAACAATCATCCTTTTACTATCACAGTACTTCATAATTTACACAACATTTACAGTATTTTCAACTTTTTTCTTGTTTTGTTTTTTGGGGCTGGAGCGATAGCACAGCGGGTAGGGCGTTCGCTTTACAAGCGGCAAACATTGGCCGACCCAAGTTCGATTCCTCCGCCCCTCTTGGAGAGCCCGGCAAGCTACCGAGAGTATTCGATATGCCAGACACAGTAACAACAAAGTCTCCAATGGAGACGTTACTGGGCCCGCTCGAGCAAATCGACGATCAACGGGAGGGCCTTTTACCTTTATCCGGTGATGCACAGGGGTTATCCTGGCTCTGCACTCAGGAATTACTCCTGGCAGTGCTCAGGGAACCATATAGGATGCTGGGAATCAAACCCTGGTCGGCCGCATGCCAGCAAAAGCCCTACACACTATACTATTGCTCCAGCCCCAGCATTTTCAAATTTTTATTGTATATTTTTGTATATACTTCGTGTTACATACCAAAAAATGTTAAGACTAATTTCCCAAATTGCAAAGTATAGTTTGCTTCAACTAATAGTGACAAAGAATAAGAAAAAATTATGTTTATATATCTAAGTTGCTTTGTGTAGGGGCTGCATGCAGCAGGTAGTCAACCCTTGCATCCCATATGGCCCAACAAGGCTTCCAGAAGTGCTCCCTGAGCAAAGAGCCAGTTGTGGCCCAAAACAAAACAAAATATTTTCTTCTACTTTGTGTATGTTTTAATAAAAGAACTCATACATAGAGATGCAAATAACTCCAATATACAGGGAATTATGGCCTATAGATTATTTATAGAACCTTTATTTCTAGAGAACAGTGCAGTCTTCTGCCCCCCGCGCCTGGCTGTTCCTCGACGGGGACCCTTGGAGAGGAGCGGGTTGAGCTTTCCTCCCCGCCCCGACCAGGGCTCTGGCAGCCGAAGACCTCCAGGACCAGCCACCACCATGCTGAGACCACTCTACGCACACATGAAGGTACTGGCAGAGGGACCAAGCCATGCGGGTTCCGGGGCCGAGATCTCCAAGCCTACTCGGATTGGAGTTGAACATCCTCCACCCAGATCCTCCAAATTCCAGTAGGCGGGGTTCACACCCACCACCTGGCCCCCTGGTGCCGTGTAATCCCATCAACGGCCAAGACTCAGAGACTATAAAATCCAGCTCCCGGACATCTTATCAGGACATCTTTTTATGACATCTTATTATCTCATTCCTACTTTGGACAAACTTGCAGGCTATCGAATGTAGCCTGCCCACAGGGCAGAGTGTGGCAAACTCCCCGTGGCGTACCAAATATGCCAAATACCAGTAACAATGATGGGTCCCATCTCCTAAAAAGTCTTGAATATAATCTCAGGGCTAGGATGAAAGAGACATTACTGGGACCTGCTCGAGGCAATCAACGAATAACAGGATGATGAAATGAAATGAATTTCTATAGTAGGCAGTTATATCATGTGGCATACTTATAATTATCATAATTCTCTTTTCATTTTTGAGGGGTGGTTTCTGGACTTTATAGTACTCAAGGCTTATTTCTAGCTCTGTGCTCAGGGATCACTCCTGGCAGTGCTTGGAGTGATGTCAGAGACTGAATTGGGGTTTGCTGTGTCCAAATCAAGTGCCTTATCCACTGTTCCATCTTTCTGTGCCCTAATTGTCTTCATCTACATACAAGCATAAAAATCTTCACACACAGTGTATTAGTCTTTGCACAAATGAAATTTAATCCAATGCTTTTTGTCACCTTTGTAGCTGTCTTTTGGACAAAACAAGATTTTAATCTGAGTTCAGAAATAAAAAGTTCCACAGCAGATTTTCATAGCAACAAAAAAAAATAATCTCCTTAAATGAGCTCTCCAAGAAACAAAGCAATAAACATGTCCATACTTAGCAATTGTGCTTGGATGAAATAAAATTGATGACTTCTTTATAATTACAAACTATTTTAATAAGCAATTATTGTTTACCTGAGTTTGTACTGTCGATTTAAAGGGGACATTTTAACATTTAGTCAAACATGTCTGTCTTCCTCACAAAGGAGATCTGTCTCATTTGTTTTCTTTGGAGTATTTTCAATCTTTGATTTTTGCTTTCTGAAAACCAAGTGTTTATTAATTCCACACCTAGTAAAAAGGAAAATGATTTAGGAGACGAAATATGCAAATTATTTTCTAGGGATCTCTGTCATAAATTTTCTCTGTTTCATCAGCCACTTTGATGAGAAAATTACATTGGGATGTTGTCTTAGGAAAAATATAAATATCATCCTCATTTTATATTCTAGGTTTGCTACTTATAATCTAACACCCATAAAAACATACTTTCCACTTTATGCATCTTCTATAAATTCTATTTTTACAAATTCTGTAAATATCTCCGTGCCAGGCTTATATTAACAATAGGTGTTCATAACATTTATCTAAAATAATAATTGATGAAGTACTAAATCACATCACTAGTTATCTTATAAATACTTATAGAACACAAAAATCTACTTTTTATGGAAGTGCAGAATCACTAGAAGCTATCAAGTACATAGATTTTTTCTTCAGGCTACATGCCATGTCCACCATTAGTCAATGTCTAATAAGATTATAGAATAGGAGAGAAAATAAGAAAATTTAGTGCCTTAGGACTGACCAAATGCACAACAGAATTAAACTTTTTACTATTACCATTCTTATCCACTGAAGACTAAAATGAGTGAAAAATATAATTAATATATCACTAACGCCATCACTACTATATATTGATGCTTTTTATTAGTTCATCAAAATTATACATTTTCCTTTGTGCAATAAAACTATAACAAACAAGTAATCTTTTTGCCTTCTAGAATCGACAAATTTATTGATAAAGTGCTAAAAGTTGAAAAAAGTTAATTTTAAAACTTCCAGAAGGATATGGGAGATTAGCACGGGATTAATTGATTTGACCTTAAGAAGATAGGGTCAAATTGGAGATCTAGGAGGAAAACGAAGTTGTGATTTTACTATACCATGCGATATAGTGAGATTTTAAAAGATATTTTTATGACAATCTATAGATATTTTTATTTATTATTTAGGTTTTCTTTTTATTTGTTAAGGGCAGGAACATATAGACCTGGTGGTGCTAGGACTTACTTGGACTTGATCCGAGCAATCACTCCTGGTGATGCTCAGGGGACTATAAATCCCCTGATTAATAAATTCACTTTAGATATTTATAAAATCATGTACACTTTCTATTTGTATACATCCATTTTTAAATTTTAATTCTTTTATGTTTTAGCTGCCAGTGTATCAACTATTCTGAACATTTTTATGCATATCTATGGTTTACTTGTATGAACAGAAGGCTATTTAAAAGACTGAATTTTAGAGTAAAATGAAAGACTAAATAATCAAGGAAATATATAATAATAGCATTATTATATCAAGATTGGAATATTTATCAGATTTATTAGAAAATCAATCAAGGCTTATTTTGCTCCAGGGAGAATAGTTAAAGCTTCATTGATTACACAAAATGTTTTGTTTAAGATTGTAAATATAGGAGGGGATCGGTTGTTTGCTTCATTTGTTTATTTGGGAGGGCCATACCCAGTGGAGCTCAGGGAGTCATCTCACTGCTCAAGGGCTATATACCTTATGGTGTCAGAAATCAAACTGGGTCCTTGCACTGGTAAAGCAGTACTCCAGACCTTTCAGCTATTGCTCCATGACTCCTAGGATTGCAAAGACTTTTAAGAAAATTTTAGTAGTTTGTTTCCTAGCACCTATGTCTTTCTTATATATTACAGAAAATTTAACATCTTAATAATTTACCTGCTATCATCTCCAAATAAGTCAGAACCTAAAGCATTAAATAAACTTATTTAGACAAGTTTACCCAAAATTTTGAACTTGAAAAAATATACAGGCATCTCAATTTGTTGTATTAAATAGACATTCATGTGGATATGGTGCCGCCAGCAGGTCAAACTGTACCTGTGAGGCAAGTGCATCAGCAGCCTGATGGCGCCTTCAGACTTCCAGATACCCCCAAATTGCTACTGTGCCTTTGTCCAGACCCCAAAAACTTGGGGCAAAGTTTACCAAGAAGGTAAACAGCCAAAAAGGTATGTGGGAGACACACCCACAAACCACCTCCAGCTCAGCTATATAATTGGAAGCATGGCCTCTCTGGTTCCTGATTGAACTGCTTAACAGCCGTGATCCCAGAGACTCAGAAACAAATCTTGAAACCCAACGGCTTTTGGTAAAAATGTGTCCAGTCCTGCAGTAGTCTACTGGCACTGGACCACACCAGGTGGGAATAGGTTCCATGCCTTGGCCTGTTGCCCCTGGTGGCCCAATGGCCGCCATCCTCCAGAGGCCACTGGACAGTCAGGTTTGGGCTCTCAGTGACGAGACGCATGGGGCCTCACAGGATGGTGGTGGAGCCCTTTGCTCCCCGTCCCAACAAGACCCCAAGTCGCCGCCCACAAATGACCTCTCTGGCTCTTCATCAAGCTGCTTAATGGCCATGATACCAGAGACTCAGAAAACAATCTAGAAACCCAATGGCTTTTGGCAGAAATGCGTCCGGATTGCACAGTAGGTTGCTGTCGTTGGACCACCCTAGGAGCAAAGGGTGTTGTCCCTCCACCTGCTCCCCCTTGGTGGCTTGGTGGCCGCCATCTCCAGAGGCCATTGGACAGTCAGGTTTGGGTGACAAGACACAAGGGGCCTCACAGGATGGGGGTGCAGCTGGCCATCTCCTCCCCACTCCAAGGAGACCACCAGTCACTGCCCACGAACGGCCTCTCTGGCTCCTGATCAAGCTTCTTAATGGCCATGATGCCAGAGACTCAGGAACAAGTCTTGGAACCTAGCAGGTTTTGGCAAGAAATCCCTCCAGATTTAAGTGTTAAAATTTCAGAATTTCAAAATTATACAGACACTACTGCAGCCATGTGACATCATACGTTATTCATAACCAGCAATAGAAAACAAACTGGCCCAATGACAGTAACCTACTGCGCAGTCCGGACGCATTTTCTGCCAAAAGTGACTGGGTTTCTAGATTTTTTTCTGAGTCTCTGGGATCATGGCCTTTAAACAGCTTGATTAGGAGCCAGAGAGGCCATTCGAGTGCGGAGACTTGGGGTCTTATTGCCTTTTCAGTAGATCTGAGTATTGGGGTAAAATCTCAAATAATAATGGTGGATGTGGTGTCGAAATGTTGAATGTAATCAAAGTATAGAGAGAGTAATTTGAAAATCATCTGCCCCACAAATAGGGGGAGGCTGTGGGATTGGGGTATACTGGGGATTTTGGTGGTAGATAATGGGCACTGATGAAGGTATGGGTGTTTCATTGTATGACCGACACTTAAACCTGAAAGCTTTGTAACTGCTCTCACGGTGAATAAATAAATAAAATTATAAAGCACTGTAGCACTGTACACTGTCCTTCCATTGTTCATCAATTTGCTCGAGTGGGCACCAGTAACATCTCACAACAAATTGTGAGACTTGTTGTTACTGTTTTTGGCATATCCAATACATCACGAGTAGCTTGCCAGGCTTTGCCGTGCAGGTGAGATACTCTCAGTCGCTCGCCAGGCTCTTCGAGAGGGGCAGAGGAATCGAACCTGGGTTGGCCATGTTGGCTATGTGCAAGGCAAATGCCCTACCCGCCGTGCTTTCGCTCCAGTCCAAAATTATAAAAAATGGAGGAAAAATGTGAGGTGGAGTTCATGTGCAATTCAGTCAGCCTAATCAGTGGCTGAATAAATAGCAGTACTCCACATAATAAAAAAAAAAAATAGACATTCAGAGAAAGAAGACAGACATCCTGTTTCAACTGACACAAGAAAACACTAGAAAGTGTAAAATATTTACAGCAGCTTCAGATATAGAAATTTATTTTTTATAGTTCTTAAGGTTAGAAGTACAATATAAAAGTGCTTTCATGCCCTGTTTATGGTGAGATATTTTTTTCTGGTCATTTTGCTGGAGTTCTTACTAGATCTTTCAACTCTTGGGACAGAAAGAGAGAAAGGTGAAATGAAGTATATTGTTCTACCACTTCACATAAGAGCATCGGTCCTATTGGGTTAAGATTCCATCCTTATGATCTCCTTAAACGTTTTGTCTCCATATATGTCCTCTCATCAAAATGGTTATCCGGAATGTTGGAATTTTAAGATATGCGATTCAGTCTTTAAGAGTCATCATATTAAGCGCCCTCCCTGCCTCCACCACCCATTGCAATGACATTAATTGGGATTAAAAAAGTCGGTCACAATGATCAGCCATGGGACATATTACCATTTGATTGAGACCTCACCCAAATTTCATCGCTATTGCTAACCCTGGAGAAGCTTGAGAGCAAAATTTTATGCAGTGGATTTAGGAGTTTTCCTTAATTGGTAAGGTGTAGTCTATCAAGCTTTCCTAATTCTGCCAATGAAGAATGACATCCCCAATATGCATTAAAGAATTAAGGTTGAAAGTAAATATCCTTAGTTTTCTAGAAATGTTTCTGTGATTTTTAATATGAAAATTTATTTTCACCAATAAGACACTAGCTTTAAGAAAGATGATTTCAATATCTAGAAAAGCAATCAGTAAAACTCAACCTATATCACAAAAATAAAAAGAGATAAATAATGAACATCACATTATTTTATTGTTTTTCAAATAAAATAATTTATTTTGAACTCAATCTATTTTATTTCTTGTTCTCTCAAAGATATATGTGCATGTGTATATGTGTATCTGTTATATGAATGTATACATATAATGTATGTGTATGCACATGTGTGTGTTCTCAATATAATATATCCTTAATTGAATATATTCTCAAAGTACTTTGTTAAGAGACTCTGGCAGGATCACTTCGGTTGGGTTAAGCTAGTCAAATGCTCCAATTGCTGTACCATCTCCAGGCCTCCAAGAAAGTATTTTGGGGGTTTTTGGTTTGCTTATTTGTTTGTTTATATTAGGCACTCACTGTTTATAACATATGTCTTAAAACACTTTCTCCTATTTTGTCATTTATAAATCTCCTATTTTGGCATTTATATTTAGATTTATTGTTTTTATATGCGAATTTTTGTTGGCTTTCTTTTGTTTTTTAGACAATGTAAAATTTTCCCTTGTCTTTTTGGAGAAAATAGCAACTGTAAAAATATTGGAGGAAATAAATGCATGGTGTAATATATGAGAATTGGGGAGAAAAAGCAATTCAACACTGTTGATGTTTGTAGACTTGAACTCTTTGTAGATATCAAACATTGTTACTGAAGTTTTTATTTACCATTTTTTCTTCATTTTTTTCTTCTCTAAGTTGTTGAATTTTGCATCTTTCTTTAATACAAAATATACACAAAATTTTTTTCTACTGAAAAATAATTTAAAAGCAATTTTCTATTAATAATTTGTTTTCTTTTCTTTTTAAAATCTGATTTTGTTTTGAATCTAAAATATTTTATAATAATGAATGTTCTGATAAATATACTTTTTTTATAAATGGGCTTGGTTTAAAAGGTTTATTTTTATTCTAGTGAATATTTCCAATTCATATTTTTAATGCACTTCACAACCTGATTTCCCATTTTTCCAATAACTGACTTAATGGCTATTGCTGTTCATTTACAATGAAATATTTATGGTATGAAAATGACTTTTTAATCTATTTTGTACCTTTTTTCTCCTTTTTCTTCATGCAGGGATGGGAAATGTGATATGACAATAAATCCCAGGCATCACACATGAAAAGTATGGGTGCTACCATTTGAGCCATACAGGACAACGGGGTCCTGTAAATTTTTTTAAATTTTATTTAGACACCATGGTTTATAAAGTTGGTTTCAGGAAAAAAATATTGCCACCTTCAATCCCAACACCATAAATGACCTACCCCATCATTCGCCAATGACCATAGTCTTTCTCCCACTCCCCAAACTGACTCTTTGACAAAAAGTTTTTAAGTTTTTAAGTTTTATTTAGGTCCCTTGCTTTCAGCAGTGTTAGATATCTACATATATGTGTGTATATGCATATTTATATACATATATGTGCATATATCACATATATGCATATATTATATGTATATACACATACTATGTATATAGTTAGTATGAGAATTAAATATATATTTATATATACTGCATATAAAAATACAGTTACCTTGGTTCTATACTACAACTTACCCATGGCCATTCATGAACCGATGACTCTATGTTACTTCCAAATCCCCCCTTCTTAGTTCCTCCCTCCATTTATCTCCCTCGTTGGCATTTTTGTTTCTGGCCATCTAAAACCAGTGTTTTTATCACCTTTGGTACCTTCCATTCCCTAGACATGTTATTATATATTCTAAGATTAGTCAGATTATATAATATATGCCCTGTCCTTCTGATTTCACTCAATCTCATATTCTCCAAGGCCATCCACGCTACAGAAAATTGAATGATTTTCTCATTCCTTTTGAGTGTAATGTATTCTGTTGTGTACATATACCGCTTCATTATCCACTCTTCTGTCACTGGACGCCTGAGTTGATTCCATATCCTGTATATATTAGCAAGTGTTAAATGAAGATAGGTGTGCATTTATCTAATCTCAAGGTCTTTGATCAACTTTAGAGTGACTTCATTTTTTTGTATTTTTTTTATTAGTGAAACACCATGAGGTACAGGTGCAGACTTACAAACTTTCGTGCTTGGATTTTAGTTATCCAATGATTGAGGACCCATCCCTCCACTAGTGCTCTTTCTCCATCACCAATTATCCCAATAGTCCTCCAACCCCCTACTCTATCCCCTACCACCCCACCCCACCTTTGTAGCAGGGAATTGCCTTTTACTCTCTTTTCTTTAGTGAGTTGTGGTTTTTCAATAGAGATATTGAGTGGCCATCATGTTCTGTCTATAGTATTCTTTCAGCACTCATCTCACATCCTAAGTGAATCCTCCAAACATCCTTTACTTGGTGTTCCCAAGTAAAGTAAAGTAGAGTGACTTCTGTTTAAGGTGTGAGATTTGGAACCTATTTATTTTTATTTTGCAGGTCTTCCCGACACTGATATCTTTAAAATAACTATGTTTAGTCCATTTCATGCATCTGTTTAATATTATGTGGTATGGGATCTCTCGCCTCATGTGTTCAGTGGCCATGAGCCACTTCCACAACCCGGCCTGTGGCCACCATCAACAGACACATGAAGGAGGGAACAGAGCCACCATGCTAAGTTGTTGATCAGTCACCATTTATTCCAATCTCATTGAATGCCCCATTCAAGTCTCACATTGCCCCTCCTTCCCGTCTCCTCCTGTTTCTCATACTCATCTTCCCATGCCCAGTCTTGCAGCCTTAGTCTAGAGCCCAACCTCCAAGGTTGGCAGTAGCAACTATACTCATGTGAGATAGCACAATCAACATATGTAAAGCCCTTCCTTCATGGAAGCAATTAGACAAAGATCTCCATCTGCTAGGAAGTCTGCTGCAGGGTGAAATTTTATCTAAGGACGTAGTTCTCCTTATCTTAGTCCATAAACAATCATCTTAGATCTACTTCTTAATAATTTTTCTAGTCATTTTGTATGGACACAGTAAGAGATATTATAAGCTTATAAGGTGGTTTTCCTAGGGACACCTCGCTATAGATTCCAGACTACAGTCCGAAGGCCAGGTTAGTTCTTCCTAATCCCAGCAGGGTCCTTGTTCAATCACTTCTCTTTGAGTCATGACAGAATTCATCCATGGTCATAGTCTTAACTTTTAAGTTATATGGCACTTGTCCTGTTCTGTTTCAATGCCAGGGTGGCTAACAGGGTCCATCCTATCCATTCGTCAGGACCCTGCTTTTGAGGTGCTACGAACTAAGGGTAACTGAGGATAAATTGAGTAAATATGACAGATATCTGGGAGTAAATGTTATTCAGAGTCAATTAACTCCAACTTACTAAAGCATAGCATTAACTGACTTCCTTTGTCTATACAAAAAGGACATTGCTGTAAAGTAAACTATGCAAAGGTCATAAGTAAAAGAGAAAAGCAATGTTTCACTTGCAAATACCAAATCCAAAATTCTTAGAAGGATCTGGCCTCACAGTCTGATTTGGAGACATGGGTGATTAACAGATCGGGGAAGCAGAGCACAGAAGAGAGGTTAAAAATAAACACAGAGGAATGGGAATGTCTTGGAAGCACTGTGATGGGTGTAACCCAATAAACCTAAGTTCCTTGTCGCAAGAGAGAAAGGACAAACCTATGTTATCCTACATCATGGACTTGGCTTTTTTGTCGTAAATTAGCAGCAGTTCATATAACTGAGGGTTGACTCAGAGAAAAAAATGGCAAAATCAAAGTGGAAGACTAATATGCCACTAATTCATTCAACAAATCAAACATTAATGGATTTTAGGGTAAATTACAATTTTAGCTTCTAAGTAAAATTTTGTAAATCACTGTCATGCAGCTTATTAAGTTAGACATATATTTATTCTGCCTTTGCACTATTTATATTGCATAATTTTCATAAAGATATGTATTTTATGCCAGTGGCAAGTGATCTTTTGAATGACATATATGAGAAACAAAACAAAGTAAAAAATCTTAAGTATAAAGCAGTTTCTATATGACTACTCTAATTTTCAAAAGTTATTTATTTTTAGTTGAACTTTTATCATGGATATGAGGTTAAAACCTGAAATAAAAACAATACACACACATATTCCATGGAAAGAATAGTTGATGGAACAGTTTTGTTGTAGTAAAACATATCCAATTTTATTTTCTGTCATGATGACATATAATATTTCTTTTCTTAAATTGCACTTATAGCTTGGTTATTTCTTTTTGTTGTCACAGATAGTTAACAAGTAGGTAAACAGATTATTTGATGGAAATATTTCTATTTTATAAATATGATATAATAAATTTAACTATTATATATCAATGTATTTATTTATATTCATCTATATAAGACATTCATAAATCTTATCATTCAAATATATGATAAAATTATTTTGTAAGGATGCATAATTTAGTAGATCTTAAAATTATGCTTCAGGTTTACATAGAAAGCAGTATTTAAGTAAAATGACAGAAAATCATTTTAAAATATAGCTGTACAAAATAAAAGCTATATATAACACATAGCTAATACTACTATTAAAATATAAAAAAATACAAAATAAAAACATAAATCTAAAGTTAATAAGGTTGGCGTTCCAGAGAGATAGTGCGACAAGCATGGAACTTGCTTTGCATACAACTGACCCATGCCAGGCTCAGTCTCTACAGCACCACATAGTCCCTCAAGTATCTCTAGCAATGACCCCTGAGCACATAGTCATGAGTAAGTCAGGAGCAAAGCTGTATATAGCCCAAATCCAAATAAATAAATATATATATGCAAATAAAGTCTCATTCTACGCAAAGTTTAGTTTTTTCTCTGCATAGAAGGTCGTTTAATTTACCCTGATTTAAGTAGAACTCCGGAGACAGGTAAGTATTTTACTTTCTCACATCATGTGGCATTATATGTAAGGCGTGCTTGATTCTATCTGAGAAGTACTTATGTCTACCAAAGCACTATAACATTCTTAGCTGTTTGGCCTGGTTAAATGATTCATGTGTCTTTTTTTATTTATTGTGAGTTTTGTTTTGTTTTTCTGGGAGGGAGGAGGGAAGTGGGGATGCTACGTATGACAAAGCTTGGCATGTAGTCTTGTCACTGCACTGGGATCATTCTTGTCAGGGCTCAGGAGAACGTATGCGGTCCTAGAGGTCAAATTGGGTCACCCATGTACAAGATAAGCCCCCTAATGCTGTACTCTCTCTCCAGACTCCACATGTATGTTTTCTAGCTTAAAGAACATGTAAGAGACCTTTACTTCAGGATAGAACATAGTAGTTCTAATCCCACACTCACAACTCAAAATGAGAAAGCTATGGAATATATTCAAAGACATCCTGAAGGAAGTGAAACTAATAAAAATTAAATGGAAGTTAATTTCAGAAAAGAGAAATCTTCCAAGCGATTCTTTATAAGCATTGGTCACTTCTATTTTTATAGGAATATCTGAATATTTGGTCTAAATATATTATAATAAGGAAAGCAATAAATAATAGTTGTGGTTTGTATTCTAACATGGCCATTTAATCCTTTCATTGAAAAAGCATATAAAAGAAGCAACTTGAAATTTACATTTGGGTAAAGTTGATGTGATACATTTAAAGGGATTTTTAATAGCTATAGGATATATGAGAGGCAGGTATAGCCAGAAGAAATTAATTTGAAAGTCATGATATACAGAGAATAAGTGAAGACAGTAAGGAGAATTTAGAAAGTGAGAATATTTGAAATGCAATGCAGAACTCTGAAGAACCCCAACATTAATATTACATCAATAATATGAAGTATGTTCATAAAGAATAATACTTAGTGTAGCAGCATGAGAGACAAGACAGTATTTCAGTAATCAGCTAAGTAGTCAGCTAATCGTATAACATCAAAATCTTCGTTTGTGCTTATCAATAAAATAAATGCCTATTTAAGCATCAAGCTATTTTAACCCTTAGTATTTTAAAAACTGCTCTCATTACAAACCTTAGAAACAAAAACAATTCTTAGATATACATATTTTTAATCAAGAACACAGTCTAGGTTGTTAACAAACAAAAGTACAATTAGATTTTTGAACTATACCACAAATGCTTAACTGTGAGGAAAAAACTCAAGCTGATTTCTGAAATTTTGCAGTAGAATGAGAGTAGGCAGATTTATATTTATGTTCTCTACACTTTTTATTGCTTTCACTGATTCTTTTTTTTCTTATCCCATTTTTTTCTCTCTGTGAGTTGAAATTCAATTTAAAACGCAGTAAGGATGAATGAAACATTGGACCCAGTGAGCGCACCACCAACATACTCAGAGATTTCAATGACCAATTTTTCACACTGTTTGAAGGGAGTGACATATTAGTATTCGTCTCACATCGTAAGTAAGCCAAAAAGGCACAGTTACACTTTTCAATGGGCTTGTTTTTTATTTGAAGTGTAAACAAACAAAAATGTAGTTAGAGAAATACAGAATGCAAACAATGTTACCGAATTGCATTTTCTCTTCAATGCAAGATCTAGCCTAGACAGCTAACTAAAAGATTTTACTTAAACTTGTGAGAACCATTCATTTTAATTGGCTGATTAATATTCTTAGTGTTCTGACATCCTAAACTCATATTATTTGGAGGAAAAAGTATGAAAGAGAAAGTGTTTCTGGTTCTTTGTTCATACATTAATTCTTTATACAAGAGCAAACTAAGAGACTGGAGAGGAAGTACAAGGACATGAAGCTTGCCTTGCATGATGCTAATCCTGGTTTGAATTTTAGCACCTCCTATGATTCCAGCATAAGTAGAAGTCATGCCTGAGCACAGAGTAGGAATAATCCTTTAGTAGACATGGATGTCCAGCCCTACACACAAAAAGAGCAAAGTAAGCATGATGTTAACCTTAACTTTAAGCTTTGAAAGAGTTAAGATGGAATAAATTTAAAAGAAAACCTCACAGAAACACTTTGGACTATTCTCCCCAACCTCAATTTCAAATATCTTCAACTAATTTTTCTATAAACAAATGAGGCAATATTATTGTGCAATTATTATGACACCAATTTATTCAAATAAATATGAATGGAAAATATCTTTCAACGCCATCAGCTGTATACAAATTATAGGAGCAGAATAAAATAATACTTTTCTTTTATTATTATGATATATCTCACTCAATTGAAAAATAGGTATGATAAAAGTGTTTGATATATTTTGTAAAAATTATATAGCACCATTTTAAAAAGAAAGGTAAAATTATTTTATGATGAAATATACATTAAAACAGTGCTTAATTTGAAATACAATTCAAAAATTCTTGACAGAAACTCATTAATTTTCTGATTATTGAAATTAAGCAACTCAATTCAAGTCGAATTGAATGGTAGTCAATTCTTTATATATTGAACTGTATATATATTGAAATCTAAAATATATATGTTGCATTACACAAGGTTTTAGGGACTATCAAATAAAATGAATATTTGTTTTTTCCATAAAGTGGTTTAAATTTTACTAAGGAACAAAATGTTATCAAAGCTTCTGGTATCAAGGAACAGAGAGAAAAGAGGAACTTTACAATGCTGTACTAATAAAATAGCATAGCAGTAGGATGTTTGCCTTGTGTGCAGCTGGCCTGGCCAAGCCGGGTTCAATTCCTCCGTCCCTCTCAGAGAGCCTGGCAAGCCTTGGCAAGCTCCCCGTGATATATTCAATATGCCAAACACAGTAACAATAAGTCTCACAATGGAGACGTTACCGGGTCCGCTCGATCAAATCGATGAACAACGGGAGGACAGTGCTACTAATAAAATGAGCACTTAGAATGTGTATCTTTATTTAAAATAGCTACTCAATGTATCCATCCCATCTGATTTTCAATGCCTTGGCAAACGAGACAGCGTCCCTGATTCTTGACCATCAACAAAGGTCAGAACTCCGGATTCTTTCTCTCATTTGAGTGAAACGTGATATTCCAAGCATAGCTCTTTCGATTCCTCTTTGGGAGACCCGAATAGCATTCTCATCCTGTTTTCATAGGGCCCAGGTCTTTGAGGCATATGTTAATGCAGAAAGAACAGTGGAATCGAAGAGATGTACCCGGAGCCAGAGGTTCTTCATCCTCTTAGATATTTCTTCAATGCTCTTGAAGGCGTTCCAAGCTGCTCTCTTCCTCCTGTGCAATTCAGGTGCCAGATCATTCGTCATGTTGACTTCTTGACCTAGGTACATATAACTGTTGCATTTGGAGATGATCATTCTGTTGAGAGCGAATGGAACGTCAGGAATGAGGCTGTTTCTCATAAACATTGTCTTCGTGAGATTCAGCTGGAGTCCAATCTTTCCACACTCATGGTCGAAGTCAGCCAGCATTTGTTCCGCTTGGATAATGTTTGGTGTTATTAGAACAATGTCATCAGCAAAGCAGAGAAGGTGTAGTTACCGACCGTCTATCTTCACTCCCATTCCTTCCCATTCCAGTCGTCGCATGATGTTCTTGAGGGTGGCACTGAAGAGTTTCGGTGAAATGGTATTACCCTAGTGAACCCCTCTCTTGACAATGATGATCACTTCCTTGTAGAATGGTGAGATCCTGGTAGTGAATCTGTAATACAGCTCACAGAGGATCCTGATGTATTGAGTTTGAACACCCTGCTTGGATGGGGCTTCGACGACTGCCTCCATCTTAACAGAATCAAAGGCCTTCTTTAAATCAATGAATGTTAGACAAAGCAGCATCTTGAACTCCCGAGAAACCTCGATGAGCTTGGTTATTGTGTGGATATGGTCAATTGATAGATAATAGATTACTCAATGGAAAAATATTAAATTAATTACAAGATTTCAATTTTTTGAACATTTATTATTGAAATTTGAACGTGCTCTATCCCATTTTGGTATACCCACGAAAATAAAATATCTAGTATTACAATTTCAAAGTTACTAACATCAAGAAACCTTTTTGCTTGACTTTTTTTTTTTTTGTATTTAGTTTGCGGTGTGACACACAACTGTAGTCTGTGCTCAGAGAACAACCCTGTTGGTACCTCGGGGACTATATGTGGTACAAAGGATGGATCCTGGGTCACCAGTGGTAGGTAAGCCCCTTACCTTCTTTACTAGCTCCCTACTAACAAGTGCTTAAAAGAAAACAATTTCGGGGCTGGAGCAATAGCATAGCGGGTAGGGCATTTGCCTTGCATGCGGCCGACCCGGGTTAGATTCCCAGCATCCCACATGGTCTCCTGAGGAACACCAGGCGTAATTCCTGAGTGCAGAGCGAGGAGTAACCCCTGAGCATCGCCGGGTGTGACCCAAAAAGCAAAAAATAAATAAATAAATAAAAAATAAAAGAAAACAATTTCTTTTTCTAGGAGTCGCACTTATAATTTGGTTACCTCTAAAACAGTTAAGATTTTAATATTTTATTTGCATCCTACAAGAAAGACAAATATTTGATTGAATAGAAGACTTTAGGCCTAATACAATGTCCTTCATCCATCAAGATTGTACAAAGAAAGACACAGGATCATAAAAATTGAATAAGATATTTTGAGCATCACATATAGCAACTAACTATTGATATAAAACTAAAGCTATTAATTTTTGTCATGTACAAACATTTGATTATATTTTATAGTAGCACATGATCTTTAATTTTTGTCAAGGATACATCACTATCAAAAGTTATAGCTACAAGATAAAATGAAAGCATGTTCAGACACCTCAAAATCTAATTTCTTCCATAACAAAACAGGGATTATCAATCATAAAAGAATGATCTAAATTGTTTTATAATCTGAATCCAGTTCTAACTGCCCATTAGCTATTTAAACCACATTTTGATGAATAATTTCTTTGACATAGAAGTTAATATGTTGGAAGCAGTTTCAGTTATCTTCATTGATTTCAATCAACCACAATTATACCAAGTCAAGATAAACTCATAACTTTAAGAAATTTATCTAATGTGCTATTGTTAAAATTATAAACAAGTTTCTCAAGATTTTTATACACCATTTATGCAAAGATAAAGACTTTCTCAATAATATGTTAGAAACCTTACATTCTAGAACTACAATGCTTTAAATACACAATAACGAAAGTATTTTAATATATATTATTTTATATTATAAGAAAACCACCATAGATATAAAGGTAGACCAAACAATTTCTGAAGCCATATGCTGTATAAAATTTCTAATTAGAAATTGATAATAACTAGATATTTTTTGTTGTTTTTAATAAGGAACTGAGTAATCTTAGGAAATAATAACATAACTAATGAGTATATAATATCACACTGCTTATGAGAAAGTAGTATAAAGTACATTGCATTTAAAGCATTCTTTATTTAGGAATATAATTGTCTATGTAGATTTTTTTAAAAATTATTTCTGTCACACACCTATGGAAGTAATGGTGCTGAATGAACACTTGCTGAGAGGATTGCATTTGTAATAAATATATCACGATTGACATGAATATATCTTACGGATGCTGTCTGATATTCCAAAACATTCATAGAAATCTATTGACAATATGTTAATTCTTAAAATTCATGGAGCTTCCACCTATGATTTTTAGATTACTTTATGCAATTTACAATGGTTTAAAGCTAATAGCTCAGGAATTGAGAACACACAGCAAGTGCGACTAAGCTATCCTTAATGACTCAATTTGAGGACAGGAGGAAAAAATTGGCAATTTTGCAATCATCTATCCATTTTTTTGATATGAGAAAACAACTACAAGATATATTTAGATGAAAACTGGTCTGATTATTATAAATTTATATAAATATTCCATGAAATGAAGTAAAGAAAAAGAAAATATACCACAGCATTATATCTTTGTACACATTTGTTTTTCATATTAGAATCTCATGTTAGTGTTTTTAAACACCCAATTCTTACTCAACCAGGGAAATCGAATAATAAAAATCTTCAGTGTGATTCATTAAATTTGGCACATTTGCTTGAAGACAGAAGAGGAAATCATAGCAAATGCTATTGATTTTGTTTCTTACCCACTAAATTAACCTTATTAATGTGCACTTTATATAATGTATAGACAAGTCAAATATTCAAAAGGATATTTTTCTTAGTTACTCCTACAGGAAAGGAAAGTAATGATAGTAGATAGAGATAAAAAGTATTAATGAGTTCTCAGGTTACAAACTAAATGCTGGCTAAAGGCAAATGTTAATCTATGCAACCGTAAATTTCACAGGTAACAGTACTTTAGTTTAACATATACAGTAAATTTAATGAAACGGGCAATTAGGTTGCCACATTAGTTTGTTTACTTTTTTATTTTATATTTTTAAAATTTTATTGAATCACCATGAGATAGTTACAAGCTTTCCTGTTTCCTGTTTGGGTTACAATCACACAAAGATCAAACACCCATAACTCCACCAGTGCATATTCCCCACCACCAATATCCCCAGTATGCGCCCCCTAACCCCCTTTCCCACCCTCCCCCTGCCACCATGGCAGACAATATTCCCCATATTCTCTCTCTACATTTGGTCATTATGGTTTCCAATACAAACACTATGAGGTTATCATTTTTATTCCTTTATCTACTTTCAGCACACATGTCCCATCCCAACCAGTTCCTCTAGCCATATTTTTCCTAGTGATCCCTTGTCTATCCCAGCTGCCTTCTCCACTTTGCTCATGAGGCAGGCTTCCAGCTATGGAGCACTCTTCCAGTCCCGTGTATCTTCTATCCTTAGGAGTCAGCCTCATTTTATGTTGTTTTATAATCCATAAATGATTGCAGTCCTTCTATGTCTGTCCCTTTCTTTCTGACTCATTTCACATAGCATGATACGCCCCATGTCTATCCATTTATAAGCAAAGTTCATGACTTCATCTGTCCTGACAGCTGCATAGTATTCCATTGTGTAGATGTACCAAAGTTTCTTTAACCAGTCATCTGTTCTAGGGCACTTGGCTTATTTTCAGATTTTGGCTATTGTGAACAGTGTTGCAATGAACATATAGGTACAGATGTCATTTCTACTGAGCTTTTTTGCATCCTCGGTATATATTCCCAGAACTGGTATTGTGGGATCATACGCAGCTTAATTCCTAGTTTTTGAAAAACTGTCCATATTGTTTTCCAGAAAGGCTGGACAAGTGGGCATTCCCACCAATAATGAAAGGGTGTCCCTTTTTCCCCATATCCACTCCAGCACTGGTTGCTTTTGTTCTTTTGAATGTGTGCCAGTCTCTGTGGTGTGAGATGATATCTCAGTGTTGTTTTGATTTGCATCCTACTGATGGCTAGCAATGTGGAACGTTTTTTCATGTGCTTTTTGGCCATTTTTATTTATTTTTTGAGGAAAATTCTGTTCATTTCATCTCCCCATTTTTTGATGGGGTTGGAATTTTTTTTCTTGTACAATTCTAATGTCTTGTATATCCTGGATATTAATCCCTTATCAGATGGGTATTGGGTAAATATTCTTTCCCATTCTGTGGGGTCCTTCTGTATTTTGGTCACTGTTTCTTTGAAAGTGCAGAAGCTTCTTAGTTTCATGTAGTCCCTTGCTTCGACTTGCATGGTCAGTGCTGCTTTGTGCTTAAAGATGCTTTAAGTTTCAATGTTGTGGAGAGTCCTACCTACATTTTCCTCTATGTACCTTATGGATTCATGTCTGATATTGAGGTCTTTAATCCACTTTGATCTGACCTTTGTACCTGGCATTAGACACAGGTCAGAGTTCAATTTTTTTGTAGGTAGCTATCCAGTTTTCCCGCACCACTTGTTGAAGAGGCTTTCCTTGTTCCACTTCACATTTCTTACTGCTTTGTCGAAGATTAAGTGGTCATATATTCGGGGATCTGTGACAGAATATTCAACTCTGTTCCATTGGTCTGCAGGTCAGTTTCTAACTCTGTATTATGCTGTTTTAATTACTACTGCTTTGTAGTGCAGTTTGAATTTGGCAAGGGTGATGCCACCCATCTTCTTTTTTCCCAAGAATTGCTTTATCTGTTTGTGGGGGTATATTGTTCCATATGAATTCCAGGAGTGTTTTGTCTATTTCTTTGAAAAATGTCATAGGTATCCTCATAAGCACAACATTGAATTTGTATAGCTCTTTGGTCAGTATTGCCATTTTGATAATGTTAATCCTCCCCATCCATGAGCAGGGGATGTGTCTCCATTTCCTAGTGCCCTCTTTTATTTCTTGAAGTAGTGTTTTGTAATTTTCCTTGTATAGGTCTTTCACCTCTTTGATTAAGCTGATTCCGAGGTACTTGATTTTCTGAGGTATTACTGTGAACTGGATTGTTTTTTTAAGTCTCTTTCTTTTCTGAAAGAAAAAAGAACTGGCAGAGGAACCCAGGTGTGTGGGACCCGGGACTGAGATCTCCAAGCCTGCACGGTTTGGAACTGGACCTGCCAGTAACTAGACAGTTACACCCACCAATTGCCGTGTAACTCCAACAATGGCCAGGATCCAGAGATTATCACACTCAGCTCCTGGGAGAGAACAAGGCAGAGTCTCCTACCCTGTGCCTGACTGTCTCCACCAGGGCCCAACAGTTGAAGACCTGCGGGGCCCAGCCAAGGCCATGCTGGGACCACTCTCCACACACTTGGATGAGCCTCACACATAAAAGAACTGGCAGAGGAACCCAGGTGTGTGGGACCCGGGGCTGAGATCTCCAAGCCTGCACGGTTTAGGACTGGACCTGCCAGTAACTAGACAGTTACACCCACCAACTGCTGTGTAACTCTAACAACGGCCAGGATCCAGAGATTATCACACTCAGCTCCCGGGAGAGAACAAGGCAGATTCTCCTAGGCCGCGCGACATTTTATCATCTCATTCCTACTTTGGACAAACTGGCAGGCTACCAAATGTAACCTGCCCACACGGCAGAGTCTGGCAAACTCCCCGTGGCGTACCCAATATGCCAAATACCAGTAACAATGATGGGTCTCATTCTCCAAACCCTGAAAAAGCCTTGAATATGGCACTTTTTAAAAAAATAAAAAATCTCAGGGCTAGGACGAAGAAGACGTTACTGGCACCTGCTTGAGGCAATCGACGAACAACAGGGTGGTCGTGATCGTGATTCTTTTCTTTTGTTATTTGTATATTAGAAAAAAATGGACTTTTGGATATTGATTTTGTAAGCTGCCACTTTACTAAACCAACCTATTGTTCCTAGGAGTTTTTGTATAGAGTCTTTAGGGTTTTCTAAATATAGGATCATATCATCTGCAAATAGTGATTGCTTGATCTCTTCCTTTCTTATTTGCATGCCCTTGATAACTTTCTCTTGCCTAACTGCAATGGCCAAGAATTTGAGTACTATATTGAATAGGAGTGGCAAAAGTGAACAACCTTGACTTGCTCCCAATCTTAGAGGGAAGACTTTTAGTTTTTCCCCTTTGACAATGATACTTGCCGTGAGCTTGTGGTAGATGGCTTTGACTATATTGAGGAAAGTTCCTTTGATGCCTATTTTGCTGAGAGTTTTCATCATAAACAGTGCTGGATCTTGTCAAGTGCTTGCTCTGTGTCTATTGATATGATCACATGGTTTTTATCTTTTCTTTTGTTGATATAATGAATTATGTTGATTAATTTCTGCACCCCGGGTCTGAATCCTACTTGGTCATGATGTATGATCTTTTTGATGATTTGTTGGTTTCTATTTGCTAATAGTTTGTTGAGAATCTTTCCGTCTGTGTTCATCAAGGATATCAACCTCTAATTCTCTTTCTTTGTTGTATCTCTGTCTGCTTTTGGTATAAGGGTGACATTTGCTTCATAGAAACTGTTCGGAAGTGTTTTTGATACTTCAATTTTGTGGAAAAGCTTAAAGAGGATTGGGAATAAGTCTTCTTTAAAGATTTGGAAGAACTCACTAGTGAATACATCTGGGCCAGGTCTTTTGTGCTTGGGGAGACTTTTTATTACCCTTTCAATTTCCTGGATGGTGATAGGTCTGTTCAGGTATTCCAAGTCTTCTTGGTTCAGCCTTGGAAGACTATAGGAATCTAGAAATTTATCCATTTCCTTGAGGTTTTCGTGTTCTGTGGCTTTTCAGAGTACTCTCTGAGGATCCATTGAATTTCTGTAGTTTCTGTTGTAGTGACCCCCTTTTCATTTCTGATTCAATTTATTAGAATTTTCTCTCTCCCTTTCTTTGTGAGTCTTGCTAGAGGCATATCGATCTTTTTTAATTTCTCAAAGAACAAAGCTCTTGGTTTCATTGATCTTTTGGATTGTTTTTTTTGTGTGTCCATCTCATTAATTTATGCTCTTTGTTTTATTATTTTCTTCCATCTGTCTGGATTTGGCTCCTTTTGTTGGTCATTCTCCAAGTTTTTAAGCTGTGAGGTTAGGTTACTTATGTGGGCTCGCTCCTCCTTCCTGGGGAATGCTTGTAGAGCTATAAACTTTCCTCTTAACACAGCTTTTGCCATGTTTCATAAGTTTTGGTAACTTGTGTCCTCATGTTCATTCATTTTCAGGAATCTTATTTCCTCTTTGATTTCTTTTCTAAGCCACTCCTTGTCCAATAGTGAGCTGTTTAATTTTGTGGTGTTTGATTTAGTTTTCTCTTTGTGTGTGTGATTTAATTCTACTTTCAACGCATCATGGTCTGAGAAGATTGTTGATACAATCTCTATCTTCTTAATTTTATGTAAGTATGTTTCGTGACTCAGTATGTGGTCAATCTTGGAAAATGTTCCATGCATACTAGAGAAGAATGTCCACTCAGTTTTTTGAGGATGGAGTATCCTGTATATATCTACTAAACCCCTTTCTTCCATTTCTTCCCTCAGATGAAATATGTCCTTGCTAAGCTTGAGTCTTGTTGATCTATCAAGAGGTGATAAGGCAGTGTTGAAGTCTCCTACTAGTATTGTGTTGCTATTGATGTCTTTCTCCAAGTGTATGGGTAGTTGTTTTAAGTACTTTGCTGGTCCCTCCTTAGGTGAATATACTTTTAGTATTGTTAGTTCTTCCTGTTGTACAGATCTCTTGATCAATAAGAAATGGCCTTCACTGTCTCTTGTGACCTTCTCCAGTCTGAAATCAATGTGGTCTGATACTAGGCTGGCTACCCCAGGTTTTTTTTATGGGAGTTGTTTGCCGGGACGATTGTTTTCCAACCTTTGACTTTGAGCCTGTGTTTGCTCTGACTATTGAGATGTGTTTCTTGCAGGCAGCAGAATGTTGGGTTCATTTTTCTAATCCATCCTCTCAGTCTGTGTCTTTTCAGTTGTGAGTTTAGCCCATTGAGGTTGAGAGAGATTATTGTTATGGGGTTTTGTCCCATTTTTCTGCTGAAATTTAGTATATTTGAGGGGCCTATTTTGTCTTAAAGTAGCCCATTTAGTTGTTCTTAAAAACCGTGGTTTTGAGTCTGTGAAGTTCCTGCGTGTTGTTTGTGAAACTGTGTTGTTCCTTATATTATGAATGAAAGTCTATTTGGGTAAAGTATTTTTGGTGAGGCATTTATTTCATTGAGTTTTTTCACTATATCCCACCACTGTACATGAGCATGAGGGTTTCATCAGACAAATTGTCTGTGAATCTTAAGGATACACCTTTATAGGCAATTTCTTTCTTTGATCTTGCTGCTTTCAGAATTTTGTCTCTATCTAAGGTTTTGGTCATTTTGATTAGGATGTATTTTGGGGTATTTTTATTTGGATTTCTTCTAGCTGATACCCTTCAGGCTTCCTGAATGTGGTCCATGTTTTCTTCCGCTCTGGGAACGTTGTAGCAGTGATGTCTTTGACAGTTTCTTCTTCATCAGGGCTTTCTTCCTTTCCCTTTGGGACTCCAATAATTCTTATGTTATTCCTCTTGACTTCATCACAATCTTCTCTTGCTATCTGTTCCCAGAATGTGAGTCTCTTTTCCATTTTCTGTTCTTTTCTGGAGAGTCTCTGGACTTCATCTTCAAGCTCATTGATTCTGTACTCAGCAGCTGTTACTCTGCTGCTGAGGCCTTCCACTGAGTTTATCAATTCACCTTCCAGTTTTTTCAGGTCTCACCTTTCCTTTTGTAATTTTGTTTGCATTTTCCACATTTGTACCTTCAAATCCTCTGATTTTATTGGCATTGCTTTCCATTGTTTCTTTTAGCTCCTAAGAAGCTCTCTTCTAAATTCCTTGTCAGAGAGGTTGTCTAGCATTTCATTACTGTTAGGGGCTTCTGGGCTAGCCTCTTCAATAAGTAAGCTTGGTGAGCTTCTGAACTTCATCTTCGAGCTCACTGATTTTGTCCTCAGCAGCTGTTACTCTAATGCTGAGGCCTTCCACTGAGTTTTTCAATTAGCCTACCAGGTTTTTCAGGTCTGACATTTTTGTTTGTAATTTTGTTTTGCATTTTCCTCACTTCTACCTTCAAATCCTCTTGTCTTTTATTGGCATTGGTTTCCATTGTTTCTTTTCGCTCCCTAAGCATCCTCAGTAGCTCCCTTCTAAATTCTTTGTCAGACAGGTTGTCTAGCATTTCAGTACTGTTGGGGTCTTCTGGACTAGCGTCTTCAATAAGTAAGCTTGATGGACTTCTGCGTTGCCTTACTATTGTGACCTGTGTGGTTTAGCCCTTCACACTCACTGTTACTATTCTGCTTATGATGCAGTATTAATTTAGTTGGGCTTAATGAATTATTGGTTAATGTGTTTCTGTTGGTTAAGCTAACCTAGTGAAAGTTCCATAAAAGAGGGTAACTTATGTTTCCTATGGGATATGGAGGAGGAGAATAACTCTCAGCCTAACTCTAATGCTGCCGTGGCTCCTGGCAGGAGTCCTGCTGCTGGACAGGTACCTGGATGAGATGAGCAGAGGGTCTCCAGAATGGTTCAGCTTTGATTGCACATGGTGTGCCTCAATTCCCTTCCCAGGAAGATCAAGCATGAAAACTGGCCACCCTGGGGTGTCTAGTTAGATGTGCATCCCCTGGAAGGAGCCCTGCCATAGGGCGGGTACCTGGATGAGATGAGCAGAGGGTGCCCATAATGGTTCAGCTTCGCCACATTAGTTTATAAAAGAATTCAATAGTTATTCTCTAAAATACAAAAATTTGTATTTATCAATCAATAGAGAAATTATAATACTTATTTTATTTTATGGGGTGTCCACCCAGTTTACTCCTGGTGCTCAGAGCTTACTCCTGGTTCTGTGTTAAGACATCATTTCTGTTGGTATTCAGGGGACTATGTGCAATGTGAAGGGTTCAACCAAGTTGACTGCAAGCTAGGCAGTTACCTTAACCCCTGTTCTATCTCTCCAAGATTAAAGTATCTTTTATATGTGCAATTAAGTTACATCATTGCAATAAAACTAGAGACACATTTCTTAAACATTTTTTCTGATTTTTACACCAAAGTATTGAGAAACCAATAGTTTCCTTTTTTTTTCTATAATGACCCAGTTTAATTATCTCCATATTTGCCTCTCTGTTCAAGAATCTTTAATTGAAAGTCAGTCTATGAATCAAGTAAGGGTTGATACATTAAATAGCTCAGATGCCAGATCTTTACTACAGAATAGATTCCTCGGATGGGATAAATTTATCATCCTCAAAACCTACCGCTCTGCATGAGAACATAAATGCATTACACTAGTATTACATTCTATTTTTCATTAAACAAGAATATAAATTTCAGTTGTAGTTTAGTTCCTCAAGTCAAACAAATTCTTTCTAGCCTAAGCAAACTCATCAGTTACAAGATGTTTGAACCAGAAATGTTAAATCAGTAGTTAGATCCTGAGTGTAGACTTTGATAGAATAAGAAATCTAGTGGGAAAACAATTTTTATAGTGAGTAGGTGGGTTAACCCTGATAGTGCTCAGGGCTCTGTGCTCAGGAATCACAGGGATCCAACTTGAGTCAGTGCATGCAAGGCATTCACCTTATCTGCTGTACTCCCTCGAGTCCCAGAAAATGTCCTAAAAACACAAAACTTAAGCAGTGCAAAGAATATACAACACAGTTCTTTCCAACAGGCATCCATAAGTTTAGAAAAGTGCTTCTGCATTCAGCACTGTGTTAGGATTTTGCACTGTGCTCATAATTTTGAAGGATTTTCCATTTGTATTTATTACTTTTATTTTATTTTAAAATTAGCCCTTGGAACTTTTGAACATGAGTAGTGAGAGCGCAGGGAAATCAGACCAGAGATGAATTTTCCTCTTCTTTTATTTAACCGAATAAAATTTCATCTAACCTCGGAGCATATGGAAACTTAATTAAGCTCCAGTATCCATTTCTCAGATGCTCAAAGCAAATATAGTTTCGGCACCAAAAAACAAGAAACAAAAACAAAAGCAGAGCCCAGAAGTGATCTACCTGGGTGCTTTGAGAGTAAACTGTTATGTCACTAAGATTCAAATTTCAAATAAACAGATATCACAAAGGAAAACTAAAAATCTTCAAAATCAAATCTTATAAGAATTAATTCTCTCTTATATGTAAACAATTTGGAGTTTATAATTTTTTTTTCTCGAATGTCAGCAAGATGGCAGAATGGAAAACTCAGGCCTCACAGGAAATTGATTTAGCAGCAACAAATAAACCAGTGCTTTTGTAAAAAATCTGAAAAGCACTTGAGAGTTATGTTGCATACCCCTCTTCCCACCCCGCCCTCTGCTCTGCCCAGACTGAAGGTAGTACCAAAGCAATTGATATTTACTGACTATGGTCTCTCCCCTGGTTAAATACTGCTTTGCCTTTAGGGAGAAAAATATCAGAGTTTTCCAACAGTTATAGTAGAGAGAAGACTCAAGCATAAATCCAATGTGCAAAACCTTTAGAGGAGCCTCATGAGGGACTTTTTGTTTTGTTTGCTTTGTTTTGTTTTGTTTGAGTCAACTCTCTAGCAAGATAAGTCACCAAAATGATGCTACTGAGCGTAAAAGGCAAGATTTGCCCTAAGCATTCTTTTCAGTTGAGGTTAGATCATTTGGAGACAAATCTCAACTCTTGGCTTTTCCCTGAAGAATAGATTTCCCACATTTCTGAGGACTGCGTGCTGGATCAATTTTTCCTTCATGTCTTCTTGTGTGGATGGGGGTTCCAAGACAATGACTAGAGATTGCTAAGAACAAGAAGGCTGGATAGACAGCAGCGATGGAGGAGGCTCTGCCCTGTAGACATCAGAGGCCAGCACAGCTTAAGCCCAGATGCAATTGGAGGCAAAAACTGAAATGATGTTGCCTCCTTATTATTATATAATGTAAACTCCAAATCGCCCTGGTTCAAGTGAATTCCAAAACAGACTGTTTCAATACAAAGTATAAAATTCAATACACCTTCAATTATTATCTATAAAATCCATTTATTTATTATGTCTGTAAGTCTTTGAGGTACAAAACTGAAGTACATAATCACATTATCAGAGTTTTTTGCTCCCCAATACTTTTGTGGAAGTTGTAATAATCAGCTTAAATTAAGTTGTAACAAAGGAAGGAAGGGAAAAGGAAGGAAGGAAGGAAGGAAGGAAGGAAGGAAGGAAGGAAGGAAGGAAGGAAGGGAGGGAGGGAGAACAAGAGAGAAAGAAAAAGAGATACAGAGAGAGAAATAGAAAAGAGAGAAAAAAGAAAAAGAAAAAAGAAAGAAGAAAGAGAAATAAAAAAAGAAAGAGACACACGGAGAAAGAGTGAGAAAAAAAAGGAGAGGAAGAAATAAAAGGAAGGAAGGAAGGAAGGAAGGAAGGAAGGAAAGAAGGGCAAGAAAGAGACAAAGAAAAAGAGATACAGAGAGAGAAAGAGAAAAGAGAGAGAAAAAAGAAAGAGAAAGAAAAAAGAAAGAAGAAAGAGAAAGAAAGAAAAAGAGACACAGAGAAATAGAGGGAAAGAAAAAGGAGAGGAAGAAAGAAAGAAAGGAAGAAAGGAAGAAAGAAAGAAAGAAAGAAAGAAAGAAAGAAAGAAAGAAAGAAAGAAAGAAAGAAAGAAAGAAAAAGATTGAAGGGAAAAGAAGAAAGAAGAAAGGGAGGGACAAAAAGGAAGAAGGAAGCAAAACTTAAGGCAAAGCCCGACAATGAGTAGGAGAGAGGAGGGAGAATGCAAAGTGGAAAAAGGACAGAAGAGGAAGAGGAAGTGGGATAGAAGACACTTTCCTAATGTGCTCTCCATGATGCAGCCCATGATGACTGATTGTTTCTAATCTTTCTAAATTTTCAGATAACCTTTTCAAAATAGAGCTACTTGTTGCAAAATCAATTGATTGCTCATTAAAAGTATGTATTCTGTGTGTCTCTACTGCTGTGAATAATGATGTAATTCACTGATGAAGAGGGTGTTTTGTCACTATGCAAGTGCATGATGTTTTCCCCACCTGTTTGTCACACTTTAATTTCATAAATTAGTCTTACAATTTTTGTTGGAAACAGTTTACAATAAAATTAAAGAAAACTTTCAAGTGTAATATGCTATGTGAAATTTCAAAATTCTCTAACAATGAGTTCAGAAAATTTATCCTATTATTATGTCTGTATTATGAGTTTTTGCGTACAATTTTGTGATTTGTTCCTTGTAATTTTACAACTCTTAAATGGTTTCTGTATAAGAATATAGGAAGACATACTTAGTAAGAACAAGGATAATGGAGGAATCTGTCTTTAAGAAACTCCCAAATTTAAATGTTAATGCTTTTAGCAAATTCCACAAGCATACCTTCAGATGGAAAGACCTTTATAAAACACAAAACCTTTGGTTAATAAAATAAATCAAACTAAATTGTGCTTTTTGACCTTTACCACAATTTGGAGAACATTAATGCTTGTGGCTGATAACAAGTCAATCATTTATATAAAAATATCCATTAGACCTCATGGGTATCAAAGATATTAGTCATGTCTATTAATTCATGTCTATTCACCAACAACTTTAACTAAGTTTAGCTAATTTCTTTCCCTTGTGCTTCCAGTATCATTAGTAACATATTACTCCCATCACTAGAAAACCTTCATGATGAACCTCTGCCATTGTCTGATGTTTGTTACTTCCTTGGCACTATTAAAAGGTCCTGTTTGATATTTATATATGCAATCTAATTGTTTTTCAACTGAGAGCACTAAGAAAATAAATCTGTCATATAAATGTACAGAGTGATAAATAACTCACAAATGTTTTACAGGAATCAATTAGCCTTATTACTCTGAGGACGGTATATGACTTAGTAAAGAGTCTAGAAAGGCTTACATTTCTTCTCATTGCTGAACTAGAAAGCGTTTTCAACTCATTGATTCACATTAGAATGAAGTTGTGTCTTGCACAACTATTAACAAAGTAATCAAATATTATTGTTTCAAATACTTTGAATATTCCCTATATTTTTTGTATAGATGATGAATATAGGATTACTAGAGAAAGAATGGAAGTTGAAAATGTTAAATGTTATTAAAACAAAGAATTTGTCTTGAAAATAACTGAAATGTAAAACATTTCAAAATAATGGAAGGATTTTTACTATAGTTTATGTGCATATCTGGAAATAATTAAGATATTATAATGAACACATTAAAAATAATTGTTTCAATCTTATCACCTTACCAAATAATAGTACATAAAAAAGAACAGATCATAAATCGTAGTAATTGTCATTTTACTCATACCCAACTAAACATTTACTTTTATTATATATGTAACACTGTAGCACTGTCCTCCCGTTGTTCATCCATTTGCTCAAGCGGGCACCAGTAACGTTTCCATTGTGAGACTTGTTACTGCTTTTGGCATTGATAGCATAGCGGGTAGGGCATTTGCCTTGCATGAGGCCGACCTGGGTGTGATTCTTCTGCCTTCTCGAAGAGCCCAGTAAGCTATTTAGAGTATCCAGCCCACACAGCAGAGTCTGGCAAGCTCCCAGTGGCATAGTTGATATGCCATTATATATGTAATCTCAACAATTCATTCACATATGCTTTGTTATTATTTATGTTTTAAAAATCAACAAATTAAAGGTATAAAAAATCTAAGTTCATGCAACTCTTGCTAACATTGAAATCCAGATGCAGATCAGGTATACTTCATCACAGAACACTGTATTATTCTATTGTATCAGTCACCTTCATTCCCTTTGACCCGCTCCTGACAATATAACCAAGGGAATTCATAAGGTATTTTGAAATGGCAGCATGAAATAATTTTAGAAAACTGCTGTAATTTTATAGTTTCTGTTTGTTTCTTTGTGATGTTTTGGTTTATAGCCCCACCAAGCAATGTTCAGAGGTGCAATGCTTGGGGACAAGATGGAGCGCTAGAGATCAAACCTGGCTAAGAAGCATGCAAGACATGTACCCTGCTCCCTTTATTATCCTTCAACCCATGGGGGTTCATATATATATATAAATTGATTGTGTGTATGTGTATGTGTTTATTGAGAGAGATGCCAATGAGTGGGAATCCTGGGTAATATAGAAAGTGTGTGAGTATGTTTTTGGTTTTGTTATTTAGGTATTTTATACAGTTTTCCTAAAATGCTAATCCAAATAAAAACGGTTTTAACTAATTTAGTATCATCACTGGATTTTCCAGACTGTGATATAAACCACTCTAACTACTGTTTGATATAACCATTCTAACTATAATGAGGTGATGACTCATTGCCATTTCCCAAATAATCAGTGATAATAGCATTTGCAAAATGCCTACTATCTATCTCTATACTCTTTGGGAAATATTTGTTCAGCTCATTTCCCCAGTTTTTGACAGCGTTGTTTATTTGTTTGGAATTTTGTGACTATCTATTTAGTAATTTCCTCTATATGTGAGATATGAAAATGTTTCTCTTTCAGTAGGATATATTTTTATTTTAGCCATGATTTCTTTCACAATGTTTTGACATTTTATTTTGATGTAGGTCCAGTCATTTAGTTTCTTCAACTTTTAATGAGACTTCATGGTTTATAATATTGTTATTTTAGTTTACTGCACATGGTATTCAAACACCATACTTACCTCCAGAGTGTTCACTTACATCTATGTCTCAAGATCTACCTCCTGTCTACCCCATCCTTTGGACTCTCTGTTCCTCAAAAAAGTTCTCATGTTCTGTTGCATTTTCCCATTTGTTACTATGTTTCTTCACATCCCACAAATGGATGACATAGTTTTGGATTTCTCTCTCCTTCTGACTGACTTCTCCTAGCATGATGCCCTCTAGTTTCCTCCACATAAGAAAACATTTAATAAATTTTTTTTGTTTCTTTTTTTTCTGTTTTGGGGTTACATTTATCAACACTAAAAGGTTTCTTCTGGCTCTGCACTCAGAAATTTCCCTTGGCAGTGCTCAGGAGGCAATATTAGATGGTAGAGATTGAAGCATGTTCAAGGAAAACATCCTACCCATTGTACAAGCTCCTTGGCCCCTAATTTGATCTTTTCTTATGGCTTAGTGTTCCAGTGTATATACATTTATTACTCATCTGTCTATTCTTAGACACTGGATTCTTTTCAGATCTTGGCTGTTATGAATAATGCTGCAATGAACATAGAATTCAAATATACTTTTGAAACAGTGTTTTCTGCCCCTTTGGATAAATACCACTCAGTGGAATTTCTTGGTTGTTTGGAAGGTCACTTATCTGACAAAGTGTTATGAACCAAGATATATGACACTTGCAACTTGTAACAAAAAGAAAAGAAAAAAATGATAAAAATCGGCAGAAAAGATAAGTAGACACAGTTTGAAGTTAGGGAGGTTGATTCCTCCCATTTTCTTTTTCCCAAGAATTGCTTTAGCTATTCGTGGGGACTTAAAACAGCATGGTACTGGAACAAAAGCAGAGCTGCAGACCAATGGAACAGAGTTGAATATACTGACATTTCCTCCCAAACATATAATCATCTAATTTTTGATAAGGGGGCAAGAAAAGTGAAATGGAGCAGGGAAAGCCTCTTCAATAAACTGTGCTGGCAAAATTGGAAGGCTACATGCAAAAAAGTGGGCTCAGATCTCTGCCTAACACCGTGCACAAAAGTAAGATCAAAATGGATTTGTGACCTCAACATCAGACCAGAATCCATAATGTTTATTGAAGACAAAGTCGGCAAAACTCTCCATGATATTGAAGCTAATGGTATCTTCAAAGATGTCATGCCACTGGCCGAGCAAGTGAAAACAGAGATAGACAAATGGGACTATCTTAAACTAAGAAGCTTCTGCACCTCAAAAGAAACATTGACCAAAATACAAAGACAGCCTACAGAATGGGAAAGGATATTCACCAAGTACACATCCGACAAGGGGTTGATATCAAGGATATACAAGGTACTGGTTAAACTCCACAAGAAGAAATCACCCAACCCCATCAAAAAATGGGGTGAGGAAATGAACAGAAACTTTCGCAAAGAAGAAATTCGAATGGCAAAAAGGCACATGAGAAAATGCTCTACATCACTAATCATCAGAGAGATGCAGATCAAAACCACAATGAGATATCATTTCACACCACAGAGACTGGCCCACATCCACAAGAACAAAAGCAACCGGTGCTGGCGCGGATGTGGCGAGAAAGGGACCCTCTTTCACTGCTGGTGGGAATGCCGGCTGGTCCAACCCTTTTGGAAAACAGTATGGACGACTCTCAAAAAATTAGAATTTGATCTGCCATTTGACCCAGCTATAGCACTCCTGGGAATATATCCCAGAGAGGCAAAAAGCTATAGTCGAAGTGACATCTGCAATTGTTTGTTCATTGCAGCACTCTTTACAATAGCCAGAATCTGGAAAAAACCTGAGTGCCCAAGAACAGATGACTGGTTAAAGAAACTTTGGTACATTTACACAATGGAGTACTATGTAGCTGTTAGAAAAGATGAAGTTATGAAATTTACATACAAGTGGTCGATTGCCTCGAGCAGGGGCAATCGACCACTTGTATGTAAATTTCATTTCATTTCATCATCCTGTTATTCGTCGATTGCCTCGAGCAGGCCCCAGTAACGTCTCTTTCATCCTAGCCCTGAGATTATATTCAAGGCTATTTAGGAGAATGAGACCCATCATTGTTACTGGTATTTGGCATATTTGGTACGGGGAGTTTGCCAGACTCTGCCCTGTGGGCAGGCTACATTCGATAGCCTGCAAGTTTGTCCAAAGTAGGAATGAGACAATAAGATGTCATAAAAAAAGTTCTGATAAGATGTCAGGTGGTGGGTGTTCTGATAAGATGCCAGGTGGTGGGTGTGACCCCCGCCTACTGGAATTTGGAGGATCTGGGTGGAAGATGTTCGACTCCAATTCGAGTAGGCTTGGAGGTCTCGGCCCCGGAACCCGCGTGGCTTTGTCCCTCTGCCAGTACCTTCATGTGTGCGGAGAGTGGTCTCAGCATGGTGGTGGCTGGTCCTGGAGGTCTTTGGCTGCCGGAGCCCTGGTTGGGGCAGGGAGGAAAGCTCAACCCGCTCCCCTCCAAGGGGCTCCGGGAAGGAACACCCAGGCGCGGGGGCAGAAGACTGCACTGTTCTCATCGGGGATCTGGATTTTATAGTCTCTGAGTCTTGGCCGCTGATGGGATTACACGGCGCCAGGGGGCCAGATCCCGGATGAGAACAGTGCAGTCTTCTGCCCCCGCGCCTGGGTGTTCCTTCCCGGAGCCCCTTGGAGGGGAGCGGGTTGAGCTTTCCTCCCCGCCCCAACCAGGGCTCCGGCAGCCAAAGACCTCCAGGACCAGCCACCACCATGCTGAGACCACTCTCCGCACACATGAAGGTACTGGCAGAGGGACAAAGCCACGCGGGTTCCGGGGCCGAGACCTCCAAGCCTACTCGAATTGGAGTCGAGCATCTTCCACCCAGATCCTCCAAATTCCAGTAGGCGGGGGTCACACCCACATACAAGTGGTACTACATGGAAAGTATCATGTTAAGCGAAATTAGTCAGAAAGAGCGGGATAGACACAGAAAGATTGCATTCATCTGGGGAACATAAAGCAACAAAAAGGGAGATTAACACCCAGGAATGGCTGAGATTAGTACCAGGAATTTTGCTCCATGAATGGAAGGCCAGCCACAGGCTCTAGGTGAAAAGAAAGCTCAGATAGAGAAGAGAGTACCAAATGAAGGGTGTTGTGAGGGCCCTCCCAGGGTGGGAGAAGCATGCTAAAAGTAGTCGTTAGACCAAACATGATTGCCACTCAAAGCCTCTCTTGCAAAACACAGTACCCAAAAGAAGAGAGAGAGAACAAGGGGGAATACACTGCCACAGAGGCAGGATGGGACGGGGGGGGGGATGAGGGGGGGGGATGCTGGGACCCGTGGGGATGGATGACGGGCACTGGTGGAGGGATGGGCACTTGATCATTGTATAACTGAAACCCAAGCACAAAATTTGTAAGCCTATAACTGTACCTCATGGTTTTTCACTAATAAAAAAAGAAAAAAAAAGATAAGTAGACACAGTGGGAATGTCAATGGGTTTAGTCACTGTGAAAACAATATGGAGACTTCCCACTTTTTTTTAAAAATTTTGTACCTTTTTGTTTTCTAATGGCATAAATCATTGAATATGTGTCTGTAGCCAATATGAGAGTTTTGCCTTTGGTTTCCTCAATTTATTTTATGAATTCATATTTAATATGATGTCTTTGATCCATAAATTTTTGCTTTTGATTGGATATCACAATCATACTGTTGCTTGTCGATTGCCTAGAGGAGGCACTAGTAACGTCTCCTCCGCCCTAGCCCTGAGATTTTAAAAAGTGCCATATTCAAGGCTCTTTCAGGGTTAGGAGAATGAGACCCATCATTGTTACTGGTATTTGGCATATTGGGTACACCACGGGGAGTTTGCCAGACTCTGCCGTGTGGGCAGGTTACATTTGTTAGCCTGCCAGTTTTTCCAAAGTAAGAATGAGATAATAAGATGTCGCGCTTCCGGGAGCTGGATTTTATAGTTCTGGGTCTTGGCCATTGATGGGAATACACGGTGCATGGTGGGGGGGAGGGCGTTGGTGGGTGTCACCCCTGCCTACTGGAAGATGGAGGATCTGGATGGAGGATGCAGGATGCTCAGCCCCGATCTGAGCAAGCTTGGAGATCTCAGCCCTCGGACCCACATGCCTTTGTTCCTCTGCTGGTACCTTCATGTGTGTGGAGAGTGGTCTCAGCATGGTTGTGGCTAGTTCTGGAGGCCTTCAACTGCCAGTGCTCTGCTCGGGGTGGGGAGGGAAACTCAAGCCGCCCCCCTCCAAGGGGCCCTGGCAAAGACAGCCAGGTTGGATATAAGAGCACAAATATACTTACTGATGTGTTAAAGATAATTTTAGCTATTTTTAACACTATTTTTAACGATATTCTCAAAACTCTTTGAGGTTTATACTTATATGTGTGTATTTTTAATTGTATATGTGAAGATATAAATATAACATACATATGCAATGTACATGGAATAATTATTTATAAGCACATATCACATTACATGAATTATGCAATCACACTTTCTACAGTGTGAACTTTTATATCATGACTTATATGTGAAGAGGAAAGCTAACCTATTGTGACAATTTTTCTTTTACTTTAATACCTGAGAGTCTCTGGCCCCGCCCCCTGGAGGGGAATGGGTTGAGTTTTCCTCGCCACCCCAACCAAAGCTCCAGCAGCCGAAGACCTCCAGAACCGGTCACCACCATGCTGAGACCACTCTCCACACATATGAAGATACCGGCAGAGGAACAAAGGTATGCGGGTCCCGGGCTGAGATCTCCAAGCCTGCTCGGATCGGGGCTGAGCATCCTCCACCCAGATCCTTCAAATTCCAGTAGGCGGGGGTCACACCCACCAACTGGCCCCCTGGCGCCGTGTAATCCCATCAATGGCCAAGACTCAGAGACTATAAAACCCAGCTCCCAGAAGCTGACATCTCATTATCTCATTCCTACTTTGGACAAACTGGCAGGCTACCAAATGTAACCTCCCCCCACGGCAGAGTCTCACAAACTCCCCATAGCGTATGCAATATGCCAAATACCAGTAACAATGATGGGTCTCTTTCTCCTAACCCTAAAAGAGCCTTGAATATGGCACCTTTAAAAAATCTCAGGACTAGGACGAAGGAGACGTTACAGGGGCCTGCTCGAGGCAATCGACGAATAACAGGATGGTCGTGATTGATTGATTGACTTTAATACCCGAGAGTTTGTAATATCCAAACTTCATTCACAGCAAAATGTGAGCCATAGAAAAGAGAATCAGCTTTCTAAAGGCCCTTGGGAATAAGTCCAGGAAATTCTCTTATTAGAAGTGAAAAATTGCTAGAATCTAATATTAAAGTAGGTGTGTATATAGATCTAAAAATTCATTTGGAGCCCAAAGAGTAAAGGAAGAAAGTTTGACCAAACTAAGTTTATATTAAGGAATAACATGAAATGTTCTTTTTACACCAAGACAAGTCAGATTCCATGAGCGTTGTACACACATACAAGCTCTTTCACACAGTCACAGCATACCACAGGGATTGCAACATAAAATAGTATGCACAGTTACGATTAAGTGAAACACTATATATTTTGGTAGACACATGCACACATTTAATAGCATCATAATCAAGAAAAAGCTCCAAATGTTTCTGTCATTTTGTTGACTTAGGGTTTATAAGTATCTATCTATATAATTATATACTTATTTAGTGTTATTTTCAATAGCTACCTATGGCTTTTATTTCATGAGAATTCACAATGTTGTTTCCCCATCTAGTTTCCTTCCATATGTAAAAATGCTGATATGTATTCATCTTACCAGTAAGAAAGCATCCATACATCTCCCCAAAAGTAATCCGTATTCTTCATGAATGTTCTAGACTTTGAACTAGTCTATCAGTTTCAACTCCTGAAGTTACGTTACCTGCTGAACTTTGTTGGGGCTTCCTCCATTTATGCTGGAATCTGAAACATTTCACAAGGCAATTAGCTGTGGCCATTGTAGGACTTCCTAATTTATTTATTTACTGCCTCTCAGGAATCACTCTTTCCTTGACTGATGATCACTGCCTAGCAAACAATTGTTTCCTTTATTTTGTCAGTTTTATATATGTTTCAGGAGAGTAAATTTAATCCTATAAAATCCATCTTACCTGACAGTGAAGGTTAGTATAGTCTTTTTTATATATCTCTAGGTTTGTCTTCCTTATAGACCCTATTTGCTTTATATATGTATCTGAAACACTTTGTGTTTCAAAGTCATAAAACTCTCTCTACTTTGAATCAAATGAGAAAATAAACATTATTTCAAATGGTGATAAATGATAAAGAAGAAAAATGTACTTTAGAGTATATATACATACGTATATATCATTTTTATTCTAGGAGTAACTGAAAGTATGACTAGAATAGCACATTGTTGGAGGGTCTGGCTATGTTGGTGATGTTGAGGTGTGGCAACATCACTTACTAATTTTGAAATTTAAGTGTCCACAATTAATTTTAATATACTAAAGTTGATTTATATTAGACTTAAAATTTATTAAATAAATGCTTATTTCCCAAAGAAGATATATTAGTTATAATCACTCAAATTAATCAACTGGACTTCTCTGTTTGCAGAGAGGCCACCTGGGAAACTAACTAATGAGAGTTTTGCCTGGCTTGGATTAAAGGTATATGAGTAGCATATTAGATATGCTTTTATAGATGTCTCTTATTATATACATCATTAAATAACTCCTCCCCAAGCACAAATAAATATGTGCTTAATATTTAATAAATTCACACTGATATATTTATACACATGTAAGTGCAAACAATTTAAATGATTCTTGATATTTCTAAATTATTATATTCTTAATTATATTCTTAATTACTCAAGTTCTATAAAACTAGTTCTATTTCTTATTATTGATCGAATATCTCTGTCTTCCCAAACTTACATGATGATATCTTAATTCCAAAGGAGATTGTTCTAAGAGAGTAATCAGATCATGGGTAGTGCCTTTGTAAAGGATATTAGGGCTTTTATGAGAAAAGAACTTCTTGTTCCAGCTCTACCGTAAGAATATAATAAGAGACTTGAAGTCAAAACAGAGCCCTTGCCTGACCTCTAAAACTCAGCCTCAAGAACTTTGAGAAGCAAGATTGAGTTGAAAAGCCACTCAGACTGTGATAGAGTGTCATATCAACTCAGCAGACCATGGACTTTCCTTATTATTTATTTTCTTAAATTTTAAGAACTAGTTTTTTTTGGTTCAGTTTTATTTTATTTTATTTTTTTTAATTTTTTAATTTTTTCCCTTTATTTTATTTTTTTTACAGTTGTAGATTTACAATTTTTTGTGCTTGGGTTTTGATTATACAATGATCAGATACCCATCCCTCCACCAGTGCCCATTTTCCACCACCATGGATAATATCCCCCCACCCCATCCCCCCATCCCCCCTGTCTCTGTGGCAGGGCAATCCCTTGTGTTCTCTCTCTCCTTTTGGGTGTTGTGGTCTGCAAAAGAGAAAAGGAGACAGGATCTGGAAAATTAATTCCCACTAGGAAGCAAAGTCAGAACTAGAATAGCCCGGAAATTTCTTCAGGTCATCACTGCTGCTTCTTCCTCTTATAGTTAGATTTATACTTAAAGGATCAGGGACGCTGTCTCATTTGCCAAGGTGTCGAAAATCAGATGGGCTGGTCACGTAATGAGATTTAAAGACGACCGTTGGACTAGAGCTGTTACTGATTGGATTCCACGGGATGTCAAGAGACCGCGTGGCCGCCCACCTACCAGATGGTCAGACTTCTTTGTCAAGGTCATGAACGATCGGTTTGAGGCCCTCCATGTTCCCGGAGCGAAGAGATGCCATTGGGCTACACTAGCACGCGACAGGGACAAATGGAGACGTTACTGGCGCCCGCTCGAGCAAATCGACGACTAACGGGAAGTTAAGTGATTAAGTGATACTTAAATTATTTATTATTTAAATTCCAGGATTATGGAAAGTAGCCACTGGTGGTCAAGTCTAATAAGTATAAGTTGTTATTTCAGATTTGTGTATTGCAAGTAGTATTTTTTGCTGCCATTAAAAATATACACACATGACTTCATTTGCCTATAAATGGATAGATATGGAATGTTTCATGCTGAGTGAAATCAGTGAGTCAGAAGGAGAGGAACAGATACAGAATGACTGCATTCATTTGTGGTATATAAAAAAATATATAGTGGAAGACTAATATTCATGGCCAGTGAAAACAGGGCTTAGGAGAACTGGTCAATGGTTAGAACTAATCACAAGTGTGTGGGGGACTGAGTGTAAGATAGAGAAGAAAGACCACTATGGCAGTAATAGCTGGGTATGAGCACGTTGGACAAGATCTGAGGGTTAAAACTAGGTAAAGGGATATTCTTGATATCCTTTCAATATCAATATTGCAAAGCACAATGCTCAAAAGGAAAGAGGGGGGCAGGTAAGAGAGAGAGAGTCTGTCTCTCTGAAAGAGAGAGAGAAAGGAGAGAAATAGATAGGGAGACAGACAGACAGACAGACACAAACACAGAGACAGAGATAGGGACAGACTGAGAGAAGAAAAGCAGCCAGAGAGTCAAGTAGGGTGTGGGGGTAGAGAGAGATAGGAGGGAACCTGGGGACATTGATGCTGGGAATGTATACTGGTAGAATACTGTATGAATAAATACAATAATGAATAGATTTTTAAGGGTATATCTCACAGTGATTCAATAAAAATGTTTAAAAAAAAAAAAACAAGTTCTGAGCACAGAGCCAGGAGTAAGACTTGAACACTGCCAGGTATGTCCCCCAAAACCAAACAATTAATTTAATTAATTATTTAATTAAAATGAAAGCCAAGTTTTTCATATATATATATATATACACACATTTAAAATAATATTTTTAATTGTTTGGTACCTCACCAGTAGTGTTCAGAAGTGGCTCCCAGGATTGTGCTCAGGGAAAACTCCCAGCAGTACTTGGAGTGCCATGCAATGTTGAGGCACCACCTCAACTTTTGCATGCAGAGTCTTTAGGCTATCTATATGCACTAGCCCTGTTAACTCTCTCCTCAGTCAGTTTATTCTATTGTTGACATAAATTCTGTTAAATAAAATTATGCTAATTCCAATATCTGAATTGATTTACTGGCATTAGCCTAAAACAAATATTGTACTGCCTAACTTCTTTACTCTCTACTTCCTTAATGTGATTAATTAAATCATGATTATTAAGTTATCTTAATATTTAGTATTTTTGTATGAAGACATTTAATAATGTATTTTTCCCTTAAGTTTTAAAATTAAGAGGATTTTATTTTTAAACTAATGTAAATGAGAAAAGATTAGCTAAAATTTGGTACATGGTAGAAGTTTTCTAGAAATGATAATGCTATATTTGTTTTCCTATGAAGGATCATTATATAATGGGTTTACCATTAATCTTTGTAAATATTTATCAAGCTGTACATTTAAGATTTGTACAGTTCATACATCTTATCAGAACTTTTTTTTTTATGACATCTTATTATCTCATTCCTACTTTGAACATACTTGCAGGCTATCGAATGTAGCCTGCCCACAGGGCAGAGTCTGGCAAACTCCCCGTGGCGTACCAAATATGCCAAATACCAGTAACAATGATGGGTCTCATTCTCCTAAATAGCCTTGAATATAATCTCAGGGCTAGGATGAAAGAGATGTTACTGGGGCCTGCTCGAGGCAATCGACGATTAACAGGATGATGAAATGAAAAATGAAAAAAAAAACAGTTCATACAGATAAGTCATTTTTAATAAAATTTCATCTTAAATAATTTTGGGACTATCTGAAATTTATGGCTGGAGCGATAGCACAGCGGGTAGGGCATTCGCCTTACAAGCGGCCAACATGGCCGACCCGAGTTCGATTCCTCCGCCCCTTTCGGAGAGCCCGGCAAGCTACCGAGAGTATTAGATATGCCAAACACAGTAACAACAAAGTCTCCAATGGAGACGTTACTGGGCCTGCTCGAGAAAATCGACGTTCAACGGGAGGGCCTTTACCTTTACCTTTACCTGAAATTTATACACTAAATCATTTTTTGTTCATAAATTTTAAGTCAAAAAGAGCACTTCTAATCAGGTTTAAGATGGAGTGTTTCTCTGCATATTACTATATGGCATTATACTTAGATTGAAATGTTTGCAGAATCTTCAAAGATAGAAAACATTAGAATTATCTGTTTAAGCTCATATATTACATAAAAGAGCAAAAGATCATATAAAAACTTTAGCCAAGGGAGAAACTAGAATTTTTGAAACTAGTTTACTGGATACTAGTATGTTCTGATATATTTAAAAAGAAATACTGGATCATTTAGAAATCTAATTTTCTTGAAAAAATCAAGAACATATTCTAAAGAAGGCAAATAAAAACGTGTATGAGATACAAAGATTGAAATAATTGGTTACATTATTTGTACTTTATATAGTTTATATTCTGCATGATGTGTACTTTTTATGTTTTGAGCTGCATAAAACTTTCATAAATAGCTATGAGGTGCTGCCATGTCATATTACCATAAATATCAAGACTGTAAATGATATTCTGGAGTTCATGTGACATTACCAATTTGTTAGGCTTACTGAAAGGAAATGAGTACCTTACAGTGAAACCACATTTAGTATGTGTATGTTGGTTACATATAATCTGATTTTATTTCCATTCCATTCATAAATTGACAGATTTAATTTCCATTCTACTGTCTCATCTTCTATTATAGGCTATGATTTCTATAATAGGATTAGGAAAACTCAGACTGACATATAAGCTAGCAGTTTTTTATCTAGGACATTCAGAGGTCAATATACCATTGTGATCTTTTATAGAGCAATATATAATTAAACTGGAACTTTTCTAACAGGATATTATAAGAGATAAAATACTTAGTAAGTTTCCAAAATGATTAAAAATTTATACAAGAATAGCATATGCTAGGCTAAAAATAAAGGCTATTAATAAAATCCTTTATGCAGTATTGCTGTCATCAAATCCATCTGTCCCTGTGAGGACTCAGCATGTTCATTTCTATTGCCAAGAGAGCTGTCCTGTGTTGCAAGGACTTTGAATGACCTACCATCCATGGAAACAGGAATCTCCTATATTCTTTTCATTAAATGGTGGTGTCGCAAGGACTATGAATGACCTATCATCTATGGAACAGGCATATCTCATATTTTTTCACTGAAGTGTCAGCTATGAGACATAATCATAACTCAAATTTAATGATAATATCAATTTGTTTTATTTAGTTATTTATTTATGGGGTTTTTGTTTATTTATTTACTTTTATTTTAATGAATCTTTGTGAGATACATTTATCATGATTGCATTTCAGTCAAACAATGTTCAAGTGCCCATCCCTCCACCTGTGCCCATTCCCCACCCCTAATGACCCCAGTACCCCTTCCCCCCACCCCCAACCCTCCCCATCCCCTGCCTCTGTGGCAGGCACAATCTCTCTTACTCTCTCTGTCCTTTTGGATGTTATGGTTTGCAATAAAGGCAATAAGCAACCATCATGTTTGGTCCATAGTCTACTTTCAAGGGGCATCTACTATCCCAAGTGATCCCTCCAACCATCATTTATTTAGCACTCCATACCAGCTATCTTTTCCCCTAGCACATGAGATCTGCGATAAGCCGTGGGGCAGTTATTCTGACCCTTTTTTTTAACTCTCCTTAGGTATTAGTCTCCTATTATGTTATTTATTATAAACTGATGTTTTAGATTACAAAATTCTGGATGACAGTACCTTTATCGTAATAGTAATTTTTCTCAGTGCCTAATGACTTGCTGCCTATAAATTGTTTAAAAAATATTTGTAAAATGGATTCATAGTACATTATTTAGGTGACATTTTTCATGACAACAGCTGTTTAGAGTTAAATATGTTAAGTCATACAAACATGAGAAATGTTAAACCAAAAATATATGAAGATAGGTATTTGGAAATCCAAGGCAAAGTCTAGTTGTGAAATATATATTCCAAGTCAATAAGATTATTAAACCAGAAAACATGACAAAATTTTGATTTGGATTTGGCTTTTAAGTATGGTTCACAATGATTTCACGTTTGTGATTATCTTACCATTTTGTGAAAATATAAATTATATAGAATGGATTTAATAAAAATAGAAATTAATAAAATCCTATTTTTTAAGATTGAAGAGTAGGAACAGTTGAGATTGGTTGAAAATAGCAGTCACAATTAGTACATAAGCTAAAAATCCCAAAATAAATCAAACCAAATAAGACATTTTGAGAAAATTTTCTCATGTCTCCATCCTGCTTCAAGTATTTTAAAATATTATAGAAATCAAAAATGTTCATAAAAATAACACTTTGTAGATCATATATTTGAAATTGAGTCAAGTTATGACTTATAAAGTACATGCAAAGACCTTCATTGTAGTTTTTTTCTTTATTTACCCTCACCTTTATCTTTTGAATTTTTCCATGTTTCCTACTTTTACTGACTAAATTCCCTCTGTTTCCTGGAAATATCAGACAATCATTCTTGCTGACTTGAAATAGTCCCCTATTTTTCTTATCTTCCCACAGTTATATCCACATCTTCCCCCAAATTCCACAATTCTATTTTTTTATAGTCATATCCTCTCCAAGTGAAAACTTCATTCTCCATTCATATTTAGCATACACGAAACCTTTCTAAGCATTGTTATGCTTATTTTTTGTATTTGCACTTGTACATTATATCATTGTCACTAGCTTGTGTATCTTTTTCATCCATGAGACTTCAATTTCTTAACAATGGAGTTCAATTTCTTGACAATGGAGTTTCAACAACGATAATTTCATTGACCAAACATAATACACCTAGAACGTAGGGGGCATCCTATCAGTCACAAATGTCTTATAACCAAATACATGTTAATCTGGGAAATAGGGTAGGGAAATAGAAACCTAAATTACAACAACCTATAAGTAATTAGATAATACCTTCTATGAAAGTAAATGACTTGTAACAAGATATTATAAAAAAAATTAAAACTTGAAAATGTTGATGTATAATAATGCAAAACTGAAGTTTATAATGCAATATTATTAAATACAATTTAAAAATATTTACCAAAGATAAATATATTATTATACATTTTTAATTATTTTTCAGGTGATTTTTATTTTTGAAAGAATTTTATAAATTCATAAAGTTAGTAGATTTTCTAACCATATTAGCAACTAGTTTAAACAGCAATTTTTGAACAAATTACACCTATGGACCAATACCAGTACACAAATCAACTAAAAATCAATAAACTAAAATATATTCAACAGATTTAACCAAAGTCAGTTGAATGACTGATGTATCAATGAGGCAAAGAAACCAAAGTGTCAGACATTTAGTTCTTTTCTATTTTACAACAAAATTACCTTGCAAGCTATTACTTGTGTGGTACAATTTTCAATTGTAAAACAAAGAGAAACTGAAGGAGGCAGGGAGGTAGTTTTTTAATGTAGTGTGTGTGTTTGTTTGTGTGTGTGTGTGTGTGTGTGTGTGTGTGTGTGTGTGTTTGTGGTTGGGGAGAACTTGGAATAAATTTTATAAAGTCCGGATCAACTTGAATTTATCAGGAATCCACCAAGAAGTGATTGAACAATTTTCTTAATGATGCCTTTGAATTACTGGTTTTTGGCATATCGAATAAACCATGTTCACTTTCTAAAATCTCAGGGCTAGGACGAAGGAGACGTTACTGGTGCCTGCTCTAGGAAATCGATGAACAACAGGATGACAGTGATACAGTGATACAGTGATGCCTTTGAAAAAGATTCCTAGCAGGGGAAATTTGAAAAATGTCTTTATAAGACCATCTGTGGAGAAGTACATGACAGACACTCTCCAACTTATCTCAGTGAGTCTCTCACCTGTGTCTATTCTGGGTGTGCAACTGTTTCCCTTTACATCACAGCATGCACTCCCCACCCTGCCTGGAAGTTGTCCATATCTACCTACGCTGAGAGTACATCTTTTTTTTTCCACTTTCTGAGGTGTTGAAGGAAAACGTCGTTGAAAGTCACCTGCATCCCTGTTTGGAGTGTATAATCTTTATGATGCTCTCCTCCCCATGCACCCTTCCCCAGACTGCATTCACTCTAGAACAACCCCCTCTTGTTTGCTTCATTATTTGTCTTCTCCCAAAATTCTTTTCTTCTAGAATAAACAAGACAGGGAAATCTGACAGGACATTGGGAGTTACCTGTCCATGGCCTGCAGGAGCTCCTGTGGGCTTTAAGTTATGAGTTCCCCCAGATAGTATGAGTTCCCCCAGACAGTGAGGTCTTGGTGGGCCATGAGTAGAAAGATGGTAATGGCACACTCTATCTGGGGACTATTTACCCACATCATGGCTCCCTCCGCACCTATCACCTACAAAACTTTTTAATACAAAATGGTCCAGAATGCATTTTCTTCTTGGACTACCTATATAGATTTTTGAATGAAAGAAAACTTGTCAGCTAATAATTTTAAGTTCAGGAGTTGGTCCATTTCTAAAAAAATCTTTCAAAATTCACTGAGTCTCCCCTCCCTTACTAAGTTTGTATGTTGAAGTTTTAATCTAAAGTATTTTAATTTATAAAATATATTAGGCAGGCCATAATTCTTTATGACAAGTGTCCTTATAAAAAATGTTAACTGTGCACCAAGAGATATGAATTGAGGAGCCAGATTAACAGTAGGTTTGGTGCTTGACTTGTCTATTGGCAATCCAAGTTCAATTCCTGATACTCTATATGGTCCTCCAATTTTGCCAGGAGTGATCCCTGAGCACATAGCCAGAAATAAGCCCTAAGATACTGCCAGGTGTGGCCACGTTATTTTTCCCAAAAAACATATATTTTAATTAAGGTAATGCAATGCAAAAAGTCTTCTTTTTGTAGAAGCAATACATTTATGTCAAAGATGAACCCTTGTACAGATTTTCCTCAAAGACCTCAGAAAGAATTAATCCTACCCTGTCTTGGATTTCTGGTCTCCAGAACTATAAGATTAAAACAATTCAAGTCATTTTGTCTGTGATACTTTGATAAGGCAGTCACCAGTATTGATGCAATAAGCATTGCTTTGAATATAAAAAATATATAATAAATCTTTAATCTTCCCCATACAGTTTCTATATTAGATATGATATGAAGATGTTTCCCATGTATTTTAATGCTTTGACATGTAAGGTTTTATTTGTTGAAATCGTTTCTTATTTAGAGATATGAACTGAATGACCCTGAAATCAAGATGCTTGCAACAGGCCTTGTTGAAGATCCTTAAGGAGAAAACAATTGAAGAAATCAAGTGGAAGTCAGATTCTTGTATCCTCAGGGATATTTTGGTGACATGTGAAAGCCCAATTATTTGTTTGTCTTCATAGACTTGTTTCTTTACTTAGAAAAAGGTGAATTACATTTTTCCTTCAAATAACAACAAATTTTAAATGCAATGCCATGATGAGGATCTCAAAATTATGATACTAAAATATCATTAAAAGTTACTTCCTGGTTTAGTTTATTGATATTGATAATGAAATTCTTAAATTGGGTATGTAGTGAGAGGCACTATAATTGGCTGATGTATCAACTGCTGACAACTAACTTCCAAAAATTTCCCAAGGTACTATACAGATATCGTTTTATGTATACAGCAACAAAACAAAGCTTAAAATGGCTTTACGTAAAGCAGTATATTTTGTAGTATTAATAAATGAGATAATGGGAGTATTCTTTCCAACTTCCTATTGATAACACACTAGAAAACTTCTTTCACAAAATGGGCATAATGATGAACCTTAATTAAATGACTGGGAGGACTAAGCTATACTCTGAAAAATAAATGTAGCATATTATAATCATTTTCATAATATTTAAATAAATATATTTAGTGATGGGGTGAGGAAGAAAGATATGCTCTAGTAGATATTCAATTTCCATTGAGACAGGAATTCAGCAATTCAAATGGAGGCCCATAAATGAACAGCCTCCAGAGCCAATTAAGCTCATTCACAGACCATGATCTAGAGAGTCATAAATAAATCTTGAAAAAGATCAACAAATAGCAAAATATTTCCCATATCCTGCACAAGGCTGAGTCATCTGGAGCACTCCAGAGGGGATCAGGTGAGTCTGGAACCATCAAACCAGAGAGCCCTGGTAGCCGAAAACCTCCACACTCCACAATCACCTCCATGCTCTAGGTCCAACACCACTGCTCAGATGAACCTCATCCAGAAATTAATCTGTTGCAAAACTCAGGTATGCAGGTATTTTTACTGAAATCTCATGGCTTTCACGAAGTTGGGGATGGGATACTTTTCCCCATCTCCCTGTACTTCTGGAAGTCCTGGCAGTCATATACACTCTCCAAAGCTGCCATCTAGTTAAAAATGTAACTCTGCTTTATCACCCTGTTAAAAAGTTTGGGCTTTCTAGAACCAGTGGCAGTATTTGCAGCTGCACAACATCTCAAACTCTATAAGGAGTAACATACCAGAGAGATGGGCTATACTATAGCAGGCATCCCATCTTGATTAACAAAATATAAACACAGAAAATTTAACCTGTAACAACATTTTAGTAATCTTAGTAATCTCTTATTTGAGGGCTTCATGCCTCCATAGTGAGATACAATAATTTTCACCTAACTTTCTTCTAAGAAAACATTTTTTGATCATGCTTTTAGCAAATTATTTATAACAAGCAGTATAAAACAAATTACTGAGGGCTTGCTATGGGAGCAGGCTCAATGGGTTGTGGGAAAATTGAAAATAATTGTGGTGGAAAGGTGCAATAGTGGCAGGATTGGTGATGGAATATTGAATGTCTATAACTAACATGATAATGTAATAACTTTATAAAACTACAAAAAGAAATTCTAAATTGAATTTAATTACTATAAAAAGTATTAAGGTTTCTAACCTATGCAACTTGATGTTATTGGTAAAACTTAGTTATACTGAAGGAAATTGTTATCAATATTTTCAGTGTAAAAGACCTGAAACGAAATTTTCTTTTAGGACCTGAAGCTAATTAAAGCATAGAAAAAATGGTGAATAAGATAGACTGAATTCTAGTTTTTAATATTTGGCATATAATAGACATTATATTCATTTCAGATATATAATGATTTTATATTTGGAAATGTTGTCAAATGAAAAAAATTCACAGGTTAATGTTCAGCACCACATTAGTGACAACTTTTTTCTTACAATAAAGTCTTTCAAGATCCGCTTTCTTAGCAACTTTCAAATGTGCAATACAATATTAACTACAGTTACTGTGCTTTACATTATACACATTATACACATCCCATAACATTCATTTTACAACTGTAAGTTTGTACCTTTCAATCTTTCTTACCCTTTTACCTCAACCCTGAACTGCTGCCTTTAATGACCACCAATCTGTTCTCTATGTTCTTTGAATTCCACATATAAGTATATCTTTATCTGATTTACTATAGCATAAAGTATTTGAGGTCACCCATATTAGAAAGAAAATATTATTTAATGATAAAAATATTGGACTTTGAGTTTGGAAAGGAAACTATTGGGCATTGGTGAACACAAAGGATTAGATTATAATTAGAGATTTTTATGCCAGAACTATATTTTAAGATTTATTTTTGGCTTATTACTTTTTTTTCTCTATGTACCTAGCCATTCAAACTGATATGGGGCCTGGCTGGAGACATAATGCAGTGGGTAATGGGCTGGAACGATAGCACAGTGGTAGGGCATTTGCCTTGCCCGCAGACCGCCGGGTCAAGCCGGTTTTAATTCCTCTGCCCCTCTCAGAGAGCCCAGCAAGCTACTGAGAGTATCTCGCTCGCACGGCAAAGCCTGGCAAGCTCCCCATGATGTATTCAATATGCCAAACACAGTAACAACAAGTCTCAAAATGGAGACATTACTGGGCCCGCTCCAGCAAATCGATGAACAATGGAAGGACAGTGACAGTGACAGTGTCTCATGCAATGCACTTGTGCCTGACCTATGTTTGATTCCCTGCACTCCATATGACCCAGGAGAGATCTCTAAGAAGAGAGTCAGGCATAAGTTCTAAACATGGTGGATGTGGCCCCCAAACAAAGAAATAAAATAATAAGAAAAACACTAATATCAATTCTGGCTTCTGTCTAATTGCAGATTGACACTATAGTATAGGAAATATATTCTCAGTCATCTAAGTCAAGACTGGCAATAAATGATATTCTATGCTAATGAAATGAGCAAGTATCTTAAACCATAACTAAATATGCAACTGTTATACTGCTGACAAGGGCTGACTCAATAAATGAAAACACCATCTGTGCTGAGAAGACATATACCTGTTTGTATGATTTTCTTCTCAACAGCCACTTGTTTACAATGTAAGTGAATTTTATATCGATATAAAGTGTGAGTTTACTGCTACAGAAGTCTGTAATGTGGGTAATAGACACATTGAAAAACCTAAGATTGATTGTCCTTGTAAAAAGCAGAAATATAGCACGCACCAGTGAATAGTTGAAAAGTACAGAAGGGGGCATATTTACATGCACCAGAGGTTCACTGCCACATTTTATGTAAGGGGAATCATACTCAAACATTCTTTATAAGAGAAAACCACCATATGACAAAATCAATTAACTAAAACTATAAAATGAGCATCAATTTAAAATTCTAAAAGGTAAGAAACAATGTTCTCAATTAATATAAAGGTATATGATAATATAGTAATAGTAATATTAATTATGCATGCTTTTTTCAGGGGGTACTTTTGCATTATGCTTCATTCAAGGGAGGTTAAAAGCACAACTGCCAAAGGGAATTTTACAGCATGACCACACACCATATTATATTGTGTTTTCTTCTTGATAACAATGATGATAATAAAAATATTAAGCATAGTCCAAGAAATGAAAGACATTTCAATACATCTAGCATATGAATGTATCATTTAATATTTGCATTTAGCATTTGAAAAGAAAATCATACAAACATTTAGCATGGGAATTTGTGAGGAAGAACCTATATCACCATGCATTGTGTGGTCCCAGTTAATGGCTTTCATTTCTACTACCCCTCACAGTTGTCTGTTTCTCCCCAGGTTCTCAGAGGTCTAGATGGCCCCTGGAGATTATTATCTCATTTGTTCTTTCAGCCAACCAACAACTTAGTATCCAGGTTCCTGTATAAAATTCCCTTAATTCACTGTGCAGTTTCTGTTTTCCTGTCTGATCATATAATCCTTCTTCAAATTCCATTCCACAAATATTAATTTAGGGAGATTTAGAGCGTAAACTGTCAGGTACTATCACAAAGATAAGGAAACCACTGTCTTCCAAATAGACAACCTGGCAGCAACTGCTGCAGAGTAGTTCAAGAAGTTGTTTTGTCTGCCTTGTTTAACTTCAAGCCACATCCCTGAATTGTCAGGATCTCAGGCAAAGCAATTCTGAAACATAACTGCTAACTACTTCCACCCAATCCTGAAATGCAACTGCTAGCTAGAATCACCTCCTACAAATTCTTAGTCTTGTTTTCTGCAACCTCATAATTTTATACCTTTTTTTTTTTTTTGCAGATACACCTGAACTTTTTACTGAAACTCTCTTGTGAACAATAATCAATCGGGGGCATGATGCCGCCAACACGTCAACCTTTACCTGTGGGATGAGTGCATCAGCAGTCTGATGGTGACTTCAGGCTTCCTGATACCCCAAAATTGTCGCTGTGCCTTTGGCCGGACCCCAACAACTTGGTACCAAATTTACCAAGAAATTAAACAGCCAAAAGTTAGGTATGTGGGATTCATACTCACAAACCACCGCCAGATGAGCTATACAAGTTCATTTACCTCCCTACCCCTTCCCAATACACATGGAAGCCTGCCAATCACCCACACGAACCAACTCCAGCACCACTCTGTAAACTCTATTATTGGCTTTGCTTCAGAGACCCATAAATAAATCTCGAAAGAGATCAAAAACCAGAGGCACAGCAGCAAGTTCCAGAAGACACCACAGAACCGGAGATCTCTCCAGGCCCCATACCAACCCAATTTCACCATGACACCCCAGATAGAGCAAGTGCAGTCTCCCTGCCTACTGCAGATGGAATCCTAGCGAACAAGAGCTTCCACAAACAAGGGCCAGGTATGTGGGTTTCAGGACTAAACCTCCATGCCACATAGGGGCAGAGGTGCTGGGCTGTCCCTCCCGGGCTCACCACCTACTCATCATCCTGACTATCACCCCCACTGTATGTCTCCGGGTACCATCTTAGCTCACCAAGAGCCCTGGTGAAATGCCCAATTGAATTACAAAATGGATTAGTACACTACAGAAATGTCTCTGGAACCCAACCATTTATAATCTAGGATTCCAGATGCACACAGCCACAACAACCAAGGTATTAAAAATGAGTAATGGACAATAAATGATCCAGCATCTGCCCCTGGCAGGCAGACTTAAATGGTGGTAGGAAATTTCGAGCAAAATATAATGCCCCAAAGTAGAGAGAGAATATTGGGGAAATTGCCTGCCATGAAGGCAGGGTGAGGGCTGGGATAGGGGTTGGGGATATACTGGGGACACTGGTGGTGGAAAGTGTGCACTGGTGGAGGGATAGTGTTTGATCATTGTATGGCTGAATCTCTAACATGAAAGCTCTGTAACTGTATCTCACGGTTTTCAAAAAAGAGAAAAAGTGATGCGCAATTCAATCAGCTTAATCACTGGCTAAATAAATAGCAGTACTCCTACATTAAAAAAATAAAATAAATAATTAATCATTTTAAGCTGAAAAGTTACCCATCAGGGAAAAAAATAATTATTAAGGGAAGATTTAACAATTCTTAACAGAATTAGGATGAGTATATGCACTGTCTTCCCGTTGTTCATCGATTTGCTCCAGTGGGCCCAGTAACGTTTCCATTTTGAGATTTGTTGTTACTGTGTTTGGCATATCAAATACATCACAAGTAGTTTGCCAGGCTTTGCCATGCGGGCGAGGTACTCTCGATAGCTAGCTGGCTCTCTGAGAGAGGTGGAGGAATCGAACCCGGGTAGGCCGGGCTGGCTGCATGCAAGGCAAATGCCCTACCACTGTGCTATCACTCCAGCATACATATATATGTATATATGTGTGTGTGTGTGTGTGTACTGCACATATATATGCATATATAGATATTTTAGAAATATTGTCCCAACTTAAAATTTGTTAATGTTTTAGTATCAGTGTTAAAGCTATATTAATAAAAATGCCTATCTTATATCATAGTCTCTTCTAATAGTTAATCAAGCTATGTGCAGTAAAATATCTCCACCTTTCTGTGATAGTTATTTTTCAGTTTGAATAGAGACAGCACTTAGTACAATATCTTGGCTAGAGACAACTGTTTCCAGCATCAGCTAGTGATGGAAAAACTGAAAAATCAGGACTTTGTATCAACTTGTTGAGTTACTAAAGTTTCTACAAATCCATTTTGTAGATGAAATCCAAAATATGGTTTTTTATAGGTCAGACATATGAAATAATTGTTGGATATAAATTTAGAGCTGTAAGAATTGTCTTGATGCAATGACCTTGTTATATAATATAAGCTTACTCTTTGTTCTGCAAAGAAGACTCAACTAGCAAAAAAAACCCTTAGTAAATTCTTCAACAAGAACTTATATGATGAGATATAATAATTTAAATATAAATATACAATACAAAAATTGAATTAAAAAAAGATTTTAACTTTAGAACTTTTGTAATCAATTTCAACTTGTGTAATCAAGTTCAACCCAAGAACTGTATTAACTATGTGACTTTTTGTCTATATTTACAAATAAATAACTTTTTAAATAATAATAAAGATAAAATAAAGATAATGTAATTCTTTAAATCATTCAGCATAATTTAGGAAGCTTTAAAAGTTTTAAAGTTTATCATATCAATATACAAAATTACTACACTACAGGACCACCAAAATGTCCACAACCCTCTATTAATATTCCTCTATTTTTTTCTATTTTGGCCCTCGTTTTCTATCTCCCTTACTTCCAACTGTTTGATAATTGGTTCTGTTTTAATGACACTTTAATTATGTCATAATACTATTTTGGAGTAATTGCCTCAAATATTGGAAAGTCATATTTAATATAAATCACAATAGCAAATTCAATTTAACCCACAGTAATTTATATTTACTATTTTGTATAGGGACAGAAAGTCATTTCTTAATGAAAACCAGATGTCACATCATCCTAAAAAGTATGACCATTTACTTTTCAAGTTTATAGTCATTTTAAGAGACATTTAACACATGAAGTTAAAGAAGGTCCAATTACATATCATTCTATGAAGCATTACTTTTCATTTAGATCAAATGGCTGTTCTTTAAAATCAATTTCACTCCTTTCTGATTTTACATTTTCCTGTACACGTAGAAAAGCTGTAAATGTCTTGGCTCCATTAGCTGAGAACCTCATATACTGTTGAATCAAGCATTAAATATTTTCAAAAGTAAATAGTTTCTTTAAATAATATTTTCTTTGCTGTGAATATAAGCTAGGCCTGGAGCACAGTAGGTAGGGCATTTGCCTTGCACGCGGCAGACCTGGCCGACCCGAATTCGATTCCTCTGCCCCTCTTGGAGAGCCCGGCAAGCTACCAAGAGTACCTGGCCCACACAGCAAAGCTTGGCAAGCTACCTGTGACGTATTTGATATGTTAAACACAGTAACAAGTCTCACAGTGGAGAGGTTACTGGGCCGGCTAGAGCAAATCGATGAACAATGGGAGGACAGTGCTAGACAGTGCTAGAATATGTTATAGAAGAGAAAATAAAATTCCTGAAGTGAAAGGTAAAAGGGATATAAAAATAGCTGACTTGGATTTACTGAATATTTAAAATTCACAAATATTTGCTGAATATTAATATTAATAAACTCATCATTTTATAAAGTTTCCATATCAAAAAGTGATCATATGAAAAATAAAATGTCCAAATATCAAGTAAATGCTTAGAACTCTGCTTGATCTATGCATATTGAATAAACCTGTGTACTCAGGAATCACTGTTAGTGAGACTTGGGGGGCCATTTGAGAAGTCAGGTATTGAACCTGAGTCAGTTTCTTTCAAGGCAGGTGTCCCACCCACTGTACCCTCTCTCCAGCCCCTGAAGAAATAGCTGGGAAATTAATAAACAAGAAATACAATGTTGACATAAATTGCATATATTAGGGATTGTGATAAAGATAAAACACTTCAAAAACACAGTAATTAAACAAATATACTTTAGAGCTTAGATCATAACTTAATAGCAGAAAATTTTATTTATACAAGTTTCACATATAGACACCATTTTAGATCGCAATAATTCTAGACAATGGTACTCAGGAAAGAGTATGAAAGCAATGATTAATTTAGTACTACAAAACTTAAAGTATTGCTCATTTAAGTAACAATTTGGTTTTGGTCACATTGATTTTTACTTAACCTCATTTTATGTAGTTCACACAAATATTGTTCAAATGTTGACTTGATTGCATATGCATATATGTACATGCATATGTAATATGTATTTATATTCACATACTTTAATATGTATATATATACACATATATATGTGTATATATATATACATGTTTTGCAAAGCTGCTTGTGGAGGTTCTGCTGACAGATTTAAAGTTTTGATTATTCTTTACCAAACATTAAATCGCATCTCTTCCTATATTCTTGTTAGGAACCCATTATTATTACATGTGACTTTTAAACTTTATGGCCATGCATTATTTTATTTTCACTGTTTAAAACCCCGTAAGCTCTTTTGATAGAGGCAATTCATGTAAGTGAATATGCACGTTCTTGCTCTCTACAATTTCACACCATAAATTCTGGTTTCCTTAGCCTCCCTTTATGTTTTTAGATCTTAGAGCAATATAAAATCACAACCAGAGTATCTACTGTGAGAATGAATAAAGAATTACCCATTTTTCATCATCATAGAGGGAAGAATATATACTTCAACTTACGGCTCTGAAATGATCTCGGGTCATCACTTCCATAAAGCTTTTCTTGAACCCCTAAACTGAGAGTAATGTTTATCTCTTTGCTCTTACTTCCAAATTTCTGGACATAAATAAAGCTTATTTATGTTTTTATTTTAAATTGTGATTGTGTAAGCAATCAGCAATGAATATGCAACAAAGTGTACAATACATAAAAGAAGTCCTTTATTCTTAATTTAGCTCAGAAATACATGCATTTAGGACTGAAAAAATTCACATAATTAAATTTATTTCTTATAACATCATAATAACTTTGACATGTTAACAAATGATAATCGTTCTCACATTATAAATGGTAAGTCAATATTTTAAAGACCATTTCACATTTTTAAGAACCTGTACAAGGTTTATTATCTGTTACAGCTCATAGCTATATTCTGATATTTATAAGGATGTTTATTGTTTTGTTTTTTAAAAATGTACTCATTACATAAAATACATACATCTAATGGCATGGTACTGAAAACAGTAAGGAATATCAACAAAATTTATTTTATGTCAATTCTATGAAGTTTTAATTTGGAGGTGGGACACATGTGGTGGTGCTGCTCCCAGCACAGTGCTCAGGGGCCTGTTTCTCCTACCTTTGCTTAAGGGATCATGCAATACCGCCTATCAAATCTGGGGTGCTTGTAGTAAAGCAAGCGCCCCAACTTGTTGAACTATCTTCCAAGTCCACCACTCAGTTTTTCCAGATTCAGTTTTCAAGGGTCTATTCTTCCTTTTAATAAATACCATTGAAGAAGATATTTTGTTCATGGTAAAGGAGCAAACTAGTTTTCTTGTTGTGCTGTGCTGTGCTGTAATTGTGCAAGGCCCTAGGCAGCCTTTGTCACTTGCCCTGTAAACTGGATAACCCAACACATAACTCCTAAATTTCCTATTTCTTGAAAGCTAGAAACTACCTAGACAATTTCAGTGTCCCTCAAATAAGGGTGCATGCATAACTTCAAGGAAAAGGATAAAGACAAATATCTTTATGTTACTTGTTGCAAAAAATATTTTTTCTAATAAAAATGTAGAGATGCCGCTAATGTTACCATTGAGCCTTCTGTTTTTATTAGCTTAAAATGTGATATGATGATTAGAATTACAAGAGTTTCTTGTGACAGTGAAGTCTTAGTCATCAGGTGGAACTAAAATCCATAAGTACTTTCAGACTCTAAGGACATCATTGAACAGCTGATTCAACACTAGCAACTGCTTCCTACAGTCTTTTTGTGACAAGGAAAATAGAATCCAATTTAGTTAAGTCATGGAGGTTAGATTTTCTCTTACTTGCAGCTGAGCACACTCTGGTTGATTCATAGTGCAATTGTGGCTATCTCGTTATTTATTTGTTCTTTTTAATCATTTCACCATGTTACATAAGTGAGTTGAAGTCACTAATTCACTTTGGTCAAAACAACCACCTAATTTTCCAAGATATTGTACAATTTCTAAAGGAAAAATCACCTTTGGCATTTTAAATTTATTATAAAGACATTGAGTCAGAAATATGTGAGTTATCAGCAGCATTCCACCTTTCAAACCTGCTAGAATTTGATATATCTAAAGGGGGAGGGGTAGTTTTTTTTCCTTTAGAAAACTCACACTTACTGAAAAATGACAGGAGGTACAAATACAATGTGGCTGGCAATGTTTTTCTCTTCCCCTGAAAGCCAAGATGTGTAGAACTGGAAGCCAATTTTTCTTCTGTGCTGAGAAATTGAGGCTGGATAGCTAGAGAGAGAACAGAACACATCAAGCAGAATAAAAATACTGTGGCATCAAAGACTGCAAAATAAAACCTAACAAAAGAAGCTGTGCAACAAGCTAGGGATTTTTAATACTTAAGGACTTACAAGGAAGCAAGGTATTGAGATCTATTTTTGTAGAAGTGGAAAAAAAGGATAAATTGTAACTTATTATAAAGAAATGTGATTAGAAAAATAAAAAAGAACTAGACTATACATTTCCATTTTACTTAAAGCATAAATATATTTACTATTTCAAAATTGGAAATGTAGAACATTTTCATAAAATATACCTCTCATTGTGTGATGATTTGAAAATGGTTCATTAACTTAAAAATGATGCCCCAAGGGACTAGAGAGAGAGTACAGCGAGACATATGCTTTCTTTGCAAGTCACTGACCTAGGTTTGATCCACTTCCCCCAGCCCCCCTGTAGTGTTACCTGAGCCTTATAAGAGTGATCCCTCAGCATAGTGGCAGGAGAAAGCCCTACATGACAGGGTTAGTGAAAGTGGCCCTAGTTGTAACAGATATGAAGAGTGATAGTCCTAGGAAAATCTCTTAAGTATGTTCACTCTACTAAATATTCAGTTTAGATATTAGAGATTAATCTGTTTTGTGAAAAATGTAATTATAAGCTCTACTATAGAAATTGGAAAATTCAGGTAGTTATTTATTTTCATTTTCATAAAAAAATTTAATCAGTAAAATTATATACCAGATTGATGTATGACATATATTCCATTCTCTCAAAGAATTTATGCTGCTATATAAGATGCATCCATTTGAGTTTGATAACTCAACACTTAATGACATATCTTTCAAATTTTAAATGCTATGAAGTCATATAAAAACTTTCTAATTCTTTATTCAGAACAAAGTTTATTTATTCTAACTAGGATATTCTGTTCACCCTTTGTCATGGTAGTTTCCCATCCAGGCATGAAAGTCCATGAGAGCCTTTATATTGTCTAGAAGAATCTTACTTTCTAAACGTAAGCTTCTATTTCTAAAAAACTAGCACAATCTTGTTTCTGAAGATTATATATAATAGATTAGATAGACTACAAATGTACCCCCGTTTTTCTAGTGTCCATCTACAAGCTACAAAACAATTTTAGTTGCAACTAAATAGGAGCACCTCTCTCAGAACTAACTCAAATCCATTCCCTAGCTTGCAATTTCTACTTACAAACTTTCACATTTCAACACTGTCTTTCTCTATTGTAGCTGTTAAGGTTGGTGTGCTATAAAATTTAAATTGCACTGTACAGATACTACTTTTATGCCTTTTTCTTGGCTTTGACTTCAATGGTAAATGATTATAAAATGCATATAAAAGAAAATAAAGCTTGATACTAGGAAGTGAAAGAGAAAGGAAATGTAATTGCCTAATTTCATCTCCCTACCTAGATAAGGAAGGTTTTCTCCCCACAAAAGACTGTAATCTTTCTTGTGACAACTCAGCGGCAAAACATTTAAATTTTTTAAAAAAAAACATCATTCTAATTTTTATTTTATGTTTTACCCTTTTACACTAAAAACATTGTATTATTTTTTATGGAAAGTTATGGTACTTAATTTAATCTTTTATTCAGGATAAATTTTCAGTTGCACATAAAGTATTTTGTGTCTCATTATTCAGAAGAATGATCACATTTTAAAAACTTAAAAGGCTGTATTGTATGAATGTAGGGAACTGACCTTTTGTTCATCTTTTATCAGTTTTGTAACATAGGTCTTATGATAGAAATGTATGCCAAGAGAAATGTAGAATTTCATTTTCACTGAAATAATTTAGTAATGAGATAATTTTAAGCTGATACTTCCAAATACTTAAACCGATGTAAGTGTTTTTAATTTTCTGTTTGGGGTACAATTATCAGGAAAGTTGCAAAATCTACCTTTGTTATGCACGTTCAAATTTAGCAAGTGTTTCCATGCCTACAGTATCAAGTAGGACTGTTTCTAAAATATTTTATAACTTAATCATTACAATAATCCTGTAATTTTCCAATATAAATTAAAGAAAGTAAAACTCATTCAACTGGGATATTGCCAGAGAGATGTTTTGAAGCTAGGTTTGGTATTGTTTTGTTTGTTTGTTTGTTTTTGTGTTTTAATCAGCAAGTACTTCTTTATTTGTTATCTTTTGTAAATTGGAAGAAATAATTAAATTGAAGAGAATTGAGGTCAGCCTGTTTTTAAATTAAATTATAATAAGGGACTCAAATTCAAGCTAAGACTTGTGAGTTCGAAGTAGTAATTGCAAAATGATCTTCTACTTAAATATGCAACACTATTCAGTTCCCAACAGAAGGGAACTTGGAGTTCAAGTTTACAAGTTCAGTTTGTCTTTTTATTATTTTTCTATTGAACTCTGCAAATGGACTAATGAAATGAAATTCCAAAGGATAATGTCAGGAAAGGAGTAATCCTTTTGGTCAGTACTTCCATAAACTACATTACACAATCAACAAAAAGTAGTGCAAATATATTATAACCTATTTTATTCTGCTTTCTATTCAAGAGAATATATTTGGTGAGCTCAGAAAATAAATTATATGTATATATATGCAAGTAAAATACATATGCATAATATATACAAATGCAGTACAGGTAAATTTGCATTAAAAGGTAGAGAAAGTATATATTTATATTTGCTACACCTTTTACACAGCAATTCTATGTTTTGTAATATATTCTGCAAAGGCATATGCATAAGTGGGTAAATTATTTACTATAAGTATCTTATATTTGAGTACCTGTTTTTAGAGCATTTTTTCATTTTAAAAAGAGAGCTTGATTTTCAGAAACTTGTTCTAAATGCATATTCTTGAGCATTTTTTCTTTTCATTCTACTCTTCAAAATTTTTTTCTCAAACAACTTCATGTTCATGATTTAATTCTTATTAATGTACATATCTATGTTGAATTTTCTCCCTCAAATGTGTTGAAGTTCTAACCTTAAGTAATAGAGAATGTGACCTTCTTTAAAAATAGGTGTAAATCCAATCAAGTTAAGATAAGATTCTACAAGATCAATATAGGTAATATATCCAATAATTGGCAGTTTTAAAAATTTATTTATTGAATCACTGTGGGAAAAGTTACAAAGCTTTCAGGTTTAAGTCTCAGTCTTGCAATCATCAAACACATTTCCCTTCACCAGTGCTTATTTTTCACGACCAAGAACCCCAATATACCCCCCTCCCAACCCTTCCAATGCCTGTGAGGCAGATGAATTCTAGTTAACACTCTATCTACTTTTATTAGATTCATTGTTTCAACAAAAGATGCACCATTATTATTTAGAGTTTACACCCCCAAATCAGACCTGCTGAAAAGGCATTGTGAAATAATTTGTTTTCTACAGCTGGTTACAAGAACCAAATGATGTTTTGCGGCCGCAATAGCGGCCACTCGATTTTGGATGTCTGATATTTTACTTATTAAGCCTGAAGTATTTCTGCCGAGAGTCAGATAATTATGAGATTGGTTTCTGTGGCTCTGGAGCCATGGCCGTGCCAGAGAGCCACTCGTGGAGGGCAACTTGTGACCTCGATAGGGCATGAAGGACGAGCCAGGAATGCCCCCACTTCCCATGAGGTTTCAGTTGCCCCTTGATGACTAACTCATACCTGGCTTTCCAAAAAGCTCCAAGGTGGCCGCCATCTTCCTGAACAGAGGGAAAAATGCAGAAAGGCGCTACACCCTTTCCCTCCCGGGCAGGCATGGTGGCATAGATTAATGTATAGTCCATTCACTTTTCTGCCGCAAGCTGCTGGGCTCTGTATTAAGTCCTTGTGCTTCTGGAGCCATGGCTGTGCCGGAGAGTCACTTGTGGGGGGGTAACTCATGACCTCTGTAAGGCATGAAAGACGAGCCAGGAATGTCCCCCTTCCCATGAGGTTTCTAACTGGCATTTTTTAAAGAGAGCTAGATCGTTAGACACTCCAACACTCAGGAGAGGTATAGTCACATGAAGACAGAAGCAGAAATTGAACTGATAGTTTGCAAGTCAAACGTGCCACAGATCTTCAATTACCATCAGAGTATAGGAGAGACTAGAAATGATTTTTTCCCCTAAGTTCAAAGGAAGTCCCAGGATTGCTCCATGGAGTCAGTTTGCTGAGTGTGCATGTGTGTGCTATTTATTTGGTTTTGGTTTTGTGTAGGGGTGGGGGTGTGAAGGGGAGGGGCTGCACCTGGTGGTGCCCAGGACCTATTTCTGGCTCAGCACTCAGGCATCACTCCTGGCACTGCTTTTGCTCAATTAGAACTAAGCTGGTGAAAATCATTCTCCCCAAATAAACAAGATCAGAGGAACTAAGAAAACAGGAAGTTAAATTTTTGTGTATCTTTTCTTTTAAATTTGTCCTTACTTCTGTATCCTGTTCTTGCTGCAACTTTACTCCTTTAAATAAATTACTGAGGTATCATAGAAAAAGAACTGCAAATATTAATGCACATACGCAATTGAATTGGAATCTATATAAATATCTGTGACAATTTAATCTCAATAAATAAATAATCAATAACTCTCAAAGTTCTGTCTTGCCCTTTCTGCATTAGTTTATTTTAATCAGATAAAGATCTTTAACTTTAAATTCACCCTCAAACTCTCATTGTAGTGAGGCCTCCCATATTCACCCCTTCATTGACTGCACCCCCATTCCAGGTTTCAGTATGGACAAAGCAGAACCCAAGACCTTTCAAACCTTATAGGGCTCATTATGAATGACTTTTTCTCTGTCAGTCTAACCCACAGAATATTGACCCTAACATCAAAGTATCGGTACCACTCAGTGCATTTTGACACCCTGAACACGTCAGCCCTCTTAGCACAGTAGGCAGTGTGTCAGTCTCATAATCTGAACTTCCTGAGTTCGAACACCAATACTAATGAAAAATTCTTTATTTTATCCCCCCTACACAAACACATACCAGTGAATAATATCCAGAATGATCATTAATTAAAACCCTGTATTTTTAAAGTAAGTGAAAGCACTGTCCTAAGGAGTGTTATCTTTTTCAAGGAAAAAATATATATAAATGTCTCTACCTCTAAAAAGTCAAAATTTATACTACAGAAAAAGTGTGAAATTGAATTTAGTTGACACCATTACAGAAAGAGTATCACACACTTTGTCAATGTCTAAAATTGCCTGGTGAATTTCTTCAAACACTGGACAATAGCAAATAGGTATAATACATGACACACCTTAAGGGGTTAGCCATTTTCTACTAAATTAACCATAACAAATGGAAACAACAGCGCTCTTTCTATACTGACTCAGGTATAGTATAAGTATCATAGCTACTCACCAAATACAACAAAAAACGTGCAATAGAATATTTCACCAGAAATGAGGATATCATAGTCATATTTGATTGCCACTTAGAATATATCCTATATAATCTGAAACTATTGCTAGAAATGCCTAGAAACACAATTTTATATCATTGATTATGAATATCATTACTTTTTTATTTTTTATTTATTTTACATTAGAATATTTATTCCAGTTATGCTAGTGAATTTAAATTTCAAATATGTAGCACAAGTTGTATTCCAATAGTTTAATGAAATCATTAAATACCACAATATCATGTAAAATACGCAAAGTATTTTATAGCAGTGTTCAGAATTAGGAGGCATACCAAATACGAACATTATCTAGGCCAGTGCAATACAGTTATGAATACTAACCTTCATTCATATTAAGCTATTTTCTCTGGACTTATTACTTATAACAATTTCAGCACATTAGTACCTCACATCTTATCATAAATAATGAAGCATTGAACTGAAATTTTTCTGTCACAACTATGCATGGTAACCAGAAATATTTTATACACCCAAGATGAGAACTTATTAATATTCTCTAATATGTAGAGTCAAGTATTGCTTTCTGCAATGTTACCATCATTGTTCTTTGCAAAAAACTTAGTATTTTGTTATATATAAAGTTAGGTAAGAGGATAAGAAGTTAATTTAGTTTAATGAAGGCTATAAATCATTTATTATTTAGGGAAGATAAAATTATTTAGTATAATAATAATTATTTTGTATAATTACAATAGATGATTAATTACTAACAAAGTAAACTAGGTGAAGGTGGCTGGTGACTTAAATGGAAAATTGACATGCAGAATGATATACAGGAAGCACAATCATTTAAACTATGTTTTATGTACATAATTTCTTTCATTTGTTATAGAAATAAGGGTTGGTTTGACTTTAGTAGAATACATACTGATTTTCATATCATCCCCAATAATTCAAAAACTATATTCAGTAGAATCATTTTAGATAAAATTTTCAATAAATACAAACAAGAATATAGAGAATGTAGAATAAACTAAGGTTTAACTTCTTATAGTTTTAGTGCATCTGTCAAATTTGTCGTTGAAATGAAATTGATTCAACTTTTGGCTAGTTCTTTAAGGAAAAACAACAACAAAAAAACATTAATTCAGATATCTGAAAGTTCTTCCAGATGAGGTGTTAACACTTGATTTTGGACTCCTCTCTAGAGTAGTTAGGATTTTTTTTTAAACTGTCTAAGAATATGGCATTTTTTTTATGGCAGCTCTAACAAACAGATGTGGTAACACTTTTCCTTCTGTATCAAAACATACTAAATCTTGTGGCCTTTGAGAGATTGCATTTAGTCATGCACTGCCTTTCACAATAGATTAGATGAAGCTCTAATATCCTGAGTTCATCTTTATATCTTTCCTTATGATCAGTTTCATGATATGGGCATTAGGAATGATCTCAGCCAAAACAGACATGAGGCATCTAGTGAAAGCTTAAAAGAGCTTCAAGTATGCAATCTGAAAGAACAAGAAATGAATTGTAACAGAAATTTAATTGATACAGGATTTATTTAGGTATGTATCTACATACTCACATTTTCATCCTCAAACTACCATAGATGTATTGTAGTAGTGAACTCTGTAATTATGAGGTCATAAGGTAAAGGTAAAGGCCCTCCCGTTGTTCGTCGATTTGCTCGAGCGGGCCCAGTAACATCTCCATTGGAGACTTTGTTGTTACTGTGTCTGGCATATCGAATATGTCACGGGGAGCTTGCCAGGCTCTGCCGTGCGGGCGAGATACTCTCGGTAGCTTGCCGGGCTCTCCGAGAGGGGCGGAGGAATCGAACTCGGGTCGGCCATGTTAGCTGCGTGCAAGGCAAACGCCCTACCGCTGTGCTATAGCTGGGTATGAGGTCATAAAATCAAATATGTATATACACAAAAATTTAGCTACCTGTATTATGTATTTTTTGAGTTGAGATAAAGGATTTAACTTTCTTATCTCAAATCAGATTATCTTTCTTAACTTTAGATGTCCTGAGACAACAAGTACTCATGAATCTAAATATGTACATATATAAACATATAATATAAATATATAATATTTAAAGCCTAGTGTCTATCTGTAGGATTTCAACTGTAAGCAATAGAGTATGGAGGGTAGAATGCAGAAGCAGAGACTCATGCATTATCTTTCTGCCTGTGCCTAATTAAACCTGTGTCTCAGAGTATACTTTTCAGCACCGCTGTTGATAGTCTTCCCTTATACCAACAAGCAACTCTCACAAGAGTAGGTGTCTAAACTCAATTCAGTTTTGACACTAGGATAACAACTGGGCTTCTGACCAAGCCCCTGCACACTGTTTCCCATAATCCTCATCTCAGACTTCAAATGCTCTTTGAAAGCCCAAATTATTTTCTGTACTTCTGAGCCATAACTATAAGTCAAAGTTTCCCAGGTAAATCTACTCAGGTGCAGTTCATGGCAAGAGTGGAACATAGAAACTCCAAAAGTATGTTTACTAGCTAGATCTCCAGATCATTAAGCATAACTTATATGTGCACTGGTGGAGAGATGGGTGTTTGATCATTGTGTGATTGTAACCCAAACATGAATGCTTGTAACTATCTCATGGTGATTCAATAAAATTAAAAAAAATCTGAAGCCTATGATATATATATATATATATATATATATATATATATATTAGGAGACATGTGTAAGGCAAGAGATAGTGAAAATGTTCAGAGTTTATTTACATGCCCTCTCCAGGTGTGCATCTTCCCAAGATCTGCACATGGCCATCAACCCTAAAATTCTCTGGTCTTTCCTTTCCAATTGGGATGGTGGGGTGGGAGGAGAGGTCGCTTCATTATATACAGACGATCGATTCATCATTGGCTATTGAACTCAATGCCTGGCCCTTTCCCTTCAAGATTGAAACAGTACGAAAAAGTAGTATTTTTGCACTATAGAAGGTGGTGCGTTTCACTTATCAGTTATTTGGCTGACTTCCTGTCCCTGTCCTCAGATGTTTTCCAAATGTCTCTTTCATTAGAGTAGCAGAAGGTTTGTTTATGTTTATCACTCTTGGCATTTGGCAACTTGGCAGTCCCAAGGCTATGGGACCTGTGAGAGTGAACCTTTAAATGAAAACCAATTATACACACACACACACACACACACACACACACACACACACACATACACACACACACACACGCACGCACACACATACACACACATTTTAATCTGTTGGTGAACAGTTTTCCCCCAACATGCCTGGACATGTTCACCTGTTTCGGTAGAAGTGGGGCAAAGGATGATGGGTGTGTGGAGAAACACCCGCTGGGAGCAGCTGATGGAGGTTCACTTTATTGCCAAATAAACACATATTTTATAGAGAGTCTTGGCCTACAGAAAGGTCCAATCACAGAAAGTTTAACATTATTGGCCTATTACCTTTTCAGTTCTGCTTTGCCCCACCCAATCCCAATGAAGGCTAGATCCTGCAGTTAGGATGACTTGCTAAGTATAAGTGACAGTTTCTGTATCTTGCGCTCATATGTCTAGGATGTTGAGTGAAGCTCAAGGCCAAACACCTGGTACTGTCTAACACCCTGTTCTTGCCAACTTCACCCAGATACTCCCTCTTGTGAGGCTTCGTTTCTGGGCCACTTTGCAAGGTCAGGCCTTTCTTATCTGCTCCAATGGCCATCACCATGTTCCACATCAATCATTTTAGTATATGTACGTGTATATTTCTATAAATGACATCACGATGATTTCATTTCATTATATTATTCCTGCTGAAACTATTTTTCTAATATCTTCAATTTATTGTTAACATTTTAATGTCTTAGTGTTTTCAATTTTATTTACTTAGATCTGTGTACATATTTTATATCTTGCCAGTTGTCGCATTTTTACTTAACTGTCTAGTTTCATAGAATCATTGTGCAAAAATTTTGCATACGTTGCTATTTTTCAAGTATGACATTGTTCTCTAATTTGGGGGCATGGTCTCCCAAGCAATGCTCTGTAAGCCTTGGGTTTTTTCCATGGTGATTCTCACCCAGTCTGATAGTTCAATTCAAGGGTCTGCGATTGCAATGCTGCATGGCCCTGTTATAGCAGGGATTACCTATGTCACCCTGGTGGTAGTGGTATGTGTGTGAGAGGATGGGGGGAGGGGTCCTCTAGTTTTATACTCAACAATGATCCACAGGCCTCCAGAACGTCATCCAAGAAATGCTCAGGGGACCATATGGTGCCAGGGGTTGAGTCAGGGTGAGTCATATGCGAGAAATGTGCCTTAAGCCTGTACCATGTCTTTGGTCCCTAAGGTTTTTCTTACAACTACTCTGATATGAATATCAGGGGCCTAGTCTGTTTCAAGAAATGTCAGAGATTGGTGTACATCAGATAATCAAACAGACGATCTCATTCCAAAAAGTAAATATGGAAAAGAATTATGCAGTCTATCAGAAACTGAACTGGAAAGACAAACATGTACTTGCTCCTTTTCATTTCAAAGTTTTTTAAATTTCTTAGAAGACCTGGACATTACAGATTAAAATGCAAATTCAGATGGTAACTGTGGCCCTCACGCTGGGAACGCAGAGTTTCGGGCTGTATTGGGAATAGAGGCCTGGCAGATGATAGATGCTGACAGCATTGTTTCAGTTAATGAAGTGGCTCTTGAAGCTTCAAAGAAAAAGACAACAAGGGGGAACTCAGTGCTTTTGTCTTTGGAAGAACTAAAAACTTTACAATATTATATCAAGCAGAACTGAATTCACTACTTCTTTTTGTACTTCATTAATCTTTTCCATGAAAATCTCTCTTCTGTTGTCAAACAGTTTGATCGCCTCTTTGGGAAAATGCTTTGCTTCTTTCTAATAGAACCAGTGTCTTCCTTGCCCTGAGGCTTCAGTGATATTTTTCTTCCAAAACACAAAGGATACCAACAATACTCTGGAGAAGCCAGTGTGAAAGCCAACACTGATACAGTTGGGACAGGCAAAAGTTTTGCCTGATAGGGAAATTTTTCTTTGTTTTAAATAATTTTAATTTGCTCCTGAGAGTAACATGCAGAAGGGAGAAATTGTATTGCTGAGAATTTTCATGCAGAGATTATTCTTGAGTAAATAAAAGATTTTTTAGCATTGCTCTAGCGAATCTTTTCTGAAAATTGAGCTTAAAGTTTAATGCACAGCCTATAAGTCAAAAGGCTAAACAAAATGCCACAGCAAAAGATATCTCTTAAAAACCCACACTCTTAGAAGCAGTCGAATCATTTCAAGCATCAATCCCCAAAGCTTTACACAGTCCCAATTAATATCTATTTTTATACAAAGAAAGCAGGAACTGAACAAATGTGAATTACCCAAGATTCTTTCCCTTTAGAAAAATAATCATAATACATTGTTTTCCTCTTTTAATGATAAAATATAAACTTTGATTAGCATAAAATCATATTTTAAACAATACTTGGAGCCAGAGAAACAACTAAATGAACAGATCGCAGGATGTGAAACTGGAAGTCCTGAGTTCAATTCCCTACAGTGCATGGTCTTCCAGACAATGCCAGAGGTGACACAGCATACAGAGCCAGGAGTAGCCCCTGAGTACCCCAACGGGTGATTTTAAAACAAACAAGTATACTGAGGACTGGAGTTATAGTACAGCAGGTAGGGCACTTGCCTTGCATGTGATTGATCCACGTTCCATCCACAATATCCAGTGTAGTTGCTTAAGATCACCAGGAGTTTTCCCTGAGTACAGATCAGAAGTAAACTCTGAGCAATGTCAGGAGTGGCCCCCAAAACCAAAACATAAAATAAAACAAAACCACAACATTTAAGCAACAAGGACATATTTTTTAATTAGCACAGCGGGTAGGGCGTTCGCCTTACAAGCGGCCAACATAGCCAACCCGAGTTTGATTCCTCCACCCCTCTCGGAGAGCCCGGCAAGCTACCGAGAGTATTCGATATGCCAGACACAGTAACAACAAAGTCTCCAATAGAGACGTTACTGGGCCCGCTCGAGCAAATCGACGATCAACGGGAGGGCCTTTACCTTTTATTTTTTAATTAACACAATATTATTAACAAAGCTTTTTTAAAAAAAAATCAGTGGGCAGACAGAGTTTGGGTTTATGCATAGTTAATGAAATATTTTAGGAACTTTACTATAACTTGTTTATAGGTTGCCTTTACAGTGCCCTGATGTTTTGTCTTTAAGGCTACAATCATTTTACATCCCAGGTACTTATTTTCAGTCTCATTTTCTTTCATTGGTTCCTGCATCTGGATGGTGGGTGGATCTGGCTCCATATCAGTACCATCCCTTTAATAATAGGGATCACAGACTAAAAAAACATAGCATAGAATGCCAAAGGCAGTGTGGGGGAGGCAGAAAATGAGGACAAAGTCTGCTGTTGGCCTAATATTTTGCTTTAAAAATGTAGCATAGTGTTCCTGGGGGTAAGTACTCTTCTGGAGTTCAAAAAAGCAGTTAGAAAATCTACTTACCAATTTGTCTTTTATTTTCTTAGTTTAAACTCAAAGAATAAACCAAAATAGAAATGGTCTATTCTACTCAAATCAGTTTGTAAATGTGAGCATAATAAGTAGACAAACTACTGAAATAGAATATTATAAATGCAAAAAATAAAAGGGTTGATGTTGAATATTTTCTCAGTTTTAAAGTGTTAGATATGTTTTTCCCAAATGTTCGTTGAAATGTAACTAGAAGTAAGATTAATCTGGGATTTAGCTCTTTGGCTAGCCATACACAGATATAATAAATTATTAATTGACAGAATTTCAATTATAAAGCCATCTTAATCCAATTTTTCATAGGCCTTCCTGATTTTATTAAATCAGTGTGAAGATAGATCTTACAGTACTGTTGACCTATAGATTTAGGAACTTAAAATTAAGGCCTAACATTAAAATTAGATCAAAGTTATATACAAAGATTTCCTCTTTCATTATTTCTTAAGATTTTAATATTATCAAGTAAGAAATCCAGCGTTAGAAATTTTCAGCTTTCACATGCAAAGAACATATTACTACTTCCCTCTTTACAACAGGAAACAAATTTGGCAAAATAAAATTTAATACTTCTTGAACCCAAGAAAGTTTCTATAGGAACCAAAGAAAAAGTACAGGGGGAAAGGTAACCTGAGCATAGGATTTTGGTCTCTAGTGACTAATAAAAAAACTCAGAGCTGAGACTATTTTTATGTATAATTTTCCTCTATTTTGTACATAGTTTGTCCTTACTGATATTCAAGATCTTTGAATCTTGAGCCCCATCATTGTTACTAGTATTTGGCATATTGGGTACGCCACGGGGAGTTTGCCAGACTCTGCTGTGTGTGCAGGTTACATTCGGTAGCCTGCCAGTTTGTCCAAAGTAGGAATGAGATAATAAAATGTCCCGGCCGCGCGCTTCCGGGAGCTGGGTTTTATAGTCTCTGAGTCTTGGCTGTTGATGGGATTACACAGCGCCAGGGGGCCAGTTGGTGGGTGTGACTCCTGCCTACTGGAATTTGGAGGATCTGGGTGGACGATGCTCAGCCCCGATTTGAGCAAACACTCCAGTAGAATAGAACTGAAAACCAAGAGATAAGGCCCCATATATGTCAACAATTAATTCAAAACAAATGAGTTAAAGCATAAAACAGAGAAAAGAGTCTCTTTAACAAATGAAGATATGAAAACTGAACAGTCACAAGCAAAAATAGAATCAGATTACCGTCTCAAACTATGTTCAAAAAATTATTTGCGAATGTACATGGAACTTGGAGTTAGACACAAAATTATTATGTACATTGAGGAAAACTGGCAAAATGCTCTGATATAAGTGATGTATTTAGTAATGTCTTTAAAGATTTGACTTCATCAACAAAAAAGAAACTAAAAGTAGTCTAAAGGGATTATGTCAGTATAAGAGGGTTCTCAAAGTCAAAGAACTAGCATGAATACAAAAAGACATCCTACTGAACAGGAGAAATTATTCTCACACTAATACATCTTCTGTCAGATAGACTAGTGTCCAAGGCTTTCAAAGTACTCATAAAACTCGATAGCAGCAACAAACAACCTCATCTCCAAACCGGAGCAAAACCAGAAAAGACCCATCAGCAAATAAAAAATTTTCAACAAATATAATGGGGAAAATGCTTTTTATCACTTAGCATCACAAAAATGTAAGCCAAAAGAGCAATGAAATATCATCTGACTCCTTGAGAATGTTTTACATCAGAAAAGCAAGTAGCATTCATTGCTATCAAGGATGTGGAGTAAATGAACTCTCAGATATTGTTCAGGGGAGGGAAATTATCCTGGCCTGTATAGAAAACTATATGTAGATTCCTGAAGATGTTTAAAATACAACTATTATAAACCCCCCAAAAATGTATTCAAAACTATAGTAGAACAGACAGGCAACAAATATAGAGAAGTATATAATATATGTCTCTCGGAGAGCCCAGCAAGCTACTCAGAGTATCCCACCTGCAGGGGCAGAGACTGGCAAGCTCCACGTGGTGTATTCGATATGTCAAAGCCATTAACAACAACAGGTCTCATTCCCCTGACCCTGAAAGAGCCTCTAATTGTTGGGAAAAGATGAGTAAGAAGAGGCTGCTAAAATCTCAAAGCTGGGAGTAATAGAGATGTTATTGGCGCCTGCTCAAGTAATTTGACTAACAACAGGGTGACAGTGATACAGTGATACAGTGGAACACAAAAACACTCATTTGGAAAAATGCAAGCACTCTTATCTTCACTGCAGCTCTATTTACAATAGCCAAGATTCATAAACAAGCACACATTCAAATGACAGATGAATCAAAATGTGGTCTATATACACAATTGATGACTATACCTACAGTACATTCAGCTACAGGAAAAGATAAAACTGTGCCTTTTGGAAATATGGATACAATTATTGGCATGCTACTAAGCAAAACATGACAGTAGGAAACAGGTAGAGAATTATCTCACTTTTATATTGGATATAAAGAGGCAAAGCAAGGTGACAATGTCAAATGAATTACAATCCCATAGACTCCAATCTCAGAATTAAGTTTACTAATACAGGAAGTGGATCAAATGATAGAAGATGTTGGCCGTGGAGAGGAATATTAGTCCTATGGTGGAGTAGAGGAAAAGGTAGGAAGGGGAAGAAGAGGTGAAGAAGTAAAGGGGGAGGATATAATGACATAAACATAGGAGGAATACATTAGTAAACTGCATCGTGCCACTACATGTATTTTTGACTGTGAAGTCTGTGATAAAGATATTGAAGAGTTACTTTCAAGTCTGGTAAAAGTGAATTTTATTGCAGTTAAAGATGATATGTTAAATATAGAAATATCTATTTTGTATCTGTGGAATTAACTCCAATTGAATTCATCTCCTTAGAGTAGCACTGTAACACTGTAGCACTGTCCTCCGTTGTTCATCGATTTGCTCGAGCTGGCCCAGTAACGTCTCTATTGTGGGACTTCTCATTACTGTGTTTGGCATATTGAATACGTCACGGATAGCTTGCCAGGCTTTGCCATGCGGGCGAGATACTCTCGGTAGCTTGCCGGGCTCTCCCAGAGGGGCAGAGGAATCAAACCTGGCTCAGCCAGGCCGGCTGCATGCAAGGCAAATGCCATACTGCTGTGCTATTGCTCCAGCCCACAAAGAGTATAAAAATGTAAATTAAGTATAACAAATATATATATATGTATATATGACTATTCAATATATTTGTTTTCCCAAATTTGACCTTAAATGACTTATCTACTTAATATTCACTGCAGCAGTTTGGGGGATATTGTTCTATTTCTCTTGGAACCAAATTAAATATTACACAATTCTCATAATTCTTTCCAAGTTTCCTCATTTGGAATTAATCACTAACATAGCATTGTGTTTGTACTTTTATGAAAGCACTGGCAATATGTCTGGTATTTAGACACATGTCTATTTCTTGCATTCATTTCATGAACTCGTAAGAGACAAAACTACATTTTGAGGTTTGTGGCATCTTCTGTTTTGCTTTGCACCATGCTAGGTTTGTAGTGTTGTCCTTGCTGGCTTACAGAACAAAAAGAAGTGTGAAAGCATGCTGTGACTCCACAGGGATTCCATTGGTGTTATTTTTTTTCCTTTACAGAAGAAGTATAGATGTGAGAAATCCAAGACATTTCATATTTTACATATATCTGTGTAAACCATATATATTTGCCCAGATAAATCCTAGGGGAATAATAGTTTGACATATTGAGTCTAATTTTCCCAATAGCTTTTGGGATTCCAGTGGTAAGGAATTGGTATCATTTAAGAATCACAAGTACAATAATTCTCTCTGTAATATTTTCTATATCCTTTTTTCTGTCAAAAGCATTTATGTTGTTTCTACATCTTTTAGAGAATTCTATTTTAATTCTTTTGTATTTAACCCAGAGGAGGACTTGCTAAATTTCTGATCACGAATCACGAATCATGACCATCCTGTTATTTGTCGATTGCCTTGAGCAGGCCCCAGTAACGTCTCCTTCATCCTAGCCCTGAGATCTATATTCAAGGCTCTTTAGGAGAATGAGACCCATCATTGTTACTGGTATTTGGCATATTGGGTATGCCACGGGGAGTTTGCCAGACTCTGCAGTGTGGGCAGGTTACATTCGGTAGCCTGCCAGTTTGTCCAAAGTAGGAATGAGAAAATAAGATGTCATAATAAGATGTTGCACGGCATTCGCTGCCACGCAGTTCTGGGAGCTGGTTTTTATAGTCTCTGATTCTTGGCCGTTGATGGGATTACACGGCGCCAGGGGGCCAGTTGGTGGGTGTAACCCCCGCCTACTGGAATTCGGAGAACCAGCCACCACCATGCTGAGACCACTGTCCGCACACCTGAAGGTACCAGCAGAGGAACAAAGGCAAGTGGGTCCCGGGACTGAGATCTCCAAGCCTACTTGGATCGAGGCTGAGCATCCTCCACCCAGATCCTCCGAATTTCAGTATGCAGGGGTCACACCCAACAACTGGCCCCCTGGCGCCGTGTAATTCCATCAATGGCCAAGACTCAGAAACTATAAAATTTCTAATACTATAAATAAATTTCACTTAATGAAAATTAATTTCATTAATGTCTAATATTATTAATTTCTAATAATAATATGAACTTTATAAAATTAAGCATCCTCTATTTTTTTAAAGTTTCAATTTTATTTTATTTTTTTAATTAGTGAAACACAATGAGGTAAAATTGTAGACTTACAAACTTTCATGCTTAAGTTTCAGTTATACAATGATCGAGTACCCATCCCTCTACCAGTGACCATTCTCCCGCACCAATAATCTAAGTAGCCCTCTAACCCCCACCCCCACGCCCCACCACACCCCACCTCTGTGGCAGTGCATTCCCTTTTGCTCATTCTTTCCTTCAGAGTCTTGCAGTTTGCAATAGAGGTATTGAGTGGCCATTGTGTACTGTCTATAGTCTACTTTCAGAAAGTATCTCGCGACACAAGTGAGTACTCCGAACATCTTTACTTGGTGTTCCCTTCTCTATCTGAGCTGACTTCCCCCAGCATGTGCTGCAGGTTTCAAGCATTGGAGCAGACATCCTGGTACGTATCTAAACTATTCTTGGGTGTTCGACTCCCATTCTATTACTTTATGTTCCCAAGATGAGAGCAGTCTTTCTATGTCTGTCCCTCTCTTTCTGGCTCATTAAACTTAGTATGATACTTTCCATGTAGAACCACTTGTATGTAAATTTCGTGACTTCATCTTTTCTAACAGCTGCATAGTACTCCATTGTGTAGATGTACCAAAGTTTTTTAACCAGTCATCTGTTCTCGGGCACTTGGGTTTTGTCCAAATTTTGGCTATTGTGAACAGTGCAGCAATGAATATAGAAATGTAGTGTCATTTCAACTGTATTTTTTTGCCTCTCCAGGATATATTCCCAGGAGTGGAATTGCTTGGTCAGATGGGAGCTCAATTTTTAATTTTTTGACAATCGTCCAGACTGTTTTCCAAAAGGGCTGAACCATTCGGCATTCCACCAGCCGTGAAGGAAAGTCCCTTTCTCCCCACATCCACACCATCACCTGTTGTTTTTGTTCTTTTGGATGTGGGCAAGTCTCTGTGGTGTGAGATGATATCTCATTGTTGTTTTGATCTGCATCTCCCTGATGATTAGTGATGTAGCGCATTTTCTCATGTGCCTTTTTGCCATTTGGATTTCTTCTTAGAAAGTTTCTGTTCATTTCATTGCCTGACTTTTTGATGAGGTTGGATGTTATCTTTTTGTGAAGTTCTACCAGTGCTTTGTATATCCTTGACATCAACGACTTGTTGGATGGGTATTGAAAAAATATCCTTTCCCATTCTGAAAACTGTCTTTGAATTTTGGTCACTGTTTCTTTTGAAGTACAGGGCTTCTTAGTTTAAGATAGTCCCATTTCTCTATCTTTGTTTTCACTTGCTTGGGGAGTGGTGTGTCATCTTTGAAGATACCATTACCTTCAAAGTTGTGGAGGGTTTTGCCAACCTTGTATTCAATGTATCTTACGGACTCCAATCTGATGTTGAGGTCTTTAATACATTTTCCTTTTTTCTTTTTCTTTTTTGCCTTTTGGGTCACACCCGGCAATGCACAGGGGTTACTCCTGGATCTGCTCTCAGGAATTACCCCTGGAAGTGCTCAGGGGACCATATGGGATGCTGGGAATTGAACCCAGGTTGGCTGCGTGCAAGTTAAATGCCCTACCCGCTGTACTATTGCTCCAGCCCCAATACATTTTCATCTTACTTTTGTACATGGTGTTAGGTAGAGATCTGAGACCATTTTTTTGCATGTAGCTGTTGAGTATTGCCAGCACCATTTGTTAAGAGAGTCTATCCTTGCTCCACTTCACATTTCTTGCTCCCTCATCAAAGATTTGATGATCATATATTTGGGGGGAGGTTTCCTTATATTCAACCCTGTTCCATTGGTCTTCAGCTCTGCCTTTGTTCCAATACCATGCTGTTTTAATTGTTACAGCTTTTTAGTAGAGTTGAGGTTGGAGTGGTTGATTCCTCCCATTTCCCCCCAAAGAATTGCTTTAGCTATTCGTGGGTGCTTATTGTTACATATGAATTTTAGAAGTGTTTGCTCCATTTCTTTGAAGAATGTCATGGGTATCTTTATAGGGATCACATTAAATTTGTACAATGCTTTGGGAAGTATTGCCATTTTGACAGTGTTAATTCTCCCAATCCATAAGCAGGGAATATCTTTCCATTTCATTGTGTTCTCTTTTATTTCCTGAAGTAGCTTTTTGTAGTTTTCTTCATACTAGTCTTTTACGTCCTTAGTCAAGCTGTTTCCTAGGTACTTGATTTTCTGGGGCACAATTGTGAACAGGATTGTTTTTTGCATGTCACTTTCTTCTCTCTCATTATTTGCATATAGGAAAGCCATGGACTTCTGGGTATTGATTTTATAGCCTGTTACTTTACTATACAAGTCTATTGTTTATAAGAGTTTCTTGGTAGAGTTTTAGGGTTCTCTCAGTATAGTATCATATCATCTGCAAATAGTGATAGCTTGATTTCTTCCATTCCTACCCAAATGCCCATAATATCTTTTTCTTGCCTAAGTGCTATTGCAAGTTTATAACTGCTATTCTATTACTATATTGAATAGCAGTGGAGAGAGTGGGCATCCTTTTCTTGTCTCTTATTTTAGAGGGAAGGCTCTTAGGTTTTCCCCAGGGAGGATGATGCTTGCCATAGGCTTGTGGTACATGGCTTTAACTACATTGAGGACAGTCCCTTCTATGCTAATTTTGGTGAGGATTTTCATCATAAACAGGTGCTGGATCTTTTCAAATGCTTTCTCTGCATCTATTCATATGATCATATGTTTTTTTATCTTTTCTTTTGCTGATATTATGGATTATGTTGATTGATTTCCAAAACCATCCTTGCATCCTCAGGATGAATCTCACTTGGTCATGGTGTATGATCTTTTGATGAGTTGTTGAATTCTATTTGCTAGTATTTTGTTGAGAATCTTCGCATCCGAGTTCATCGAGGATATCAGTCTGTCTTTTTTTTTCTTGTGGTGTCTTTCTTTCCTTTTGGCATTAGAGAGATTTGGGCCCCATAAAAACTGTTTGAGAGAGTTTCTGTTTCTTTGATTTCCTGGAAAAGCTTGAGAAGAACTGGCAATAGGTCCTCTTTAAATGTTTGGAAAAATTCGCAAATGAATCCATCTGGACCTGCACTGTTGCTTTTGGGAAGACTTTAGATTAGTCTCAATTTCCTTGATATTAATAGGATTATTCAGGTATTCTGGATTGGAGTGATAGCACAGCGGGTAGGGCGTTTGCCTTGCACAAGCCAAAATGGCCGACCGAAGTTTGATTCCTCTGCCCCTCTTAGAGAACCCGGCCAGCTAAAGAGAATATCTCGCCCTCACAGCAAAGCCTGGCAAGCAACCTGTGACATATTCAATATGCAAAGCACAGTAACAAGTCTCACAATGTTACTGGGCCTGCTGGAGAAAATCTATTAATAATGGGAGGACAGTGCTATTCAGGTATTCTAGATCTTGATTCAGTCTTGGGAGATTATAGGAATCCAGAAATTTATTATTTTCTTCTAAGTTCTCATGTTTTGTGGCATACAGACATTCAAAGTAGTTTCTGATGATCTTTTGAATTTCTTTGGTCTCTGTTGGGATATCCCCCTTCTCATTTCTGATTTGGTTCATTAGGTTTTTCTCTCTCTCTTTCTTTGTGAGTCTTGCTAGAGGTTTATCTATTTTTTATTTTATCGAAGAACCAGCTCTTGGTTTTATTGATCATTCGAATTGTTTTTTAGGTTTCTATGTCGTTGATTTCTGCTCTAAGTTTTATAATCTCTTTCCTTCTTCCTGGTTTGGGCTCGTTTTGTTGGTCCTTTTCTAAGATCTTGAGCTGTGAAGTTAAGTTGTTTATGTGTTCCCTTTCTTCCTTCCTGAGAAATGCTTGCAGAGCTATAAACTTTCCCCTTAATGCAGTTTTAGCTGCATCCCATAGGTTCTGGTAGCTCATGTCTTCATTCTCATTTGTTTCAGGTATCTTTTGATTTCTTCATTGATTTCTTTCCTGAACCACTCATTGTTGAGCATTGAGTTGTTTAATTTCCAGGTGTTTTATTTGGTTTTCTGCATCTGTACATGATTAACTTCTATCTTTAGCGCATCATGGTCTGAGAAGTTAGTAGATACAATATCAATCTTCCTTATTCTGATGAGGTATGCTTTGTGGCCCAGCGCATAGTCTATTCTCGAAAATGTTCCATGTGCACTGGAAAAGAATGTGTATTCTTTTGGGGGGTGTATATAATCCCTATAAATCTATTAGATCTCTGTCTTCTCTTTCTTCCTCCAGAGCCATTATTTCCTTGCTGAGTTTTAATCTTCTTGATCTGTCTAGGGGTGATTTGGCAGTCTTGAAGAATCCAACTACTATTGTCTTGCTTGAAATGTCCTTCTTAAGGTATGCTAGTAGCTGTTGTAGGTATTTTTCTGGTCCCTCACTGGGTGCATATACATTTAGTCATGTGATTTCTTCCTGCTGTACATATCCCTTGATTAATAAATAATGACCTTCACTGTCTCTTCTAATCTTTTTCAACATGAAATCTACTATGTCTGAAACTAGTAAGGGCACTCCATCTTTTTTGAGGGGGTTGTTTGCTTGCAGGGTTATTTTCCATCCTTTAACTTTGAGTCTGTGTTTGATCTGATTGTTCGGATATGTTTCTTGTAGGCAGCAGAATGTTGGGTTCTGTCTCTGAATCCATTTTGCCAAATCTATTTTGCCACTCTGTGTCTCTTAATGGGTGAATTTATATTAATTGACATTGAGAGAGATTATTGTTATGGGGTTTTGTTTCATTTTTCTGTACGGGTTTGTTGTGCTTGTAGGGGTTTTTCTTATCTTACAGTAGCCCCTTTAGTCCTTCTTTTAGGTTTGGTTTTGAGTCTATGAAGTTTATGAGCTGTTGTTTATCCACAAAATAGTGTACCATTCCTCCGAGTTTGAGTGAGAGTTTAGCCAGATAAAGTTTTCTTGGTGAAGCATTCATTTCATTGAGTTTTTTCACTATATCTTGCCATTGTCTTAAGGCTTGGAGGGATTCCTCTGATTCTTCTACTGTGAATCTAAGGGGTGCTCCTTTGTATGTGATTTCCTTCTTTGATCTTGCTGCTTGCAGTATTATGTTTCTATCCGTGGCATCCATTATTCTAACAATGATATGTCTTGGAATGTTTTCTTAGGGTCTCTTTTAGCTGGTATCCTTCGGGCTCCTTGAATCTAGGTGCCTGCATCATCCTGCTCTGGGAACTTTTCAGCAATGATTTGTTTAACCATGGATTTTTCACTGGGACTATTTCCCTGACCTTCTTGTACACCAATGATTCTAATGTTTTTCCTCTTGGAATCATCCCCTATTACTCAGATTAGCTCTAGAGCTATTTTCAGGTCTCTTGCCATTGTTTGTTGTTGCCTATAGGCTTCCTGCATCTCATCTTCCAGCTCACTGATTCTGTTTCCAGCTGTAGCTATTCTACTGGTGAGGGCACAGACTGAGTTTTTTATTTCATCTACTGAATCTTTTGATATGCCAGACACAGTAACAACAAAGTCTCCAATGGAGACGTTACTGGGCCCGCTCGAGCAAATCGATGATCAACAGGAGGGCCTTTACTTTACTTTTACTGAATCTTTTATTCATAACATTTCTGTACATAGTTTTCCAATTTCTGCTCTCATTTCTTTCTGTATTTTCTCGATTTTTTATGTCCTCCTTTAATTTACTGGATATAGGTCTCACTGTTTCATTGAGTTCATTGAACATCTTCATTACTTCATATCTGAATTTTTCTCAGAAAGCTCCCTTAATTGAGTAACACCTAATGAGTCTTCTAGACTCTTCACTGTCTTCTCCTCATGATGTGGATTTGCGTTGTTTCTTCATGTTGGTGTGGTTGTATGTAGACTGAGACGTTACATAAGATTGTTGGGTATGAGTAACTTATCTGCGCCCCAGTGAACATCCTCAGGCCCCAAATTAGACCACGCCCACTTCTGCAGATGCCACGCCCACTTCGAGTCTCTGGTGTGTGTGTGTGGGGGGGGGGTACAACCTGGGAGGAGAAGACTGGGCACAGCCTTGGAGACGAACAGGAAGAGGCTCAGGGATGGAGGGCTGCCCAGGGTCCTAGAGGACATCTAGTTTTCATACGCGAGGAAAGTGAAGTCCCGAGTTTTAAAATGGCTGATATGGGAGGATAAGAAGACCGGGGACCTCACCTTCCTCTGTTTTTTTTTTCAGTTTATTATTCTTTTTTAATCAGTCAAATGTTCTTATGCCAATTTGTGATAACTTTTAAAAATTTCTTTCATGAAAATATAAAAAAAATCACAGGTAGCTTTTTTTATTCACAATTCTAAGTAGAAACGCATATAGATTGGAGATTAAGTAACTGCAGCATTTAAAAATAAATAAATATCACTCTAAGGTAATTGTCTTGACATTTTTATTAGAGAAAATTTTAGGTGCTTGAGAAAATTTAATTTTTGTTCCATATTTTAAAAGATATAGTTTAATAAAGTCATAACTCTTTTTTTGTTTGTTTGGTTTTGGGGCACACCTGGTGTTGCTCAGGGCTGTTCCTGGCTCTGTGCTCAGGAATTATTCCTGCTGGACAGGGAGAACCATATGGGATGCATGGGATTTAACCTAGGTCAGCAGCAAAGACCTGCCCACTGCACTATCTCGTCAACCCTCATTAACCCATTTTTAGTAATTAAAATATTGAGTAATAATCCAAAACGATAAAAGAACTTGTGTCAGATCCTGCAAAAAAGAACACATATCACATGGGAAAGGAGAGAAATGCAAAGACATATTTGAGGGAGGAGCCAGTGTGTAGATAAACATGAAGAGGATTTAACCAAATACATGCACAAAAGCACCAGCAGGTTAAGGGATCTGAGGAAGGTGAAAAGATATGTTTCAACTTTTCCCATAAATTATGCCCTGTGAAACAAATTTTTGTTTTGCTCTAAACTGGGAACTTTTGAAACTGTTTTGTAAATTGTCACTAAAATCCTGCACATTGCTAATTTCATTGTTCCCCCTTCTGCCAACCAACAAAGCAAATTGAAACATTAACAAAATAAGGAATGAACTGAATTGCCCCGTTGCAAAACATCAACCTTGTACTTCAAAATAAACTAATTGTGGCATGCTTGACACTTAAGATTCTAAGTGTATAAAAAACTGCAATTCCCAGTAATACACAGAGCATTTTGAAGTCCCTTAAGGTATTGAGCAACTAGATCTTGATAATTTGATAAAATTATTATTTGACAAATTAGAAAAGTGCAAGTTTGCTAAATGATGAATTAGTATTCCATGAAATAATTAGACTGACAAAGTCTTTAGAGAATTGTTATTGAACCATTTTGTTTTCAGCACATTGACCTGACCTTATTTAAGGACAGGTGAGACAAAGTTACAGTCCTTGACATCAATAAAGAGACTTTGATTACTGTGGAACTGAGCACCATTCTTCTAACATAAACTTAAAATAAGAATATCTTTTAATATTAGCAAAGTTTAGCATCTTAGTATTCTTATCGCCTCTTTATTTTGTCTGTTCCTGAGTATGATGACTGGTTTTCAGGAGAAAATATTAATATTTTAGATATATCTACAAGTTTTAGTTAACTTAGTTTGATACCACACAAACGAAGAAGGTGGAAATATATGATATTTTGCTTCTGGGATAGGGTAAAAATATGGGTTTCCCACTCAGCATCCACTCATACTTGAAAGGTAAAATACTTTCACTATTTTTATTTTGGAGAGAGTATTCCGGCTCACATTAAGATTGCACTGAGACTACTGAGGAAGTATCCTGTTAGTCAACATCCATTTCAGTGTGTGGTGGGAAGGGTGTTTCATTATTGTCACATGAGGATGCAGGTCAATCGAGCTTTAATGTCATCATGGACACATTTCTAAAATCCGTTTAGAGGTTGTATGTGGTTAAGTATTGTATAATCTCCTGGCAGCTAGGAAGAGCCCCAGTGACTCTCCCTCTCACCACCTGCATTCCTGGGCTCCAGCCACTCCCCCAGGCAGGGCGCCCGTGCCATGGGCGGATGGAGGAGGAAACGAGGGTCAAGCCAGTTGATTGATACGTTGTCATTTATTCTATTCTCCCCATACACCTGTTCCGATCTCTCTGAGCCCCCCATTCTAGTCTCACACTGACCCTCATTCCCGTCTCCTCCTGTCTCTCCACTAATCTCTCCGTGCTCCGTTTCGCAGTCTGGGCTCTCTCTCTCTCTCTCTCTCTCTCTCTCTCTCTCTCTCTCTCTCTCTCTCTCTCTCTCTCTCTCTCTCTCCACGTGCCTGCTCCTGTATTCTTCTACATTCTTCTCCCTCTGCCCCCTTTCTAGTCTCTACATGCTCCATCTTGCAGCGCTGCTCTCTCTCTATCTCTGTCTCTGTCTCTCTGTCTCTCTCCCTCTCTCTCTCTCATCTCTCTCCTACTCTCTCCTCTCTCTCTCTCAACTTCTCTCCAATTCCCCAGCACTGGGGGTAGATGCTACACCTAGTCTGGTAGCAAAATCAACATAAGAAAGTCTTCCTGACCACCCATCAGGCTCAAAGGCTGAAACACTACTTAGGGATGTTCCTCTTCTCCTTAGTCCCCTTAGTCCAATAACTTAATTCACATCTTTAATTAACATCTTAATTCCACTTCTTAATATTAGTTATTTTGTGTGGGCACAGTAAGAGATACATTGAACTTGTAAGGTTGCTCTCCTGGGAACATCTCATCACAGACTCAGACTATAGTGCTCAGGCTAGATTAATATTTTCTATCCCTAGCAGGGTCTAAATCTAGTTATTACTTTTTTGTATCATGACAGAATTTGTCCATGACCATGCTCTTAACTTATGGTTAAGTATTATGGTGCTTTGGCCAGGCCCATTTTGATGCCAAGGAAACACATAGCTCACAGCTTGCCCCTGGGTCCATCCAGTCCCTAATTGGGACCCTGATTTTGGGGTACTAAGAAGTAAGAGCAACTGAGGCTTAAGTCTAGACAACAGATGTCCAGGTGGTAAATGTCATTCAGAATTAATTAACTCCCAAGTTACGAAAGTATACATTGACTGTCTTCTTGTGTCCATACAAAAAGGACATTGCACTGAATTAACTATGCAAAGAACTTAAGGAGAAGAGAAAAACAATATTTACAAGTCAACAGAGCACAAAGAAAGAGATAAACAAATAAACACAGAGGAATGGGAGCACTGTGATGGGAGTAACCCAATAAACCTAAGCTCCCTGTGTAAGGCGGAAAGGACAAACCAATGTTATCCTATATCCATTTAGAGTTTGTATGTGGTTAAGTATAATTCTCAACAATTATGCATAAAATCTAAACTGGTGGACTTTGAATTAAAGCACCTTGCCCCTCTGCTTTAGTGAGTGAGTCTCAGTCCATCTTTTCAGGTCTTATAAAACACAGTCTGACCTCACCCAAACAAGGAATGTGCCTTTGAACTGTAACTCTTCCAGAAGTCTCCAATTTCTCAGCCAATTAAATTATGTTTTGGAGTCACTATGCCTGCATACTCGCACAGTCCTGTGGACCCATTCTTCAAAAGTCATCTTCCTTGCGCTAGTTTAGTTTCTCTTGAAATCCTTGACTGACTTGGCTTTGCACCCATTCTTGCTGGAGTGGAAAATTGGGACTATCATGCATTTCTGACATTTTGATAAATAGCATGTTTTTATAAATAGATGGGCTGGACACGTAATGAGATTTGGAGATGACCGCTGGACTAGAGTCATTACCGACTAAATTCCACAGGATGTCAAAAGATCACGTGGCCGCCCACCTATGAGATGGTCAGACTGCTTCATCAAGAGCCTGAACAATCGATTTGATGCTCTCAGTGTTCCTTGCCATTGGGCTGCATTAGCATGCAACAGGGATGAATGGAGACGTTGCTGGACCCCGCTCAAGTGAATCGATGAATAAGGGGATGTCAAGTGATCAAGTGATCAAGCATGCTTATCTTCTAAGTGTTTCTATCTTTCTAAGTTGCTTCTTAAGTGATCCTTTAACTAGAAAGAGCCAATTTGGGGGACAAAGTAGAACATTTAGTTCCTGTGGATTAAAAAAAAATAACATCTGCAGGTTTCTGGTTTATTTCCCTCAAAAAGTCTAAGGTATAGAAAGTAATAATAAAAAAAGAATGCAGAAGATTGACTACTATTCACTTCCACAGTTCTTCTGTTCTCCATAACCTATAATCTGAATATTCATATATCTCTATAATAACCATGCTATAGTGATTATATTTTTCACCTATCCCACTTACTACTTTTTTTCTTTTGATGTTACCTTTTTATTTAGTTTGCCTTAGTTTTCTTCATGATTATAGTTTTAAGCTGCCTTTTCCATCTTGTCATTTTATCATAAATGATGACTTGCAACTTTCTTGTAATTTTACTTTGTTAGTTCAGCAATCTCTTTAATAACTTTCCTATTCTATATTTACAAAATAAATAAAACTTGCTTCTCTTAATTCTACAAAGTGATTAATAAAAACTTATAATAAAGAAAGATTTATAAAACAGATCTCCCATATGGTTTGGGATATTTTTATCATCTAAAATGCTTTATTATTTTCTATTTCCTTCCTCTAGTAGGACTTTTACCATATTGCATTTATCGTGTGGCATTACCAATAGGCATTTTTGTCATATGGCTTATTCATATGTTTTCTTATTTTGAAATTCATATGTTTTCTTATTTTGAAATATCCTGAAACATCAGTAACTGATATGCTATCGAAGAATTTGGACAATTTTTAAGTGTCTAAAATGAATTTTGAAGTTTTAATGCTAATAAAAATGTCATTGCTTTAATTATATTTTTGAGAAAAATCTATTGTGGTTTCTAATCTTGAGCTATATTTTGGTTCTACACAGTTTTAAATTAAATTGTTCTAACTCTGCTTTCTCTTTACCACCTTCACCTACAAAGAAGTCCCTCATTTTGAGGTTATCCTTTACTTCCTTAGACTTCACTCTGGTTCCTCTCACCTACCCTGAAATGAAAGCTCTAATCCACCAGGATTTGTCGTTTCTCTTTGTTTTTTTTTAAAAAATAATAATAATAATAATAATAATATTGGCTCATACTGGATTAATATTATATGTGCTTGGCATCACTGAGTCCTCATCATCATCTCTTAGTACACATTGGGACAATCTTTCATGTAGTCTCATAAAGCTTTTAGTAATCTGGTCCCATTTTGTGGTTGGGCTATCCAATTCCAATCAATGAATGGCAAATTTACTTTATGGTATTAATTTTTGGTTTGTTATGTGTTATTTGATTCCCTTTGTTAATTAGTATGCAGGATTTAATATTTAGGTTTTCAATGTGATGAAAAGGAAGCCCGGAAGTATAGCTATTTAAATTATAAATGGTAGCAGTTGTTTAGGATCTTTTCAGAGGCTTTCTATAAACCTAAATTTCTTAATTCCTTTTGAAAATTAAACTGTCAGAGCCAGGATAAGAATATGGTGGATGCCTGGGATTGACACTGTAGGTCCCTACAAGAAGTTGCCCCCAGGATCCCTGGGAATCACTTGAAAGGATACTCTCCCCAGCTTTCCTAAAATAACAAGCCATAAGCATCACATAATTTCTTCTCTTGTCTCTGCAAGTTTGGGCTACAACTGGCAGTGTTCAGGATTTCCTCCTGGTTCTGTGCTAAGGGCAACACATAGTGATACTCAAGGGACCATTTTTATTTTCTGCTTGCTTTTTATTATTAATTTATTTATTATCGAATCACGGCGAGATATAGTTAAAAAGTTTTTGTAATGGGGTTTCAGTTATACAATGTTCCAGCAACCATCCCTCCACCAGTGTATATTTCCCATCACCAATATACCCTGATCCCTGTATCCCTCCTGCTACCCCACTCCAGCCTCTCTTTCCTTTCTTTCTCCCCCCACACCTCTCTCTCTTTCTCTCTGTCTCTCTGTCTCTCTGTCTCTGTCTCTGTCTCTCCATCTCTTTCTCTGTCTCTCTCTCTCTCTCCCTCTCCACTCCCCCCCCCCACTCCATTTGGGCATTATAGTTTGCAATACACATACTGAGAGACCATCATGTTTGGTCCTTTACCCACTTTCAGCACACATATTCCATCTAGAGAGATGATTTCCAAACACATTGTCATAATGCTCCCTTTTCTATCTCAACTGCCCTCTCTCCCAGAACTTGAGGCAGTCTTTCAAATATGTGTCGTTTGTCCTGGCCCTTGTTTCTACTCTTCTTGGATGTTCATCTCATACTGTGTTTTTTGTTGTTTATTTGTTTTTATATCCCACAAATGAGTGTGGTCATTCTATGTCAGTCCTTTTCCTTCTGACTCATGTCATTCAGCATGATGCTCTCTGTGTTCATACATTCATAAGCAAATTTCATGACTCCACTTTTTTCTGTCACTGTCCTCCGTTGTTCATCAATTTGCTCGAGCGGGTCCAGTAATGTCTCCATTGTGACAATTGTTACTGTGTTTGGCATATTGAATACGTCACGGGTAGCTTGCCAGGCTTTGCCATGTGGGCAAGATACTCTCAGTAGCTTGCCAGGCTCTCTGAAAGGGACAGAGGAATCGAACTTGGGTCAGCCATGTTGGCTGCTCGCAAGACAAACGCCCTACCCGCTATGCTCCAGCCCACTTTTTTTCTAACAATGTTTAATGCTCCATTGTGTAGATGTACTGTAGTTTCTTTAACCAATCATCTGTTTTTAGGCACTCAGGTTATTTCCAGATTCTGGCTATTGTGAACAGAGCTGCAATGAACATACAAGTGCAGATATCAAATATCATTTCTGCTGTGTGTTTTTGCAACTTGAGGGTATATTCCCAGAAGTGGTAACATTGGGTCATATGGAAGCTCAATTTACAGTTTTGTGAGGAATGTCCATATTGTTTTCCAAAAAGGCTGTACCAGTTAGCATTCCCACTAACAATGGATGAGAGTCCTTTTCTCACCCTCATCTGCACCAGCACTGGTTGTTCTTTTTCTTTTATGCCTTGTGCCATTCTCTGGTGTAAGATGATACCACATTGTTGTTTTGATTTTCATCTCTCTGATGAATAGTAATGTAGAACATTTTTTCATGTGCCTTGTGGTAATTTGTATTTCTTCTGTGAGGAAGTTTCTGTACATTTTTCTCCCATAGTTTTTGATTAGGTCAGAGGGCTTTTGTTTGTTTGTTTGTTTAATATAAAGTTCTACCCATGCCTTATGTATCTTGGATATTAACCTTTTACCTGATAGCTATTGAGTAAATAAATTTTCCCATTCCGTGGGCTGTCTCTGTATCTTGGTCACCATTTTTTTTGAGGTGCAGAAGTTTCTTAGCTTAGTGTAGTCCCATTTGTTCATCTTTGCTTCCACTTGCTTGGTCATTTATGCTTCATCTTAGAAATGCCTTTAGTTTCTGGGACTGGAGTGATAGTACAGTGGGTAGAGAGTTTGCCTTGCACGCCACTGACCAGAGTTCAATTCCCAGCATACCATATGGTCCCCTGAGCACTGCCAGGAGTAATTCCTGAATGCAGAGCCAAGAATAACCCCTCTACATTGCCAGGTGTGATCCAAAAAGAAAAAAAAATGCCTTTAGTTTCAAGGGAACCATTTATGATTCCAGACATTGAAAATTGGTTTTATGTCATGGAGATCGAGGCTCATCTCCTAAACACACACACACACACACACACACACACACACACTCTCTCTCTCTCTCTCTCTCTCTCTCTCTCTCTCTCTCTCTCTCACGCGTGCACACACTCACTCATTCTCTCTCTCTCTCTTTTTCTCTCCCCCTGATTTTATGTAATTTCCTAATGTTCTTAATACTTAGAATTCACAGCAATTCTTTCTTTACAATAAAGTTAAGTGTTGTGAAATCTTTATCATTGAAACTCTTGAACTATTTATGAAATTCAGATACATTTTTAATCATAGTCTATGATCCTTGTAGTTGACTTTGTATCTTTCATCATAGCTTATATTAGTTTTCTACTGACACCATTATTTCCACAACTATATAAATTTAACATACCCAGTTCAGTGTCTGAATTCTGTAGGTTCCAATTCTTATCAACTGTTTTTTTCTGCTTTATTTTCACAAGTCTAAAACATGATCTTGTGAACTGAATAGAATTGATCTCCAAGGTCATGAAATTGTTAACAGGATGCAGTAGAGGTTTAACCATTTCATTGTGGGTTTTGTTACTATGCTAGTTCCCTTTCCAGCTAATAGCTAACTACTGTGTTTAGTTGGAAATATATATATATATATTAATTTTAGGACTCTTCTCTCATAACTGCAACATACCAAATCTTTCTTGGGTTTTTGTATTTTTTGTTTCAAATCTTTTGTCTGCTTCTATAAGGAGATAATTCTCTCCTTTCCAGGGTCATGAACCTAGATAATAAACTCTCTCCTTCCCTTAAAGTCTGCAATATTAAATATATGTGAATTCCCTTTTTCTTTGTAACATAACAGTCATAGATTCCACAACCTGGGAGACTATTCTTCCTATCACGGAATTACATTAATTGTAGGTTACCCATTTGGGGAAACGTCTCCCCAATTTCAGCATTAAATTCCTTCAATATTCTCCAATGTACTATATTTGATTTTAAGGAATATTGCCCAAAGAGTCATGAATTACCTCCAATGAAGAAGTAGATAGCTATATATGGAGATTTTATTGGGTAAATTATTTTCTGTGGCCATAAGTATCTATTCAACTTGTCTCCCCTATTTTGTTTTTGAGAACTGAATTTGAAAGCTGATCTTTAATTGTTATCTAAGTATCTTATATGTGAAAATATATTTCCCAATGATTTTAGAATCTCATATAGTACTTTCATCAGTATTTTTTACCTACCAAGCTTCAGTTTATTTCACAGTTCTTAAAATATACAGCCTAATTTAATCCTTATTATGTAAATAGCTTGCCACTTTTACGTAAAGATATTAGACTTAGAGAACTTAATTTTTTATTTAAAAACACATGACACAAATACAAATTAAGTATTAAATATATATTTCATGTGTGTAAAGTTTATTTCACTTTACATCAATCCATACTTATCAAAAATACATTACTTCTTGTTTTCATAGACCAAAGCTCTATTTTTTTACAAAACTTTTGTGTGTGCTATATTTTTTTAAATTTTTTTGTTTGAGGCCACATGCAACAGAGTTCAGGGCCACTCTTAGTGATGCCAGGGGAATGATGAAGAGATAAGGAACCTGCCCATGATTCCTACATGCAGGGAATATATGCTCCAATTATATGAACCAACTCCCTGGCCGCTACAGCCTATGTTTTATAAAAACTCTATAAACTTTCAGTTGACATTATGTTTCAAATATTTTTCAATTTCTGTTGATTATCTATATTCTTATTTTAAAAAATTCTTTATTGTTTTATGACCCCTTTTCTTTTCTAAAGTTCAATATTTGAGACAGTTATTTGCATTCCTAATATCATGCACAATTTATTAATTGAATGCAATCCAATACTTTTCCCCACTAAGAAGATTTTGAAAAATGAATAATCTGACTTCAAGTCACTTTAAAAGTCATTTATTGACTACCTAGTTCTGTTAAGTCTAAAAGCTAGGTGAATTAAAGATGAGAAAGGTATTATCAAAGTGCTCAAAATCATTTTAAAAAATAATCTTTCAAGAAATAGGTTACTGCAATTTAACCTGAACAACGAAAAGAAAAAGCCATTTCATTCTATGAAAGAGACGTAATTAGAAAACAAAATTCAACCAAGAGATTATTAAGAAAGCATAATGAGAGGTCAATTTCCTCATGAAATACTCAGCAAGAACCTAAGAAAAATGATGGTTTAACAAATCTATAGCAAGTTTAATGTATCATGACTATGAAGGTTGATAACAGGGTTACTCTATGTGGCTAAATCAGTGAGAAAAATTTTACTATATAACAAAGTTCCTCAAAAGGACAAAGAAATACCAAATACAGTACATATGAAGATGGAGTTGAAAGGCAGACATCTCTGAATTAATAAAACAGCTCTTACCATAACCTAAACTCTACTCACACCTAATACTGAACTTTCCACCTCTGAAACTGTGAAAAATAAATTTCTGTGTTGAAGTTAACTAGTCTGTGGAATTTTGTCATTTATTATGCCACTACAAGAAGTTACCACCTCTTCTTTCTTTTCTTTTTATGTCTTTTCTTTTTCTTTATCTTTTCTTTCTTCCTTTTCTTTTAACTTTTCTTGATCTTAAACTCTGAAAAACCGAGTCAAGCATGCCAAATGGTTCAATGCTCAGGTTCATAGATGGTAGGTAGTGCTAGCAGAAACCATATGGTACTGTGGATTATACTGGGAGCACAAGAATGCAAGGCTCCAGCCCTTTGAACCCTCTCTCTGGCCCAACCAGCTTTCTTTATTTAATAATAAGTCTGTGAGTTACCAATTTTAATATTTTTAGGTAACCAGTTTTTGGTTAGTCTTTGACTTTTATCTATTGTGTGTCACTTTTCTATTTTGTATTTACTCCTAACAATTTCCCTTTAACTTACTTTAGTGTTAAATTCGTTTTCATTTTCTAATTTAAAATATAGGTACTGACCCCCAAAACAACTTTTAAATGTTTATCCTTCGAATTATTGTCATCTGATTCAGTTTGTCTCTATATGCAGCACTGGTTACTCTTCAAATTTTGTTTCCCTCTGAAAACAATGAAACAGTTTCAAATCGCTTCTCTTGATTGTCCCTTAATTTGTTTTCTTAAATTCCAGCTTTTCTTTTTCTTTTTTTAAAGCTTTTATAAAGCCTTTTATCCTATTTTTTTTCATCTGTTTTGATTCTCATGGTCACACGTAATTGAGCTTAGAGAGTTTACTGACTCTGTGCTCAGGGATTATTCCTAGCAGTGCTTTGGGGACCATATGTGGAGCTGGGGATGGAATCCATGTCAGCCACATGCCAGGCAAGAGGAATCCTGCCTTTTCCTTGTGGGGAATGTGGCGGCAGGGGGAAGCGGGGGAAGGTAAAACCTGGCACACTGAAGGTGTTCCCAGGCTTTGTGCTCATGTATTATTCCTGGATGACTCCAGAAACTCTATGGGTTGCCAGAGATGGTACCTGGTCTCATCCATGTTCACTCCTGTCTCTCTCTCTCCTTCTCTACTGGGCCCCAATCTGGAGTCAGGCCTCTTCCTGGCTCTGTGTCTGGATCTTGATCCCCAGCCCACTCTTACAGTCTAATTAAATTTCAAAACCATCGGGGGCTGAGTTTGCACATAGATGTGGTCACAATCAATAGGGATAAAGTTCTTTCCCTCAGGGGATGCTAATTCTAAGACAGATTCTCTTTCAGCAAGGTTGGAACCCCATGGGTGTGTTTCTCCTCTCCTTGTCCAACAAACATATAAGCATTCATAATACTAATCGTTTTGTATGGACACAGTAAGTGATGCATTAAGCTAATAGAATTGCTCCCCTGGGGTCATCCTGATCTCAGACTATAGTGCTCAGGCAAGATTGTTTTTTTCTATCACTAGCAGAGTCCTAATCTCGTCATTACTTTGATCATGACAGCATTTGTCCATGAGCAAACTCTTAACTTATAGTAAGAACTGTGGCATTTTGGCCAGGCCAATCTCGATGCCAGGGTAGCACATAGTTTACCGCTTGTCCTGGTTCCATCCAGTCGCTTGTTGGGACCCTGCTTTTGGAGGCGCTAGGAAGTGAGGGCAACTGAGACTTAAGCTGAGAAAGCAGATGCCTGGGAATGAATTATATTCAAAGCCAATTAAATCCCAAGTTACAAAAGCATAATATTAATTATCTTCTTGTGTCTATACAAAAGGACATTGCTTTAAAGTAAACTATTCAAAAGACATAAGGAGAGGAGAAAGGCAATATTAACTTATAGTACAAGTTCAGTGTCCTAGAAAGATCTGACTTTACAAACTAACAGAAACTGGTTAGGGGAATAAGCTGATTAACTGGTTGAGAAGAGAGCATAGAGAAGTGGTTACAGATAAACAAAAGAAGGGAATGACTCAGGAGCACTTTGATGGGTGTGACCCGATAATCCTAAATGCCTTGTGGCAAGGGAGAAAGGACAAAGAAATATTATCCTACAACAGGACACAACTAATCATAATTTTAAAAATTGGAAGAATTGTAAGAATTCAGAAAAAAAGTTGCAATTTTTCTAAGGAATTGGCTGAAAGACCTGTTCCCATGATCTAATTCTTACTATCATAAAGAAGAAAAATTGAATTGTATGCCAATTAATTGACAATATCTAGTGGAATGTTATAGAAAAATCCAGAAACATTACCATAGAAACATCCAGAGTTAATGAAATTTCATATATCACTAGCATGCAAGTCCAAAGGAGAGTTATATCATATAGTACATTATCATAATTCTTGCATTGCTCATCTACATAAATTATAGAGACAAAAGTTTCAATCATGCTAGAACTATTTTGGATAATTTTTGCATAAAAATGTGCACCATTTTATTACTAGATATTGTGAACCATTTGTGTTGTATATGATTGTCCATAATTATAGATCAACCTTAACAGACTGAGAATAATTCTTCATAAAAATAGATACCCCAATTAACATTAAATAGGAGTAAATTTTGGTTGTTTATGATTAGGATCAGAATTGTCATGGTCAACCAAAATATATAGTCATAATAGGAATCTTATTTTTTGTTGCTTTTTTATGAATCTTATTAATGTAAAATATTCACAATTATTCTGTGGCTGATTTGTAGTTTGTTAAGTAGTCAACAGCTAAGAGTTTGATAACAAGAGAGTAGAATTAGACAATTCTTCAGTAGCTTCTTAAATTGACTGTGATTATTTTCTTAATCATGAAAACAGCTTAACATTAAGTGTGTCAATGAACAGAATACTTATTCTGTGTAGTTCTGCCATATAATAATGTGTTCTTCCATACTGATTTATCTGACTTCACATTAACCCTGAGGATAAATTGGTCAAAACTATTATCCCCATTGAGATTGAGAAGTGAAATTTAGTGATTTGAGTCAGGTCTCACATCTGATAGCATTCATTATTAATATTTTCAAATCCAAACACTACTTTTGTAAATACTCCCCTAGATAGGTAGAAAATAATCCCCTATTGTTCAGGTCAATACCTTATTAACTTTATTTTAGCTGCACAATTCTTCCTGTTTGTTTAACTTTCTGCTTGAATGATACATTCATGTTCTTGCCTTTGTGTATATTACAGATAAGAATACATGTTGCCTCACATTTACCAGATGCATTCTCTCTACATAACATTATAAATAGGTCTAACAGGCCAAAAATAAATGAAATAACTGATTAACATTATTAGTGTGAATATATTCAATGACTAAAAACATTTAGCATTATTTGCCTCTAATAAAGAATATCTATTTTAATTCACAAAATATTTTCATTTCAGCCATTCCATCTGGTTTTAAAATAGAGAAGAGTAGCAGTCCCATTCATATAATTCTGGAATGTTAGTAAATGTGTCACTGGCTTAGAAACAAACAAAAACTGCATTGCATTTGCATTTGCTCAGTAATTGGAATATTCTGATGAATGTAAGAGATGGCAAGAGGTATATCTGTTAGTCATGTTTACATACTTTCAAAGGAAGGTTTCCCCAAATGTGATTAATTTAAGTACTTAGATGCCTTAATTAAATTAGTAGAACACTAACTAGAAGAATTTTGTTATTGGGTTTATTATGTTACTATGTAACTTGCGTGTGATAAAATTAAATTTCAATTTTCATTAAAATATTGAACAAATGATCCTCTGATTTTATATGTATCATTAGAAAATGTGTGTTTTCTCCCTTAGCATTTGTAACAAAAGTGAACTCTCAGTGAGAATATAATCAATTATTTAGGAGAGAAAAATAAAATAGCATGGGAGACATAATATAACTGGGAAAATATTAGTTTTCCCATTTAATACTATTATTATTGGAGGAAAGAATATCTCTGAAACATCATTTTATGATTTTATATGTGTGAGTATGCATATGATGTCAGGGATCATACTAAAGCTTGATACATACTAAGCACATTCTCTACCACTAAGTTTTATCACTCACCATGTATAATAATTTTTAATAAATGTAAAACTTGGGGTTTCATTGATAGTACAGTGGGTAGTGCACTTGTCTTGCCCTTGACTGACCTTCATTAGGTGCCTGACATCTCGCATGGTTCCCTGAGCACTGCCAGGAATAACTCCTGAGTTTAGAGCCAGGAATAGGACCTGAGCATCACTGGGTGTGGCCGCCAAACCAAATAAATAAAATTTATACCCTCTCCTCCCTGGAGACTGGCTCACATCTCAAACTGTGATGTGTTCTCTTGTTTCCCCTCCTCCCTCCCCCCCCACCCCCCCGCCTTGGAGAAGCCATAAGACTCTCTTGAATAGGTGTCTCTCTCTCTCTCTTCATTTTCCCTCACTTTTCTCTAAGTAAATTTATTTAAATAAGCCTATTTTACTTAACTGAAAAAATAAAAGTAGCATTAAAATATTTGGAATGGTTGTTACATCATATAGCTTATGACAAATGCCTCTGATTTGAAAAATATTCAATAAACAGCAGACAGTACAACATTGGCTACTGTTGACTTGTGGTATGACCTCTGAGAAACAAGGTTATATTTTCTGCTTCAATTTTCCAAACTATTCAGTAAAATTTGAAATGTCACCTGCCTCTTTTCTACCCTGAAAGAATGAAAAGATCAGACAATAGTTGCTGGCTTCATGCCCAAACCCTTCACATTATTTCACTTGGGAATTAACAACCTTGATATGAAAATGAAAAAAAAAATGCTGTTTTTTTGAAAGGTGTTTGTCTTATACTATGAATACAACAGTATACCCTACACAAATTCATGTCCTATTTTCTATTTTTTTTCTGTAACTATTTTTTTTTAATTTCAGGGAAAGTGCAGAGTATAAACCACCTAATGACTAAGAAGGAAAGACATAGAGGGTGATATATTAGAATTAGAAAAGAAGTCTAAGGCCATACCACCCTGAATGCGCCCAATCTCGTCTATTGTTTTTTTAACCCAAAACTATGCTGTGAAGAGTTTATAATTCATATGTGGAGCATATGTGCATTTAGATAAAGATAACGTCCCTGTTTGTTATTTCCTTGAGTTTAAAGCACCTACTCATGTGCTAATTGTTTGCATTCAAAAGTTGTATCTGGTGACAATAGTTTAAAAGGTTTCTGCTAAGTAAAAGTTAGCAAAAGGCAAGGTTGATTTGGGAGATCTTGTAAAATGCCTCGAGTTAGCAATGGGATAAACAACATCATGTCTTTTTTTCGCTTATTGTCTCATGTTCCCCAGAAATGTTGCATTATGCAGGATACAGAAAAAAATATTGTTAAGCCTATCCTATAGCTGTGACACACATGGGAAATATATGTGCTTACTGCAATCTACTGGTTTTTATAATAGTTTATATAAAATGCTTTTTAAAAATACAGTTTCTGGGCTTTAGGGATGCGTAATTTAAAAATTATGTTTATATTTAAATAGATAGATCATTAGTAATTACTATCTTATGGTGACAGGGATTAAATCCACAGCTCCCCCATGCAAAGCTTGTGTGTGCTATAGTCTTTGAACTAACTTCCTAGGCTTAGTTTTCTTTTTTTTTTTTTTACAGTGAGAACATTTTTAAAAAGTCTCAGTAAATTTCAAATACACAGTAGAATATTATTTTGTGATAGTCACCATGTTGCTTATTAGATCCCCAAGAGATATAATCACAAATTTATGTTAAATTTCTTCTTTCTCTTAATATACATTGACAGTTTGATACTATGATTATAAGATGGAATTGTACTCACCATTTTTATTGAGGTACTATGATTTACAATGTTGTTAATGATAGGTGGCAGAGTTTGTATACAGAATAGAACTTACCTGTGATTTTGAAATTCTTTTGAAATATATACACATATTTATAAAAATGGGACTACATTAACTGAAATAAAGTTGGACTTTATTTTTTGCTTTTGATTGCTTTTGATGTGAATGAGAAATATTACTGTCTGGATTTATATTAAAGAACTTATTTTCTATGTTTTCTTTTAAGTGTTTGTGATGTTTTATGGTTTTAGGTCTTACATTCAAGTCTTCAAAGATTTTGTGTATAGTGAATGATACTTGTCCAGTTTCACTACTTTATATAGCTTCCAGTTTTCCTAGAGCCATTTGTTTAAAAGACTCTCCTTTCTCCATTATATGTTCTTGGGTACTTTGTGGTAAATCAGTAATATGTATGTGTACATGCATGCACATTTATAACATATATATGTAAATATATATACATTCATTTTTCTAGGGAAAATTATTTTCCACAGACCTATAATAAGTTTATTTTATAACAATGCCATACTATGGGCTGGACCGATAGCACAGCGGGTAGGGCATTTGCCTTGCACGTGGCCAACATGGCTGACCCGAGTTTGATTCCTCTGCCCCTCTCGGAGAGCCCAGCAAGCTATGGAGAGCATCTTGCCCACATGGCAAGCTGCCCGTGATATGCCAAACACAGTAACAATAAGTCTCATAATTGAGACGTTATTGGGCCCGCTCGAACAAATTGATGAACAACGGGAGGACAGTGCAGTGCAGTGCAGTGCCGTACTATCTTGATTATTATATCTGATAATTTAGTTTATAATCAGAAATGGCGATCTTGACTCTTCATTTTTCTTAAAAGTGCTGTGTTTTTTTTTCAGGCTTTTGTGGTTCCATACAAATTTAGGATTGTTTGTTCTATTTCTGTGAAAAATACTAATCAAATCCTGAGAGGGATCACACCAAATCTTTAGACTGTTTTGATATTTTAACAATATATTTTTCAATCTAAGAACATGGATAATCTTTCCATTTGTGGTTCTTATTTATTTTTTATTTTTGGTTCCTATTATTCAAAGTTTATTTGGCTATAATCAGTTGTGTTCCAGGCTTATTCCTGGCTCTGCAATATTGGATCACTACCAGTGAGGTTCAGGAGCACTATGATATGCCAAGAATTAATTTTTGGTCAGCACCTTACTTACTATACTATTTTTCTAATAACCTTAATGTTTTTGGTTTCTTTTATAGTATCATGGACTTTTTAGTGTATAGATGGTTTGCCCCCTTACTTAAATACAGTGTTTATCTTATTATTTATTAGTACACTAATTATGGCAAAGACTTTGCTTATCTGAGAAGATATGCTTTACTAATATTGATGTATTCATTGTTTCTAAAAGGTTGCTGTTTCATTAAAAATATGCTTGTCTCTTAACAATCTTTAAAATGAGCTTAGTGGGAAAGACTATTAGTATTTTGATATTTGCATTAGGATAGAGCAACTTTGCTTAACTGAGTCATCTTAATTGATGTTGATTACATAGATATTTTTAGCTTATTCCTGCCTCTTTGGGAGCTAAAAGCAATCAAATTATCCAGACTCTTAATTTTTTGCATATATGCTTATAATATTGTCCAAATTATCTTGTGCTCCTTTATTTTCATTGAAACAAATGCTATATTCAGGGGAGAGCAGTCAAAACCCATTAGAATCTTTAGAATTTCCAGACTGTCTTACCAGAAATATATGCTCAGCATGAATTTCAAAATTATTGCAAATGTCACTTAACCAAATGTATCTAAAATCAAAAGAAAGAGCAAGAGATGCTAGGGCACAAGCTCTCTCATTTTTCTTATAGCATTAAAAGCACAGAAAAATGAATGTTAAAAGTAAAGGCAAGAACAAGAAGATAGTTCAAAGAGTCAGAATGTATGAGGTCATGAGTTTAATCCCTAATCCTCGGCCCAAAATGACTCCAAAGCAGAACCAAATGCAGCCATGGTGGCCCCCAGAACTTACAGCCCAAGTATGAACTGAAATATCTCCATTATTTGCCAAGCATTGCAAGAAGTGGCCCTTGGACTCCAACACACTACTAATAGAAGCACCCCCTCCCATCATGCACTGTAGCACTGTCCTCCCGTTGTTCATTAATTTGCTCGAGCAGGAACCGATAACGTCTCCATTGTAAGACTTGTTGTTACTGTTTTTGGCATATTGGTTATGCCATGATAGCTTGCCAGGCTCTGCTGTGTGGGTGGGATACTCTCGGTAGCTTGTCAGGCTCTCCAAAAGGGACAGAAGAATCAAATCCAGATCGGCCGTGTGCAAGGCAAACGCCCTACCCTCTGTGTTATCACTCTATCCACTATATACTAATCAAAACCTTAAGCACAGTCAAAGGCAACATCAATTTTAGCATTAGATTAGGGGGTGGGGGTTTTCCCAGGACTGTTGGGGACCTAGTAGCAACTCCTGTCAGTAATTGAATACAATATGGAGAAGGTTCTATGCTCAGTCTCCTGTTCTTACTTGAATACCCTATGGTGCCTATAGAGTACTCTGGGGCCATCAAGACCACAGCACGTTTCAGTGCTGGGGTTAAACTGTGGTTTTTCTGAGCTCTATCCTCAGCTCTGTGGCACTAAGGCTCTATTAAATTTGATGGGGGCATGTTAGAGCCACATCCACCAGTGTTTAGTTCTTTTTCCTGGCTCTGCACTTAGCAAATCACTCCTGATGGTACTTGGGAGAGTACATGGGGTGTTAAAGATTCATCACGGGTTGGTTGCATGCAAGACAAGCACACAACCCTCTGTACTATTTCTACCCAAAAAGCTCTATTAAATTTGGGGGGAACAATAAGAAATTATTGCATTTTATGCACATAAAATGAACTTTGTAGAAAATGTCTTCTAAGAAGTAAAAGCTGTGTTTTTAAAGTTCAAACCAATTTCTATTACATGTCTTGTCTATCAAAAACTATATTGAGATGCATTTTACGCTAGAAGAATTCATCAGCAATCCACTTCGCTTAAGGAAAAGCGGAGGGGACAGAATTAATTGGCAGATAAAATCAAGCTTTGAGAGAAATTTGTCAAGGATTTGGCCAACATGAATGAAAGATTTGAAATCATTTTTGCCTGATCGTTGACTTCTGTTGATCTGAAAAAGTCAGGTCTCTCTAGTTCCATCTGTACTTGTGATCAACCTTGTAAAAGACAAGATTTGTTCAAGCCACTTTTGCACTTGCAGTGCTTGTCATCAAATATGTTCTGTTCTCTTCATCTCCTTCCCTTGCACACTGGTGGCTGATCCGTGTGACATTATGATAAAGGATTTGTTATCAGAATTATGATGCATCACTTTTGAGCTGAAGCAATAAATTACATCAGAATGTCTGAAGCTCTTTTTATCTTCTAACACAGAGATCAGCAACGTAGGAGATTATCCTTAATTAGTCTGGATATCTGAAGGCAAAAAAAGAGAGCAAAATTCTACTATTGCTCCAGATTCAATACACAAATGGATACAAAGAATTTATTAAGACACAAAATCCAGTTTCTACTTATAGATAACTCCATGGTTTTCCTTGACAATAAAACCCTTATACGGAGAGGTAACATTCATTTACTTCTCCCACAATCTTTTGCCAGATAAAAGTAATATGTACTTGGTACAAATTTCAATGACCATTAAGAGCCAATCAGTGCAATTCTCATTATACAATACAGTGCACACAGTTCACTCAGCCAATCAATAATAACATTCATGTCATGCAATGTTCCTGCAAGAAAAGAGAATAGTTAATGATAGAGCATATGTTCAAAAAATATACTGCACCCTTTATACAACACATAATCAAAGCTGAAATCCCAAAGAAACCATTTAACTTTATTTCAGAAGCATAGGTAAAATTGTCAAAGGAAAAGATTGAGGTAATTGCTGCCAGGATAAATCAAACCTGGATAGGGGACTGGTATGAGCCTCTTAAACCTGTCATTCCAACTATTATCAGAATCAAGTTCTGAGTATCAAGACAGACAGGCATTTTTGTTCCTCATTTAAATCCCTTCCATAGACATTGTCTCTATCATTCACCTGTCAAAAATTTTGTACAGTTTTGTAAGCTATTGTATTATTTTCAGATGCCACTTATAACATATGTTGCATATTTATTTTTATTCTGATTATCTCTTTGTCTAAACAGATATAGTCATTTGTAAATTAAAATGTATGTTATAATACCAGATTGTGCTTTACTATAAAACACAGGAACAAAACACATATTATAAGCAACTCGATATTGAAATTAAAATTTTTTTCCCTATATTTAAATACTGGCTTGTTTCACTATTCCCTCTTTCATCAGAAGTCATATTAACAATTTTTTAATAGATGTACTTTTATCTAAATGTTCTAAGAAATCATGTCTCATCTTCTAAGTTTATCAATTAAAGCAACATTTTCTTTTACAACTATAGGCAATTTTATCTGAATATTTATTAAACACAAACTTAATTTTCATTTTTCTACTCTTCCACGTAGGAAAAATAATTTTCCTACATGGCTAACAAGGGAACTCAATGGGCTGGAGCATAAGTTTTGTATGTAGGAGTCCCATATTTGGTCTCTGAAGCTTGGTTCCTCAAGCACCATAGGAAGAAAACTCCCTCCAAACACCAAAAGGGACTTCAGCCAAGTACTGCAGAATGTATATCTAGCCCCACAAAAGAATTTTCTCTCTACCCTTCTGGATTCATATCTGAGACACAATCTTTAACAAAAGTCAGCTTAGCCAAAAAAAAAAGAATGAAAATGAAAAGAAGAGACATAGAAAAAAATTGTTTTTGTACATATGGAGGTTTTAAAGATAAGTCCAAAAAGCAGGCAACTGAGGCTAAAAGCCACCCTAAAATGAGGGGAGGTATCTAGGACTATGAAGTGGGGGGGATAAGTGTTAGGAATATCAGAAAAACAACAGATTGATAAATGTTTGCCGTGCAGAGTTAAACAGAGAAGCCTTCCTATAAACAGCCCTTGCTAATAATGCCCCCATTCTTGACCTCCATTGTCTGCTAAGTCTACCTCACAAGCTTAGTAGTTACCACTGGTATCAATATTGTTTGTTATGCCAAACACAGTAGCAACAATGGAGACATTACTGGGCCCACTTGAGCAAATCGATGAACCAAGGGAGGACAGTGCTACAGTGCAGTGCTACGGTGCTGCTTATCACTTGTCTAAACTCTTTGAGATGGTCCATAAGAAAAGAGAAAAATTCCCTGTGTCTGTTTCTTTTATTTGTTTTGTTTTTGCTTGGGGGATGGGGGACAGCGATGCTCAGAGTTTATACCTATTTATGTGCTCAGAACAAAGTCTTGGCGGTCCTGAAGGACCCATATGCAGTACTGAATTGAACCCATGTCTGCAACATACAAGGTGAGTGCCCTATCTGCTGTACTATATCTCAATTCCTGAGTTTATATCTTTCTTTCTTCTTCTTCTTTCTTTTTAAAATTTTTTTTTAAATTTTTTGTTTCTTGGTTTGACTCCATTTTTTAAGCACTACTCAACCTAAAGTGATTCTTATCCTACATAAACATGTTCTGGGGTGTAATTTTGCTCCTCACAGTTGCATGCATCTGGGAAAAACTATTAAATTTTCTGAGTCTCAGTTATTCATCTGAGTAACAGATAATATTTTAGTAATGTTTTTCTAATAACATTTTCAATTTTTTCCTTAGAACAAAGCAAAGAGGTATTAACGCCTATGATATTATATATTCAAGATATAAAATAACACTTCCAGGGTTGATATAACTTTCCTATAATGAGTTAAGGAAATTTAAACATCTTTTGTTTCTAAATTAACGATAGCACAGGGCTGGAGCGATAGCACAGCGGGTAGGGCGTTCGCCTTACAAGTGGCCAACATGGCCGACCCGAGTTCGATTCCTCCGCCCCTCTCGGAGAGCCCGGCAAGCTACCGAGAGTATTCGATATGCCAGACACTGTAACAACAAAGTCTCCAATGGAGACGTTACTGGGCCCGCTCGAGTTCTAAATAAATGGAATTATTCAAAGGTGTAAGTTAGAAGTGAACTGGGAAATAAAAATTGGCAATTTAAATGATGGCAAAAATAAGTTTATTAATTCAATTTCTCTTTGACATCAGGCTAAACATATACTTAAGCTCTTTTAATAATGTGAGGTGTGAAAAGCTGCCATTTATAAAGTAATTTTTTAAATGGAACCAGGAAAAAAGGCACTGCATTACCTGTTCTACTTTGATTTGGTCTAAAGACCTTAGGACTAGATGAAAAGCAATTAATCTATCAAGCAAACAATTTTTGAAAAATTATCTATAAGAACTGATGATTTTGAATCTTTAGCTCAAAGACAGAATCAGTTTCCTTTTCATCCTTTCTTAAGTCAGTAAATATTTATAGGCAAAAGCATTGCAAGATAATTAACACTAGTCATCTCTTTTCTTCCCATAAAATGTCTTAATATTTGTCCTTCCTTTAGGAACATTTCAAGTTATCTTTCTAAACCTGTGGACCCTACATTGCAACTTTCTGATCCCAAACAAATACTTTGTGTATCTAATTGCCTGCTAAATATTTAGCTTAACACAATAGTTAACGATCAGGATCACGATCAAGACCACCCTGTTGTTCGTCGATTGCCTCGAGCAGGTGCCAGTAACGTCTTCTTCGTCCTAGCCCTGAGATTTTTTTTTTAAGTGCCATATTCAAGGCTTTTTCAGGGTTAGGAGAATGAGATCCATCATTGTTACTGGTATTTGGCATATTGGGTATACCACGGGGAGTTTGCCAGACTCTGCCGTGTGGGCAGGTTACATTTGGTAGCCTGCCAGTTTGTCCAAAGTAGGAATGAGATGATAAGATGTCGCGCGCCTAGGAGAATCTGCCTTGTTCTCTCCCGGGAGCTGAGTGTGATAATCTCTGGATCCTTGCCATTGTTGGAGTTACACGGCAGTTGGTGGGTGTAACTGTCTAGTTACTGGCAGGTTCAGTTCCAAACCGTGCAGGCTTGGAGATCTCAGCCCCAGGTCCCACACACCTGGGTTCCTCTGCCAGTTCTTTTATACGTGAGGCTCATCCAAGTGTGTGGAGAGTGGTCCCAGCATGGCCTTGGCTGGGCCCTGGAGGTCTTCAGCTGTTGGGCCTTGGTGGAGACAGTCAGGCACAGGGTAGGAGACTCTGCCTTGTTCTCTCCCGGGAGCTGAGTGTGATAATCTCTGGATCCTGGCTGTTGTTGGAGTTACACGGCAGTTGGTGGGTGTAACTGTCTAGTTACTGGCAGGTCCAGTCCCAAACCGTGCAGGCTTGGAGATCTCAGCCCCAGGTCCCACACACCTGGGTTCCTCTGCCAGTTCTTTTATACTTGAGGTTCATCTAAGTGTGTGGAGAGTGGTCCCAGCATGGCCTTGGCTGGGCCCCGGAGGTCTTCAGCTGTTGGACCCTGGTGGAGACAGTCAGGCACAGGGTAGGAGACTCTGCCTTGTTCTCTCCCAGGAGCTAGTTAACAATAGTTAACCTACAAAATAAATAACATTATCTGACATCTTAATTAAACTATTTTGCAGAAGTTAAAATATCAAGATAAAACAACACACTCCAATTTCAGTTATTTGAAATAAGGTAAGTGAAGATAGTTCAAATTAAAAATTAAAATAATACATTATAGCATGATATTATCTAGTTAAAGAACACTTGAATTAATTCAAAATGCTGAATTAATGAAACCAACCCCAAAGCAGTAAAGAACTGGATTCAAAAATAAAACCAGCATGACTGCTTCTCCCAAAAGGGAGCATAAAATGAGGCCCCCTTAGCCATGCCACTGGATTCCATGTGAGGCTGTTTTCACTCAGGGTGCCCCAGAGGGGGGCGAATGAGAGACCTCCCCACCCCAAAGGACCCAGCCCCAGCAGCCGACCTCCACTACCCAAATGCTGCCACACTCCAGGCTACTCCCCACTTGCTTGGGCCGAGCCTCACACATGATTGAACATATTCCTGGACCGAGTGACACATCACAAGACATTTCCTGCCCATTCTCCATAATTGCAGCATCATATTTGATGGGGTTTAGACAGTAGGCAACAAACCATAGTGGGAAATATATGTATACATATACATATATATGCATATATACATATTTTCAGGTATATATACCAAAGCTCACATCACCCAAAATTTGCTCACATCACCCCAAATTTAACAACATGTTATTGATATCCTATGGGATGTCTTAATGGCGCCTGTCAAAATAGAACAATCTTCACACTGTTTCCTACATGAACACTTTTTTTGTAAGCACGTTCAGCAGTTCTTCATAACAGACAAAACAAAATACATTCTTTTGGTTGTGTTTTGGGACAGGGATTGGGATTTGGAATGGAAACATCCCGAATTTGGTGGTGGGAAGGTGTAATGCTGGTGGGATTGGTGTCTGAATATTAAATGTAATCAAACATTGTGGAATAACATAAAATTTAAAAAATTAAAAATAAATTTTAAAAAATCAAACTCATCAGTGTACATTGAAAATGTAAAAATATTCCATTTTCCCTTATCTAGGCCTTTTCTGAAAAGCCAATAAAGGAAGCTGGAGCATTGGCACACTTCTTAATCTAGGAATCTTCAGATCACAAGTCTTCAGAAAAATCAAAGCGTACATTAGGGGAGCAGGCCACTGTCTCATCTATCAACCGTTGAATGCTCACTTTTCCACCAACTTCCAACATCTCCTTTTTAAAAAGATGCTTCCCCTTATTTACTATATAACTTATTTCTTGTAACTATTCAAGAAAGATGTTACTCTAGGATATTAGTTTGCCACATTCTCACCTACCAGGCTTTATAGATTTTGTTTTACTATTTTTCAGTCACATTTCTTCTCTCTTATTATAAAGCAGTGAAACTGAATGTATGTGTTAAATTTTAAAACAATCAGTGTATCGTTGCAGTTGAATTTTTGTTTTGTTCTGGAGAGTTATTATTATTTGAATATAAAATATGAAAAGGCTCTTTTTTCTATATGTAGTTTTGAATTCTTTCCTTTTTGTTTTTATTTTATAATCATCATGAAAGCCACATTAATGGTGCATAGGGAGTACCCAGGACATCCCAAGTGGTAATGGGTGAAAGGAAGGGAATGTGCTGCTGGAGATCAAACTAGGGCTTCACAGATGCAAGACCTGATTTTTTTTTTTAATTTTTATTAGTGAAACACCATGAGGTACAGTTGTAGATTTACAAACTTTTGTGCCTGCGTTTCAATTATACAATGATCAAACACCCTTCCCTCCACTAATGCCCATTTTCCACCACCACGGGTCCGAGTATCCCTCCCACCCCCCACCCCCCCATCCCACCCTGCCTTTGTGGCAGGGCATTCCCTTTTGTTCTCTCTCTCCTTCTGGGTGCTGTGGTTTGCAAGAGAGTCATTGAGTGGCAATCATGTTTGGTCTATAGCCTACTTTCAGCATGTTTCTCCCATCCTGGGAGGATCCTCCCAACACCCATTATTTGGTGCTCCTTTCTCTATCTGAGCTCCCTTTTCCCCTAGCATGTGTGTCTGGCCTCCAAGCCATGGAGCAAAACTCCTGGTACTAATCTCGGCCACTCTTGGGTGTTAGTCTCCTATTTTGTTATTTTATGTTCCCCAGATGAATGCAATCTTTCTATGTCTATCCCTCTCTTTCTGACTCATTTCGCTTAACATGATACTTTCCATATAGTACCACTTGTATGTATATTTCATGACTTCATCTTTTCTAACCGCTAAATAGTACTCCATTATGTAGATGCATCAAAGTTTCTTTAACCTGTAATCTGTTCTCGGGCACTCAGGTTTTTTCCAGATTCTGGCTATTGTAAAGAGTGCTGCAATTCTACCATTGATACTCAACCTCTGCCCAGTTTAGATTGGTTTTTAAAAGCATTTCCTTTCTTCTGTAGCATCTAAAAAAATTTTAATAAATTCTGCCAGTATTAAAAATGATCAATTATTGGCCCAGAGAAATAATATAGCAGGTGGTGTGTTTGCCTTACACTTTTATCACTTGTATCACTTGTCATCCCATTGCTCCTCGATTTGCTCAAGCAGGCGTCAGTAATGTCTCCATTTGTTCCTGTCATATGCTAGTGTAGCTCAATGTCAACTGTTTACTCCAGGAACATGAAGAGCATCAAACCATTTGTTCCAGGTCTTGACGAAGGAGTTCGGCCATCTCATAGGTGGGCAACCAGGCCTTTTTTTTGATATCCCGTGGAATCCCATGGAATTCAGCCCCCTTACACCTTGGGTTCAATCTCTGGTAGCCCACACAGTCTCTCAAACCTGTCAGGAAGGGTCTCTGAGTGCAGGGCAAGTGGAAAATCCTGAGCACCAAAGGCGATGGTCCAGGAACCATATTTGAAAATTCATTTAATCTACTTATTTAGGGTAGCTAGTTATGCTATGTATACAATTTTCATGATTATGAATAAAAGATAATTAATTTTGTCCCTCATAAAATGTGAACTTATTTTGGTAGAATCCTCACCTTACTTAGCCAAAGTGAAAAATTGTTCTTAGGAAATGTGATAAGCATATTTATTTAAAACTTGCTTTTGAACACGTTGTTTTTGAGAAAAGATAAAAAGTGGAAAACATGTTTTTACCTAAAAGGCTCTGCACTATGATATTCACCTACTACACCCCCACACTTGTCAATTACTTTGCAAAACTGTTATCAGTATGGCCATCCCAATTTTCCTATTATTGAGCTTTGAAAACCAAGTATGCCACTAATTGTGAAACACATGCTTATTATGCATGTTGCAGTAACATGCTAACTTTGCAGCAACTCAATTCAAGAAAATAAAATCTTGCTAGTAGAAATATGATTCAAATCCGGTTGTGATTTGGGGTCAAAAGAAAATTGTTGGAGGGTGGTGGGGAGCAATGTACATACATACAGTCAACCCTGGTTCAATTCCCAGCCAACATAATGTGCTCTAAGCACTTGTCAAAAGCGATTCCTAAACACAGAGCCAGGAGTACTCTCTGAGCATCTTGTTGGGGTATTGTCCACACCTTCCTAATACCACTCCCAAAATATTATGTTCTAATCTTAAACCTGGGCTGGAGCGATAGCACAGCGGTAGGATGTTTGCCTTGCACGCAGCGAACATGGCCAACCCGATTTCGATTCCTTCACCCCCTTAGAGAGCCTGGCAAGCTACCGAGAGTATCTCGCCCGTACGGCAGAGCCTGGCAAGCTACCCGTGATGTATTCGATATGCCAAACACAATAACAACAAAGTCTCCAATGGAGATGTTACTGGGCGCGCTCGAGCAAATTGATGAACAATGGGAGGACAGTGATACAGTGAATCTTAAACCTAGAAAGTCAATGCAATGTTGAGACAGAAAACTAGTACAAATAATTTTGCTAAAGCATAAGTACTTCGAACAGATGATCATACAAATAATTTTAGCTCTTTACACTCACCTATCTGGGCTAATTGAGGTTTACCAGTAATTTTCAAGATCTGGATTAGGAAAGTAGAAATTTCACCTTATTTTTATTGGTTTTTCTTAACTGGTCAAGCAAGCCAGTGTATATCAAAGAATCTGATTGGAGAAAAGAAATAAATTTGTTTATAAACATTTGGAAAGTCTAGCTAAATTCTAGAATAAGTAGGGTTGGCCACAGATTTTTATTCTTGACTGTCAAAATGGGATAAGGGTCAGGGGCATCAAGGATAGAAGAGTTCCATTTGATGAGGAAACAGTGACTTGTGAAAAGAATCAAGATGTACCAAATATCTGCCCTGCCATAAGATAGGGTTTTCTAAGAGAAAGTTTATTCCTGGAGTATACTCTAATTTAAGTAATCTCTGTTTTCTTATGAATGAAAGGTATTCAAGTTTCTATTAAAGTCTGCATCACTTCAGTTGATCTTTGCTCTGGTAACCACAGAGATAGCTACTGGGAAAACTGTTTTGCGTACCTGGGAAGAGTTATTTGATAATATGTTGAATCTTATCCTTTGCGTCTATAGCAGTAGGAATCTTAGAAACATAAAAAAATGAGAGACATTTTCAGGAAAGACCCAGAAATATAAGAAAAAACATTCCTTCATTATTCAGAAAAAATGGAGTTTTCTTTCATTTGATTGTTATTTAGGCATCTTGACCTATAATATTTTAATAGACTGAGTTTCAGGCATACAATGTTCCAACTTCAAAGGTATCTCCATTTTAATGTCCTTTCAATAGTGTCTCAAGGTCCCTTTGAATCCACCTATCAATTCCTTTGGAAAACCCTTTTTGACTTAATTATTTTATTTTGGAACTCATGTTTGCAGCTATGTTTATGTTAATAGATTTTGCTACAGTTATCTCACATTCCTGTCAACAAAGTGCCCATTATCCTCAAGAAACATTCTTAAGTTGCCATGATTCCATTACATCATTCTTGGCCTTCTATAGTCCTCCTTACCTGGCAGTGTTGTAACTCATGGAAAGAGTTTGCCATAAATTGATAATTTCTACTCCCTTGTTCTGCTGGTTTTTTTTTCATAAATCACAGATGAGTAAAATCATTCAGCTTGTCCCTCTTCTGACTTTCTTTGTTTCGCCTAACACCCTGCTCAGTTTCATTCAAAAGGGAAAAAACTTCTTCATTTTAGTTCTTTTTCAGGACCACATAGTATTGCACTGTTTATGTATAACATGACTTCCTTATCCATTCTTTTATACTGGGCATTTGGATTGCTTCCATAAACTTGGCATTGCACTAAGCACTGTAATCAAAATAAATGTGCACATATCTTTCTGAATTTGTTTTTCTTCTTTGGTGTTAGATGCCAAGAAGCAGAATGACTGGGTCATCTGAAACTCTGTTCTTATTGTTTTGAAAAACCACCATACTGGGGCTGGAGCAATAGTACAGTGGTAGAGCATTTGCTTTGCATGTGGCTGACCTGGGTTCAATCCCCAGCATCCCATATGGTCACCAAACACTGCCAGGAGTAATTCCTGAGTGCAGAGCCAGAACTGGCCCGTGAGCATCGCTGGGTATGACACAAAAAGCATTAAAAAAATCATCAAACTGTTTTTCAAAGAAGGTAAACTATTCCTACCAAGAATGAATGAGCATTTTTTTTCATAACAGCCCTGCCAACATTGATTGTTTTCAAACTTTTGATATATGCTCTTCCCCCTGACATAATATTGCATTTCATTGTTTTGATTCACATTTCCCTAATAATAAGTGATGATGCACACTTTTTTATAAACCTATGGCATCACTGTATATCTTTCTTTGACTGCATCTGTTTTTCTCCTCTCCCATTTTTTTGATGAGGTTATTAGGTTATTTGTTGCTTGGCTTTGTGACTGCTTTAAATATTTGGAGTGTAAGGCATCTGACTTATTGCATACAAATATTTTCTTCCATTCTGTGAAATAGCTTTTATATTCACCAGAGATTTGCGATTTTTTTGCCATATAAAGACATTTTTATTTATGTAGTCTCCTTTGTTTATTTTAATTTTTGTTGTCTTTTGCTATTGAAGTCCATATCCTGGCAAGTTCTGCCTATATTTTCCTTTATGAATTTTATATGTATAGAAAAAAATGGTTTTCCAACTAAAGAGAATTAGAATATGCCACCCCCAAAATATAAGTCTTTAGCTTAAAGAGATTAGGTCAGAATGGTTATTTTTTTCTCAAAATTGAATAGAATTTATGTTATGTAAGGAAGACTTGAATTAATAAGGTAAATCTCCATTTGTAAGAGGGTCCTCCTGTCTGTAACAAGAAGTGAAAATAGATATAACTTAAGCTTAAGTGTATGTAACAACCTTGATTTGTGTGCCCTGGCTGCCTTATATCACCTTTAAATGTGGTTCCTCCATAATTCATTTGTCTTTAATTACACACGGGCTGGAGCGATAGCACAGCAGTAGGGCATTTGCCTTGCACGTAGCCAACATGGCCGACCAAGTTCGATTCCTTTGCCCCTCTCAGAGAGCCCAGCAAACTATCAATTGTATCTCACCCGCACGGCAGAGCCTGGCAATCTACCCGTGATGTATTCAATATGCCAAACACAGTAACAACAAAGTCTCCAATGGAGACATTACTGGGCCCACTCAAGCAAATCGATGAACAACGGGAGGACAGTGACAGTGACAGTGACACATGGTATCTATGCTGGTGATTTAAGTAATTTCAGGTGGTTGCTCAATTTTAATTGCTCTTTTTCATGTATAAAAAAAGTGATTATATTATATATAGCACAGCGGGAACGCCATTTACCTTGCATGTGGCTGACCCAGGTTCAATTCCTCCATCCCTCTCAGAGAGCCCGGCAAGCTACCGAGAGTGTCCAGCCCGCACAGCAGAGCCTGGCAAGCTAACTGTGATGTGTTTGATATGTCAAAAGCAGTAACAACAAGTCTCACAATGGAAACGCTACTGGTACCCGCTTGAACAAATCGATGAACAACAGGAGGACAGTGCTATGATGCTATTATATATTAGTAAACTCTCATTTTATCTTATTCACCTATCTCAGCTAGGAATTAGAAGAATAGAGAAAAACCTATTTTTCTCCTCTACCAGTTCTTATAAAGATTTTCCAGATTAAGTAACATTGTTATATTCATTGCTAGAATAAACATTTTGTGTAATACATACCCAGCACTTATCAAGGCTTACTACTTCATCTGTGCTCTGCGGTTACACCTGATGGGGCTCAAAGAAAACATGAAGTGTCTGGAAGTGAACCTGTATTAACCACATGGAAGGCAATGATCCTACCTGCTCAAGAAAAGAGAAAGAGATATAAAGATACTCAAGAGAGAACATGAGATCTTCCAGAATGAAAAAAAAATGTACATGTCACAAGTGGAGTGGAGGTACTCTAAGGTAAAGGTAAAAGGTAAAGGCCCTCCCGTGGATCATCGATTTGCTCAAGCGGGCCCAGTAACGTCTCCATTGGAGACTTCGTTGTTACTGTGTCTGGCATATTGAATACATCACGGGTAGCTTGCCAGGCTCTGCCGTGCGGGTGAGATACAATCAATAGTTTGCTGGGCTCTCTGAGAGGGGCAGAGGAATCGAACTCGGTCGGCCATGTTGGCTGCGTGCAAGGCAAATGCCCTACTGCTGTGCTATCGCTCCAGCCCGTGTGTAATTAAAGACAAATGAATTATGGAGGAACCACATTTATAAGGTGATATAAGGCAGCCAGGGCACACAAATCAAGGTTGTTACATACACATAAGTTTAAGTTATATATATCGGTAGCTTGCCGGGCTCTCCGAGAGGGGCGGAGGAATCGAACTCGGGTCGGCCATGTTGGCCGCGTGTAAGGCGAACACCCTACCCGCTGTGCTATCGCTCCAGCCCTAAAAGGTAAAGGCCCTCCCGTTGATCGTCGATTTGCTCGAGCGGGCCCAGTAACGTCTCCATTGGAGACTTTGTTGTTACTGTGTCTGGCATATCGAATACTCTCGGTAGCTTGCCGGGCTCTCCGAGAGGGGCGGAGGAATCGAACTCGGGTCGGCCATGTTGGCTGCTTGTAAGGCTAACGCCCTACCGCTGTGCTATCGCTCCAGCCCGTAAGAAAGTATATATCTCAGGCAAACATGTGGGAAAATGTGTGCTTTCTCTAAAGCAGACAGATAGATAGGGAAAGGCCCTCTATGGCAGTGGAAATCCTGGGAAATAATAAAACCAATTACCTAAGACTGTCAGAACCCACTTGTGGACACAGGAACCAAGCCCTGGTAAGACTTTTATCTGGAGCCAGCACAGACCAGGGAGGACTGAGTACCACTCCCACCATCCCCAATCCCTCTGAGACAAACTCCATGAGGAACAAAGGTCAAAAAAGAAATTTCAAAAAAGACCATCAATTAATCCCAACTCTGACCGCATTGGCAACCATGCTAACAGTGGTCTCTTATCTACATAGAAATCCCCAAGTAGGGCAGCTTAGGGAAAACCCTATAAAAGCCATCTTGAACAAAGGAAGCACAGACATATGCTCCCCAAGCCCATGTGCTGCTAGTGGCCGTGTGTCGTGGACAAGCACATGTGGTGCCTGAGCATATGTGTGACATACATCCCCCTTCTTGAGATTTGTACTTTTACGCTCTCATATTTTAATGCTGTGTTGTAGAATGGAGCTCTCCCTGCCTTTTTGAGTAGCCCGTTTTTTCTTGGTCACATTACTCTTTTTTTTTCCTCCTCCCTTCCCCTTCCTCAAAAGCCTCCAAATAAAATCTGATTTTACTTCACTGCATGTCTCCTTCTGAAATTCTTTTCTGTGAGAATGGTGAAAACCCAAGAAAGACCTGGGCAAGGCCTAGGCTGACTTTCCTTTCCAACAAAGAGCAATTAGTCCCTTCAGCCTGAGTGCGTAATTTCCTGAGAAATCAGGTGGTGGGGATTAACTACTGTTCTATGCTAAACAAGTGAGCATCATATGTGGCTTGATGGCTATCTAATGAGGCTGGCTGGACTCAAGTTTCATGCTGCGTAGGAGCTTATTGCAAACTTTATCAGTCCTAGACATTTCAGGCAGTCCTGAGGTTGCAGAGGTGAATTGGGAGGAAGTAGCCATCTCTCTCCTCCCAGTTCCACATAAGTCACCTCGAGGACACTGTCATCACCTCTACCAAATTAATTTATATAGTTTTTCCAAATGACCCAAAGTCTGTTGCAAAGGAGGTTGCCGAGAAAGAGCGAGAGCCAGAGCGAGAGCCAGAGCGAGAGCCAGAGCGAGAGAGAGAGAGAGAGAGAGAGAGAGAGAGAGAGAGAGAACTTGCTTGGATTTACTGCTAGTCTTCTTTGACATTCTTAGATACACCTGTCTTTTTTTATTTTTCAAAGTAGAACATTTCATTTAATCCAAGAGGCACAAATGGGTACTTCTGACCAGACTCTATCAGGGAAGAAAGACAGATTCGTAATTTAAAACTTTAGAAGCAGATTTTTTTTATTTCACTGAACTCATGATTAAGTAAATAATTGTTCCCACACATCCAAATTTCAGTATGTTGTGAAAAAGTATGTATATATTAACAAAAGAAAAATAAGATTATGTTCTCTGTTTACATTATTGTCACAGAAACAATAACTTTTACCAATTATTATGTTATGCCTCTCTTTTAAAAGGCTTATCCTACCATGCTCTGGGGATGGAATTCTGCATCTCAGATGGCTTGCATGCCTTTGGGCTAATGTAGGTTACAATCTTTTACCCAATATGCATTACAAGAACACTCCTATTTCTCTGCTTGCAGCAAGTGCCTGGCTACAAAATAGGGGATGAAATGTAGTAAAAATGTAGATAAATTTGACATAAAATATAATTAGTTCTTTTTTTTTTTGGTTTGTTTCTTAGATCACACCTGGCTGTGTTCAGGTTTTAATCCTGGTTCTGTGCTTTGTGCTCAAGGAACACTTCTGGGGAGTCTCAGGGGGTCATATGTGCTGTATGTGGTGTCAGGGGTCAAACCCAGGATGACCATGTATAATTTAACTCTTAAGGCCAAGACTTGGAGAGTCTATGCAATTTAAAATTGCATAGACGGTAATGGAATTTTGGGAGATATATTTAACTATATGATTATGCTAGATGTATGCACTTCATTTTCAAGGGGAAATGAGGGCAGAACCTAGGAGATAGAATTAGATACTTAAGACTAAAAATGCCTAGGTTTATAATGCAAATCTATTCTATTTATATTCTCAAAGATTCAGGTGACAACTAAGAATCCTACCCTTCCAAGAACAAAGGATTTTCTCTTTTCAGGAAGGGAGCAAAGGGGGCAGTTCTTCTTTTTTGTATATAAGTAGAGAAATCTCATTTTTCTATTTGTTTCTTTTGTTATTGACTCAAAACCATAAGATACTTGACTTTTATTGTGTGACAAAGGGTAAAAAGACAAATATAGGGAAATATATCTTCTTTATTTCTTTTAAATTATAACATCTTATTATCATTATCTTATATGTGTATTAGGATAAAATGAATTAGATAAATATCAAAAATGCAACCAGGATTTTTACTGAAATCTAAAAGAAAATATTAAGTAGTGGGAATATTCTCAGAAGTATAGATGCCCTAGATAGTACATAAGACTTTCTCAGAATATACTTCAAAGAGAATAAAAAATTGGAGACCATGACGATGAAATTAGAGGTCTCTGATCACCGAACATGATCTAGGGATTAATTTCACATCAAAAATAGTTCATCATGGACTAACAGAAAGAATACTGTGTAAAACTTACACCTAACCTCTAAATCCAAAGCAAAGAATAGGGAATTAAAAGGAACTATTTTTTAAAATATGTAAAAGAAAAATGCTTCAAAAGAAATTAAAGGGAAATGTGTACAAGTATTGCCACATTTCTACTGGACAAATTAAGAAAATTTTCAAAGGAAAGTTTTCCTTTCTGATATAACTATTTATTTTCCTGCTTTGAGGGCTACACCTAGCTCTGTTCAGTACTTTCTCCTGGTTCTATGGTCAAGAATCACTGTGTTAATTCCTTGGAGCTCAGGAAATTATATTTGATGCTGGGGATTGAACCACATTCAACAGCATGCAAAACTGATGGCTTTACCCCTTCTCTATCTCTCTGACCTTGCTTTCCCTAATACAGATAGTTACTCATTCCCCAGTGTTCTCCTACATAATTTTATCTTAAAAAGTAGAGTTAGGTCCACTTAGTACAAATTTTTTCTGGATAAATGATAATATTTTTATTTAATAACCAAAACAGTCCCCTTATAAAGTAGAGGTCACAATTGGAAATTAATTCCTATAAGAAAATTTTCTATATGTTTGTCTAGATAGATTGATCATCCAATAGAGTTTTAGTCCAGAGTTTGTTTTATTTTTTTCTCTTTGATAAAAATACCTAATGTCTGTCACTGTCACTGTTACTGTCCTCCCATTGTTCATCGATTTGCTCAAGCGGGCCCTGTAACGTCTCCACTGTGACACTTGTTACTGTGTTTGGCACATCGAATATGTCACAGGTAGCTTGCCAGACTTTGCTGTGTGGGCGAGATACTCTCGGTAGCTTGCCGTGCTCTCTGAGGGAGCGGAGGAATCAAACTCAGGTCGGCCATGTTAGCTACATGCAAGGCAAATGCCCTACCCGCTGTGCTATCACTCCAGTCCACCTAATGTCTAATTAGAAAATTTATCTCTTATATCTTGTTCATTACTGTTTAGAGCATTCCTCCAGTTATTTAACAAGTCCAGTGTTATACCAGTTGTTTAGTTAGGGTTTAGGGACTACACTTAGAAATATAGACTCAAGAAGTACTTAAAATTTATGCCAAAGCACCCACACGTTTATTTCTTTTATAGCCAAAAGGTAGGTTTAGTTCTCAGTCAGCTCAATTTTACTTTATGCAAATGAAAGTTCTATGAATGCATTTCAATAACAGCAAACAGTTTGTCAAGCAATCGTCGCTTGAATTTCAACCTTGTATGGTCATTGGTTTTGAAGCATAAGAACCACCCAATGCAAATGTGGTAAGCAAATGACTTAGTTGGAAAAGGAATCAAGAGACCTTGTATCTCATGAGAAAATGCTTCCTTATGTAGATATTACTTAATCAAATAACTATATCTTCTTATTCTCTAGTGCAAAAATTTGTGTTATCTAAAAACCAGTAACTGCTACACCTCAGCTTCAATGGACATCCGTCTAATCACGTTCCCCTTGTTGAGCAGTAATTTATAGGAAATCACACAAATTGAGGAAACATAGTGAGGGTAATGCCTGCAAAAGTTAGTGAGTTATAGAAATCATTTACAGAATCCTCTAAAATTAAGAGGATAAAAAGTTGGAACAAGACAGTTCTAATGTGGAGCATCAAAGAAAGGCCTTTTAAGTGACATTCAACTTCGTTAAACAGAGATTGCAATACACTTACATTACAAAAACTATACCTACTTTCATCATGACAAACAAGAAAGCAACCAACAATAGTCAAAATCTGTATCCTGCATTGATTCTAGGAAATCTTTTCCCTTTCTTCTTCTTCTTCTTCTTCTTCTTCTTCTCAGATATCCCACACCTATCCCATAGATATTAGTTTCTACTGTTTCTGTATTTATATTTGTCAACAAATAATGCTATTTTTCTTGTGTATGCAATCTCTCTAACTGCTAAGTGTTGTTAAGTGTGTACTTTTCCTTCAATAAACTGTTAAGTGGTAAGTGTATACTTTTCCTTCAATAAACTGCTTTCTCTGACTCATACTCAAATTCTTTCCTTCAGTGAAGAACCAGAACTCCAAGGACAAAGGTAATAATAGCGTTAATTAGGACATGGTTTTCTAACAACAGTCTACGTGGTGGATGCTGTGAGCCTACCTAATTGGACTGGTGTGCCTAAATTTGCCTGAAATATGACCCTCAGCCATGTCTTGCTTTTGGTTCTTACCCAGATTTGGGATGCCTTCATTTTATTTTATGTTACCTATTACTGTGCTGGAGCGATAGCACAGCGGGTAGGGCGTCTGCCTTGCACGCAGCCAACATGGCCGACCCGAGTTTGATTCCTCCGCCCCTCTCGGAGAGCCCGGCAAGCTACCGAGAGTATTCGATATGCCAGACACAGTAACAACAAAGTCTCCAATGGAGACGTTACTGGGCCCGCTCGAACAAATCGATGATCAACGGGAGGACCTTTACTTTACTTTACTTTACCTATTACTGTGTTAAGTGTGTTTTTCTCTTAAGTTGCCAAATTCTAGAGAGAAATGTTACAACTTGTTTCAGTGAAACATGTTTTTGAAAAAAGGAAAAAAATGATACAAATGTTTTTGGATCAGGACACATGAAAAATAGACTGAATAAGCAATGCACAGTAGTACATGTCCACGCTTAGACTCCTAATTGCTAAAAGTAAAGTTTCAGCAGGAAAATCCTACAAGCAACACTGTCCTTGATCATCATTCATGGAGTACTCCAGAGTGTCTTACAAAGGATGCTGAAGAGTTTTCTTTAAACTCAGACAACAGATCATAAGCAAACTTCGACCCCTTTGTGCAGGTCAGAGGAAGAATATGTTGCTACCAGAGGTCACATTGCTTAAGAGTACAATGGGATAAAGACAATCCCTGTATCTGAACCAGAGAAAATCTGTAGCTAACTCAAGACATTGACTTTGTTTTCTCTACTTTTTTCCCTTTTCCCTATTTTCTCCAAATGGAATTCACTTTAGTTGAAGTTTGATGTATGCACTGACTATGCTTTCAGATAAACTTTAGCTTCTGGTTGTAGTTTCTAGCTTTATCAGAAAAAGGAAGTGAAAGGCGAGAAAAGTGAAGGAAACATCTACCAATTAATTGTTTTTTTTTAAAATGCACAAGAGGACATCTACTGCTGACCAGGTGGATTAATACAGACTGCATGCAATACTCTCTCTTGACTACAATAGAGAAATTTTTGTTAAAAAAAGTAAATAAATCAAAGATTTCAGACATTAAGTCAAAGGCAGTGCAGATTAATGATTCCTGAAATGGAGGAAGCAAATTAGGAGAACCTTAATTGTGTCCAAGCTTATACCTACAGAGTAAGATACCCACCATGGACCTCAATGCAGAAAAGAGTTCATAATCAAATGCACGCATTCCTTGTAAAAATACAAGTTACAAAAATTGACAACAGGTGAAAAAACATCAAAGTAATATTTTTTTAAAAAAATACTCTATTAAGAAATTAAATGTTGACATTTAAGCATATTAATGGCCATGATCCAGAGACTCAAAAATGAATCTAAAAAGATGGCAGTTCACCTCAGAGATAACTCTGGACCCTGTGCCAAGCTGATTTCACGGGGTCACCTCAGGTGGAGCAGGCGTTCTCTCTCCACCAACTCCAAGTGAACCCTGGCAGCCACAAACCTCCAGAAGAAAAACCCACGTATGCAGGACCAGTGACTGAAAAGTGGTCATCCCTCAATATGTCCCCACCTGTCAGGTATCCTAGCTGTTACGGATATCAAGGAGGATCCTATATTATTGCTATACTATTCATAACAGAGCAATACAAAATAAATTATTTAGCATCAAATAAAAGATTAAATGTTATCCAACACTTCCTTTCAAAGCCCTGATTTCACTGGTAAATTTTATCAAATATTTAAGAAATAAAAAGAATTGCACATTTTTGGGGGGGAAATAAAATGAAGGAACATTAATAAAATTATTTGAAATAGACCACAACCCTAATACTAGCACACACATAGATATTCCAAATGAAGATTATGAAAAAGTTTCTTTATTAATATAGAATACATTTTCAGAATGTTAGAAAATTTAATTTTAAAGGATATAAACAAGAAGATAGCATCATAACACAAATGTCTTTCAAAAACATATTAATTAAAATAAAGCCTATCCATATTAATCATATTAGTAGCATAAGGAGAAAACTTAAAAAATAATTTTACTAGAGAAGTCAAAACTATAAAATTTAACAACATTTAATCCTAATTGCTTGGAAAATACAGAAGGAAATATACATAGACTATTAAAGTACGTATATAAAAATCAGATAGATAAAATGATACTTAATGAAAAAACAAATAAATCTTTTCTCCAATCAGGCACAAGGGAAAGATATCTATTTTTGACATTTCAAGTCAAATTGTAGTGGCTCTCCAGTTTTAACAAGTACAGACAATTTTAAGAGTAAATCATATTTGTTGATACCATAGAAAAAAAATTTGTTTTCAGAAACAATCTTAATTGCCCCTAAAAGCAATGAGTATCAATGAATAGTAAGTAAATTTAAAAATTAGCAGTTACTATAACATTCACTGTATCACTGTATCACTGTTATCCTGTTGTTCATCTATTTACTCAAACAGGCACCAGTAATGTCTCCATTTGTCCCAACACTGAGATTTTAGTAGCCTCTCCTCACTCATCTTTTCCCAACAAAAGCGCCATATTGGAGGCTCTTTCAGGGTCAGGGGAATGAAACCTGTTATTGTTACTGTTTTTGGCATATTGAATACTTCACGGATAGCTTGCCATGCTCTGCTGTTTTGACATTATGACACTATGACATTAGGATTGTTAATAAACTATTGCTCCTTTGATTTTAAAAAATGGGCCACACCCATTGGAATCTGGGGACCTGGAGATCACTGACAGAATTGTGGTGTCACTAGAGCTCCAGCAGGCAGTTCTGGGGTAGGGGTTGATATCAGGGATTATACCCATAGCCTTACACAAGCTACACATGTTCTGTAATATTTGAATTATCTCCCTAGCTTTACATGTCATTTTAAAATAAAAAAGTATGGCAATGCCAAGAACATTGGAAATTTAAAATAATTTTTTTAAGAAAAACTATTTAGAAAACTTTTGCTACCAAATATCAGAAACTATCTGCAAAATTCTACCTCACAGAGTGGGGAGAAAGGGCTGCAAAGTTTAAAAAGAGAACTCTCAGAAGTACCACCAACTGGGAGCTCTTTGGCACTATTGCGGCAACATGGCAAGATGCCATTGCTGACAACATTGACGAGGAATACAATCGACTGGTTCAGCACCTCCATGATTGTGCGAGGAACACCAAGGGAGAGATAGCCACAAAAAAATGCCTATCTTCGAAAACTCTTGAGCTTATTCGCCAGCGTGGTTTGACGCATGCCTCAGGCAACCACAAGTGAACATCTGAGCTCGAAAAGCAGTGCAGAGATGTAATCAAGGAAGACCTCAAAGAGAGAAGAGCAGAAGTGCTGGTAGATGTGGCAGTAGCTGGGAAAAGTATTCGTAACGCCCGCCTGTCCTTCGCCAACTACAAGACCAAGATGACTGCCCTCCGACGTCTTGATGGATCTATCACATCTTCCAGAATGGCAATGGAGAAGATTATCCATGACTTCTACTCAAATCTCTTCGATAGCCATGTCCACTTGCCGACATACCAAATTCCACAGGATGGATATGTCGTTCCCAAAGTTCTCCCTTCCGAAATCCGACACGCCATTTCGTCAGTAAGAAAACGAACAGCACCTGGCCCAGACAAGGTCAGACCCGAACACCTGAAGAACATGCCATCAGTACTCATCAATACACTGGCTCGGCTCTTCACACGCTACCTGTCTGAATGCAAGGTTCTGTCCCAATGGAAAACCAGCAGGACTGTACTACTGTACAAGAAGGGAGAAATCCATGACATTGGCAACTATCACCCAATCTGCCTATTGTCTGTCATCTACAAGTTGTTCACTCGAGTCATCCTAAATAAGATTGGCAGAACACTAGACGAAGGACAACCATGCGAGCAAGCAGGGTTCCGCAAAGGATTCAGCACCATCGACCATATCCACATGATAACAAAGCTCATTGAGGTTTCTCAGGAGTTCAAGATGCTTCTCTGTCTAACGTTCATTGATTTAAAGAAGGCCTTTGATTCTGTTGAGACAGAAGCAGTCATCGAAGCCCTAGTCAATCAGGGCATTCAAGCCCAATACATCAAGATCCTCCGTGAACTGGATTATGGATTCACTACCAGGATCTCACCATTCTACAAAGAAGTAATCATCGATGTCAAGAGAGGGGTTCGGCAGGGTGATACCATTTCACCGAAACTCTTCAGTGCCACCCTCAAGAACATCATGCGACGACTGGAATGGGAAGGAATGGGAGTGAAGATAGATGGTTGGCAACTACACTACCTCTGCTTTGCTGATGACATTGTTTTAATAACACCAAACATTAGCCAAGCAGCACAAATGCCAGCTGACTTCGACCATGAGTGTGGAAAGGTCGGACTACAGCTGAATCTTATGAAGACAATGTTTATGAGAAACAGCCTCATTCCTGATGCCCCATTTGCTCTCAACGGAACGACCATCTCCAAATGCAACAGCTATGTGTACCTAGGTCGAGAAGTGAACATGACAAATGACCTGGTACCCGAGCTGCGCAGGGGGAAGAGAGTGGCTTGGAATGTCTTCAAGAGCATCGAAGAAATAGCTAAGAGGATGATGAACCTCTGGTTCCGGGCACATCTCTTTGATTCCACTGTTCTTCCTGCATTACCATGCGCCTCAGAAACGTGGGCCCTACGCAAACAGGATGAGAACGCTATTTGGGTCTCCCAAAGAGGAATTGAAAGAGCTATGCTTGGAATATCATGTTTCACTCAAATGAGAGAAAGAATCTGAAGTTCCGACCTCCATGGATGATCAAGAATCAGGGACACTGTCTCGTTTGTCAAGGTGTCAAAATTCAGATGGGCTGGTCACGTAATGAGATTTAAAGACAACCACTGGACTAGAGCTATTACTGACTAGATTCCACGGGATGTCAAAAGACCGTGTGGCCACCCACCTACCAGATGGTCAGACTTCTTCATCAAGATCATTAATGAGAAGTTTGAGGCTCTTCATGTTCCTAGAGCAAACAGACACCGTTGGGCTACACTAGCACGCGGCAGGGACAAATGGAGACATTACTGGTGCCCGCTCGAGCAAATCGACAATTAATGGGAAGTCAAGTGATCAAGTGATCAGAAACTATTATAAAGCTATTCCATGTGTTGCTAGTAGAAGATCAACAAGTAAATCAATGGAACATAATAGACAATCCAGAGATAATCTCACATTTGGTAAGATCATTAGAGTTTCAAAAATCAAATCAATGGCACTCAAATTTGACTACCTGAAAGAGTTCAGCAGGTAAGTCACTCACTTTGAACATGGAGGACCCAGATTCAATGCCCAGCACTGCAGTGTCAAAATATCACACCATGTGAGCATGTAAGGCCAAAAACAAAATAAACAAAACACACTCAAATTGGAAGAATGGACTTCTTTTAAATTGATGCTGCAATCACAGGTAGCTATATATTTTTGAATGACAAAATTTCTAGGTTAAAAAAGATTACCTTAAACTATCTTTTCTGTGTACAACTACAGTGTTTGCAAATTCAGAAAATTGACATTTGACATACTCAGTCCCATCACCACAATTCCCTATAAATATAAATTCCTAGATATAAGTTCATTATCTTGTTCTCTTTCCCAGATTTCAAGTTCTAAGACACTGGTGCCATTTTAATAAGTCATTTTAAGATTTTTATTTTAATTTACAAGGAAAGGTGATAATGATCACGTTTTAAATATTTATGTGCCATTCTATACCTAATTTTTCAGAAATGTGCTAAATAATAATTATACAACCAAGTGAATTGTGAAGATGTAATTGGTTTTATTAAAGGATTCATTTAATAATATCTCAGGCAATAGCTCAGGTCAAAAAGGTATTGCACGAAGTCGCACAGAGTGGAAACTGTTTTAAAGCCAGACAAGTATAACAGCAAATAGAAAGTCAGTTCAGCCAAAGTCTTCTCCTTGGGAAGCTTAAGCGAAGTCTTTCACAGGAAACTCAGGGAGTTTCATGACAATTACTTTGCTTGCCTGGAAACTTTAAAAAAAAATTTTACAACCAGATTGAGAACTTAACTTTACACTCTGTGGGAAGGTTGAAACATTGATGAGGTTTTATATTAGTTTTTTGTGGTGCTTGCAATGAATAACTCCTTTTGACTCTTTTGACTGCCCTCCCCCCCATCATTTTTGTCCTCTTAAAGGGGCCACACCTGGCTGTTTTCAGGGTTTATTCCTGATTCTGTGTTTAAGGATTACTCGTAGAAGCTCTCGAGGAAACTAAGCTTCAGATAGAACACTGGTCAGTCATGTGCAAAGTAAGAGTTTTATCCATTCTGCCTCTCAGCCTCCACATTGTTTTAATTTTTTTACTTTTCTTTTGAGTTCTGTTTTCTTACTGTTGAGTTTGAATCTTTTTTAAAAATATTTTTCAGCAGTCCTTTATTATGTGTGTCTTACAAAGACCTTCTCCCTATCTCTTACTTGTTTCTTTAATCTTTTAATAACATCTTTCACAATGCAAAATAATTTCATTTTAGTGAAGTCCAATTTATTAACATTTACTTCATGAATAATATTTTGGGTATGGTGTCTAATGAATTATTGAAATCAAGGTCACTTAGATTTTTGCCTATGTTTTTAGAAATTTTATAGGTTTGCTTTTTAATAATCAATTTTGCTTTTTACATAAGCCAATGTGCAACTCTGAGTAATATTTTATGGAAGATCTGATAAAATGTATTAATTTTGCTGCATATGGTCATCTGATTTTTCCATTTTATAGGATTAAATTTAGATTCTGTTTTCAAATTTGTAAGACAATTTGTTTGATTGGGATTATAGCAGATCTACCCAGATACCTAAGTATTAACATGATGCAGTCTTTTAATATGGAAAGCTTATACGCTAGTTTTGTGGAATCTGTTTTTGCCATTGCCACTTGGCTGCTCTGGTAACTCTGAGAAGAGAAAGGAAGTCTCTTCTGATTTCTTGATTTGAAAGATTTCTTTCACAAGCTTCTGATGGCGATGAGCTTCGATTTTTTTCACTGTGACACATGTTGATAATGTCAGAGGGAGTCTTCCTCATGGATGGGTGGCAGGGAAAGAAGGAGGGGAGTGGGACTGAGACTAATGTGGAAATTGTGAAATGTCCTTTTCTGTTGATGGGGAATGTGGCGGGGTCTAGGATATAGTTGTTTGCCTCTCAGTTTTCACAGTTCCTATTATTATCTTTTCTTTGTTTTCAGGCTTCATGGACTTCTTAATGGGAAAGAGACAAAAAAATTAGTCTATGCCATTTTTCCCAGTTCTGAACGTGGTATGCTCACTTCAGATTAATAAGTTTGGCAGCCATCATGTCTGCCCGGAGGGGAAAGGGTGTTGGTCCCTTCCGCCCTCCTCCCTCTGGAAAGAAAGGTGGCGGCCACATGGGAGCCTTGTGGACAGCAGGTATGAGCCGGGGGTGTGGGGGCGACTAAAACCTCATGGGAAGGGGGGCGTTCCGGTCTGTCCTTCATGCCCTACCGAGGTCACCAGTTGCCCCCCACGAGCGGCTCTCCAGCACGGCCACAGCCCCAGAAGCACAAGGACTTAATGCAGAACCCAGCAACTTGGAGCAGAAAAGTGAAAGGACTATGCGTTAATCCAGGCCATCATGTCTGCCCGGAGGGGAAAGGGTGTTGGTCCCTTCTGCCCTCCTCCCTCTGGAAAGAAAGGTGGCGGCCACATGGGAGCCTTGTGGACAGCAGGTATGAGCCGGGGGTGTGGGGGCGACTAAAACCTCATGGGAAGGGGGGCGTTCCGGTCCGTCCCTCATGCCCTACCGAGGCCACCAGTTGCCCCCCACGAGTGGCTCTCCAGCACGGCCACAGCCCCAGAAACACAAGGATTTAATGCAGAACCCAACAGCTTGGAGCAGAAAAGTGAACGGACTATGCGTTAATCCAGGCCATCAAATCTGCTGGAGGGGAAAGGGTGTTGCCCCATTCGCCCTCTCCTCTCTGGAAAGAAAGATGGCGGCCACATGGGAGCCTTGTGGACAGTAGGCATGAGCCGGGGGAGCGGGGGCGACTAAAACCTCATGGGAAGGGGGGCGTTCCGGTCCGTCCTTCACACCCTACCGAGGCCACCAGTTGCCCCCCACGAGCGGCTCTCCAGCACGGCCACAGCCCCAGAAGCACAAGGACTTAATGCAGAACCCAGCAGCTTGGAGCAGAAAAATGAAAGGACTATGCGTTAATCCAGGCCATCAAGTCTGCCAGAGGGGAAAGGGTGTTGCCCCATTCGCCCTCTCTTCTCTGGAAAGAAGGATGGCGGCCGCATGGGAGCCTTGTGGACAGCAGGTATGAGCCGGGGGTGTGGGGGCGACTAAAACCTCATGGGAAGGGGGGCGTTCCGGTCCGTCCTTCACGCCCTACCGAGGTCACCAGTTGCCCCCCGCGAGCGGCTCTCCAGCACGGCCACAGCCCCAGAAGCACAGGGACTTAATGCAGAACCCGGCAGCTTGGAGCAGAAAAGTGAAAGGACTATGCGTTAATCCAGGCCATCATGTCTGTCTGGAGGGGAAAGGGTGTTGCCCCAGTCGCCTTCTCCTCTCTGGAAAGAAAGATGGCGGCCGCATGGGAGCCTTGTGGACAGCAGGTATGAGCCGGGGGAGTGGGGGCGACTAAAACCTCATGGGAAGGGGGCGTTTCGGTCCGCCCTTCACGCCCTACCGAAGCCACCAGTTGCCACCCACTAGCGGCTCTCCAGCACGGCCACGACTCCAGAGCACAGAAACCAATTTCTTAACTATCTGACTTTCAGTATAAATACTTCCAGAGTCAATAAATTAAATAGCAGAAATCCAAAACCAACATTTAATTCTTGAACCCAGCTGTAGAAAGCAAATCATGTCACAATGCTTTTTCAGCATGTCTGATTTGGGGGGGGGGGGGTAAACTCTAAATAATAGTGGTGAATCTTTTATTGAAACAATGAATCTAATCAAAGCAGATAGAGTGTTAACTAGAATTCATCTGCCCCACAGGGACTGGGAGGGGTGGGGGGTGGGGTTTTATTGGGGTTCTTCATGGTTAAAAAAAAAAGTATTGGTAAAGGGAAATGTGTTTGATATTTAATGACTGAGACCTAAACCTGAAAGCTTTGTAACCTTTCCCAAGGTGATTCAATAAATAAAAAAAAAATAAAAAAATATTTGCTAATACACACAAGCTACAGTAAAAACCATTGAAATTAATTTGGTAAGCACACATTTTTTAAAAAATTAAATTTTTTCTTATACTGGTAAGGTAGAAGTAGTATACTAGCAATTTAGCTTTTTTTGTTTTCAAATTAAATTGTGCCAAGGAAAAAAAAAAAAAAGTTTGGCAGTAGCTGGGGAGCCAGCACAGGGAGTGTGTAGCATACTTTTCATGTAATAGGTCCAGCTGAGATGCTTGGTACTGAGTACTCTGCAGGGAACTCCAAGCACCACCTGGGCCATCTTGATGCTCTGCACACCACAAGGCCAGCATTATTCTATAAACTTTTAACCAGAACTTCCTAAATACAGTGCTTTCATGAAAATTATTGATATCATCCTTCCAACTTTACTAGAGGGAAGAGTTGATAAAGGAAGTCGGGGAGAAATACTATTAATAATATTGATAAAATACTAAATTTGGATAAACTTATTATTGATTATAGAATTGATCTGAATTAAATTTTTTAATATATACTTGTATACTATTATATAACTAATTCAAATAGAGAGCTAAGGTACTTTAAATTGTTTTTTTTTAAGTTAGACTATGCTGTAAAGACATCAAAAATAGATTACAGTTTCTTCAGGAGAAATAATGCAAGTGATTATAATTTAGCACCAAATTTATCTTAGACAATGCATTGATATGTCTTTGTTTTCTTTGATAAGAAATAGCTTGCATTTTTTTCCATAGCTCAAACTTGAAATTAAGAGTATTAAAATGAAAAGTTGAAATTAAAAGTATTCTGTGAACAGATTGATGGATAATAAGAAACAGATTCTACTTGTAAAATATTTAAAATATAAGAATTATATTTATATGAATTCTGGTTATGTCACAATAGAAATAGAAAAATTAATAGTACTATAAATCCAGGTAATAGCTTCACAGCATTAAAAAAATTCTTATTATCACCCAGTTGTTGCTATATTAACTAAACAATATTCTATAGAAATCTTTTCCTAAAATTTTGAACAAATAATTGAAAGTCAGAATCAGGATTTTAGGTACTAACACGTTTAATCTTAAAGTAATTTACCACCCTTCTGGCTCACAACAACTTCTACATTTTACATAATTATAAATGCAAATGAAAGCCTTTTCTTCTTGTTCAAACAATATTCTCTTTTGCAATGAATAATTGAGAGTTTTATGAGCACACTTAAAATAAAAAAACTTAACAATCCCTAATTCTGAACAGTTGTGAAAAGAATAACTGATTTATTTAGTATATGTAATTGCTAATTTTTATTTTCCATTCTCAGACTGACATTAAACAATCACACAAAAATAAAATATAATTGATATTTTATTAGAGTATCTGTTTTTTTCAAATAATTTAAAATATATAGTCATAGTTATAAACCAATATATAAGCAATTACAAGATTTATGAATCCAATAACAATCCTTTAGCATCAACTCATTTATATGTTGATGAATCTTACTAATGTTTTGGAACAATCAGACTGACAGTTATATTACTTAAAGGAAACAAATTGTTTATTACTAACCTGATATCCTAGTGTCATTAATTCTTAATAATCACTTGTAGTGATGATTTTAAATATTTTAATCACTAATAATATAACCAAATATGACACTATTTTTGGAAATAGATAAAAATGATTGCTTTTTCCATGGATTAATTTCTGAAATACTGCCATCTGGTGGTGTTGGTCACAGAACCTGAGTCATTTATTACATGGACTTAAGTGAAGAAGAGAAAGACAAAAATTGTAAGGTAATGACATACGTAGATCTCACTAAGTATCACAAACATCTAGAGAGTAAACAGTACCTTTTGAAGTCAATTATAAAAATATTTTTTAGTGTTCATCCAAGTAGGAATATAATGTAGTTTTCAGAAGCTTTTTTGACTATAAATTTTTAAATGACATTTTAAGAAGAAATTTAACCAAATAATAACACTCTCTCTGCAGAGAAAACACTATCCTATCTCAGTTCAATTTATTTCAGTGCAACTATTTAGCATATTTTATATAAGTTTTACATAATTCTTGGCAAACAAACATGAGGAGAGGCTACTCTGCTATTCTTTGGCTCTTAACAGAACCCAACCTCATTTGCATTTGCATTTGAACTTTCAAATTTTAGTGCATATATTCTAATTTTGACATAATTCAATTTGATAATTATGGATGATTCAAATTTTCCTTTCTCTGCCTAGTCACAAATATAGATATATATATACCAGGTCATCTAAGATAATTGTTTATTCAAAATTGTTTCTTCATTACATTGAGAAGGGAATAAATGAATGATTATCTGTTAAAACTATTGTTTGTGTGGCATTTGCATGTTTACCCATGTCTGCATTTATTTCCTTTGGAAACTCTGGCATTTTTCCCTTACCAAACTTGTACACAATAAGTTAATTGCCATATCTAAATTGCCTCTGTATTCTAGGAGTTGTTGTATGTTTTGTGTGTGTGTTCCCAGTCATGTAAGGATCTCCCATCTAGGACTGGTCTTTGCTCTGTACTCTATACTGGTATTAAAGTGTTTCACGATCTTTATTTTGAAGGTTGATGACATTTGAGAGACCAAAACATATCTCAGTTGACTAGAATTTGGGGATGGTTTGGGGTCATAAGATGTGTGGCTCTGGGTTTATTCCTGGTTCTGTGTTCCTGGTGGTGTTTGAGAACCATATGTGGTGTGAGGAATAGAAGAAGGGTCAACTCCTTGCAAGGCACGTACTATCTTAATTTTATTTGTTCATTTAGTATATGGTCAGATTGGTCTCTTCATACATTGTCTTACTTAGTCAGTTTCCATGAACCTATATTCAGTGCAAATTGAGGACTTAAGGTACAACAAATAAAGAGACAACAAGCTTTCCGTGAAAAATGGTTAGTTTAATTGTTCACTTAATTACTGGTTTGATGCCCAATTAAGCTCAATTGTTTCCAAAAAGAAGTCTTTACCTCTATTGAAGATAGGTAAATGAATATTCAACATTGTTTGAGGAACATTTTAAAACCTTTTCATAATTTGCTGGCAAATCATAATTTTCATCTGAATTTATAAGTTCTGACATGTTAATTTAAATTATCAGTTACACCACTTTGTTGTTTAGTTTGTAAAGATTTCTGTTGCATAAATATTAAATGATGCTAAAAATACAGCTTAAGTAAAGAGATGTTTCTTGATTCTCTATAGTAAATGAATGTCTGGATTTTTATAAGATTTCTATAACAGCTCTTGATTGCGAGCATACAATATCTAGAAGCACTTGGCAAAGGGGAGCTGTTTTAGAGCCTCACTGGGGCAAAATGGGCTTAAGTTTTGAGTGCTAGCAGTTTTAAAAGAAAAATTCCCTTTAAGGTTACTTAGTCCTTTAACCAAGGCATTTATTTTCTGAAATTTAAGTGATACAAGAACTATCAATGAACTCAACCCTGTAATAAGTTTGCCTTTTATCTTTGCCAAATATTTTGTGCATCTCTGCATCCCATTCCAAAATATGTGTTTTTATTTTTTCACTGTGGAATATTTACAGTGTCTTGCTCTTTTTTGGAGGGCTTTTTGTTTTAGATTTTATGCCACATCCAGCAGTACTTAGGGGTAACTGCTGCTCTGCACTCAGGAATCACTCTTGACAATCTCGGGGAACCTAGTGGGATGCCAGTGTTCAAACCCGAGGTTGACTGTATGCAAGGCAAGCGACTTACTTGCTGTACTCTCTCTGACCCCTCTACTTTATTTTAATCTTGTACATACCTCAGTTATTACACTTCCTTTTGTGTCTCTAATTTCACATTAATAGTAGAAAGAAGCAAATCTTTATAATGACCAATACTGCTTTGGCAAGACCTGAGTACTCTATTTTCATATGAGTAAACTACACTCCACGGACTCTCATTATTGTTGAAAGTTTTAGATTAATAGAACAACTTGAAAGTGTAACACTTGAAAATAACCTATATTTTGTAGAAGAGACCTTTGTGGGGATTCCCAAGCAGTGCTTAAGGAATTTAGGGGCCATTCTTGGCAATTCTTTGCAGAGTGGGTTGGACAGCTCCATGCCGTGACACAAGGATGTTGTACTGCTCAGCCTCTGTGGTTCTCTGGATCACCAGCACCAATCCAACAGCTCTTAGGGACCTCTAGGTATGTATCTAGTTCTGATCAAGTAGCACTGTGGCACCAGGTTTCACAGAGAGAAACATAAGCATGAGCATAAAACACAAAGCAAAACTTGGACAAGTGCCACTTTTTAAAAATGTAATTATTTTTGAACAGTTTTATCTATTTTAAATACATAGTTCATGTACATGAATTTAAATCCACATGTAGAGTTTATTACATTGCAGTTTTGTGGAATATAAAGCCTCACTGTACCTAAAAACTACCTCAATGTCACACTGTCACTGTCCTCACATTGTTCATCGATTTGCTCAAGTGGGCCCAATAACGTCTCCATTGTGAGACTTGTTGTTACTGTGCTTGACATTTGAATATGTCACGAATAGCCTTCCAGGCTTTGCAGTGCAGGCGAGGTACTCTTGGTAGATTGCCGGGTTCTTTGAGAGGGGCGAAGGAATCGAACCCAGCTCAGCCGGGCTGGCTGTGTGCAAGGCAAACACCCTACTCCTGTGCTATCACTGCAGCCCTCAATGCCATGAGTATAAAAATATCTCAGAATAATAGTGAAAAAATATACCTATAAAACATGAGAATTTAAAAAATAATTTAGGGGATCAAGACATAGCACAGGATTAAGGCACAGCCCTTGTATTCAGATGAGCCAGTTTTAAACCCTGATAATATAGAGTCCCCTAAGCATTACTGAGTATAGCCCAGGAAACACTCACACATCCCTCAGCATCACAGGGATGAGAGCAGCAGCACATCCTCAGCCCCTCACATTGAACCATCTGTTTAGTTAGCTAGAATCCTAGGGAGAAGCTCCCTATGTGACAAGCACCACCTAGAAGGTCCCTCAAATAAAATGTTGAATGGATTACACACACACACACACACACACACACACACACACAACATGGTGTCTCAAGAACACATTTTACCTAACATCACTGTACATAAAGAAACAAAACAACACATTGTCGGGTCTGAGTGTTGAACCATCTGGCCTTTGAGTCAAATATTGCTGAAAATTAACCCCAGAACCCTGAACACTGCTTGCGCACCCGCCCCCTATATTTTTTAACAAAGTTCTGTAGATTTGTCATTAAATTATACTATATGAATTTCATGGGTACAACATCACACATTTATAGGTCTATTAAACCTTACTGTACCCACCACCAAAGTTCTACTTTCAATACTTTGGTCAGAAAGACCCCATTATTATTCACTTTTTTTCTTTGACTCCCTCTCTGGTAACCACCATATTTTTCAGCACATAGAAGTTATTTTTGTGGTAATTTGTTCACCTTGATTTTTCCTATTTTACAAAGAAACTTCTACATATTGTTCACTTACTGATATTTCTTATTTAGCATAATTACCTAATATTTCATTCATTCTTTCACAAAATAAAGATCTTATCTTTTTCAATTGCTAAGTGGTATTCTACTGAGCAGAGTCACCTTAGCTCTAATCACCACCAGAAATCATCCAAATCCAGATAAACCAAATATTGCGGCCTATTCCATGCCTGCTTATTAAATCACAGTGTAGAGAAGGTTATACTGTTTGAAAATAAATAAAGCCTAGATCATGGTGATGATGATGTTAAACATATACACTGTCACTGTCACTGTCCTCCTGTTGTTCATTGATTTGCTCGAGCAGGCCCAATAAGGTCTCCATTGTGAGACTTTATTGTTACTGTGTTTGGCATATCGAATATGCCATGGGTAGCTTGCCATGCTTTGCCGTGTGGACGAGATACTCACGGTAGCTTGCCGGGCTCTCAGAGAGGGGTGGAGGAATCAAACCCGGGTCAGCCATGTCGGCTGCATGCAGGGCAAATGCCCTACCCACTGTGCTATCGCTCAAGCCCCAAACATATACACATGCATATTAATTATATCTGTCATTAGTATTTTGATAAAATTGTTTCAAATAATAAATTTAACAGTTACATAACATAAAATATGCTAAAAGGCAAAAAATGCATAAAATAAACAGTACACACACACATATATCGGTAAAGAGAAATACAATACTAGACAATTGCTATTTAGATAAAGATTGACATGTCTGAAAAAAGATTAAAGATATGGAAGGCATTCTCTAAAACCACTGAAATAGAAAATATTTAAATAATACTGTTTAAACAAAAACAAAAATCAGTCTGTAATTTAAGGTTATATATCTTTATATACCCTGACCTTTAAAAATTTTTTTCTTCTTCCAGCTATTACTGCTAAACTCTATTTTTGGATAAGAAAATGCTAAGATAATATCATTAATATATACATTAACATGAATAATGATTATATTAAAATTTATATATTCTAAAATTTAGCTATTAGTTTTTTAAGCTAAATGGAAGGATTAATACTTTAACAAAATTAAAGTGAGCATTAGAAATGTGCCTAATATTATGGGATACACACTTTAGCTAAAACAATATTTATGTTTAACAAGCATAGAAAATTTATGTTGTATATCAAGTTTTAAAATTAAAAATAGCTACATGTTTTCTTCATCCTAACTGCTATTAAAGAAGTTTAAGTTTATGTAAAATAAGTTTCTATTGGACAAGTTACTATTTCCCAAATGTATTTTTTTTCTTTTTCAGTCATATCCAGTGATGCACAGTGGTTACTAGGCTTTGCACTCAGGAATTACTCCTGGCAGTGCTCAGGGGACCATATGGGATGCTGGAAATTGAACTCGGGTTGGCCGTGTGCAAGGCAAACACCCTACCTACAGTACTACAACTCCAGCCCCCCAAGTGTATTTTAAAAGAAAATGTTAGCATAGCTAAGTGCATATATATGTATTTTATGTATGTATACATGTGTGTATTTTAAAAATTAATTTCTTTGTGTCTATCCCCACTATTAATTTATACTTCCAGATTTTGTAGAAGGGATTGTATTATTCAAATAAGAATATCACAAAGCATCACAGATTTGGAGGTATCATACAGATGATCTTAGAAAAATGCTTGATTTTCCAACAATTTCATCTCCATTTGTTTCTCCTCCATACTTTGCTTATCATTCATAAGCAAGTGTGATGAGGAAACAAGATTGTAGTACTATATTAGGGAGATGCGTGTAGTTCTTAACATTCAGATCTTTTGAGATCTGATTCTTTGACTCAAAAATTAAAGAATTCGCTCAAGATAAATCAGGATTTTTAATTTTTTCTAAAGTTCATAGCTGTTTACAAAGAAAACAAAAGCAAAGATTATTTTGATATGACTAAATGTAGTGTTTTCTCTTGACAGAGAAAGAAATTAAACCAGAATCATAGAAACAATCCAAATGCGATTTAATATTATCATGGACTTTTATATATGCCTCTCTGACATCTGGATACCTAGCACATAACAGGAAGTATGCAAAAGGTAGGTGAAAAAAATCAGTGCCACATCACTAATCTTTCTCTCTTTTTATGAACATTATTCCTAATTATTGTTTAATAACTCTCCTAGCATTGCTTGGGGTTACCTCTTTTGTACAAACCATGTACTCAGCCTCTTGAGCTATCTCTCCAGCTCTAAGTTCAGGCTTTATAATAGCTTTCCTTAATAAGAAGAGCATATTCTGGATTTCAGTGCAAAAAAAAATGAGTATTACTTCTATAATCTCTCAATGGCTCAGATATTGTTGAACATATTAAGCAAAATGTCTTGCTCATGAATCTAGAAAATTTTGCCAATAAAACTAATGATTATAAAAAGTATATAAAGACTGGCTGTAATTGTACATGTGATGAGAATCATATTTTAATAAAGTTTCTTATAATAATTTATAGCAACAATGGATGCAACAACCTTGAAAACTTTGTTGAATTTTTGAAGATTTTTTTCCATTTAAACTATTGTTTACTCATTTATTTTATTCTAATTAATATAAATTTCCTCTCTTCCCTCATTTATTTTTCAAATTATCCTGAAAATTTGTCTAGATCATAAACATAATAATTCTACAATTAAATGCAAAATTATTTGTGTGTATGAAGCTTTCAGGTTTCTGTATATAAGGTATCTAAATAAATTAAAATTTGAATTATTTTATTCAAGATGGGCTATAAAGCCAATTTATTAGAATCTTGGGGAGCTATAATGAAAAAAATCATAATTTTAATTATCTGAAAAGAGACAATTCTTAAAATAATTAGAAGAGTTTTTTTTTCTAAAAGGCCATATTGTTTTCCATAAAGGCTAGAAATTGAGCTTCCATATGACTTAGCAATATCACTTCTGGGACATACCCCAGAGGGCCAAAAACACACAGCTATATGCACTCTTATGCTCATTGCAGCACTACTCACAATAGCCAGAATCTGAAAACAGCCCAAATGCCAGAGAACAGACAACTGGTTAAAGAAACAATGGTACATCTACAAAATGGAATACTATGCAGCCATTAGTAAAGATGAAGTTATGAAATTATGAAGTTATGAACTTCATTTATAAATTTATGAACATGGAGAGGAGTTTGCTAAGTGACATGAGTCAAAAGGAGATGGACAGATGTGGGAAGCCAAGAGCCCTCTCATAGACCCTAGCCGTGGTTCCCATGTTAGGAACTGCTTGGGATAGACATTGGTGACAGTCTCCCAGGGCTTCCTGACCTCAGTGGATGCCTGATCTATAGCTGCATAACATCAGGCTGACAGTTATCTTATCTGGCCTTATCTATAGTAACCTCCAGGATGCATCTACTGCCCTAAGACCCTTTGATATACAAATGTAAAGCTCAGGATCAACCTACTGCCATAAGGCCCTTTGATATTCAAATGTAAAGCTCAGGATGCACCTACTGCCATAAGACCCTTTTGATGTACAAATGTTTACCTTGAATGTTAGGTAAAGCTCCTGTTGCTGACCTTATCATGTATGGTTATATTGCTTCTGCTCCTGACTGGGCTGCCCTGACCCTATATAAACAGCTTGCAGCCCCCAATAAAGTTCTGTCCCTTTTTCTCTCTATTTCTAAACTGTACTCTGTCTCTTGTGTCTTGTGTTCATTCGGTCGGTCCTTCCCTACACCTACGGATCCTAGGGCCACCTCTGCGGGCCAGAGAGTGGTTTTGCAGGCCCCCAGCAGACAGACTTAGAATGATTGTACTCATTTGTGGTAAATTAAAAAAGACAACATACTATGAGACTAATAGCCAAGGAAAGTAGAAACAAGGGCCAGGAAGATTGGTCCATGGTTGGAAATCTGCCTCAGGAACTGGGGGAGAAGGCAGTTTGGATAGAGAAGGGACCATTATGATAAAGATAGTTGAAAATGATCACTCTATAAAAACTGTGTGCTAAAAGTAGGTAAGGGAATAGATATGATAACCTCTTGTATCTATATTGCAAACCATAATGCCCAAAAAGAAGAGAGATAAAGAGAGAGAGACAGAGAGAGAGAGAGAGAGAGAGAGAGAGAGAGAGAGAGAGAAGTGCTCGCATAGAGACAGGTGGTTGGTGGTTGGGGAGGGGGTAGGGTGGCAGGAGGGAAACTGGGAACAGTGGTGGTATGAAATGTATATTGACTGAGGGATGAGGGATGAGTGTTGGAACATTATATGACTGAAACCCAATAATAAACAGCCTTTCAACTGTATCTCATGGTGAGTCAATAAAAAATAATAATCAGAAAAAATTAAAAGTAAGATTGTAAGAAAATATATGAGATCAAAATGAAATGTTAAGAGGTACTCAGAAACAATAAAGAAGATATATCAGGATTTTTTAATTTATGTTTTAAATTACCCAATACTCTAAAAAATTAAATGGCAGATTTTGCAGTTGAGGAAGCAGAATCAATAATGTTGAAGTCACTGTCACTGTCACAGTCCTCCTGTTGTTCATTGATAAGCTCTAGCAGGCCCAGTAACATTGTGAGACTTGTTACTGTGTTTGGCATATCGAATACGGAATGGGTAGCTTGCCAGGCTTTGCTGTGTGGGTGAAATACTCACTGTAGCTTGCTGGGCTCTCCAAGAGGGGCAGAAGAATTGAACCCAGCTCGGCCAGGCAGGCTATGAGCAAGGCAAACACCCTACCACTATGCTATTGCTGCAGCCCCAATGTTGAAGTCAAACAGAAAAATTCTTAGAATGAAAAATACAAAACAAAGTAAGAGAACTCATAATAAGAAATCTAATACAGAAAAGCAGCAAAATGAACATTTTAAACTTTATAGAATAAGCATCATCCTTTCTTTAACTTCTCCAAGCAGACTTCCTTGAATATTCATTTCCTGTCTCTTGTTGACATCTTATGCTTATTCTACAGCTGTCTATTCATGTTCACTAATAAGAACAAATATCCCTCTAGTAATTAAGGCTTATTTTGTAATTAAAATGAGTATACTGCAGTTTAAATCCTCACTTCAATCTTAGACCCAACTCAATTCTTTGTCCCTCTATCTAAAATTTGATTTATTTACTCTTTCACTTTCTTCTGTTACTTTACGTTTTATTGTATCTGCTACCTCACTTTATTGTTCTACATCTGCAAAAGAAAAAGGAAAAGAAAAGAAAAAATATGTAAGGATATCAAAGAAGCTGAATCTTTTGTACTTCCTAGTAAACATTCCAATTTCCTGACTCATGAAAAAGAGTGGTTATGACTGGTACTTTCCCTCCATTTTGTATACCATAGCATCTGACTAAAGGCAAGTGTTTGACTAGTGACCAATGATTTAGAATGAAGCATTAAGGAAAGAACTCAAGCACAACAATTTTCTAAGGCTTTCCCACTTTCTGAGCTACAATTATATCCTTTGCATTCTAAAGTCTAGTATCTCCCTTTTTGGGGTATCTGTGCCCCCAGCATGCCAGAGATGATTAAATTTTTTAATAATGCTGAAATGAATATTTTAACTATTCATGTGAAAATGGCTAGAGCGATAGCACAGCGGGTAGGGCACTTGCCTTACATGCTGCCAACCCGGCCACCCGGGATCGATTCCTCTGCCCCCCTTGGAGAGTCCAGCAAGCTACAGAGAGTATCTCACCCACACAGCAAAGCCTGGCTAGTTCCCCATGATGTATTCAATAAGCCAAAAACACTAAAAACAAATCTCACAATGGAGACATTACTGGGCCCGCTCGAGAAAATCGATGAAGAACGGGAGGACATGTGAAATATGTGCTATGGGTTAATATATCATTTTAAAGACATGGAAGAGAAGTGCTATCCATATACACTTGTGTTTGATAAATAAGAGATTTGAGAAAGCTGCTTATATTATGCTAAGTGTTATTTCTTCAGTTACATAGATGCACTTGACTAAAATAATTTAGGCAAAGGGCTAACTCATTCTCTACTTATCTTGTTAATGTATGTACTCTTGTGTAGCTAATAATATATTGAGACTTGTTTAATTTACATGTGAAGGAGTATGTTTGTAAATACTTATTTTAATTTTAAAATTGTGCTTTTGAGTTAAAAAGTAATATGTCATCCTAAACTGTTCAGTTTTCATGGTTAGGAAAACCTCATTCCACCTTAATCATAATTTATAGACTCTCCATTATATTTACTAAAAAATATTAGTAAATAGAATTCCACCATATTTTTAAACTTTTCAGTCATTTATAAAACTTACCTAGAACAAAATAGCTTGATTTTATTTTCCATAACTTCTAATAAGTATCATTGAGGCAGGCTCACTTGTGTCATATTTTTGTATCTATTCCTCCATGTCAATTTACTTTCCTGTTCGCGCATAACTATTTTTTGAACCAGGAAATTACAATTATATTAGCACTGAAAAATAAAGTCTTCAGAACTAAAACTACTTCGTGAGGGAGATAAACTCTGCTATAGAGGGGAAAGCTGACAAGCTATATTTTCCCCCTTAAGTTAAATAACCACAATCAAAATAGCATACAGATATTTGACAACTTATTTTATATATATATATATTTACATATTAGACCATATATCTTCGAATAACCAAGGGGCAATGGAAATTCTTGACCTCTTGTCTAATGAGCTCCTGAATCAGTAGTACTTCCATACTTCCTACTGCTTTGTTAGATATTCTAAGTGATCCTGGCAGCCATGCTCTTAGCTCATAAATAATATGATGTTCAACTGAAATAAAGTCCTTACAATTCTTCATGAAAGGATGAGTTTTAGGAAACTGATACGAACTCAAATGATAAATTTTTATAAAACTCTGTGTGTGTGTGTGTGTGTGTGTGTGTGCCCGCGCGCGTGCTCTGTGGGTGATAGCAAATGAAAATCAAACTCACATTCTTCTAGCATTTCTAGAGAAGATATCTAAAACAAGAAAGTCATTTAAATTCTTGGGCTTTCTCACCGAAGAATTCTATATTCTTTCAAACCATTTCTTATTTAGCTTAAGTCCCAGGGGCTAGAAGACTGCCAAGAAGTATAATATTTCTGGCTCACAGACCTAGTATAATTCCCAAATTGTAGAATGTATTGCAAGTTGTTTATTGTAAATATAAAGATATTGAAACTCCATTCACTGTAAAACAAATTGAAATCTGGTGAGTTTAAAGGTAAGCACTGCAGTTTCAACCGCAACTAAGAGCTGCCTGGAGTGGACACAATTATAATGAGCGCATATGAAGTAGTTGCTTTTTTGCTATTTTTTTCTGCCCTTCAACAGCTTATATTCAACAGAACCTTCTGTTCTAGTGGAAAAGTTAATCATTTGAATGTATTGAATATTCAAATGAACACACCATTATTATAAGACCTCTGAAAGAAAATATGTGTTCTGCCCTCTTAGAGTGCTTATTCTACATAAGAGGCTGCAAAATATCTTTGGCATTTATAATATCATTGAGAATTAATGCATGCATCATATAATTTGGGGAGCTCTGGGAAATGATTGTTTAATGCTAACGTTATATGAAATCACAGGTAAATGAGAATGCTTTCAGATTTTTGTAATAGATTGCTCATTAGAAGTCTCAAAGTGACAAACTGACTAAAAAAATTGTTCACGCATACAATAAATTTGTATACTGAATTATCGTCATGCTGTTTTTGTTGTTGTTGTTGTTTTCATTGTTGTTGCTATTCTTGCTGTTACTAGTTATCTCTGTCTAGTTGTTAGTTTCAGGGCATCTGATTCACACCAGCTAAATCAATACAGCATTCATTATCTTGTTTACCTAAGAAAATTAGAGGTACTACTAGTTCAAATACAACTATATTCTTTGCTCAAAAATACTTAATATTGGTTTTACAAACTCCTTGGTCTTTCTGTCACTTTACCTGCATCTATAAGTCAGTCTCCATTTTATATTTTAAATATAACATAAAAACAAAGGATAGATGCCATAAATAACAGCAAAAGTTAAGATCTACATAAAGTTCACAAATTTTTACTGACCACATTCATCTATATTTTTTCTTTCTCAAATGAATTTATTATTACATCCTCTACCCATTACATTCAGTTTCAAACTCAGGATTTGGAGGTTATATTAAGTTTAGATATGCCATTATTTTTTATGATGCCTCATAGCAAAATTATATATTTTTTATAAACAAATAATAATGAATATAGGAAAAATAAGGATAGCTATTATATTCAATAAAAGTAGATATAAAATATCACACCATGCACAGATATTCTGGTACAGAGAATAGAAAGGACACCCTTAATTAGAAGTAAACAAAGTTGTATATGAACTGTACTTTGTATAATTTCTTAGTGACTTGAACATATGAGATACAAATATGATGCTCCTTCTTGAAGACTTTTTTTAAATGGACTAACTTTATTTTGATTTAAAGCCAAAGTCTATTAAATAATGTTGGAGCTCTTGCCTACTTATACGCTAATAAGTAAGATCTAATTTTCTACCAAGAAATTTATCTCTCTAATCAATATGATTCTCTGCTTTCCCTAGTAGAATTCTGGTTACGGCTTTCATTTGGATCATGCACACCATTTTTACCCCTATAATTTCACCTTTATCTTGAGATATTAAAGTAATGGTCGAATAGCTTTTAAATCTGTCTCCTACCATGCAGGCAGATGAGACAAGTTATATCAAAGACGTCCAGAAACATCCAACATTTTGAATAGCATAATATTTTCCCAAAACATTTGTATCCATAATATCAGTTAGGTTCTAATATGGGGGTTTTCTAATCTTTATGGAATCCAAGTTGAATAAAGTGATTTTAGGATGGCAAAACATTAGAATAAATGTCCTCCTGTGTTATCTTCTTCTAGAAGGGGATAATTCCATACCTCTGACCTCTAGTGTCAGAATTTTAGACTAAAATCAAGTTGTTAGTATTTCCTTATAAACCTTTGTTTAAAATTGTTATAATTATTTCAAAATGTTTCAAAAGAAACATGAAACAAAGGAGGGATTACTGCTTCTCAATCTCTCCTTGTTTTTCTTAGTAGCACTGGTTACAGTTTAGCAAGGAACTTTCATTGGTTGGGGGCAGTGGGGCAAAGGGGATTTGTTGTATCTTTTTTTCTTTTTACTTGTTTGTTTTGTTTTGGGGGTCCACACCAGGCTGTGCTCAGGGCTACTCCTAACTCTGGCAGGGCTCATGGTACTATATGGGTGCTGGGGCTCAAACTTGAGTATCCCCCAAACAAAGTGAGCTTCTTTTTTCTATATATTTTATCATTATCATTATTTCTTTTTATTATTATACTTTTTGCAAAGCAAACTTCTTACCCACTATACTAGTATTCAGGATCCTCAATGAGAAACTTTTTTTAAAAAATAGTCCAAGTTCATTTTACTGACGATTTAGGAATTTTTTTTGCTTACTTATTACTTCTTTTTATTTTTCATTTGTAATCTTCTCATTAAACTCTATATTTAAAACATCACTAGATAATTATTTTCATGGCAATAAGGTGTAATCCATTTCTAAAAATAATAGCAAAAGCTTTTGTTCTGGAAGATGACTTAGTGGTCAGTTCATTCATTTAAATTTGCTTATCATCAATGTTAACTTAAATGTTTCTGTGTTTCTCTGTTTTACTAACTTTCAATACACTTCAGTTCTCTCATCTTCACAGATAATGAGAGCTAACAATCCAAAGGATTTTCTTTTAGTCTACCGTAGTGTCAAACTAAATTATTTACTCTAGGAAAAAGTTTTAATGTGAGAATAGCAATTACCTTTCTTTTTTTTGTTTGTTTTTTTGGGTCACACCCAGCTATGCTCAGGTGTTACTCCTGGTTCTGCACTCAGGAATCACTCCTGGCAGTGCTCAGGGGACCATATGGGATACTAGATACGAACCTGTGTTGGTCACATGCAAGGCAAACGCCCCACCCGCTGTGCTATTGCTCCAGCCCCCAAGAATAGCAATTATCTTTCAAAGATTAAATGATGTTCTGTTATATTCAACTATTTATTTCCTTTGGTTTATCAAGATTGATGACTATGATGATTTTAGTTTAATTTTATATTATTGCAAGATTGTTATAATAGTTTGCATGATATACAATGTTTTGTTTCTTTAAAGGAGTATGGAAGGGAAGAAATTTTGGGTTTATATAATCAATTTTGATATTTTAAATACATTCTTTAACAAATGACTGTTTCATATATATGATTTCATCATACATAGTTTTCCTTTGGGCTGGAGCAATAGCATAGCCGGTAGGGCATTTGCCTTGAACACGGCCTACCCAGGTTTTGATTCCTCCATTCCTCTTGGAGATCCTGGCAAGCTATAGAGAGTATCCCACCGCAAGGCAGAGCCTGGCAAGCTCCCTATGGCATATTCGATATGCCAAAAACAGTAACAAGTCTCACAACGGAGACGTTACTGGTGCCCACTTGAGCAAATCAATGAACAATGGGAGGACAGTGACAGTGATATCCATTAACTATATCCTATACTATCATAATAGTTCAGCATTTTAAAATTTTGAAACCTTAATTATGGTTGATGTTTCAAGTGACATTTTTTATTTTGACTAAATATCATATTAATATTTTGGAAGTTATGTAAATCTATAAATTAATACTTGTAAAAAAGTGCCTAAAATTGTTAAAAATGATTTTAAAATTTTCAATACTGACTTTAATATGCCAAGTCATAAACAAATACATTCCTCTTAATTTTCTTCTTCTTTTTTTTTAACCAAAAGCCAAAAAGATAGTACAGGGGTTAATGTAGTCATCTTGCATTTTTCTCATCCTAGTTAGGATCCCTGATACTTGCATATGATCCGAAGCATAAGCAGGAGAGACTCCTGAACGTAGAACCAGGTATGCCACCCCAATTTTTCCCTTCTCGAATTTTTTGCCTAGTTTATTATTTCAGATTTTTAAAAAAGTTGTTAAACTTATTCATTGAGAGAGGGAGAAAATTTTGTCTTTTTCCCCCCTTCCAAACAGTTCATCTTATTTTATCTAAATTATTTACTTAAGTTTGAATAACTTTTAGATTTTTTTTAAAGGTAAGGGGACATTTCTTCCCTCGCTTACTAAGACTATTTCATTTATTTGTTGTTGTTACATTCCTCCCTCATTCATGAACTTTTAGATTATCTTTGCAAAAAAAAAAAAATCAAAGCTATGGAATACCCATACCATAAACTACTATTTTGACAGCTTGCAATCAAATAAATATTGCATCATTAAAATTTAGGCATTTAGACATTTCCAAATACTGATGATTTTCAGAATATGTCTTTAGCACTGCTCACTCTAACTTTTCAAATCCACTTGGACAATATTTCCAAGATATTTGATGCACAAGTTTCTATATCTGATGGTGCCAGAACCACAGACCAATTTATCTACAAGCCTGAAACATTTTGAACCACCCAGATCTCTCAGATTACTGGTATAAATGAAAGAAACAATAAAGCTAGAGTGAAGGGGAGGATATAACCCATACAAGTGTGATCATTTAATTGATGGAGAAGAATATGTTTACAAACTCACTGAGCTATATTTTGAGATGTGTTGATAGAACAGTTTGAGGGTGTTGAAATAACAATAGAGCAAAGGGAATTATTTATGAGAACATGGAATGCTAGTGATTACTCATTTACAACGTCCAACAATCTGAAACAAATAAGACAGAACTTTAGACAAAATAATAAGGGACTTTTGAATAGAAAGAGAAAAATGCCTGGTGACTTTGCTACATACAAATTTAAGTTTCAACATTTATAAAAATCATCAGTAGATATTGAAATCATCAATCATGAGATAGGAATCATTATGGAGAACTTCTATTTCAGAAAGAACATAAACACAAAAAAAGGTAAATTAGTTTTATGTCTTAAAGTATTATTTTTCTTGTTTGAAAAAGACATATTTGTCTATTGATGAGGATGTTTCTGTACAAATTGTGAGGAATTTGAAAAAGGGATAATCAAATCATTTTATATTTTTAATGAAAGATTGCAGAATTTTTATGTTTCACAAATTGTCAAGCTCAAGTTTTACTTATGACCAACCTTTTTTTTTCAAAGAAGACAGCATTTAATACCTAAGTGGTAAATTGTTCAGGGTAAATAAATACTAGTAACTGTTTTGAGGTCAGGGAAAATAATTAGATTATTTTTAAGTTTATTTTTTTAATTAGTGAAACACCATGAGGTACAGTTGTGAACATTACAAGTTTTTGTGCTTGGGTTTCAGTTATATAATGATCGAGTACTCATCCCTCCACCATTGCCCATTCTCCACCCCCAATGATCCCAGTATCCCTCTCACCCCTCCCATCCCCCCCCCATATCATCCTGCCTCTGTGGCAGGGAATTACCTTTTATTTTCTCTCTTCTTTTGGGTGCTGTGGTTTGCAAAAGAGGCATTGAGTGGCAATCATGTGTGGTCTATAGTCTACTTTCAGCATGCTTCTCCCATCCTGGGAGGATCCTCCCAACACCCCTCATTTGGTGTTCCCTTCTCTTTCTGAGCTGCCTTTTTCCCTAGCATGTGTGTCTGGCCTTCAAGCCATGGAGTGAACCTCCTGGTACTTATCTCGACTATTCTTGGATGTTAGTCTCCTATTTTGTTACATTACATTCCCCAGATGAATGCAATCTTTCTTTGTATGTCCCTCTCTTTCTGACTCTTGAAAGTTGTTTTAATATTGTTCTATGATTGAAAAGACTGGGAAGAGAGGAAACCAAGTGAATATACCAGAATTTTAATTGAGGAAAAATACTAGTTACCTACAAAACTTTTTAGATCAGAATGATGGCACAAAAATAACATTTTAATACTTATTCAATTCACAAAGTGAAAGTAGTGAAAATATTTTAGGAAACTGAATTTAAAATTGTGGAAGACATGTTAGGGTAAAAATAAAATACAAACAATTTTATACTCACATATGGTAAAAGACTTATTTTGGTAGAGGAAATAGATCAGAACAGATTATTAATTTTAAAAAAAAGTTAACACCAAACTCAAAATAAATGTAGAAAGGAAATAAATTGTCCATATGTGATATATTTTACATTATTTATTTTTTGCATTATTTGTTCTACATTTCTCTTATTCTTTGATCATCTTCTATCAAGTATTCTAGACATTATATTATAAGAAAAAATAGACAACTTTCTGTTTTCTATTTGTTTGAACAAATTATGCTTTAAAAAATTGTTAGACATTTTAAACATCTATCGATCTTCTAAACTCATTATTATTGTGTTGCTGGCTTAAACTTTTACTCATAATAAAGAAGCAAATTTGCACCATTAAACAAATAATAAAACAAATGGAAAAAACCCAAATTTTTAAATATAAAATATATTGAAATGGTAGTATAAAAATATATTATAGTAAATGAAAGTAAGGCAGTGATGTTATCCGCAGACTATACTCAATATATAGACTACAGAGAATATCTAAATCACCCTTAAGGACATTCAATGAATTTTGAAAACTGTTGAGAGTTGAGAAACTGTGGCAGTAAGAACTCACAAGGATTAGTAATGAAGAGAAAAATTTACCCACCTAACACTCTCTTCTTCTAGATATTAAGCAGTGTATCTCATGAAGAAAGAAATATAGGCATTTCCATTGAAAGTAGAAAAAAATTCCCAAAGATCAGTAGAACTCAGCATCACCAGAACATAAAAGCCTATTGTAAATCGCAAATCAAGTCAAATACACAGAAGCCTTTTTGCCTCAGTAGCAGAGTCAAGTTATGCTTTCTGCAATGGTTGTATTTGTCCTGGAATTTTAATCATGGCAAAAGTTAAAAAGTCATGGGGGCCGTAGAAATAGTACAGTGGGAAAAGCGTTTGCCTTATAAGGGGCTGACCCAGATTCAACCCCAGCATCCCATCTGGTCCTCCAAGCACCGCCAGAAGTAATTTCAAGTGCAGAGCCAGGAGTAGCCCCTGAGCATCACCAGGTGTGACCCAAAAAGAAAGAAGAAAGAAAGAAAGAAAGAAAGAAAGAAAGAAAGAAAGAAAGAAAGAAAGAGAAAAGAAGAGAAAAGAAGAGAAAAGAAAAGAAAAAAGAAAATTTAAAAATCACCAGGATTGAGCTCATTATTTATTTGATGTTTCTTGTTTGTTGAAAATTAAAAAAAAAAAAGAAACAAAAAACTGGAGAAACAAATATAGGGAAAAATGGAAATGGAACCTTAGAATTTGTTAATAGAACTGAGTTTACTAAGGGTAAGCATTGACGGTTAGACAGGATGGCACCCTGAGAAAATGGTGGAGGGAATTAAATGCTGGTAAAGGGTGTGCTGTTGGAATATTGTATATTTGACAGCCTATCATGAAAAGCATTACAAATCACAGTGTCTGTGAAACCAAAACCAAAACTATGCAAACAAACAAATACCTCAGAGTGAAAACACTGAGCTTTTTTTAAGTAACAATTAAATTGCAGAGTACCCTAGAAGGCAGAGAGGGGGTCAGCAGGGTGATACCATTTCATCAAAACTCTTCAGTGCCACCCTCAAGAAGGTCATGAGACGACTGGAGTGGGAAGAAATGGGAGTGAAGATAGATGGTTGTCAACCACACCACCTCCACTTCACCGAGGACATTGTTCTAATAACACCAAACATTCGCCAAGTGTCACAAAATTTGACTGACTTCGACCATGAGTGTGGAAAGGTCAAATTGGAGCTGAATCTCACCAAGACAATGTTAATGAGAAACTGACTAGTTCCTGACACTCCACTTGCTCTCAATGGAAAACATCTCTGAATGCAGCAGTTATGTGTACCTGGGTCAAGAACTGAACATGATAAACGATTTGGAGTCAGAACTGCACAGAAGGAAGAGAGCTACGTGGAACATCTTCAAGAGCTCCAAAGAAGTTGTTAAGAGGATGAAGAAACTCCAGCTTGGGGCACATCTTTTCAACTCCACCATTTTTCCTGCACTAACATATGCCGCAGAGACCTGGGCCCTACGAAAACAGGATGAGAATGCTATTCGGGTCTCCGAAGAGGAATCAAAAGACCTATGCCTAGAGTATCATGCTTTACTCAAGTGAGAGAAGGAATCTGGAGTTCTGACATCTGTCAACAATCAAGTATCAGAGATAATGCCTCATTTGCCAAGGCATAGAAAATCAGATAAGCTGGACACGTAACGTGATTTGAAGAGGACAGCTGGACTAGAACTGTTACTGACTAGAGCTGTTCCACGGTACGTCAAAAGAAGGCCTGGCTGCCCACCTACAAGATGGTCGGACTTCTTCATCAAGACCCTGAACGAACAGTTTGATGCTCTTCGTGTACCTGGAGCAAGCGGATGCATTGGGCTACACTAGCACACAACAGGGATGAATGGAGATGTTACTGGCACCTGCTTGAGCAGACTGATGAGCAACAAGGTGACAAGCGATACAAGTGATACCCTGGAAAGACTGTCATCCAAACACCCAAGGATTTCAGCTCCCAAATATGTAAAGTTCAAAATCAGTGTGATAGCACAGCAGTAGGGCATTTGCCTTACACGCAGCCAATATGGCCGACCTGAGTTCGATTCCTCCGCCCCTCTCAGAAAGCCTGGCAAGCTACTGAGAGTATCTCGCCCGCATGGCAGAGCCTGGCAAGCTACCCATCACATATTCAATATGCCAAACACAGTAACAATAAGTCTCATGATGGAGACATTACTGGGCCCGCTCAAGTGAATCGATGAACAACAGGAGGACCGTGACCGTGACCCAATAAGTAAACCTGACAGTAAAAGAAAACAATTCATGATTAGAGGACAGCTCAAATGACACAGCATATACTCAGAATGTGAAAGTTCCTAAGTTTAAGTCTAGCAGTAGCATATGCCTTAAGCACATTGGGTATAGCTTTGGGAGCCTTAGAGTACCACCTGATCAAGTACCAACTGCAAGGTTGGCACAGTCAGGCAGAGACTACCTGGATTTGGGCCCCTAAAAAATGTAGTTAGGATGCAAATGAGCACATATTTCTATCTCCTGAAATAACAGAGAAAATAAAATCATTAGACAAGGCAATTATAACAGCTATTAAAAAGACTTTAGTCTTAAAGATAACAAGATCATGGTCATGATTATGAAATATAATGTAATTTCATTACATTTCATATTATGAAATGCAATGCAGAGTTACAAAAAATATGTATACAGAATACAAAGATAAAAATGCAATGTTACTTCATTTAAACAAAACTCTGCATAATATTCATAGAAAATTAGGTATTAAATTTAAATGGAAACCATGTGATTTAACAAAAAATAGAGAAGCCAGAATAAAATAAACTATATTTCATTAGCTATAGGTCATTGTTATATGTGTGTAAAGTTACAGAAAGAGAAGTTCAGTATGCAGAAGCAGCAGAAAAATGTAAGGAACATTATCTGAAATGCTTATAAAAATTGCTAAATACTCAACTCACACAACTATGAAATTCAGTGAACACCAGCAATGTAGAAACACTAAAAAAATCTACCCCAAGTACATTGCAGAAAATATAGTAGGAATTATTTTTAAAAATCTAAGAAACACTCAAGAATATAAATATATTGTTCAAGATATACTTGTACAGAAGAACAAAAGATAGAAGAATGTTTTAAATGTATTTTAACTATGATTAGGTAACAGAAAAGTCAACAAATAAATGTCACTTTTACATATCAAAACAGGAGCAGATTTTTGCAACAATTATTATAGTTTAGGTAGTGGTTGCAACAATTTTCACATTTATGGTTTTGATGTGCACTCATTGTACCTTACCACCAAAGTTCCCATAACCCTATGCTTATATGCCTTCAAGAACACCTCTTCTCTTCCTAGCCCATCCTCCCTCCACCACTTGGTGGTCTCAGAAAAAAACATGATTTTATAACAGAATAAACAATACCATAAAACTATATATATATATATATATATATGTCAGATGAAATCTTGGTCTTGTAGTTGGTGAAGGACAGGCGGGCATTGCAAATGTTTTTCCTAGCTTCTGCTGTATCTGCCAGCACTGCTGCTCTTCTCTCTTTGAGGTCTTCTTTTATTGTTTCTCTGCTCTGCTTTGCAAGCTCAGACGTTCGCTTGCAGTTTCCTGATGCTTGCACCAAGCCACGTAGGCCAAAGTACTCAAGAGTTTTGGAAGACAGGTGTCTTTTTTGTGGTTATCTCTCTCTTAGCATTCCTCGCACAATCATGGAGGTGCTGAACCAGTTGATCTTTGTCAATGTTGTAAACAACGGCATCTTTCCATCTTGCCTCAACAGACCCAAAGAGGTCCCAGTTGGTGGTCATTCTGGGAGTTCTCTTCTTAAACTTTGCAGCCCTTTCTCCCCGCTCCATGAAGTAGAATTTGCATGAAGGAGACAGTGGTCTGATCCCATTAGAAATTTTGGGACAACAGCGACATCAATCAGGCAAAACCATCGATTGCATATGATGTGGTCAATTTCATTGTGGGACCATCCACCAGGAGACTCCCATGCCCAATGTTTAGATTCAGTCTTCTGGAATTGTGAGCTACCATGGATGATCTTGGTCAACATGATGAACTCAGACAGTCTCTTACTCTGTTCGTTCCATTCTAGGCCATGGGTCCCGATGTGGAGTTCTTCAGCTGATCTTCTTGGTTCTATCTTGGCATTAAAATCACCAACAATGATCTTGTAGAAGGTGTGGTCTTCTTTATAGAACTTCTCCAGCTCCATGAAGAACTTCTCAATTTCTCCTTCATCATAATTGGATGTTGGTGCATAGACAACAAAGATAGAAACTGCTGGCCAAGATGACTGCTCTACAATGTCCTGATGAATCTATCACATCTTCCATAAGGGCAATGGAGAAGATTATCCATGACTTCTACTCGGATCTCTTTGATAGCCACGTCTCTTTGATAACCTGGCTCAACTGGGCTGGCAATGGGAGACATTACTGGGCCCGCTCAAGCAAACCCATGAACAACAGGAGGACAGTGCAGTGGCAGTGCTCATCAGATATTAGGGAAATGCCATCAACAGTGTGAAAGAAGATATTTAGTAAGCTATGTAGTATAAAATTAGTATTTGTATATGTTTTAAAATTCTAACTAATCAATGAAACAAAGGAGAAAGCCCAATATAAATAAAGGCAGAAAATATAAAATTTTGAAATCCTTAGAGAAAAAGATGTTCAAGTGTCTAAATGAAGTAAAAAAAGATGCTCTGCTTCATGTGGTCATCCAAGAAGTGAAACAAAATATGTTATGGTGGTCCCTCACCATAAAGTGATTAAATTTTAAAATAATAAAATCCATAGGTCACTGATGATGAAAATAACCCAGATTTCTATTACTGGTGTGAATATAAACACTTTTTGATTCGAGCACTTGTAAATACTGTAGTCTAGAAATTATCCTCCTGGTAAATATTCAAAAGAAATGCTAGAATAAAAATAGATAGATGTTTTAAAATCATCAGGCTTTTCATAGTGCCATTACTTGTAGTCATCAAGAATGATATTAAAAGCACTGTAGCACTGTAGCACTGTCCTCCTGTTGTTCATCGATTGGCTTGAGTGGGCACCAGTAACGTCTCACAACAAATTGTGAGACTTGTTACTGTTTTTAGTATATCAAATACATCATGGGTAGCTTGCCAGGCTTTGCCAAAAGGGCAAGATATCCTCGGTAGCTTGCCAGACTCTCCGGAGAGGGGTGGAGGAATCGAACCTGGGTTGACCACATGCAAGGCAACTCTGATATTGCTCCAACCCGCTATTAAAAGTAGAATGGAAAATTAAATTCTAGCAATTCCACATATAAAACGTGATATAGCAAAATAAAAGTCACACATTAAGTAGCAGTAGGGTTAAATCTCATTATAATGAGTTAAAGTAGGTAGGTATAGGTCAGGACCAATGATTCCATTTATAAGGGAAAAAGCCATGGACTAGATAAAACTAATCTGTGTTGTTTAAATCAGCATAGAAGTTATCCTTAAAGGTGGCAATAAGATAAAATGGTATTCAATAGGTTTTTTTCTCGAGTGATAGGAATCTTCTGTTTATTAATTCAAGGGATGATTACATGGGTATTTTTAGTTGTGAAAATTCATCTCTTTCTCATCTTCTGCTAGCTAAAATTAAAATGTAGTATACACTATAGAATAAAATGCAATTTATACTTCCTGCAGAGCATTTGGACCTTAGGAATATTATCCAGAAGTTGATTAATTGGTCTGCAGGGGTCTGTTTGCTGATCCCTTGGGATGGCAGTTTTAATTGTCTTATGTAGTTCAGTTTAGTCTCAGAACCACCACTTTGATTAGTGGCCCACCATTCAAAGATGAATCTTAGATGATGAGGAGACATTTTAAAATTTTCAATGATTATCAAGATTTCCCAGTTCTCTAAAAATTAATCTTTTTTTTCTTGTATTGCTTGAAAGTAATTCATTAAAAAGCAGTTCCATCATAAAGCAACTCATAATCACAACTGAATATATACAAAACTGAGATCTAAGTCTGTTTACAGATCAGTTGTCATTGTCATTACATTTTTTAAATTATTGAAATCTTTGAGCTAAGTACTATCCCAAGTAATTAAAAAGTTATACAATTAAGTAAATGAGATAAAATTGTATGGCTTATGCTGATTAAAAGATGTTCTGATACTCTATTTCATACTAGATTTTCAGTAATACACACTTTTCACTATAATTCTTTGTGTTATTTGAAGTATTATAGTTTATCAACTTATTTTGAACATTTAATAAATGTAATAATGTGTTCTGTGAGTTATATTGTTGAATAAGAACATTTCAATAAATATGTGTATGAATATATATTCATTAACTTGAGATAACGAACGAATGAACTTTAGTTGAGTTCAAAGGCAAATCAAAACTACACAAAATTAAACTGTGAACTATAATGCTATCACTGAATACAAACAAAATCATAAAATATTTTGCAGAATTCCTAATTTTTGTATGAAATATGACTTTAGAATTTCTTAAGATGTTCATAAGTACATTTAGTATTCATATAATAAACTAGGATATTTTCCAATATTTAATATTCAAAACCATGTTAAATTCTCCTGTAGCTCAAAATATTTAAATAAGGAAACAATTGAATCTCTTCTCAAGGAAAAATTAACTATGCTTATTTCAACAGAATGTTATGATGATCTACTTTTAAAGAGGTGATCAAAGAAGACATCTTCAATGAGGTTACTTCAGATGTAAGAACCCAGGGAACAGGGATGGAGATACAGTTCAGTGGGTAAGATGCTTGCCATGCAAGTAGACAACCTGAGTTTGATCCTCAGCACCCCAAGTAGTGGTCCCCAAGTATCACAGGAGTTATTCTTAAATGTAGAGCCAGGAGTATTCCCTGGGCATGACCAGGTGTGGCCCTAAAATAAACTAAAAACAAATGAATCACAGAAGTTTAAGATAGAGTTCTAGTAAATGGTTTTACATTTAGCCTCACCTGAAAGTCTTGTATAAAATGTTAATGTCTGCCACAACCCCAACGTTATTTATTTAGTCAGATATTGTTTTTAAGAATTAAAATTTCTGGGGCCAGAGCAATAGTACAGTGGGTAGAGCATTTGCCTTGCATGCGGTTGACCTGGGTTCTATCCTGATATCCCATATGGTCACCCAAGCACCACCAGGAGCAATCCCTGAGTGCAGAGCCAGGAATAACCCTGAGAATAACCCAAAAATTAAAAAAAGAATTTCTAACAAGCTTTTTGATGATGCAATAACTGCTGGGAACATTGTTCAGAACTGCCACTTCATGGAGGAAATTATTACTGACACAGCAATAATGGCGTATAATGTGCTTAGAATTAGGGGGAAAGGTATCAAGTCAATTTGATTGTATCATAGTACATAGATAATAAAGCAATATAACTTTGAAGATTTTCTTTATATATAGAAAACACTGAAAATCCATAGTATTCTGTATTTTATTGTGATTAATTCTTAAAGTTGATAAGGGGTTAAATTTTTGAAAACAACTGGATTTTTAGCCATCAATGTTTCCACTTCCACTCCAACAATCACATGTCCTTATCTCTCCTTCTCTTATCCCATTTCCCTCCTTACAGCCAACCTGACTTCTTGATTCTGTATTTTTCAGTTGTAGTTATGATGTCATGCTTATAGAACTATTATACCTTATGGTTTAGATATATGCAGATACTTTGTATCTATACCATAGAGGAGCTCAACATCCATTGCCCTGATCCTTGGAATGGAGTTGTTTCAGTGTTGCTGATATATGTGCAGTTTTAGAGTTCACGCTTGTGACAATAGAAAAAATGGATTGTAGAGGTATAGGAAAAGCAATGAAAATAGAAGGTTAGTTCTGTGATCTAGTTAAAGGAAAATGTGCTTCAAATAAGCACTTTTGTCAAACTGAATAAATAGGGATTGATTCAGTATATTTAGAAGGAAGAGTAATTGGCCTAGCTTATGGATTGGAGGAGAGAAAAAGGCCAGGAAAAATGATGTCTAGAATTTGAGTTTCAGTAATTGGATAGAAGAAGTACCACCATTTAAAATTATCAGCATGGACCAGAGAGATAGTACAAAAAATAAAATGCTTGCCTTGCTCATGTTTGACCCGGCTATAATCCCCTGCATCCTATATGGTCACCCAAGCTCACTAGGAGTGATCCCTGTGCATAGAGTCTGAAAAAAAGATCTAAACGAAGTCATGTGTGACCCAAACACACACACTCACACACACAATTAATTAGTAATCGAAATAAAATAAACAGCAATCCCTGTTGAGTGCTTTAGGAAGTCGAACAAGTAGTTTTATATTTTAAATGTGTGATATCTAATAGTCCTGTAGGGATACTGAAAGTGTTGTTGCATTAGATGGCCAAGAGATTTCTATAGTCTTAATCTATCCATAAAATGTTTAATCAAACTAGATATTATATTTTATTTTACCACTGGATCTGATCTCACACACAGCGATGCCCAGGGGTTACTCCTGGCTCTTCACTCAGGAATTACTCCTGGCGGTGCTCAGGGGACCATATGAGATGCTGAGAATCAGACCCAGGTCAGCTGCGTGCAAGGCAAACTCCCTACCCACTGTGCTACCGCTCCAGCCCCTGGACCTGTTCTTATAAGTGGCAGAATATAAACAGAAAGGAGAACACATGGGGCCTCAGGGATAAAACAGCAAACAGGGTGCTTTTCTTGCAAGCTATATGTCCCTGGAGTCCCATATGGCCCCCAAAGCACAGCCAGAAGTAATTCCTGAGAATTTCAGGTTGGCCAAAAAATCAAAATAAGTAAATAAATAAGAAAAAGATTCAGGAATGTACTCTAGATAGAGTGTGTCCTCATCTTCAGCAGTTGGAAATATATATATATGTATATATATATATATATATATATATATATATATATATCAAAAGTGAACCTGGGACTGTTGCACCAAAATGAAAAGAAAACCAGTGTGATGTTACAGGTTCAAAATATGTCAATGGCAAGTGAGGGAACCATTTTCATGTTGTATCAAAATGTAAAGGTAAAGGTAAAGGTAAAGGCCCTCCCGTTGATCGTCGATTTGCTCGAGCGGGCCCAGTAACGTCTCCATTGGAGACTTTGTTGTTACTGTGTTTGGCATATCGAATACTCTCGGTAGCTTGCTGGGCTTTCCTAGAGGGGCGGAGGAATCGAACTCGGGTCGGCCATGTTGGCCGCTTGTAAGGCGAACGCCCTACCGCTGTGCTATCGCTCCAGCCCATGTAATGCTACTGAAAATATAAATGGAGAAAATAATCGCTACTCAATCAGATCAGAGATTACTGTTCAAAAAAACAAAGAAGGAAAACCCTAGTTGTACTGGTGAATTTAGTTAAACTTACTAGTATCCATTAGAACTAATGATATATTTGAAAAGTGGTATTAGGAGCTCAAACAAATTTTGTATATTTGGAATTTTATGATCTTAGTTTAAAATGGAGCTGGAGTGATAGCACAGAGGGTTAGGCGTTTGCCTTGCATGCAGCCGACCCTGGTTCGATTCCTCCGCCCCTCTCGGAGAGCCTGGCAAACTACAGAGAGTATCTCACCTGTACGGCAAAGCCTGGCAAGATTCCCTTGGCGTATTCGATATGCCAAAAACAGTAACAAGTCTCACAATGAAGACGTTACTGGTGCCTGCTCGAGCAAGTTTAAAATAGTGACATTATCCTCAATAGGTGTTTTATCATCCTATTTAATGTTTAGATGACCCCAATTTATTTTTCAATCAATAATTTTTATATTCTTGACTCTTCAGGTTTTTTTTTTTAAATATTGGATGTTAGTAGAGAGGTAGTACTGGGAGGTAAGGTGCTTGCCTTGCATGTATTCAACTCTAATTAAATCCCTGACACCATATATGGTTTCCTTGAACACTATAAGGAGTGACATGTAGGCTCAGAGCCATAGGTTCCTTCTGAGCACCACCAGGTGTAGCCTAAACCTTCTCAAAATACTTTTTCTGAGATTTATTACTGACAAAAATGTTGAAATTCTGTATCACTACTTTAATATCTTATGTTCTGAACTTCATAACAATTAACTTTTAGACTATGGTATTATTTAGAATCTGTCAGTTTCACATAGCAAGTAATTCACTAAAACAATCTCAATCTGATACGGAATTTATGAGTTCATATAGATTGAAAGTAGACTGAAAGTCAAGTAATGCTGACATGTACGAATCTGATGTAGTTTCAAAGTTTTAGATTTTGGTTCCTCTTCTAAGTTTCTCTGGGTGCATTGACTTCTTAGAAGTAATTCTTTGTTGGTGAAAGGTGGCTACAACATCTCCGGAGCTCATAAAAAAAAAAAGAGCTAGGAATGAAGGAGTTTGCGATTTGCAAAAGAAAATTAAGATGTGGATATCAAAAGAATAAAAGACTATGGGTTCTACTTTGAAAACAACAAAACAACAGCCAGAAAGAAAACCTATAGTTGGAGTGAATTTGGGTCCTTACTAATTCTTCTTTTTTAGATGATGACTGGAGCGATGGCACAGAGGGTAGGGCATTTGCCTTACATGTGGCCAACCTGGGTTCGATTCCTTGTCCCTCTTGGAGAGCCCGGCAAACTACCCAGAGTATCTCGCCTGCACAGCAAAGCCTGGAAAGTTCCCCATGGCATATTTGATATGCCAAAAACAATAACAACATGTCTCACAATGGAGACATTACTGGTGCCTGCTTGAGCAAATGAATAAAGGGAGAACAGTGCTACAGTACTACAGATGATTCTATTTTGCTATTTGTTCATTTTACTAGGTTAAATAGGGCTGGAGCGATAGCACAGAGGTTGGGCGTTTGCCATGTGTGCAGCCGGTCTGGCCGAGTACTGTTCGATTCCTCTGCCCCTCTCGGAGATACTCTCTGAGAGCCCAGAAAGCTACTGAGAGTATCTCGCCAGCAAGGCAAAGCCTGGCAAGGTACCTGTGATGTATTCAATATGCCAAACACAGTAACAACAAGTCTCACGATGGAGATGTTACTGGGCCTGCTCAAGCAAATCGATGAATAATGGGAGGACCGTGACCGTGACTAGGTTAAGTGCAAAAATGGTTGTTCTCAGGCTTAAGCAGGCTACATCCCTATATTCCTCACTTTTGTCAGCCACTTAGTCAACTCTTCTTTTTTCTGGATGTTACACTCATGAATCTTTTTGTGGGTTTCAACATCTCTATTACTCTGCTCAACATTATTAACAAATGTTGATTTACTTAGTGCGTTCTATAGCAACTCGTCAAATGTTCACCTAAGCTATGATCTATAGTTAACTAGTAAATGATATTCATTAACCTCTGTTTGTTTTGCTCACTTAGGCTCTGCTTTCCTTTCATTTCAATTATCTTTCCATATAAATGTCATTTTTTTACATCTACTAATTATATGTATGAATTTGCGCTATAATGAAGAGGCATTAGCCCTATTTGCTACTCAATTTTCATGTATTTGCTTCTTCCATATCACAAAACTAAATAAATTTCCATTTCTCCTATGTTCTGCTTACTAAATTTCTTCTTTATAAAAATTGCAATGATACCAGAAAAACAGTACATAGCTAAGATACTTGCCAATTGATTTCATCTCCAGCATCATATATGGTTCCTCTGAGTACAGAGCTAGGAATAAGATCTGAACACCACCAGGTATGGCCCTAAACAAATAAAAACTGATTTTTCTATTAGTGAGATTAAAATTCTGTTTTCAAACAATTAGTAAAATATACCTGGTTAATATTTATAAACATTAATTTTCCAAAGTATTCTTTTTCTAGCCAATTCTCATCTTATTTTTCTCTCCATTTCACATGGTTGTTTAGTTTTGTATATGGCCTTCATTTATTTTGTAAGCTAGTTATTTCTGTTGAGCATTTTAAATTATAGTAAATGTCAAGAAATATAATGAGATTTAAATTGATATACTTACATGTTTTCAGGGAAATAGCCATTTTTTAGAAAAGAAAATTTCATTTAGTTATACGAGTGAAATTAATTGAATATTTTATTATACTTAATTATTACTTAAAATATTTATGTAGTTATAGTCCCACAAATCCCAGAATATGTATATATAAATCATTTTGAGAAAATAGGAACTGTGCCTTCTTCAGTTCTTCTGTAGTTGATGTTTTGTATTCTTTCCATGTTCGTTCATCTTTAGAATTCCAGAACAGTTTTCATATCTAGTATTGTGCTCCCACAGCAGGGGGAAGTTCAGCCTACTCATAGGCTACATTTGTATTACATTTACAGCACAGCAGTATAATTTATAGTGTTCTAGAATTTAGTTTTTCTTCTTATGTATGTAGTATAGAAAGTACTTGCCAGAGGATTTAATCACATGAATTTTAAAAAGCATGAGTAACTAACAATACCACTGCAAGCAATTATGCAATTATCACACAGTGACTAAGTCACTTCTGGCAAATCATCAAAGAGCCAAAAATAAATATGTCAACAATGAATGGAAGTTCCAATACACTGTTCTTAAAGCAGGTCAAGGGAAATTTAATAGAACTTATTATTATATTAGTGACATATGAATGATCACCACCAAAGTATTTGGGAACATTTTCAAACCATTAAAATGTAGATAGGCCCTTCCCCCCACCCAGGTAATACTCCAGGTTGCCGCACACGAAGGGGTCCTCCACTCACAGACAGCCATGATTCCAAGGCACACAAACTAATGTGGGAACCCAGCAGTTTCTGGCAGAAATGCCTCTGGACTGTGAACTAAGCTATGGCCCCATGCCACCCCAGGTGGGGAAGGATGTCTGTCCCTCCACTTTTTCCCCCTTCAGCATGGTGATGACCGCCATCTTCCAAAGGTTATCAGACAGATAGGACCGGGTTTGCAGTGACAGAAACCAAAGAAATTCAAAAGATCATCAGAGACTACTTTGAAAGTCTGTATGCCACGAAACAAGAGAACCTAGAAGAAATGGATAAATTCTTGAATTTTTATAATTTCCCAAGGTTGAATCAAGAAGTGGCATCTTGAACTCCCGAGAAACCTCAATGAGCTTGGTTATCGTGTGGATATGGTCGATGGTGCTGAATCCTTTGCAGAACCCTGCTTGCTCGCATGGTTGTCCTTCATCTAGTGTTCTGCCAATCCTATTTAGGATGACTCGAGTGAACAACTTGTAGGTGACAGACAATAGGCAGTTCGGGCGATAGTTGCCAATGTCATGGATGTCTCCCTTCTTGAACAGTAGTACGGTCCTGCTGGTTTTCCATTGGGACAGAACCTTGCATTCAGACAGGTAGCGAGTGAAGAGCCGAGCCAGTGTATTGATGAGTACTGATGGCAGGTTCTTCAGGTGTTCAGGTCTGACCTTGTCTGGGCCGGGTGCTGTTTGTTTCTTTACCGAGGAAATGGCGTGTCGGATTTCGGAAGGGAGAACTTTGGGAACGACATATCCATCCTGTGGAATTTGGTATGTCGGCAAGTGGACATGGCTATCGAAGAGATTTGAGTAGAAGTCATGGATAATCTTCTCCATTGCCGTTCTGGAGGATGTGATGGATCCATCAGGACGTCGGAGGGCAGTCATCTTGGTCTTATAGTTGGCGAAGGACAGGCGGGCATTACAAATACTTTTCCTGGCTTCTGCCACATCTACCAGTACTTCTGCTCTTCTCTCTTTGAGGTCTTCCTTGATCGCATCTCTGCACTGCTTTGCGAGCTCGGACGTTAGCTTGCGGTTGCCTGAGGCATGTGCCAAACCATGCTGGCGAATTAGCTCAAGAGTTTTCGAAGATAGGCGATTTTTTGTGGCTATCTCTCTCTTGGCGTTCCTCGCACATTCATGGAGGTGCTGAACCAGTCAATCATATTCCTCGTCAATGTTGTCAACAATGGCATCTTCCCATGTTGCCGCAATAGTACCAAAGAGTTCCCAGTTGGTGGTCATTCTGGGAGTTCTCTTTTTGAACTTTGCAGCCCTTTCTCCCCGCTCTGTGAAGTAGAATTTTGCACGAAGAAGATGGTGGTCCGATCCCATTCGAATTTTTGGGACAACAGCAACATCAGTCAGGCAAAACCGTCAATTGAATATGATGTGGTCTATTTCTTTGTGGAATCGTCCACCGGGAGACTCCCATGTCCATCGTTTAGATTCTGCTTTCTGGAACTGTGAGTTACCATGAATGGTCTTGGTCGACATGATGAACTCAGACAGTCTCTCACCCTGTTCGTTCCATTCTAGGCCATGGGTCCCGATGTGAAGTTCTTCAGCTGATCTTCTCGGTCCTATCTTGGCATTAAAATCACCCACAATGATCTTGTAGAAGGTGTGGTCTTCTTTATAGAACTTCTCTAGCTCCATGTAGAACTTCTCGATTTCTCTTTCATCATAATGAGATGTTGGTGTGTAGACAACGAAGATAGAAACTGCAGGCAGTGAGCCACATCTATTCAAATGTAAACGTCCGATTCGGGTTGTTAGGCATTCGAATGAATCAATGCTCTTTGCCAAGTTTGTGTTGACAAGGACACCAATGCCTCCAACACCTCTTTTATCGCATGTTCCGAGGAACAATTCTTCTCCAGTGTCGAAAACGGCATGGTAAGATTCGTGCCTTCTTGTCTCGGTCAGACCAATGATGTCGTGCTTGTACCATCAGATCCTCGATGGATGCATCTGATGCTAGCGTACGTGCATTGAAAGTACAGACGATCATTTTTGTCTTCCTTCGTTGTGGCAGCCTACATCAACCTTGAGATTTTGTCGGCCTCTCCTTTCTCATCCTTCTCAGTGCTGCCATGTCGGTGAAGCCTTCAGGGTCAGGTGAATGAGACCAGTTGTCGTTACTGGTTTTGGCATATCGAATACACAGTGGATAGCTTGCCAGGCTCTTCCGTGCGGGCGGAATACTCTCGGTAGATTGCCAGTCTTTCTGAGAGGGATAGAGGCTTTTTGGGCGACCTCTAATCACCCTTGTAGGTGTTACCATATTTGAACCCTATCAAATATGGTACGACAATTCCAGAAGATGGGTATTTATTGTCTTATGATGTGTCGCGCGGCCGCACGCGGGTCTGGAAAGCGTCCTGGAGTGTGGCGACGTCTGGGTAGTGGAAGTAGTGTCGAGAGTGGAAGTCTGCCAGTGGGGTATTTATCTGGGTAGGGTGGGTCTCCTGTGCACAATTCGATCCCTGGGTGGTTGATGGAAGCAGACAGGGCAGGGTAGAGTGGGGCTCCTGATTAGAATCCCTTTGTCACCTGTGGTGGTGGGAGCAAGCAGAGAAGCTCTGTCCCTGGGTCCGCCGAGCCTGGAGTCCAAGGTCTCAGAGAGTTCTGCTTATCTTGCTCTGTGGGTCTTCAGTCGTGCGTGGGTCTTGGCCGGAGCTGCCACACGGGTCCAGAAAGCGTCCTGGAGTGTGGCGACGGCTGGGTAGTGGAAGTAGTGTCTGTTTAACATTCATTGATTTAAAGAAGGCCTTTGATTCTGTTGAGATGGAAGCGGTCATTGAAGCCCTAGCCAATCAGGGCATTCAAGCCCAATACATCAGGATCCTCCGTGAGCTGTATTGCAGATTCACTACCAGGATCTCACCATTCTACAAAGAAGTGATCGTTGATGTCAAGAGAGGGGTGCAGCAGGGTGATACCATTTCACCAAAACTCTTCAGTGCCACCCTCGAGAACATCATGCGACGACTGGAATGGGAAGGAATGGGAGTGAAGATAGATGGTTGGCAACTACACCACCTCCACTTTGCTGATGACATTGTTTTAATAACACCAAACATCAGCCAAGCGGCACAAATGCTGGCCGACTTTGACCGTGAGTGTGGAAAGGTAGGACTACAGCTGAATCTTACGAAGACAATGTTTATGAGAAACAGCCTTGTTCCTGACGCCCCATTCGCTCTCAACGGAACGACCATCTCCGAATGCAACAGCTATGTGTACCTAGGTCGAGAGGTCAACATGACAAATGACCTGGCACCCAAGCTGCGCAGGAGGAAGAGAGCAGCTTGGAACGCCTTCAAGAACATCGAAGAAATAGCTAAGAGGACGAAGAACCTCCGGCTCCAGGCACATCTCTTTGATTCCACTGTTCTTCCTGCATTAACATATGCCTCAGAGACCTGGGCCCTACGCAAACAAGATGAGAACGCTATTCAGATCTCCCAAAGAAGAATAGAATGAGCTATGCTTGGAATATCACGTTTCACTCAAATGAGAGAAAGAATCCGGAGTTCTGACACCCGTCGACGATCAAGAATCAGGGACGCTGTCTCATTTGCCAAGGTGTCGAAAATCAGATGGGCTGGTCACGTAATGAGATTTAAAGACAACCGCTGGACTAGAGCTGTTACCAACTGGATTCCACGGGATGTCAAAAGACCGCGTGGCCGCCCACCTTCCAGATGGTCAGACTTCTTCGTGAAGATCATGAACGATCGGTTTGAGGCCCTTCATGTTCCCAGAGCAAACAGATGCCATTGGGCTACACTAGCACGCGACAGGGACAAATGGAGACGTTACTGGCGCCTGCTCGAGCAAATCGATGACTAACGGGAAGTTAAGTGATATAAGTGAATCAAGAAGATCTAGAATACCTGAATAGTCCTATTAATATCAAGGAAATTGAAACTGTAATCAAAAATCTTCCCAAAAACAAAAGCTCAGGTCCAGATGGATTCACTAGCAAATTTTTCCAAACATTTAAAGAGGACCGTTTGCCAGTTCTTCTCAAGCTTTTCCAGAAATTGAAGGATCAGAAACTCTCCCAAGCAGGTTCTATGAGGCTCAAATCTCCCTAATACCAAAAGGAAACAAAAACACTACAATGAAAGAAACTACAGGCCAATATCCCTGATGAACATGGATGTGAAGATTCTCAACAAAATACTAGCAAATAAATTCAACAATTCATGAAAGAGATCATACACCACACCAAGTAGGATTCATCCCAGGTATGCAAGGATGGTTTAACATTTGGAAATCAATCAATATAATCTATCATATCAACAAAAGAAAGGACAAAAACCATATGATCATATCAATAAGTGCAGAGAAAGCATTTGACAATATCCAGCACCCATTTATGATGAAAACCCATGCCAAAATGAGTATAGTAGGGACTTTCCTCATTATAGTCAAAACCGTCTACCACAAGTCTATGGCAAGCATCAACCTCAATAGGGAAAAACTAAAAGCCTTCCCTCTAAGATCAGGGACAAGGCAAGGATACCCACTCTCTCCACTGCTGTTCAATATAGTACTGGAAGTACTTGCGATAGCAGTTAGGTAAGAAAAAGATATTAAGGGCGTTCAGATAGGAAAGGAAGAAATCAAACTCTCACTATTCACTGATGATATGATACTATACTTAGAGAACCCTAAAATGTCTACCAAGAAACTCCTAGAAACAATAGACTTGTATAGTAAAGTTGCAGGCTATAAAGTTCATACCTAAAAGTTCATGGCTTTTCTATACTCAAATAATGGAAAGAAGAAAGTGACATGAAAAAGCAATCCCATTCACAGTCGTGCCTTAGAATATCAAGTACCTAGGAATCAGCTTAACTAAGGACGTAAAAGTACTCTACAAAAACAACTACAAAATGCTATTTTAAGAAATAAAAGAGGACACGAGGAAATGGAAACATATCCCCTGCTCATGCATTGGGAGAAATAACATTGTCAGAATGACAATACCCCTCACAGCACTGTACAAATTCAATGTGATCACTATAAGGATACCCATGATAATCTTCAAAGTAATGAAAAAAACACTTCTGAAATTCAAATGAAACAATAATTACCCACGAATAGCTAAAGCAATTCTTGGGAAAAAGAAAATGGGAGAAATCAACTTTCCCAACCTCAAACTCTACTACAAAGCAGTAATAATTAAAACAGCATGGTACTGGAAAAAAGACATAGCTGTAGATCAATGGAACAGGGTTGAATATACTGACAGCCCCCACCTCAAATATATGATCATCTACTCTTTGATAAGAGAGCAAGAAATGTGAAGTGGAGCAAGGAAAGCCTCTTTAACAAACGGTGCTGGCAAAACTGGACAGCTACATGCAAAATAATGGGCTCAAATCTCTACCTAACACCATGTACAAAAGTCAGATCAAAATGCATTAAAGACCTCAACATCAGACCAGAATCCATAAAGTTCACTGAAGACAAAATGGGCAAAACCCACCATGACTTTGAAAATAATGGTGTTTTCAAAGATGACACGCCACTGGCCAAGCAAGTAAAAACAGAAATAAACAAATGGGACTATCTTAAACTAAGAAGCTTCTGCACCTCAAAAGAAACAGTGAGCAAAATACAAAGACAGTCTACAGAATGGGAAAGGATATTCACCCAATACCCATCCGATAATGTGTATATCAAGGACATACAAAGCACTGGTTGAACTCCACAAGAAGAAAATATCCAACCCCATCAAAAATGGGGTGATAAAATGAACAGTAACTTTGTCAAGGAAGTAATCCGAATGTCAAAAATGCACATGAGAAAATGCTCTACATCACTAATCATCAGGGAGATGCAGATCAAAACAATAATGAGATATTATCTCACAACACAAGGACTGACCCACATCCAAAAGAATAAAAGCAACCCATGTTGGCAGAGATGTGGGGAGAAAGGGATTTTCTTTCACTGCTGGTAGGAATGCCCACTGGTTCAGCCCTTTTGGAAAACAGTCTGGACGATTGTAAAATTAGAAATTGAGCTCCCATTTGACCCAGCAATACCACTCCTGGGAATATATCCCAGAGAGGCAAAAATGTACAGTAGAAATGACATCTGCACTGGTATGTTCACTGCTGAACTGTTCACAATATCCAAAATCTGGTGAAAACCCGAGTGCCTAAGAACATATGACTGGTTAAAAAACCTTTGGTACCTCTACATAATGGAATACTATGCAGCTGTTAGAAAAGATGAAGTCATGAAATTTACATAAAAGTATTTCTACATGGAAAGTATGCTAAGTGAAGTGAGTGAGAAAGAGAGGGACAGATATAAAAAGACTGCACTCATCCGGGGAATATAAAGTAACAGAATGGGAGATGGCCACCCAAAAGTATTTGAGATAAGTACCAGGAGGTCTGCTCCACAGCTTGGAAGCCGGCATCACATGCTGGGGGAAAGGACAGTCAGATAGAGAAGGGAACACCAAGTAAAGAGTGTTTAGATGATTCGCTCAGGATGCGAGATGTGTTCTGAAAGTAGACTATAGACCAAATACTGTGGCCACTCAATACCTCTATTGCAAACTACAGCATCCTAAAGGAAAGAGAGAGCAAAAGGGACTATTCTGCCACAGAGGCAGGGCAGGTGAGGAGAATAGGTGGTGGGGTGGGAGGGCTACTGGGATCATTGTTGGTGGAGAATGGGCACTGGTGGAAGGATGGGTACTTGATCATCATATAACTGAGACCCAAACACAAAAATTTGTAAGTCTACAACTGTACCTCATGGTGTCTCACTAATAAAAAAAATTTCAAAAAATAAAAAAAACTAACCTTAAACTTAAAAAAAATGACTAAAATCTTAAAATTGAATACTTAATAGAAGTGCTAGACAGTCTTCCTACACCTAATAGTATTCTGTCAGACTAATAGATAACACAGGAGTATGGTTTGTCTGGAATAAATGGCAAAATTAAAGCTAAATTAGAAAAGCCTAAATGTAAATTTTCTGGAAATTCAATAATTTGGTTCTTATTTAGAATGACAAAAATTATAGTGATGATCTACAGATAGATATATAAATTGATATACTAAATGCCATCAGAAAATTTCTAAACCTAAAAATGTGTATGTTTAAGTTCTTGTTCTATCCCTGTTTTGTACTTGTGTGAAATAGTAAAAATAAAATATTATTAAAAGTAAAAAAAAAATGTAGATAGGATCATATAGATAGTATAGGGTGAAGAAGCTTACCCTTCAGATACCAAACCCAGGTTAATCTTTACCACTGCATATGATCCCTCCCACAACCAGGCCCGCAGAGTATGACTCCAACCCCACTCAAAAAAATGGGCACATTATTAGCCATTCTAGTTACTGAAGTGAATAATTAATGCAAAATTAAAATATTTGAAATATATTTAAAATAGTTTAAGAAAATAATTTGATACTTAAGAAACTGATTTCTTCTGTAAGAAAATTTATGGAAGATTACACAGCAAAGTATTGCTATGGATTTCCAGGCAAGGCTTAATTAGTCACTATTATAGTATAGAATCATGCCGATTTTGATCTTTGATAAATAAATGATCACACAGTCCACAGTTAATCTATGCTAGAGAAGGGGTTTTTTTTCTGATACAAAAAATATGACAACAGTAAGTGCATGTAATTATTGTATAAAATTTAGCTACTGAAAACTTAAGGCATTGAATGTTCGCTAATATAAAAAAAATAAACGTGAGGAATTTGTGAAAATCAGATAACAATAAATTGCCCTCTTCCCAGTTAAGATCACCACATTTTTATTTGGCTTGTCTCAGTCTGAATTAGCTCCCTGGGAAAGTTATTAAGGACTCGATGGTTTTTTCATGCTTCCTTGTGAGAACAATAGTATAAAGGCATCAGAAAAAGTAAACTGGATTGTGATAGGATGATATGTCCACATAAATTTTGTCTTTGTCACATTATACATGATGCCAATGTAAAATGAAACAATCTAATCATATCAGTATTTGAATTAAATGTTAGAAAATGAACTTAAATCTCTCTGATTTTCTTACTGAATTAAATTGGTGATTTTTAAAAAGACAACCTAGTTCCTAGAAGGAACTACATATTGATTTAAAATTATTTTTTTCAAGTGTAATGGGAGGAAAGAAAATAATAAAATAAAAAATAAAAATAATAAAAATAATTGTTAATTGCAATGGGAAAGAATAGTGAACCATTATAAAAAGGTGCCGGTAAAATATCATTTAAGTTCAAACAGTTTATTTTGCTTGACAAATATCTTATAATAGCAGATGAAAATGCCTAAGTCTCTAAGGGCCTTCTGTGTATTTACTCATTTTGGTGAAAACATATTATTCCCATAGAAACCAATAGTAATGGAGTTACTGTTAAACATCACTGTGAATGAAGACCACAGGGAAGGAAAAGGCCATCTGTACCTTTCAAGGATTCTTTCGGAATTTTTTATGGAAAAGCAATGAGAGGCATGATCATCTAAAATCAATTAGACCTTATAAAAATGCATCTCTTTATTACTGGTTAAGGAAAGATAGACAATTACAGCTGATTTGACTATGAAATGAAACCCCTTGCAGTCTTTCTGTAATGTTTGTCAACACTTCAGTATGAACTCCTCCCAATAAACCATCTGCTTATAATTTACTTGAATCACATTACCATGCACTTGTAACCAAATTGGCACAACAAGCAAGAGGATTTATGTAATCTGCCTACTTAGATATTATACCTAATACTTCTTAACAAATAACCTCTCTTAGAGTCACGTACCCTTTTTTTAAAAAAAAACTAAGAATGTAGCTGTTTCTTCTTTAGAAAATAAATAAATCTGCGTTATAAAATCATGATTTGCCATTCCACCCTTTCAAAATTGTGAAAGTGTAGTCTTCTCTTCTTTTTCTATGTGATCCCCAGAAACTTTGAAGTTTTTTCTGTTTTACCCCTATGAACTAGAATGTCAATCATCTTGTTCATTTCATTTTCTAAAAAGTAGCATCTACTGCTTAGCTGCTACATTCAAGTGTAGTGAATTACTGGGTAATGGCCTAATCACCTGGTGTTGGTGTTTGAAAGAAAAAGATGCAAGATACAATTTTGGTAGCAGCTATACTTGCAGTTTGCTTGTATGTAAACACAATGGAGATTATCTTTATCTTCAACAATGGGTTTACAGAGACAAAGGGAATCTATATTGCTCATATCATGCAAACTGACCACCTGAGAAACCAAAGGCAACTGTATACAAAGATGATAGTGACTTAAAGATGATAGTGCTAAGTAAGCACAATTTAAGATGTTTCGCTTTTGAACTGATCCTGTTTATTTATACAAAAATTCATGTTCCACAATAAAAAATGATAAAAGTAAATAATGGAAGAGATCTTTCAGAAAACTCAGCCAGAGATTTCTACATGTGCTTATAATGACATCAGGAAAGAATTTGTTTAGTCTTTTTTAATTTCACATTTGAAAAAAATACTGATATACTATGATTAAAAATCTACAGATTCTGGATCATTAATCTGTGCTGGGATCAAAATAACTGTTTTTAAAGCTCTGCATAAGGTCCATGGGACTATCTAGGTTTGAATCATATTTAAAAGTTGACTCTTTATCTGGTAAGCTGGTGTTTTAGTTCATCAAATGTATGTTTTTTTTATTTTGTACATGCTAGATATTTTTACCACCCCCCATGCTAGATTTGTTTCAATTTGAGAAAATTGTCCAGCACAATGGGCTTATCAGTATCACTTCAATTTGAGAGTAGAATATAATTCTTTAATTTTGAAAGAACACATGAAAATAAATGTGCCTGTTTTTACCCTAAGAGTATCTACTTTCAGATATGCTCTATAAAAACCTTGAAATTTATGACTGAAAATTAGAGAAAAATATGTCCCATATCAATATAATATATTTCTAGACTAACTCTTATATTCTTAGGAATTCATCCTTTAATTGATTGTTTTAACAACACTATATTTGGCTAAGCTGTTTTCCTAGCACTTTTAAAATATTAGTCAAGTATGACTAATATAGTTTTCAAAATGACAGTATACACACTTACTTTTAAATAGCTACATTTATTCTTGAACAGATAAGGAAATTAAAGCATATAGTTGTATTTGGGGGGTTCTTTTTGTGGGACTCATACAACAGATATATATAATAAAACAGAGAGATTTAACTTGGGCGATCTCCAACTCCTGGGACTGTTACTTTAAACTTTAAAACAGCTATGTCTGGCTTCAGAGCAAGATGGACAACTCTATAAAATTGAGACAATTAATGCAATCAAATTGGGGATATGCAAAACATTTTCTTTTTTAAAATAAAAAATGTCTTCTTGTAATTAACTATAAAACAACGGGATTTAAATCCATAAGAGAGGCCGGAGCCATAGCACAGTGGAGAGGGCATTTGCCTTGCACGCAGCCAATCTGGGTTCGATCCTCGGCATCCCATATGGTCCCCTGAGCACCGCCAGGAGTCATTCCTGAGTGCGGAGCCATGAGTTACCCCAAGTATTGCTGGGTGTAAGCCAAAAAAAAAAATTAAATCCATAAGATGGTTCCATCAAGTGAGCCAAGATCTCACAATTCACGTGTAGTTATCTAATGTTATAAAAACAATTTACAGAGAGCCAGCACAGACATGGAGATCGACCTAAAAGGAGTTCTAAAGTAACTTTGAACCATTGATTCTCATTTTTCAATGGTCAGTAATATATCATAAAAAGTGATCAAACTGATGAAATTGGTAGAGATTTTTTACATCAAAAAAGGTCTTTATCATCCAAAATGACACTTACTCACTCATTATGACTCATATATTTTTCAGAAATTCTTACTTCTGTAATTTAATTAATTATCAAATTATATTAATTAGTAATGTAATTGAGTTATTCGTGTTCATAATTTTATTTAAAAAGTAAAACTTGGAAGTTGATTTTTCCACACCATAATTCAATTCTATATAAAATGTATTTTATATAGAATTTAATATACATTTTTATGCAGCTGGGATTTTTTTACATTATAATATATTATAAAATCTTTGTCAACAAATTAAATCTAATTTATGCAATTGTATCTTTATATCTCATTGATTAAAAAAACTCATGATTTATTTTCATTTTCAAGTGATTGTTCCTAATACAGAGGTGACAGGGCTGGAGCGATAGCACAGCGGGTAGGGCGTTTGCCTTACAAGCGGCCAACATGGCCGACCCGAGTTCGATTCCTCCGCCCCTCTCGGAGAGCCCGGCAAGCTACCGAGAGTATTCGATATGCCAGACACAGTAACAACAAAGTCTCCAATGGAGACGTTACTGGGCCCGCTCGAGCAAATCGACGATCAACGGGAGGGCCTTTACCTTTACCTTTACCTTTACAGAGGTGACACAATTTTGTGGTAATAATTTTCAAATGTTCCAGAAAAGTACAGATTTCAAAATAAAATCTTTCCTGTTTCTTACACTCAAAGGCAAAAGGTGCTACTCACTTTTTATATTGGCTTTTCTAATTTTTCTATCATATTTATTATATGTATATATGATTTGATGTATAAAATACTTAAATTATCTTAATTTCATTTGCTAATTTATTAATTTTAAGATTATTTGTTGGAGCAACAATGTAAATTAGAACATTTATGTCTTGATCATTATTTCCTCCTTGGCTCACAAATTATATGTGAATATTTTATTATCTCTTGTATCAATTATTTTATGAGTTGATGTCATTTTTTAGTTTTTTAACTATTTCTATATTCAGGCTTTTGGTCACACCTGCATATGCTCAGGGATTACTCCTGACTTTGCACTCAGGAATTATTCCTGGAGGGGTCCAGGGAAACATACTGGACGCTGGGCATCAAACCAGGCATCTAACCCTGGCAGGCTTTTTTCAAGTAAAGAGGCCTACTAGCTGTACTACCATTCCAACACCCAAAATATATTTTTATTAAAATAATGTCTTTTGCTTCCCGCCACCCAGACAAGACCCCAAGTTGCCGCCCATGAACGGCTCCTCTGATCCCCAACAGCCATGATCCCTGAGGCACATAAATTGATCACATAAACAACCTAGCGGCTTCTTGCAGAAATGTTTCTAGACTGTGAACTAAACCACGGTCCCGTACCTCCACAGGTGGGAAAGGATGTTTGTCCCTCCACCTTTTCCCCCTCAGTGGCAGCATGGTGACCACCATCTTTCAAAACCTATTGAAAAGAGAGGTACGAGCTTGCAGTGAGGGAGCACACACAGGGCCTCTTGGGATGGTAGGTGGAATCGGCCCTTCTCCTCACTTGGATGAGACCCCAAGTTGCTGCCCAAAAACGGCTCCTCCGATTCTGAATGGCCAAGATCCCAGAGGCACAAAAACCAATCTCAGAACCCAGCGACTTCTGGCAGAAATCCCTCTGGACTTAATTACTAAAATACCAGAGATCCAAAATCCAATATCATATGCTCTTCATTATCAGCAATAGAAAACAAATTATCTAATGATGCCTTCTCAGCAGGTCTGATTGTTTGGGGGAAAATTACAAATAATAATAGTGAGTTTTCTGTCAAAAAATTGAATTTACTCAAAGTAAAGAGATAGTAAAGTGAAAATCATCTGCCACACAGGCAGGGAGAGGGTGGGATGGGGGAAGATACTGGGATTCTTGGTAGTGGAACATGTGCACTGGTGAAGGGATGGGTGTTTGATCATTGTATTACCGAGACTTAAAACTGAAAGCTTTGTAAATGTTCTCATGGTAATTCAATTTAAAAAAAAGAAAAGGAAATAAATAAATAAAAATTTTTATTGGAGCCATAAATAACCAAAGGAGAGTGAAAATGAAGCCTCCTATTACCATAAATTATGCAGTAATTTTCCATATTTGGGGAAATGCAGGAGTGCAAACATTTTGAGTGTAATGGATAAGCATAGTATTGAGTTAAGTTAGTTTACTTCATACAGTAGTCTGGATCTTATTATAATGAATCTATCTGTATAACTTGAAATCACTTTCAAATATTTTAAAATTTAAAATTTTTCTCTCTTACATGTACAATTTTTCTTAACTTGTTCCTTTTTTTTTCATTATGCTTTGTCTCATTTTTCCATTCTTCATAGCATTTATATGGAAAAAACTATTCAAATTAATATTTCAACTCTTTTTTCTGATGTTTTCTCCCAGGCTAAAGTTTTCAGTACAATCAATATTTTAATAATGGAAATATTGCTTCCAATAATAGTATTCTACAATGGAGTTAAATGATGATGCATTACTTAAAATAATAAAGTCACATAATGATCATTTTATCTGAAAGTATTGTAACAAAGATTGAATGTGGTAAAATAACTTTACCAAAAGAGTTATTTTATTGACATTCATGTGGTAAGATAAAGGCTGCATAAAAATATATTTTAATTTCACAGGGAATCACTTAAGCAAAATAGAAGCTAGATTTAAATATTTGATGTATAGTATTCAGAAAATAACTATTACAGTAACAACTTCATTAAAAATAAAAATGAGCTCATTTAATTGAATTACTTGTAATTGCTAATCAATTATGAACACTTTCAGAAAGGTTATGGCATTCTTGGGTTTCAGGTTAGATAATTCTCAGAGGATAGAAAGCTCATTAATGGTTCTCTATTTAACGGTGCAATAAATTAAGACTGAGAATGGTAAAGATTCAGAAAATTCTTATAACATTTTAAATAAAATATTAAAAAAAGATTGTTATATTTTATCTCTCACACATAAGCATATGAATTTAATTCTATAGTATTAAATTTAGAACATAGTCTGTCTTCAAATAAGAGAGCTATAAAGTGTAATTTCTTGTGGTATTTAAATTGTTAAGTATGTTTTTGGTGTGGCCAAAAGTACACACATTAATAAACTAGGGTTGCTCTCTAATTCATTTCTGCAACAAAATTAAGTCCTATATACTTAATTAATATCTTTAATATTGATTAGTAGTGATAATACCGTGGTGAATTAATTTAGCACTATTTCTTTGTTTCCTTGTCCATAAAATAAGCACCATATTAGCAATTTCTTTTTATTGTAAATTTTTTAGAATAAATCGCACAAAAATAGAGCTTGGAGTTAAGAACATCTACTAAAGTTCATTAGTTTCTGTTGTTGCTTCCATTCTTATTATTATAATTACTATCTTATTATTGTGCTGTTAACTATAACTCTACCTTCTGTGTATATTGTACATTTCTCTTTGGTTTACAAGTAAAGTATATCTTGTCAACAAAAACTACAAGTACAATGAATGTTTTCTCTCAATTTCTTATTTTATACACAATTCTTCTAATTAGTCATAAATCCCTTATGATTCTTCTGTTGGATTACTTTTGCCTCTGACATCAAGTTTTTCAAAACAAGCATAAGCCACTGTATTTTCCTCCTCCTGTTTCTTCTGGTGCTTTATTTGTGGGACTAATTTAAAAAGAAATAATTAGCACTCCACCAAAACAAAAATATACTTAAGAACGTCTCTGGCCTTCCACGATTTTTTTCCTCTCTGGATAATTAAAAACTCTGAAAGCATTGAAAAAATTTAAATAAAAAGATAATACATTATGTGAAAGAAAAGGGGGCATTAGTGTCAAAATAGGTTTGGTTGTTCACATCATAAAATGTTGATTCTTTTACTTAGTGAATAGTAGAAAAAATGATTTGAAATGCCCTTTATCATTTCCCAGGAAGCTCTGAATAATAGAGTGAGTGGTGGGTAAGAGGAACAATGATGGAAAAGAAGAGAGAGTAAGGAAGAGGAAGAGCAAAGAGAGAGAGAGAAAGGGAGAGAGAGAGAGAGAGAGATGGCGAGAGAGAGAGGGGTGAAAAGAAAATATACTGTGGGAACAATATGAAACTAAGTATTGGTGGTTGGTGATCATTGAAGCTGTACCTCTGAAGTGTAATAAAATGAAATGTAGACTTTTAAAATGCAAAATATGTTTTTAAAAAGGGAAGAAATAGTCATGTTCATGAACCGTCTCCATCGCCAAGTTAGTTCACTCACCAGCCATGATCCAGAGACCTATAAGTAAATCTCAAAAGAGACCAACAAGTTGCAGAGATGATTCCTGACCCCAAGCAAGGGTGAATCACCCAGGGCACCCCAAAGTGTTACAGGTGAGACCAGTGGTGCCCAAACAGTGCCCTGGTGTCGAAAACCTCTACACTACAGAATCACTACCATGCTGCCAGTCATACTTCAGTGCTTGGGTTCAGCTCATCCCGAAATTAAATATGTTGAAAATTTCATGTATGCGGGTTTGGGAATTAAATCTCCAGGCTTTCACAAAGTCAGGGTTGGACTACCTATCCTCATCTCCCTGCACTTCCAAAAGCTCCAGCAGTCACACACATGCCCCTTAAGTCCCCATCAAGTTAAAAATGTAATTCCAGCTTTATCACCTCATAAAATTTTCCTTTTCCTGTGTTGTCAGGGGCATCTCAAACTCTACAACACTGACAAGTCAGTAGTAGCACAGATTGGATGGGATACAATATAGAATGCAACCAATCTTGATTATCAAAATATAAATACAGAAAAGGCTATTCAGTGGCAAACTCTTAATAATCTCTTATACAAGGGCTTGATGTCTCCATGGTGAGATACAAGCAATCTTCACTAACTTTCTTCTATGAAAACATTTTTTGATCATTCTTTTACTTATTAAATTACTTATATGAGCAGTACAGAATAAATTACCGAGACCCTGCTATGCGACAGGCTTCTAGGACTGTTGGAACAATTAGAGATAATGGGGGTGGGAAGGTACAATGGTGGTGGGCTTCTTGTTGGCATATTGAATGTCTGTAACAAAATCATCATGAGCAACTTTATAAACCATAGTGTTTATATATGGTAAAGGGAAAATAACATTTAAGTAAATAAATAAAATAAGAAACATTAGAAATATATTTACAATAAATTAAATATGGTGAAAGAGATTAAATGTATTTAAAGTATATTAATGGAGAAGAAAAATATGTTATAATGAAAGTTATAATCTTTCGATTTGGGGACCATACCTGGTTTTGAGTAAGGCTTACTGCAGGCTCTGTGCTCAGGGATCACTCTAGGAAATACTCAGGGAACATATGTGGTATCAGAGATGGAAATAAATTCAACAGTGTGCATGACCAGTGCTTTAATAGGTGTGTTCCTTAAACTTTCAGCTGTCTCTCTGGTTCATTCAAAGTTATTCTTTATTATTTTAAATAATGTTATACGTTTATGGACTATAGAAAATGTTTACCATAAAATACATGTGTATATGTGTGGGGAGATGGAGGGGGATGAGACATAACTGCAAAAGCAATAAGTTGCAAGTTTTGTGTGTTTATGTTTGAGAAAGATAAAGAAACGGGAAAGAGAAAAAGTAATTTTTAAACAATATTGATCTCTATAGGAGGTCTTTCCCTGCTGATGCATACACATATTTTCTATATATTTTTATAAACCATACCTTAGTGCAATATGACTTTTGGGTCATTTTTTTTCCCTACAAATAAAAATGACTAGTAACTTAGTGTAAGTGGTTGATTGATTTTGTAAGCTGAAAAATTCCTACTGCAGGTAGATTTCTATACTATAACTTGCTGATAAGTTTCTTATGCCATATAGCTTGCCTTAACTTTTTAAAGTATCATTATCAGTGCTGGAAATAATCAAATCTACAAGGGGTACAGCAGTTCTAATAGTACAGTCTAATAGATTAAAATAATATATTTCATTTTGATGAATACCAATATAAATTTTAACATTTTAAATATACCTGAAAACATGGGATTGGAGTGATAGATAGCAGGTAGGGCATTTGCCTTGCATGTGGCCAACCCGGGTTCAATTCCCAGCATCCCATATGTCACCTGAGCACTGCCGGGAGTAATTCCTGAGTGCAGAGTCAAGAGTAACCCCTGTGCATTGCTGGGTGTGACCCAAAAAGCAAAATAAAAAAATAAAATAAAATAAATACCTGAAAACATAATGAATTAATGCTACTAATGGAATTATGTGAGAAAAAAATAAAAGCATTTGAGGACTTTTATAAAAGTAGTATTGTACAAACCCAAGATTTTCATAATTCAAAGAAACATATACGTCTGAAAATTCTGGGTATATTATATCATACTTCAAAGAACTCTTGATGAGTTATGTCACTTCATCACTTGATAACCTGTTACTCATCAATTTGCTAGAGCGGGCACCAGTAACTTCTCCATTCATCCCTGTCATGTGCTAGTTAGCCCAATGGCATCTGTTCGTTCACGGAACACTAAGAGCCTCAAAGCGATAATTCAGGGTCTGGACGAAGAAGTCTGACCATCTCATAGGTGGGAGGCCACACAATCTTTTGACGTCCCTGGAATCCAGTTGGTAATGACTCTAGTCTAGCGGTCATCTCTAAATCTTATTACCTGTCCATCCCATCTAATTTTTGACACCTTGGCAAACAAGACAGCATACCTGATTCTTGAGCGTTGACGGAGGTCAGAACTCCATATTCTTTCTCTCATTAGATTGAAGTGTGATACTCCAGGCATAGCTCTTTTGATTCCTCTTTGAGAGGCCCAAAGAGCGTTCTCATCCTGTTTTCGTAGGGCACAGGACTTAATGCATATGTTAATGCAGAAAGAACAGTGGAATCGAAGAAATGTGCTGGAGCTGGAGGTTCTTTGTCCTCTTAGCTATTCTTTTTTTTATGCTCTTGAAGGTGTTCCAAGCTGCTCTCTTCCTATTGGCAACTCAAGTTCCAGGTCATTTGTCATGTTGACTTCTCGACCTAGGTACACATAACTGTTGCATTCGGAGATGGTCTTTCTGTTGAGAGTGAATGTAACGTCAGGAACAAGACTGTGTCTCATGAACATTGTCTTTGTGAGCTTCAGCTGTAATCTGACCTTTCCACACTCACGGTTGAAGTCGGTCAGCATTTGTGCCACTTGGCTGATGTTTGGTGTTATTAGAACGATATGATCAGCAAAGCGGAGGTGGTGTAGTTTTCGACCATCTATCGTCACTCCCAATCCTTCCCATTCCAGTTGCTGCATGATGTTCTCGAGGGTGGCACTGAAGAGTTTCGGTGAAATAGTATCACCCTGCTGAACCCTTCTCTTGACATCGATGATCACTTCTTTGTAGAATGGTGAGAACCTGGTATTGAATCTGTAATACAGCTCATGGAGGATCCTGATGTATTGAGTTTGAATGTCCTGATTAGCTAAGGCTTCAATGACCACGTCCGTTTCAACAGAATCAAAGGCCTTCTTTAAACCAAGGAATGTTAGACAGAGCAGTATCTTGAACTCCTGAGAAACCTCAGTGAGCTTGGTTATCGTGTGGACATGGTCAATGGTGCTGAATCCTTTTCAGAACCCGACTTGCTCGCATGGTTGTCCTTCATCTAGTGTTCTGCCAATCCTACTCAGGATGACTAGAGTGAACAGCTTGTAGATAGCAGACAATAGGCAGATTGGGCAATAGTTGCCAATGTCATGGATGTGTCCCTTCTTGTACAGTAGTACAGTCCTGCTGGTTTTCCACTGGGACAGAACCTTGCATTCAGACAGGTAGCGTGTGAAGAGCCGAGCCAGTGTATTGATGAGTACTGACAGTAGGTTCTTCAGGTGTTTGGGTCTGACCTTGTCTGGACCAGGTGCTCTTTGTTTCTTTACCAATGAGATGACGTGTCGGAATTCGGAAGGAAGAACATTAGGAACGACATATCCATTCTGCGGAATTTGGTATGTGGGCAGGTGGACATGGCTATCAAAGAGCTCTGAGTAGAAGTCATGAATAATCTTCTCCCTTCTGGAAGGTATGATAGATCCATCAGGACGTCGGAGGGCAGTCATCTTGGTCTTGTAGTTGGTGAAGGACAGGTGGGCATTATGAATGTTTTTCCAGGCTTCTGCTGCATCTACCAGCATTGCTGCTCTTCTCTCTTTGAGGTCTTCCTTGATCGCTTCTCTGCACTTCTTTGCGAGCTCGGTCGTGCGCTTATGGTTGCCTGAGGCTTATGCCAAGCCACATTGGCAAATAAGCTCAAGAGTTTTCGAAGACAGGTGTTTTTTTGTGGTTATCTCTCTCTTGGCATCCTCGCACAATCATGGAGGTGCTGAACCAGTTGATCTCGTCAATGTTGTCAATGACAGCATCTTCCCATGTTGCCACAACAGAGCCAAAGAGCTCCCAGTTGGTGGTCATTCTGGGAATTTGCTTCTTAAATTTTGCAGTCCTTTCTCCCTCCTCTGTGAAGTAGAATTTTCCACGAAGGAGATGGTGGTCCGATCCCATTTGGAATTTTGGACAACAGCAATATCGGTCAGGCAAAACCATCGATTGAATATGATGTGGTCAATTTTGTTGTGGAACCGTCTACTGGGAGACTTCCGTGTCCAATGTTTAGATTCGGCCTTCTGGAACTGTGAGTTATCATGAATGGTCTTGTTCGACATGATGAATTCAGACAGTCTCTAACCCTGTTTGTTCCATTCTAGACCATGGGTCCCTATGTGGTGTTCTTCAGCTGATCTTCTCAGTCCTATCTTGGCATTAAAATCACCGACAATGATCTTGTAGAAGGTGTGGTCTTCTTTATAGAACTGCTCCATCTCCATGTAGAACTTCTCAGTTTCTCCTTTGTCATAATTGGATGTTGGTGTGTAGACAACAGAGATAGAAACTGCCAGCAGTGAGCCACATCTATTCAAGTGTAATCATCCGATTTGGGTTGTTAGGCATTCTAATGATTCAATGCTCATTATTATCAATCAATAATAAATTATGTAGAAAACGTTAAATAAGAAATTATTATTACAAATTAAAGGCAACTTAAATTTTAAGATGTTAGATGGAATGGGGGCTGGAGTGACAGCACAGCAGGTAGGGCTTTTGCCTTGCATGCAGCCAACATGGCCGACCCGAGTTCGATTCCTCCGTCCCTCTCTGAGAGTCCAGCAAGCTACCTAGAGTATCTCGCCCTCACGGCAAAGCCTGGCAAGCTACCCGTGATGTATTTGATATGCCAAACACAGTAACAACAAAGTCTCACACTAGAGACGTTACTGGGCCTGCTTGAGAAAATCGATGAACAACAGGAGGACAGTGACAATGACAGTGACAGATGGAATGTGTGATTGTGTAAAAATCTGGTAGGTTATTCTTAAGAAAGCTAATAATCTTATCTAAATTTCTTCAATTTTTTTTTACTCTTTTCATTTCCAACATTCTAAATCAAAGGTAAAGCAGAAAGAATCAGCATTCATATAATGAATAGGAGATAAAATAAATTGTATTTCTATATCAGATCTTATTCAAAAACATTTTCTCATACACCTGAGTACAGAGCCAGGACTAATCCCTGTGCACTGCAGGGTGTGGCACAAAAACAGAAACAAACAAAATACCTTTCCTGGCTGGAGAGACAATACTCGGTTTAAGGTGCTTTTCTTGAATGTGAGCCACTCCAACTCCTACTTGATCCTTGATATCACATATAAGCCTCTTGATCAATGTCCAGGAGTTATCTTTGAGTTTCAGAGCCAGGAGTAAGTTCTGAGTACTGCCAAGTGTGGCCCAAACAACAAATTTTCAAAGAAAAAAATTTTTTTCAGTTCTTCAATTTTGTTATCTTTGCCAATGGAATAGAATGTTTAAGATACCTCTGTAGACATTATCAGGAGTTTTGCCTATGTTTTCTTTGAATCTTAAAATTTATTTGAGTTAACTTTTGTTTATGTTTTAATTTATTTTGGGGGGGGTAAGCTTTTGTGCATAATATGAGGTAATGGTCCAGAATTTTTCTTTTGTATATGGCTACCCAGTTTGCTCAATACCATTTGTTGAGGAAATTTTCCTTTATCCAGTCTATGTTGTTAGTTCTCTTTGGTGGTAGCTCTACTGCCCATTTGTCTTATGGCTTATATTGGGTTTCCAAATCCATTTCATTGGTCTGTATCTGCTTTTATTCCAGCACTGCAAAATTTTGATTGCTATAGCCTCATAGCACAGCACTGTAGCACTGTCACCCCCTTGTTCATCGATTTCCTCGAGTGGGCACCAGAAACATTTCATAACAAATTATGAGACTTGTTGTTACTGTTTTGGCATATCGAATACGCCACAGGGAGCTTTCCAGGCTCTGCTGTGTGGACGAGATACTCTCGGTAGCTTGCCGGGCTCTCCAAGAGGGGTGAAGAAATTGAACCCAGATCAGCCGCGTGCAAGGCAAATGCCCTACCCACTGTGCCATCACCCCAGCACGTTATGTACAATAACACAAAAAATGGTCATGGTCTTCCCATTGTTCATCGATTTGCTCGAGCATCTCCATCATGAGACTTGTTACTGTGTTTGGCATATCGAATACGTCACGGGTAGCTTTCCAGTCTTCGCTGTGTGGACGAGATACTCTCGGTAGCTTGACAGGCTCTCTGAGAGGGGCGGAGGAATTGAACTCGGGTCTGCCATGTTGGCTGCTTGTAAGGCAAACACCCTACCGCTGTGCTATCGCTCCAGCCCAACACAAAAAAATTTCTTAAAATTAAACATCCTGAATTCTGACTACAGGCAGAAATCTCTCTATAGGGTACCTGCAGAAAGCTGCTGTTTACCAAGTTAAACCTCTAGGATCAGGTAGTATCACAGTTACTATCTAACACTACAATGGAAAAAGTGATAGTACTGTGGGCAGGGCTATATGCCCTGCATATAGCCAACCTGGATTCAATCCCCAGCACTCCCTACAGTCTCCTGAGCACTAAAAAAGCCAGTGTATTTAGGTAATATGGGATTGAAGGTACTGGCAGAGGAACAAAGGCATGCGGGTCCTGGGGCTGAGATCTCCAAGCCTGCTCGGATCGGGGCTGAGCATCCTCCACCCAGATCTTCCTTCTTCCAGTAGGCAGGGGTTACACCACCAACTGACCCCCAGCGCTGTGTAATCCCATCAACAGCCAAGACACAGAGACTATAGAATCCAGCTAATGAAAGCAACATCTTATTATCTCACTCTTACTTTGGACAACCTGGCAGGCTACTGAATGTAACCTGCCCACGTGGCAGAGTCTGGCAAACTCCCTGTGGCATAACCAATATGCCAAATACCAGTAACAATGATGGGTCTCATTCTTCTAACCCTGAAAGAGCCTTGAACATGGCACTTTTAAAAATCTCAGGGCTAGGATGAAGGAGACATTACTGGTGCCTGCTTGAGGCAATCCATGGACAATAGGATGATTATGATAATGATCTTGATGGGATTACATGAGAGCAGCTCAGGAACTGGCCCAAGTGTTTGGCCTCAGGTCCTTCAAGTGTCCCTGAGAGAAACAGCCAAGTCCCTAAGGGCTCTGTCTTTGAGATACAGAAACCTCTGGTGATGATTATCTGTTAATCCTGAGTAATCAGTGTGTGGGGTCTCCCTTCTTCCTAAGCAGTTAGATTCTTTTTGTTTTGCTTTTGTTTTTTTGTTTTGGGTACACACCTGGCAGTGCTCTGTATAGCATAAAGTTAGAGACCACAATACCCCTAAATTTCTTTTATTCCCCTCACCATTGGTTTCACACAAATATTAATAATTTTTGTTCTATTTTCTTTAAAAATACCATTGATTTTTTGTAGATATAACACTGAATATATAATGGGCTGGAAAGAATGTTTTTTAACCAGTGATACTTCTTTTAATCGATGGGTATCAGATATTTTTCATTTCTTATGTCATCTTTTTTTTTTGTTGTTGTTTGTTTTACATTTATTTGTGGGAGGTCCCTGAAGTAGTACTCAAGGGGCCCATGTGCCATTCCCTTTGATAGTTGGCCAACCAGTTCAAATAGTTTAATACTCAGGCCTAAGACCTAGCAAATTGGTTCTGGTCCAGCCCAGAAATGTTGTTGACCATCAAGGTAACTTCAGTAGTGCTGAGGGACCACCAGGTCCATATCTGGAGGTTGTATGGTGGTGGAATTTAAACTGAAGTCCCAGTACATGTCATACTAGCACCCCAACTGTTAGTTATTCTCTGGGTCTCCTTATAATTCTTTCAATGGTTTTAGTTTCCAATATATAAATCTTTTACCTCTTTTGTTAATCTGATTCCTAGGTACCTGAGTCCCTTTGCACACAATGGCAAATAAAATATTTTTTCCTTTGATTTATTTCTCTTCCTCACTCTTGTTTAGATACAGAAATGTAACTTTTACATATTGATTTTGCAGCTTGCCATTTTATTATATAGATTTGTTATTTCTAGACATTGTTTGGAGGTATATTAGGCGCAGAGGCAAGACAGGCGAGAGGAGTGTAGAAAGCACAGAGGGTCAAGGCATCGATCTGGCTCATGACCAAGAGCAACTGCCAGAGGCCTCCTTTTATTATATTTTTTATCAGTTACATTCTAATGACTTCGTCACAGAGAAAGAATCACTAACGAGAGTACAAACAGTTATAGGAAAAACATTCCTCAAAAGAACATCAGAGTACACATTCTCTTGTTAAGGTTATTTTGTCAAAGCAATGTTGTCTTGATGAAAATGTCAGAGGAGGATTTGGAGGTGGACACGTAAGCTCTACAGATCACGTACCCAGCATTCTTGTGGTCGGTTACACAAAAAACAAAAAGAATGCTCATATTGATACTTGAAGGTCAATCCAGATTAAGGATGTATAAGAGAGGGAGAAACTACTGCTTTTACTGCCAAGATAATGTATGACCAGGAGAGTGTATGAAAGCATGCTCTACTTTTCAAGATTATCTGGGCTCACAAGTTTAGCTTGCCACTTAACTCGAAGTGGAGTTTCGGTTCTGCTTCCTGCTTGCAGGGCAGAGTTCAGAGGCTCATCCTAATGTCCTGGCTTAGTACCAACAAGGAGTATTGTCTGTACTTTTGCTTTTAGGAATATCTCTACTAGGTTTTTGATATCAGCATAATATTGGTCTCAAAGACACAGTCAGGAAGACTTCTTATTTATTCAGTTTTATGAAAGAGGTCTTCCTTCCTTCCTTCTTTCCTTCCTTCCTTCCTTCCTTCCTTCCTTCCTTCCTTCCTTCCTTCCTTCCTTCCTTCCTTTCTGAATCACCGTGGGATACAGTTAAAAAGCTTTCATCATTGAATTTCTGTCATACAATTATCAAACACTCATTCCTTCACCAGAGTACATTTCCTACTACAATGTCTTCAGTTTCCCTCCCATCACCACCACCCCACACCACATCCTGCCTTTATGACAGACACTTTCCTTTTTTATTCTCTCTTTACTTTTGGGCATTATGGTTAGCCATACAAATACTGAGACACCACTATGTTTGATCCTTTATCGACTTTCAGCACACATCTCCATCCCAGGTAATCCCTGTAACTACCATTGATTTTCTGATTCCTTCTCTTTCCCAACTGCCTTTTCCCCCTGAAAATGAGGTAGGCTTGCAACCAAGGAATAAGTCTCCTAGCTCTTGTCTCCATTGTCCTTGGGTGTTAGTCTCATACTATGTTATTTTGTATTCCACAAATGAATTCAGTCATTCTATGTCTGTCCCTCTCTTTCTGACTCATTTCATTTAGCATGATAGTCTCCATGTCCATCCACTTACAAGAAAATTTCATGACTTCATCTTTTCTACAAACTGCATAGTATTTCATTGTGTAGATGTACAATAGTTTTTATAATGAGTCTTCTGTTCTTGGGCACTCAGGTTGTTTCCAGATTCTGGCCATTGTGAACAGAGCTGCAATAACATACAAGTGCAGATATTATTTCTATTGTGCTTTTTTGCACCCCTGGGATATAGTCACACAAGTGATGTTGCTGGGTCCTATGGAATTTCAATATTTATTTTTTTGAGGAATGCCCATGTTGTTTTCCAAAATGGCTGGGCCAGTCGGCATTCCCACCAACAATGAATTAGAGTCCATTTGTCCCTTTCTTCCCACATTTGTGCCATCACTGATTGTTTTTGTTCATTTTGATGTGTGCCAGTCTCTGGTATAAGATTGTGGAAGAGTTTGAAGGTTTGAAAACTCACTAGTAAATTTTGCTAGAAACCCATTTGGAATGTGTTTTTGGTTTTAAAAGCATTCAGTTACTATTGTAATTTCCTAAATAATAATTAGTCTGTTCAGGTTTTCTATTTCCTCCTTATAGTCTTAGAAGTTTGTCTGTTTCTGAAAATTCATCTGTTTCTTGTACAGCTGCCTGTTGTGTGATGGTTAGATTCTGTTTGCTTTTGCTTAATAATTTCTTCTAAGAGATCTTGAGAGTTACATGAAATTTTAAATTTAAGGTTTAAAGATCATTTTCCATTTTAAATTTAAGGCAAATAAGTATCAAGTTCTTTCTAGAAGATCTCATTATTGCTTTTCTTTTCCATAGCTAGTGTTTTTTTGATACATAACATAGTATGCAACTTTTCCAGACAGGATGTCTTCTCCTTCAATGAAAGAACCTTTAGTGTTTTTTCTTTCTTTTTTTTTTTTAAGAGACAGTTTTGTTGTCCATTAATTCCTTAAACAGCTGTTTTTCTACAATGCTCTGTTATGTTCCTCCAAAATGAAAGATGACATATCTGGAAAGAGTTTACTTGATTGTGTTCTTAAATTTTTCATTCAGCACCTGGATGCATTATAATACTTCTGGTTTGGGCTGGAGTCATAGCATAGTGGGTGGGGCGTTTGCCTTGCAGGCAACCAACATGGTTGACCTGAGTTTGATTCTTCTGCCTCTGCCCCTCTCGGAGAGCCCAGCAAGCTACCAAGAGTATCTCACCTGCATGGCAAAGCCTGGCAAGCTACCTGTGAAGTATTCGATATGCCAAACCAGTAACAAATCTCACAATGTTACTGGGCCTGCTTGAGCAAATCATTGATGAACAACTGGAAGACATTGACAGTAACAGTGACTTCTGGTATACAAAGTTTCCGTTAACAGATTAACTCTGAGTCTTTGAGAATTTTTTTTTATAGATGAGTTGCATTTCTCTTCCCTTTATGATTCTATCCCTATTTTTGGTTCTTGTAATTTTGATAACAGTATATCTTGGTGTTCATTTCTTTGGATTTATTTTGTGTGAGTTTTTTGAGCTTTGTGAATCTAAGTTTATATCTGCATCCTCATAAACTGTGGAGGTGTTGACCTACTTTGATGGGGACCAGAAATGCAGCTCAGTGGTGGGGCATTAATTCGCGTTTGTGAGGCCTTGGGTTCAATTCTCTGCCTTGCAAAAAGGAAAAAAGAAAAGGAAAAGAAAAGCAATTATGTAACACGTCAAGATTTGAATAAGTCAAAAATCAATTTAAAAACTTTCAAATTGTCTTCTTTCAATTAACTTTTATAATAAATTTATTATTTTACTAGAGTAACATGCTATATTCAATATTAAGTAAACATTTATATTGGTTTTATTATTTTTGTTTGTATTTGGTCATATGTACTCAAGGGTTTACTCCTAGCTGTATATTCAGTAATCACTACTGATAGTGTTTGGGGAATTGTATGAGATTCAGGCTAAAGAACTGTGAGATGACCACATGTAAAGCAAATTCCTTAATTTGTCTACTATCTCTCTGGCTTTGTATAATTTTTATCTTAAATATCCTGCTGCACCTAGCTTATCTCATCTCTTCCTTTTTTTCTTTTTTTTTAATTTAATCACTGTGATATACAGTTACAAAGCTTTCATGTTTGAATTTCAGTCATACAGTGATCAAACACCCATCCCTCCAACAATGTACATTTTCCACCACCAATATCTGCAGTGTTCATTCCACCAACCCCACCCCATCCCACCCCCTGCCTCTATGGCAGATAATTTTCTTCTTACTCTCTTTCTACTTTTGGACCTTATAATTTGCAATACAAATACTGGGATACCATCATGTTTGGTCCTTTTTGCTACTTTCAAGCACACATATCCCATTCCGAGCGATTCCTTCAACCATCACAGACTTAGCAGTTCCTTCTCTATCCCTTCTCCCCCAGCTCATGAGGCAGGATTTCATCTGTGGAGCAATCTTCCTGGCCCTTGTCTCTACTCTCTTCTTAGGTAAATAGTTTCTTAGTTGTTTTTAAGCAGATTTATTAAGGAGGTTTCTAGTTATCTTATCATTACTGAGTTCCTCCATGTTGCTAAGTATGTTTATATTTTATATTGGAAAAGATCTCAGTTGAATACAATATTCTGAGTCTATATTTTCCACTATTTAAGGTTTCAAACATTATAATAATGCTTCCAGCTAATTTTGAGAGTTAAAAGTCTGAGACTATATTGACTTAATTCCCCTTTATTTGGTGACTGAAATAATTCTTTCCTCAAAATACATTTTCTCTAGTGTTTATATAAAGTACTGTGATGAGTCAGAGAGGAAATATGATTTTTATTTCTACCTTGCTAATTCTATATAATTCTACTTTAAATTAATTTTGTAATTTTCTCAAGTTATTTTTTCCTTTGATCTTATTTGCAAGCTAAAATTTTATACCAGGGACTGGAATGATAGCAGAGTGGATATGGTGCTCTCCTTGCATAGGTAACACATATGGTCTAACAAGTACTGCCAGAAATTAAACCTGAGCACAAAGCCAGGAATAATCCCTGAACACTTCTGTGAATAGACTGCATACCCCAAATTAAGAACTTTTTTGAAGAAAAAAATTATCCCACTTTTTTTTTGCATTCTGTCTTATAGGTGACAGTTTCTTAAATTTAAAATGTCATTACAGTAGTCTCAGTATTCAAATCATGTGTGAAAACTTTTATTCTGTTTCAACATTATAAAAAACTAGTTTACATTGTTTATACTCTCAATTTGCTTCTATTTACATCTATTTTCAGGTACTGTTCTCTACCACTTTTTCTCTATTTTTCTTGTTTTGATGACTGTTTCAATTTGCTTTTGCATGTCTTGATTATATTCTCAGAATTCTATAAAGTTTGCTTACATTTATGTATTATTGCTTAACTCATTTATTTTATAAGTTAACCACTTTTTTTTTGTAGTCTAAACGCATGATAAGGTACAAGAGAAAATCTGATTGAGATAGAATGCCTCTTTGCTAAAAAACCTAAGCTTTGTTTTTGCTTTTGCATTAATGGTAAATGTCTCCATTCTATGTTTTCATTTGCTGTCATACAGATAACACACTGTAGATGCTCAACAAGTCATCAATGAAGAAAGGAATAAATATCAAGTTGGTGGTATTTGATGTACTACTCCATTCACTAATGTTTAATAAGATCAATTACAGCAAATGGCTGAGCCTTATATTGGGAAGAAGTATGTCTTCATCCGTTTGGTGGCATTAGAAATATCACTTGGAAGACTTGTTTAATTAGCATAAGGTAAGAAGTATTCCAAAAGAAAATGCAATGTTTCTCTGAAATGTGGCCTCCATTCTATAGAAAGCCCTTCCTAGAACCCTCCATGGAGGGTTAATCAGCATGGAGCACAGACACTGATTTTTGTCATTGCCCTTCGTATTTGAGGTCATATTTATGGTTTGCGGTGCAGATACTGAGAGGCCATCTAAAAATGAGGTCAACTCAAACTGTTCACCTTTGTTTGCCTATTCTGTTCTCCCCTTCCAGCATTATTGGTTTCAATAATTTTGAATGCCAACCTTTTGGGCAGCTTTTACAGTTTCTAGAATCACATTTTAATTGCTTAGCTGTAAATTTTATAAATAATTTTATTTATAATGTCTATTTATTTCAATGACATTTTTGCAACATCTGTCCAGGTTCAAATTCAAAATATCAGTGGGCAATCTTGGGGCAGTGTTTTGGCACAATTGATAATGAAAAGGAAAATTAACACAGGCATTAAAAACTAGATACTATTTATATGGAAAAGAATCAATAAAATTAAAAGACTTAAAATGTTTATTAACTGAAATATGGAACAGCTAGAAAACTCATGCTATTGTAGTGGAAATATATAATAGTTTAGGGAACCTAGGAAACAGTTCTACTAGTTTTTTTACATTAAACTATATGAAATATTGATTTTAGGCAAATATCAGGTAAATAAAATGATACAAATATCTTTGCAAATAGACATACAGTAATTTAAGATATAAAAGCTAATAACTAATATTAATTCAAATGTCCAACAATATGTCAGTACGAAGTTAAAGTATATAATAACATACACTCAACAATAATTAGAACATAAAACATGTTACAGCATGAGAAAATCTCAGTGACATATAGACTTAAAAAAAAAAAACAGAGAGAAGAGAACACCAAATAAAGGGTGTTGGGAGGATCCTCCCAGGGTGGGAGAAGCGTGCTGAAAGTAGACTATAGACCAAACTTGATTATCACTCAATGCCTCTTTTGAAAACCACAACACCCAAAATGAGAGAGAGAACAGAGGGGAATGCCCTGTCACAGAGGCAGGGTGGGGTGTGGAGAACGGGGGAGGGGGGGAGGGATGCTGGGACCCGTGGTGGGGGAGGATGGGCGCTGGTGGAGGGATGGGTACTTGATCATTGTATAACTGAAACTCAAGCACAAAAATTTTTAAGTCTATAACTGTACCTCATGGCGTTTCACTAATAAAAAAAAAAAACAGAGAAAACTGTAATATTTTTGAGCACATTTAGACAAATATCTGCAACAGTAAATTTTGAGTACTAAGCATATCACTTTAAATATCATAGCAGAGGTGAATGGAGAATTATTTGTTAAAAGGGCACAAGTAAATGTTAGAGAGATATGGCAGGGGTCAAGATTCCTATCTTACAAGCAGACCCCAGTTTCATCCTCGGCACTGCACTTGGTCCCCAGAGCTCTATCAGGAGTGATTCCTGAGCACAGATCCAGGAGTGAGCCCTGCATAGCAACAGGTGTGGGTCAAAAATCAAAACAAGGCACAAGTAACTTTAATATTTTTTAAAAAATGGATCTTCTGTCATATCCATTTCTCAGTCAATTTTGATGAATATTTTCATTATTTTCCTTTGTTACCTAATACATTAAACTATGAAAAGTTTTGATAAACTACATCAGAAATTATTGGCTAGATGCTTCATTGCTAATGAAAATAATGAATAAGTTATTAATCACTTTACAGCATATAGTTAATTAGAGGAGCACAATGTATGTTCTCATTATGTGTATTGATGTCAACTATGAAAATCAATTGAACCTGACTCTTCAAAGCTGCTCACATATAGCTTAAAAAATGTACAGAGACAAAAAATTGAATTTTTCCTTGCTCTTACATTCTCTTCTCTTCCATAAACCTCTCAAAATGATGCCATTTGTTCACAGTAATGCTGAAGACAATATCCAGGATGTAGAAACTGCCCAAATCTCTGAAAGATAATTTATATGGAGGTTGTGATATGGAATACTACTGTAACTTTAAGAAGAGATGAAATTATGCAATTCAGTACAGTAGTAAATGGAAATGGAACATACCATGTTAGTGAGAAGAAGACAGAGGAAAATGACAAATGTTGTATGATATCACTCATCTGTTGAATGCAGAGAGACAAAATAGTATAGGGGCTGGAGCAATAGTACAGTGGGAAGGACATTGCCCTGCAAGAGGTCAACCTGGGTTCCATCTTTATAGGCTTTCCTGAGCTTGCCAGGAATTATTCCTGAGAACAGAGATAGGAGTAAACCCACAGCACAGCTCCCCATCAAATAGGGGGGTGGGAGGAGGGAGGACAAGGGCAGTATTGAACAATGGGAAACTCTTGACCTTGGATTACAAAACTAATTAACAAGCAGTAACAGGAGGGATGAAAAGGAAATAAAGATCAGACTAGAAGTGACAAGGGGACAGGGTATGGGAACTTCTGAAGGTAGGAGTGGGATGCAGTAACTTTATGCATGAATACCATATTCATACCAATGAATACCATATACTGCAATATTATTGTAATCATGTTACCTAAATTATAATTTAAAAATTAAAAAATAAAAATTAAAAAAGAAAGATGCCATAGGGATACTTTGAATCTTGACTTGTTTAGTTGCATTTTTAATTCTACAAAAATAATCTATTTACTTTTTATTCAGAATGTTGCATCTCATATTGCTTATTTGCAAAGTATTTTTATGTACAACTATCCACATATGTACCCTTCTCATTTATTATATGAAATTTAGTATCAACCATTTTCAGATAGCAAAAAATATCAAAATCTTACATGAATTAGAAAATGTTTAAAAAGATTACTCTTAGTAGCCTTTCCCAAGTGAAATAAAAGAACAATAATCTCTTCATTTAAGTTTATATCTAATTTTATTTAGGAACAGTTTTAATGTCTATTGTATGTTTAGCTGTCAACTAAATTATTTTTATTTTACAGAATTATATTTTGGGAGCACATCTGACTGTGCTCCGGGCTTATTCTTCAAAGCATGCTGTACATCTTTGAGCCCTATTCTAATTTTATTATTAAAAATTAGAATGTAGATATTTTTTAGTCAGTTCAGTGAGCTAGATAACATAAAAGAGCTAAAATTAGGGGTTCAATTGAATTCTGGACCATGTTCTCTTACACAGCACAGTCTCCAACTAATTTTAGTTATTTGAATCATAAATGGCTTAGTACTAAATTTTAAGAAAGAAAAAAATTGCAAGTTATATAAAAGTATGAAAATATAGGAAATTTGGTAAATTTATTTGTTACCAAGAATGTGTTAAACATGTCATTAAAATAAAAATACAATTTTATTTTGTTACCAGTATTTATGTTAATCACACCTATAATAAGTATTTTGATGGCACATCATGTTAAGAAAATACTGCATAATATAGTAAATACCTCCCAATTTTTTTTTCAATTTTGGACCAGAGTAATGGTACAATAGGTAAGGTGTTCAGGGCATAGTAGGTTCAGTATGCCTTATACACAGTTGACTCTGACACAATATCTAGCACCACATAAGGTCCCTTAAGCCCTACCAGGAATGATCCTTGAGCACAGAAGCAGAAGTAAGTTCTAGGCACAGCAGGTGTGTCCCATAAACAAACAAAAATTAACAAGAGTGTTTTATGCCCTTTTATCTATCACAATCTCTGTTATAATTCAGAATTTAAGCAAATGCTTTAAAAATGTTAATATATAACTATATAATTTTTTGATGTAAGCCACTTGCGATAGCACAGCGGGTAGGGCGTTCGCCTTACACGCGGCCAACATGGCCGACCCAAGTTCGATTCCTCCGGCCCTCTCGGAGACCCCGGCAAGCTACCGAGAGTATTCGATATGCCAGACACAGTAACAACAAAGTCTCCAATGGAGACGTTACTGGGCCCGCTCCAGCAAATCGACGATCAATGAGAGGGCCTTTTCCTTTACCTTTTAATATGGAGTTATTTAAAAGGAGAAAATACATTTAATGATTAAAACTAATTGCCCACAGCTTTACAAGTAAAGACATATTTAAAGTCATAATATTGATAATTGCTGCAATGGATTGATGAATTTCAGTATATTGTGAAGTAAAACCTAGAGAGATGTCTTTTCTAACACATTATTTTTAACAAACCAGGCATTATATTTTTGCCAGTTAATGGAAAATATATAGTTAAACATATATTTCTGCAGTTGTTATTGCTTACTAAATATCATAGTCAAGAAAAAGAAAACAGTCCAAAGTGTAGATCTAATAGACAATGTAAGAAATATGAATAGTTAGATGTTAACATCTGTGCAATGAAATAGTTGAAAGTAAAATTAAAGAATTTTAGGTATTTTAAAAGAAATTTTTATGTATGACCCTTATTGCTTAAGATTATTTAAAGTCAAATACTGCTAATATCTGTTTTTCCTTTTCTTTTTTTTTTCTTTTTGGGTCACACCCAGTGATGCACAGGGGTTACTCCTGGCTCAAGCACTCAGGAATTATTCCTGGCAGTGCTCGGAGGACCATATGGGATACTGAGAACTGAACCCAGGTTGGTTGTGTGCAAGGCAAACACCCTACCCGTTGTGCTATGGCTCAAGCTCTCAATATCTGTTTTTTCAAAGTAAATACTGGAGACTGAGTTTGCATAGTATAAGATGTGGTTCAGATCTCTATGTGTTTACTTCTACTTTATGTGGGACGTTTCATTTATAATTTAAGTAAATTACAAATAATTACCATTTGCTTTATTTGGAAAATTCACAACACAAGAGAATAGGCATATAATTCAATTGGTACTAAATGGGGAGAGTGAATGAACCATAAGTTGAAGTTCTATGTAAGAAGCTGCTCAGTTCAGTCCAAAAGTTACCATGTAACAATATCTCAAAAAGAAATGAAAAAACATTCCATACTTATGTACTGAAAAAAATCAACACTATTAAAATTACCTTTTGATCCAAATTCAGTCTCTATCAAAATCCCAATAGCATCGAATGAACAAAGCAAATACTACTAAAATTGTGTATGGAATCATATTAACAAATGTATAACCAAACAAATCCTAAGAAAAAAAGGAAAAATGGAAGCCCCATAATCAATTACTGTATACTATATAATAAAGTCATAAAATCAAAAGTGTGTGAATCATTAATAAAATGAAAATAATATTAATAGATCAATGTAATAGAATGGGGGACAATAAATAAATTCTCACATATAGATGCAGCTAATTTCTCAATGATATCTAAGAACATAAAATGAAAAATTTTTTCTTATATAAATTATAGTGGGAAAATTGCAGTCACAACGCAAAAGAAACAATTCACTTCCTTGCCCATGTACAAAAGTCAGCTCAAAATTAATGAAATACCTAAATGTTATTTCTAAAACCATAAAATAAATAGATGTAAACATAGATGTACACTATTAATTTTGGGAATGTGACTAAAAACAAAAGCAAAACAGCAAATATTTACATCAAATAAAAAAATTTTTCACAGGGAATGTAACTATCACTGAATTGAAAAGTCATCTTACTAATAGAAGAAAGTATTTACACATCAAAGAGCAAACAAAAGGACAATATTCAACTTATATAAAGAACTCACAAAACTCATTAACAAAAAAAAATAATCATGAGGAGCTAAAAAGCCTGAATCAACATTTGACTAATAAGGAAATAGGAAAGGCCAGTAAACACAGGGAAAGTTATTTATGATCATTTCTAATTAAAGATATACAAATAAAAATTAAATGAGCTATGACCTTGAACCTTGAAAATGAATACCAGAGAAAAATGTGTTGCTAAAATAGAAAGAAACCTTGGTATAATGGTATATATTTGCAAAGCCAAAAGTTCTACAATCTCTTTGGAAAGAAATATTGAATTTCTTCGAAATACTAAAAGTAGATTTACTATTTGATTTCACCCCTAGGAATCTAGCCAAAGAGCAACCAAATATTAATACTAAATCTGTGTTTATTGCATCTCTGTTTACATTAGGCAAGGTTTGGAAACTCTCCAGGAATCCTATGACAGATGAAGAATAAAGGTGTGGTATTAATACACAACTATTAGAAAAAAATGAAATCCTGCCATATTTAACAACATGGAACTGAAAGGGGTTGTGCTAAACAAAACTAGTCAGAGACAATGGCGGATGATTTCACTAAAATTAGGGATATAAATAATCAAAGAGTACAGACACAGACAAATATAAACAAATTCTTAGAATCTGACCACAGAATTTACCTTGTTAGAAGGAGATGTTGAAAGGTGGGAGGGATTATTAGCAATTGTGTTACCACAAGGGAGACTGAGGGAGGGGGAGCAGGGGAGCTTGTAATAAAAGCAGGGAAAGAAACCAAGGGCATAAAGGCCATTAAGGGTGGGGATGAAAAGGAAAAACAACTCAGTTACCAGGAAAACCATTGAAATGCAGAATTTCTGATTTCCAGGTATGGGGCAAGGCTGGACCCCTGTGAGGCCATCTCTGCAACAATGGCCTTTATAAGAATATCAAAAGATAATCTACTGTTGTAAACTCACCTCCTATTGTAGCCACCTTAGAAATGGTCTCTTAAGGAAGAGTTTGGGGAAAACTATATAGGAATAGGTGTAACTTATTTATTCCTGTATTCATTGTACTTAGTTCACTGTCACTGTCACTGTTCTCCCATTGTTCATTGATTTTCTCGAGCAGGCCCAGTAATGTCTCCATTTTGAGATTTTGTTGTCACTGTGTTTGGCATATTGAATATGTCACAGGTAGCTTGCCAGGCTTTGCCGTGAGGGCGAGATACTCTCGGGAGCTTGCCAGGCTCTCCAAGAGAGGCAGAGGAATCGAACTCTGGTCGGTCATGTTGGCTGTGTGCAAGGCAAACACCCTACCCGCTGCGCTATCACTCTAGATTTATATAAACTGTATAAACTATACAATGAAAGGTGCATCCTTGCAAACATCTCTGATAGGTCCATGACCTCAACTGACACAGACAGAGATGGAGACAAATAAAATGAAGGAAATAGTAGAATTTTATTGGGCGTATGCCCCAGTGGACTCTATGAACCTTGGGTGAGTCTGGGAGAGAGTCAGGCCCTGGGAGAGAAAAGGGGGAATATTTAAATTGTCTTGAACAGGAAAAGGAAAACAAGACTAGTGCTTCATCTGACTCCCATTATCTGTAAGCAGGTCCATGGTGAGGGGAAGCATGGAATGCAGCCTGCTGGCCTCCTGGCACCAGGTGAGCCAGAAGTCCTATCTTCCGTGCTGGGGACACGCTGATCTTTGGTTCCAGTAATGTTGCCGTCTCATCAGCCAATCATGTTTTGTCCAAGTAACCCTCACAATCTCCTCTTGAAATATGTACTTCCTAACTTTAAGGCACCTGGGGATAAGACCTGTACATCCCTGCATAAGAATCTGTCTTATCTCTTGAGAACAAATCTTTATCTCATTCCCTGACTTTACTTGCTGAATAAAATTGTTTACTTCATTATTCCTCTACTGAATTTTTTTTTTTTTTTTTTTTTGTCTCAAGGGAAGGTGAAGGACCAGGAAAAACCTGGCTGAAAGTTTGGACTGACTTATTCCTGCCTGAAAACAGGAACTCATTGCTACAGCCTGGATTCCACAGCTCCCTGAAAAACAAGGTGTCATGGATCATTTTTTACACCAGATAGAATAGGTCGAACTCCAATACAGCATGATGACCGCCTCATGTGTCTGATGAGACATAGGTCATTTTAAATGTCATTTAAATGTTACATAGCAGTTCAAAGAATGGATAAGATGTGATGTGAAGCACAGGTTATGGATAAATGCTCCACATTTTTCTTCTTGTGTGTGTGCGTGCACGCATCCACATTCACACACACACACACACACACACACACACACACACACACACACACTCACTCATGGAGGCAGACAAGAAGAAAACAAGCACCAAGAAGCAGTCCAGAGAGCCCCACTGTCCCAAGCAGAGGACCTGTGAGAACCTGGACAAAGTGGAAGAAACACTGTGATGTCAGTGGACCCCATCGATGGCTCACATGAGTTGGGAGGAGAAAGGTAGTCACTTTCTCCCAATCCGCCTCTGCCACCTGGGACCCAGGGTTCTGGGTTCTTGTCTTGCCCGCAAAAAAGAATTTCAGGAGTAGACAAGCAGTGAAGTAAAACAGATTTTATTTTGAGGGATTTTGAAGGGAAGGAGGAAAAGAAAGGGAGAGAGTGTAGAGTAGAGCAGAGCAACCAACATACTCAAGAGAAGGGTGGAGAGGGCCCCTACACACACCCCAGCACATGAGATAAACAAACAAACAAACACTGTCCTCCCTTGTTCATCGATTTGCTTGACTGGGCCCAGTAACATCTCCATTTTGAGACTTGTAGTTACTGTGTTTGGCATATTGAATATGTCAATGGTAGCTTGCCAGGCTTGCCAGCCTTTGCCATGTGTGCGAGATACTCTCGGTAGCTTGCTGGTCTCTCCGAGAGGGGCAGAGAAATTGAACCTGGCTCAGCCAGGCTGGCTGCATGTATGGCAAACGCCCTATCGCTGTGCTATCACTCCAGCATTAGATAGGAAAGCATAAAAGTACACATCTCAAGAGGGGAGATGTGAGCGACACAGGTGCTCAGGCACTGCATGTACTTGGCCACATGCTTAAGCAGTACATGGTCTTCGGCAGTATATGCACACCTTCCTTTGTTCAAGGTGCCTTCTATAGGCTCTTGGAGGGAAGAACCTCCAAGAGCCTTGGAAGCTCTGCAATCTTCTCGGGGCTGAATCACTAAAATTAATCGGATTAAAGAAGAGGTCTGAGGATTTTGGAGAACTTCATTGGAGGGATCCTATCTTCTCAGGGTCTGCTGAAAGTCTTACCAGGTATTTGTTTTCCTATCCACAGAGCGTCTCAGTCTTAAAATTTTCCTTCCCAGAAGTTTTGTTGACCTAAGTTTCATTGCTGAGGGTCTTTCCCTGTCTACCTGCATACATCAATTGAAGCTGGACATCTTGAACCCGGACATTGTGAAAAGTGTCTGGAAGCAACAGCAGTCAGGGTTGACATCCCTAACATGGAAGTTTCCTTTTCTATGGCCGTTAAAGACCACAAAAGTATACTTACTTAGACTGCTGCTTATAAAAAAAAATGCTGTTTAAAGTACCGACACAGACATCATGTGGTCTTACCCTACTCCACAAGAAACCAAAGCTAGCCTGCATATGCTCTAACTGCCTGATAACGTAGTTGAAAAGGTGTGAGACTATGACTTTACAGTCTTGTAAACTCTTGATACAGCAATAAAAATTTAAGCTAAACCCTAAACTCCTCCCTCCAAAATACCAGTTGTCTTAAACATTAGAAATATTCTAGGGGCTGGAGAAATAGCACAGCAGGTAGGGCGTTTGCCTTGCACGCGGCCCACCCGGGTTCGATTCCCAGCATCCCATATGGTCCCCTGAGCACCGCCAGGGGTAATTTCTTAGTGCAGAGCCAGGAGCAACCCCTGTGCATTGCCGAGTGTGACCCAAAAAGCAAAAAATAAATAAATAAATAATTAAAAAAAAAAAAGAAATATTCTAGTCCCTTGGATAGAAACTTGGTAGGCAATTTTGCAAAATCTGGAGAAAACTTAGAAGTTCAGAATATATCTGGATGGCTTAGTACTATTTATGTTGCTTTCTTAGGTAAGATATATTAATCAGACTGCCTGTTAGTTTTCTTATTTTGGATTCCACTACTTGACTCACTTGTCTCTTGTTTTTGCCTCAAATGTTTGTCTGTGAAAAAATTTCCTTGCAACAAATGTTTTGATGACATTGAGGAGATAAGTTATTTCAGTCATACCCATTTCCTGGTAAGCCAGGCTCATTATATTCTGAGAGTATATAACACACCTTCTACCAAACAAAAGGTTAATAAACGGTCATTTGTTCAGGGCTGCTTAGTTCCACACCCTGTGAGGTAAGAATTTTAAAAAATATATATACTCACAATCCCCCAAAATGTACTCTTTTGCAAATACTAAAATTCAATATGCATGTATTTAAATGTAGCTAGTACTTAAAACATTTCTCATAGGGGTTTGAGTCTCATGCTGAGGTTGCAAGAAGCATCATTTGGAAGATATACTGTTAGTTTAAGATTTGTTGGTATTGATCAATATCCCCCCTCAATTTTCCTAAACTTTAGACAAGTTTCTGCCTGACTTTAGACTCCTATCTCCTTAGAGTATTTGCTTTAAAATACTTGAATTGTAAATTCTTTCTTTGCCCTTTTGAGATGCAAATTTTTAAAAGCTTCTTACAAGTTTTACAACCCAGGAACATCTTTCTCAAGGAAGGGAGAATAATTTATTTTAAATGGAAGCTTCACATTTACCCTTGGCTCTTAGTACTTCTGGAAGGGTAAGAACCAACCTTTTTTTAGGCATCTTCTGTGGCAAAGATATGTCCAGTTTCTGTTGGCTACGTAGTTAAACCAGTTAGCACATAAATTAGTTATGTATAATTTTTTATAGTAAAATTTCACCAATTGAATTCAGTTCTGAAAAATCCTACCATTTTCTATTTCACTGGAGTTGTTTTACTTGTTTATAGTCTCACCCACCTATTCAAATAGCTTTAAATAAAGTCATGCTTTTATATTTCATCTAGTGCCATTTTCTCTTTCATACATGTAAGCTTAGGAAGAGGCCTTTAACAAAGCTTTTTCTATGGTACAATGGGAAAGCAAAGCAAAATAAAATTCTTAAATGCCTCATCTTGAATAAGACAACATGGATTTCAGTTCACTTTCTAACTAATTAAAATATACAGTTTATATATTTTCATGATCACCAGGTAAACATTAGAAACAGTCTAAAGTAGGCACACATGTCTTTTCTAGCACTTGCGATAGACTAAGTACTTGTGTCTATCTCTATTTTTTAATGTATTCAAACTTAATTTCTATCTTGAAGGTATTAAAGATGAGATATTTGGAAGGTCAAGAGACTCAATTTCTAAAAATGGGACCTGTGCTTTTATCAAAGAAACTCTAGATAGAAACTTGTTCTGTTTGGCAGAGTGAGTGCTGAGCAAGATCCCATTCATCTAGGAATCTAGGAAGTGGAATCTCATTATGGCCTGAGTCTCCTAGGACCTTACTCTGGATGTTCCCTCCAGAACTCTGAGAAGAAGAAAAAAAGTGTCTCTAAATGATCCGTTCTAGGGGACTTTTTTGTTGTTGTTATACAAACCCAAAAGACTCAAGTCACTACCTTATACTTATTTACTATTACCGGTTTCACTTATGGTTTATTTTTTTCTAATGAATAGACTCAGTGAATAATGGAATATATGAACAACTGGCAGGAGCATGCGTTAATTCGTCCTAAAATTGACTTTTCGATATCATAAATCATGTCAGATCAGAGTTTTCAGCATTGTTGCCTGTGGTGTGTTGAACATTTTTAAATCGAGTAGAATCTTCACTTTTCATCTTGCATGCTTGTCTTTAACTAAATATCATATACGAAATTAGGGTACATTGCTGTGCTGATAGTTTGCTTTCATTGCTTCACTTCTGATAAAAATACGGAAATGATAACACCAGGGCTGGGGAAAAACTGAAATGGCAGAGCACATAGCTATTGTGTACAGGGCCCTGACTTCGATTTCTAGAATCCCACGGTGTGCCAGCACCATGATTGTGGCCCCCGTGGCTGCAATTACCAGCAGACCCTACTACTGAATCATTAGTCCTGAGCCACAGGCTGATCATCACTGCAAGTGATCTTGTTTCCCCTTATACCCACCAACACGAAGTGTGGCCCCTATAAAACGTCTAAAAATTGTTTGTGTTAACATAAAAATGATCTGAGATGTATTTATTTTAGAACAAAAGTAGACTAGTAATTAAAATTTTATGAAGTCATAATTTTTGCAGTTTCTATGCTATGCTGAAGAAATGAAATTATTTAATTTCTATTAAGTGTACCACTTTATATAAGATTATAACATGTCCTTACAATTTTTATTTGTGACTCTAAAATGTGTTGCTTTTTATGGGGTTTCAATTTTATTTAATCTTTAATTCATCAGTATGGAAGAAATGATCAAAGGGGTTTTTATAGTTTACTATAATAATATTAATGATAGTTAACTCTGACCCTAGTCACTTAGGCAAAAACCAGATAAGACAGAGCAGTCTTGTTTGTTTGCTTTTCTTTTTGTGACACACCGGGAGGTGCTCAGAGCTTACTGCTGACTCTGTGCTCATGATCATTCCTGGTGGACATAGAGGGACCATTTGTGGTGCAGGGAACTGTTCCCCAGTTGGCCATATGAAAGTCAAATGCCATACAAAAAACTATTATCATCACTTCAACCTAACAATGGTCATTTCTGATTATCACATTTCATTGCATGATATTTGTTTCCATGTTATCCTCCTAAATGAAATACATATCACTTCTTTCATAGGAAACAAAGTTGAAAGGATTCAGATTTAATAATTAATGCACTTCTAAATAAATAAATAAATAATGAGCTTCAGCTAAATATAATTTTCAAAGCCATTCTAACTCGTGAAGGGATCTCCTACTTTGTGTTTAGAGTTTGAATTCATTATTCAGCAGAAACTGCAACTTAAGTTTGTATTATGTAACTTAATTCTGCTGATCCCTATTCTTATATTTTCCATTGATATTATGATTGAATTATATCTTTTTTGTTTCGTAAACAATCTATGATTTACTTTTGGAATTTTATAGATATCATTATCAAAGAATTAAGACTTTGTATGTTCATTCATCATTCATTCAAGTAGAGAGAAAGAACTCCTAATGTAGGTTGGAACCCATATTTTTTGGAAATAAATATGTTTACCCTGAGAAACCCTCAATGAATAGTAGTTCTTTTTGACTCCTGTTTTCTGAATAGAATAAATGACAATAATAGCTAGCACTTCTCAGTTCTGAAAATGTACCAGGTAAGATTCTAATTTACACTTCTATTTGTTCCTAACAATTTATGTGAGGTGACTAGAATTTTGTTTTCATTTACACATTAGAACAGGAATAAACAAAGATGTCAAATAAATTATGAGATAATATTTCTAACAAGTAGGCAGACTCTGGTTTAAATCCAAGTTATTTCCTTTTAACTATTTCTTCTTATTTTTTCCCCTTTAGTTTTGTTTTATTTTTTTTTTGTTTTTTGGGTCATATCCAACTACACTTATATCGAATTCTGGCTCTGCACTCAGGGATCACTTCTCACAGGGTTCAAGGAACCATATATAATGCTGGGGATCTAATCTGGGTTGATAATGTGCAAAAGCAAGCAACCAACCTTCTATACTATTAGTTCAGGTTCCCTTCCTTCCTTCCTTCCTTCCTTCCTTCCTTCCTTCCTTCCTTCCTTCCTTCCTTCCTTCCTTCCTCTCTTTCTTTCTTTCCCTCCCTTGTTATTTTTTGTTTTTTATTTTCCCTTCGACTGTATTTCAGATGGAATATTAAATCAATTTTTTAAAAATAAAAACGTCATAACATCATAACAGAGCTGAGATTCAAAGATAGTCAGGTCTGACTCAGAAGCCATGCTATGATAACTATTTCATAAGTCAGTATCTGCAACTACTTTGTGTTTATATACCAATGTTTGCACAATATATGTGGAGATACCTGCTTAATTCACTTAGCATACAAAAATGCATACAGTTATTGTGTTTCAGGAGGAAGTACATATTTCATTTAATATATTTTCAAATGGTAGCTCATAAACTCAAGTAGAGACTGACATGTGTTGCTCATCTTGTTCTGAACTTAGCCTTTATATATAGAATTCATTTCCTTACTGGGAAGCAGAGAAAATTCATTATAGTCTCTGGAATTGAAAACTAAGAGAGGTACCTTATTCCTAAAACATAGGCCATAAATCTTTTTGAAACACCATGATTGTGTATGTACGTACTGCTTTGATGAAGTCTAGTGAAAATTTTGCCTCTAACAATCTCTAGAATTAAACTCAGTTGTCTTATGTTTTATCAATTACTATTAAATCATGATAATAAGCCATTTGCAGGTTGGGAATCAATAATTAAGAGGATGGTTGAATAAATGCTGAACAAAGAGACGCAATCTCACTGAACTTTAAATTTCACCCTATGTAAACTAGAAATAGGAACTAAACACTCTGTTTGTAATAAACCTCTGGTCAATTGGATGTCTTAACTAAAATCACATATTTTCACAAAACAGCAATTATCATAAACAATAATTTATTGACCACATCAATTAAGAAGTGATCTTTTATGAGATGAAGGGAAAGTGCAAATAGTGCAGATTCAGGGCAGAATGAGAACATAACTGAGGACAAGGCAGAGGAAATATGCCTTAGGGAATGCAAAATTAAATTCAAGTCTGAGTGGGAGAGAAACCAAGTGCCACATTCATCCCACACATACAGTAACAAGAATTTAGTGAAAGATGTTAAAGTTTAAAGAAATCTTCATATTTTAATTTTATTCCTTTTTGGAATCACTCAGGACAGTTTGAATGATGATTCTTGACAATTCCCTAAAACTGGTAAAAACTAATTTTTAAAAATATTTTAAATTATCTTTTACAAGGAGCATGCACTGAAATAAAGAATTAATTCTTAAAAATAAAAAAAATTCATATGTGGAAACAAATTATTATGGATTCTTATGAAAATTTTTACTTTAGAGGCAAAAGTAACATATAAGACATGGCATTGCGGCTGAAAATTACTTGTTTTAGTACAGTAAGTAGAGATGCCCACAGAGTGATGCCCACACAGGAATAAGTATGAGATTCATGAGAAATTTAATGTGCTCTCTTTCAAAAATTGAAAGTGATCATGCAAGGACAGCTATCAAAAGGTGATGGGGAAGAGTTCATATTAAAAGAAAGAGAAGAAATAAAAATATTTTTCTTAAGTAAAAGTCCTAAAAAGTAGGAAGAGTAGATTATTGTTGTCTGTATACTGACCATGGACATAAGATTTACATGTAAATGCTATTATTGAATCATTTTAATAATAAAAACTGGAATCAATAGAAAATTGACGCACACTAAATTTGCTATAATAATCTCATGCATTGAAATATAAATTAATAGTCAGAAAGACTAGAGTAGCAATCATTCCTCCCTAAGTGAAATTTTGCTGAGATATCAAGTGCTAAACTGGGAAAGATTGTTAGGCCTAACTATGACGGTCACAGTCACAGTCCTCCTGTTGTTCATCGATTTGCCCGAGCGGGCCCAGTAACGTCTCCATCATGAGACTTGTTACTGTGTTTGGCATATCGAGTACGTCACGGGTAGCTTGCCAGGCTCTGCCGTGCGGGCGAGATACTCGGTAGCTTGCCAGGCTCTCTGAGAGGGGCGGAGGAATTGAACTCGAGTCGGCCACGTTGGCTGCATGCAAGGCAAACGCCTTTCCGCTGTGCTATCGTTCCATCATAGAAATGTAATGATAAGGAAATTCAATTTTAATTGATATTAGAGAAAAAAAACAAAAGAATAAACTTAAAAAAAAATAAAATAAATAATAAAAGGCGATATCATTGCAATTAACACCTGGTCTAAGGATAAAAATTCCAACAGTAAAAAGTATTTAGAGTGACTGCATCAGTTCTATCAGAAAGTTCATATTCCTTTGTTGTTTTATTATTTTTTATTATTTTATTCTCACATGTCCTGGAAGTACACACATAAAAGGGTCATTTTATTTACACTGCTAGTGAGAATTTAAACTGGTCTATCCACTGTTGAAACAGTATGATGTTTCTTAAAATAGATCTATTATATGATATAGCAATTTAACATCTATTTGTCTATCCAAAGAACAAAAGAGCAGCAGTTAAAAAAAAACACAGTCACATATATGCTTATTGTAGCACCATTTACATAACTAAGATATGATAATAAACTTTCCAGCACAGATATATGGAAAATAAAACATTATATACATATATACACACATATATGTATGTTTGTATGTATATACACATACATTACATGTGTAACTGAATGCATCATGTATATATAATAGAACACTACTATCATAAGAGAATTATATTTGCTACATCATGAATGGAATTAGATGGGATCAAGTTAAGTAAAATAGAAGGATATTTAAGTATTAAGTATTAGCATTATTAAGTATTAATATATCTGCAACATCACTTGATCACTTGACATCCCATTACTCATGGATTTGCTTGATCAGGAGCCAGTAACGTTTCCATTCATCCCTGGTCTTGCTAGTGTAGCCCAATGGTGTTTGCTCGCTCCAGGAACAAGAAGAACCTCAAACCGATCGTTCAGGGTCTTGACAAAGAAGTCTGACCATCTCATAGGTGGGTGGATGTCCCGTAGTATCCAGTCGGTAACATCTCTAGTACAGCGGTTGTCTCCAAATCGCATTACGTGTCTGGCCCATCTGATTTTGGATGCCTTGGCAAACGGGACAACGTCCCTGATTCTTGATCATGGATGGAGACTGGAACTCCGGATTCCTTCTCACTTAACTGAAGTGTGATCCTCCAAGCATAGCTCTTTTGATTCCTCTTTGGGAGACCTGAATAGTGTTCTCATCCTATTTTCAAAGGGCTCAGGTCTCTGAGGTGTATGTTAATGCAGGAAGAACAGTGGAATTGAAGAGATGTGCCCTGAGCCAGAGGTTCTTTGTCCTGTTAGCTGTTTCTTCGACTCTCTTGAAGGTGTTCCAAGTCGCTCTCTTCCTCCTGCACAACTCAGGTGCCAGGTCATTTGTCATGTTGAGTTCTCGACCTAGGTATACATAACTGTTGCATTCAGAGATGTTCATTCCGTTGAGAGCGAATGGAATGTCAGGAACGAGTCCTTTTCTCATAAACATTGTCTTTGTGAGATTCACCTGTAGTCTGACTTTTCCACACTCACAATTGAAGTCAGCCAGAATTTGTGCTATTTGGCTATGTTTGGTGTTATTAGAATGATGTCATCAGCAAAACGGAGGTGGTATAGTTGCCGACCATCTATCTTCACTCCCATTCCTTCCCATTCCAGTTGTCACATGACATTCTCGAGGGTGACACTGAAGATTTTTGGTGAAATGGTGTCACCTTCCCAAACCCCTCTCTTGACATCGGTGATCACCTCCTTGCAGAATGGTGAGATCCTGGTAGTGAATCGTTAATACAGCTCATGGAGGATGCTGATGTATTGAGTTTGAAACCAATACAAATAAATAAAATAAGTGTACAGACAAAGGTAAGAAAATAAACCCTTGGACTCTTGAGTCTGATGAATAGAACCATAGTTACTAACAGTAAGTTAAGAGTTCCAATGAAACATAAACAGAGGAATATTATTATCTAGGTTGTAAAACATATGAAATTATACCCTTAAAATATGCAGTCTTTTAAACCAATGTCTCCTTAACAATACCACATTCTAGGCATACACATGATTGTGAAACCATGAACACACACCAAAGGTCTAGAAGTTAAGACAGTAAATTCACTTTGTGCCCCACCTAAAGTGTCATGGTAAATTTGGACTTTTGACTTGAAGAGATCTTAATTTATCTTTTCCTTTCAGTTGTTAGCAATGCTGCTTTAGTTTAATATTCTTATGTTATTTCAAAACATGAACAAAATATTTATTTTATGGTCCCTTTAGCACTACAAGAAATGAACCAGGGCACAGAAGCAACAGTATCCCCAAGGTGTGTCGGGTGTGACCCAAAGTCCCCCATAAGATAAATGACTCACTTTATATTTAAATATAATGATGAACAATTTGATAATAGGTGGGCAGATAACAGGATAAAGATATGTAGCACTTCAGTACTGTCCTCCCGTTGTTCATTGATTTGCTCAAGTGGGCATCAGTAACATCTTCATTGTGAGACTTGTTGTTACTGTTTTTCGCATATCCAGTACACCATGGGGAGCTTGCCAGGCTCTGCCTTGCGGGAAGGATACTCTCAGTAGTTCGTCGGGCTTTCTGAGAGAGATGGAGGAATCGAACCGGGGTCGGCCACAACCTACCCACTGTGCTATCGCTCCAGCCCATCAGAATAAAGGTATGATGCACCAAACTTAATTGTTTGTGTTTATAAATTCAAATTTGAGTTTTGAAAAGGTTCCCTTGTTTTTTGTTTTATTTTTAGACCACACCAGTAATGCTGAGGCACTACTTCCAGCTCAGTGTTAGAGGGTCTTTGCTGCTGGCATTTCATACTACACTGGGCATCAAACCTAGTCTTCCAGCAAGCAAACCGTGCTTGAGCTATCTTCCCATCCCCTGAATTATTGAAAAATTTTACCATTCTAGAAGACGATAAATAAGATGTTGTGCATTTGTACTCCCAATGCCAATATAAACACTTTTAATATTCACTTACTTCTAGGGAAGTCTGGAACAAAGGTGAGTTTATTTGCTTTAGAAATTTATGCACCACTGTATTTTAATTATCTATAATAAAAGAAGAATTGGCAAACAAACACGGTAATATACCTTCTGATTCTACCTCTGTTAAAAAATAAGCTTGCCCATATTTCCTTTCTGTTAATTTTTTTTAATTATTTCAAAAGTCAAGAAAGAAGAGTTTACTGTTTAACAAAATCCTATCAAATAGTTTTTGCACTTCAGAAAGTATAAGCATGTATGTTCAGCTGCAATGGAAACAAGCTATAATTCATGCAATTTCAAATAAAATACTTAACCTTAAAGAATTTGCCCTGAATAAAACATGAATTATTCTGTTACTAAAATAAGTACTTTCAAACAAAATTCAAGCTATCCAAAGAGAATTAAAATATTTTTTCCTAAATAAATATATTTTTAAAAAAATACAGATAAGCATTATGTGAGGTGAGCAGAAAGTAATATAGTTTAATTGTTTGAATTGGTGAGAAAAATATTTTTAACTGGTAGATTCTCATCTCTAGACTAATGCATATACCCTGAGTATTTTAAATGGATATCATATACAAATGACAATTCACATAATTTAGTTCTTGTTTATTTTGTCCTGTTTTTTCCTTTTGGCAATACCAAGACTCACCTATGAAAATTTTACCTTAATTTAATTTCATATAAACATAATTTACTTTATTTTTCTACAGATTAGAGGAAAGTGAAAGACATACCTTAAGATTTCTACTTCTAAGATAACGTCCTCCAAATTATTTCGAATTAGCAAGACAGTAAAACATTTTGTTCTTCTTGTTGTTTTGTTTTGTCCATACCCCACAAAGCTCAGGGCTTAGTCCTGGCTCTGCACTCAGGGATCACTTCTGGACGGTGTGGGGAACCATACACAGCACTGGGGATCAACTCAGGTGGGCCTAGACCTTGTGCGTTGCAAATACCCTACCTGCTGTAAGATGGAAGCAGCCCTGACAATAAAACACTTCTAATTTTTAAAAAATATTAAAATGGGTAAATATGTCATAGCACATATCTCACCAAATAGTATTCTAACCTCTAATTTTTTCACTATTTATCTGTACTTCCTTCCTTAAAAATAATCATGGGGACTGGTGAGATAGCACAGAGGTCAGGAGTGCATTCCATCCATGTGCAAGGTCTCAAGTTTCATCCCCAGCTCTACTTGGCTCTGAGAGCAGCACCAACTATGGTCCTGTTGACCCTCAGCACGGCTGACCCCAAGCAGTGTTGTCGTCAGGGCTCTAGCATCAAGACTAGTGGACAGAAAAGTGAGCACAGAGATAGATAGGTAAAACATTTGCCTTACTTGTGTGTCTCACCCAGGTTTGAATCTTAGAACTGCGTATAGTCACCAGACCCTCCAGGAATGGCCCCTAAGAAAAGAGCCAGCACTGAGCCTTGAGTATCACAAGGTGTGGCCACCAAAACAAGCAGAAACCTAGTTGATTTCTGGTTCCTGGTTCCTGGGTCCCATGAGTTCTACATGGGAGCCTCACCTCCCAATTCATAAATATGTTTGTGTGTATGCGTGTATAGTATTTGTGCTCCTGAAATTAGCATAGATCACAATCACAATCACAACCATCCTGTTATTCGTCGATTGCCTCAAGCAGGCCCCAGTAACGTCTCTTCGTCCTAGCCCTGAGATTTTTTTTTAAGTGCCATATTCAAGGCTCTTTAAGAGTTAGGAGAATGAGACCCTTCATTGTTACTGATATTTGGCATATTGGGTACGCCACGGGGAGTATGCCAGACTCTGCCATGTGGGCAAGTTACATTCGGTAGCCTGCCAGTTTGTCTAAAGTAGGAATGAGATGATAAGATGTCGCGCTTCCGGGAGCTGGGTTTTATGGTCTTATAACATAGATATCTAGGTGAAAATTGTCATTGAAAACAGTCCTATAAATTTCTATGTAGGTCAAGCACAGAGGACTTGCTTTTACTACTCTCTCTGGTTTCTCTAATCTTAGACCTTTTATCTGTGAAGTTTCCAAAATAAACCTCAAATTGAGTAATTTTTTAACAAGGAGGAGAGTTTAATGAGTACACTATTCCACAGATGTTTGTAAAGAAAACCAAATGAAGATAAAAATGGAAAATTGTGGTGCTATCAATAGTGTACAAATAACGTTCTGAAGCCCAAGTGATGATTTTTAGAATTAAAAAGCAGAAACAAAAAAACCCAGAAGGGGAGTGTATCATAGGACACAGCCCATCAGCCAATCAGAGAAGATCACCAGGAAGAACAACAAAACAGAACTTATTCTCTGTTCTCTCTCTCTCTCTCTCTCTCTCTCTCTCTCTCTCTCTCTCTCTGTCTCTCTCTCTCCTCTCCCCCCTCTCCACTTTCCCCTCTCTCCTCTTTCTAGTGTTCTTCATCCTTTTGTAAAAAAGAGGAAGACAAAGTATTCAACCAGAGAAATCTTTTGAAGTAGATCTCATTGAATGGATCCCATTGTATTCCAAATTGTATTTCATAGAAATGTCTCCCAAGGAATGAAATGGGTCTCCAACCTTTAGTGTAAACTGAAACACAAAAGATACCTTTGCTGAAATCCCATTGGTAAAACCCCAGGGTGCGGAGTGAAGGAGGGAATAAAACAACAGAACTTATTTTATTCCCTTATTTGTTTTTTCTAGTATTCTTTATCCTCCAGTACAAACTGGAAAAAGATCCCATTAATGAAATCTATAGATGTCAACCTCCAGGGCACAGAGTAGAGTGCAAGAAGGTGAACATATCTTGGTTTCAGGAGCAACCAGATTATACAGATCACAGATGTACAGATATATATCACAGACATCATGAAAGAGAGACAAAAGGCCAATTTTGCTTTGCATCAAAACTAAGGCTTGAATCAACAAAAGTGTATCATAGATTGCTTGTTTGGGCCATACCCAGCCGTGCACAGGACTTACTCTTGGTTTGGCACTCAGAGATCACCTCCGGCAGGACTCGGGGGACAATAAGTGGTGCCAAGATTGAGTGCAGGTTAGACACATGCAAGTCAAGTGCCCTTCCTGTTATACTATCTCACAGGCCTATAACTTTTAATCTTTGATTAAAAGTTTAAAACAAGTATACTGGTAAAAGGATAAAAACAAGTATACTGATGCTTCAGCAAGAAGAAAGGATAGAGAGGACATTGATCATAATGAACCTAAAACCTCAGAGTCTTCCCTTATACTCAGCTATCTTAGCAAGTCATCTTGAGAAATGTCTGCCTCTAAATTAAGCACATTCACAAGGAAGGCAATTTAAGAATGCCTATCAACATATTCAGGAGAAAATCATCAATAAATGGAATATGAAAATAAAAACATGACCTAGTCCAAGATTTAGTGAACATATACCCATTTGGCTGGAGTGATAGCACAGCAGGTAGGACGTTTGCCTTGCACATGGTCAAGCAGGCCGACCCGAGTTTGATTCCTCCACCCCTCTAGAAGAGCCTGCAAGCTACCAAGAGTATCTCACCCACAGGGCAAAGCCTGGCAAGCTACTTGTGACGTATTCAATATGCCAAACACAGTAACAAGTCTCACGATGGAGACGTTACTGGCCCGCTCAAACCAATCGATGAACAATGGGAGGACAGTGCTACAGTGCTATACCCATTGAAAGGCAATTGTTTGCTTCACTCTCCACAGGCTACCGTCCTCCCTGCACCAAGAACCACTGTATCTGAGTGACTGCAATATGCTCACTTTCCAAGTGAGATGTATCATATACATTTCATCAGTTTCTATTTGAGTATGATGCTGATTAAAACACACAATGAATATAAGATAGTATAGTGCAAATTCAATTAAGGAAATAAAACTAATATTAAATAAAACTATTTCAACATTCACAGATAGACTTTATCTCTTTACATAAATGCATCATCATGTCAATAATAATATAACATGGCTTCTTAGTGAATATCAGGGGTCATAAACCACAAAGAATGAAGCGCCATTCTGATCTAATAAGGATGCAATTTAGTTGGGGGTTCTGCTCTGTCACACAGAAATGAAAACTTTATCTAAATCAATGCATAGGACTTGTATAGTGTGTGCTTTGAACCACAGTTGAAGAAAAACTATAGGAGACAGAAGATTGGTGTAATGTACATTTTGTTTGATGAGATGGATGAGATGTAATGAGCTATCATTTTCATATCAAATACCGAGGAAAAATATACAACTAAAATTAGGATAACAAAATTGTCAAGTCACAGTACTTGAAAAGACATTATTAACTAAGATAAATACGAGTAGAGCATTGCTAACTCAATATCCAATTCAAGAGAAATATCCTAAACTTATATAATTTTATTCTGTCATGACACTGGGTTGGAGTAATAGCACAGCGGGTAGGGTGTCTGCCTCGCATGCAGACGACCGGGCTGACATGAGTTCCAATCCTCCACCTTCAATTCCTCTGTCCCTCTCAGAGAGCCCGGCAAGCTACCAAGAGTATCTCACCCGCAAAGCAAAGCGTGGCAAGCTCCCCTTGATATGTTTGATATGCCAAACACAGTAACAAGTCTCACAATGTTACTGGGCCCACTCGAGCAAATCAATGAACAATGGGAAGACAGTGACAGTGACAGTCATGACACCACAACGGATGAAGCAAGACTTCCTCATTATACTCATTCTGAGTCTTCCCTTAAAGGACCAGTGTATTTGGATAAGAAAAGCTTTAACTGGGGCCAGAGCAATAGTACAGCATGTACGGTGCTTGCTTAGCATGTAGCGGCACCCCACGTGGTCCCTCTGAGTCCTGTCAGGCATGTGCCTAAGTGCAGAACCAGGAATAAGCCCTGAACACAGCTGCATATGTCCACTCCCCACTCCCCCCCCAAAAAAAACCCCACAGATAATACCTTAAAATAATCTAGAATTAGTTGAAAATATTATGTATAATATATTTACTTTTATTTAATGATACAATATTTAGTCCAGTTGTATGTTAGGCAATGTTTAAGATACTGAGGGTAGGATAAAAAAAATAAGCAAAGCTGTCAAGAAATCTTCCCTAACAGAATTCAAACCCACGTGCACAAAACATAAAGATGAAATATATAAATACATTCAAATGGCAAGTAATAAAATCACTGTCAACTGTTCTCCCATTATTCATCGATTTGCTCGAGTGGGCCCAGTAACATCTCCATTGTGAGACTTATTGTTACTGTTTTTGGCATATCAAATACATCACGGGGAGCTTGCCAGGCTTTCCTATGCAGGCGAGATACTCTTGGTAGCTTGCCGGGATCTCCGAGTGCGGTGGAGGAATTGAATCTGGCTCGGCCGCGCTGGCCGCATACAAGGCAAATGCTCTACCACTGTACTATCGCTCCAGCCCAGTAATAAAATACATTATGAAAAATAAGTAAAATAAGAAGATAATATTCTCTGGAAATAAGACTGGAGAGATAGCAGTGGGGTTGAGTATTTGCTTTGCACTTGGCCATCCTACATTTGATCCTAACTATTGCATTTGGTCCCCAGAGCATTAAGAAGTACCCAAATTTCTGGGTAAAACTATTCCTATGAAAGAAACATTAAAAGCATAGTTCATGCAATTTATTAAGGATTTATATATTTGATAAATGGGAGGTCTCTGTACTCAAAGCATGGAACAGAAACAAGGACAGCCAGCAGGGTCAAATTACTAGGACCATTTGGTCAAAGATACAGGGTTTGAATTATATTCTAAATGTGATGAGATTTGGTATTATCTGTGAGCACTGTAGCACTGTCCTCCCGTTGTTCATCAAATTGCTTGAGCAGGCTAGGTAATGTCTCCATTGTGAGACTTGTTGTTTCTGTGTTTGGCATATTGAATATGTCACGGGTAGCTTGCCAGGCTTTGCTGTGCGGGGAAGATACTCTCGGTAGCTTGCTGGGTTCTCCAAGAAATGCGGAGGAATCAGACACGGCTTGGCCGGGCCGGCTGCATACAAGGCAAACGCCCTACCGCTGTGCCATTGCTCCACATTATCTGTGAGATGACTTGGATTTGGAAAAGATTAATTTGTATCCTGCAAATGTAAACTATAAGAGGCAGAGGTGGGGTGGGAGTTGAAGACTTATTGAGAGACTAGTTAACGTGTGACTGCAATAGTTTAGGTTAGAGTGACTGTTGGTCTTGTATCCTTAATGGTCTTGTATCCATTTCATACTTGAGTTTTAGGTTTGTTTTCAAAATGAGAACTCTATTTGTTTAAATATTTCTTAAATAATGATATTTATTTTGACCTTATAAGCAAGAGGATCTTCAAAATGTCTATAACCTCAATGCTGTTTGACCTCTGCAATAAGTCTCTGCTGCGTTGTTTCTCTTATTATTAGCCAAAATATTCTCCAATAACTGTTTTATATTTGCTTTCATAAAACTCAGCATCATTTTCTGTCATCTTTAGACCAGCTGCTATGATTGTGAAACTTCAAATAGTTTCTCTAATCAGCAACCTCCTATGACTGTGTTTTAAGTTCTGAAAACAACCTGGGATAAATTTAGAAATCAGAACAAAGCTCATATAAGACTCCAGATTTAACAGCTTGTGGCTTTTAATGGCATCTGTCATTATAGCTTTGAAAAGCTCTTTATCATCGCAATTCCCTGCGGTACTGTTTTGAAATGGTGGCCATTTTATCTTTTTCACCCAAACATTTCATGTAAATAAAATCACCAGGATGAGAATTACAATATTTAATTTTTAAGAACCTGATTTGTGTGTGCTGTGAAAAAAGTAAAATTATCTGGCATCAGCTAAATAGATAAAATTAGATATAAATTTCCACCCCCCCCAATATTTTTAAATATCAGCTTATAAGATTACTAGGTCACATGGCAATATGTGAGATCACAGAATAGAGCAAGCAGTAGGTAAGAGTAGAAAGACTGATATTAATGGTCTGCTCTGTCATAGGGCATATGTATCATCTACAAATATATAATTACCTAGTTTGAAAAATTAAAAATTTCAATTAAATATATTTGAATTTCCTTTGGGGTCTGAGTGTTTATACAGTTTTAATCATTAATATTAATCTCGCTAGTTTAGTTTCTCAACAAAATGGTAGCATGAATCACTAAGAAAAAGAATGGATTTAATCTTAAGTGTTGCTAAGTCAATGTAATCCATTATCAGATAGATTTTTCACTTTTGAAGTGCTTATTCAATTAACAACAGAATACAAAGTAATTTAGGTCATAGTAATTTTTAGTAGTTTCACAATATTTTGTGTGATACTAAAGAAAAATAATTTGTTCATCAATCTATATATCTAGTAAGATTTTATTTAGGGTAATTGTCAGGTTAGTGCATATTATTTTTCTTCAACCTGAATTAACTAATAATGCAAGTTCTTCTTTTTTCTTCTTTTCAGTTTCTCCCAGTATTCTCTAGGAATGTCAACCTTTCTTTGGTGAATAAATTGTAAAACAAACTAATCTCATCAACCTATCATAGGAACCAAAATCTTGGGTATAGGTGGACAGACTTTTCATTAGAGTTCTGCCATCTCTATCTGCAAATATTCACTTCTACAGACTGTCTGAAAATAAGAACTTGATGAAATAAATTGAAACTATGAACTAACTCCATATCTATTCACAATCACGATCATGATCATCCTGTTGTTCGTCAATTGCCTCAAGCAGGAACCAGTAACATCTCCTTCGTCCCAGCCCTGAGATTCTAAAAAGTGCCACATTCAAGGTTCTTTCAGGGTTACGAGAATGAGACCCATCATTGTTACTGGTATTTGGCATATTGGGTACACCACGAGGAGTTTGCTAGACTCTGCCATGTGGGCAGGTTACATTCGGTAGCCTGCCAAGTTGTCCAAAGCAAGAATGAGATAACAAGATGTGAATGCGGCCGTGTGCTTCCAGGAGCTGGGTTTTATAGTCTCTGGGTTTTAGCCGTTGATGGGATTATACTGCACCGGGGGTGTGTGTGAGGGGGTAGGGGGCAGCTGGTTGGTGTGACCCCTGCCTACTGAAAGATGGAGGATCTGGGTAAAGGATGCTCAGCCCCTATCAGAGAAGGCTTGGAGATCTCAGCCCCGGGACCCGCATGCCTTTGTTCCTCTGCCATTACGTTCATGCGTGTGGAGAGTGGTCTCAGCATGGTTGTGGCTGGTTCCGGAGGTCATCGGCTGCTGGGGTTCTGCTCAGGGCGAGGAGAGAAACTCAACCCGCCCCCCTCCAAGGGGACCGACCCGGTGAGGACAACCAGGCGTGGGGGCAGGAGACTCTGCGCTATTTTCTTTCGGGAGGTGGGTTTTATAGTCTCTAGGTCTTGGCTGTTGTTGGGATTACACGGCGCCGGAGGTGGGGGGGGGGACAGTTGGTGGGTGTGACCCCCACCAACTGGATAGAATAGTTATGGCCCCATATCTATTCCCCTTGCAGGGGAGCGGGTCGAGCTTTCCTCCCTGCCCCGACCAGGGCTCTGGCAGCCAAAGACCTCCAGGACCAGCCACCACCATGCTGAGACCACTCTCCGCACACAGGAAGGTACTGGCAGAGGGACAAAGTCACGCGGGTTCCGGGGCCGAGATCTCCAAGCCTACTCAGATTGGGGCCGGGCATCCTCCACCCAGATCCTCCAAACTCCAGTAGGCGGGGGTCACACCCACCACCTGGCCCCCTGGCGCCGTGTAATCCCATCAATGGCCAAGACCCAGAGACCATAAAAACCAGCTCCTGGACATCTTATTATGACATCTTATTATCTCATTCCTACTTGGGACAAACTGGCAGGCTACCGAATGTAGCCTGCCCACACGGCAGAGTCTGGCAAACTCCCCGTGGCGTACCCAATATGCCAAATACCAGTAACAATGATGGGTCTCATTCTCCTAAAGAACCTTGAATATAATCTCAGGGCTAGGATGAAAGAGACGTTACTGGGGCCTGCTCGAGGCAATCGACGAATAACAGGATGATTTGTGATTTGTGATTGTGATCTATTCAACACATTTTTATTTTCCAAATTTACCCTCTACAGAAAATGAATGTTAGATTTCACAAGTAAACATTTAATGTTCAATTATGTAAATAATATTAGATTTCACAAGAAACAAGTAAGATAGAATATAGCAGTGATGGCATAAGTTACTTTGCCATTGGGCCATTTTCTCTCACTTTCATATTGTCTCTTTTCTTAGTAATAGTGATTAATACATCAGGATAGACCAATGTACTCAAGCAATTCCTTAAAGCAGGTAAACTGTCATCTTCCTGTGGTGAGAGGTAAGAAAATACGGGCATTAAGTCCTAAAAGAAAACTGAGTTTGTTCTACAATTTTTGAATAAGGATTCACCTTGAGTTATTTTAAGGAAGAACAGATTATCTTTTAGTCATTGTCATATAAATGTGTACGTCAACATTTTCTTTCTAAAGTCTTAACTTATAAAGTATGAAGTAGAGGGAGTATAAAGTAGAGGAATTCTAGAACTAGTACAAGTGTTCTTGGCCTGAAGCGATGGCATAGTGGGTAGAGTGTTTGCCTTGCATGTGGCCGACCAGGGTTCGATTCCTTTACCCCTCTCGGAGAGGCCTGCAAGCTACTGAGAGTATCTTGACCACACAGCAAAGCCTGGCAAGCTACCCATGACTATCCAAAAACAGTAACAACAAGTATCACAATTTGTTGTGAGACTTACTAGTGCCTGCTCAAGCAAATCAATGAACAATGGGAGGACAGTGCTACAGTGCTACAGTATTCTTTATTTTAACAGTCTCTAAAAATAAAGAGTATCAATAAGTCAAATGGTCACATTATTATTCTCTTTTTTTCAGGTTAATAAAGCATAGTATGCTTTGTAAAATTATGTCTATTTTTTTTTATTAGGGTAGGGCATTTGCCTAGCAGGCTGCTGACCCAAGTTCACCTCTCTTGGAGAGTCTGGCAAACTACAGAGAGAATTCCCCCTGCAGGGCAGAGTCTGGCAAGCTCCCCAGGGCATATTGGATACGCCAAAGACAGTAACAACAACTCTCACAATGGAGACATTACTGGTGTCCACTCAAGCAAATCGATGAACAATGGGAGGACAGTGCAGTGCATTATTATTTTGCTTTGTTTTGGGGACATACCTTCAGGCCTCAGGACTTACTCCTGGCTCTATGATCACTCCTGGTGGGGCTCCAGAGACCATATGTAGTGCTGGGGATCAAACCAGAGTATACCACATGGAAGGCAATATTACCTGCTTGTTGTACTATTGGTATGGCCTCTGGATGTTTCTCTTAACTGGAAGAATTTCCTCTGTCCTTCCTTGTGCTCAGACATCCTGCCCTGAGACAGGAGAGGAATATAACCAATACTCTTACTAGATTAATTTATAAAATGCAAATGTCTATCTTTAATAACATGAAGAGGATATCACCTCTTTGGTTTCTTTGACTTAGAGTCACTCAGTTTTACTGTGACTACATGTTGATTTCAGATTTCATCTGTCATTGTACACCACCTGTCTTCCCTGCACATATAAACTGCGTCTGTTTTGGCCAAGTGCCAATCATTTTGTACCATAGCGTGTAAGAGTTTAGTAACCTTAATTACAAATGAAAATGAATACGGAGGGATAAGAAATGATGACTAATGTCACTAACGTCTAAGTTTTAAGTAAAGTAGACCTATATTTATAAAACTAAATTTCATATTGGAGGTGGGTTTCACCCTTGATAATACCCAGGGCTCATACCTTAGTTTTCAGGATTCACTCTTAGCAGTGCTCAAGGGATCAAATATGGTGTCAGGAAGTGCAAGGCAAGCACATTTAATATCTATTTTGTCAAAAGAATATGAGTATACAACTATCTGATCTACTCCATTTTTAAAATGGAGTAAAAACCTTATTTTCCTTATTTTCCAATAATAATTAGGCTTCAATTTGTACCAAATGCATTTAGTGTTACAATGATGATTTTTTAATTATTATTCACTTGCTGAGTCGAGAAAAGTATTTTGATTGCATTTTCTTCCTCTTCATTAATTTTTTAACTACTGTTAAAATCCATCCCCCTTAGTTTCTTTTAAACTTATGAATATCACTACATAGACCCTCCATAAAAAAACTCATTACAAAAATTTCCATATGATCACAGCTTTCATTTCATTTTCAAGAATATTTTATTTTTCTGAGCACATAACTATGAGAAATTTCCAGCCTTCAATTGAGATAGGAGCTTTGTGTCTCCTAAGTCTACTTTACCACTTTAGATACCTCCCTTTTTCCTTTATCTTGGGATTTTGTTGTTTGTATTCCATATGCCAGACACAGTAACAACAAAGTCTCCCATGGAGACTTTACTGGGCCCGCTCGAGCAAATCGATGATCAATGGGAGGGCCTTTACTTTACTTTTTTACTTTTTTTCATTTTACTTTTCTTTACTGCTTGTGTTCTATTATCTTTTTTTTTTTTACTTTGCCTCTCTTTATTTTTTTTTAATAATTTATTTCTTTATTGAATCACTGTGGGAAAAGTTACAGAGCTTTCGGGTTTAGGTCTCAGTCATGTAAGTATCAAACACATTTCCCTTTACCAATACTTATTTTTAACCGCGAACCCCAATAGAACCCCACCTCCCACCCCTCCCAATTCCTGTGAGGCAGATGAGTTCTAGTTAATACTCTATCTACTTTGACTAGATACATTGTTTCGATAGAAGATGCACCATTATTGTTTAGAGTTTACGACCCCCCCCCCCCCAATCAGACATGCTGAAACAGCGTTGTGAAATGATTTGCTTTCTACAGCTGGGTTTAAGAATAAAATGATGTCGCGCGGCTGCGATAGCGGCCACATGGTTTTGGATTTCTGCTATTTTACTTATTAACCGTGAAAGTATTTCTATTGAAAGTTAGATAGTTAAGAGATTGGTTTCTGTGCTCTGGAGTCGTGGCCGTGCCGGAGAGCCGCTCGTGGGGGGCAGCTGGTGACCTCGGTCGGGCGTGAAGGATGGCCCAGAACACCCCCCTTCCCATGAGGCCCCTGCTGCCCCCCACCCCCGGCTCAAACCTGCTGTCCACAAGGCTCCCGTGCAGCCGCCATCTTTCTTTCCAGAGAGGATTGGGCGAATGGAGCAACACCCTTTCCCCTCCGGGCAGGCATGCTGGTGCAGTTTAACACATAGTCCATTTGCTTTTCTGCTCCAAGCGGGTGGCTTTCTGTGCTAAGTCCTTGTGCTTCCGGGGCCGTGGCCGTGCTGGAGAGCCACTTGTGGGGGGCAGCTGGTGACCTCGGTCGGGCGTGAAGGACGGCCCAGAACGCCCCCCTTCCCATGAGGCCTCTGCCGCCCCCCACCCCCGGCTCAAACCTGCTGTCCACAAGGCTCCCGTGCGGCCGCCATCTTTCTTTTCTCTTCTATTATCTTGATTTAACTCTTTGATTTTAGTTTATTTCCTTGTTTTGACAGGAATTGCAGTCAAATGGCTTCCTGAAAAAATAATCTAGGAGAGTAAAATGCTTTTTAACTTGAAGGTCTAAAATTACTTTTATTCTTCATTGATAAGATTTAGATAATGTGGATGTATTAAGAAATTAAAGGTGTAAATATAATGCTTTTGTTCAAGTTCCGTCTTGCTTCTACTGTTGCATCTGAAAATTTAACACCTTCCTCATTCACCAAAACTGGAGAGAGATAGTGCAATAAGTACGGTGCTGACCCAAAGAAAGAAAGAAAGAGAAAGTGAGAGAAAGAAAGAGAAAGAAAGAAAGAAAGAAAGAAAGAAAGAAAGAAAGAGAGAGAGAGAGAGAAAGAAGCAAAGAGAAAATGAGAAAGAAAGGAAGGAAGAAAGAAAAGAAAGAAAGAAAGAAAGAAAGAAAGAAAGAAAGAAAGAAAGAGAAAGAAGGAAAGAAAGAAAGAACAAGAATGAAAGAAACAAAGAAAGACAGAGAAAGAAAGAGAAAGAAAAAAGGAAGGAAGGAGGAAGGAAGGAAAGAAAGAAAGAAAGAAAGAAAGAAAGAAAGAAAGAAAGAAAGAAAGGAAGGAAGGAAGGAAGGGAAAGGAAGAGAGAAAGGGAGAAAGGAAGAAAGAAAGGAAGTGAGAAAGGAAGAGAGAAAGAAGGAAAGAAATAAAGGAAGGAAGGAAGGAAGGAAGGAAGGAAGGAAGGAAGGAAGGAAGGAAGGAAGAAGAAAGAAAGAAAAAAGAAAGAAAGAAGCAAGGAAAGAAAGAAAGAAAAAAGAAAGAAAGAAAGAAAGAAAGAAAGAAAGAAAGAAAGAAAGAAAGAAAGAAAGAGAGAGAGAGAGAAAGAGAGAAATAAAGAAAGAGAAAGAGAGAGAATGAGAAAGCAAGGGAGGGAAAGAGAGGAAGAAGAAGAAAAAAAGAAAAGGAATTAAAGGCCATGGTGCAATGGCGCTCACTTGTTTTATCCACTTTCTACTTGTTTTATCTGTCCTTTGAAATATTTCAGTGTTTTAATGGTCTCATTAGTGAATGGGAGGAACTCACTTGTTGTTTTTTGTTTGTTTGTTTGTTTGTGATTCACATGCAACAGTGCTCAACACTTCTGACTCTGTGCTCAGGGGTCTTTCCTGGTGGTTCTTGGGGTACCAGTTATTGAATCTGGGTCAGGCACGTGCAAGGCAAACACCTTGCCTGCAATACCATCTTTCAGGTCCATCCTAGTCTAAAGTTACAGATGTGTTTGAACTCCTGTCCTTGATCAAAGGTGCATAACTGCAATTTTTATATATGCATTTGCATATCTTTACCCATTTCTAATGGGTCCTGAGAAATCTTGGCAAGGGGAATACTGCAGAGCACCCTAGGTGATACTAGGGAGCAGAGTGATGAGAAAATGTGATTAGCTTCTGTTCATTTCATCACCCCATTTTTTGATGGGGTTAGATGTTTTCTTCTTGTAGGGTTCAACCAGTCTTTCTTTGATATTAACCCTTTAGCAGATGGGTATTGGGTAAATATCCTTGATATCAACCCTTTAGCAGATGGGTATTGGGTAAATATCCTTTCCCATTCTGTAGATTGTCTTTGTATTCTGGTTATTGTGGCTTTTGAGGTACAGAAGCTTCTTAATTTAAGATAGTCCCACTTGTTTATCTCCGTTTCCACTTGCTTGGTCAGTGGAGTGTCGTTTTTGAAGATACCATTAGCCTCAATATCATGGAAGGTTTTGCCGACCTTGTCTTCAATATATCTTATGGATTTTTGGCCTGATGTTGAGATCTTTAATCCATTTTGATCTGACTTTTGTGCATGGTGTTAGGTGGAGGTCTAAACCCATTTTTTTTTTGCATGTGGTTGTCCAGTTATGCCAGCACCATTTGTTGAAGAGGCTTTCCTTGTTCCACTTCACATTTCTTGCTCCCTTATCAAAGATTAGATGTTCATACATTTGGGGTTGTATGTATGGGAAATCTGAATGGCTAAAAGGCACATGAGAAAATGCTCTACATCACTAATCATCAGGGAGATGCAGATCAAAACAACAATGAGATATCATCTCACACCACAGAGACTGGTCCATATCCAAAAGAAGAAAAGCAACCAGTGCTGGTGTGGCTGTGGCAAGAAAGGGACTCTTATTCACTGCTGTTGGGAATGTCGACTGGTTCAGCCATTCTGGAAAACAGTATGGACGATTCTCCAAAAATTATAAATGGAGCTCCCATTTGACCCAGCAATGCCACTCCTGGGAATATATCCCAGAGAGGCAAAAAAGTACAGTCGAAATGACATCAGCACTTCTATGTTCATTTCTGCACTATTCACAATAGCTAAAATCTGGAAAAAACCCGAGTGCCCAAGAACAGATGACTGGTTAAAGAAACTTTGGTATATTTACACAATGAAGTACTATGCAGCTGTTAGAAAAGATGAAGTTATGAAATTTACATACAAGTGGTACTACATGGAAAGTATAATGCTAAGTGAAATGAGTCAGAAAGAGAGGGACAGAAATGGAAAGATTGCATTCATCTGGGGAATATAAAGTAACAAAATGGGAGACTAACACCCAAGAGTGGCCAAAATTAGTACCAGGAGGTTCACTCCATGGCTTGGAGGCCAGCCGCACATGCTAGGGGAGAAGGCAGCTCAGATAGAGAGGGGAACACCAAGTAAAAAGTGTTGGGAGGATCCTCCCAGGATGAGAGGTGCATGCTGAAAGTAGACTATAGTCCAAACATCATTGCCATTCAATGCCTCTTTTGCAAACCACAGCACCCAAAAGGAAAGAGAGAACAAAAGGGAATGTCCTACCACGGGGGTGGGGTGGGATAGGGGGGGTGGGGGGGCTGGGAGGGATGCTGGGAGCATTGGAGGTGGGGAATGGGCACTGGTGGAGGGATGGGTACTCAATCACTGTATAACTGAAACCCAAGCACAAAAATTTGTAAGTCTACAACTGTACCTTATGGTGTTTCACTAATAAAAATTAAAACAAAAAAGAATCATAAAAGAAAAGAAAACGTGATTAGCTTGTTTAAATTGTTCCAGGGATCAAAGGGCAATTGAAGCTCACTACTTAGGAAAAGTGGAAATATTGTATAAAGTTTTATTTTTTTTTAATCGAAAAGTTAGTTTGCTAGGGAACTCATCTGCAGACATAGAAAGAGATAGCATCAAATGCCGGGTAGTAAATGATATGATTGTTGTAACTTATACCCTAGGTAGAAACTTCCTTCACCCTCTATGATAAAAAATTTCAGGGTAATACATTTTAATATTAAATTTTATTTTTATTTCCTGTGTCAAGCAATTTTTAGACACCATTACTCAGGAAACCTTGCCATTATTTTAGAGAAATATTTCAATTATTTCTTTCAGAAGTTCTTTCCTTCAGTTTCACTTTTTTTCTTTTGTTGAAGTCCCTAAGCTCTATTTTTGATTACTTCATTTTCTCTACTAATTTTCTATTCTATTTTCTTGTATTGAAAACCATCTTTATCTTGTACTATTTCTGAAAGATAAAACTTGACTTTTCCTCCAATTAGGTTACTACTTTTATTAGGTATTATATTTAAATGTTTTAGAGCCTATTTTCTCTGAATATTTGAAGAATCATTTAGTAGAAATAGCTTCTTCAATATTTCTGAAAATGTGATATATTTCTTACATCATTGTCACCATTTACTATTTTCTGTTTGACTACTTTGCCATTTATCCTTAAATGTTGGCAGTCATATATATTTTAAAATGAGGCACTAAAAATTTATTGGAAACCCTATGTGCATTGAATTTACTGTATTGCAGTCAAGTTCTTTTCTAGGTGGTGAAAATCTGACTACTGTTCTTGTGTATCTGTTTTAGTCAAAAGGGTCGTCAGGGAGAAATCTAATTTTTTTCCAAAAAAAAAAGATGCTTTCTTGTGTGCAACTACATTGAGCATAAAAACAAAGGACCAAATATTGACTTTTTTACACTAAATTTCTACAACATCTCTTTTTTTTCCTTTGTATCATTCCCCATATATTCATAGTACCTGTCAGTTTCTGAAGCTTTCTAAGATTACGCTGGGTTTTTCATTAGCAGTCCTATCTATCTTTACCCTAAGTTAAAGACAATTAGGTACATTTTCTTTCCCTTTGTTTTTTTTTATTTATTCATTTGTCCATTTATTCTAATATTGAGGACTACACTTACAGATAGATTTTACTTTCTTATGACTGAACTTGTTGACATTCTTGTTAATTTGGTAGGTTTCCGTTTTGTTTGTTTTGGGTCCACACCCGGCAGTGCTCAGATTCTGTGCACAATGATCACTCCTGGTCCTGTTTGTAACCATGTGTGCTTCTCGGTGTTGAACCTTGGTAAACTTCATGCAAGGTAAGTAACTTACCCCCTGCACTATCTCGTCAACTTAAATTTTACAGAACTTTTTAAAGGAAGAGAGGAAAAATTCTTTTCTCCCGTCTTGGGGCCAAAATATTAGATGTGTATTACATTTTATTACTTTATTTAAAGTTAATTCTTTTTTGAAATTTTATTTCTCTTTTTGGAGGTTATATCACTTGCCACTACAGTGTATGACAGAAATATAAAAATCACTTCAAAATAAAGGAAGATGACTAGTAATAAATCACAAAACTTACATTTTTAAGAAAGATGGTAGATTTATCTTAGAGTCTATTTGAATCATTTTATGACTAAACATATAAACATCACTATGTTTAAGCTGTTACTGACTGGATTCCTCGGGATGTCAAAAGACCGCGTGGCCGCCCACCTACCAGATGGTCAGGCTTCTTCATCAAGATCATGAATGATTGGTTTGAGGCTCTTCGTGTTCGTGGAGTGAACAGATGCCATTGGGTTACACTAGCACGTGACAGGGACAAATGGAGACGTTACTGGCGTCCGCTCGAGCAACTCAACGATTAACGGGAAGTCAAGTGATCAAGTAATATTTAATCAGATTTAGAGATTCTGAATGTACTCTATATTTTTGCAAGAGGTTTCAGTTACTGAAACACCAAATATTGGTGATATCTTAACATTTATATCAACTCAGTGTAAGAAATTATAATATTGGTGACCAGAGCAATAGTACAATGGGTATGGTATTTGCCTTGCACACTGCACACCCAGGTTCAATCCCTAGCATCCCATGTCTTTCCCCTAAGAACTTTCAGGAGCAATTCCTGAGTGCAGAGCAAAGAATAACCCCTGAGTATCAGTGGGTTTGCTTCAAAAAGCCAAAAAAAAAAAAAAAATCAAAACATCTTTGATGTTTTTTGCTAATGAAAAAATAAAAAAAGATAGAAGACCCTTAGAACTGGAGTGACAGCAAAGCGAGTAGAGAGTTTGCCTTGCACGCGGCCGAGCCGGGTTCGATTCGCAGCATCCCATATGGTCTCCCGAGTACTGCCAGGAGTAATTCCTGAGTGCATGAACCAGGAGTAAACCCTGTGCATAGCCGGGTGTGATCCAAAAAACAAACAAACAAAAAAATAGAAACCCCCAAAAACTTCATGATACAACTATTAGTACCTAATCAACAAATTTGGTAAAGTTGAGAAAATAAAGTCAACACATAAAATTATGTTATAGTTTTTGACATAACAATAAAAGTAAATTAGAAAACATTTCATTTGTAGTAACAGAGGAAAAAGTTTTACGACTGAAAAAGTAAAATACATGTACAATGAAAATCACAAAACATTATGAAGTAAATTAAGGTACAAATAGGAAGATATCCCATGTTCATAGATTCATTGCATCACTGTTATCCTATTGTTTGTCAATTTACTCAAGCAGGTGCCAGTAATGTCTCTATTTGTCTCAACCCTGAGATTTTAGCAGCCTCTCCTTACTTATCTTTCCCAATGATTGGAGAGACAAATTTTCAGGGTTAGGGGAATGAGACCTGTTATAGCTACTGGTTTTGTTATATTGAATATGCCATGGGGAGCTTGCCAGGCTCTTCCTGTGCGGGCAGGATATTCTTGGTAGCTTGCCAGGCTCTCCAAGATATATATATATATATATATATATATATATATATATATGTATATATATATATATATATATACATTTCTCTATGATTTGTTGTCTATTGTCTGAACTCCATCAAACATGGTGTGGTAACTATGGAAAATGGAAAAATGGGTAGGAAGTGTCTTATGATGTGTCTGAAAAGCAGCCTGGAGTGTGTTAGTGGTTGGGTAGTGGAGGTCGCTGCCGGGGCTGGGTCCCTTGGGGCAGGGAGGGCTCTTGTCTGCTCCCCTCTGGGGCTCCCCGAGTGAAAACAGCCTGGTTCAGAGTCCAGCAAGATATGCTATGTTCATTGATTATACACATAATATTATTAAAATCTAATTTCAAAAAGAAATCTATGCATGTGATTTAATTCTTATCAAAGTTCCAGTAACATATTAAAATAGAAAAAGTTATAAAATTCATATAGAAAAATAAGACAATGAATAACCAAAACAATCTTAAAGAAAAACAAAGCTTACCAGATCAATCTTCCTGATTCAAAATATACTACAAAGCCTCAGCAATGAAAATGTAATGTCAGTTAATTACAGGCCTCTTTAGCCTCACCTGGGATTTATTGGTCAACAGAGGAGAAATGCTATTTAAGTTCTCTAACATTATTTTCTAATATTTAAAAAAATAGAAAATGTTGACATAAATATCTTCAGTGTGACCTGGGAGTTAAATTTAAAAAGGGCTAAAAAACAAGTACAGAATTTAGCATGTAATAGAAGCTAAATGTCATATTATATTTTCCAGTTTCTTCATCAATAATATCAAGAATTATTGTCATCATACAAACATCTTTAATCTTCAGTAAGCTCCTCTGTTTGCTTAATCTTTTTTTGCAAATGCAGGATTTTCAAGTGGTGGTAACATCTTTAAATTTCTTTCTATATTCTGTCTTGAATACCTATTCTATTGCTTTAGTTAATGCTACATTATAAATTGCTGATAACACTTAACCTCTGAAATCATCTTTTCAGAGTAACCCTGTTGTGTTTCTGCCTAACATGACTTCAGTCTAATTTGCAGCTAAAATTTATTATCATCTGAAACACAAATGGCACTACTGTACTTAACTGTTTTATATTAATGTATATATACATATATGTATATATATGTATGCATTTCTTTCATTTTTCAAACGTTTGTTGTGTAAGGTGTCAGAGATAAACAAATTTAGGAGCTAGTCTTCTTATTTTTTTTTTTTTTTTGCTTTTTGGGTCATACCCAGTGATGATCAGGGGTTACTCCCAGCTCTGCACTCAGGAATCACCCCTGGCGGTGCTCAGGGGACCATATGGGATGCTGGGATTCGAACCCGGGCCGGCCGCATGCAAGGCAAACGCCCTATCCGCTGTGCTATTGCTCCAGCCCAGGAGCTAGTCTTTTTGCACAGTGAGATATTTTTTTTTCATGTAAAGGTCTTTGAAAATTAAATTAGTTGAAAAGGTGTTTCACACAATCTTACTTATAAAATAACTAAATGTCTTTATTATACTTTTAGTTAAAGAAATTAAGTATCTCTCTTTCTATCAATACTGTCTAGCATAACCACACTATATGCTGTGACATTCAGGCTATTGGCAAGATGAGCTGATTATATCGTTTATACTTCAACACTTTTTAAGGAGTTTAAGCTATGCACTAATGTTACTGCACTGTGTACGGTTTCTTTATATATGTTCCTCTTTTTTTAAATTTTTTTTTCTTTATTTTCTTTCTACATTTTATATAGAAAGATTCTATATATTTTCTTTCTATATCCTCTTTACGTGATTCTTGTCTTACTTTCTGTTTGCTAAGGGTTATTGATTTTTCTCTATGAAGACTTTTCTACTACTTTTCCCTGTTATCTCTTTTTTCACATTCATTTCTCCTCTGACTTTACAAATGTCACTTGAAGTATTTATACTCTTCTGCTTTTTTACTATATCTATAAAGGATTATAAACTCTTAAGAAGTTTTGCTATGACTTATTACTTATATTTTATGAATAAACTATATTAAAAGTACTTAAGAGGCATTCAAATATTTATTGATTTACATTTAAATTTTAATGTCATGTTAATAACGTCCTTTTGGACAAACTGAAACTTTCTGGAAGTTCTTATCTCATAAATATTGAGTTTTCAGCAATTTAACTGAATTTCATATTTAACTTTTCTCCAAAGTAAGGATATTTTAAAAATAACAATGAAAATGCCAGTGTAGGTATAATTTGAGAGCTCCTTCAAAGGAAGAAATTATGGTAAAATATTTGCTCCATAAATTTCAACTTAAGCTAAACTGCCAGGAGCTAGAAAAAGAATATAAGTTGTCATCAAAGCTAAGAAGGGTCTCAAATTTTCAACAGTTCTCAAAATTCATATCTTTGAAACATATGCTCTTACACCAAAATTTTGACCTGTGAGTTACACTGAATAATGAATATAATTCAGAGTTTGATATGTATAAACATATGTGAAAGTCATATCCAAACCTAAAACAATGCTGAATTTGGATTGTATTAATTGAAAACTTAGTAAGAAACCATGCATTTTTCACAGTGAGAATTCTTTGTGAATAACACAATTAAATAGATAATAAGATGAATGTTTAACAATATCGCAATCATTTCAGTTTGAAACTTTATAATAATTCATAGTACTTTTAAATTTGGTGTTTTAGTATAAGACCCAGCTATGCTTCATGCTTATACTTGCTCTGTGACAAAATTGTATCCAGATCGCTACAGGCAAAAAAAAGATGTTTTAACCTCTGTATTATCTCTCTGGTCACTGCTTAGGACTATTCCTAGCAATGTCCTGGCTGTATAACCAGGCCTAAGCATTTTTCTGTGTGATATGGTAGTGTCTCACCCCACAATTTAAGTAATCTCCCTTATACTATTAGCAGAACTTAACATTGATGAATAATTTTTCAAGTAACCTGAACTATACCAATTTTACAAAACATAATTTTATGCAAATTTTAATTATAATTAATATCAAGCCTAACTATTTATGTTCTAAAACATCTTTAAAAACTTTTAAACTAATTACAAAATAATTTACTATAAGGAATTAGTTATTACATTTATTAATTAAATTCTGCCTCTTTAACTTTTTATTGAGGTAACAATAGTGTCACTGTCACAGTCACTGTCCTCCTGTTGTTCATCGATTTGCTCGAGCAGGCCCAGTAACATTGTGAGACTTGTTGTTACTGTGTTTGGCATATCAAATTGTTTGGGAGAATTTGAGACATACCTGATGGTGTTTAAGGCTTAATCCTGGCTCTGTGCTCAGGGTTACTCCTGGATATTCTCACCAGACCACATGTGGTGTTGGATATCAAAGTAGGGTCAGCTACTTGCAAGACAAGCACTTTAGCCTCTGCATTATAGCTCTGGCTACCACATACATATTTTTGGAATAAAATTTTACATATCATCAAATGTCTGCCATCAAATTATGGCCACCACCAAAGTACCCTTCTCTGACCATTGACCACTACAGTCTATTGGATCCCTCCCCTCTTTGATTTCATGCATCTGCCTACAGTGATAACCTCATTTATGCTATCAAAATCTGATGTAAATTCTGGTTTTATTTACTTACTTTATTTCTTTATGTTCTACATACATAGCGGGTAAAATAGACTGGTATATGCCTTTTGCCTTATGACGTTTTGGTACGTATCTCTTTTCAATTTCATTCAAATTGACATAAATGGGGACTGGAGCTATAGCACAGAGGGTAGGGTTGCAAGCCTTGCAAGCATTCAACATGGCCGACCTGAGTTCGATTCCTCCACCCCTCTTGGAGAGCCCGACAAGCTACCGAGAGTATCTCACCCACACAGCAAAGCCTGGCAAGCTCCCCGTGATGTATTCGATATGCCAAACACAGAAACAATTGTCACAATGGAGACGTTACTGGGCCCGCTCAAGCACATCAATAAACTACAGGAGGACAGTGACAGTGACAGTGATATTCAATGGCAACATTTTGTCTCTATTCCATTGTATTTTTAATCTTCCCTCCTTAGACACCTAGGATGTTTTATTATCTTGCACATAGGAGTACATATATAAAGAAGGTATATGCATGCATACTTTTCAAAATAACAATTTTCTTATTTAAATCTGTCTATCAATGTTTATTAAAGTACCATATTATTTTAGTTACTCAACTTCTGACTTGGACCTTTAACAGAAATTTATTTTTTGACAATTTTGGAGGCCTCACATCTTGAAGAAGTCTGATTTATTTTGTGGATTATTTCTAGACTTTACTATTTTGATCAGAAAATACTTGATTGTATTTAAATCTTTATGAATTTATTAACACTTTGTGTGTTTGACCCTGCATGCATTCTATTTTAAAGAATGTTCCATTTCCACTTAATAATGTGTACTTAGCCTTTTGCAGAGAGGAATCTGGAATACCTTTTAAGTATATATAAGTCTCACATGTTTAATTTATCCTTCACAGTGATTTCCTTATTGAGTTTTCTTTCTTTGTTGTTTTGTTTTGTTTTGTTTTGAGCCTTACCTGATGACACTCAGAAGTTATTCCTGGCTCTGCATGCAGGCATCACTCAGTGCTCAGGGTACAATATGGGATGGCAGGGATCAAACCCTGGTAGGCCACATGCAAGGCAAGTGCCTTCTCCACCATACTATACCTCTGGCTCCTTATTGATTTTTCTGTTTGTTCCTTTCTACTATGACATGCTGTCTGCATGTTTTCAATATCTCTTTAGTTTTGATGCTCTTTTATTACTGCATACATATTGCAGCATGTCTTTGATTGATCTTTAGGTCTGATCAAATGTGTATCACTGTCCCTCAGTACCTTTTTTTAAACTAGAATTTTTATTTTATTTTATATATATATTACAATCTCTTTTTTATTTAAATTGCTACTTATCTCTAGTATTTTGTACAACCTTTTATTTTTTACTTGTGCTTATCTTTAGAGTCCAAATTGGTCTCTCAGAGACAGGAGAAAGTTAAGTATTCATTTTTAATCAATTCACCTGGTCTATCATGTTTTATTAGTGAGTTCAGAGCATTGATGTTTAAAAAATATCGATGTATAAATATCCGTATCCATCTTGCCACTTGTTTTAGAGTGTTTGTGGAGCTTTAGTCTCAACTTTTATTCTTCTCTTTTTTACATTTTGATATGAACCATTCGTATTTCATTTTATGTGTTCCTTCTGAAATATTTTGTTGAGAGGTAGTCCAAAAATTCAATATAAAACTATATTTAAACCCACCTACCAAGGGACATAGAGTGGCAAAATGGATCCAGAAACTGAAACTGGTGGTGGGATGGGTACTTGATCATTGTATAACTGAAACCCAAGCACAACAACTTGTAAGTCTACAACTGTACCTCATGGTGTTTCACTAATAAAAAATAAATAAATAAATAAATAAATAAAACTATATTTAAACCAAAGTTAAAAGTCTGCCAATATCAAGCTCATTCTAACTGTACCCATTTTCTCTTTGCTTTCATTACCACTACTGCTCTTCTGGAGAAGCACTGTGGTTAAATGCTGTAAGCTACAAAAGCCCTGTCTCATGTGTCTAAATGAGAAGGAGGTTTAGGACTTCAAGTCAGACATCATTGAGTTTATTTTCTGATACAGTACTTTGAATATTTGCATGTATCCAACCCATATTGGATCCATAACACTGCATGGTCCTTCAAGGACCTCAGGGATCTGCTCCCAACGACAGTCAGGAGTAGCTATTGTACACACTGAACAATGCTCGTCGTGGTCAAAGACAGGAGGGCAGAGGAGGAGACTGAAAAACGGGTTCCATTTCCAATTACTAGAGCATTATCTGAAAACAGAAACCTGATCTTCTTTCACTCTTTTCTCCATTAACCATATACTTATATGTGTATGTATATATGTATATGTATATGTATACGTATACAAATATATATAGCACTTTAGCACTGTCCTCCCATTGTTCATCGATTAGCCAGTAACATTGTGAGACTTGTTACTTCGTTTGGCATATCGAAGTCACGGGGAGCTTGCCAGGCTTTGCCATGCAGGCGAGATAACTCTCGGTAGCTTGCTGAGCTTTCCGAGAGGGGTGGAGGTATCAAACTCGGTTCGGCCAGGTCGGCTGCGTGCAAGGCAAATGCCCTACCCACTGTGCTATCGCTCCAATCCATACATGTATATGTATATATATACATTTATATATAAACTCACATGGACCCTAGTTCCATAATCAAATGCTATTAATACATGTAGCATATAAGCAAACAAGCAGTCCTTACATTTGTATAAAACCTCACATCACAAACTTAATGCTTTTAAAAAACGCTTCTATATTGAATCAATCACCAGGAGATAGATAAAGCTGTTTCTTATTGAATTTCAGTCATACAATGTTTCGATATCCATCCCTCCATCAGTGTACATTTTCTAACACCAATGTCCTTAGTTAGTTTTTTTCCCACCAAGCCCCAAGTTGGCCTGTCATCCTGCTTCTGTGGCATGCACTTTTCTTCTCTCTCTCTCTCTCTCTCTCTCTCTCTCTCTCTCTCTCTCTCTCTCTCTCTCTCTCTCCCTCTCTTTCCCCCTCTCTGCTTTTGAGCTTTATGGTTTGCAAAACAGATACTGAAAGGTTATCATATATATATAACCTTTACATATATATATATATCCATTTACCTATTTTCCACACTCAGTTCTTATCCAGAGTGATCATTTCCAGCTATTATTGTTACACTGGTCCCTTCTCTATCTTCACTACCCTCTGCCCCCAACACACTTGTGGTAGATTTCAATGATTATCCTGTTTTCCTGGCCCCTGTTGACCGTGTCCTTGGATATTGCTCTCATTCATTTTTTTTATATCAAACAAATAAGTGCAGTCATTCTTTATCTGTCCTCACTCTGACTCATTTTACTCAGCATGATACTCGCCATGTCTATCCCATTTATAGCCAAATTTCATAGCTTCGTTTTTCCTGACAGCTGCATAGTATTTCATTGTGTAGATATAACAGTTTCTTTATTCAGTCATCTGTTCTTGTGCACTCATGTTGTTTCCAGATTCTGACTATTGTGAATAGTGCTGCAATGAACAGAGAAGCGCAAATGGTGTTTCTGCTGTTACACCAAACCTTTATTCAGGTTCTTCCCTACTAGATCATTGCCTAAATACTCTTCCCACAAATCTGGTGTACTAGTTTCTCTTGAGAGCATCTTTACCCATGTCTCAGGTGTATACTATTACTTACATAAATTCTGGAATTAGAGAGATAGTTTTGGGGATAAGGTTCTTGCCTTGTATACAGCTGTCCTAGGCTTGATTCCCAGCATTTCATATACATCCCAAACACTGCTTGGGTGATCCTTGAGCACAAAAGCAGGAGAGAAATCTCTGAATATCTGGGGTGTCAGCACCCAGCCTAAAGTCTTCTATTTTCATGCTTTTATCTACACTTTATTTTGTCCTCTAATTCTTTCCCGAGTAGAGTACATTGTTTCTCTGGGGATGACCATTTTACTCTTTCTTTCTTCTGGACCCTAAAGAGTAAATTTCATTCACACTAGGTTCTGTGATTTCCTGAGATTTGGAGTGGCAGGTGTTAATTCTAAGGATAAGAAATCAAGTGTCCTCCATGTGGCCAGATAGCCACATCTTGGGACTGGCAGTGTAATTGACCCCATGAAATAGAAATTCATCTGCAAACATTTTAATCTTCCTTGTATTTCACAGGTAAGAAGGAATGCACTCAAATTCTGCTTTATCATTATAGACTTCCAAGTCTGTTTTCCACTACGAGTTCTAAGTGGAATTTCTTTTCATTTCCCAAATTTCCTTTCATTTTCTTACAAGACTTAGCAGAGATTAATTAATTTAATTGCTGTTTGTCTGTGAAGCTCTTTTTGCTTCTTAAATATGAGTGATGACCTAGCTGGGTAGAGTGTTCTAGAATGGAAATCTTTTTCTTTCATGTTTTTTTTTTATCATATTCATTCATGGCCTTTAACTTTTCTGGTGGGAAATCCACTGATAATTTTAAAAACTTCCTTTATACATGACTCCTTGCTTTTCTTTAGCTGCATTTGAGAATCTCTTTTATCTTTGATTATTATCTTAAATATACTTACTTATTATAACATTTATTTATCATACACTATGTTTTCGGGGCTGGATCCATAGTACAGCAGGTAGGGCATTTGCCTTACATGCAGCCAACCCAAGTTCAATTCCTCTGTCCCTCTCAAACAGCCCAGCAAGCTACAGAGAGTATCCCACCCGCACAACAGAGCCTGGCAAGCTTCCAATGGCATATTCGATATGCCAAAAACAGTAACAACAAGTTTCATAATGGAGACATTGCTGGTGTTCACTCGAGCAAATCGATGAACAATGGGAGGACAGTGCTACAGTGGTACACTATGTATCCATTATTATTTTTTATATTCTTTTATGCCCTGGCATTTTTCTTAAAAGTATGCTATTTTAAAACTCTTTATTATACAAAATAAATTTTAGTGTTTCTTATAGGTAAAATATCTGAGTTGTTTAATATGGTTTGAGTGAGAACTAAAGATACTGCCAAAGAAATAAATCTATGTTATTATTTCTTCCTCTCTGCAATTCTTTTTATATTAGATTTATGGAATTCCATTTCAAGTTTTATGACTGCTTTACTCATTAAAATGGGTGAATATTGTATGTTTTTCACTCAGCATTACAATATCTTTGATGAGAATATTGTAAAGAAATGATAATGTTTTATATATTTCTGTCAGTAGTAATATGCAGTTCTGTTCTGACCTTTCCGATGTGAGCCACATCGATTAGTTGAGTACTTTATTTCTTCCTTTGTCTACTACTGTAATAGTCTATTAAAAAGAAGGTCAAAAATATCAATCAAACAACCTACTGTGTTAGATACCAATCCTCCAATTTTGCCTAATTTAAATAGACATATGCCCATTGTTGAAGTATGTCGACAATATCTCATATCAACTCTTTGATATTTCTTTCTCTTTCTCTTTATATATAATTTTGGATGAATTATAAAAATATTCTGTTATTGGTTTGCTATATTTAATATCTTTCTAGTTAAAAATTTTATAAAACTGAAATCATACGCATTAGCTTTTAGTTTAAGAAATTTGGGGTGCTTTTTGGAAAAATGGAATTATCTCCATTGGCATACTGAACAAAGTAGTAAGGATTCCAGATTATACTTAAAAATAATGAAAGGTCTTGAGTTTCTTTGCATGCATGTAAGGTGACTGAACTGTATATTGGAAGGTTTTGTAGTTATTTGTTTATGGTAATGTAGGCAAGGAAGAAAGAATAATTCCATTATTTTTCATTTGTAGTCAAGTTATGACCCCATATTTTGAAATAGTTGTCTCTTTTTTGTTTCATAGAGAGGTATTTCTATTACTAAAATATATATACCTAAAAGCTTTACTCTATAAGCAATATAATCATCACTACATTATAAGCATGAAAGAGGTCTAATAAGTAGTGTCCTGGGTCTGACTCACTCCTAAGGAAATCAATTAATAGCAATATAGTGATTAACAGCACTGTAGGCTGGGTTCCCAGAGTCAATAATTTCCATTTTCACCACTGCAGGGATATCATAAAAGAAATACAATATGTTATCTTGAAGTTAAAATTAGTGTTTTAGCCACCTATTTGGCAGCCTTTAAAGTACTGCAAATTATGAAGGATCATTGCTTACATGGTTCAGGTGAATATTATGCTCTGATTTCCAGTAGAAACATATCATTTGAACATTCAGAACAAAAATGTGTAGTGTATATAGTGTATAGTTATTTTCAAATTGAAAATAAAAATGTAATAAAATCTTACTGTTTGAGAACTTAGAATGACATACTATGAACAAAACACAAACAAACACTGTCCTCTCGTTGTTCATTGATTTGCTTGAGCGGGCCCAGAAACGTCTCCATTTTTTGAGACTCGTTGTTACTGTGTTTGGCATATTGAATACATCAAGGGTAGCTTGCCAGGGTTTGCCATGAAGGCGAGATACTCTGGGTAGCTTGCTGGGCTCCCCGAGAGCGGCAGAGGAATCAAACCTGGCTCAGCCAGGCTGGCTGCACGCAAGGCAAACGCCCTACCGCTGTGCTATCACTCCAGCCCATACTATGAACAAGAACTGTAATTGTATATCTTGTCCCTGGGAACCATTGATGACTAACCAAACTTTTCTAGCACAATATAGATTATGTACTTCATTAGTGAAAGAAGAAAATGGAATTAAAAGCTAATGTTTGTGTGTGTCTATGAAAATGTATAGTAAAATAAACATTAAGGTCCTTATCTGTTTCCCTGCATCACCACTTTCTGAATTACCTCAAGAAGAAATTTACAAATCTTCTTGAATATTCTGTCAACTTCATGATCTATATTCATTGGATCTAAAAGCAATTTATTCTTTCCTTACCATTTTTGTTGTCACTGTCTCCTTTTACATGCAACAAATATTTGCCCTCATTCCAAATTATTCCAGGCATCACATATTGAGACCTCTGTAATTTTTGACTACTACTTATGTTTTTCTTCCCTCCATATTAACCTCATCCATGACACTCATTACAGTGTGATTATTTTTATGACTCTATATGTTTTAATTTATTTCATGTAAATTTTAAGACAGATTCATAAAACTTAACGTCATCTCATATTCTTAAAAGAGTTGACCATCAACTCCCTTTCCAATAATTTAGTTATTGCCTTTAGAATATTCAAAATTTGTTAATACTTTAAATAATGTAATCTGGAATGGTTACATTTTTATGTAAACCAGTTCTTATTCCTAACTATTTTAATTTTACTTGCCAGTTAGTTTCTTTCTATGTAAGCTTTTAATATAACATTCTAGATTTTATAGCCTTAAGTTGTGCTGTCATAAAACTTGTACTTCTATTTATACTAAATTCACCACATTGAATTTCATTTTAATTTAAGCAAACCTTTTTTCCTTTAGATTTTTTGACCATACCCAGTGCTAAGGACTTTCTCTTGCTTTTTGCTCAGTGATCACTCCAGGTGGGCTCAGAGAACCATATATGTCGCAAAGGATCAAATCCTGATTGACCATATGCAAGAAAAGTGCTTTGGGGCTGGAATGATAGTACAGCAGGGTAGGATGTTTGCCTTGCATGTGGCACACCCAGGTTCAATTCCCAGAATCCCATAAGGTCCCTGAAGCACTGCCAGGAGTAATTCCTGAGTGCAAAGCCAGGAGTAACCACTATGCATCGCTGGGGGTGACCCAAAAAGAAAAAAAAAAAAAGAAAAAAAAGTGTTTTGATTCTTGCGCTTTCTTTGGCCTTCTCAAAAAGTTTCTGAAATAGATTCATATGCAGTGAGAAAAAAAAACTACAGAGAGATTCTGTGTGCCCTTTATTTCATCCCCCCCTGTCTTGTATTGTCCAGCAAAGCAAACAGAATAAAAACAGAATATTGACATTTTTATGCCTCACTGATCTCACCCAGATATATTCAGATATTTTTGTATTCTTTGCATGTTTTTCAGATCTCTTTTATTAAAAGTGCATATCTGTATATCACAGAAGCAAAGTATGGAACAATTCCATTGCCCCAAGACACCTACAGTTTTACCTCTTGGAATCACAACTAACTCCAGTTTCCCCAGTTGCTATGGCTCCTCTGAATAGAATATTTAGCAGATAGCAATATGCCCCCTACTTTTATTTAAAGAATTTATTATATCAATGACATATAAAGCGTGCATTTTGAGTCATTTTATTGTTGCTGTTAGTGATGTAATATCAAAAAAAGAAAAGAAACATAGACATTAACTCACTTTAAGGCACAACATGGAAAAGATACAATCCTGTTCATTATAATAAAGAATGATTGTAAATTTCTGTCAACTTCTCAGCAAGATTTTTGATAAGATAAACACATTATTTTCTAAATCTTTACTGGAAATTATAAATGATATATATGATGAGGTATAAGAGATCTTCAAGCCTGCTCGGATTGGGACTGGGCCTCCTCCACCCAGATCCCCCATTTTCCAGTAGCTTGGCAGTCATACCTACAAACTGTTCCCAGCACCATGTAATCTTATTAATGGCCAAGATCCAGAAACTATAAAACAAAGCTTCTGGAAGACACCTTTTATAGTCTGATGTACCTAAAGCAGCATACATGTGTTTAGTTTTGTTGTTTTCTTTTTTTTTTTTTTTTTTGCTTTTTGGGTCACACCCAGCGATGCTCAGGGGTTACTCCTGGCTCATGCACTCAGGAATTGCTCCTGGCGGTGCTCGGGGGACCATATGGGATGCTGGAAATCGAACCTGTGTTGGCCATGTTGGCTGCGTGCAAAGCAAATGCCCTACCCGCTGTGCTATCGCTCCAGCCCCCAGGTGTTTAGTTTTAACACACTTGCTTGTATTTTCTTATGTATATTCTCCATCCCTCATGGAGAGCCCAGAAAGCTACCGAGAGTAGCTGCCAGCACAGAAGAGCATGGCAAGCTCCCCACAGCATATTCAATATGCCAAAAACAGTAACGATAACTGGTCTCATTCCTCTGACCCTGAAAGAGCCTACAATACAGCACTATTGCAAAGGATGAGTAAGGAGAGGCTGCTAAAATCTCAGGTCTGGGACGAATAGAGACATTACTGGCACCTGCTCGAGTAAATCAATGAACAATGGGATGGCAGTGATATATATATATATATATATATATATATATATATATATATATATCAATGGTAGACTATCTTTGAATAGTTAAATTTTGGAAGACCTATTCAGCAGTGTTTACAGGGATTGCAGTGTTTCCAGAGATTTTGCAGTGTTTACAGAACTACTAAAAGCTGGATAGTTCAGTACTTTGGTCCAGCATTATGGTGCAGCTTGAACTCACCAGGTAAGTGAGTCACTATGGTGTCCAGAATTATATATGGCAATTTTCATGGTGCTATGGATAAATTTGGGGCTTTGTGTGTTCTTAATATGTGCTGTTACCCTTATTTTCTTGTCCCAGCTAAGTTATTTCTTTTTAAACAGTGAAATGAAGCCACTCTAACAGATAGAAATGCTATTACATAGCTACAGTGACCAAGACAGTGTGATCTTGGCAGGGGATAAACACATAGACCATTGAAACACAATAGAAAACTAGAAATAGATACATGAAAGTCCAAATAAGTTTTAGACAAAGATTAAAATTCATGAATTAAAGAAAGCCATTTCAGAAAATAATGCTAGAGTAATTGAACACCAATAGGCAAAATAGTAAACCTGAACAAGTCTATAAAATTTAAGTCAAAGTGGATATGATTTGAATGTAAAATATAAAACCTTGACAAAAATAGCAGAACATTGTCAGAATCTAGGAATAAATAAAGGCGCTATGTGACAACAGCGAGAGCAAAGTATTTTTAGTTTCTCTTTTACTGGACTGTGAACTCCTGACAAAAAAGCAATGGTAGAAGACTTCATGTCTCACTGATTTTTATAAAATAGATTGCTATAATAGTGTTTGCTTAAAGCTAACATTATTGGCTGACTTTTGTCTCAAATTTCAATAATATTTTTAATGCAATGTATCAATTTATTGCATCTTAAAATCAACTATTGGTGTTGACATAATAATCACTACTTTATGATTTACTCCTGATCTTTTCCTGTTTAACATAGAACTGTATTTCATTGTCCAAATTTATCACAGTATATTTATCCATTTACCCACTTGAGGACACTTTTAGTTTCTTCCAAGTTTGAGCAAGTATGAGTAAAGCTACTCTAGCATAGATTTTTAGATTTCATGACAGTATGTGTTTTCTAACAATCTTAGTATCATAAGAGCATGTGATTGGATCTATGATACCAGTAAACTTAGGGGTTCAAATTGTAAGTCATCTAGAATCATTTGTACTATTTTACACTCCCGACAGCAAAATACAAGTGTTCCTCATATTCTCACCAGAATTTGGTGTTTAGATATTCTAGATATTTGCCAATTTGATAAATGTGTAATAATATTTTATTATTTTGCAATGAAATTTTTGGTGTCCTATGAAATAGAACATCATTTGCGAATATTTTCTCCTAGATTGTATTTTGTGCTAGAAATCTCTTGATACTTTTATTTGCAGGGCAGAAATTTTTAGCATAAAAATTCAGCTTATTATTGATACCTCTAATGATTATGCCTTTAATGTAGTGCCTAAAAGTTTTAGGCTATATCCTAGTTTCTATCTAAACTTGTTTTATTGCAATCTGTTAGTCTATTTTTTATCCATAGAATTTATTTACTTTTTTTCATTATGAAATATGTAACTATATTACGAGAATATATATTTCCAGCTGTCTGTGTTGTCCTATCAATATATCTCTGTGGTTTCAAAGTACTACATTACCTTGATTATTATATGTATTTTGAAGTTTGGGATATTAGTCCTCAAATTTTGTTTCTTTCTAAGAATGATGGGTTTGGGAATACTATTCTAGGCCTTGAACTGCAGTGAAAGTACAGGTACTGAGGTGCTTGTTTTGTATTCCACTGACCTTGGGTCAAATCCCAACAGCATATGTCCCCCAGGAACCTCTGTGAGTGTTCACTTAGCACAGATCCAGGAATAAGTCCCGAGGATCATTGATTATTTCTCAAATCCCCGTATCTCATAAAATATTATTATAGACTTGAATAAAGATTTACATAAAAACATTGTATCAGTGTTCCTGTAATTCCATATTTTCTTAGGAGTCCTATTGATATTTACAATGAATCAGTTGATCAGATTCAGAAGAGTAGATATCTTTACAAAACTGAGTCTTCTTATCATGATTGTGAGTTATGTTTATTAGGTTCTTTAATTTTGCTAATCAGTTTTAGCATTTTTATCATAAAAATAAAGATCATATGTATAGCTGCCCATGAACAACCTCTCTGACTACTGATCAAGCTGCTTAACAGCCATGATCCCAGAGACTCAGAAGCGTATCTCAGAACCCAGCAGCTTTTGGCAGAAATGCCAAAATGTCTGGACTCCGCATTAGGTTACCAGTACCAGGCCCCACAGGTGGGAAAAGGTGCTGTTCCTCCACCTGTTTCCCCTGGTGACTTGGTGGTTGCCATCTTCCAGAGGCTATTGGACAGTCAGGTATGGGCCCGCAGTGACAAGACACACGGGGCCTCATGGGATGGGGATGGAGCTGGCCCTTTCCTCCCCACCCCAAGGAGACCCAGAGTCACCTCCCACGAACAGCCTCTCTGGCTACTCATCAAGCTGCTTAATGTCCATGATCCCAGAGACTCAGAAACAAATCTCAGAATCCAGCAGCTTTTGGCAGAAATCCCTCCAGATTTAACTATTAAAATTTCAGAATTCCAAAATCATGCTGCTGCTACCGCAGCCACACGACATCATATGATATTCATAATCAACAATAAAAAACAAATTGTCTAATGTTGCCTTTTCGGTAGATCTGAGTGTTAGGGTAAAATCCCAAATAATAATGGTGGGTCTGGTTTTGAAATACTGAATGTAATCAAAGTTGAGAGAGAGTTATGTGGAAATAATCTGCCACACAGGTCAGGGGAGGGTGTAGGACGGGGAGTATACTGGGGTTTTTGGTGTTGAAAAATGTGCACTAGTGAAGGGATGGGTGCTTCATATTTATATGATCAAGACTTAATCCTGAAAGCTTTGTAACTGCTATCATGGTGATTCAATAAATAAATTTATATATATAAAAAAGATTTTATATATATAAATAAGTATTTAATCTAGGAGTGTGAATTTATGATTTTGTGCTTTATTTAAATTTCAAGTTATACTTGTTTATTATGTTCAGAAAACTAATTTACTTTACTTTGTCAATCTTACATCTGCAACTTTCTTACAAACATTTGTTAGTTCCAAAAGTTTCTTTTTCTCAATTCTTGCAGGCTTTTTACATAGACAATGATATCATCTGTGAAAATGCAATTGCACATCTTCTTTATCAATATATATGTTTTTCATTTCTTTTTCTTGCCATATTATGTTAGCAAAGAACTCCAGTATACTAATGGAAAGGAGTGTTGATACAGGACATCTTTTGTGTCTTAGTGAGAAAACTTAGATATATATAAACTTAGGTATAAACTTTATATACTCAGGTGTAATCTCAGGTATATACTAAAGAAACTTTGAGTTTCTCACTATTAAATCTAAGGTGAAAAGGCAAGTCTTTTTGACAGAGGGTATGCCATACTATAATTAGTGCTACTAAGTTATGTGATGAATTACTTTATTTCTTGCCCTTCTAACTTATCTCAATATGCCATATATGTTTAATTTTTTATTTAGGCATTAGCATATGCTCTTTTAGGTCTCTAGAAATTCTAAGTTTCAAGGATTTATCAGATCTTTGGCATATATCTACATATAACTCAAATTTCATAAATTGTTTTTCTCTGTTTTTGTTGGGGGCCCACACCAGTTGTTGCCCAGAACTTACTCCTGGCTCTGCATTTATGGGAGTCACAGGACTATAATGCCAGGGAATCAAATCTGTGACAAAAACATGAAAACTAAGTGTTTTAGCTACTGTATAATCTGTCCAGCTCACCACTTTTAAATTCCTTAATGACCATATGACCAATTCTACTAAAGTCTTCCATTTAATTGTTTCCAACTCTAGTATTTAATATTTGCTCTCTGAAACATTATATGAAAACTTTATTGTGCTAATTTTCCTTTGTTGTTACCTATCCTACTTTCTATTTAAACTCCAAGAAATTAGCCTTGATAAGTTAAGTATTGAATACTAATTTTTTCATATATATGAAAATACATAAATATATGGAGGCATAAAATAAATATACATTTATGTACATACATAAGCATATATAATTCTTTAAACTGGAATTTGTTTAATTGATTTTAATTAAAGTTCTTATTTATTAGTTCTTATTACTTTGATTCTGACTCCCAAATATTTTAATATAATAACTGCAAATATGTGTGTGAAATGTGACTCTAGAAGTTTGTCTAAAAATCTTGGCAGAATTTGTGGTACACAGAATATAGTGTTTTTGGTAGTCTGGATAAACATGAAGTGTATGATTTAGCACTTCACATGATTACTGTGATTCACCCATATTGGAAATCATGCTGATCCTCTGTGCTAAATTCAGTTAGGTGCCAGAATTTGGAATTTGGGTGCATCCACAATATTTCCCCCTTTCTGTTTATGTGCGTGTTGTGATTGGTGATTGCCAGCAGCTGCTGTGCACATTTGCTGATAATAAGAGATGTTTAGAGTTTTGTATCCAGTTTCTCTTACTTCAAACCATCCATGATAATCAGCTTATCTACATTTGGCTTTGAAGGGATGATAAGATTATCTTTATCCCTATGAGTTTAGTCCTTCCATCATGGATATAAATTATTGTGATTGGGAAAACAGATTTTTTTCTGGAGAACAGAAAAGAGCAGGCATCATTCTTGCTCAATAATTGGAATTAGCTTCCATCCCTTATAGAAAAGTTTTAGGGTTGGCTATCAAGAAAGATAATGCTTCTCTGTACATTTCCTTCCTTTCAACTGGACCATAGAGATGGAGAACTGTTTTGATAATGATTTGGGGGAGAAAGAATGGCTATCAGCCAGAATTCTGCTAATAGATACTTACAATTTCCCATTATTATAAGTTTATATAGTTTGAGATTAACAGAGAAATGTTTCAGAGACATTCAAAACATTTTTTTTCTCATAGTACTGTAGCACTGTCCTCCCTTTGCTCATCGATTTGCTCGAGCGGGCACCAGCAACATCTCCATTGTGAGACTTGCTGTTATTGTTTTTGGCATATCAAATATGCCACGGGGGGCTTGCCAGGCTCTGCCATGTGGTCAGGATACTCTCGATAGCTTGCCGGGCTCTCCGAGAGGGACAGACGAATCAAACCCAGGTCAGCCATGTGCAAGGCAAACGCCCTAACCACTGTGCTATTGTTGCAGCCTTTTTCTCATATGTTGTTTAATCATGATTTCTCAACTGTCATATACATGTGATTTTATTGTTATACTTCACTCAGCCTTATCAATCATAACAATTCTTTTCCTAATATAGTTTAAGTATATGCAAATGTTTTATTTATAATTTTTCTGTTCAGAAACATCTTAACAAAACTCACAATAGCTTCTCTGTTAACTTGAGGTCAAATATATGCTATGAAATACACAAAAACAGTTTGGTGTCTCCTGGCAAATGTAAATTCATGTATTTTTGTTGTTCTTATTTCCATCTCAAAGCAACAAGACTTTTAATGATAGGGTCCTATTTGCTTGTATGGATGTACAGTATTTACTTACTGGAACCCTCTTGGCAAAAATTTGCATTATAATTATTGTCTCCATATGGCAAAACAAATAAATTAAACCAATATTCATAAGTATGCATATCTTTCCTACATGTCAATTATTTCTCTCTAGTAGTGAGCAGAAGTGAAATGTTCAAAGATCCTAATCATACTTCTTTTAATAACCCTGCCCTAATATACAATTACTGTTACAAACTCAGCTGTAATTTATTTTGAATTTTCTTTATCTTCATATTCTCTCCCCTCCTAACTTTTATTAATGCAACATGAGTTGCAATATTATTAACAATTAAATTTCGGTCATACAATGCTCCAACCAGCACTACCTCCCGAGTGCCAGCATCTCTCCACAAATGTCTCAAAAATTCCCCATTCATTCACTCCCTACTCTCCACCTGTGGTAAACTTCTCCATCCATTGGTCATTTGTTATTTCTTTACTATGTTACTTTATTTCCTGATATGAGAGCAATTGTTTTGTTGTGTTCCTCATCTTCTGATTGAATTTACTTCTATGTGATACACTCCACACATGGAGAACTAAAGGATTTCATTTTTTTTTCTTATGGCAGAGTAGCGATTAATTGCTTATAGTTTCTTTACCTGCTTATCTGCCATTGGGCAAACTACTTGTTGTTCCAGATCTGTACTATCATATGAGCAGTGTTGCACTGAACATAAGAATATAAATGTAGCACTGTAGCACTGTCCTCCCGTTGTTCATCGATTTACTCTAGTGGGCATTGTGAGACTTGTTACTGTGTTTGGCATATCGAATACGTCACGTGTAGCTTGCCTGGCTTTGCCGTGTAGGTGAGATAATCTTAGTAGCTTGCCAGGATCTCTGAGAGGGGCGGAGGAATTGAACTCGGGTTGGCCAGGTCGGCCGTGTGCAACGTCCTACCACTGTGCTATCACTCCAGCCCAGGAATATATATATTCACTCAGCTCCTGGGAGAGAACAAGACAGAGTCTCCTACCCTATGCCTGACTGTCTCCACCAGGGCCCAACAGCTGAAGACCATCGAGGCCCAGCCAAGGCCATGCTGGGAGCACTCTCCACACACTTGGATGAGCCTCACGCATAAAAGAACTGACAGAGGAACCCAGGTGTGTGGGACCCGGGGCTGAGATCTCCAAGCCTGCACAGTTTGGGACTGGACCTGCCAGTAACTAGACAGTTACACCCACCAACTGCCGTGTAACTCCAACAACGGCCAGGATCCAGAGATCATCACACTCAGCTCCCGCATTCGCGGCCGCGCGACATCTTATCATCTCATTCCTAATTTGGTCAAACTGGCAGGCTACCAAATGTAACATGCCCACACGGCAGAGTCTGGCAAACTCCCCGTGGTATACCCAATATGCCAAATACCAGTAACAATGATGGGTCTCATTCTCCTAACCCTGAAAAAGCCTTGAATATGGCACTTTAAAAAAAAAAATCTCAGGGCTAGGACGAAGAAGACGTTACTGGCACCTGCTCGAGGCAATCGACGAACAACAGGGTGGTCGTGATCGTGATATATATATATATATATATATATATATATATATATTTAAATAGCGTTGTTGATCTCTTGGTGTAGATACCAAGAAGTGGAATAGCTGGCTTATCTTGAAGCTCAATTTTTAAATCTTGAGGTGTCTCAATAATATTTTCCATGAATATTAAACTTGACGACATTCCCAGAAATAGTAGATAAGGGTTTCTTTTCCCCCACAACTCTACCAACACTGATTGTTTCTATCTTTTTGGAAGTATGCCAGTCTCACTGGTATAATGTGTGAGTTCATTGTTGTTTTGATTTTCATTCCCTTACAATAAGTGATATATTTTGCATATAGCTATTCTCCTCATCTTCTGTGAGGAAGTGTCTTTCAGTTCTTCCCATTTTTTAGTTTTTAATTGTTATGACAACCCAGGTTTTCCTCATATTGTGGAAATAAAACAGCAGATAGATAGATTTATAATGGCCACAAGGAGAAAACTTTTACTTGTAACATGTTATTTACCTGTGCTTATTGTGAAAATTCAGATTTATTTTAGAATGTGTTGCTCTTTTTCTTTCTATTCCACTAACAGGAAATTACTACCTACATCTCCAAATACTCCTATTTGTTACTCCTAAGTGATTGCTGTATTTAGGTTTTTATTTATTTTGGCTTTTGAGGTCACATCCGGCAATGGTCAGGGCTTACTCCTGGCTCTGCACTCAGGAATTACTCCTGGGAATCAAACACAGCTCAGTGTTTTCAAGGCAAATGCCCTACCCACTGTACTATGGCTACATGCTTTTAAAGAAGTATTTCTGTTCAGTATTCATATTATCTTGTCGCAGCTCACTTTTAGTTGATAGTAACCTTGGAATTCTTCAGTAAGTTTCTCAAACAAAGCCTTTTTGTAACTATAGAACTCTTCAATTTTTGTGCCTATGTTGGTTCATAGTTTATTTTTCTTTTCCAAATATGATCTCATCTGTATTCAATATTCTACCGTGTATTACTTTTGTTATTTCTTGACTTATTTCTATTATATATGTTAAATGAATATCTTTTCTTCTAATTCAAAGAAATGAAATAGAAATTAACTGAAGAAAGTGACAGATGTACGTATTCAGTCTGTCATCTGTATTTGGAATTCTGCTTCTAAGAATCACAACTTGTTTTCAATGACTGAGTCATTGAAAGATAAAAGTTATCTTTCCCTATATTCATGTTCTATTATAAAAGTTAATAATAAATGTAATGCTATTTACTGTTTTTTATCATTAAAATAAAAGAAACAAACATTTTTAAAAGAAAATTTCTCAAAAAAATATTCTTGATTTAAACAATTTGTTACTATCAGTTTGGGGGAGATTTCCATATTGAAACAGTCCTTGGAGAAGTTACTGATAACGAATACTTGACACCATAAATAGAGAAAAGAAACCACATGCTTTCTCTCATCTTCTGAAATACCCCTGGCTCCATTTGGTAAATAAAATATAGATAAGTAACTTCCAGATTTTTAGAAAGTATTTATAGGACTTTTTTCAATCTTAGTACAATATTAGAGAAGTAGAAATTGGTGACTTTATTTGAGTTCCATTAAAGTTGACTTATGTGAGTTGTATGTAATAAGTTTCACCGAACAAGGAAGAAACCACTGATTTAAGAAAATATGATGAATTTTCTTTCTGTGGAGATTTCTTTCAATCACTGTCTTTATTTTTGAGTGTGTGTGTGTGTGTGCGTGTGTGTGTGTGTGTTTGTGTGTATTCAGGCCTACTCCACTACTCAGGAGACTGCATGTAGTATACTGCAGTACTGGTGACTGAACCTGGGTCAGCTGGAATTGGCATTATTCCTTGTACTATCTCTTTATTAACACTTTCTGAAAATCTGGAAGTTATTTATCTATTTTCTATTAAAGTTTACTGAAATGTATTTCAGTATTTTTAATTATTAAAGTTTCTTTTCAGCTAAATGATGTTTAACTCTTTGTATAAAATAGCCTTAATGATGCTCCTCTTTAATAGAAACCACTCTCAGTATCTTATTATTTTCATAATGATTTATTGAAGAAATATTTTTATTAAAGTTAAGTTAAATTATTTTTGCTTGTCTATGTGCTAAGGAAGGAATTGGAAAATTTTTTTTTTTTTTTCCCCCTTTATTTTATTTTATTTTTTTTAAAGTTGTAGATTTACAATTTTTTGTGCTTTGGTTTCAATTATACAATGATCAGATACCCATCCCTCCACCAGTGCCCATTTTCCACCACCATGGATAATATCCCTCCCACCCCCATCCCCCCATCCCCCCGTCTCTGTGGCAGGGCAATCCCCTGTGTTCTCTCTCTCCTTTTGGGTGTTGTGGTCTGCAAAAGAGGCATTGAGTGGCAAACATGTTCAGTCCATAGTCTACTTTCGACATGCATCTCCCCTCCTGGGAGGATCCTCCAAACATCCTTTATTTGGTGCTCCCTTCTCTATCTGAATAGCCCTTTCCTCTAGGATACCCGGCTGGCCTCTAAGTTATGGAGTAATCCTCCTGGTGCTGATCTCAGCTATTCTTGGGTATTAATCTCATACTTTGTTACTTTATATCCCCCAGATGAATGCAATCTTTCTATGTCTATCCCTCTCTTTCTGACTCATTTCGCTTAGCATGATACTTTCCATATTGTACCACTTGTATGTAAATTTCATGACTTCATCTTTTCTAAGAGCTACATAGTACTCCATTGTGTAGATGTACCAAAGTTTCTTTAACCAGTCATCTGTTCTTGGGCATTCAGGTTTCTTCCAGTTTCTGGCTATTGTAAAGAGGGCTGCAATGAACAAACAAGTGCAGATGTCACTTCGACTATACATTTTTGCCTCTCTGGGATATATTCCCAAGAGTGGTATTGCTGGGTCAAATGGGAGCTCAATTTCTAATTTTTTGAGAATCGTCCATACTGTTTTCCAGAAGGGCTGAACCAGTGGACATTCCCACCAACAGTGAAGGAGTGTCCCTTTCTCGCCACATCCACGCCAGCATCGGTTGCTTTTGTTCTTTTGAATTTGGGCCAGTCTCTGAGGTGTGAGATGGTATCTCATTGTGGTTTTGATCTGCATCTCCCTGATGATTAATGATGTAGAGCATTTTCTCATGTGCTTTTTTGCCATTCGGATTTCTTCTTTGAGAAAGTTTCTGTTCATTTCATTGCCCCATTTTTGGATGGGGTTGGATGTTTTCTTCTTGTGGAGTTTAACCAGTATTTTGTATATCCTGGATATCAACCCCTTGTCAGATGTGTATTCGGTGAATATCCTTTCCCATTCTGTAGACTGTCTTTGTATTTTGGTCACTGTTTCTTTGGAGGTGCAGAAGCTTCTTAGTTTAAGATAGTCCCATTTATCTATCTCTGTTTTCACTTGCTCGGCCAGTGGCGTGGCATCTTTGAAGATACCATTAGCTTCAATATCATGGAGGGTTTTGCCAACTTTATCTTCAATGTACCTTATGGTTTCTGGTCTGATGTTGAGGTCTTTAATCCATTTTGATCTTACTTTTGTACATGGTGTTAGGCAGAGTTCTGAGCCTATTTTTTTTGCATGTAGCCATCCAGTGATGCCAACACAATTTATTAAAGAGGCTTTCCTTACTCCACTTCACATTACTTGCACCTTTATCAAAGATTAGATGAGCATATGATTGAGGAGAGATGTCAGTGTATTCAACCCTGTTCCATTGGTCTGCAGTTCTGCCTTTGTTCCAGTACCATGCTGTTTTAATTATTACTGCTTTGTAGTACAGTTTGAAGTTCGGGAGGTTGATTCCTCCCATTTTCTTTTTCCCAAGAATTGCTTTAGCTATTCGTGGGGGCTTATTGTTCCATATAAATTTCAAGAGTGTTTGCTCCATTTCTTTAAAGAATGTCATGGGTATCCTTATAGGGATTGCATTGAATTTATACAATGCTTTCGGTAGTATTGCCATTTTGACAATGTTAAGTCTCCCGACCCATGAGCAGGGGATATCTTTCCATTTCCTCATGTCCTCTTTTATTTCCTGAAGTAGCGTTTTGTAGTTTTCTTTGTACAGGTCCTTTACTTCCTTAGTTAAGCTGATTCCTAGGTACTTGATTTTCTGGGGCACAATTGTGAATGGGATTGTTTTTTTCATGTTGCTTTCTTCTCTCTCACTGTTTGCGTATAGGAAAGCCATGGACTTTTGGGTATTGATTTTATAACCTGCAACTTTACTATACGAGTCTATTGTTTCTAGGAGTTTTTTGGTGGAAGTTATTGGGTTCTCTAAGTAGAGTATCATATCATCTGCGAATAGTGAGAGCTTGATTTCTTCCTTTCCTACCTGAATGCCCTTAATATCTTTTTCCTGCCTAATCGCTATTGCAAGTACTTCCAGTACTATATTGAACAGCAGTGGAGAGAGTGGGCATCCCTGTCTCGTCCCTGATCTTAGAGGGAAGGCTCTCAGTTTTTCCCCATTGAGGATGATGCTTGCTGTAGGCTTGTGGTAGATGGCTTTAATTATGTTGAGGAAGGTCCCCTCTATACCCATTTTGGCTAGGGTTTTCATCATAAAGGGGTGCTGGATCTTATCAAATGCTTTCTCTGCATCTATTGATATGATCATATGCTTTTTATCTTTTCTTTTGTTGATATGGTGGATTATGTTGATTGATTTCCGAATGTTGAACCATCCTTGCATCCCTGGGATGAATCCTACTTGGTCATGGTGTATGATCTTTTTGATGAGTAGTTGGATTCTATTTGCTAGTAGTTTGTTGAGGATCTTTGCATCTGTGTTCATCAGGGATATCGGCCTGTAATTCTCTTTCTTTGTGGTATCTCTGTCTGCTTTTGGTATCAGTGTGATATTTGCTTCGTAGAAACTGTTTGGAAGTGTTTTTGATATTTCAATTTCGTGGAAAAGCTTAAAGAGTATTGGGAGTAAGTCCTCTTTAAAGATTTGGAAGAATTCACTAGTGAATCCATCCGGGCCAGGACTTTTGTGCTTGGGGAGACTTTTTATTACCATTTCAATTTCCTTGATGGTGATAGGTCTGTTCAGGTATTCCAGGTCTTCTTGGTTCAGCCTTGGCAGTCTGTAGGAGTCTAGGAATTTATCCATTTCCTCGAGGTTTTGATGTTCCGTGGCATAAAGCTTTTCAAAGTACTCCCTGAGGATCCTCTGAATTTCTGTGGTTTCTGTTGTAATGACCCCCTTTTCATTTCTGATTCGGTTTATTAGGGTTTTCTCTCTCCCTTTCTTTGTGAGTTTTGCTAGAGGCTTATCGATCTTGTTAATTTTCTCAAAGAACCAGCTCTTGGTTTCATTGATCTTTCGGATTGTTTTTTGGGTTTCCATCTCGTTAATCTCTGCTCTGAGTTTTATTATTTCCTTTCTCCTGTTCGGGTTGTGCTCCTTTTTTTGGTCCTTCTCCAAGCTCTTAAGCTGTGAGGTTAGGTTACTTATGTGTGCTCGCTCCTCCTTCCTGAGGAATGCTTGTAGAGCTATAAACTTTCCTCTTAACACAGCCTTTGCTGTGTCCCATAAGTTTTGGTAACTCGTGTTCTCATTTTCATTCGTTTCTAGGAATCTTTTGATTTCCTCTTTGATTTCCTGTCTAATCCACTCGTTGTTCAATAGTGCACTGTTTAATTTCCAGGTGTTTGATTTAGTTTTCTGTTTTTGTGTGTGATTTACTTCTAATTTCAGCGCATTATGGTCTGAGAAGATTGTTGATACAATCTCTACCTTCTTAATTTTATGGAGGCATGTTTTGTGGCTCAGCATGTGGTCTATCTTGGAGAATGTTCCATGTACGCTTGAGAAGAATGTGTATTCAGCTTTTTTTGGATGAAGTGTCCTGTATATATCTACTAAGTCCCTTTCTTCCATTGTTTCCCTCAAATGAAGTATGTCCTTGCTAAGCTTGAGTCTGGTTGATCTATCAAGAGGTGACAAAGCAGTGTTGAAGTCTCCCACTAGTATTGTGTTGCTATTGATGTCTTTTTCCAAATCTATGAGTAGTTGTTTTAAGTACTTTGCTGGTCTCTCATTAGGTGCATATACATTTATTATTGTAAGTTCTTCCTGTTGTACAGATCCTCTGATCAATAAGTAATGGCCTTCACTGTCTCTTATGACCTTCCTCACTCTGAAATCAATGTGGTCTGATATAAGGATGGCTACCCCAGCTTTTTTATGGGAGCTGTTTGCCTGTAGGATTGTTTTCCAGCCTTTGACTCTGAGTCTGTGTTTGCTTTGACTATTGAGATGCGTTTCTTGCAGGCAGCAGAATGTTGGGTTCAATTTTCTAATCCATCCTGCCACTCTATGTCTTTTAATTGGTGCGTTTAGCCCATTGACATTGAGAGAGATTATTGTTATGGGATTTTGTCCCATTGTTATGTTAAAATTGGGTGTATTTGAGGGGCCTTTCTTGCCTTAAAGTAGCCCATTTAGTTGTTCTTGTAACCATGGTTTTGAGTCTATGAAGTTCCTGAGCTGTAGTTTGTCTGTGAAACTGTGTGTTGTTCCTTCTATTATGAATGAGAGTCTTGCTGGGAAAAGTATTTTGGGGGAGGCATTTATTTCATTGAGTTTTTTTACTATGTCCCACCACTGTTTTCGGGCCATGAGGGTTTCATCAGAAAAATCAGCTGTGAATTTTAAGGATGCTCCTTTGTAAGAGATTTCTTTCTTCGATCTTGCTGCTTTCAGAATTTTGTCTCTGTCTAAGGTTTTGGTCATTTTGATCAGAATGTGTCTTGGGGTATTTTTATTCGGATTTCTTCTAGCTGGTACCCTTCGGGCCTCCTGAATGTGGTCACAAGTTTTCTTCAGCTCTGGAAATGTTGTAGCAATGATGTCTTTGACAGTTTCTTCTTCATCGAGGTTTTCTTCCTGTCCCTCTGGGACTCCAATAATTCTTATGTTACCCCTCTTGGCTTCATCACGATCTTCTCTTGCCATCTGTTCCCGAATTGTGAGTCTCTTTTCCATTTTCTGCTCTTTTCGGGAGAGTCTCTGAACTTCATCTTCGAGCTCACTGATTCTGTTCTCAGCCGCTGTTACTCTGCTGCTGAGGCCTTCCACTGAGCTTTTCAATTCGCCTACGAGATTTTTCAGGTCTGACATTTCTGATTGCATTTTCCTCATTTCTGCCTTCAGATCCTCTTGTCTTCTATTGGCATTGGTTTCCATTGTTTCTTTTAATTCCCTAAGCATCCTAAGTAGCTCCCTTCTGAATTCCTTGTCAGAGAGGTTGTCTAACACTACAGTACTGTTGGTGTCATCTGGGCTAGACTCTTCAATATGAATGTTTGGTGGGCTTTTGCGTTGCTTTACCATTGTGAGAGGTGTGGTTTAGTCCTTCACGTTCAGTGTTACTATTCTGCTTGATATGCAGTGTGAGTTAAGATAGGCTTATGAGTTATTGGCAACTGTATTTCTAGTGGCTGAGCTAAAATAGAGAAGTTTCCATCTAAGAAGTTAGCTTATGGTTCCTATGGCATATGTAGTAGTGTGCGCGTGCCCAGAGAGGAACCCAGGCCCTTGGGGGCGGGCTGTACCTGTTGGAATTGGAGCCGTTCAGCTTTGTTGCCCAGAGCTGGGCCTCTGTGCCCGTCCCACGCGGCTCAGGGGTTGAAAACCGGCTGTCTCGGGGCTGTTTCTAGCTGCGCGTGCCCAGAGAGGAACCCAGGCCCTTGGGGGCGGGCTGTACCTGTTGGAATTGGAGCCGTTCAGCTTTGTTGCCCAGAGCTGGGCCTCTGTGCCCGTCCCACGCGGCTCAGGGGTTGAAAACCGGCTGTCTCGGGGCTGTTTCTAGCTGCGCGTGCCCAGAGAGGAACCCAGGCCCTTGGGGGCGGGCTGTACCTGTTGGAATTGGAGCCGTTCAGCTTTGTTGCCCAGAGCTGGGCCTCTGTGCCCGTCCCACGCGGCTCAGGGGTTGAAAACCGGCTGTCTCGGGGCTGTTTCTAGCTGCGCGTGCCCAGAGAGGAACCCAGGCCCTTGGGGGCGGGCTGTACCTGTTGGAATTGGAGCCGTTCAGCTTTGTTGCCCAGAGCTGGGCCTCTGTGCCCGTCCCACGCGGCTCAGGGGTTGAAAACCGGCTGTCTCGGGGCTGTTTCTAGCTGCGCGTGCCCAGAGAGGAACCCAGGCCCTTGGGGGCGGGCTGTACCTGTTGGAATTGGAGCCGTTCAGCTTTGTTGCCCAGAGCTGGGCCTCTGTGCCCGTCCCACGCGGCTCAGGGGTTGAAAACCGGCTGTCTCGGGGCTGTTTCTAGCTGCGCGTGCCCAGAGAGGAACTCAGGCCCTTGGGGGCGGGCTGTACCTGTTGGAATTGGAGCCGTTCAGCTTTGTTGCCCAGAGCTGGGCCTCTGTGCCCGTCCCACGCGGTTCAGGGGTTGAAAACCGGCTGTCTCGGGGCTGTTTCTAGCTGCGCGTGCCCAGAGAGGAACCCAGGCCCTTGGGGGCGGGCTGTACCTGTTGGAATTGGAGCCGTTCAGCTTTGTTGCCCAGAGCTGGGCCTCTGTGCCCGTCCCACGCGGCTCAGGGGTTGAAAACCGGCTGTCTCGGGGCTGTTTCTAGCTGCGCGTGCCCAGAGAGGAACCCAGGCCCTTGGGGGCGGGCTGTACCTGTTGGAATTGGAGCCGTTCAGCTTTGTTGCCCAGAGCTGGGCCTCTGTGCCCGTCCCACGCGGCTCAGGGGTTGAAAACCGGCTGTCTCGGGGCTGTTTCTAGCTGCGCGTGCCCAGAGAGGAACCCAGGCCCTTGGGGGCGGGCTGTACCTGTTGGAATTGGAGCCGTTCAGCTTTGTTGCCCAGAGCTGGGCCTCTGTGCCCGTCCCACGCGGCTCAGGGGTTGAAAACCGGCTGTCTCGGGGCTGTTTCTAGCTGCGCGTGCCCAGAGAGGAACCCAGGCCCTTGGGGGCGGGCTGTACCTGTTGGAATTGGAGCCGTTCAGCTTTGTTGCCCAGAGCTGGGCCTCTGTGCCCGTCCCACGCGGCTCAGGGGTTGAAAACCGGCTGTCTCGGGGCTGTTTCTAGCTGCGCGTGCCCAGAGAGGAACTCAGGCCCTTGGGGGCGGGCTGTACCTGTTGGAATTGGAGCCGTTCAGCTTTGTTGCCCAGAGCTGGGCCTCTGTGCCCGTCCCACGCGGCTCAGGGGTTGAAAACCGGCTGTCTCGGGGCTGTTTCTAGCTGCGCGTGCCCAGAGAGGAACCCAGGCCCTTGGGGGCGGGCTGTACCTGTTGGAATTGGAGCCGTTCAGCTTTGTTGCCCAGAGCTGGGCCTCTGTGCCCGTCCCACGCGGCTCAGGGGTTGAAAACCGGCTGTCTCGGGGCTGTTTCTAGCTGCGCGTGCCCAGAGAGGAACCCAGGCCCTTGGGGGCGGGCTGTACCTGTTGGAATTGGAGCCGTTCAGCTTTGTTGCCCAGAGCTGGGCCTCTGTGCCCGTCCCACGCGGCTCAGGGGTTGAAAACCGGCTGTCTCGGGGCTGTTTCTAGCTGCGCGTGCCCAGAGAGGAACCCAGGCACTTGGGGGCGGGCTGTACCTGTTGGAATTGGAGCCGTTCAGCTTTGTTGCCCAGAGCTGGGCCTCTGTGCCCGTCCCACGCGGCTCAGGGGTTGAAAACCGGCTGTCTCGGGGCTGTTTCTAGCTGCGCGTGCCCAGAGAGGAACCCAGGCCCTTGGGGGCGGGCTGTACCTGTTGGAATTGGAGCCGTTCAGCTTTGTTGCCCAGAGCTGGGCCTCTGTGCCCGTCCCACGCGGCTCAGGGGTTGAAAACCGGCTGTCTCGGGGCTGTTTCTAGCTGCGCGTGCCCAGAGAGGAACCCAGGCCCTTGGGGGCGGGCTGTACCTGTTGGAATTGGAGCCGTTCAGCTTTGTTGCCCAGAGCTGGGCCTCTGTGCCCGTCCCACGCGGCTCAGGGGTTGAAAACCGGCTGTCTCGGGGCTGTTTCTAGCTGCGCGTGCCCAGAGAGGAACCCAGGCCCTTGGGGGCGGGCTGTACCTGTTGGAATTGGAGCCGTTCAGCTTTGTTGCCCAGAGCTGGGCCTCTGTGCCCGTCCCACGCGGCTCAGGGGTTGAAAACCGGCTGTCTCGGGGCTGTTTCTAGCTGCGCGTGCCCAGAGAGGAACTCAGGCCCTTGGGGGCGGGCTGTACCTGTTGGAATTGGAGCCGTTCAGCTTTGTTGCCCAGAGCTGGGCCTCTGTGCCCGTCCCACGCGGCTCAGGGGTTGAAAACCGGCTGTCTCGGGGCTGTTTCTAGCTGCGCGTGCCCAGAGAGGAACCCAGGCCCTTGGGGGCGGGCTGTACCTGTTGGAATTGGAGCCGTTCAGCTTTGTTGCCCAGAGCTGGGCCTCTGTGCCCGTCCCACGCGGCTCAGGGGTTGAAAACCGGCTGTCTCGGGGCTGTTTCTAGCTGCGCGTGCCCAGAGAGGAACCCAGGCCCTTGGGGGCGGGCTGTACCTGTTGGAATTGGAGCCGTTCAGCTTTGTTGCCCAGAGCTGGGCCTCTGTGCCCGTCCCACGCGGCTCAGGGGTTGAAAACCGGCTGTCTCGGGGCTGTTTCTAGCTGCGCGTGCCCAGAGAGGAACCCAGGCCCTTGGGGGCGGGCTGTACCTGTTGGAATTGGAGCCGTTCAGCTTTGTTGCCCAGAGCTGGGCCTCTGTGCCCGTCCCACGCGGCTCAGGGGTTGAAAACCGGCTGTCTCGGGGCTGTTTCTAGCTGCGCGTGCCCAGAGAGGAACCCAGGCCCTTGGGGGCGGGCTGTACCTGTTGGAATTGGAGCCGTTCAGCTTTGTTGCCCAGAGCTGGGCCTCTGTGCCCGTCCCACGCGGCTCAGGGGTTGAAAACCGGCTGTCTCGGGGCTGTTTCTAGCTGCGCGTGCCCAGAGAGGAACCCAGGCCCTTGGGGGCGGGCTGTACCTGTTGGAATTGGAGCCGTTCAGCTTTGTTGCCCAGAGCTGGGCCTCTGTGCCCGTCCCACGCGGCTCAGGGGTTGAAAACCGGCTGTCTCGGGGCTGTTTCTAGCTGCGCGTGCCCAGAGAGGAACCCAGGCCCTTGGGGGCGGGCTGTACCTGTTGGAATTGGAGCCGTTCAGCTTTGTTGCCCAGAGCTGGGCCTCTGTGCCCGTCCCACGCGGCTCAGGGGTTGAAAACCGGCTGTCTCGGGGCTGTTTCTAGCTGCGCGTGCCCAGAGAGGAACCCAGGCCCTTGGGGGCGGGCTGTACCTGTTGGAATTGGAGCCGTTCAGCTTTGTTGCCCAGAGCTGGGCCTCTGTGCCCGTCCCACGCGGCTCAGGGGTTGAAAACCGGCTGTCTCGGGGCTGTTTCTAGCTGCGCGTGCCCAGAGAGGAACCCAGGCCCTTGGGGGCGGGCTGTACCTGTTGGAATTGGAGCCGTTCAGCTTTGTTGCCCAGAGCTGGGCCTCTGTGCCCGTCCCACGCGGCTCAGGGGTTGAAAACCGGCTGTCTCGGGGCTGTTTCTAGCTGCGCGTGCCCAGAGAGGAACCCAGGCCCTTGGGGGCGGGCTGTACCTGTTGGAATTGGAGCCGTTCAGCTTTGTTGCCCAGAGCTGGGCCTCTGTGCCCGTCCCACGCGGCTCAGGGGTTGAAAACCGGCTGTCTCGGGGCTGTTTCTAGCTGCGCGTGCCCAGAGAGGAACCCAGGCCCTTGGGGGCGGGCTGTACCGGAATTGGAAAATTTTGTCTTGGTTCGTATCACTTGTATCACTTGTTGTCCCATTGTTCAACAATTTGCTCGAGAGGGGCCAGTAAGATCTCCATTCATCCCTGTCGTGTGCTAGCATGGAGTATTGGGCTCTCTTTCAGGATCAGTGGAATGAGACTTGTTATTGTTACTGTTTTTGGCATATCAAATACGTCACAGGTAGTTTGTCAGGCTCTGCCGTGCGGGAGGGATACACTGAACAAGGAAGAAACCACTGATTAAAGAAAATATGATGAATTTTCTTTCTTTCTTTTCAATCACTGTCTTAGTTTTGAGTGTGTGTGTGTGTGTGTGTGTGTGTGTGTGTGTGTGTGTGTGTGTGTGTATTCAGGCCTACTCCACTACTTGGTAGCTTGCAGGGCTCTCCAATAGGAAATACTTGGTTCATATAATGAAGAAACGGAACTCCTTCATATATACTTTTGGACCAAAGACTGCTAGGAACCTTGATCTTGTATCACTTGTATCACTTGTTATCCGTTATTCATCATTTTGCTGGAACGGGCACCAGTAATGTCTCCATCCATCCCTATTGCATGTTAGTGTAGCCCAATGACGTCTGTTCACTCCAAGAACATGAAGAGCCTCAAACCGTTTGTTCAGAGTTTTGATGAAGAAGTCTGACCATCTTGTACGTGGGCAGCCAGGCCTTCTTTTGATGTCCTGAGGAATCCAGTCAGTAAAACTCTAGTTCAGCGGTTCTCTCTACATTACATTATGTGTTCTTCCCATCTGATTTTCAATGCCTTGGCAAACAAGACAGAGTTCCTGATTCTTGATCATCAGTGGAGGTTAGAACTCTGGATTCCTTCTCTCACTTGAATGCAATGTGATATTTCAAGCATAGCTCTTTTGATTCCTCTTTTGGATACCCGAATAAGGCCCAAGTCTCTGAGGCATATGTTAGTGCAGGAGAAGGAGTGGAGTCGAAAAGATGTTCCTGGAGCAATTCAAACTCTTTACAACTTCTTCGACATTCTTGAAGGCAGTCCACGCTGCTCTCTTCCTCCTGCAGAGTTCCGGTGCCAAGTCATTCCTCATGTTAAGTTCTGGACCCTGGTATACATAGCTCAAATATGTTGTGAACCATGGGAACACCTGTAAGGGAGATTAGAGGCCACCCTAAAAGCCTTCATCCCTCTCAGAGAGCCTGGCAAGCTACCGAGAGTCTCCCACCCACACGGTAGAGCATGGCAAGGTGCCCGTTGTGTATTTAATATGCCAAAAACAGTAAACAATGGGTCTCATTCCCCCGACCCTGAAAGAGCCCCCAATATGGAAGTGTTAAGAAGGATGAGCAAGGAGAGGATAATAAAATCTCAGCGCCAAACTAGGCTGCCAAAACAAAGAAGGAGTAAAATGACTGCACTTTCAACGCATGTACAATTAGAAGCATCCATCGAGGACCTGATGGTGCAAGCACAGAAGATCAAGTACGACATCATTGGTCTGACTGAGATAAGAAGGCATTGATCACATCATCCCATTCCATCTTTAATGTTCATGTCATAATATATAACTGTCACCCTATTGTTCATAGATTTGCTCGAGTGGGCACCAGTAATGTCTCCATTGTGAGACTTGTTGTTACTGTTTTTGGCATATAGAATACGCCACGGGGAGCTTTTCAGGCTCTGTGGTGCAGGCAGGATACTCTCGGTAGCTTGCTGGTCTCTCCAAGAGGGATAGAGGAATAGAACCAAGGTTGGCCACGTGGAAGACCCTACCCGCTGTGCTATTGCTCCAATCAGGCATAATATATACATAATATATAGATAAATCAGAGCTACAGGATAAATTGAAACTTTAGACTGATGACAATAATTTCCAATTAAGTGAAAAATTATATTAAACATGTGCAGCACTAGAACTTTTTACTAGGGTTTACTTGTTTTAATTTCTAAAATTTTACGTGAAAGTATTTAGGTAGTAAATGTACTTCACAAGAATACACAGTTTTCTATGTCCAATAGTTATTAAATGCAGTGAAATATGATCTTTACAGCATACAGCCGCAGAGAAGGGCCACATGGAGGGCTGGCTCCACAGCTCCTGGAGAAGACACCAGGTTCCAAAAAGAGCCGAGATCACCGGGAAATCACAGATGGGGTAGGTGCCGCATCCCGCTTCCCCCAGATGGAACCCCGGTGACCAGAAGCCTAGCCTCTACAAGCATAGCTCGAGTATGCGGGAACTAGGATTTTTTCTCCAAACCACCGGGACCATCCCGGCTCCCAGGAAACCTCTGATTCCGGAAGTCACACCCACAGCCCGCCCCCCAGCGCCATCTCTGTATATACAAAGTGATCAATGGCAAATAAATCACCCAACATTTCTCCCTGAAAATCAGAGTTAAGGTTGGAGCACAGCCACAGCCCCAGAAGCACAAGGACTTAATGCAGAACCCAGCAGCTTGGAGCAGAAAAGTGAACGGACTATGCGTTAATCCAGGCCATCATGTCTACCCAGAGGGGAAAGGGTGTTGTCCCATTTGCCCTCTCTTCTCTGGAAAGAAAGATGGCAGCCGCAGGGGAGCCTTGTGGACAGCAGGAATGAGCTGGGGGTGTGGGGGCGACTAAAACCTCATGGGAAGGGGGGTGTTCCGGTCCGTCCTTCACACCCTACCGAGGTCACCAGTTGCCCCCCACGAGCGGCTCTCCGGCACGGCCACGACTCCAGAGCACAGAAACCAATCTCTTAATTATCTGACTTTCAGTAGAAATACTTCCAGGGTTAATAAGTAAAATAGCGAAAATCCAAAACCAACATTTAATTCTTGAACCCAGCTGTAGAAAGCAAATCACTTCACAATGCTTTTTCAGCATGTCTGATTTGGAATCTAATCAAAGCAGATAGAGTGTTAACTAGAATTCATCTGCCTCGCAGGCACTGGGAGGGGTGGGGGGTGGGGTTTTATTGGAGTTCTTCGGGGTAAAAAATAAGTATTGGTAAAAGGACATGTGTTTGATATTTGCATGACTGAGACCTAAACCTGAAAGCTTTGTAACTTTTCCCACAGTGATCCAATAAATAAATTATTTAAAAAAAAAGAAAAAAAATGCAGTGAAATATAAATGAGAAAATATATTCTAATAAGGGTTTTGAAGTTTAAAGAATTATTTTAAGAGTTATGGAGAAGTGTTGTAAGATTTTGATATTTTATGTTTGGAATACATGAATGAGTCATAGAGTGCTTCAACAAAAAAAGCGGTACTTTAAAAGAAATCTTCACTTAAATAAGACTTTTTTAGGATAAAATGATATTACTAAGACTTCTAATCCCAGCTTGTCCAATCCAAATGTGATCTATAGAGCAAAAATCAATATACAAATATGTAATATTTTATATTTTAAAATCAAGTAATACATAAATGAATCATAATAACAGACTACAAAGCTTTTTGCATTTTACTTTATCTGTGGTATATTTTATAAAATACCAAGGGATGCTAATATGCAGTAATAAATTTGAGAGACATGAAAAAATATTTATTATATTTTTAATGGACTAGGGCTAGTATACCAGGTCATTGATAAAAAAAAAATACGTATATAGGAGAGAGGGTGGAAGTAAAGTAGGGAATTGTTAGTACCAAGTAGTAGCTAGTCTCACATCCTTAATTCATTTTTTCAAGATCATGCTAAGTTTCTCCACTATAAGAAACAAAAAAGTGAAAGAACACAAAAAAATGCATAGAGAAAATTTTAAGGTTTCAACCCAGAGGTAGTACAGATGAGTATGTTCCTATAATTTGATAACTTGATTTTGTGGTTTTTGGAGTTACCTTCCATGGTAATTCCATGGAATTCCAAAAGGCTGAATCTAAACGTTGGACATGGGAGTCTCCCGATGGACGGTTCCACAATGAAATAGACCACATCATATTCAATCGGCAGTTTTGCCTAACCAATGTTGCTGTTGTCCCAAAATTCCAAACGGGATCAGACCACCATCTTCTTCGTGCAAAATTCTACCTCACAGAACGAGGAGAAAAGAATGCAAGGTTTAAGAAGAGGACTCCCAGAACAACCACCAACTGGGAGCTCTTTGGCTCTATTGCAGCAACATGGGAAGATGCCGTCATTGACAACATTGATGAGGAATACGATCGAATGATTCAACACCTCCATGATTGTGCAAGGAATGCCAAGAGAGAGATAACCACAAAAAACCGTCTTTCTTCGAACACTCTTGAACTTATTCGCCAACGTGGCTTGGCACGTGCCTCAGGCAACCACAAGCAAACGTCCGAACTGGCAAAACAGTGCAGAGAAGCCATCAAGGATGACCTCAAAAACAGGAGAACAGCAGTACTGGTAGATGCAGCAGAAGCTGGGAAAAACATTCGTAATGCCCGCCTGTCCTTCACCAACTACAAAACCAAGATGACTGCCCTCCGACATCATGATGGATCTATCACATCTTCCAGAAGGGCAATGGAGAAGATTATTCATGACTTCTACTCAGATCTCTTTAATAGCCACATCCACTTGCCCACATACCACATACCACATGATGGATATGTCATTCCCAATGTTCTCCCTTCCGAAATCCAACATGCCATCTAGTCGGTAAAGAAACAAAGAGCACCTGGCCCAGACAAGATCAGACCTGAACACCTGAAGAATTTACCATCAGTACTCATCAATACATTGGCTCGACTCTTCACACGCTACCTGTCTGAATGCACGGTTCCATCCCAATGGAAAACCAGCAGGATTGTACTACTATACAAGAAAGGAGACATTCACGACATTGGCAACTATCGCCCAATCTGCCTATTGTCTGTCATCTACAAACTATTCACTCGTGTCATCCTGAATAGGATTAGCAGAACACTAGATGAAGGACAACCATGTGAACAAGCTGGATTCCGAAAAGGATTCAGTACCATCGACCATATCCACACAATAACCAAGCTCATTGAGGTATCTCGGGAGTTCAAGATGCCGCTCTGTCTAACGTTCATTGATTTAAAGAAGGCCTTTGATTCTGTTGAGACGGAAGCGGTCATGGAAGCCCTAGCCAATCAGGGCGTACAAACTCAATACATCAAGATCCTTCGTGAGCTCTATTGCGGATTCACTACCAAGATCTCACCATTCTACAAAGAAGTAATCATCCATATCAAGAGAGGGGTTCGGCAGGGTGATACCATTTCACCAAAACTCTTCAGTGCCACCCTCAAGAACATCATGCGACGACTGGAATGGGAAAGCATGGGAGTGAAGATAGATGGTCGGCAACTACACCACCTCTGCTTTGCTGATGACATCGTTCTAATAACACCAAACATCAACCAAGCAGTACAAATGCTGAACGACTTTGACCGTGAATGTGGAAAGGTCGGACTACAGCTGAATCTTATGAAGACAATGTTTATGAGAAACAGCCTTGTTCCTGACGCTCCATTCGCTCTCAACGGAACCACCATCTCCGAATGCAACAGTTATATATACCTAGGTCGAGAAATCAACATGATGAATGACCTGGCACCTGAGTTGCGCAGGAGGAAGAGAGCGGCTTGGAATGCCTTCAAGTGCATTGAAGAAATAACTAAAAGGACAAAGAACCTCCAGCTACGAGCACATCTCTTTGATTCCACTATTCTTCCTGCATTAACATATGCCTCAGAGACCTGGACCCTACGAAAACAGGATGAGAACGCTATTCGGGTCTCTCAAAGAGGAATCGAAAGAACTATGCTTGGAATATCACAATTCACTCAAATGAGAGATAGAATCCGAAGTTCTGATCTTCGTCAACGCTCAAGAATCAGGGACGCTGTCTCATTTGCCAAGACAACAAAAATCAGATGGGCTGGACACGTAATGAGGTTTACAGACAACCACTGGACTAGAGCCATTACTGATTGGATTCCACGGGACACCAAAAGATCACGTGGACGCCCACCTATAAGATGGTCAGACTTCTTCGTCAAGACCCTAAATGATCAGTTTGAGGCTCTGCATATTCCTAGAACGAACAGATACCATTGGGCTATGCTAGCACGCAACCGGGATGAATGGAGACGTTACTGGCACCCGCTCGAATAAATCGATGAATAACGGGGATTAAGTGATTAAGTGATTTTGTGGTAATACCTAGGTGTAGTAAAGAAAAGGTGTGTCTGCTGTATGCTCTGATGGAAAACATGAGAATGGTCATGCAAGTCCATGTACATTGCTAATTTCTGGGTTTACTATTACTTGCTTATGCTCAATGATCCTAAATAAATTAAATGTCCTCATAAACATAGTAAGTTCAAATAATGTGGCACTGGAATACAATCAGACTCTCAAACCAGTGGAACCTAATTGAAAGCTCTGAAGTAATCGTAATATGCATCAAGAGTTAATTTAGGACAAAAGATCTAGGTGCATTAAGTGGAGCAAGCAAAGGCCTTCAAGATTTATGAGAAAACTTGCTAACCACATGTTTTAAAAGATGAATTTAGACCACTATCTCACACCATACACAAATGTTAGCTCCAAATGGATTTTTTTAAACCTTATAAAAGGTATACCAAAATCTATAAAATAGTATTGAGAAAGATAGGCAGAAATTTATTCTACATTGACTTTTAGGCTGTTTTCAATGATTTTCTTTCATTTGAAAACAAAGGAAAAAAGTTAACAAAGGAAACAAAAAATTAACAATGAAACTATATCCATCAAACAAAGAAATTTTTACACTTCAATATTAACAATACCTGAACTCAAAAGACTGATATCTTCCTATTTAATGGGAGAAATATTCACCACCACATTTATGACAAAAGGTTAACATAACCTTTCTCTCTCTCTCTCTCTCTCTCTCTCTCTCTCTCTCTCTCTCTCTCCATCTGTCTCCATCTGTCTCCATCTGTCTCCATCTGTCTCCCTGTCTCTATCTCTGTCTCTCTTTCCTTTTGGGCATTATAGTTTGCAATATGGTGTTTCTACTGTGTGGTTTAGGCCACTAGGGTATATTCCTAGAAGTGTATTGCTGGATCAAATGGGAGCTCAACTTCTAGTTTTTTGAAGAATGCCCATATTGTTTTCCAAAAAGGCTGGACCATCTGTCATTCACACTAACAATGAATGAGAGTCCCTTACTACCCCTCATTCATGTCATCACTGGTTGTTCTTCCTTTGGTTGTATGCCAGTTTCTGTGACATGAGATGATGTCTCATTGTTGTTTTGATTTGCCTCCCCCTAATGATTAGTGATATAGACTGTTTTTGTTTCTTAAGTGTGCTTTTTTTACTATTTGAATTACTTCTTTGAGGAAGTTCCTGTCCATTTCTTCTCCCAATAATTGATGGGATTGGATATTTTTTTTCTTGTAAATTTCTACAGGGGCCTTAAATATCTTGGATATGAACCCCCTTTACGATGGATATTTGGTAAATAATTTTCACATTCCCCGGGCAGTCGTTGCAAACCTTTTTTTTTTTTTTGAGGTGCTGAAGCTTCTCAGTTCAAAGCAGTCCCATTTGTTTATCTTTGTTGACTTGTTTAACTTGAGTGGTTGGCGGTGTTTCAACTTTGAAGATGACTTTAGCTTCAATACCATGGAGAATTTTTCCTAAATTTTTCTCTATGCACCTAATAGATTCAGGTCTGTTGTTGAGGTCTTTAATTCATTTTGTTCTAACTTTTGTCCATGGCATTAGATAAAGGTCTGAGTTCATTTCTTAAATGTAGCTGCACAGTTTTCTAGCACTTCCTTCCTTACCCTCATTTTAAAGAGATTTATAGGCTGATTATTCTGTTGAACACAGATGCAAAGATCCTTAATAAAATTCTAGCATCTAGACTCCAACAAGTCATCAAAAATATCATATGCCAGGATTCATCCCAGGGATGCAAGTATGTTTTAACATTCATAAGTTAATCAACATAATACTCCATATCAATAAACAAAGGATAATAAACATATGATGCTATCAATTAATTCAGAGAAAAAATTCGACAAGATCTAGTACTCATTTATAATTTAAAAAGAAAAGAAGATGGGAGTTGAAGGAACATTCGTCAGCGTAGTCAAAGTCATCTGTCACAGCAAATAGCAAGCATTATTTTTAATGGAGAAAAACCAAAAGCCTTTCTTCTAAGACCAGGCACAATTCAAGGGTGCCCACTCTCCCACTCCACCTCAGTATAGTGCTGAAAGTACTTGCCATTGCAGTAAGGCAAGAAAAGGCTATCAAAAGCATCCAGATAAGAAAGGAAGAAGTCAAGTTTTCACTATTTGCAGATTATATGATACTATACTTAGAAAATCCAAAGACTGCAAAAAAATAAGCTCCTTAGAAACAACAGATTTGCAAGTAAAGTGGCAGGTTACAAAATCAATACTTAAAAGCCCACGACTTTTGGGACTGGAGCGGTAACACAGCGGGTAGGGCATTTGCCTTGCATGCAGCCAACCAGGATTCGATTCCCAGCATTTCATATGGTCCCCTGAGCACCACCAGGGGTAATTCCTGAGTGCAGAGCCAGGAGTAAGCCCTGTGCATTGCCAGGTGTGACCCAAAAAGGGAAAAAAAAGTCCATGACTTTCCTATATACAAAAAATGAAATTTAAAAGAGACATTAAAATAACAATCTTTTTCACAATTGTACCTCAGAAAATCAAGTATCTCAGAATCACCTTAACTAAAGAGGTCAAGGACCTATAGAAAGAAAACTACAAAAACTTGTAGCACTGTAGCACTGTCTTCCCGTTGTTCATCAATTTGCTCTAATGGGTTCAGTAAACTCTCCATTGTGAGACTTGTTGTTACTGTGTTTGGCATATCAAATATGTCTTGGGGAGCTTTCCAGACTTTGCCATGCAGGTGAGATGCTCTCGGTAGCTTGCTGGGCTTCTGAGAGGGGCAGAGGAATTGAACCCGGGTCGGCAGGGTCGGCTGTGTGCAAGGCAAACACCCTACCCACTGTGCTATTGCTCCAGCCCACAAGAACCGACTTAAAGGGAGTGGAGACACATCCCCTTCTTATGGATCAGGAAAATTAACATTGTCAAAATGGCAATATTCCTGAAAGCACTACACAGATTCAATGCAGCCCCTATAAGAATACCCATGACATTTTTCAAATAAATAAACCAAACACTCCTGAAATTCATATGGAATAATAAAGCCCCATGAATAGCTAAGGCAATTCTTGGGAAAAAATATGGGATGCATCATCTTCCCCAACTTCAAACTGTACTACAAAGTGGTTGTAATGAAAATAGCATGATATTGGAATAAAAACAATATTTAGATATGCAGATCAATGGAATAGAGATGAATATTCTGACAAAGAACTTCAAATATATGATCCTTTAATGATTGCTGTAATATTTTAATTCTTGATATTTAACTGTATTAAATGACTTTATTTTAATAACATTACCAGTTGTTTTATTTAAGTGTTATGCAGCATAATTTTAACCATGAGAAAACTTTCAGGTGGTTGGGTACAGGATGAGGATAGAGAGAGATAAAGATTCTGTACTTGACACAAGCAGGAAGAATTTTGAAGCTAAATTTTCTAGTCCTGGGATACAGATTTGATTTCCTCTTAACCAGTCAATGCCACTGCATTATTATAGCATAGAGTTTACAGATAGGGGATAAACCTTTTTTTACTCAATCATGTGTGCAGTAAGAGAAGCCAAAATTCAGATAGCTTTACCTTCTAATGAAAATTTTTGTATAATCTGTGCTTTTAAAAAGTAAATATGCATGCACTGCTAGAATAAGACTTGTAAGAGGTAAATTGTAGGAACAGCGAAAATCTGCTGAGAAATTGGAGGACAAAACAAAGAATAAAATGTAAGTTTTGTACCATTTTATGGCTATCCTCAGCTTATTGGTTTATTTTTTTATTATAGTTTAGACAATACCATTGAAATAGTGTCAAGTTTATAGATTCATTGTAAAAGTTACTGCAAACCATTACCACCAATGTTTCAGTGAACACTGTCCTGTCCTTATGTCACTTCTGATCTGTCCTTCAGGTCCCACCCCTTAACCCCAACTATTTAAATTTTGTATTCCACAGTCAAGGGGTAGTCATTTTATTTTGCTACTTTGTATTTCACAGATGAGTAAGACATGCATAATTTGTTTCCTCTGTCTGATACATTTTACTTAACATGAAGTGCTCCAGTTCCATTCACACTGCCATGAACTGAATGATTTTTATCTTTTTTTCTAATTCAATATCTTGATTTTATTTCTTTAACAACCATAGTGTAGAGAATGGGCTGGAGCAATAGCACAGTGGATAAGGCATTTGCCTTGCATGGGGCCAACTGGGTTTGATTTCTTTGTCCCTCTTGGAAAGCCTGGCAAGCTACTGAAAGTGTCCTGCCCGAATGGCAAAGCCTTGCAAGCTCCCTTTGGTGTATTTGATATGCCAGATTTTATCTTTGTTTACAACTACAAAATACTCCATTTTGTAAACAAACCGCTTTTTTATCCATTCATTTCTCATTAGACATTTACTCTGTTTTAATATCCTGGCTATTGAACTAAGCTATGCAATAAGCAAAGGTGTGTGTATATTTCATTTTGAATTAATATTTTGCATGTACTTTGGGGTAGATACCAAGAAATGAAATTGCTGGATTATAGAAGTGTTTTATTAATATAGTTTTGAAACTCTCCATTAGAATTTCAACCAGATCACATTTCTATTGACAATAAATTAGAGTTCCTTTTTCACTGCATCCCCACCAACATTGATTATTTCTCTTCTTGACACTTGCTTCCAAAACTTCTTAATCGTCTGCAAGATTATGAATGAAGCACAGATCTCCGAATAACCACAGTTAAATCCCTTCAAGCACTATAGCATCTAGTTGTGGATTTTCTGTCAAGAACCCTCCTACACTATGAAGAATTTACCTTACCCTTCATCTTTCTTGCAATTCTTTAAAATTTTAATCTAAATGTTGAAACTGTTTTCTCCCTTTTTCAGCCCTCCAACACTGATTTCTTTTTAACTGATAATCACATTCTTCATCTCTCAATACTCATGATTCCCTGAACATCCTAAACTTAATTGCTCTCCCAAAGATTCATCTACCGAATAGAAATTGATTCCTTACAATCTGTATGTCGCCTTTTAAGCAGGCAACTGGCGCTTACACCTTAACATTCATCTGTTGAATGCCCGATTTCCTTCATTAAACTTTAAACTCCCTGAGGACAAGGACTGAACTATTGACATTATTTCTAGAGCAAGTCACTGCCTTTAGCAATACTGAGTAGTCCTAAATAGTTTTTGAATGAGAAAAGTTAGTTTTTTTCCTTTAAAACCTAGCAAATATTTTCAATCTTTTGCTCTTTACCAGTTACATACATTACTACCTTGAAATCCCTGTGGTAATTTACAAAAGCCATTTAGCTATTGAAGATACTCTGTTTCATTTTAAAATCAAGAAGTACTAAGTTTTGCTGCTTTTCTTGTTTTTGTTGCGATTGTTGTTTTCCCTACACACTTCCACAAAGTTTATTACATTCAGTTACACAATAGACTTGGTTGATTCCCTGCATTACATGGTCCCATGAGCACCCTGGGGGACAACGCTGGGCTGGGCTAGGGTGGCTCTGAAGGCCCCGAATACCTTTGGGGTGGCCTGGTATTCCCAGCACTTCCCGGTCTGAGTAGTAACACACCTCAGACCTTAGACAGCTCCCCCTCCAGGCCTCAGGACTAGATAAGCAGGGATCAGCTTTTTCCCTCAAAAAATGAAAAAGACACTGGAAAATAAAAGACAAACGAAGAGAAGGTTGATGAGAATGGAAATTGAAGAAAGAATCAAAGGTCTGACTCCAGAATTTGCTTTTTTAAGTATTAAATGGTACTATTTCTTCAAAATGCAGCTTTCTTGTGGCCAAAGCAATAGTACAGTGGGTCAGATGTTGGCCTTGCTTGTAGCCCAACCAGATTATATCCTCTGTATCCCATATGGTCCTCCCAAGCACTACCAGGAGTAATTCCTGAGTGCAGAGCCAGGAATGATTGCTAAATATTACCTGGTATGACACAAAAAGTAAAAAATAAATAAAAGCATTCGTATTGCCTTAACTTTGAGCTAAACAGTTTATTGATTCAGAGATGGAATATTTATTTTATGCTTTATGTTATAAAGTAGGAATTGTGTTGCACAAATTTTGGTAATGCTTTATGATGAAACCATATGTTGTAAATAAAAAGAACTAGGTTTGGCTCTGATTATAATAGTGTAACACTTCTCCATGTCCTTTTACAAGATATGACCTTTGATACTAACTTATAGGTCTGTCATGTCAATCACCTATACCTAAATACTGCCCCTACTCAATAGCTTTATTCTGCAGTATTCTGTGGAAAGAGTTTAATACTCTTTTGATGATTTAGAGTTTTACTTTAAGATTTATGAGAGTTATGCAGAATCTGGGACTCCTGAAATGTTAATTGCAGTAAACTTTAAAAAGTTTAAGGGGGCTAATTCTTTAGCTCATTACAGAATGCTACAATTAGAATTCATATTCAAAATGACAGGATATAATTATCCCAAATCAATCATAATGATCAGTTTATCAATGTATTCATTGAGAGAGAAAAGGTGAAATGTTGGAAGGAGAAACAAATGAAATTTTTTCACTTTAAATCTGGAAAGCATCCCTTCCTATGAACTTAAGAAGAAAAGATACTTAATTTAGTAGTGTTACGAATTATATTGGTAATAATAGTTATTAAGATACAATATAATATATTTAAGTTTGGACTAGAGCGATAGCATAGTGGTTAGGGCATTTCCCTTGCACACGGCCCGGTCGGTAGACCCAGAGTTCGATTCCTCCACCCTTCTCGGAGAGCCCGGCAAGCTACCGAGAGTATCTCACCCACACGGCAAAGCCTGGCAAGCTACCAGTGATGTATTTGATATGCCAAACACAGTAACAAAAAGTTTCACAGTGGAGACGTTACTGGCCTGCTCAAGCAAATAGATGAACAACAGGAGGACAGTGACAGTGACAGATATTTAAGTTTATCAGCCCTTCTCAGATATAGAATCTGTCTTAAGGCTGAAACCTTGGATTCTGTATCAAATATTAAAAACCAAAGTTATATTTTTACTGTTTCAAATCTGTTGGTTGCAGGAAAACAGAATTAGCCATGCTCCCTAATCTATTCTCTACATGACTGAAATGCCTCTTGGGTCGCATTTTCTTAGCAAGGACAGAAACCAGTATTGTCTTCAAATAACAGATCTGTCACTTACTTAGTGCAGCTATGGGAAAGTTTTATTTCTATTTTATGCCTTCTTTTCCAGTATATATCTTTGATAATGGTAACTAAAGCATAGTACATCACCGAATTACATGAGAAATGTATTAATATGTATTCATGCTAAATTAAATTATAAATTTAATGATCAAGCATTAAAAAAACATTTAGCACACTTAATAAAAATTTATTGCTTTAAAAAGTATTTCTTTAAATATTGTTGAAGTATAACAGATTTTATTTGAACTTTTGAGAAAGGAGAGAGAGAGAGAGAGAGAGAGAGAGAGAGAGAGAGAGAGGGAGAAAGAGAGAGGGAGGGAGGGAGGCCATAATAAAATAAGTATATATAGTGTAAGCAAGACAAAATTTCAGGCAAAGGATTTCAAAAAGAAGTCTCTTTTTGTCGTTGTTTTTTGTCATTGATGATGGGGAGGTCTAATCCCATCTGTCCACAAATGTAAGCATTCTATCACTGAACCACATCTCAGTCTCCTTTCTGTAATATGTTTTAAATAATGTATCCATCATGCAAAAATCAACTCATTTTTCTATTTTAAGAGAAATACCGAAAAGTTAACAATTCTCTTTTTAACATTAGACTAACAGATATCAAGTAATTTAGAATTCTCAGTAATTAGTATTAATAAGACCATCTTAGTTTTATGACATATATCTAAGCAAATGTGTGCCTTCCCAAGAGCTCACACTGACAGAGCATGCAGCTGTCAAGTATTTTTGAAAAGGCAATCAAAATAACTGAGAAACTATTTTTTTATGGATGACATAATCCAAATGCATAAATATATTATAACATCCTCTGCGTGTTTCATAGCCAATCTCATCTTCATTCACTATATTTAACTACTTGTGCTTCAAAGGATAGAAGTAATTCTAAAATTACCTTTCTTACAAATACAATATACCTTTCTAAATAGGAAATGCAAATCAAATATATTATCTGGGCAAAGCATGAGCCTGTTAGCTCTGATGTTTCTTCACAACTTCACTTTTTGAAGGTGTTTCCAATTCCAATACAGCAAAATGTGTGAAATCTTTTTATAGCGGAAATGCATAAAATCCAGCAATAATTAAAGTTAAATGCAACAAAACTGTGTGATAGACAAAATGGCATACTTCTTACAAATGCAATAATTTACCAATAATTGGTAAAGATATGACATGGAAATTCTTTTCATAACCATTTTCACTTGGGATAAAGAATATCATTGACCTTAGGATATATGAGTCAAATATCACCATACCAAATAAAAAATCATCAGTTAATTCATTACCCGGAAATCAAAATCTTCATCTAATATAGAAACGTTTTGTTGAATAGTCCATTGATTACATTTTTTTTATTATAGAGAGACCTCCTTTGTTGACAATATTGTATTCCTTATAATATTATATATTAAAATCATGTTTATCAGCAAACATTTTAAAATTACTGCAAAGATTACAATTAATAAGTCATTTTTGTTATGGGTAAAATGAATTTTTACTGTTGGTTTGTACATACCTGCCTTTCAACTATAACCACAGCTACAGATCTTTCTGTCTTTGTGTCTTTAAGCATAGTACTTTTGGTTTCTTGCATTGACAACCAAATATATATTTAGACTAGTTATCAGAGTGTATTTGATGTAGGAACAGCCTGGTCAGAATCACAGCCTCTTGGTACCAATATGGTTGCCAAGTTCACTTGACTCACACAGGAAAGAATTGAAGCACAATTCAGGGAAATGAGGAGTAGAAAAAATATTAAGAAGTCATAAACACCTGGGGCTGGTGCGATAGTTCAGCGGGTAGGACACTTGCCTTGCATGCAGTCTACCTGGGTTTGATCCTCAGCATTCCATATAGTCCCCCAAACATCACCAGAAGTAATTCCTGAGCGCAGAGCCAGAAGTAGGCCCTGAGCACCGCTGGGTGTGGCTCCAAACCAAAAAAAGTAAAATAAAATCATAGATAGTCAAAAGAATGCAGGCATACTCAAAGAGAGGAAATTGTATTTCTGAAGTAAGACTGTTACTGAAAGTACTAGTACACACTCTTAGAATTACATGTGGGCAGACTTTAGAAAGAAACACCTTTTCTATACAAATTTTAAGTTTATAAAAGTATTGAAATGGGGCAAATTAGCTAAGCATAGAATATTTGCTATTTCGGAAAAGAAGGACTCTGTGGAGGACATTTACTTGAGTCAAGTTTCAACCCAGCTGCTGAACATACTTGGTCACCTCCAAAGGTTGTCATGAAAATTATAATCTGAAATTTTTGTTATGCAAATTATTACAGTCATCAATGTGACCCAGTCCTTATAGGGATGCTCTTGGCCCCAAAGAATGTACCACCATGAGTCTGATCTTAACCCCTAAAGGTATTTAAAATCAGTAACATTTTAACTCCTTAAATGTTAGATGAAACATAACGTTGTTTATATACAGTATAAGCAAAACTTCAAAGAAGTAGTGAATTTTGCATAAAATTATATTTATTTTATCACAAAGGTGACTAATTTTTTCCATAACCTTATAACTCCAGTAATTCACACTTCACACTTATACTGGCTCTGTCTCATATTCATATGGCAGTATATATGAAAGGGTGAGACATTTCACCTCATCTCAGACTTTGAATTTCTTCTCTTCTGAGCCATAGATATTCATTCCCAACTTTCAACTACTTTTTTTAAGGTTATGCTTTGTAAGGATTCAGCTTGGCAACCTATTCCCTTATGATTAGTTCAAAATGAGTTCCCCATCATTATTTTCTCTGTTCAACAATCTATTTAATTCCAGGATACAGATAATGATGTTTTCTTTTACAGAGCTATTGTACTACTTAATTAATGTTTGCTACTTATTTGGAGATCCTTGGATGGTAGACAGTATTCTGGTGCCAAGTACATTATTATTTAATTAAAATTAATGCCAAGATGAAATATAATGCAGAAGGTGATGGCCTGGAAATTGTTTCCTATTACTAAGTGAAAGGGATATATTTGTTTGGCAGCTTTCTAAGTACATCATAAGCAGGTGGTCACCAGCAAATGAATACATAGAAGAGAAATGATTCAGTCAGATAAGTGAAATTTTAATTGAATTATTTATACAGTATCCAAAGTTGGGTTTCTTTTACACAGTGTAGATTGAGATTAATTGCTTTGTAGGAGAACAAATGAAAATCATTAAAATACCTCTGATAATATTTAATTTAAACGAATTAAGTAATACCATGTTTTATTTATCCATCTGTTTGGGCCACACCAGTGATGCTCAGGACTTACTCCTCACTGCACTCAAGGATCACTCCTGATTGGTCTCAGGGAATAGAATGTGGGTCTACCTCATGCAAAGCAAGAGCCTTTTTAGCTGTACTATCTCTAAGATAACAAAGAAATGTTCTGCTTAATGCAGTAAGAGATCTGAGCTTTGGGTTGAATAAATTAGTCTTGAATTGAATCCAGTTCTCAAATTTTATGATATAGAGTACATCTGTAAGGTATATTGCTTTATTCCTGATTCATAAAATGCATAGAGGACATACTTGGAGTTCAATGATTATTTGTTACTAAATATCTGAGTACACGAATTTGGACAAGACAAAAAAAAATGTTAACATTTACTTATTTTAAAATACAGAATAGCACAAATTAATTTATATATTCTTATAGTACATATTATTCAATATTCATAATTGAAGCTATCTAAAATATATCAAAGGATAAAATGAACTTTAAAAATAAATCCTAAGATCTCCTCCCATTTCCGTGCTATTTCTAAACTTGATTTTTTGCCATCACTTTGTTTAATCTACAAATAAAATGATGATATATTTGGACAAAATAATCATTGATTTTTTAATATATTTCTTTATTATGTTACATATAAAAAAGTTTATCATACATACATTTGCATTTTGTATTCTAACCTATTTATTATTACTCAAAACATATTTAGTGACTGTTAAATATTCTTGTTTTACTAATTATTTTAATGTACTAATTAAGTTTATTTCATTTATGTTTAATGAAAATAATTATATGATGAAATGGATGGATGTAAAATTTTGCAGTCATAGATTTGTATTCTATGATAGGTATTAATTTATGAGGAATTATTTTCAAAAAGAAAATTAACATACAAGATATAATAGTCCTCAATTGTCTAAGAATTACTTCACCGCCAGAAAATCTCCTGGAAATATGCCAATAATTCACTTATATTTCATATTGTGTGACAAATTTTTATATTTTACCTCATTTTTGTGTTTGCTTGATGGGTTTATTTGGGATTTTGTAAATTATATATATGCATATATATAAACTAAGGGACAAGTGTTTTATATATAAAATTATTAATTATTTTTTGTTTTGTTCTTCATATTTGGAAGAGTGGCCTTGAGGCAGAAACATTTCAGATCATTGGGAGTGAAAGGAAAGTGTCTTACTGAGTGGACAGGAATGAAAAAATATTAAGAGAAGCTATGTAAGGTGGGGAGCTAGAACATGTGGGTCTTATAGGTAATGGGCTTGCATTAGCATTGATTTGAAGTAAAATCAGAAGATCCTGCATTTTAAGGTTGCAAGATTGAGGAGAAGAATTACTTAGCTTTTTAGAGGGTGACTGTCCTCTGACCACTGACTTGTGACTAGACTGTAAATAGAGCCAAAGTAACGGCAGAAAGACACATTAGGAACTAACATGGAAATGGGAGGAGAGATGGCATGTAGATGTCACGGATTGGAATAAGAGGAAGGTGGTAAAGAGGGTGAGGCACAGTCAGGGTCTACACAGACTTATTTGAAAGCTGTTGCTAAAAGGATAGTTGAAGAAACATTCATTTGTTGTGATTTGAGGTTAGCAATTATACATATAAGCCTGAATTGCGGTACAGTTAAGCCTGAGAAAAATTTTAGCTAAAGAGACCAATATTAAAATTGCTTGCAAAGAAATAGTGCTTTACATTTTGAGGATAACTGAAATCTCAGAGGAAAACTAGAACAGGAACATTAAGCTCTGGGCCACTGTAACAGTGACAGATCAGGAAAAAAAAAAACTAGAGAAATTTTCAAAGGAGCTATAAAGGCATGAAAAGCGGCAAAGGGAGATATCAGGAAAAGTAGAAAATGAAACAAAAATAAAGATTTACAAATAGTTGTGACCAACACTATTGCTAGGTCAAGTGTGCTGCTTAATAACAGAAATCATGAACACAATGTCTATAGAGTAGAAGTCTTACGAGATTAGGTTTAAGAGAGTAATGGAGGAAGCAATGCTAAGAAGAGAAATCCGTCAAGGATTGTTGCTACAAAAATTGCAGCAAAACAGTTCATAAATCACAAGCAGGGAAAGGAGGTTCAAGGAAAATTTGTTTTATCTCATTCTTGCAATAAGAAAAACACAATGTTCTTGTAAAATAAGGAGAAGCATCTAGTAGAGAGCAAACATTTATATGTATAGCTGAAACAGGGAAGAATTATTAGAATAAGTTCTTGAGTGGAAAATAAAAGATGAAATTTAGTGTATGGTAAGGTTAGGCTTCACATGTGAGCAAGAACAATTCACCTTTGAGGCATGAAATCAAAGGCTCAAGGTTTATTGAGATGGTAGTGGGAATTTATAAAACTGTGTTCTCAGAAAGTCTTATCCTCATTTCACTTCACTCATATTTTATCTAAATTAAACTCCACTTTTTCTGATGAGTCAATTTCAATTTCATGAATCAATTTCACCTAGTTTTCTGACTTTTATGTATTTATTGTATATAACCCCTGTCAGATGGGCAAGCTACACAGAGTATCCCACCCGCAGGGTAGAGCCGGGCTAGCTCCCTGTGGCATATTCGATATGCCAAAAACAGTAACAAGTCTGACAATGGAGATGTTACTGGTTCCCACTCAAGCAAATCGATAAAAAATGGAAGGACAGTGCTACAGTGCTATAGCACTGTATAATTTCATATATTTATTTTAAAAGTCTTTTATAGAGGTGGGAGAAATAGTACAAGGGTTGAGGTGCTTGCCTTGCATGAAGCCAACCCTAGTTCAATTCCCAGTTCCTCTTGAAGTTCCCCTACCTCTGCTGAAAACATCCCCTGAGCACAAAGACAAGAGAAGTCTATAATTGCTGGTAGGTGTTGCCAAAAATCCTCTTTCTTCTTCCTTCAAAAGTCTTCTCTTTGGTCAGAAAGATAGTGCAGGGGTTAAATTGGATGCCTTGCACAAAGGCAAACCTGGTGGATTCCCTAAACACCACTAGAAATTATCTCAGAGCATTTCTGGGTGTGCCCACCTGCCAAAGAAAAAGTTTTCTCTTGATATGTTTAAAATATCTTCTCATAGTTAATTCTATAAATTTAACATTTTTACATTGAATGTGCCTATATTGTATTTTTAGAGTAAAATTTATAAAAGTTAAGAGAAACATTATCAGTCTAGTTTGAATTTTTAAAAATCAGGAGCAATAGCACAGCAGTAGGGTGTTTGCCTTGCAAGCCACCGGCCTGGCCCAACCGGGTTTGATTCCTCTGCCCCTTTTCGAGAGCACGGCAAGCTACTGAGAGTATTTTGCCCCCACAGCAAAGCCTGGCCAGCTACTCGTGACATGTTTAATATGCCAAACACAGTAACAAGTCTCACAATGGAGATGTTACTGGGTCCACTCGAGTAAATCAATCAACAACATTGAATGAACAACAGTGCTACAGTGCTACAAAAGTAAATTTAATTGACAAACTGACCTTTTTCTCCTAATACCAACTTAAGATGCACCTTTTATTTTATTTATCTGTTTTTTTATTCGATATACCAAACACAGTAACAAGTCTCATGATGGAGACGTTACTGGGCCCCCTCGAGCAAATCGATAAACAATGGGAGGACCGTTTTTTTATTAGTGAAACACCATGAGGTACAGTTGTAGACTTACAAACTTTCATGCTTGAGTTTCAGTTATACAATGATCGAGTATCTATTCCTCCACCAGTGCCCATTCTCCACCACTAATGATCCCAGTTACCCTCTCCCCCCCCCACCTCATCCCCCTTGCACCCCACCCACCTTTGTGGCAGGGCATTCCCTTTTGCTCTCTCTTTCCTTTAGGGTGTTGTGGTTTGCAATAGAGGTATTGAGTGGCCTTCGTGTTCGGTCTATAGTCTACTTTCAGCATGCATCTCGCATCCCGAGTGAGTCCTCCAAACATCCTTTACTTGATGTTCCCTTCTCTATCTGAGATGTCTTTTCCCCCAGCATGTGCTACCAGTTTCCAAGCCGTGGAGCAGACCTCCTGGTACTTATCTCAACTATTCTTGGGTGTTCGTCTCCCATTCTGTTACTTTATATTTCCCAGATGAGTGCAATTTTTCTATGTCTGTCCCTCTCTTTCTAGCTCATTTCACTTATAGGATGCATCTTTTAAATTTTGATTTTTGTTTGGTTTTAGTTTACACTAAAACCCTATGCATCTTTTGTTAATTAATTTTATTCTTATCTATATTAAAACTGTAAGTTGCATACTTTTTTGTTTTGTTTTGTTTTGTTTTGGGGGGGAGCTAAACTTAGTGTTGCTGTCCAAGACTTACTTCTGGCTCTATTTTCAAGGATCATTCCTGGTAGGGTTTGGGGACCATGGATAGAACTTGGGTTGATTGCATGCAGGGAAAGCAATCTGTACTATTGTACTATTGATCCGACCCCAAATTGCATATTTTATAAAGGTAATTAAGATATCTTTTATTTTAATATTGACTGACTAAATATTCTGAATTTAGAAGCATGGAACAAGGGTTCTATTTTTAGTCAACAACTGCACTTAAGTAAATTGATTACTCTTTTTTTCTCCTTGACTCCTAAGACAAATCATTGTTTTCATAACAGTTTCAGTTATAAAAAAAAAATCTCACAAGTGATAATTCACTTTAGACAATAGAATGATGCTTCCTGTAGAGTCTAGTTTAGAATTTAAATATCATTTCCAGTTCATTTAATTTCTCTTTCTTCAGCTAATAGCTGACTTTTGTCTTGGAAATACAGAGTAAGAGAAAATTATTTCACTCTTCCTTTTTGCTCGTTACTTTGCCAACCTTTACAGCTTCTGGGTTTCCTCTCCTTCTTTTTCCTTCTTCAATGTAGAATGCTATTAAAGTGAAGGTTGAACCACACAAAGTTAAACATACAAGAAAACTCACTCCGGAATACTGCAATAGTGACAAGAGGGCAGGATTCAACTGAAATATTGGATGAAGAGGTGTGAAGAGCTGCATTGGGGAAGTCTTATGCTTCCTGTGTTTACTGATATACATTAGCCAGAAGAAAGTAAACTTTTACTTATCTTCATAACAGGAAATAATGTACAATTTGAAAGCTATCACAGACATTATTGGAGAAATAATGTCTTTCCTGATGATTACATTTCAGTCATCATTTTTAATTATAACAAAATATTTTTATTGTTCTGTATATTTATTCCATAAAGTAAGTAGCTGAAGTAAAGTAAAGTAAAGGCCCTCCCGTTGATCGTCGATTTGCTCGAGCGGGCCCAGTAACGTCTCCATTGGAGACTTTGTTGTTACTGTGTCTGGCATATCGAATACTCTCGGTAGCTTGCCGGGCTCTCCGAGAGGGGCGGAGGAATCGAACTCGGGTCGGCCATGTTGGCTAAGTAGCTGAAAGTGAGGTAATATTTTGGCAATAAATCAGTAGCCTTTCCTTTTAAGGTTTAGACTTTGCTATTTTATAATTTTTTAGATCTTTGACACATTTTGTGAAAATTGGATAATAGAATGGTGACATTTGAAGTTCTGATTTTGCCACAGTTTTATTTTTCATAGCTTTCACATTTTTATTTTTCAGGATCATAAAATAAAACAGCTAAGTCTTCTATATACTTTCATATCATTTGTTCACATAGAAAAGATACCTTTGAAAGACTGGAATAATTAGTCATACATTTGGGAGGGAAAGTCCTTCATAATTATAAATCAATAATAATTAGAAGCCGACATAAGTAAGTATTCATAGGATATTTATTATTTTGGTTCTTTCCCCAATGCAATGCAACCACATAATAGCATTCTATATGTATGCATCCTAGATGGTCACACATTATTAAACTAATTTTGAACAATTGACATCAGGAAATCTCAAGGGTTTTCAACTGGATCTCTTTTGTTTGCTTTTTGTTATGTCCAGCTGTGCTTAGTGATCTCTTCTGTTAGTGCTCCAGTGACAATATGTAGTGCCAGGGGTAAAATCCAGTTTAGCTGCATACCAGGCCATTTTTATGTGTTTTCTAAGTAACGAAGATATTACTGATCCAACTATTTAGTACCTATTACTGTTTTTCATCCTATTATTTTGGAATATAATTTATTTTCATTCACCTTTGATCTTTTTAAAAGTTCAAGTTGGCCTTTTTTTTTTTTTGCTTTTTTGGGTCACACCCAGTGGTGCACAGGGGTTACTCCTGGCTCTGCACTCAGGAGTTACTCCTGGCAGTGCTTAGGGGACCATATTGGATGCTGGGAATCGAACCCGGGTCAGCCGTTTGCAAGGCAAACGCCCTACCCGCTGTACTATCTCTCCAGCCCTCGAGGAGGCCTTTTAAAAGAAGCAAACTTGGCACAGAAAAAGGTGTTTTAAAAGAAAAGTGAAGCATCACTTGAAACTGGAATATAGCTCAGACTTAAGGAAAGCTGCCTGAATGGAGCATGACTTATCCAGTAACTGCTTTGAAGAGTTATAAACAGCCATATCTATATACTAACTCATAGCTTTGAACCTTAGTCAAGGAAGGTTCTTTTCTCCAGAGTAATACTACAGTTACTTGACATCAGCTTGACTACTTTCCAACCTTCTTAGGTATTTACTTGAATTTCTTTTTGCCCTGTCACTATTTCTAAAATCATAAATAAAGAACTAGAAAAGTGAAATATTTGGGGGCTTTTGTTAGGAGAAACTATTTAGTGTTAAATCCTCTTTCCTCAACTTATACCCCATCTAAATGACAACCACTTAGTATAAGTCTTTAAGGTAGAAGTGGCTCTGTCATTTAGATCTAAGCAGGCTGACACCTTTACTGATAAATCTTATGTAGCACAGAATCAAGGAAACTAAGAAACAATTTCAACTTTTAATAAGAGGAAAATAAAAATATTTCTTATGGCATTTGTTTTCAGTGATTAACAAAAAAATTATGGATTTTTTTTGCCCTTTTCACATGTGTGTGTTCAGCACAATAACACTTAGTAATGCAGTGTTGCATTGGGCATACATAAATTTACATTTTAATTCAGATAATCATGTTTTCTTTATTCTATGTATACCCTCATGCCAGCAAAAATTTCTTTATTTTATCTCTTTAGTTCTTCCTCCATGTAATTTATGTTGCAGATTAATTTTAAGGCTATTAACCTGACTTTCAAAGCATTTTAAATTGGTATGTGACTAAAAATGAAGCAGATAATGTTTATCCAAGAAACAGTAAGACATAAAAAACCGTATATTCTGCTGTGGACTTACCAAATATTTTAGTACTATGAATGAAAACAGAGGTTCAGTGGATGATGAACTGAAGTAAAAGCTTATCCAATTATTTGTTTTTGCCTTACCAGAAGTTATTATTGGGAAGAAGAGTAAAACGAGAGCTAGTCAAGTTGAAAGCAGTAGATTATAATAAACACTGGAAAATAGTACGGTATTCTTGTTCGTCTAGAATAAGGTACTACAAAAGAAAGAAGATGAGAAGGAGGCAAGCAAGAAAGTAGACAAGAGGTAGAAAGATTAAAGTGAAGTAGAGGAAAGGATATGGAAAAATTATTTTTAAAATTTAAAGGAGAGTCATAAGAAAGAAACACTCTAGCTATTTTCCTCAAGTCAAACACAACTACTTTACTTCTTACTGAAGACCCATGAACAAAAAATAGGCTTTATTTCCAGGAACCCTTACTCCAAGGAAAACATTTTAAATTTGGGACGGGTTAGTGGGTTAGGATTACCATGCACTGAAACCAAATCTGATTACACTAATTTTTGTCTCTCAACATCGCACGATAAAGCCTTGAAATTCCCCAAGTACCATTGGGTTTGGTTCAAGTATTCCCAACACCACAGGGCCCTGAGAATAGAATGGCATTATCTGGCCTTGCATTGAAACACTGGCAATTGGCCAAGAAGATCCAATGGGATCCCTGGGGCTCCTGAATACTACTTTGGAGGGCCCTCCAATTATTTTTTTTGAATAATTTTAAGTATTTGAGGGAAAGAATCATTTTTGTTTATATTTCTAACATTCTTTTTGGTGCCTTGGAAAAAATATTTAAAACTCTGTGGGCATTAAATAAACCCAGGTAACTTGAACTTAAAAAATAATGTAGTCTAAAAAATAAATTAAAAAAATAAATAATGTAGTCCAAACATTTGACCAGGTTGGGATACCATGAGAGGATAGCTTATATTGGCTATTTATTATACTAAATATGCCACCTTATTTCACCTTTATTCGCATAAGAAATAAAATCATGTTAGTAAGTGGTTGAGCAATAGTGATATTTTTATAACATTCTCTCATATTAATAATATTCATGAAACTATCAAATTCACTATTGTCTTATAGCATAATTTTATCCTTTTGTGTAACAAAATTTTGGCTTTCTTTTAGCTCTCTATTATACAAATCTGAAGTGAGAACACCACCACCAGAATGGCTATCCTCAGAATTTCAAGTCATAAGAACCAAATCTAAGTAAATCTAATAGGAGTTCAAAGGCATTCTCAGCCTAACACAAACACCTTATAATTATATATTAAGAAATACATCATCATAATTATGTGCTATTTATCTTTTATAGCATAGAGTGTACCACAAATATATAGAGACAGCTTAGAAATATGCACATCAAAATATTATGCAAAATATGGAACACAGCTTGATAATTATAAAATTATATATCTCACAGGAGCATTCCTGGAAAGTAATATATTTACTTGGAAAGGATTTTTCACTTGTTACATTTGTTTCTAGAAAAACCGTATGTTAAAATTTGAATAACATTCATTATTCATCCTTTTATAACTACTGTAACATTTAATTAGAACCTCTATGTCATACAAGTGTGTGTGTGTATGTGTGTGTGTATGTGTGTGTATGTGTGTGTATCTCTGTCTGTCTGTCTGTCTGTCTGTCTGTGTAGGCACACACCCATATAGGACATATAATTATTTCCTTAAAATATCTGAAGCTACATTTAAAATAAACTTTCAATTATTCCAGCAAAATAAAGAGTTTCCAATGTTTATTTTAAACTTAAGATTCAGAATTTTTTTTTCTGAGTCTAAGGGATATAAGCAAAAGAAAATAGCAATTTTCTTTCTTTCTTTTTTTTTTCTCTGTCTGGCAGAGCTCAGGCTGATTCCTGGCTCTGCTCTCAGAGATCTCTCCTAGAAAGCTCTGGGGATCACATAAATTGCCAAGGATTAAACTCCTGTCAGCCATATGCAAAAAAAAAAGCACCCTGACATCTGTATTACCTTTCTGTATAGAATTTTTTAAAAAATTATCACACATATAACTCATAAACTGAGGTGTATGTATTAAATTCTCTGGTATATGCATATAGGTAATATACTTCACATAAAAACTGTAGAAATGGTATGTTTAGATATAACTTAATATAACCAATCACTGCTATTTTCATTGTAGCACTATTCACAAGAGTCAAAAATCTGAAAACAACCCAAGTTCACAAGAACAGATGACTGGACAAAGAAGCACTAGTACATATACACAATGGAATAATACTTGGCAATAAGAAATGATGAAGTTATGAAATTTTCTGATACATGGGTACATCTAGAGGGTTATACTGAATGAAATGAGTCAGAATGAGGACTAACACACAATGATCTCAGATGCAGAATATAAAGAAACATAGAGCGGGGAATAAGTAAAACCAAAAGGCAATAGAAACCAAGAGCCAGACAATTGGCCCTTGTCACTGTCACTGTCCTCCCGTTGTTCATCGATTTGCTCGAGCGGGCCCAGTACTGTCTCCATTGGAGACTTTGTTGTTACTGTGTTCGGCATATCCAATACATCACGGGGAGCTTGCCAGGCTCTGCCGTGCGGGCGAGATACTCTCGGTAGCTTGCCGGGCTCTCCGAGAGGGGCGGAGGAATCGAACTCAGGTCGGCCATGTTGGCCGCTTGCAAGGCAAATGCCCTACCCGCTGTGCTGTCACTCCAGCCCTTAGTAGGAAGTTTGTCACTGGTTGAGTGGGTGGGTTGGTGAGGGATAGGTCAGGGAAGACATCACTACAACAATGAGAGAGGGAATTCTTCACTCTGGACCCAGAATTAAGTGTTAAAAGAAGTTGAAGTGACATGCATGGTACCCTATAATAACAGTATTATATACCACACTGCCTAAAACTTGGGGAGAAAAGAAAGGGAGAAGATAAAAGTGCCTGTCATAGAGACAGTCTAGGGGAAGGGAGGGAAACTGGGACAATCAATGGTGGAGCAATGTAGACACTGGTGAAGAAATAAATTGGTGTTGGAATATTGTATGCAGGAATCTCAATCATGAATAACTTTGAAACTTTGCAATTCAGTGAATATAAAAAATACAACCAACTATCAATAAGATATTAAATACCACAATTCAAAGATTCGTGTCAGCAGTTTCTATTTTAGAACATTCTTGATGAAATTTAAGTTCTTTTTATGTTCATCTCTTTAACCCCTGCACTTATTTTCAAATATTATATATATATATATATATATATATATATATATATAGGCTGGAGAGATAGTACAATGGGAATATCACTTGCCTTGCATGTGACTGACCAGCTTTGATCCCTAGCAACACATATGGTGTTTCTAGCCCTAGTCCCAACAGGAGTATAATCCCTGAATCCAGAGCTAGAAGTAAGCCCAGGGAATCACAGGGTGTGGACAAAAAATGTTTAACTAAAAATAAAAAGTTATGTATATGTAGGAGAAAGATGTATACAATGATAGCTTAATAACAAATATAACAAAAATTAAAATAAATAAGAAAGTACTTAAGATATTAACAATATTGCTTTAAAAATCAGTGCACATATCTTTGGATAGACAATGTGCATATATCACCATGCCAGGTACTAATCTAGGGGTTGGAGATTTAATAATAGTTATGCTCAGCATACACTTTGAGACTTACTGAGACTAAAGATATAATTTTTTTGAAGCATAGTATGATATTTGCTGACATAAAACACTTCAATTATTCTTCTAAAATATGCTAAATATTTTAAGGTAAAGTTAGGAATACAACCTATTTTTAAATTAAATCACCACTCTCAAGTCTGAAATAGAAACCGTGTATTCACTTTTTTTTCAGATATGTATAAGTTAAAATTCTTATAATGAATCAAAACCTGCTTTGTTACCCCCAAGTACTAGGTAGAATGGGCAAGAGGACTACAGGAAATGTTATTACCAAAATCTTAATAATTCTTTCTCAATTACTTCCTGTCATTTTCTTTTGTTTTGTCATATGGCAGTAGCAGTAATATTCAGGGATTATTTCTGGCTGTGCCTAAGCCAAACGCCTTAACACTGTAATCTCTCTTCAGCCCTATTTTTCTTTATTTATTTAGGTTTGTTTGTGTCACTCACAGCTATGCTCAGGCTATACTCCTGGGTCTCCATCCAAGAATAACTCCTAGTTTTCAGTGACTTTATGGGGTGGTGGGGTTCGAATTCCACTAGGACACATTCAAGACAGGCAGGGTAACCCCACCCCCATTTTTCCATTTTAAGTGTCTATCTTCCTCAATGAATTAATGTTTCCATAATATTGAGGTCTTTGTTTTGTTTACTTTTGTTTTCCAAGCAGATAAAACATCTTTCTCAATAAAAAAGTCATTCTCCAGATGATTCCTTCAGAGGTAAACACAATATAAAATATAATGTAGAGTTCTACAGTGGCTATTGAAATTCCAGCGTATTTGCTAACTATCTGTGTTCATCTTCATTACAGTTTTCAACAGACTGCTGCTTCTTACAAGAAATCTTTGGATATTTCTTCTCCCTGCCTGGGGGATAAAGCCAGCAAAAAGCAGCCAAGAACTTCCTTGTCACCATCGAATGCAATGTTGTGGCATGGTAGCGTTATCATCTTTTGGAGCAAGTGTCCACCAACACAGAGTAAGATTAGTACTAAATTAATGCTGAAGACAACCTCCCCTCTGAAAAGACAGTTCTAAAATTTGTTCCTTAAAGTTTCTGAAAGCCCTCGTAATACCCCTGTAGAATTCAGCTTTATTTAGTTATCCTCAAAAACAATTGATTCACCATCACATTCTTCATTAACTTTTTTCTGTTCCACTGTTTCCAGTTGCTTCTCAGGATCATTCTTGGGAGAAATCAAACTATACAAACTTGAGTTTTCAACATTTCCTCTAATAAAATCAAGTAGAAAGTAGAACTTCATGGGCAATTGCATGAGAATTAATTGTGCTTGTTTTGCTATTGTAGGTTAGGAAAACAAACTTTGAAATCATCAACATTTTATACTAAAATATTTCTACTTGATCAGTGCTTGTATAACACACTATCAATAGATTCCATTTATATTTTGTGCAGAAATATGCAATTACCCTTATGTTTTATGCCTGGGATTGTAATGGCGGCTTCCCTAAATGTGCTCTGAGTTTAAAGCAGAGCAAAGAACCAATCTTATTCATCACATAGATCATATCATTTCATATCTAACATTATCTTCTCTGGTGCTCAAATAATTTCATTTCAAGACAAAAGCTTAACACATTGAAGAATAAAATCTGTAATCTCGTATGTTTCTTAGCAACAAAACTTTGCATGCATGTGCGCATAAACCTTCCAAGTATCATTTTGCATAGAGTTTGCTTTCCAGTGAGATTTTAGGCTTACTCTATATTTTGGGTAACATTTCTTCTTAAAAAACTAAAATGGTTAAATAAAGATGAGAAGACACTTGGATTAGCTCTTTTTAACTTTAAATGGAGAATGTGAAAACTGGCATAAAAGTTTTTATATCTATATGACCTTAACAGTGGTACTTTTAGGTATGTCTCATTTATTTATTTTGTATAATTTTATCAATATTCTTCTAAAAGCCTACGTTTCCATTATTAGACACATTATTAGCTCTCTCATGTGATAAAAAGTGAAAGATTCTATATACAGTGAGAAAATTCTGTCCAAATGTTTATGCATATAGAAAACAGTATTAAAATTAATATATCTTCTTGCCAAATCAAATTATTATAATAGGTCTATTGGTGTTGACTCAAGCCCCATAACAGTGCTTGAAAGAAAAAAGCAAGTTTATTTCATTTATATAAAATAGTTTAACCTATTAAATAAAACCAATTCTATTCCACATGGATATTTCAAGACTTGAGTATTTTATGTCATTTCCGAATCTCTTTCCCTAAAGTACCTTTAGTGTGTTAAAGGTCAAACTAAATCACTTTGGTTTTAACTCTTTTTTGTCATTATTAATTAACAAAGAGTGAAAAACTTCACTTCTGTTCACATTCCATTAGAGTCACAAGAATCTCACTGCAAGGGAGGTAAGAATTATGTGCCTCTCAGTGGTGGAGGGATGGGTATCTGATCATTGTATAATCGAAACCCAAGCACCAAAAATAGTAAATCTACAACTGTACCTCATGGTCTTTCACTAATAAAAAAAATAGAATTATGTGCCACAGTCATATTACCATAAAGAAGAAGACATGTTTGGGAAGATTGCTTACGTAGTTCCTCAGCTATTAGAGCTTAGTCAGCAATAAATATAAGAAGACAAATTTTAGAATATTTGACCTTGATATAAGGTTAAAAATCAGTGTATAGGAGCTAACAGAGGGTACAATGCTTGCCTTGCACACAACCAACCCAGGTCTAATCCCTAGCATCCTATTATGCTCCTTTGAGCCCCACCAGGAGTGATTCCTGAGCCCAGAACCAGGTGTAAGCCCTTAGCACCACCAAGTTTGGCCCCTAAACAAAACTAAAAAATCACTTATATCACTTGTATCACTTGTCATCCTGTTGCTCATAGATTTGCTCGAGCTGGTGCCAGTACCAACTCCATTTGTTCCTGTTGCATGATAATGTGGCCCAATGGCATCTGCTTGCTCCCAGAACACTAAGAGCATCAAACCATTCGTGCAGGGTCTTGAAGAAGAAGTCTGACCATCTTGTAGGTTGGAGGCCAGGTGTTTTTTGATGTCCCACAGAATCCAGTCAGTAATGACTCTAGTCTAGCAGTCATCTCTAAATCGCATTACGTGTCCGACTCATCTGATTTTTGATGCCTTGGCAAAGAGACAGCGTCCCTGATTCTCGATCATTGACGGAGGTCGGAACTTCGGATTCCTTCTCTCACTTGAGTGAAGCATGATACTCCAAGCATAGGCCTTTTGATTCCTCATTGGGACACCCGAATGTTTTGCATTCTAGTCCTGTTTTTGTATGGCCTAGGTCTCTGAGGCATATGTTCATGCAGGAAGAACAGTGGAGTCGAAAAGATGTGCCCAGAGTTGGAGGTTCTTCATCCTCTTAAAAACTCCTTCTACCAAATATTAGCCAAGTGGCACGGATGCTGGCCAACTTCAACTATGTGTTGAAACATGGGACTGCAGCTGAATCTCACCAAGACAATGTTCATGAGAAACAAACTAGTTCCTGATGTGCCATTTGCTCTCAATGGAACGAACATCTCTGAATGCAGCAGTTATGTATACCTGGGTCCAGAACTCAACATGAAGAATGAGTTGGAGTCAGAAAGAAGAGAATGCCATGGAAGACCTTCAAAAACTAAACAATAAAAAAGATAATGCATATACAATTCATCCCCACTATTTTTGCATAATATGTTTACTTTAGAAACACTTCTGAGAAAGTATTTTATTTTCTATACATATAAAAATAGAACTTAACTTGGATAAAATATTTATATAAAGCAATTAACAACCTGACACATTCTGAATTTAGAAACAAAATGTCTCAGATAGGTATATCTTTATGATGCAAAGATCTACTTTGAAATCATTAAATATCCTGATTCATAATATTGCTAAAATTTTCAAAAAATTCATAAAAATTTTAATTATTGTGCATGTTCTTAGTGTTACGATTAATGGTAATGAGCATGTAAGCAAAGAGCATAATTCTTTTTCAGTACATTTACATGTACACTTAGTAACATAATGAACAAAAATCATCAAATCCTCTCCTATTATAACCTCCTAGAGAGCTAAAATATCACTTATTTTATCTTCCAAAACAACAGTTAGTTCCAAAACTGATAATTGAAGCTACTTATTAGCCAAGTGAACAATATTATTAGGAACATTTACCTAATGCAGAAATTGTCATAATCTTTAAATATTTATCACTTTTATGCTTATTTAATAATTATCGCAGCCTTGGAAACATCAAATTCTCTGCATTATTTATTATGAAGATATTGAAAACTATATATTTAAAATTGATTTTTAGATAGCAGGCCATAGTATTAATTTTACAAACAAAAAGCTACAATGAGACATTTAGCTAATAACCTCATTGCGTTTAGTGAAATACATTTCAGTAGTCTTATTTTTAAATAAAGTACAGTAATGGAAACGCATAAAAATGTAAAGGGAGGAATAATGCAGCAGGCAGGGTGGGTGTTTGCCTGTCGTGAGGCCTTCTTAGGTTGAACCCTTTTCACTACACCTCTGATCCCCACCTGCAGTGATCCCTGAGGAAAGGGTCAATAGTGAGTCCTGAGCACAGGTGGGTGTGGCTCATAAAAGGAAGTTATTTGTCTAATTTTAGTGTTGCTTTTGTTTGTTTTGCATTTTTGGGGGGTCACATCAAGCGGTGCTCAGGGTTTTCACCTGTCTCCCTGCTTACGGATCTCTCCTAGTGGGTTTAGAGAACCATACGGGATGTCAGGAATCAAAACTGTGTCAGCTTCTAACAGGGCAAGTGCAGTACACATTGTACTATCTCTCTGGTCCTTATTTAAGTTTTAATATGTGTGTAGGTTTTGCTGTTTATTAGCAACCATTCCTCACTCTTCCTATAGTTTATAGCCTTGTTTATAGCAGTCTCCCTGTGAGCGGGCCCAGTAACGTCTCCATTGCGAGACTTGTTCTTACTGTTTTCATATTGAATACGTCATGGGTGGCTTGCCAGGCTTTGCCGTGTGGGTGAAATACTCTCGGTAGCTTGCCGGGCTCTCCGAGAGGGGCAGAGGAATCGAACCTGGGTTGGCCTGGTTGGCCGCATGCAAGGCAAATGCCCTACCCGTTGTGCTATCCTATAGTTTACTGTGGGGAAAAGATTTTTTTCCCATTGACTTTTATTTTGGATAGGTAATTTTTTTGGACCTTTGAGATGTAGACAGAACAGAATTTGACAGAACTAAAGAGACTTTTAGATACATTTGGATTACATTCACCATTTTGTTTTTCTTGGTTTTACCCTAGAACATATCCTACAGATTATGTTTGTTTTAATTCTGGTTCTCAAAGCAAGAAGAAATGTGAAAAAAAGGATTCACCCAGCTTGCATTCTATATCCAAATCAAGCAGAGTTCAGAAGAAACAGATTAGTAGAGTTCAGAACAGTTGTAACAAACTATTTGACACTAAAGCAACATATTCAGGGTATTATAAGCCTCAGAGTTTTCAGTTGAATGTTATGCCTAATTAAAATAAAATCAGATTAATACAGAAATGGGTAATAGGCACCAACTGCTGACATAAAAAACCTAAGGTATGTGGCACTGATATTGAAGATACTTGGTAGTCAGTCAGCTATTGTAAACAAAATAATTTATTTTTTTCCAACTGGGTGTAATTGTGTAACAAAATTTCAAGTGTAACCTGAAATTACTCCAGGTAAGGAACTTAGGTACATCTACACAATGGAATATTATGCAGCTATCAGGAGAGATGAGGTCATGAAATTTGCTTATAAATGGATAGACATAGAGAGTATCATGCTAATTGAAATGAGCCATAAAGAGAGGGACAGACATAGAAGGACTGAATTCATTTGTGGAGTATAAAATAATATAACATGAGGCTGATACCCAAGGACAGTAGATACAAGGGCCAGAAAGATTGCTCCACAGTTAAATAACCCATCCCAAGCCTCATGAGCAGGGGTTTAGTGGAGGAGAAGGCAGCTAGAATAGAGAAGAGATCCCTAAGAAAATGATGGCTGGAAGAATTGGTTGGGATGGGAGATGTGTGCTGAAAGTAAATAATTGACCAAACATAATAACCTCTCAGTGTCTGTATTGCAAACCATAATGCCCAAAAGTAGAGAGAGAGTATGAGGAATATTGTCTGCCATGGTAGCAGTGGGAGGGTGGGAAATGTGTGGGGGGTGGTGTAGCGGGGACATTGGTGGTGGGGAATGTGCACTGGTGAAGGGATAGGTGTTTGATCATTGTGGGATTGTGACCCAAACACGAAAGCTTGTAACTATCGCATAGTGATTCAATAAAATTAAAAAAAAAAAAAAAACTCCAAGCAGGATTATTCCCAAAGGACTTCTCAATAAGGGCATGGAGGTACAGAAGGTAAAGTGTTTTTCAATTTGAATCTAAACAATAGTTCAACAGGCAGGTAGTTTGCATTGCATGTGGTTGACCCAGGTTCGATCCTTGCACACATTATGGTACCCTGCACCACCAGGATTGATCACTGAGTGCACAACTAGGAGTAAGTTTTGTTCTTAACAAAGAAATTGCATGGTTCTGTTTGCCCCTCTTTTACTCTTCCCTCTTTCATGAACATTCCAAGGTCTAGCTGGGAAAAACTCCTTGCACTGTGTTTCTTATGAGGAGAGCATACAGAACTGATGTGGTCCTAACCTTCAGTCCTGAGGTCAACTCCTGCTGACTCTAACAGAGTTATAACAAAGATAATCTTAGCAAGGCATTGTACAACTCACTAGAGAAGCAATAAAAATGCACAGACACAAGAGCTGTAACCCATCCCAAGCTGACTTATGATTCACGTCAGTCACAGCAAAACCTGATAAATTATTATTTGTACATGCTTACCAGTTTACTTCTATGCATAATTAGCACTATGGTCACTTAAAGTTTATTTTAAAAAATAGAGTGATCAGTGAGCTGCAGGCCTCTCCGCTCATGGGCACCACTGTCATGGCCCTGGGCCACCAAGACTGTGGAGAGGATTGGTTCCAACCCAAGCTCAACTACAGAGGGCTCAGCTGGGGCCAAAAACTGACTGTGACCTTGTCCTGTGGCCGCCCCTCTGTTCCAGCCACGGCATGGGAGGATTACATTTGGTTCCAGGTACTGGTGACTCTGAAAGGTTTCCATGAATGAACAAAGCTGCTGCTTTTACCATGAAATCAATAGCTAAGTTATTTCTCCCCTGTGTGTTGGCACCAAGTCTTCCCCATCTCCTGCTTCAGTTGCTGCCTTCTGGCTCATGTGTCCTCTCTGACCTTCAGGTGGGGGCCATCATGGACTTCAAGAGGCTCTTTGAGTCTTAGATGGAATTTCCGAGTGGGTGCCTGCCCAGCACTGCTCTTTGGGCTTAGAAAGCAAATCTGGGCTCACGGGTAGACACACTTAGGAAAGTGACTCTTTTCTGCTCTTTGCCATGTCTTTCCAGGATTCTGAACCAGATTTTTGATGTGGGTATGACTCAGGAACTGAAATATAAGATGAATGAATTTTTATTTAAATTTCCCCAACCCCTTAGCTTTAAAAAAATAGTGATCATTACATTATTTCCTTACACATATTCTTGTGCAAGAAATTGCTAATACATTTTTTTCTTGTTTGTGGACCACACACACTTGGTAGTGCTCAGTGGACAAATGTAAGGACCAAAAGTAGCCCGCTGATATGTTAAAAAAAAAAAAAAAACAGAAGATTTGTTTTGTTTTGTCTGCAGCTGAAAACCTGCCACCACTATAAAAACTTTTGATAGCTCAAATATGCTTGGTAGGCAAGCCAATAATTAATTTTTTTTACTTTCACAATATATAAATAGATTAATTCTATCCTTAAATATTTTTAGATAGATTTAATATTTTACTCTTTTCTATATCTTTGAAACTTTAAACAGTTATTATTTTTATGAAACTCCTAAATATTCACAGTTTTTACAATTCTATATTGACATAAAACTAACCTGTACTTTAGAGGCTACTGAACCAAATATGTAATTTTTAAAGTACAATTTCATCTAATAAATGCCCATATCTTAGATATAACTTTAAATTCTTGAAAGAAAAATTGTTCATTTCAAACAGTGATTGAACCAATTTTAAATAATAACTCCTGCTAAATTGTCTAGTATTTGAAGTGCATATACTGTAATAGTCTCAATAGAGACACACACCAATAATTAGAGATAGTGCTTTAGCAAGCAGTGTTTTAAGAAATTTGGACTAATGAATTGCAAAATCATTCACAAAATCAGTCATCTATAAAAGCTTTTCTCAATTTGCCTAATGTTGGGGATTTAGATCAGTCATCATAAGATTTTTTAAAGTCTATTACTATCAACCACTTTCTCAGTATCATTCCAAACAAAAGACTGTATATTAAAGCTTAGGTTCCATTATCTTTGAAAGATAAGGACAAGCTCAGAACGATCTCACTTGTATGTGGCATTTAGAATAAATTGGAAGAGGGAGAGCTCTGTCTAAAAGGGGAAATCCCTAGATCACCCTTGGCTCCAGATTATAGGGAGGAGAGAACAGAAACCTGGGATGTGGAGAGACAAATTGGAAGCAAAGGGAACAGGGGTTGAAGGAATTCAGGTATATTAGTGACGTGAAAAAGGCTATAGCTCAAAGAAAATTAAAGAACACTACTCAAGAAATAAAAGAAGACACTAGGAAATGGAGACACATCCCTTGTTCATGGATAGGAAGGATTAACATTATCAAAATGGCAATACACCCCAAAACATTATACAGATTTATTGCAGTCCCTATCAGGATCCCATGACATTCTTCAAAGAAATAGACAAAACACTCCTGATAATATATGGAGCAATAAACCCCCACAAATAGCTAAAGCAATCTTTGGGAAAAAGAAGATGGGTGGCATTACCTTCCCCAACTTCAAACTGAATTACAGAGAAGTAATAATTAAAACAGCACGGTATTGGACTAGAAACAGACTGGTAGACCAATGAAAGAGAGTTAAATATTCTGTCACAGACTCTCAAATATATGACCACTTAATCTTTGACAAAGGAGCAATAAATGTGAAGTGGAACAAGGAAAGACTCTTCAAGAAGTAGTGCTGGGAAAACTGGACAGCTACCTGTTAAAAAAAAATGAACTCTGACCTCTGTCTATGCTAGGCAGAAAAGTCAGATCAAAGTGAATTAAAGATCTTGATATAAGAGCTGAATTCATAAGGTACATAGAGGAAAATGTAGGCAGAACCCTCCTTGACATTGAAGCTAAAGACATCTTTAAGGATGAAGCATCACTGACCAAGTAAGCGGAAAAAAACATAAACAAATGGTACTACATTAAACTAAGAAGCTTCTGCACCTCAAAAGAAACATTGACCAAAATACAAAGAAATCCCATGAAATGGGAAAAAATATTTGCCTACTACACATCTTAACTGTCACTGTCACTGTCCTCCTGTTCATTGTTGAATTTATGACTTATTGAAAATATGTAGCACTGTAGCACTGTCTTCCCATTTTTCATTGATTTGCTCTAGTGGGCACCAATGATGTCTCCAATGTGAGACTTTTTGTTACTGTTTTTGGCATGTTGAATATGCCACAGATAGCTTTCCAGGCTCTGCCATGTGGGCAGGATACTTTTGGTAGCTTGCCAGGCTCTCCGAGAGGGACAGAGGAATCTAACCCAGGTTGGCTGTGTGCAATGCAAATTCCCTGCCCACTGTGCTCTCGCTCCAGTCCACCCATTTGATAAGGGGTTAATATCCAGGATATACAAGACACTGGTAGAGTTGTACAAGTAAAAAACCTCCAACCCCATCAAAAAGTGGGGAGAAGAAATAAACAGAAGCTTCCTCAAAAAGGAAATACAAATGGCCAAAAGGCACATAAAAATGATCTACATCGCTATTCATTGGGGAGATGCAAATAAAATCAATAATGAGATATCATCTCACATCACAGAGATTGACATGCATCAAAAGAACAAGAAATAGTATTGCAGGGTCATAGGGAAGCTAGTTTTTGAAGGAACGCCCATATTGTTTTCCAAAAGTTGGCATTTCCACCAACAATGGAATACCATGCAGTGGTGAGGAAAGATAAAGTCATGAAATTTGCTTATAAGTAGATAGTCATGGAGAGTATCTTGCTAAGTGAAATGAGCCAGAAAGAGAGGAACAGATATAGAAGGATTGCACTCATTTGTAGAATATAAAATATCATAATATGAGACTTACACCCAAAGACAGTAGACACAAAGGCCAAAAATATTGTTCCTTAGTTGGAAGCCTGCCTCATGAGCTGGGGGAGAAGGCAGATGCAACAGAGAAGGGATCACTAAGTCAATGATGGTAGGAGGGATCATTCGGGATGGGAGATGTGTGCTGAAAGTAGATAAAGAAACAAACGAGATAGCCTCTCAGTGTCTATATTGCAAACAATAATGCTCAAAAGGAGAGAGGGGGGGGAGAGAGAGGGAGGGAGAGAGAGAGAGTGATTATGGGGGAAGGTGTCTGGAGTATGGGGGAAGGTGTCTGCCATAGAGTCAGGGAAGAGTTTAGATGCAGGGTGGTATACTGGGGGCATTAGTGATGGGAAATGTGCACTCGTGGAGAGATGGGTGTTTGATAATTGTATGACTGAAACTCAAACAAAAACTTGGTAACTGTTTCTCATGGTAATTCAATTGAAAAAGAGGGTATAGCTAAATATTCATGTACATAGCATTGAAATCATGTACATAGCAGTGTGTTTTTAGGGGAATGCATATGTGTATGCACATCAGTGTTTGTATAAATACATTCAAATCATTGTGATTAGGAGTGTTTTAAAATAGATAATACTGTTTCCAGTGGAATACAACTGGTAAAGAAATTATATAATCTGTATATTTGATTCCATTATTTTTCTTCCAAATGTAAATGAATTAAATCATATTTATTATGGTGAAGATTCAACTTTTAAACAAAAACCCTCTTATTGGAACAATAAGAACAAACATCAATATTTATTAGATAATGAATTTTTCTCTGAAAGGAATCCCATTGCTCTGTTTGCCTTGTTGCCTTTTTCTATATTGTGGTAAACTTCTTTCCTTTCCTCTGTCATTTACCTGAGCCATACTGAAGTGACGATGCTTGGAGTAATGCAGGGAGTCTGAATGGTTTCAAAGTCAAAGGTGTTTTTAGGGCAGTTTTAACATTTCTTTGTTAATAATGCTTCCTCACAGCCAAAATTTTCTCTCTCTTCTCCCTCCGTCTCTCCTTCCCTCCCTCCCTCTCTCTCTCCCTCCCTCCTTCCTTCTTTCCCTCTCTGGCGCTCTCTCTCTCTCTCTCTCTCTCTCTCTCTCTCTCTCTCTCTCTCGTGCTCACTCTCTGTGTATCTTTGTGTCTATGTCTGTCCCTTTCTCTCTGTTTCTCTCTCTCTCACTCTCTCTCTCTTACTCTGAAGTATTTTACAAATTCAGATCTTGTGTTCAGAGTTAGAACTACTGATTTTTGACCAGTTTATTCCTTATGTTTAACTATCAGCAGTTTAGGTGTTTATCTATCCTTAAACTAGATTCCTAAAGTCAGTCCCTAGATTTCAGCACACCCTAACCTTAAAAGGGCTGACTCCCAATAGGTGCTCAAGAGATCTGGGGGCTCCAGTTGATGATTCTGGACCAACCAGGTGGGAGAGGCTGAGAGCTATTTCGGTACAAAACCTTGAGGATGGTTGATGCTCCAGCTAATTACTGTGGGGGTCTCGACCCTACCAACTCCGTGAAGGGGACCTACAAGGCCATCCCCTGGTTAGTTGGGAGCCACCAGGGCTGCATGCAGAGGTGGTCAGGGGAGCTTGTGGTGCTGGAAATTAGTCTGGATTTGGTGCATAACCGCTCTACAATCTCTGGTCTCACTACCACAATTTGGTTATTCTAGGTCTTGCTTCCTCCTTCTTCCATAGAGTAACTCACTCCATGGTCATTTTACTTGTCTGTTTAATCATTGTGGCAGGAGATGATTTAGTAAACCATTAGTAAAGTTTTCAAAGTTATTATAAACAAGGATCATCCTTTTTTTTAATCTCAATATTAGTCTTCTCACTCCCCATAATTGTATTACTAAGTCATGGCCTCATATTTTATTTTTAATAAAGCAGCACCCTACTTCAAAAGCCACTTTCTATATTAGATTGAATACAAAACTACTTTTTTATTTAGTTAGGAATTATTTTTAATAATGAGAAAGCAAAACTTTTCATCAAATAGCCTCCGGTCTATTATTTCAATGAAATAAAAAATGTAATGTTCAACAAAGCAATTACTTTATAGTAAATATGTAAAAATTGCAAAAGTAGAAAGACAGCTTGAGAACTAATGAGAATGAAATATAACAGTGACGTCTCATTAAAAAGAGAAAGAAAAAAGATCAATAATATCTATGAAAATACTTTCATGGCTCTTTTAAAAAAATTGACTTATGTAACTAAATTTGTCTTCTAATATAATTAGAGTAAAACAAAAATGAAAGAAAACTTTGAAATTGACAAAAATTATTTTTTTTACTAATGAGCTACATAATTCTGATGTTTTAGATGAAGTAACAAAGTTGTTTAGAAAGAGCTACTGACTCATAATATACACTTTGAATCAAAAGTAATAAAAAAAATTCCCATAGAAGTTGTAAGAATAATAACATTAATTAAAGACACCCAATGCATTATTTAAGTGTGCGAAAAGAGAGATGTTTGAGTATTTCCTAAATTAAGAAAAAGGGGGAGAGGCTTTACTAAAGAATGGAAATTCAAGAAATTGATTTTTACTAATTATAAAAAATAGAGATGGTCTCAAAAAAGCAAATTCAAGAAGTAAATGAGTCCAGGAAATAGCATTGCCACTTTCAGAAATAATTCCTTCTACATTTTCTAAATGTTTATAGAGAACAGGAAAAAGAATAAAAAAGACTATCTAAGCTCTGTGCTACATATTGCAAAATTTCAATCTACTAATATGAAAATAGAAAATCAGAATATTGAGAGTTTAAAAGCACACTTCTAGAATACAAAATAAAGGAAAATCTTTTAAGATGTATTTTGCTTTTATGAAAAGATAAAATAAAATATTAATATAAGTTTGAAGATAAATGTGGATAAATTAAACACTAAAACCAGTTATGAAACCATATAGCTTTTATTTTTAATTGCATTTTATTTTTTGTTGGTGGCTATATCAGAAGATATGTGACAATAGTTGTATAATATCTTAGTTGTACAATATGGCTAAGTGCATTAAAATTGAGGACCAAGAATCAAAATATTGTAATGTCTATTGTACCACTCACTGAATATGTTATGAAAGTTGGATTTGTCTAATTGGAAATGAGATTTAATGATTTTAATATTTTATTAGCAAAATTCATGTCAAACATTTTAAATTTTTGTAAACCATTTCTACTGGCACTTGAGTTATTTTTTCAGATGCCTCTTTTTTTATATCATGTTAAATATATCATAGGTTTATAAAGATGTAATTTTATAAATAATTTTATTTTGATCTATATGTTTTCAATGACAAAGCACCATTTTCCAACTTGTCATTTTAGGTATCTTTTCTTCATGTGGATATGTACTTTCATTATAATCTATAGAAGATGATTACAGTAGATGTAAAAGTTTGTGGTATCTATGTTTAAAGTCACTGCACCCAACCACCATCAAAGTGCCCATGACACTCCACCACTGTCTTTATGGAGTGGCACATCTGGTCCCATGTACATTATCCTGCACTACTTTGCACACTGTTAATCAGTTTTATAATTCAAGGCTAGGGGTTTTTACTGTTTGATACTATTGTTTTGCCTCTCTATAGTCCACAGATGAATGAGATCATTTAGTATTTGTTCTGTGACTTATTTTGTTGAGCAAGATACACTCCAGTTTCTTTCTTGTTGCAGCAAACTGCATGCTTTCATTGTTTCTTAGAGCTGTATTCATTGTGTATTTGTACCATTATACATTCTATTCTATTCTATTCTATTCTATCTATCTATCTATCTATCTATCTATCTTTCATATATCTATCTAAAATTCTTTTTCCATGCATCTGTTGTTGACTATTTGGGTTATTTCCATATCCTGCTTTTTCGTATTTCTCTTGCCCCTCCTCAGTAGATTAGAATATTAAGACATTTTATAGTTAAGCAAGCAGAAGGGAAGCTATAAAAAAGATTATAGGAGTAATAAGTGAAATTGAAAACAAGAGGGGCAAGAGAAATAGTACAGGTATTGACCCATGTTCAGTTCCTGAAGATGGTAGGGTGGGTATCCCCAGCACTGCAAAGTTGGACCAACAACCATCCTCAGGCTCCTGCACTGAACCCCCATACAATACTCTGAGCTCCACCAAAAGTCATCCCTGAGTCTCCTAAAATACAAAAACAACTCAAAAAGACATACACATATCTATGTTCGTTCCAGTGGTCCATCATAGTAAACTGGACATAAAAAGTGCACTATGCTATTGATGAATGGCTGTTTCTATAAGAGGCATGTTCCGAGTACCAAGACTTTTGTGTGGGGTCCCTCTAATCAGTCAAAATCAGCAAGAGAATGGCTGTTAACTCTGTGACTCTTTCAATCAGCCCTTTCTCCCTGTCTTGATGGTAAACTCACTCCTTTGCAAGTATTTCTCCATGTACTGCTTCAGTAAACATCATCTTCTTTATGCTTTGTTCTTAAATCAAATGGAAATCATTCCAGACAAGCAAAAGTATGTCTTTTGTCTCATAAAATATGATGCCTTTTAATATGCCTCACTTTAGAGTAAAAAAATCATATGCTTACTACTTTAGAGTAAAAGGATAATTCTTCAGATTTCACAGAGTGATCTGACACTCCCAGTGAAAATAAGTAGATCAATATATTGTGATTAGTCAGAGAAATTCTAAGATTTTTTTCAGGTTAGGTCACCTGCAGGAAATTACTAACTTTATTCTAATAGGAGTAATTTTCTAAAAAGTGTCAGACAGCAAAACTACTAGAAACTTCTATTTTTAATAATTATTTAACCATGTGCTAAATATGTAAGCTTAAAATTTGGTAAAATGTGTTGATAAACTGCAGGGGAATGGATAAGAAATTAGAAAACAAAGATTGAACTCAAAAGTAAATAAATACTTTATTATAATATGTAGATTTTAAAACCAGTATTTGAAATCCCCCACTATATATTTTGTATGAAACACTTGTTATAATGAGTGTAATTTAGAAGGAATGGATACACTGATGAGTTAATGGAGATAGAATGATCTCAGTATTCTTTCTCTCACGCAAATGTGCTCAACCAATATTTATAATATCCACCTTTCCTAAACCAGACGTGTGATAGGAAACTTTAAATGTGATAGAAATCCAAGAAATTTGTTGAAAACAATGAAGATGTCTTTATCATTTACCTAATCTTCTATTCTAAAAGATATATTGCCTAACTGAGTGTTATTTACTTAGCAATCTGACTTCTTGATAGTATTTCTCCTGTCAAAATCTCCTAGTTTTTCCAGTGAAATATGAAAGCCTGATGTTATGAAACTTACAGATAAGCCATTACTGTCTATTTGGTCAGTACAGGCTCTCTATCTGGGCCCACTCTTGGTTAAAATGGCTTGTCATATTTAAAGTGTAAAATATTAAACCTGTATTTCAATGATTTACTATAAAATATGCCATTTTATGCTTACATTTTGAAAATACTGGAGATATCTGAAATTTTCTATGTTTTGGATATCTTTAAAACTTTTACTTCAGAAATACTCTGCAACTCTAAATTTCGTAGACACATATATTTATAGAATATCCAAACATTATTTTAGTTCAGATATGTGGAAACAAGATTGAAGGAATTAGCCTAATACGAATTCTAAGGCTAGAAGAACAAGACCAAAAACAGGATGGAAAATCACAGAACCAAGGCTGCAGAAATCTATACTGTGTTGTGAAATCTGCTCTAGTTAATTGGCAGTGTTACCTTGGCAAGGCATTTTACTGATTCCATCTTTGTTTTTATTATCTCTATAATAAAGAGCTTATAGCATAAAATTTAAGGCCAATCTTTGGGCTAAGTCAGATTTAGTCCCAAGCAAGTTATTTTTAAAGAAATTTATTTTCAAATGCAAATTAATGCATTTCCTTTAATACAAACAAATCTGTGACTACATAAAAGATCTAAATCTGTAATAAGTTCTCAAATTAAGAAAGTTCCCCTCTTATAGTTCCGGATGGGAGATGTGTGTTGAAAGTAGATAAAGGACCAAACTTGATAGCTTCTCAGTATCTGTATCGCAAACCTAAAGTAGAGAGAGTATGGGGGAAATTGTCTGCCATAGAGGCAGGGGGAGGGGTGAGATGGGGGGGGGGGCGTTACTAGGGATGTTGGTGGTGAAAAATGTGCACTGGTGAAAGGTTCAGTGTTCGATGATTGTATGACTGAAACTCAAACATGAAAGCTTTGTAACTGTATCTCATGGTTATTCAATAAAAAAATATGAAAGGGAGAAAGTTCCCCTCTTGTACAAGAAATAGTACAGCAAATTTGGTGTTTTCTTGCACTTACTTTACAAGAATATGATTACTGGTACCACATATGGTCCCCCGACCTCACCAGCAGTGATCCTTGAGCACAGAGCTATGAGTAATCCTCAAGTACAACAGGATGTGTCCACTATTTTTTTAAATGGAGGCAATAAAAATTTGAACTTGACATTAAATTTGAGTGACTTAAGTTGTATAATTTCTCTTTGCTTTTTTATTTTAAGCATGTGTATTATAAACTGAAGTCTGAAACAAAAAAAGCAACATAGACAAAAACTAAGGAAATAGTTGTGTAAGCATAAACTTTAATAATAATGAATCTTTATTATTTCATTACATTTTATTAACCTTAATTACTGAAATAAATGGTTAGTAACAGAGGAAGTCGAGCAACTGGCAAATTGGTATTTTGCTCACAATTAATATATTCCTTGGAGGTGGGGGAAGATGGACCACACCTAATAACGCTCAGGTCCTACTGCTGGATCTGTGCTGAGAGGTCACTTCTGGGCCAAGCACAGGGGACTACATGCAGGGATAGAGAAGGAGTCAGTAGCACACAAGACAAATACTTTACTACTATTGCTCCTGTATTATTTCTCCAGTCCACAATATAAACTGTTAAATAATATTTTTTCTACATGAGTATATTTCTTTTTTTTATTTTTAGTGAAACACCATGAGGTACAGTTGTAGATTTACGATTTTTTGTGCTTGGGTTTCGATTATACAATGATCAAATACCCATCCCTCCACCAGTGCCCATTTTCCACCACCATGGATAATATCCCTCCCACCCCCACCCCTCCCATCACACCCTGCCTCTGTGGCAGGGCAATTCCTTGTGTTCTCTCTCTCCTTTTGAGTGTTGTGGTCTGCAAAAGAGGCTTTGAGTGGCAAACATGTTCAGTCCATAGTCTACTTTCAACATGCATCTCCCCTCCTGGGAGGATCCTCCAAACACCCTTTATTTGGTGCTCCCTTCTCTATCTGAGCTGCCCTTTCCCCTAGAATGCCTGGCTGGCCTCTAAGCTATGAAGTAATCCTCCTGGTGTTGGTCTCAGCTATTCTTGGGTATTAATCTCATATTTTGTTTCTTTATATTCCCCAGATGAATGCAATCTTTCTATGTCTATCCCTCTCTTTCTGACTCATTTCGCTTAGCATGATACTTTCCACGTTGTACCACTTGTATATAAATTTCATGACTTCATCTTTTCTAACAGCTACATAGTACTCCATTCTGTAGATGTACCAAAGTTTCTTTAACCAGTCATCTGTTCTTGGGCATTCAGGTTTCTTCCAGGTTCTGGCTATTGTAAAGAGTGCTGCAATGAACAAACAAGTGCAGATGTCACTTTGACTATACATTTTTGCCTCTCTGGGATATATTCCCAGGAGTTGTATTGCTGGGTCAAATGGGAGCTCAGTTTCTAATTTTTTGAGAATCGTCCATACTGTTTTCCAGAAAGGCTGAACCAGTTGACATTCCCACCAACAGTGAAACAGTGTCCCTTTCTCGCCACATCCGCGCCAGCATCGGTTGCTTTTGTTCTTTTGGATGTGGGCCAGTCTCTGAGGTGTGAGATGGTATCTCATTGTGGTTTTGATCTGCATCTCCCTGATAATTAATGATGTAGAACATTTTCTCTACATGAGTATATTTCTTGTTGGTCTAATTCATTAATGGTATTGAGTTCAGACCTGACACTTGAGCTTCTTTTTGGACAGAGAATACACCCACTGTTCTCAGGGTTTACTTCCAGCTCTGCGTTCAGGGATCTATTCTAGTAGGTCTTGGAGGGCATATGGGATGCTGTGGATAGAACCTTATGCTAGTAGACTGTATGCCAGGTAAGTGCCCTACCCCCTGCTGCACTATCACGACAGCCCTCAGCACCTGCGTTTCTTGAGTTTTTCCATTTTCTTCTTTGGTATTTACTGATTTCTATCCTGATTTTTATTATCTTTTCTCTTTTATTTACTTAAGCTTATGATGCTCTTATTTCTCTAGTTGCTAAGAAATTAGAAAGTGAAAAAGCTTAGATTATTGGTTTTAGAGAAATATAGTTTGTAATGTCTCTATTTCAAGTTAAAAACTTCTTTTAAAATATAGCTTTTACTATATCCCACACAGTATTTTTATAGTCACAAAATATTTTCATTTTCATTATGATTGCTTCATTGACATAATTAGTAACATTTCATTCTAACCCATTTGAATAATTTCCTAGTTATCTTTCTATTTTTGGTCTCTAATTCTATTTTGTTCTGAAAACATGCTTCATGTAATTTCTATTTTAAAATTTGATAGCTTGTTTTATGACCCCAAAGGTGGTAAATCTCGGTGAAGTCTCATGTGAACTTGAGAAAAAAAGTGACTATTATATATTCTGCTAGTGTTGGATAGAGCGTTCTATAAATGTCATTTAGAACAAGTATATTTATAGTGTTGTTCAGGTCAACCACATCACACTGATTTTCTTTCAGCTTGACCTATCAATACTGAATGAAAGACACTGAAACATCCAACTAAAGTAGTGGATTTTTATGTTTTTCTGCTTATTTCTAGCATTTTTTTCTTCATGTATTTTATCATTTTGTGTTTAGATGCATTTTTAAAAAAATTAAGGACTGAGATTTTTTCATTATTTAACATATATCTTTATTTCCAATAATATATTCTAGTTCATATGTTCAATTGTGAAAATCATCTGAAATTAATATGATTGATATTTGTTTAATTAGTGTGGTAGTATGCATTTTTAATATTTTGCTAGCATTAATTCTGCTTTAATGTCTTTAAAATTGATTGCTTAAGAGCAAAATTAAACAAGTGAAATTACATCAAACTGGAAACTTTCTGTAGAGCAAACATGACCTGTGAAGATGAGAACATTGACTTCAGAAAGATAGTTGCAACCCATATATCCTAAAAGGGGTGAATATCTATAACATATAAATAACTTAGAACGAAACAACAACAGCAGAAGTCAAATGATACCACACAGGATTGGATAGAGTTTGGAAAAGATATTTCTCAGGAGAAAACAAAAACATACAGATATCCAAACAGCATATGAAAAAGTTCTGGTCATTATGTATTATTAAGGAATCAAAACTGTAGTGATATCTATAATCTTACGCTATGAGAATCTTGACAAGGGTATGTAGAAAAAGGAACTCCCATTGGTGGGAATCTAAATAGATGCAGCCATTATGGAAAATAAGAAGAGGTTTGTCAAAATATAAAAATAGCATTACATATATATATACAGCAACTCCACTTTTAGTTTTTTTTCTCCTTTGGAGTACAAAAGTACTCATTTGAAACTATTTATATACCCCTTTGTTCAGTACAGTCTTGTTTACAATAGCCAGATTGGAAGCAACCTAAATGATATAGGCAAATGAATGTGTAAAAAGATGTGATGGGAATTGGAGCTATAGCACAGCTGGTAGGGCATTTGCCTTACAAGTGGCTGATCCGTGTTCGATTCCCAGTATCCCATATGGTCCCCTGAGCACCACTATGGGTAATTCCAGAGCCAGGAGTAGCCCACATGCATCACTGGGTTTGACCGAAAAAGGAAAAAAAAAAAGACGTGATGGACATACATAATGCATACACAATGGAATAATAGCTGTAAAAAAGACAAAATTTTGCAGAAAATAGTTATACCTGTAATAACTTTAGTTAAATCAATAATAAAGAGTAATGAAAATATCATTAGATTTCATTCATATGTGGATTAAATGATTCTAGAAATAAGCAATGAACTAAACCAAATAAAATGGAAACAACCCTTTAATTTTCACTAAAGAATTATTTTTAATCAAAAAAGAAGCAGTTGACAGTGCGAAAAAATGAGTGGAGGGTGCAGAGTAGATGCTTCTGGAGGTTGGCTGAACTTTGGTAATGGCAAATATATTCGAAGAGGTATACAGCCATATTCGTCATATTTACACTTTGAAGTAAGTCAATGTTACCTCATAAATAAGCAAACAAAATGTATTTCTTTTAGACAAAATGTATTGGATCTGATATTTTAAATTAATTACAATTCTTTTAATTGCTTTACTTATAGTTTCATATGTTAAATAACTATTGTGTAGCTTGATAAATACATAGCATATTTAAAAAATTATTTTTTGTTCAGCGAGTTCTGGTCAGGGTCTAGCCTTGATGTAGCTCTCAGGAATCACTCATGGTTGAGCTATTTTCACCAACCTCATTCAAGGCCAACTCCTATCCACTGTCCTATATGGTTTCCAAACTTATTCTTTTATTTGTTTTCAATTTACCCTCTTTGTCTGACTTTGCTGGGGTGCTTTTTGGTTCTTGGGTTTATTTTTTGGTGAAGCAAGGTTTCTTTTTTTTTTGTTAAAACATTTAGAAAGATGTGTGAGGAATGAAAGAGGAATACATGTTGAAGAAATAAAGAACACGAGTGGAAAATGCAAACAATGAAACAGAGAGACAAGCAAGCAGATATATGCGTAGGGAGAACAGAGTAGGGGGAATGGGAGGTGGGAGGGATACTGGGATCCGTGGTGGTGGGAAATGGGCACTGGTGGAGGGATGGGTATTTGATCATTGTTTAATTGAAACCCAAGCACAAAAATTTGTAAGTCTACAACTGTACTTCATGATGTCTCAATAATAAAAATCAAAAAAAAAAAAGAAGCAAACCCTATTTGGCTGTTTTAGTTAAGCATTTTAAAATATAGTCTTTCTGTATACATTAATCATATCAATTTTTAGTTACTTTTAGTAGTTGCTTTAGATACAGTGTTTCCCAGAGTGAACAAAACTTTCCATGCCCACGTCTCTGGAACTGTCCAGAGGCAGTAGTAGCATTAGGTGTAATTAGGGAGGTGCTCCAATTTGTTCACTTAAACTAGATTTTCGGGGCATACTGAGTGACTTTTTTTCTGGTAAAGCAGGGATAGATCAAAGTCTAATAAGTTTGGGGACCTCTGGTCTAGACCTTCCTCTACACATCTGAATTATTCTCTCTTCAAATAATATCATACCTATTTACAAATACTACAGATACCTAAAACAAATCCCAAATCTTCCCTTGTGTTTCTTATAAAATCACTGTATTAATTTTACTTCTGTGCATGATACAATCTAAAAAACATTGACACTTATCAAAGTATGAAGTTACCTATAATATAATTAATAATTATTTGATTAATCATGCTTGTTCATTTTCTCTTTATGTTTATCTAAGTTTCTAACTTATGTCCTTACCTTCTGTTTATAAAACATCTAAGATTTACAGGACAAGGATTCAGGGCCTGGAACAATATCGCAGCAGACAGGTTGTTTGCCTTGCACTCAGCAGATCTGGTTCTATCCAGGGCATTCCATACAATCCTCCGAGTACTGCCAGGAGTAATTCTGAGTGCAGAGCCAAGAGTAATCCCTGAGCATGACTGGGTGTGACCTAACAGAAAAATTAATTAAGCAATTAATTAATGAAAGATAAAATTTACAGGGTAAATATGGCTGGATAATAAATTCTCCCAGTTTTTATTAATGTAAGAAAAATATTTATTTCTCTTTCAATTTTGAAGGATGATTTTAACAAATACAGAATATTTTTAAAACATTGAATATATTTACAACAAACACAAATGTTTCACATTATATTTTGTCAACCATTATTTATGATCATAAATCTTTTGACATATTTCAGACTTTTGTTCTATCTCTGGTTTGAACATATGTTTAGTTGTATTTGGTTGTTAAATTTTATTTTTGTTTTGTTATTGTATGTTTAGATTTGTTTAATAGCATTAGTTTCACAAGTGTGTCTTGTTCAGTGTTTCACTGATTTTGGAAACTTTTAATTTATTAATACTTAATACAATTCTTCTGATTCTCATTTTTCTTTTCAGATTTTCTTTTGAAAATATTTCACATTTTTGAAATTTTCCTCAAGTCCTTAAATATTCTGTTCTACCTTTTCTCGTATTGGTTCCTCCTTGTTATTCTCTTTGTTTTAGTAAGTTGAGGAGGGGAAAACATTCTCTAATATTCCAGTTTAATTATTTCAATAGCCTGAATTTTAGAGCTTTGATCTTCACGCATATTCTTCAGGTGGTGTAACACTTTTTGCTTCGTATTTCCCTGTTCCCTTCTTTATCTACAGTGTTCCAGAGTCCTATTTACTTTTTTTTCTCCCTTCTTAATAAAAAACTGTAATCATTAGGATTAGATTTTAAATTGTTTTCTGGAGAGCTCTGGACATAGTGCTTAAAGATTATTCTTCCCTTCTCCCTAATGAGATTTCAAGAGCATCCTTATTTGATCTTCACTGTGAAAAACTTAGGGGATTCTAAGGGGTCAATTCCATAAAAATACTGGTGCTTCCCAAGACAGCTGGAATAAGGATTTTCTTACTTTCTTGCTAGTCCACATTAATCAATCCATCAAATATTCCATCAATTCATCAAGATTCCCCTTGAAGTGTTCCTACCAATTTTCTATCCCAATGCTATTTTCTCCAGAAAAGCATATCTGGATTGCTAGACGTTCATGCACCAGTTACAAGACAATCCTGAGATCTTCAAATTCATTTCTCTGATTGTTCCTAGAAATAAGTGACTTTTAGCTTTTCCAACATTGTATTGTTGTTAGAATGATGTGATTCACCAGCTTTTTCCTTATTACAAATAAAACTCAAAGGAAAATAAAATGTTTTTAATCGTAGAATTCTTTAGTCATGGTTTGCAAATGCAATGGTCTACTTGACTGGCTATTTAAATGCTATCTAGAAGGTTTCTTAGGAAAATAAATCTCTAAGGGCCATCAGAAAAATTGTAAACCAGACAAAGAATTAAAAACATTCTTCATTATTTTTTTGCAAAAGCATTTAGAAATGCATCGTTGAGTGATTTTTTATAGTGAAAAGATCAAAGAGCACACGTTTTCAAACATAGATGGTATAGTCTACTGCACAAATAGGTTATATATAGAAAGTACACCCTATAAGTGGTCAATTAGTCACCAAGTTTCTCAATATAGCACACGACTGCAAAAATGTAAAGCAGTCACTGGAAACTTGAATAGTCTTTTTCACGTATCTTTAAGAGTCTGGTACCACAGAATACGAGAATGAAATTTTCGATTATCATCAATTCATTTTACATCTAAGATTAAAAAAGTGTACCATATTTAACTATAATTAAGGTATATATTGAAATTATAAAAAAAGATTTCAAAGTATAATATATGCAAGCATTAATTAGTTTAGTTAAAACAATAAAACAATTCATTTATATCATTGGCAGGAAAGGAACACCCAAAGACACTTTTAAAATTCTCTAGCAGAAAATGGTTTAAATTAGTTAGTTATAGTTATAATTGGGGAATTGAAAAACATAATATGTAAAGCTCTAAACCATGTTGAATATAAACATTAACTCAAATTCCAGAAGGTGTCTCAACATAACTCTACCTTAAACAAATAGAAACCTAGAAAGTTTGATAAAGTAAAAAATTATTTACCTGTTAACTGGATCTCATTCACTGTCACTGTCACTGTCCTCCCGTTGTTCATCGATTTGCTCGAGCAGGCCCAGTAACATCTCCATTGTGAGACTTGTTATTACTGTGTTTGGCATATCAAATACGTCATGGGTAGCTTGCCAGGGTTTGCCATGCGGGTGAGATACTCTTGGTAGCCTGCCGAGCTCTCCTAGAGGGGCAGAGGAATCGAACTAGGGTCAGCCATGTTGGTTGCATGCAAGGCGAATGCCCTTCCTGCTCTGCTATTGCTCCAGCCCGACTAGATCTCGTTAATTTTGATTAAATTATATTTATCAATAAAAGCAATTATGAGGGCATAAGAAGTAGAGCAGCAGGTATAGTGCTTGCCTTACATGCAGCCAGCCCAGATTTAATCTCTGGTACCCCTTATGGTTCCCTGAGACCACTAGGAGTGATCTCTGAGCATAGAGCAGAGTAAGGAGTAAGCCCTGAGCATTGTTGGGTGTGGTTAAAAATACAAAATAAAATTGAATTAAAAATTAAATCAATAGTATATATATATATGTGTGTGTGTGATATATATGCATATGTGTGTATCTATATATTGGCATGCATGTATTTCTATCACACTAAAGGTATACTAGCTTCCCCAGGAGATAAGGAAAAGCAAAAGAAAACAAAACAAATCAGAGAGCTCTGAAGATTTAGCCCTCCCCCAAGCTGACATCAGGAAACCTTTGAAACCTAATTTCTCTACCATTTAAGTATTAATTTTCTTAGCCTTCACAACAGATGATGTCATTGTATTACAATCTGTGATAAATTTTACAAACAACTCTGAAGAATTAACAGAAGTGATTTCTTTTATTCAAATATGGTAAGGATATATTGATGGTGACTTTGAATAAAACATTTAGGTTTTTTTTGCCCTATGAAGGGTTCTTTAAATCTAAGCAAAATATAGTGATGTCAAGCCTTGGACCATTTCCAAGCCATTAGTCCTCAATTGGGGGACTAGAATACAACATAACATATTATAAAATAGATAAAAAGATAAAGCAGTAGTTTTTCCTCCAATATTCATTTCAAATTTTTATTTGATGTTTCCCAAATATTTTACAAATGTATGAATGTTCCTCAGCAATCTATGATCAGCATTACTAATTAAATGTGTTTTGCCATGGTGAGAGATAGGGAAATTAGATTATTGGTAATTATACACAAAACAAGGTATTGTGCATTGTATGATTTGCTCTCAACCTTGTACTACTACTTATAAAACCAAAGCAAGACGTGAGTCCAGTGTTATGCATTGTAAATGAAATCTATTACAAGGTTGAAAAGATGCTTCATTGGTCGCACAGAGTACCAGCTCATTTAAAGTCAGCTTAGCGAGTACATTGTCTTCATGGTATATAATAAGATTTCCGGTACTCTGGCTAAGAATAAGGAGATGAAACTTAAATCATACTATATGACACTTCAAAAGGTTTTTTATCTCACCTAATTTAAGATTCATAACTAAAGCCAGGCTGTGATTTTATTCTGACATTTCATCTGCTTAGCATAAGGAAGAGTCATCATGACCTCAGAATCTGAGCCAGCCACAGTCATTCAGCAATCTAATTTTATACTTAGTGGGCCGGAATAGTTTTCATCATTCTGGAAATGTTCTGGTTCATCTAGGAAATACTGGTTCCTGTATTTCATCTTCTTAAATAGATAATGGAGTAGTAGAGATCATGCAGATTAAGTTCATTTAATACTTTTAAAATGTAGATTTAAAAAATCTTGTTAATGAGAATAATCCTCTTTAGGTTTTTTGCCAGATGCTTGGTGACAACTGTTCTCTAGTGCAATTTATCCTGCAGTATTGGCTTCTTGAAGTTTTCCTGACTAAGTGAATCAGAAGTACTTAGAATGCAGTTTCTACTCCTCCCAGTTCCAGGCTGATCTGTTCCACAGACTGAATTAGAATTAACTGCTAATTTTTTTTCTTGTGTACTTAATTTTCCCTCTGTAACTTCATTTTAATCTGACATAATCCTATTCATCGTCTACAATACTCATAACATAATCCATATCATTTAAAAAATTTATGTGTTAAGATTCTGGCTCTTCTGTGGGTAAAAATAATACATTTTTGAATAGAGCAATTGATCCTACTAAATTCTAGATAAAAACTGAGGACCACCATGATTAACCAAAGCATCAGCATTCTTTAGAAACCAGATACAAAAAAATATAAAGACTGAGTTCAGTATATGCAGGTAAAATGTCCAAAGAAAAGCAAAAGAAATATCTCTTTTTATTTTTTTGCTCTTTGGGTCACACCTGGCGATTTAGAGGTTACTCCTGGCTCATGCACTCAGGAATTACTCCTGGTGGTGCTCAGGGGACCAGACAGGATGCTGGGAATTGAACTCAGGTCAGTCACATGCAAGGCAAAAACCCTGCCCGCTGTGCTATTGCTCCAGCCCTGAAGTATTTCTTAAATGAAAATGCTTACACAAATCTTAAATTATCTATTTTTTAACATACTATTTAAACTGTCCTACATCAATCTCTGAAAAATAGTGTATTTGAAACAAATTTTGGGAAAGGGTAAATATCCTTCCAGCCAGTTCCCTTCCTTTTTCCATTTGCAATAGCTCCAAAAGTATCTCCAAATACCTCAGAGATTCTGGGTAACAAATGAAAAGCTATGATTCAATGTATTTTTTCACATTGTTAAATCCTTAGCAGTAACAGTTTTTCTTTAATTATTCTTTTAAATATTTTGCCTCTTGGCAAAGTTTTTAGAAATGCCTTTTGAGATGATGAGGTCAAAGAGAGTTGCGACATTTATTAAAAATGTTTAAAAGGCCAAAATCGTAGGGGATGTGAAGCATGAAATAAAATAATGTTCTACAAGCAGATGTACCAATACCTTCAAGTTAAGAACAAGTTGTATTGAGCACGTTATTACTGAGCCTACAGGTATAAAAAGACATAGAACCTCACAGACATGCATTGTAAGATTAATAGTTCTCCAAATGTGATTTACGGGAAACTTCTTGTCCTAAGGACATTGCAAAATGTCTGTAAGCCCTGGTCTCTCTGCTTATATTATTAACTTATTTATAGCTTGCCTTTTTCCAAAACTGATTTGGTTTTAAAAATACATACAAGGAGGAGTAATTGAGTGAGTGAACTAGCTAAGATCCAGAAGTAAGCATGATTACTATAAAACATCCAAGGATATTTTATTATAGAAAATAATCTATCATTGTTAGAATTGATTTAAAAAAATTAGGATGAGCTTGCAAATTCCTAGTAGGAAAAATTAATTGTGTTTAGTATAGAGTCTATGATTTATCATCTTAGTACTTTCAGTCTAATCTTTGAAGCAAATATATAAATGCCAATTTTTGTGCATTGCCTAAATATTATAGCAAATTGGTTGAACCCTGATACAGAGTTATACAACATAGGAAAACCCATAACACACACTGACATGCTATTGCTGTGATTCAGGCAGCTACAATAGAAGTTATAGGATTAGAGAGATGTAAGAGAGGCAACGTTTTAAAGAATTCTTTTATCTAGAATATGCAGTAAGTGGAGAGGAAACAAGAAAAGATAGCACCAAATCTTTAGTTGACTGAACCACTCTCCAATATTAGAAAGCAAAAGGAAGAGCATGTATTTGAGGAAGGAGAGATGAGTTATCGTTGGACAAATAGGGTTTAAGACTATCATATATATAACTATATTTGGAACTAGGGACAGAGTGAACTTACTCCCAGGATCTTCACTAAGATAACACAATATATCACAGTCTCCTTACATATTTATAACAAATAGCATAGGCAATTTCTTATATTTTTCTCTTTGTAGTCCAAAAATTTTGTTTAAATAAAGGGAAATCAAGATAAATTCCTTAAAATTGTCATCCAGGGAGACATTTTGGAGAGCAGGATTTTGAATAATTTTATTCACAATTGTTTAAGGTTGTGATAGAAATTTCTTCCCTCTGGGTAGTATGCTGAGTTAATTCTGCTGTTTCATTTACTCTTATAACTACTTGCAAGGTACAGGAAATTATAGGATATGGAACAGCAAACATCTTACAGCAAACGGTACTACTTCATTTATTCTTAATGGTTGAGATATTAAATGTGATAGTTATTTTTGTGGTTTACCCATTTAGGCTAACTTAGCAACAGATATTTTAAAAAATACACATATCAGTGTCTAATCAATATTCTGCCTATTAGAATCAGTTTCGAGTTGCAACCCACTTAATTAAAAATTCACTGAAGGGCTGAAGAAACTGTACAGAAGGTTTAGGAATTTGCGTTTCCTGTTCAATGTCCAGTACCATATGCAGTACCATATGGAGTAACCCCTGAACAGAAAGCCCAGAGAGACCCTGAGCACAGTGAGGTTAATCCTCAAATAAAAAGTAAATAAATAAAATTCAATCACATAATGATGTAGTTATATTGTTATTCCTCTAAATCTCAATAAATATTTTAAAGAATTGTGTGTTCTCTCTAGACACATAGCATAGGGGTTAAGTCATTTGCCTTTTTTGTATCCAAGGCCCTGCCTTCACTGACTACAGCACCTTCAAGTGTAACCCAAATTCACAAAGAAATGAACATGAGTATGAGAGAAGAAACACAAAGACACAGTCACACTGAAACAGAGTAGATCATAGTAGTTCATTAATTAGAGATCTAGTCCTCTGGCAGAAGTTTTATCAGTTCTTTGACCAAGTTCTCTATATGTTAACTTACAACCTAGCATTTAGCACTGTCTTCCCATTGTTCATCGAGTTGCATGAGCGGGCCCAGTAACGTCTCCATTGTGAGACTTTACTCCTGTAATTACTGTGTTTTGCATATCCAATTTGTCACAGGGAGCTTGCCAGGCTTTGCCTTACGGGCGAGATACTCTCGTGAGGGCAAGATACTCTCGGCAGCTTGCCGAGCTCTCTGAGAGGGGCAGAGGAATTGAACCCAGCTCGGCCGGGCCTACCGCACGCAAGGCAAACACCCTACCACTGTGCTATCTTACAACCTAGGCATTTGGAAAATGAAGTAGCAATAGCAACAAAGTACGTTTAGCTCTTGAAAATGAAGTAAAGTGATTCTTTTGGCAGCATCCAGCAGGAGGTTATCACAATATAGAGATTGCATATATTTTTTCTGAATTTATTGGTTAACTTGTCAATCTTGAATCTAGTGAATGCTATTCTGTGCAACCATGGGTCTTGCTCATGGCAATTCAACTTTCAGGCTTTAAAAATTGAATTTTCTTCAAAATCTTCCAAAATTATATACTTAATATCTTGTAAGAAATGGGTTGTATTCACCCCTCATTTTTTCATTTGAAGGACAGACCAGAGTCAGATTACATAAACTGATCACTAAATAAAATGAGTGTACAGAGGTGATCTATCTTAGGCTACCTGAGTAAGTGTTCAACTGCAGAATGTATCTCTCTATGAATAAGTCTCAAATCTAGATATATCCAGGAGAGCTGTCATCCTTATGTGCACAGATCTTTACCTAATCTAGTTTTATAAGAAAGAGAAGTTATAGTTTAATAATAATGATTTATTTCTAAATTGAAATAAAAAATTTTATAGTAGTGGTGAAGTTTTACACACACATACCAATACAGAATATCACTGGGTGGTTTTAGAATATTTAGAAGAATTGATGGCAACATCATAATAAAAATGTATGGCATTTGGATGTTTTGCAACTATTACAATGTTTAGATGTTCTGGGGATATTATGAAAATAAGTATTACCCAACAAAATACAGAAATTCGGGAAAAATAAAACTTTAATATACCCTATTATAAAATATCTTGATTCAAATATCCACAAACATTTCTTCAAAGATACTGTTACTGGTTTAGGAGCAACTAAATTCGACTGCTTAAATATTTTGAGTCTAACATTTTAAATTCAAATACTACTTGAGAAATGATTACTAATCCAGTGATTATTAATTAAAATGTTATACACCTGATAGAAAACTAATGGATTCTGCATTGTGTACTGAAGTAAATTGCTAACACATATAAAAATTAGAACCTTCCTAATGACTGGAAATAGAAAACAGAGCAGGTATGTATCGGAAGGATTTAAAAACATTATTCATCTTTATTATAAAGAAAGGCTTGGGATGAATAATGGCTAATATTGAAAGTAAGTAAAGTAAAGGCCCTCCTATTGATCATTGATTTGCTCGAGCGGGCCCAGTAACGTCTCCATTGGAGACTTTGTTGTTACTGTGTCTGGCATATCAAATACACTCGGTAGCTTGCCGGGCTCTCCAAGAGGGGCAGAGGAATCGAACTTGGGTCGACCATGTTGGCTGCGTGCAAGGCAAACGCCCTACCGCTGTGCGCTTTAGGCTAGTAGGAGAAAGAGAGAGAGTGAGAGACAGAGAGAGAGTGCGTGTATGTGTGTGTGTGTGTGTGTGTGAGAGAGAGAGAGAGAGAGAGAGAGAGAGAGAGAGAGAGAGAGAGAGAGAGAGAGAGTGCAAAGGACTGAACTCAGGTTTTGCATGCAGAAGATCCTAATTAGATTGCTGGCACTGAACTGCCATCAGTTCTAGAACAATTAAGGGTCACTCCTGAGCGCAAAACCAGGGATGACACTAAGCTAATGCATGTGGTCCAAACCCCAGCCAACTTGCAGTTTAGAATGAGTATAAAAGCTCAAGTTCCACCCCTGGTAGAGCTTGCTTGCACTATGAGCTTTCTCAACAGCTTTGTATAAGTGATTTCCAGCAGCACCACAGACAGCTATATTTATGAGCCCTGCCCCTAAAGGGTGTGGAACCCCTGGCAAACACTGCAACTAAAAATATATGTGATATGTATATCAGGAGTGCTATCGGCCTGGTGGGCACTGTAATTAAAATATAAGTCATTCCTCCCCACTGACCCTGTGCTCGTTCCATGGCCTAGTGTGCAAGCCACACAGCCCTGCCTGAATTTGTGTAACCTGTGGTTCTCAGCAACAAGTCAACAGAGGGAAGGGAAGGAGAAAAAAATAAAATAATCCTCAAAAAATAATCTCATGTACTTGTATACTTGTTGTGTGCCTATCATTAGACAGGATCACTTTTCTTTTTGTGTGTACAATTTCATTTCAAGACAGTTCAAAACGTTCTGACTTTGGAAAATATATAAAGTATAAATAAAATTAAGACCCTTGCCCAGGAATTATCATCTTGAAGGAGGAGCAATAGTACAGCAGGTAGGTAGGTTTGTGTGCGGCTGACATGGGTTTTGATCTCCTGCATTCTGTAAGATCCCTTGAGTACCACCAGGAGTGATTCCTGTGCACAGATCCAGGAGTAACCCATAAGCATCACTGGGTGTGGCACCAAAACAAAACAAGGCAACAACAAAAAATAATTGTCATCTTCATGTAGAGTGACTCTCTCTAACATTGCGTTTTACAGCAATTCATCTTGAAGTGTTTCCGCCTTTTTTCTTTTCCAATTTATGCATTTAATGCTATAGATATCCCTGAAAACTCCATTTTAACTGTACCTCACAAGGTTTAATGTTAGTTATTTTTATTTAGATCAAAGTATTTTATCATTTCAGTTCCAATTTATTTTCTGACACGTGGGTTGTTTTGAAGCCTATGCTTAATTTTCAAGCATTTGAGGACATTTTAATTATTCTGTTGTCACTTTCCAAGTTAATTTCACTTTGATCAAGAAGCATTATCTGCTTATTTTAATACCTTGGAATGTTTTGTGCCTGCTTAAGTGTCTGGCATTGGAGGAAGTGTTCATACTTTACCTACTCACAAGTGCTTTGCATTCTGCACCTGCATCCTGCTCTTTGCATTCTGACCATAGGACTTTACAGATGTCAGATATGATATACTAATTATTGTGTTAATTTTTATGAAAACCTTTCCTAACAATTGCAAAAATACACATTCACAAATTCAACTATGATTGTAAATTAGCAAGTTAAATTATTTTATCTAAATTTTGTTCTTTGTACTTTGAAGAAATTAGTTGCAGGCGAATATAAGGCAGTTATATCTCTGTATCTTTCCTTGCTCTAATAATATTTATTACATTTTAACTACATCGAATACTTTATATATTATTTGTATATTTGTACAATATTACCAATTCTTAATCATTTTTTAAATCTACATTCACAATTAAAAGTTGATTTTACTGAAAAAAATTCTCATCTTTTAACCTTTATAGCAAATTTTGCTATTAATTATAAGAATTGTTTTATAACTAATTTGATTATTGATACATATAAATTTTAACAACCATCCTGTTATTTTTTCATTGTTTTCTATATTTATTTACTCATCTTTAACTTTTCTGTGGGTAACAATCATCTTTTTCTCATAATAGTAGACACTTCTAGAATGCCCAAACAATGTACCCTAACTGTTCAACTCCATTTATCCCATCTTAAGTATAAGAATACTTTTCACTTTGTCTATATTTTTTACTTACACTGCACTTCATTTCTTTCTTCATCATTAAGCTTCCATCTGGAATCATTTCCCTTCTGTCCAAGATTTGCTTACAAACAATTAAGCAAAAGTGCTATGTCAAATAACTGGACATTTCCAAAAAGAATAGGAAGAGGTCAATTAGAAGGTACGCACAGATCTTTCTCCTCCATATCTCTTTCCATTCTCCTCATGGGGAGATAGTATAAGCATTAATAATGCCACACTCTGTGGGACAACGGGAGGACCGTGACCGTGACTATATCTGTGGGATAACACTGTTTTGTCCTTAGTGCACAGCCTCAGGTAGCTTAGGCTTATTGGGTTGCTCCCATTACAGTGATCCCACTCCTCTGTGTTTATTTGTAACTTCTTTCTTTGTGCTCTGTTGACTTATACATATTGTTTTTCTCTTCTCCCTAAGTCCTTTGCATAGTTTATTCAGAGTTTATTGTCCTTTTTGTGTGGACACAAGAAGACAGTATATGCTATGCTTTTGTCATGTGACTCTCAGTGATATTTCCCTCTGGGCATCTGTTCTCTCACCTAAATCTTCCTACTGCCCCCAAAAGCAGGATCCTGATGAGGGACTGGATGGAACCAGGGAAAGTGGTAAGCTAAGTGCTAGCCTGGCGTCGAGATAGGCCTGGCCAAAGCACCATAATGATTAACTGTAATTTAAGAGCTTGGTCATGGACAAATGCTGTCATGATCCAAAAAGTAATAACTAGATTTAGACCCTGCTAGCGTTAGGAATGATTAATCTGGCCTGAGTGCTGTAGTCTGAGTCTGTGGCAAAATGTTCCCAGGAGAGCTGCCCTACAAGCCTCAGTGGTATCTCTTACTCTGTCCATACAAAAATAACTAGTATTAAGATGTTGATAGTTATTGGATTAAGAAAAAGAGAAAAACACTTAAAGGGGTATTTTTGCCTGTGGGCAGTCAGGAAGGGCTTTGGAATACCTTGTAAATGGTGTTCCCTTTGAACCTGGTGGGCTCAGGAACCTTTGAACCTCAGGAAGGGCTTTCTTTATGTTGATTTTGCTACCTGACTGGGTTCAGAGTGAGCTCAGAGTACTGGGGAGTTGGAGAGGTTAGGGAGTTGGAGAGAGGAGAGAGCAGAACAGCATGATGGACCATGGAGAGGCTACCAAGGGGGACACAGAGAGAAGAATGTAGAAGAATACAGGAGCAGGTACGTGGAGAGACAGAGAGAGAAAGAGAGAGAGAAGAGACACAGAGAGAGAGCACCCAGGCTGCGCGATGGAGCACGGAGAGACAGGAAACAGGAATGAGGAGCAGTGTGAGACTAGAAGGGGAGGCTCAAAGAGACTGGGGCAGGCGTGTGGGTAGAATGGAATAAATGGCATCTTATCAATCACTTGGCTTGGCCCTCATTTCCTTCACTGTCTACCCCATGATCTGGGCCGCCCCAGATGGGCGAGCACCCTGGGGCCCACACTGAACGCGGGTGGCTAGGGGAAAGCCTTGCCCCCCGCCCCCACCACCACACTGTGGCTGTCCCTAAAGATTTTATACAGCTGGTGTTCCTGGAGCAAGCATGAGCTACCAACTAAAGGTAGGAATAGCGTTCGGTACACTCCCACTCTAGAAAGTGAGTGGGAGAATAGGATTATTAAGTGTGCTGGGAGTTAGGATCCTAGCAGCAATCCCCCACTAAGATGGGGCTGACTCTGGGCCTTCCCAAGGTCTTTCCCACATAGGGACGCCAGCTATATAAAATTAGATGAATATCATTTTTTCTCAAACTATAAATGCAAGTTAATTATAAACATATTTACAACACATAAGTTTAAATGCGTGCTAAACTAAGTAGTAAAAATATCCTGAAAACCGCATATAGAAAATAACTCACTATAATACAAAAGTCTTGAACTATGACTAACATAGCTTTTTAAGCATTCCTGGATCCATGGAATAAAAAGAGAGACATCTCCTACAAAAGGAAAAATTAACAAGTGGACAAAGAGAAAGTAAAGGCATATAGGTTTCATAAATCAAACAATTTTGTTTTATCGTGAGCCAAGAGGAGTAGGATTTGGGAAAAGTATTACCATGAGCATGTAAGTGTAGAGTTTCAAAGGAAATCAAGTTGTTCCAGATAAGTATATCTTTGTCTCCCGACAGAAGAAAATACAACTGATGACACTGTCATTAAATCCCAAGCTAAACATAACCCCAACTCAACTCTTCCCTCATCAGATCTCCTAAAATCCTCACTATAGGGCCATTTAATCCAAGGGAAAGTCTGGGCAAGTGGAAACAGGATTAGAAGTAAAGAGTAACTTAAGTTCAACTACTTGATACTTGAAATTTTTTGTTTTGTTTTGTTTTTTGGGGGTAGGGGTGTTATTTGGGGGTCACACCCATAGTGCTCAGGGTTTTCTACTCATTCTGCATTCAGGAATCACTCCTGGAAGTCTGAGGGGAATCATACAGAGGGCTAGGAACTTGGGTATCCTATGTGCAAGAAAACTCCCTAACTGCTCTACTACGGCTCTGGCCCCTTCTGTTTGAAATTTTGACAGCAAGAACTGATGAAGAAAGCATTGTTAGATCTTCTTTGTAAGAAAAATAAATAATTAAATAAGTAAATGATTTTTTTTCCTACTGCAGAGGTCATATTAATCCAGGTCATTAAGTAGGAGATTTTCTGGCTTTATGAGTCCTCTTTCTATTCCCTTTCCCTAGTTCTTTCTCCCTGCATAGAAGTCTTTTCCATGTATAAGTCTCATCGTTGCAGTCTCGCTTTGAGACCAGCATCGCTGTTGCACTGACTAGGCATGTGAATTATTAGCGTGTCAGAATATGTAATACCCTCACTTCAGAGAATGCTTATTTAAATTTACTGTTCATGGCCGGTAATTGCTTTGACTTCTGAAACAGAATAGCAAGAGCAGGCCAGCAAGAAGAAAGAAAACATTTGAACTGATATATCTCAAGTAGACATTAATAACCTGAACCTAACCACTCAGTTATTTTTCACAAATCACAATGACCAAGCTCGAGGAACAATATTATTCTTGGAATGATTCCGGTCCAATAAGAGCATATCATTTTTAAAAATACCTATATGAGAAAAAAAATGGAAGCTTATAGTTCTAAGGTTAATGTATACGTTGTTTAATACAAGTACCTTGACCTGTTTTTTCTGAGTTTTTTTTTTGTTTTAGGAAAGAAAAAAGTATGCAAAATTAAATAAAGAAACTGTTAGGAAACTAAGAGATTTTAAAAATAAGGGAGAAAACTTCCATAATATAAACCCTCTCAGGAAATCCCTGTCACTTATAAATTTGACAAGTTTGTACAGTTACATAGACATATATATACTATTTGTTTAATAGTGATGGAAAGAGATTACAAGCAAAATTACCAAACACTAGCATATTTAATAAAATAAATTAGAAACGTAAAGGGAAAATAGCTTCTGTTGAACTCTATATTGTTACTTTAAAAACTAAGGAGAAGGACAAAGATGAAAGCGATGTACAAAGATACTGATGCTGTAACAAAAGTTTCTTAAAATGGAGAATGCATCAAATTGAAACTTGAAAGATATATTCAGAGAAATGACACATCAACATTTCCCTGAAATGAAAATTGTATAACTAGATTAAATATTCTACCTATACCAAAATGAATTAGAAGATAAAAATCAACATGAATTATAAACTGGATGTTGTAAAGATATTTTAAAAGTATACTTCATTCAGCTAGGTAGAAAAAGACAGTCACTGGCAAAGGACAAATCAAATCAGACTCACATAACCAAGAACAGTTTGGAAAATTATTTTTTTAATACTGAGAAAAATTGTTCATAAGAAAACTATTTTCTGTCCAATTTTCACTCAAGTATAAGAATAAAAAGGGAAATATTCTCAAGTATGAGTAAATTCAAAGAGGGGTTACACACAGCCCTTCTTGAAAATAGCTTACTGAAACTTTGCTAAACATTCAAAAACATGAGTCATCTAAAAAAATTGTGGGATACATTAAAACCAGATAAATATCAAGCTAAGTTTTTGAAAAAAAAAAACTGTGATATGTAAATTCTACAAATTTTTACCAGGTTAAAAATACATTCTAAAAATTCAAAGATTGTTGCCCAGAAAGAAAGAACAATGGAGGAACTGACCTGAGTGTGATTACCGGCATCCAGATGGTCTCCCAAGTGCCACCAGGAGTAATCTGGGATTACACAGTCAGAAGTAAACTATGAACCTTGCAAGATGTGGCCCCAAAACCAAAAAAGAAAAAAAAAAATAGAGGCTGTACAGAATGAAAAATTGGAGTAAAAGCAACTAAATTAGTAATATTATCTCTCATAACCAGAGTTGATTAGTGATGTTTCTTATTATAAAATGAAAATATAGATGATATAAAACAAATAGGATATTGCATATTATTAAATAACTGAGTTTTCAAAGGCAAAAGAATGAGTTGACTAATTTCCATATAATATGCATTATAATAAAACTTTGAAAATATATCTTCTCACCAGGGAAATTTGTCTTGTAAAATATATAGTCATTAATAGTTCTTTCTTCCTATGATTTCATAAAATCAACTTATAATATTAGGGCTGGAGCGATAGCACAGCGGGTAGGGAGTTTGCCTTACAAGCGGCCAGCATGGCCGACCCGAGTTCGATTCCTCTGCCCCTCTCCGAGAGCCCGGCAAGCTACCGAGAGTATTCGATATGCCAGACACAGTAACAACAAAGTCTCCAATGGAGACGTTACTGGGCTCGCTCGAGCAAATTGACGATCAACGGGAGGACCTTTACCTTTACCTTAACTTATAATATCAGCAATGAATTCCATTTGGTTCTACCCAATGGTCATTTCTCAGCCCACACTTGAATTCATCCTTTTTCTTCACAAAACTTATTTTTCTTCTATAGCATAACATAAAATTTTCTAGAACTTTCCTTGATCTTACAAACTAAAGCTTCACAATATTTTAACTAAACAGTCTCCTACCAGCAGCTATGTAGGTTTTTGTGTTCCTAGGTTTATTCCTAGACCCCTTTCACTGTTTATACTGACTTCTTTGTGATTCTCAAGTAATTACATCAATACATTAAATGAATTGACAATCTTCATTTGCTGTCACTTTTTGAAATTTTATATACAGTCTAAACCACTCTTTGAATTCTAGACTCAAACATTCAACCATTTCCTTCGCATCTAATTTGAATGTCTGACAGATGTCTCAAATTTCACATGTCAAACATGGAATCTATCAACATAACTTTCTTCCTTGACTTCCTCCCCCACATTCCTCATTCATTTTTCTCCATTAATAACTGACAATAGTATCCTTTCCATTGTTTCCTCTCTCTCATATCTCATCTGTAATTACTGATCAAATCTTGTTTGCTTTACTTTCTTTCATACTAGAGCAATCTCCACTGTAGTTTAAATAAATGCTTTCTGTCACAGATGTATCATTCCAATAGACTCCTTCCCAGCTTCCCTGCTTTTATCTTTGTCCTCACAAAGTACTCTAATTTAGTGTATGATTTGTGAACAACTAATTCAGATAATTTGCTATAGTGGCCCAAATTTGCTAGTATATAACCTTACCTGCATCATCATCATCATCATCTTCATCATGCTATCATTGATGTTTAGCAAGTCTGAACTCCATTATATTTTTGCATCACAGTAATATCTTTCTATCATCCCAAAAAGCTTTTGAAAGGTAAGTTGCCAAAAGACCAGAAAGTCATTATTTAAAAACATGTGGTAATTAAAAATTCAAGAAAGAACTGATAATTTGATTCTCCAATCATACTCACATTTTTTAAGAAAATTAACTGAAAACTTGAAATTCAAATTTCAGTTTAAGTGCTAATCAGGAGATTAGAAATTATTTGATTTTATAGAAGAATTATTTCTTGTCATAAAAGTAAGCTATCTGTTGTTTCCCAAATGATAACATCAGCTGAATTCATAGTCTTGATTGGGCTCATGCGAAAAAGGTAAAGGTAAAGGTAAAGGCCCTCCCGTTGATCGTCGATTTGCTCGAGCGGGCCCAGTAACGTCTCCATTGGAGACTTTGTTGTTACTGTGTCTGGCATATCGAATACTCTCGGTAGCTTGCCGGGCTCTCCGAGAGGGGCAGAGGAATCGAACTCGGGTCGGCTATGTTGGCCGCTTGTAAGGTGAATGCCCTACCCGCTGTGCTATGTGAATTTAATGGAAGATACAACACATGAACCAGAGTTTCTCTTGGACAAAGAAAACACTTCTGTTTTACTGGTCTTCATAGCTTCCTTAAGGATCTTGTGCTGATCTCTTTATGACACACTACTGGCAGAAGGAAGTACTTCTATTTTTTTTTCAGTCTCCAAGTACTCCTCAAGTTTTTTGAGTCAGATTTCAGTATTCCCTCAAATATATTTATATAAATTTAAGTTCACAACATACAAACTCAAATACCATGATTCTATCATTTATATAAAGTGAAACATAGGCATCTCCAGATATAAAATCTAAGACAATAAATCAGAAGGCTAAATTTATTAACCTGGACATAGAAACCAGAAATTCCCAGTTTTTAAAAAGAAGCCTTAATAATTTTGGCGTTGTTAATGGGTGAACATGTGAACTCTGTTGGTGACTAAACTGAAAGAAGTGAATTCTGAGAATTTCTTGGTTTGCCAGGTGTACTTTCCAAATATGCTAAAGTCAATATATTTTTCTTTATAATCCTCATTATCATTTTGGCACTTCTCAGTTGAAAGGTGTGACTACACAATCTGTCCCCTGGAAATTCACACAGGCCCGTGACAACTTCAGAAGTAATCATTTGCAAATAATAGCTATGGGAAACTTATCTTTGTAACAAGCCACTAAACTGTGAGGAAGCTAATAGCCCTATGGAAAGACCAGATAGATTTTTCCAGTCAAGTGTCTTTGAGACCCTGCTCATAACCCCAGCATCAGCATTAGAAAAGGGAGTAAGCAAGATGTCAGATTCCAAGTCACCTGGGCTAGTACTGAGTACAGCAGAACACAGCACAAATCTCCATCAGCAAAATCAATGTTTAAAACTGCAAACTATTTTAAGCCATTAGGCTTTGGGGTGACATTCTATTCAGTAATGGATAACCAAAACACTTGGTATAATGTGACATATTTTTGCTCTGTTGAAACTCAGATATTTTTCTCGTCTTTCCTTTGCTCTTGTCTATTGCAGGGAATGAGTCCTCTAACTTGCTTAACTGTACAAACATGCAGATTAGCCTGATGCTTGCTTAGTCCAATAAGCAAAAGTATATTGGAAGGTGGGGAAGACAGAAAAGTCAGCATATTTAATTATATGGGATTAATCATGCATTGTTGTCTTCAATAATGACTATCTCTTGCATTATTCCAACTTTTATCATAGGTCCACTGAGGTTTGAGCTCAAACTGAAAGACTTTGTGCTCTTGGAATGTATTAAAACGTTTCCCTCTAATTAACAACTCAACGTGATGGATGGTAGCTGCAATTGCAAGCTTTTTTTCTCATCAATTATTTCAAGTTTCAGAGATACCATTGCCTGTTAAATTTCATGTATTAAAGTTCCTTATTTTTACTGATGAGTGTATGTTCCTCATCCCCACAAGTCATACCCTGTTTCGAAGAAATATAGAGAATCAAAATAAGTACACAGCTAAGACATTTGGACATGGCATATCAGGTGTGAACTTTACACACCCTATGCATGGTCAATGAAGTGAGAGCCATTGTTTTATTGGAATTTTTGTTTTTGTTTTTGTTTTGGTAGAGCGACCCCCAACACCGGCAATGCTCAGGGTTTACTCCTGGCTCTCTACTCAGACATCACTTCTGGCAGATCTCAAAAGATCATATGAACCTGGATCAGACACAGGCCAGGCAAGTGTTCTACCTGCCTACCTGCTGTGCTTATCTATTTAGCCCAGAAGTCATTGTTAACCTGAGATTTGGCTAGATTGCTGTTCACATAGACTCAATAAATTCTTTGTATTATTATTATTTAACTTTTATTTCTGTGTTTTGAGTAGAATAGCACTTTGAGGGCTAGTATCTTTGGTATCTTGTGTCCTCATTGCATGAAATATTTGTATATCCTCATCAAATTATTACCCATCATCTCCTAAGTATCTGAATATAGGTTTATATGAGGAGACAAGTATAAGTTTGACTCTTCCACTACTTCTCAAAGAAGTAAATATAAAAGAACTCTTTATCCCAGTGGGAAATCCCTCGTTATACTCTTAGATGTCTTTTGTTCCTTACTTTTTAAAAATTGAGGCATCATGATTTATGAAGCAATTCATGATTTAGTTTCAGACATGCAATGTTACATCAATTTTTTCATTAGTGTTCTCAGTTTCCTTTCCAAGTCCATCCTGCCTCTACCGCAGGCACATCTTTATTTTCCTTTTAGGCACCGTGATTTACAACACGTGGTTTACAAACCTTTAGGGTTTCATGCATACCACTTTACCACTTCCAGCACCTGCTCCTTCCCACAGTAATAATTTCCCTCCATCATTATTGCAGTGTGTCCATTCCCACCCCCACGCCCAGTCGGATGCTTTCTACTGAAGGCCAGTTCTCAGGTTCTTTGTTTCTATTGGCTTTAAACATTTGTGATTCACCTACTATTTCTTTTTATCCTCATATTAGAAAGATAATTATGTTTGTCCCTCTTCCATAACTTCGCTCAGCATAATATTCCCACTATCCATTTATGTCTAACTATCTATTTCCATTGGACTTAGTAAACAGTGGTGAAGTAGTGGAGATACCTTTGTGAACTGAGCCACCACCTTGAACTGAATACCCAGAGACAAGATTACTTTTTGAAATAGAAGAGGTATTTAAATGGATAGACTTACACTAGTCCTGAACCCTCCACTAACCCTTCATCCAAATGTTTACATTTCTATTTCTAGTGCATAGCTACATCTCTTTCACAACACATCATAGACTCATGAATATTAGAATATTCATGTTGCTAAGGAACAAAACAAGGCATGCTTAGCTAGCATTCTAATCAAGCTAATCAATATTTCCATCCTACCAGTGAATTCACAAATTTTCCAGTTAAAGTTCTCCATTCCAATGGAATTTGACTGTTGTTGAGTTTTATATAAATGATTATTGAAGTCATGAAATTTACATACAAGTGGTACAATATGGAAAGTATCATGCTAAGCGAAATGAGTCAGAAAGAGAGGGATAGACATAGAAAGATTGCATTCATCTGGGGGATATAAAGTAACAAAGTATGAGATTAATACCCAAGAATAGCTGAGATCAGCACCAGGAGGATTACTCCATAACTTAGAGGCCAGCCAGGTATCCTAGAGGAAAGGGCAGTTCAGATAGAGAAGGGAGCACCAAATAAAGTATGTTTGGAGGATCCTCCCAGGAGGGGAGATGCATGTCGAAAGTAGACTATGGACTGAACATGTTTGCCACTCAATGCCTCTTTTGCAGACCACAACACCCAAAAGGAGAGAGAGAACACAGGGGATTGCCCTGCCACAGAGACAGGGGGGATGGGGGGATGGGGGTGGGAGGGATATTATCCATGGTGGTGGAAAATGGGCACTGGTGGAGGGATGGGTATCTGATCATTGTATAATTGAAACCAAAGCACAAAAAATTGTAAATCTACAACTTTAAAAAAAATAAAATAAAATAAAGGGGAAAAAAAATTTTAAAAAAAAGTTAATAATCCCCTTTCTGAATAAAAAAAAAGATAAAAAAATGATTATTGAGTATATGTTCCCTTGTGTCTGATTTCTTTTATTCAACTTTTTTACTCTTCTATGTGATCCAGTCGTCGTGTTTCTGCATGGGTCAATGGTTTATCATTCTTATTCTTTTTTTTGCTAAGTAGTATTCAATTATATGTGTAAATTAAGAACTATACATCTATTCTCTTGTTGATGTCATTTGGATTGGTTCCAGATTAAGCAAATGTGAATAAGCTGCCAGGAACAATTTTATGCGTGTCTTTTTGGAGGCATATGCTCTCATTTATCTTGAGAATTACCAAGGAGTGGCAATTCTGAGCCATAGGAAGAATGAAAGTTTAAGTTTATCGCAACTGCCAAAGAGAGAATTCAGTTGTTCCTCAACCTAGCCAAGAAATAGTGCTGTCAATTATTTTAATTTTAGCATATTTTGGATATAAATACTTATTTTATTGTCGATTTAATTTTGATTCTCCTAAAATCTAGTGACATTAAGTGGTGTGGCATGAGCTTAATGCCCATTTATGAAACTGCTTTGTGATGTATCTATTCAAGTGTTCTATGTACTTCATATAAATCAAGTGTTTATCAGAGAACATTTGCTGTCAAACAATTCTATTCAAATCCCAATCGTAGTCTTTTATCACCCAGATTTATTTAAATATAATTATTATGAGACTTATAAAATTGTATGACATAAATTGGTGCATGTAATATCATGAAATTGATACCAAAATAAGGTTATTTAATACATTCATCACATTAAATAATTGGTACTTTTAAATTATCATGATGAGTAACTGTCAAGTATATAAGTTAGTATTGTTAGCTATATTATACTATATGTAATTGGGTCCCTAAGTCTTCTTTAATTTATCACCAGAAGTTTGTATCTTTGACAAACATGTTTTAATGTTTTGCATCATCCAATTAATGGAAACCACAGCATCTCTCCTCCTATCTGATTCATTTCACGTAACATATACCTCTTAGTGTCCATTCCTTTTACAACAAATGGTACAAATAACACTATTTCCTCTTTCGTGTAGCTGAATAATATATACTACTATGGGAACCAGGAACAGAGGTGATGTGGACTTAGATATCTTCAAAATAATGGTTATATTTTCTTTGGCCATGTAACCAGAATTGGTATTGTTGGATCAAACTGCTATTTAAAAGAAATTTAGATTTCTTAAAGAAGAAATATTATTTATTTAATTTTTGGCTTTTGGGTCCATATTCAGCTGATGCTTAGGGATTACTCCTGGCTCTGCACTCAGAAATTAGTCCTGTAGGTGCTCGAGGGACCATATGGGATGCTGGGAATTGAACTCAGGTCCACTGTTTGCCAGACAAATGCCCTAACTGCTGTATTATCTATCACTCCAGCCTCTCAAACATCATTTTATTTGTTATTTTTTGACAAAATTTCCTGTTGTTTTACATGTTTGCTGTCCTAATTTTACATTTTCACTAATAGTGTATAGTGTTTATCTTTGTCATAATTCACTATCACTGGTTTCTGGGTTTTTTTGACAAAACCATTTTAACAGTTAGGACAATTTCTCATTCTGTTTTTGATTATCATTTCCTTGATGACAGTGGTACTAAATTTTCTTCATGTACCTATTGACTATTTGAATATTTTATTTGAAAAAATTATTCATTCTTTTCTGTCCATTAAAAATATTGGAATGCTTGATTAATTTATTCTTTTGCTGTTGAGTTGTGGAAGTTTGTTACATATTTTGTAAGGTCATAGTCTTAGTCATATATATGGTTGGCAAAGGTTTTCTTCTATTCTGTAAGCCATCTTCTCATTTTTGTTGATTATTCTATTTTTACTGTAAAGAAATACATTATTTGATAAAGCTCCAAAATTTATATAACATACTTGTGTCCAAAAAAATTATTGCCAAGATCAATATCAGGAGCTTCTTCCCTAAAATTGTTGCTATTTTCAGGAGAAAAACAGCACTAGTAATTACTATACCAACATCATACTGGTCACTCAAAAGTGTTTTATGTAATTTGTAATGCATTTTCAAAATCTATATGAAAACTCAAAGGATATAGAATAGTCAAATACTCTTGACAATAAATTTGGAGGATTTACAGGACTCAAGACTTCCCATAAAATCAAAACAATGTGGAAATAGTGAAACTATAAACAAATCAATTAATGTTGAGTGCTTAGCTACTAGAAATATACCCACACACACTTGGCCAATTGCTTTTTGACAAGACTCAAAGCAATTCACAGAGAAAGATAAGATCTTTCAATAGAAGTGCTGAAATATATAAGTATAATAAGGGATTCCATGGTATCTCATAACAAAATGAAAAAAAATTGAAGGAGTATCATAGACCTAAATGAAATGAAAAAGCAATGCTGTTTAGAAAAAATCATTTATATTTTCACAAATAATTGATATATAAAGAAGCCTTAGGATACAATAAAAGTATTCATTGTGTGAGAAATGATGGATGACTTCATCAAAATTAAATTTTTCTCTTCATCTCAATATAACATTAAGGAAATTAATAAGGAAAGTACAGAATAGCAAGAAATACATAATTTCAACTCAAATGTCTGGCAGATAAAACATATTTTATTTTTAAATTTTTTTAATTGCACAGTTTTTATTTGGAGGTTTTAAGGTGTGGAGGGAGAGATAGTGAGAGAGAGAGAGAGAGAGAGAGAGACAGAGAGACAGAGAGACAGAGAGACAGAGTTCTCCCAAGAGAGAACATGGGCTTCTCCAAGGGCAGAGAGAGCATTAGACACGAAACATGAAAGTACACATCTCAAGAGCGGACAGGCAACACATGTGCTTGGGTACCACATGTACTTGGCCACGTGGGCACAAGCAGCACGTGGGCTCAGGCAGCATATGTGCCAATAGAACATATTTTTTATTTGATTTAAGGATCACACCCAGTTTTGCTCATGACTAATTGTTTGTGTGCCTAGTAATACTTCATATAGCCCTCCAAGCACTTCATATGACAAACAGGGATACTTCAAATTGTCTCCCAACCTCTACATATGGCCCCCAATAACCACCAGGAGTGCTTGAGGAACCATAGAAAATGATTGGGATAGAGCCCAGGTAGTCCATTTGTAAGGAAGTGACTTAACCTCTATACTAAACTTTCCAGCCTTAAGAAAATATATTCTAAAGCTCCTAAAACTTAATAAAAATTAAATTTGAGGTCTATTTTAGCAGGTGTTTCTGTGTTGACTGAACGAAGTTTGAATAACTGTAAGATTACAAAAATAGTCTTCACTCTTATCTTCCCAATATGACTTTACAACTTTCCCATTGAGAGGAGTGTATCCCACTGATTCTGTAACTTCAGGTGTCCAGAAGGGTGCAGCCAAATTAACAATGTGTAGCTTCCCAGCTCACTCATCTGGGAACCTTGACTATTTCTTCACTATTACAGAATCCTGTCTCGATGATGTGTGAAGAAGCTCAGGCTATTCTGTTTGGGAATGAAAAACAATTTTCTTTTTTGTTTAGGAATGGAGAAAAAATGATCTTTCCAATTGACCCTGTCCTAGATCTGTCTACCTCAGGTATCTAACAGCTGACAGCAAATGCATGCATTAGCTCAGACAAAACAACCACCATCACCACATCATCACTGGTGAAGGGGTGGAAGGTTGGAAAACCTTATGACTAAATCTAGTCATGAACAGCTTAGTAAGGGTCTGTCTCACAGTGATTTAATAATAAAAAAAACCTTAAACTAGAAAAACAACCATAAAATTCCCAAATAAAGTCTACTTAAAGCTGTAAATTAAATAAATTATTGTCCTGTAAAACTACATTGTTGAAAATAAAATATTTGCTTGTGAAAGTCTAACCATATCTTCTATGCTTTTTATTTCTTAAATGTGTGCTAAAATTTACCAGTAAAATCATATGTGTCTGAACGATTTTTAAGAGAGGTAACATTTTTATTTTGGAGTTTATTTTCTTGCCAGTAGTTAAGGCATAGTTTTTCAACTGAATCCTCTGATAAAAATTACATCCCAACACATAAGGAATGACACATTCATGTGTGGATAACTCAAGGTATGTTTAATTAAGGAATAACAACCTGTTAAAGCATTTAGATGGGAATGATGTTCAATTCCTCCGCCCCTCTCGGAGAGCCCAGCAAGCCACCGAGAGTATCTCACCCGCACAGCAAAAGCCTGGCAAGCTACCCATGACATATTGGATATGCCAAACACAGTAACAACAAGTCTCACAATGGAGATGTTACTGGGTCTGCTCGAGCAAACCGATGAACAACAGGAGGACACTGCTACAGTGCAGATGTGGAGATATTTTACCATCCTAGCTCTAGCAACATTGAGGCCATTACTACACTGATATATGGAGAATCAAGAGAAATAAATTGGAATCTGGAGAGATCTTCAGCTTTTCCTCTTTCCCATCTTCTGATCTTTTGTTGTATCTCTGAAGTTGAACCCAATTAAAAGCCAAAGCGTAGAGAAATCTATTCAAACAGTAAAAGAGATGATTCTCCAGGGATGAGAATCAGGATCGTATCTGAAAAAGAGAAAACAAAAGTAATGTAAATGGTATAGCACCATATAATGAATTAGCGGCTGGATAGATGTTGTTGTATAAATTTTTGCTGCCATTCTGGAAACAATTTGGAAGCAATAATTGCTCTTTGACACATCTGATGAGTCTAAGCTAAAGAATTAGTAGTAAAATGCACCAGGAGATAATTCCTATAAAGATAAATAAAGTGATCTTGGTAGCCATCTGGCATTTGTGTAAAGTTAAAGCTGAATTACTTTTATCCATATCCTTTTAATTAAAAGGATATTTTATACATGCACGTGCTGATAGATAATTAAAAGATAATTTAAATTTTAGAAAAACAAATAGGGAAATTGTACTAGAGCCAAGATAAAGTAATTCCTGCAATTAATCATTCTATCCATGTGACTCAGGTTCCTGGCCACTACAGGTAAATGAACAGCATAAAAGATTTTATGATATTAATTTTCTCATGAAAGGAAATATATCAGTTGAAATAAATGTTCTATTTCTAAGAATGTCTTCTTGATATTACAAACTATGCATCTGTAAAAAAATTGTAGTAGCTATCATATCAATAACAGAAATAGTGGGGCTGGAGAGATAGCTCTACGAATCCAGCATGTACTTTGCATGCAGAAGACCTGAGTTTAATCACTGACCAAAGTCAGGAGGTATCTCTGAGCCCTGAGCTGAAAGAAACCCAGGAGCCCTGCTGAATGTGACACAGAAACAAATAAATAAGAAAAAAATGACAAAAGTGTCATTTATGTTTCTGTCATTTTAGATTTAAAGGAACAAAAAGCATTGGTGGGGACGGGGGAAGAGTGCTATTATAGCAGGTAGTTCATTTGCCTTGCAAGAGGCCAACCCAGGATCAATCATCTCTGGGTGTGACACACAAAAGCAAAAAAAAAAAAAAAAATTTTCATAATGCCTTTGTACACTCAGTAGTTAAAAATGAAAGGCATTGCTACTGAAGGTTCAGTGCAACAATTAATAAAATTCAAGTACCTTCCATTCAAGCAATATATTCTGGGTAAAGGATAAAGATACTATATTCATTAATTTGGTACAGTATAATATTGTTTATTGAAAATGTTTTTCATAAAGATGGTTTCGTAACTTTACTAGTTTTATTAGAATTTTCTGACAAAATAATAGTATCCCAATAATTCACTGACACCAATTTATAGCAGATAAATCTGCAGGATTGAAAAATAGTAAAATAATATATGTACCACAAAAACATGATTCTACTAATATACGTTCTGATTATTCTATATGTAACTTTCTTTAATCAGTTCAAATTTAAGTGCTTCTTACTAGAATTCTTTTCAATATTTCTAGAAGAAAAGATAATTTATGTCCATTGTACATACATTCACGGCTGCCAAATGAGCTTTGGCATAATGTACAAAGGCAGTTATCTTTTATAGTTTTCAATGGCTTTATTACTCAAAGCACCAGATGGAATTGTTGTACTTATAACTTTATTGAGGCATGACATTTTGTAAAGGGTTTATATAATCTGCTTATAAATATCAAAATCATAAATTAAGTTTAAAAATCACAAATATAAAAGTGAGTAGCGTTGTTTTAAATATTAATAAAAATATTAAGATTATGAATAGTTGAAGCCATAACTCCTGAATTTCCTAAAAATTTCTTTCTTATTTAGTTATTTGACTAGATATCTTGGCAAGTAAAGATAGTTTTTTTTCATTTTACATAAATATTAAAATCTGTAAAACTGGCAAGCATTTGGGATAGAATGATGATGCAAAAGCAGAGCTGGTCCACCCGTGTTTGATCCCCATCACCTCATAGAATCCCACAACTACCAACAGGAGTGATCCCTGAGTGCAGTCAGGAGTAAATCCTGAACAAAGCTGGGTATGGCCCCCTCCAAAAAATAATTAGAATATGTAATTTGAATTGTCCCAGCTTATAAAAAGAGATTACTAAAGACACTTACCTACAGAAAAAGAGATATATTGCTATCACGTCAAAAAATCTCAAAAACAAAAACTGGTCAACTACCACTATTCAAAAATTTTAATAGTATTTTAGTATATTGGTATTTGATCTCTAAGTGGAGATGTAAAAAGAGAATACCATCTGCAGTTATTAGATTATTCTCACCCAAAATATTACCTAGGAAATCGGGAACTAATTTACAGGTAGTTTACAATGAGTTGATTCGCACATTCAAAAAAGTAGAGAAAAAAGAATTCTGGACAGGACCAATGCAGAGGAGACCTCCACTGTTCTTATCTAATCATTAATTTTGCATTTTCACCTTTAGATATATTTATGCAATCTTTGTGTCTTATTTTTATTTGCATAGGGGACATACTCAACTATGGTCAGGGCTTACTTCTAGCTCTGTGCTCAGGGATAGTACCTAGTAAATACAAAGGATCATCGGGGTGTTCAGGATTGAACCCCATTCAGTCCTGTACAAGGCAAGTACCCAATCTGCTGTCCTATTGCTCTGGAGCCAAATCCTTTTAGCCTTTTGTAATTATGTAAGCCATCTGTTTCAATAGTGTCTCATAAGATACTCCTTCTAAGGTAGGTAAATCTGTTTTGTTACTAAAGAAGAAATAAAACTCACAACTTCCAAAGCAGAAAAAAGTGGACAGTTACTGAATCTTCTTTATGCTTTTTTCTTTCCTGAATTCTGCTCTTCTGTGGAAAGGAAACATGTTCAGTCCACTCATATATTGAACATATATAGTAGCCATTAGTTCTGTACTCTAAGATTTATTACCTCCAATCAAGCTTGAGCCAAAGGACTGTAACAGGATTAGACATATGTATGAGTAAAGAGACCAAGTATCTTTTGTTAAGCCCACTAATTTTTGAGCTACCCTAACTCTCAGAGCAGTCTCAGATGACTGAGTAAGGCATACATCAGGTCTCATGGGCATCCTAGCATACTTGATGTTGTCTCTGCAGAACAAGAGAAATCTATCCTTCCTGTAGTCCAGAGCTCCATGGCGGACTCATTTTCTTTTGTTTTCTAATTTGCCACAAAACACAGCTGTCCCTACAACTCAGTGTTAAAAAAAAAGATTAAGTTGTCTGCAGATAAAATTGATTATAAATTCTTATTATACTTTTATTAAACTTGATTAGATCCACTCAAGTTTCCCAGTGTTGTTGACAAGTTAAATAAAGATTACTAAGTGGGTGAATTTTTAATCTGTCTTGATGTATCATATTATACAAAAACTTCCACAATAGAGAGAAAACATTACATGTGGACATTTCAGTAAACTAAGTCTTAAACTAGCCATCAAAAGTTAATTAATAATAATAATAATAATAATATATGTGAATAAAAATACTACCAGAAGATGAAACATTGCATCACTTTTAAAAACAATCCTAGGCAAATTCACTGTATCACTGTCACCCCATTGTTCATCCATTTCCTCAACCAGACACCAGTAATGTTTCCATTCTTCGGAGCCCTAAGATTTTAGCAAGTGCCACATTGGAGGCTATTTCAGGGCCAGGGGAATGAGACCCATCATTGTTATTGGGTTTTGGAGTATCGAATACACCATTGGGAGCTTGCCAGACTCTGCCATGTGGGCAGGATTCTCCGAGAGTGAGAACTAGACCAAACTAGGCAAATTACCTAACCTACTTAACACTCCAACTTCAATTTTAAAACTATGAATAAGAAATATGACCTGGGGGGAGAAGGCTTAAAGTATGGAGTGCATACCCGATATTGTGTGCATCCATCCCACAATCCCTGATGTGGACCTGGTGGAAACCACAGAAGCACCTTACCAAAGTACTGAATTGATCTTTCAGGTGGCAGTGATCTGACAAGCATCAGCAAGAATAGCCCCAGGCTCACATTAAAAACCAAAATGACCTTTCAAACATTATATGCTAATAACTATATTATTATCACAATCACAAATCACAAATCATCCTGTTAATCATCGATTGCCTCGAGCAGGCCCCAGTAACGTCTCCTTCATCCTAGCCCTGAGATTATATTCAAGGCTCTTTAGGAGAATGAGACCCATGACCCATCATTGTTACTGGTATTTGGCATATTGGGTACGCCACGGGGAGTTTGCCAGACTCTGCCATGTGGACAGGCTACATTCGGTAGCCTGCCAGTTTGTCCAAAGTAGGAATGAGATAATAAGATGTCATAATAGGATGTCTATATTATTATAGAATTGAAAATATTTCGATCTTCCAGTCAGAGCCATAGTACAATGTGTAGAGCCTTAGCCTTGCATGTGGCAGAACCAGATTTGATCCTCATGACATCCCATATGGGCCCCCAAACACCGCCAGGAGTAATTCCTGAGGGCAGAGGCAGGAGTAACCCCTGAGCATTGCAGAGTGTGATCCAAAAAACTGAAAAACAAAATATCAGTCTTCAAAAATGTTTCACTCTTCCTTTCTTTTTTTTTCTTCTTTATTTCTGGGTCACAACCAATAGTGCTTTGGGCTTACGCCTGGCTCTGTACTCAAGGGACCATACCATGTAAGGTGCTGGGGATCAAATTGCTGTCAGCTGCATACAAGGCATTTCACCCACTGTCCTATTTCTCCAGCCCTTTCTTCCCACTCTTATTTCAACTGTACAGTTATCAATATTGGGAATTCCTTCCATGATTTATCATTTATATTACAAGATATGCTGTGTGTATATTTTCTCACATATTAAAAAATGCTCTTCGGCATCCTCTCCCTTGAGTGATTTTGAACAGCTCTCATGGCTTTCTATCTTCACCTAATGGTTCATCTCCTCTGAGGCCTTAGGGAATTGTTGGTTATTGAATGATATAGTCATGATTCAATACACAAGCACACCCAAAGGTAAGAACACTGATGCCTTCCAGCATCAATTCTGTCTTTGCACAGACAGATAGGTAAATGACAAAGCCATGTGAATGTGAGAACATTGGAAGCATTTTATGCCAGGGAAGGAAATAATGGTTTACAGTACTCAGAAGTCCCCAAAATGTACAGCTTGGGAAATACCTATAAAATCACTCTTTCTGCCCCACTTTTGACCTCATCTACCTTCCAATGTCTCACAGAGGGTAGAGTCACAAATCTGGTTGTGACTCTTTCCAAAGCAGCTTGCTTACATATAAGGTCACTTTAGCAGAACAAACTGAGGTTTTAGTCTGTAGTTATCCTTACACAAACATTCTCTAAGAATTTTCTAGAGAAGCAGAACAATCTTTCTTAATATAATTATGGACAACAGTTGGAATTAAGTGGAACCTATCTGGATTTTTTCTTTCTCTATATACTTTGGCTTTCATTTCATTTTTCATATTGTTCAATATATATTCCTAAAGCTGCATTGAATTTGTTTAGTGTATTTCACTGCCAATTTTACACCTCACCAATTTATTTTCCAAGGCTGATATTTAACTATGTTCAGTAATTCAGTCTTGCTTCTCGGTCTCCTAGGATCATTACTACTGTTCCATTCTGATTTCCTGTTGGGATCTTTGCTTGTTATATCAGTGAGGACTTTACTAAAGTATGGGAAGTTGTAAGTTGATCTTTTTCTAATGGTACTTAGAAATTCTGCAATAAAATAGTGAAATGAGCCATTCTTAAGTAGAACTATCTTTGAAAAAAAATACCTTGGGTTTTAATTATATCTCTATGTTTTCAGTCTCAAAGCTAACATTTTATAAGTCAACCACTAATAAATTTAAAAACCAATTAGACAATTATGGAGATGCTAACCAAAATTTTTTCCTTAGAGAATATCTATTTTATTATAATTTAAATAGAAATATTTGAGTGCTCAGTATGCAACAGTTTATCTTTGAAATGTTTATCAGTCCAATTTTATAGCAACTAATAAGACATAGAGATCTGCTTATTGGGCTTTATCATTCCTTCAAGGTAATTGCTTCTGCTTTTAATTTGATTTCTATATTCATCACACCAATTCAAAAATACAGCAAGCCTAAGGATATTTCAAAGAGTTAATGAGAACAAAAATGAGTCAAATGAAACCAAAATATAAACAATAATCAAGATAGATTGCCACATTAAAAAATTAAGACATAAAAAGGAAAACATCCAAAAGTTTACATATTGACTATCTTAACAATCTTAACTTGCCAGATAATTGTAAACTTTTAACCTCATTTTTCAATATATTTTTCATTGAGGACTAGTAAGAATAAGAAAAATTTCTAAGTATTTCTAAGTTTTGTCCTTTCTGATTCATTGATCTGTTCTATGACCTTCTGTCTTGACATTATTGCACCTAAATTTTACAATCTATAAAACTATTCCTTTTAGATTTACTCTAGAAATAATTAATTAAATCACAAGATACATGAGGGAGTAAAAAGAGATAAAGACATCTGCATCCCCTCTTTTTTACATGCAATCCAAACTAAAGCATGCCTTCTGTATTATTTATACTGAAATGTCACTCTATATTTGAATATTCCTTACACAGGATTTATTTTAATTAATTTTTCATGTTTATAATATTATATTGACAATAGTTTAATAAAAATGAATGCCTTCAATCTAAATTCAAATAATTGAAGGCACACTTGAAAAAGCACAGAAAATATCATTAGTTGTACTATAGTAAGAAAAGTGTATTTCTCAATAAATGGTTTCATTTTTTTTCTTAAAATCTCTTTGCATCAGGCTAAGGAAAGAGATAATAAAAGGAATTCTCAGCACAATCTATAACTTCCATGTGTTCCATTGGTGAAGATGGTGTTTTATTCTCCTCTTTGTAGATGTGAACATTTTTAGTGCAAATATTTGCATTGTCAAGAAGAAGAAATAAAAGTATTATTGACATAAAATTCTCACTTTCTCTTCAATATACACAGAATAAAACTTTTACTAATTTGATATAAGCTATTTCCAACTAATAGTATAATGATTATAATGGTACATTATAATCATGTACCATTATCTCAAATTCTTTAAGTCTTTATACATTTGTGACCACTCCAAGCATTATAATATAGAGCCCAAGAATCTTCTCCAAACCATCTTTGTTGGCTATTGTTAATGCTTTAATATTGGAAAATTGATAAAGCAACATTGTAGAGGATTATTAAACATTAGATTAAGACAACTGGTTGTTTATTGCTCATTTTAAATCATAATTGCAGTCAAATGCTCTACCCCTGAGCTATGCCCCCTCTGAGCTATGGGCTGGAGCGATAGCACAGCGGTAGGGCGTTTGCCTTGCACGCAGTCAACATGGCCCACCCGAGTTCGATTCCTCTGCCCCTCTTGGAGAGCCCGGCAAGCTACCGAGAGTATCTCGCCTGCACGGCAGGGCCTGGCAAGCTCCCTGTGACGTATTTGATATGCCAAACTCAGTAACAACAATCGATAAAGGGCCTTTATTATTTATTATTATTATTAAATCATAATATCTAAAAAGCTATTTTCATTTTTATTTAAAGTAGTATCTTTACTTATATCATTATTTTAAACAATGCTTTCATATTTTATTTAAAATATATATAATTGGATGGTATTGTTAAATTAAAGGGGGGGTAAAAGTAAGTACATACACTACAGTATAACAACTACATTACTGTGTAGGGTCTTTTGAGACTGAATTCAGTTTTCTATATCTATCCCATGATAGACATCAGGAATCCTTGTCCCTCACACCATAATTCAACTAGTGGTAACCTCATATTTTTCTTAAAATATTTATTTGCCATTATTTAAAATGAAAAAAGTATTTTCAGAGTCAAAATATATATTAAATATATGCTAGGTTATATATAATAATATTAATATCCCATTAATAAGAATATTAAATTCCCATGAATGGCTGGGGGATAGTATAGTGGTTAGGGTTTATGCCTGGCATTCAGTCCACTGATGCTCAATACCAAATACCAAATGGCCTCCCAATCTTACTGGGCACCACCAGCTACCATTCCAGAGCCCATAAAGTAAATAAAGTAAAGGCCCTCCCATTGATCATCAATTTGCTCGAGCGGGCCCAGTAACGTCTCCATTGGAGACTTTGTTGTTACTGTGTTTGGCATATCGAATACGTCACGGGGAGCTTGCCAGGCTCTGCCGTGCGGGCGAGATACTCTCAGTAGCTTGCTGGTCTCTCCAAGAGGGGCGGAGGAATCGAACTCGGGTCGTCCATGTTGGCTGCATGCAAGGCAAATGCCCTACCGCTGCGCTATCACTCCAGCCCCTGAGATCTGGCTGCGACATCTGTCACCCCATTGATTGCCAGGGTTGATTCAGCTGATCTGGCTGACTAGGCGGGTGTCCCCTTCCTCCCTCACCACTCCATGTGCGTCCCTTCCGAAGCTGCGCGCTCGGTTGAAGAGGACGGCCTTACCCGAATAGAGACAGACCGGTCTTCAGTCGAGATTATACGAGTAGCTGCGCTCCCCTGCTAGAACCTCCAAACAAGCTCTCAAGGTCCAGAGCCCATAAGCATCAAGAAATAACATAACATTCCTTGGCATCATAGACCCAAGCAGCATCAGATTCTTTGGTCCTAGTTTTGAGCTAATGAAAAGTTGATCAACTATTCACCAGGACAGTCTCTGAGCACTCTAAGCTCTGCTTTGAAGGCACCCACAAAAATAATAAAAGAAAATTGTCTGAAATTTAGCAAAAATAAAATTAATTTTATAATGCAGATATTGACTTTAACATTAATTTTCAAGTCAATATCAGTGTGTAATCATTAGACAGTTTGATTTATTTTATTTTTTAGAACACTACAAAGCTGTACATGATTGGATATCAGTCATACAGTATTTCAACACCCATCCCTCCACCAGTGCATATTTCCTAGCCCCAGTGTCCCCAGGTTTTCTTCCGTCCATCACCCCCAACTCCCCACCCCCCAACCTCTGCCTGTATCTCTGGCAGGAACTCTCTCTCTCTCTCTCTCTCTTTCTCTCTCTCTCTGTCTCTCTCTCTCTCTTTCTCTCTCTCTCTCTTCTTTTGGGCATTTTGGCTTGCAATATTGTTATTGAAAGGTTATTAAGAATATCCCTTACCTTTAACCCTCAGATCTTGTCCAGAAGTGATCATTTCCTTTTATTATTTTCATAGTGATCTCGTCCCTATATTACCTGCCCTCAGCACCCCACACACTTTGGAATAGTCCCAACCCTTCATCAGTCCTCCTATTCTCTGTTTACCCTGATCCGGGATATTATCCTTTAGACTATTTTGTAAAAAAAAAATTATTAATGAAAATAGAATATAATGGTCCAGTTAAATACTTTGTAGTCCAATTTAATGTGGAAATTTAAAATCAATTATTTTGAAAATGCATCAGTTTAATGTACTATATTTTAAAAAAGGAATATGAAGAACAAATCATCATATTAGCAATATTTCTGGATAAAACACATAAAATCAAACAAATAAGAAGATGCTTTCCTTTAAAGCATCTAGTCATAATTTTATAATCTTTAGCAATGACATATGAATAAAATAATATTTATTTATATTTTACCAACTTTTATCTAAGTAGCATACGAAGTTGTTTGAATAATATATATTCAGGTACTATACAGAAGCAAGCATATTTCTCCAAAACATGTCGTAATTTTTTTGATATTTGTTCAAATGCTACGCCTTTTCTCTTTATGGATATTTGCAAATATAGTTTTTTAGATTGAATGAGGCTTAAAATATTAAATGCAATTATTAAACTGTGAGGCATGTGTGCCAATATACATTTTTTATCACTTCAATGAGAAAATAAGTATGAACAGTGTAAGTATTGGCACAATTTATTGATCCATGAGTAATAGACTTTGATTAAATGCTCAGGAACATCTATCAGTTAAATAAGAGACTTCATACATCAGGTTATTGATTTACCTATGTACAGCATTTTGATGTTGTCTCAAGAAAAGAGTAGAGAGAAATTGTTTCTGGTAAATAAAATTTCAATTTCAAAATGTGTGACTGGACTAGAGGATTACTTTGCCTTATTTTACTAAGCAATTAAATTTAAGATAGATGCTTTATGTTATTAATGTTGCCTGTGTGGTTTTATGATGTTTGTAATAGTCTCAGGAAAAAGCCAAACCATTTATCACTGCTCAACAATACTTCTGATTTGCCCTATGTACACCTCTACTGAATTTGGTCATTTCTGATGAAAGGGACCATATAATGATTTTCTCTTCTAAGAACCTCCGTATTAGTAGTTTGTTCTGCCATTTAGGTTCTGAGATCCTTGTATGTCATATCTTAAAAAGCACTAGCAATAAAAAATTGTACAGGATGTGTGTACTGCTGCTGTAAACCATGAGGGTAACAGAAGGCAAGCAGATTCAATTTTATGTGATGTCTGGATAGCAATCAAGATTTTGGGAATTGACATGCGTCTACATTAGTTCCAGATTGCAACTCTCATGTTAACTGAATGAGATGGCCAATTTTGCTGAAATTTTTTTGCAATAATTTGGAATTTAGTCTTTAATTTTGAATATTTTAACTATTGCAAAGTGTTCATAGATAGTTTACAGGGGAAATAAAATACCTTAGAAACAAAGCTTTATGAAAGTTAAGCATCTATGAAAAAAGAGAGAGATGATTCCTCTTCCTTATGATTGCTACTGACATCGACTGAAGTTATAGATCAACAAAAGAAATCAGGTGATGATATTTAGTCTAAGCTAAGGGGGATATGTGTTGACCAGAGAAGTTCTTCCTAATCCTTCCCTAATTGTTTTATTTTCTATGTCTTTTAGAGAAGTGACATAGAAAATGTCAATTTTCTTCCCCCTGTTTCTATGCCATACCCCCCCTATTGAGTTACACAGTTCTCACTTGAAGTCCCTTTTTATATTAGGAGCAATATGCAGGGAGCTGTATGGTCTTTGGTGGAGAAATGTTAGGTTAAAGAATATGATTGACACTTTTTACCTTCGTTTATTTATTATTTTCTTAAATTGCCATGATTCACAAAGTTACCCATAGTTGGGTTTTAGACATACTATATTCTTGCACCTGTCTCATGACCAGTTTTTCTCCCCACCAGGGTTCCCAGGTTCTCTCCCACTGTCCCTCCTATCCCCAGGATATGGCCATTTATTTTTAAAAAGCACAGAACCACAGTAATGTGTTTATGTTAGTCATAATTCTATTCATATATTTAATATATCTGAAGTCCATATTAGAAGTAATAAATAATCAAAATTTTACTTAAAACATCAGACACTTTAATTTTAACATTACAGAGAACTAATTTGTGAATTTTTCCAGCATGGAAAAAAATACTGAAAACTATAGTGAAATATAAGAATGCCAGGGAAAATGAATATGACAAAAAAAAGAAACGCCCAAACCTTGTGAGTAGTTTCTAAGGGAAAAAGTCATATTAAATTACTAGAAATATACTCCTGAAAGAAGCATAAGAACTAAAGATAATGAGTTGTGAATAGGATATTTTAACGATAATCAAAAACCTCTTAAACAAAAGAAGTTCAGAATAGAGTGATTTCACTTGTGATTTATTACAATTGTTTACATAAATAATGCCAATCTTTCTCCAAACCTCCAAAACCTGGAAGATCAGAGAACATTTCCAAACACATTTTAGTAGGCCATAGTTAAACTCAAACCAGAATCAGAGAAGGAACATCACACAAAACAGAAAATTGCAAATCAACATTCCCAATAAATGAGGCAAAATTGTTCAATAGCATAGTAAAAGAATCAGGCACTATGGTAAAGCAAGACTTATGCCTTTAATTAAATAGTGATTCAACATTGCAGATGAATAAATGCGATACACCACTAACAAAATGAAGAGAAAAATTATATAATCATATCAATGAAGGAAAAAAACATAGAAGCTTTAGCATTCTCTATGATAAAAATTCTAACACATGTTAATAACAATGTAAAAGACACAATATTTCTGGAAGGCAATTTCATAATATATATATACCGAAATTTTCAAAGATTGATTTTCTTTGATCCCGTCACTCTATCACAAGCATTTGTTAGAAGTAGTTAAAAAATACACAAAAACATTAAGTATAAAATGATTATGCCTATATTTGGATCTTACCTCAACATTTTTCAGAAGACAGAGCTGCTAATGACAACTCCTTTAAAATATTCACGATCACGACCATCCTGTTGTGGGCAGGTTACATTCGGTAGCCTGCCAGTTTGTCCAAAGTAAGAATGAGATAATAAGATGTTGCTTCCGGGAGCTGGGTTTTATAGTCTCTGAGTCTTGGCCATTGATGGGATTACACGGCGCCAGGGGACCAGTCGGTGGGTGTGACCCCTGCCTACTGGAATTTGGAGGATCTGGGTGGAGGATGCTCAGCCCCGATCCGAGCAGGCTTGGAGATCTCTCTAAAATATTAGAGTCACATATTCAAATCCCCCCGGAATTTAGGTCAAAGAAGTAAGATACTAAAAAATATTTTATTTTGAAAAAGTATTTAAACATTACCAGGTTTTTGCTTTAAAATCTCTAAAAAATTTAAACTGAACAGAAAGTTTTAAATTATGGCACCTTTGAACATTTTAATCATCCTAAGTAGATAACATGTTGCAAAAAATATGAATCTAAAAAGATGTAAAGTATTGCATCATTTAATCATAAGAACAACATGTCCTCATTGTACCTCATATTTTGTCCCTAATTTTATTTATGTTTTATGTTATCTTCTTTACAGTTCTATTAACACAAACAGTACTTTGCAAGGTGTTTGCAATATGCTTAGCAGAAGTGAAAGAGTACAAAATCAGCTAAGAAAGAATATGAGTTATACAACTATCTATTAACTCTTAGTTAAATTATATAATTAGGAATATTTTCCTTTTATATTCAGACTGAGTCATTTAGTTCCATTTAATGGTTAAGACAATTAGATTGTAGGAAAGACAATCATATCCCAAACATAAAGCTCACTCTAAAAATTCATCTGATAAATAAAATATACAATAGAATACAACAATGTATGTATACTCTGCATGTATAATATGTATAATAAAATGTATAATACTTATATTATTTGTTGTTTAATTGTTCTTACTAGCTTTATTTTAGAAAGTTTTAAGTTTCAATATGTATATCATCTATTTAAAATTTTTTTCTACATTCAAAAGAAACATTCACTCCAAAACTATGATACTTTGACTATTCATTCAGCATTATTAAAAATGTATACATGCTTCATTAAATTTTATGATAATTAATAGAGTCACTTAGAAAATTCATCTCACTGAAGATGAGAACTTCATTTTCTCTATCAAAAGGCAAGGTTTCCTTCCTTTTTGTAATCCCCTTTCCTTTTGTTGCTGCTATTGCAGGAAATCACACACACATACACACATAAACAAATGTGGTGTGGTGTAGTTGTAGTGTTCACGCATACTGAGTGAACATTACAAGCCAGCAATGGTACATTATATTGTGTCGCTAGAGATCTCAAATGGAAATGCAGACAGGATTGCACTCAGCATGTACGATGGTGACTCATGGGACCTGTGACCTCATGTTTCCAAGGCAGGCTCTCTATGGCTAAACAGTATCCCATGACTCTCCTTAAAAAAAAAAACCAACAAATATAAGCACTTGGCCAAAGAAAATATCTAAGGTTTTATTTTTTCCCCCTCTGTGTTCACTCTAACAATTGTTACTAATTAACATTGAACCCAAAATTTTTGTTTTGTTTTGTTTGGGGTCCATACCTGATGATTCTCAGGGCTTACTCCTGGCTCTGCACTCCTGGCAGTGCTCAGGGGACCATATAGCAAGTGCAATGTAAGAACTATACCCGCTGTATAATTTCTCCAGCCAACTCCACCTACAATACAATTTGTTATAGTTAATTTATATTATTACCCTTATTGGTCTAATCCATGCTTTTGTTGCAACAGTTATTAAAACTTTGGAATATCTAAACTGTATTCCCAGTATTTACTGCTTTCCATCTGTATTCCACCATTCTTATACCCTATTCTTGTACTACAATTACTTTCTGTATCATAATTGTATGGATAATCCTGAAGTAATTTTTATTTCTTAAATTTCTTTCTAGGAACTGGAGAGATAATGAATCAGGTAGGGTGCTTGCCTTGCACATGACTGACGTGGGTTCAATTCCCGGCACCCCATATGATACCCTGAGCATGACCAGATGTAATTCCTGAGCGTGGAACTAAAAGTAACCCCTGAGCATTGCCAGGTGTGGCCCCCCCCAAATGCAGACACAATTAAAATAAATTTGTTTCTATTTGAGATTGTACTAATTAGAATGAGTAATATTAGCAACTCTCAAATTTTGGAGAATTAGCAGTATAAATGTTCATTATTCACTCTCGGCAAGATATGATCTCCAAGAATGAGAAGAGAAAGTTAAAATATGTGGAGAAATTCAGAGGCTAAAAATAACTGCATCTTGCCCATCTCTAATATATGGCCTCAAATTCACATTCTGTTAACTGAATAGGAAAGAAGGAGACTGGGGAGCAGCTCTTAATTGCCTTCCACTAGAAATTACACACCACTTCTCACATTTTATTGTTGTGTCCAAGTCACATGACTACACCTATAACCCAAAGAACTAGAAATTAGTTTAACTGTTCTCAAGCAAAGAAGCTTAACAAGCCTCTGGCCAATCTTCAACATAAATTTCACATAAACTCACAGGTTTTACAGACTCAATTTATTCCAAATAATTATTTTTGATCTCTATCATCTGATGAAAAATTGCCATGACATTTCCAGTGTAAGCTTATATAATGATCCTAAAAGGTTGTAACATATGAAAAAAAATGCTTTTCCTTTAGGTAGTGAACAGATATAAAAAAAAAAAAAACCTCTCTGATCTTTTCTATACTCAAGATAAGAGTTCAGCTAAGGTCTCATTTTATTTTAAATATAAAAGAATAGTAAAATCCAATACAGGTCAAGTCTGCTACTGCTGCAGGATTGATTGTAGCAGTTAAATAATGGAAGATGTGTATACCTAAGACTGTGAATTAAACATTTATTGATTTTTAATTTTTTAATTAATGTATTTATTTATATCGTATTACAGTGAGATATATAATTACAAAATTTGTTCATGATAGGGTTTCAGTTATACAACGTTCCCACACCCATTCTTTAACCAGTGTACATTTCCCACCACCAATGTCCCTAGTTTCCCTTTCTCTTCATCACCCTCCTCCCAGATTCTCTCTCTCTCTCTCTCTCTCTCTCTCTCTCTCTCTGTTTCTCCTCTCCCTCTCTCTCTCTCTCCTCACTTTCTCACTCTCTCTCTCTCTTTCTCCCCCTTTCCTTTTGGACATTAAGCTTTGCAATACAACTACTGAAAGTTTATCTTCAGGACAATAATTTATCATATTATTGTACTTTTAATAACATTAGGGTTTTGTTGATAATAAGACAGCATCAAAAGCTATCTCAAGCTTAGTATTTTCAGATATTTGGAGTCATCTCTGAGACATACCTCTTACTTACACTGTAATCAGACATACAATGAATAGTCAAGCTATATCAAAATATAACTTATTGGATAAGTGGTAAATACTATATCCCCTTACAGGGAGAACTGAATTTACCATGTTACTATGACTTGTTAAAGAATTCTAAAACTTTATTTAATGAAGTTCCAGATTTCTGTTTTCTTTTCACGCTATGAACGGAAAAGCATCATCACTTATTTTTATTACCAAAACCTGAAATTCTAAAAGTTATTTTACATATTTCATTTGCAGGGCCTTTTCTATTCTCATAATTCATTCATATGCAGAATTACCCATGATATTCTGAGGAAAACAGGATGTCATTCTCTAAATGAAACACTTGGAATCAGGATTATTTCTATTTCAGGCCTTCAGTTTATTTTAATTTATTTGCTGATGGAGCCAAGATCTGTGTGAACAGTCCCACATTCTAACACTGATTCAAAGTGTAAAAATCTACTTCATGACCTTTGTATTAACAGACACAATATAATCTTTAAAAATAGTGTTTAGCCATATGTGCCAGAATCCTGGTGGCTTCGAATTCAAACAGACAGTATTACTATAGAAAAGCTTAATTCTTAAGAAAAGTGACTTCCACACAACTGAATGAAAATTTAAAAAAAAAATCAAATGCTGAGCTTAGAATACATTGTCAGAATACCAGGATCCAAAATAGAGTGTAAATGTATGCTTTAACTTAAGGAGATTTTGTCTATCACTCATTTCAATGGTGTAGAATCATTCTCAAGTGACTATTATCAAAGAGGTACTTTTGTCTTCTCACTCTTCGTTTCTCTTTGATGTCCCTTTGTTATCTCTATTAACGATTCTCAAAGGAGATTTAGAGGAAAACTGAGCTTGCAATTCATACTTGGATTGTATGAGCGCCTGTGGGAGAGTCAAAGCAATGATTTTTCATCCTTTGTCTTAGCTCATGCTCATTCTCTGACTCTTCTGTGACCTCAAATGATAAATAACTTCTAACATGTTTGGAGGAAGCTATATGATGTCAATATAATTGAATGCTTGCTGTTTCATTAGGCTATAGATTGTTACAGACTAATATGTCCTTGGAGGTCAACATAAATATTTAAAAGAAGGGAATTTTAGATGTTTTGATTATGTGGTCAGTCTGGAACTGAGGAAACTTGGTGTAGCTAGCTGTCTGGGTATTTTTCACATAAGGTGAAGTAAATGTTAGTTACAGTATCTGTTAGCAATTTACAGCATTGTAAAGGTTCCTGTGGGTAACATTTCATTTCATGTTTATCCACCTTTTAAGTAGATGTTATCTACAATTTTTAGCTGAATAAATCAGAGCTCAGAGAATTTGACTTAACCTATATTTGAGCTATATAGATGAGAGTAAGCATTTTATATGTCGTACTTTGATTCAAAATGTTATGTTCCTCTTCCCGCCTCTTCACTCCCTCCCTCCTTCCCTCCCTCCCTCCCTCCCTCCCTCCCTCCCTCCCTCCCTCCCTCCCTTCCTCCCTCCCTCCCTTCCTCCCTCCTTTTCTCCCTCCTTTCCTTCCTTCCTCCCTCCTTTCCTTCCTTCCTTCCTTCCTTCCTTCCTTCCTCCCTCCCTCCCTCCCTCCCTCCCTCCCTTCTTCCCTCATAGGTGGGCAGCCATGCGTTCTTTTGACATCCTGTGGAATCCAGTTGGTAACAGCTCTAGTCAGTGGTTGTCTGTAAATTGCATTATGTGTTCAATCCATCTTATTTTCAACACCTTGGCAAACAAGACAGCGTCCCTGATTCTTGATTATCAACAGAGGTCGGAACTCCTGATTCTTTCTCTCACTTGAGTGAAATGTGATATTTCAAGCATAGCTCTTTCGATTCCTCTTTGGGAGACCCAAACAGCATTCTCATCCTGTTTTCACAGGGCCAGGTCTCTGAGGCGTATGTTAGTGCAGGAAGAACGGTGGAGTTGAATAGATGTTCCTAGAGCCGGAGGTTCTTTGTCCTCTTAACAACTTCTTCAATGCTCTTGAAGGCGTTCCATGCTGCTCTTTTCCTTCTGTGACGCTCTGGCACCAAGTCGTTCCTCATGTTGAGTTCTTGACCCAGGTATACCTAGCTAGTGCATTGGGAGATGTTTGTTTCATTGAGAGCAAATGGAATGTCAGGGACTAGTTTGTTTTACATGAACATTTTCTTCATAAGATTCAGCAACAGTCCAACCTTTCCACACATGGTAGATCTCGGCCAGCATCCATGACTCTTGGCTGATGTTTGGTGTTATTAGATTGATGTCATCAGAAAAACGGAGGTGGTGTAGTTGCTGACCATCTATATTCACTCCCATTTCCAACCATTCCAGTCACCACATGAAGTTCTCCCGGGTAGCACTGAAAGTTTTTGGTGAAATGGTATCACCCTGCTGAATCTTGACATTGATGATCACTTCCTTGTAGAATGGTGAGATCTTGGTGGTGAATCCATTAGACAGCTCGAGGAGGATCCTGATGTACTGAATTTAACACCCTGTTTGGCTAGGGCTTTGATGACTGCTTCTGTCTCAATAGAATCAAAGGCCTTCTTTAAATCGATGAACATTAGACACCTTGAACTCTTGAATAAGCTTGGTTACCGTGTGTATATGGTCGATCATGCTGAATCCTTTCTGGAACCCGACTTGCTTGCATGGTTGTCTTTCATCTAGTGTTCTCCCAATCCTATTCAGGATGACATGAGTGAAAAACTTGTAGATGACCGACAACAGTCAGATCAGGCAATAGTTACCAATGTCATGGATGTCTCCCTTCTTGTACAACGGAAGAGTCCTGCTGGTTTTCCATTGGTATGGAAACTTGCACTCAGGCAGGTAGTGTGTGAAGAACTGAGCCAGTGTGTTGAGGAGTACTGGTGGCAGATTCTTCAGGTGCTCAGGTCTGGCCTTGTCTGGACTGGGTGCTGTACACTTCTTTACCGATGAAATGGTGTGTGGGATTTTGGAAGGGAGAACATTGGGAACGACATATCCATCCTGCGGAATTTGGTATGTAAGCAGGTGAACATGGCTATCAAAGATATTCCTGTAGAAGTTGTAGATAACCTTCTCTATTGCCCTTTTGGAAGATGTGATAGATCCATCAGGACGGTTGGGGGGCAGTCATCTTGGTCTGGTAGTGATGAAGGACTGGTGAGCATTACGAATACTTTTCCCAGCTTGTGCCACATTAGACAACACTGCTGTTCTTCCCTCTTTGAGGTCTTCCTTTATCCCTTCTCTGCACAGCTTTGCAAGCTCGGACATTAGCTGTGATTGTCTGAGGCTCGCACCAAACCATGTTGGCGAATGAGCTTGAGAATTTCTGAAGACAAGTGTCTGTTTGTGGCTTTCCCTCTCATGCATGTATATATAAAGACTGTGAAATCAATGATAATGTTTTTTCACTTATTAAATGCAGTTTAGTTTTTCTTCCTTTCTACCTCTAATCCTCGAAGTGCATTTCTAATGGTTGACTTTCATTTCAGAGAAAAACCAATGTGCAACTTTCTTTGGTCTTTTCAGATTCAGTTTCATCCAACACCAGCTATCTCCACATCTATTTCAACCTCCTGGAAAGTAAAGTTGTTCCAGAACTCACGACTGCTTCTCCTGGAAGGGAGGACAAAATGAGGTCCCCATAACCATGCCACCAGATCCGGCTCCAGGCTGATTTTACTTGAAGCGCCCCAGAGGGTGACGGATGAGAGCCCTCCCCACACCTAGGGACCGCACTTCAGCAGCTGACCTCCACAACCCCACCGCTGACATGTTACAGGCCACTTTCCACACGCTCTGGCTGAGCTTCACATATGATTGAACATATTCTTGGACTGTGCGGCCGAGTGACACATCATAGGACACTCCCTTCCCATTTTCCATAATTACCACATCATCTTTGATGGGGTTCAAACAGGAAGCAACAAATTATAGATGTAAATATCTATATGCCTATATCAATATTTTCAGACATATATACCAAAGCTCTGTCCTTCTCAGAGAGCCCAGCAAGTTACTAAGTTTATCCTCCTGCACTGCAGAGCCTGAAAAGCTACCCATGGTGTATTCAATATGCCAAGTAAGTAACAATAATGGGCCTCATTCCCCTGACCCTGAAAAAGCCTCCAATTCAGCAACATTGAAAAAGATGTGTCAGGGGAGGCTGCTAAAATCTCAGGGCTGGGATGAATGGAGACATTATTGGTGCCCACTCAAGTAAATCAAAGAACAACAGGACAATAGTGATACAGTGATACAGTGAAGGTTGTATACCTTGGGAAGGTCTGTACCAGATCTGCTATGGCTCCCAAGATTGGCTCCTTTACTCTGTCTCCATAAAAGTGATGCTGACAATGGTAATGACAAAGTGATTGGAAGGCCATAATAATTGCTATGAAACTGGCCTTTCAGAACACAAGCATAGATTAACATTACACGTTATGCCTCTACCCTTAGTATCAACGCCCTAATGAAAAACATTAAGTGCTGTTTGTTTGGTGGGGTAGGGAGTGCGCAGAGGAGTAGGGATGGTGAATCTCCTTTGTTAGGAGATTCTCAACATGGACAGGCAGGTAAGACACCAATCTGTGTTTAAAAAGTTATGAGAAAACATTGAAAGAATCTTGGAGACTGCTCAGTCTTTGAATTGCTATGCCAATAGCGGCCACCATCGTACCATTATAGACAAAAATCATCAGTGGTACAATGGAATACTGAGCTAGGAAAGATCATTCCAAAAGGAATCATGTGGCACACAGATAGAAAAAAGTGCATTTCTATATTTGAGTAATCTTTAATTTTATATCATTACTGCTCTGCTAAAATATTTAAAGTGACTACTTAGTCTTACAGTATTGTCTCAAACATGATCATGCTAGCATATGGCATTTACCTAAGCATTATTCTAAAGTAGAAATATTCTCAAATGGTAACCATATAAAGTAAAATCCCTTTACACCATAAACTAGTAGCAGAAATGTGAGCTGTACAAAATGAATAATTGCACATAAAGGAAGATTTTACTGATGATGATTAAACTTCTGAAATTTTATTGTATTTCACAGTATATTATTTTATTAACCTAGAAGAAAAGAGGACACCTTGCAGATCTTTTAGCACCCATCATTATTCAATTAAATAGACTATTTGAAAAATAAAATTCTCATGGTAAATTGCTGAATTGGGTCATTTTAAAAGTGTTCTAATCATTTTTATGGTTTCTTCTTAATAGTTGTACATTAATGCCTTATGTTCCCTTGGTTCAGGAACCCATCAATTCACAATTAATTATAGTAACCTCTCAACTATCCTCCTTATCTCTGACTCCTTTTCTTCTGGTCACCCCAAATTCAATCAAATTTATACTTGACCCTAAATTAATCCTCATGAACACCACTTGTCGGTTTGTTAACAAAAAATAACTTTAATTTCATTTTTAGAAAATAGCTGAACACTTTTGGGAGGCATTCAAGGGTCTTCAAATCAATACTAATTGGCCCAATACAAACTACTTTCAGAGAGCCAACTATCTTTAATTCATTTAGTCTAATCATCTTAATTTATTAAATGCATTTAATTACTCTAGTTATACAGCTAAAGAAAGTATGGTCCAGAGAATGTAACTAGTTTACTTAAGTTATATAGACAATATGGAGAAGCACCTGCATTTGAACCCATCTATGCTACATTTCATGAAATGCAGTGAGAGAATAGGTCTGGGGCCAAAGAACTTTGGAACTAAATGCTCAAGCTATTCATTACATATACATGGACACTGTAATTATTTTAAAAACAATCAAATGACATAAGGAACAGCAATCAGAATCTTTCTTCAGCATGACAAAGAAGTTACCTTTACAGAGATAAATTTTAAAACACATAAGAAAAAACTCAATAAATAACTGAAACCCTTAGGGTGAACTAACTAAAATGAATGCTGTCCTTGAAATCCTTGGACAGAAGGGACAACGAATTTTCTTTGAGACTGAGATAATTTGAATGGAGATTCTATCGCTTGCAATCAAAAATAGTACTGACACATAAAGACCTGTGAGATTTGTGTACCATGCAGTGTACTTTGAAAAAAACTGCACAGGTCTGTGTTTTAAAAAGAAGGAAAAAATGCTTTTAATTGTGTCTAAATTATTGTAGATCCCAATAAGAAAAATTTCCCTGTTACTTCTTTTTAACTATCATTTATCTGTCATGTTTGTTATACATGCCATATCATTTGAGCACCAAAGTCAACTGTGGGGGGACATCACAATAACAACAACAATAAAACATAGGAAGAAAGGGGAATTCTTAAATTTCAAAGAAAATAATAAAGCCAGGTGTGTGTGTGGGGGATGGTGGGGGGGGGGCGATCAAAAGGTCCAAATTGGAGTGATTCACACAAGGTTTACCAAGATTTAAATTCTAATAGCTCTAATTGTAGGGTTATTTTTTCTTTTTATCTTTTTTTTAGAATTTATTTTCTGAAGTCAAAACAGCTTTTGTTCGTAAGTTTTGAGGAAGAGGAGAGAGGGAAGAGTGAGAGATGAGAGAGAGAGAATGAGAGAGAAAGAGAGAGAGTATAATGGAATAATACTCTCGAGAGAATACAGGCTTCTTCAGAATGGAGAGAGAGATCCAGTACATATCTCAGCATTCAGGAAGACTTGAAAGTGCTCATCTTAAGAGAAATGTGGAAAAAAAATAGATGCCTAACTGCAGCACGTAGGCACAAGCAGCCTGTGTGCACTCTAATTGTACTTTCAGCTCTTCCCCAAATGGAGTTTCCTGGTCAGCAAAGTTGAGGTAATCCACACGATGAATCTCGCCTTGTAGCTTAATAACCTCATCACAATGTCTTTCCCGCTAGAAAAACCTTCAATTTTGTAAAAATCCTCTGCAAAAGCCTTTTTTTGCTTGCTAGATGAGATATTCCCCAATTCATAAATCATGTAATAAAATCAATTATATCTCTCATTTATTCTGAAGACAATATTTTTAACATGGCATAAAAAGATTCCTTGATATGATAATAAATATGTAGTTTTGTCATATAATTAGTAGTAGCTAATAAGTGTAACATATGTTAACATATATAAGTCTTATGGCTTTTGTAAACTGTACCAATTCATAGAGAACTGATTTAATATGTACAAATAATTTTTTAAAAAATTTGCTCCAGTCTTTCCCATGAAAGCAAAATAAAAGCCTGTAATTGATATGCAATGTCAAACTGCCTTACAATCATTATTTTTTTATTTATTTATTTTGCTTTTTTGGGTCACAACCGGCAATGCACAGGGATTATTCCTGGTTCTGTACTCAGGAATTACTTCCGGCAGTGCTCAGCAGACCATATGGCATGCTGGGGATTGAAACCCAGCCCCGTGTGCAAGGCAAACACCCTACCTGTTGTGCTATCGCTCCAGCCCCACAATCATCATTCTTAAACTCTCTCCCAAATGATAAATCTCACAAGAGTAGGGTTGTTGTTTAGTGTGGTAAAGCACTTGATGCTTGTGAAGCCCCAAACAAACAAACAAACAAACAAACAAAAAACCACCAACTCTAACCACAAGCAACTATTCCTTAAAGCTTCCACCCTTTGTCCTTCTACAGTACCGTAGCACAACCATTACTAAGTGATCTTGGTGTTTTCTTAGTTTGAGAAAATACCAAAAACTGCTTGAGGTTTAAAAATCATATCTGTTTCATCACAAGTCTGGACCTTAAATTGTAAACATTGATCATTAAGATTTGGCTCCACCTGAGATCTTTAGTCTTGAATTGCCAATGGCTTTCTTCTATATATCTTCATATGATGCGTCTTCCTCAACTCTGATCATAGCAAAACCAGTAATCCTGGATTAAGGACCATGAAATGAACATATTCTAAACTGTTTACTTCTGTAAATTCCAGATCTCTCACTACAGTCATAGGTTAGGGTTCTAGGGTCCAGGATTTCAACACCTGAATTCTGGGGGGATACACTCATCTTGTAATGATTTTATATGTCTTAGTGTTTGATTGTCTTAGTGTCTGATTACTAATATTTAATAGATATTCTTTTTTTTAATCAGAGCTTCCCTGTTCTTCTTAGTATAAATCCTGTGACTTTTCTGGCTTACTATTTATGGCTATCACACTTTGTTGTGATGCGTGTAAAAATAGCTCTGGAATCACTCTGTGGAAAACTCTACTGGGTATTTACTGAACAGATGAGAGTAAGTAGATTTAAATGGTCATGAATTAAATTTTTTTCTGTCACATTTTATAGTAAAAACTAGGTTTTTCAGTCAATTCTCTTGGAACTCAATGGCAGTAATGAAACAAATATATATTAAAGTAAGAAGGGGGCAACTTTATAGGGAAACATGAAAGAATTTATTCCCTGGACCTAAAAATATGAGGTGAGGATATAAATTAATAATATGAGGTTGAACAACAGCCTCTCAATATCTGTATTGAAAACCATAATGACCAAAAGTAGAGAGAGAGAGTATGATGGAAATTGCCAGAGAGGCAAGGGGAGGAGTAGAATGGGGGGTGAGGATACTGGTGACATTAGTGGCGGAAAATGTACACTGGTGTAGGGATGGGTGTTTAGTCATTGTAAGACTGAGACTCACACATGAAAGCTTTGTAACTGTATTTCACAGTGATTAATCTTTTTTTAAAAAAAAGGGAAAAAATGAATATCTGAATATGAGGTTGTGGTCAGAGTGGATAGGATAGTCGAATGGATAGGGTGTTTTCCTTGCACATGGCTCACCTGGATTATATCTTTAGCATCCCATATGGTTCCCTGAGCATCCCCAGGCGTAATTCCTGAGCACAGAGTCAGGAGTAACCCCTAAGCATAGCTAGGTCTGACTTAAAAAGCAAAAGCAAACGAATAAAAGAATGTGAGGCAAGGCTTTCTAGCAAGGCTTTGTTTACCTTAATTATAAATCCAGAGTGAAAAGTAGACAAATTTCTTACAGATTGTGGTTCATGGGTAAGTTTAGTGGAAATAAAAATAACATCTAGATAAAGTTGTTCAAAATTATTTAGTATCATAGCTCTAGTGTCGTATTTGCTGAAACTTTTGCTTAAAGGTAGTAACAACACTGGGCAAATACAGGTCATGGGAGACAGAGAGAGAGAAAATCTGAATATTTCTTTTCCCTTGCTGCCCACCTGGGAAAAGAAGTTCCTTACCTGGATCCAATGGACAGTATTTCCTCCAATTCAGAGAAGTGGAAATCACTGTTGAAATGAAGCAGCTTAAGGATCAAAATCAAGAGTCAAATAATGAAATGAGAGATTGAAAGTACCAATTTATAAATTATTTGAAACTGAAAGAAAGAGAGAAACCTAGAAGTAGCTATTAGCATTTTATCTAAACTAATTCTCATTTCTATTATAAAAGAGATATCCACCATATCCTTTTTATTTAATCAAGCAGTTTCCCAATATCTGCCTGATTATTGCTAAATAATCCAAAACCTTCCATTCCTTTATTTCTTTCCAGTATGAATTTTTTAAAATGAGCTCTATAGCTCAGGCCATCCAGAGACATCATTAACTTACCAGACTTTATATATTAATGTTCCTTTGTTATATTTTGAGCTCCTTTTTCTTCAAAGTATTTGTAAAATTCTATTCTCTTCAAACCCTTTGGCTACCATTAATTATTTCTTCCTTTTTGTTCCTTGTACTAAAACTGCAAACAATGTAACATGTATTGTTAACTTTCTTCTTCCTATATTGGTTCAACTTTAAATATCAGTTTTATCATATAAATATAATAACCATCTTATTTTATAAATGTGATGCATATAATCTAAACAAATTTTATATGTAATATTTCCTGGTGACTAGAAAACTGTAAGCATGTAAGTGATATTTGACATATGAGATATATCTGCGCATATATAATGGCATTTTCATAAGTTATTAGTGATAATACATGGAAATACTAGTAATACAAATATTTAAAACAGTGTGCTTAGGAGTTGGAAAGACAAGAGGGTTGGAGAGAGAGGCAGAGGGGAGACCAGAGTGAAGGAAGAGAAGATTGCAATAAACTGCAACTAAGACCAAAAAACAAACAAACAAACAAACAAACAAACAAAAAAACCGTGTCGGGCTGGAGAGATAGCACAGCGGGTAGGGAGTTTGCCTTGCACGCAGATGACCCAGGTTCGATTCCCAGTATCCCATATGGTCCCCTGAACACCGCCAGGAGTAACTCCTGAGTGCAGAGCCAGGAGTAGCCCCTGTGCATCGCCAGGTGTGACCCAAAAAGCAAAAAAAAAAAAAAAAAAAAAGCCAGCGTTCTTAGTCTAGTTTATATAATGTCAAATCAGTTAAAAATATATGCATACTTATTGGAGAGTTGATGTATGATACCAGAATTTTATTTCTAGATTAAATTACTCTTATTCTGAGCTGCTGGAAACTATTGACTGTTGATGATTTTTCAGGAAATTGTCCTCAACTGAGAGGAATTTCTTTGTCTGAGGTTACGTCCCCCTCCTGTTGATCAAAACACACTCAATGACAGATAGAAATTGGAACAAAAACAGCAGGTGCCCTTGACTCCAGTTGTAGCAATTCTGAAGCATTGTCCCATCTTAGAGCTCCCAATGGATCAGCCAAACCCTTTCCTGCAGCTACACCACAATGCAATTCATCCCACTCTCTACCTCCACTGCCTGTATTTTTCCACAGATGCAGATCTTAAAGGCAATCAATAATAAATTTGCACTCTAGAGAGTTCTGCCTCATAATCTGTTTCAAAGCAAATCAACACAAAACTTTTGGTAACCCTGAGCGGTCCAGAAAGCTGACTTAAAACTAAATTTGAGAACTTGATCACCATTGCACCTGTTAAATTTTACAACAGATAATATAGAATATGTGGGACTTTTTAAAAGTTCCCTTTAAGAGATAGACTTCAAGGAATCATGTCTTGTTAACTATTGCTAGGTGCCATTTATGGTCTGAGGAAGATGTGCAAAAGCAGAAGGTGGGTCATCACTGAATGAAAATATGTGTACAGAGCAGAAGTTCTGGAGCATCAAAACAAAATTTTATTTCTTTTTTTTTTAATTTTTATTAGTGAAACACCATCAGGTACAGTTGCAGACTTACACATTTTTGTGCTTGGGTTTCAGTTATACAATGATCAAGTACCCATCCCTTCACCAGTGCCCATTTTCCACCACCATGGGTACCAGTATCCCTCCCACCCCCATCCCCCCCATCTTACCCTGCCTCTGTGGCAGGGCACTCCCTTTTGTTCTCTCTCTCCTTTTGGGTTTGCAAAAGAGGCATTGAGTGGCAATCATGTTTGGTCTATGAAAATTTTATTTCTTATAGACATGGGGCAGAGAAACCTAAGGAAATTCACAACCTAATTATGACAATAGTAGAGTTCCAGAAAAAAGAACAGGAAAGATCCAATTAATTGGACCCAGGACCTAATTATATGAGTAACAAGATTCAGAGAAGGTTTAATTCTTAGTGCCCTCTAGCTATATCCTTTGTTGTCCCAAAATCTGGTTTTGGAATTATGGAATACTGAAACCTGACACAGCAAAGCAGATGTTCTCAAAGCCTTAAAACTTGACTGCAGTGAACTATCTCTGGAGCCTGCAGAAGTAAACCATTCCTTACTTTTTGCAGGTAGAACTACAAAGAAACTTTCTTGCTTAAAACTAATAGAAGTACCTACCTTCCAAGACCACCTGAGTAGGATCAATCCATACCTCCTCATTGGATTCCACTATTTACAACGAGTTACAACATGCTTAGGATGTTCTGAACATTCTCATATGATCAGTGTGTAACACTCTGGCAGGGATTTTAGAAAACGATATTGACTTGTGTTTGGAAGAAAGTAATGATCCATACTAAATTAAATTATTCAGTCACTGAACAGAAATATCAAAATATTAATAATAGTAAGGCAGGATACAATAAGACCGAATAGTAGCAACTTACGTTCTAAGGAAGGACTTGAAGGGTATCCAAAATATTACAGAAAGCACTAGTAAGACAAACATTTGTATTGCTGTGCATCTCAATACTTGTTTTCCTGTATAACAGGGTTGAAGGTAATAGATGCTCTTAAAAAATTAAGTGCACTGGTAGCAATAGAGATTGCATATATATCCTCCCTCATGAGAGACCAAGTGGAATTATTTCACTATCAGAAGCAAGGAGAATTGCACTTACCCTAATGAGAGTATAAGGTTGGAAAAGAAACCAAAATAGGCAGGATAAGGAGGGTCAAAAAGGTCATGTTGATCGCTAGATGGTAGTAGAAACAGTTAGTTTCTTTTTATGCACTCCAGAAGAAGTATTAAGCACTCTCCCCCCACCCAAAAAAAAAAAGCAGAACTAGGGCCTGGAGCGATAGCATAGTGGGTAGGGCCTTTGTCTTGCACACGGCCGACCCAGGTTCGATTCCCAGCATCCCATATGGTCCCCCGAGCACCGCCAGGAGTAATTCCTGAGTGCAGAGCCAGGAGTAACCCCTGTGCATCAACAAAAAGCAAAAAAAAAAAAAAAGAAGAACTAATCATTAATAATGACCTGAAATGATATGGTAGCTTATCATTGTCCAGTACTAGTAGCACAACACATTCATAAAGACTTCAGGGGCTGGAGAGAAAGCACAGTGGGTAGGTCATTTGCCTTGCATGCGGCCGACCAGGGTTCGATTCCCAGCATCCCATATGGTTCTCTGAGCACTGCCAGGAGTAACTCCTGAGTGCAGAGCCAGGAGTAACCCTTGTGCACCTCGAGGTGTGACCCAAAAAGAAAAAAATAATAATAATAATAAAGACTTCAGGTGGTGAGGAATGAAAGGTATATGTATACATGGCATCAATGCAGAAACTCCCATTCAACAGGACTAATTCAGCTTCCAATATTGCTAAAATCCAAGGTGCCAGCTGTGAAGGCCAATACTAAATCCTGATATGGTATTCTCCCTAAAGGAAACAAAGCAGTCAATTAGTGTCATCTTCATTGTGTTTGACACTTTTTAAGCTGAAAATCCTCAATTAATTTTAACCAGAAAGAATACCTCTCTAAAATTTTAGTGTGCCTTTTATACATCCCTACCTTAAAGCTTTAAAACATTAATCCTTGGACATATTTTCTACATGACAATGTCTTATGCAAGAAAGGAACTTAAGCAAAGGTATACAGTAGCACAGGAGAAGGTCACTCAGTCCCCTGGCCCTATTGAAATGTTACACAGTCAGGTTGCTCTTGACTTGTATTCTCAAGATGCTGATTACACAAGAAACAGTGGGTAGACAATGAAATGAAAAAACTCAATATTACCCAAATCTTAATTTATTATTTTTAGAGTAATCAAGTAAATTTCCACAGGTTGAAATATCTATAAAGAGTAAGGATTTCAACCTCGAACTCTGACTCTACTAGAAAACATCAGTTTTCTATGTCTTTCACATGTATCACTTGTCATCGCATTGCTCATCAATTTGCTTGAGTGAGCGCTGGTAACATCTTCATTCATCCCTTTTGTGTGCTAGCATAGCCCACTGGCATCTCCTCGCTCCAGGAACACAAAGAGCCTATTACCTATGCCAACACCATTATTTTTTTATCCAAGTCAATTACCTATACTTCCACATTATGCATTCTGGGTTGAATTATGCAATCAGTCTTATTAGTGCTTACTATACGAGCATATGATTCAGATATAAATTTCATCTCTGCTACTGTAAAAAGCTAATGATTTTCATCTTAGTTTCTAAGTATATTTCACTATGGGACAACTACCACTATATAATACTATGTTTAAAAATCAGAATGGGAGCCAGAGAGATAACAATAAAGGGGTTAAGTTACTCGTCTTTCATGTGGTTGACCTGGATTCAAATCCCCTAGACCACTTATGGTTTCCTGAGCAAAGAGCCAGGAATAGCCCCTGAGGGAAAAAAAATCTGAATAAACATAAACTGTATAGTATGGTATTATTATTATTATTATTATTTAAATACAAGCCCCAAATTGGAGTTTTTCTTCTTGTGCTCCACCCAGACATAATAGCTGCCCTACTGGCAGTTTCAGTCTCTCCCAGAAATCTGTTTTTATTCTGTCTTTCTCTTTCTCTCTATTTCTTTCTCCCTCCTTTTATCAGTTTCTTATTTAACATTCATTTAATATTTTTATTTAACATTGTTTTATATCACTGTGAATGCAAACCACCAAATTCCTTTTTAAGTCCAAAATTTAGAGTTCCCTGACCAGTAACAGGGGAATAATGGCATTATATGACCCATCTTGTCTTCAGAGGGATGGAGTAATCCTTTCGTTTGTTGATTACTTTGCCTTAGCTTCTTTTTGACTAGACAACTTTCCACTGTTTATTGGTCTTTCCAGTTAAGAGACTATAGAATTCATAAGAGTTAGTAAAGTCAATTTGATCACTAAGCTTATGGATTTCGGGGGAGGGGTTGATAATTATTTTATAGCTACAGTGATTTTTAATAATAATAATATCAATAATATGTCAAAAATTTTTAATAATATGTCAAAAACTATTGTACATTTCATCTCTTTATAGTTATCCAAATTTACAAATACTTTAAATTTTCTAATCTGAAAATAAGAACTCTAGTAACACTAAAATACGGAAAATAAAGCAAAATAACGGGTTAAATTATAACCCCAAAGCTTCTTCTGTACTTGATTTGAAATGCTTTAACAGCATTTTTTAAATGGATTCTTTGTTGCGCATATTTCTATAACCTGTAAGTGAATTTAAGTAAATAACATTTCTTCAAAATAAAAGCTAGCTGAGTGGCTCTCTAGGGAACAAGATTGGCTCAGAAAAAAAAAAGGAGCAGGTTCCTCTAGGGTTTACAAAAATATGCAACTTAGTACATTAGGTCAAATGTAAGCAGAAAATACTTCTAAGGTCTGATATTCCATCCATAACTCTCACCATATACAATTATTCTATATTAGTTTAGTAATGTAGTAGAAATAAATATTTGTCACAATTTTTCACAATTAATAAGACATTAAATCTTAATCAAGGTCATGAGAAGAAATAAGAACTTATGTCAGACAATTCATTCCTAAGAAAATCATTTTAGTTTGTAACTTTATTTCTGTGTTCCATCCAAATTATATAACAATATTCAAGGTAAAATTTCATTCTTCTTATTTAGTACAATTGTCATAAACAAGTTGCATGATGATTTTTTACTTTATGAAATGATGCTTTGTAGTCACTATAGAAAATAATACAATCATTTCCTGTTTTATCTCACTTAATGATTGTATTTTCTTTGCTCATTTGCATAATCTACAAATCTTGATACATTAATAAATACTATTTCTTACCCAAATAGCCACTTTAAAGTACAAATAGACTTGAAATTATTACCCATATGAAAAGAAGTCATAAAATTTAAAGGAAAGGAAGCTGTTGTTTAGTGTCTAATATATAATTATATTCTATCACACCAGTCATGTTTCGAACACAAACCCTTTAGCACACTCAAAAATAGAATTCTTCACTACTGCTAATTTATGGATGGGTCATTTACATAGAGTAAGTGCCAAGGAACAACGAAAGTTTATGTAATAATGTGAAGTTAGTGATAAACTGGCTATTCAAAGAAGGAAATAAAGACTAGTTATTAAAATCCAAAAAGGAAAAGTTCTACATAAACAATATCCCTGGGAGAAATAGTAGTCTTCAATTAAAGGCCATTGTCAACCTAAGGCAACCTGGCAAGAGGAAGCCATATCAAATATCCAGATCTCACCTCTCTTCACTCCCCTTAACTTCTTGCAATGATTAGTCATTTTCAAAATCCAGTCTAATATGGAAGACATGGCAACTCATATACACAAGTTACAAAGTTTAGGACAAAGATTAGGGGAGAACAGTGAAATTATAATCCTATAGGTCGGATTCCATGGAAGTTATAGGAGTCCAATCAATCGAGACAAATGGTTCATAGAGAAAGATTTATTAAGCAACAGGACAGAAAGTCAGAGCTTCTGTCCAACAGAAAGAAAGACAGTTCTTTCATCTTTCATTGTTACAGAAAGCTGCTTATATAGTAAAATATTCAGGGAAGCATAATGTTTTAGACAGGTTATGTTAGAATAGGGTGGTAATTGGGGTAGCCAATAAGGTTTGTTGGGGGGAATGGTCTTCTGGTTCATTGTCTTGTTTCATAGACTTGAGTATTCACTGTAAATGAAAAAGAAAATGAGGTGTCTGGTTATTGTGTAACATAATTATCTATAATTATAATTCCTCCCCTTTTGTCCATAAAATTGTTCTTTATATTTTCTATTTGCTGTTTTCTTCCATAGATGCCCAGGAAGGACAGGACAAGGAAAACAGGACAGTCTTTATTTTTAGCTGGGTCAGCTCTGTGCTGGCTCAACAACCAGGGCCCACAGGATTTTGCTGGTGTTCTTTCACTTTTATTTTCCCTTCTTAACTGTCTAGTACATTTTTTAACTTCTTTTATGCTGGTTTAAAAATGTGTAAAATCTATCTCCTTCAAGGAACAAAAAGATAAGAACAGAGGTTAAGCACTTGTCTTGCATGTGGTCAACCCCAGTTCTACCCAGTGTGATTGCTAGCTCCCCAATTAGGTCCCCCAATCCCACCAGGAGTGATCCCTGATAGCAGAGTCAGGAGTACACCTTAAGCACAATAAGGTGTGGTCCAAAATAAATAAATAATTTGCAACAACAAAGAGAAGGGAAAGGGATAAATACATAAATATTGAATACATATTATAAATTCTATGAAAATTGATTATATTGTATTTGTTTAGTAAGTACAGTTTATATTTTCAAGGTATAGATTTGATTACTATCAAGATATTACATGTTCCTATTCAACAGAAAATTTATGTAAAGTTTTGGATTTCAAAAAAAAAATCCTACCTCCACTGTCCTCACTTATGTCTCTTTATGGCAATTACTTAATCTCTTTTGGAATTTGTATATTTATCTTCTTTGCTCTACACAATATTTGGGGGATGGGGACTCCCAAAAATGTCCATGAAGTTTGTAGACTCCTCTAATTACTCCTGCACCCCTGCAATACTCTGCCTCTAGGCATACTCTCTGATATTCAGGGAATCATGTGGTACCAAGATCCAACTGAGGTTGGCCACAACTAAGGTATGAGTTTTAACCCCTGCAGTATATCTCAGACACTCTACATAACATTCTTGTACTATTATTTCTTGATTGTTTAATTCCATGTGTTGTATTAGTTTGTAGACTGAGTAACTTCAACAACAAATATATATATATATAGACTATACATATATATATATATATATATAGAGAGAGAGAGAGAGAGAGAAATAATACTTTTTTTTCTCATAGATCTAGAGTCTAGAAATGTAAGCTCAAATTGTTGGCAGGTTTGGTTTCCTCTGGAGATTCTGTCCTGAATTCTCAATCTGTGTCTTGGCATGGCTGCTATTTGTTGAAAATATACAATAGATTAGAGCATACCCATATACCCTTATTTTACTTCAATTATCTCTTCCATTTGTTTTGGTTTTGTTGCTTGGGACCACACCCAACTATGTTTGGGGATTACCTGTGATTACCTCAGGTATCATTCCTGGAAGTTCTCTGGGGACGAATCTCAGTGTCAGGAATTAAGCCTGAGTAGGTAATGTTTAAGGGAAGTGACTTAACCACTAAATATCTCTCCAATTCCAATAACTTCTTTTCTATTGTTTTGTTTTGTACCACATCCAGCAATGCTCTAGGATTTAGTTTTGGGTCTGTGTTCAGGGATCACCCCTAATGGGAATGGAGGAACTATACGGGGTGTCAGGGATTGAATTCACAATGGTGGGTGTTCAAGGCAAGCATCATATACACTATCTCTCCAGTCCCATCCCGATTAGCTCTTTAAGGCAATTGTAGTTACGTTCTGACATACTTGGGATTAGGATTTCAATAGGACATTGAGGAAATATAATTCATCACATAATAGATCCTATATATTGACATCTTATAGAATGTTAGCATTATTTTTGCTTTATTTTCTTTTACGGCCACACCTGGCTATTCTGAGGGCTTATTCCTGTCTCTGAACTCAGGGATCATTTCTCTTGGACCCATGGAGTGCTGGGAATCAAACTCAGGTCAGCTAGGTTCAAGTCAAGAGGCTTATCTGCTGTACTATCTCTTTGGCCCTGAACATTGTTTATTTCCTTTTACCTAGTCCAACCAAGAAAGGATTCTTTATAACATGTAATTTAATTTTATTAATATTTTATTACAACCCTATAGGAGTCATCTTTTTGCTGCAGACCTGCTATAAATCATTTTATTGTTATAGACAGTGGTGCCCCAATCCTTCCAACAGTGCTTTAAGATCTTTCCACCATAATCCACCTTTCCAGACACCCCTCAGTTCCAAGTTTTATTGACTGATTCTTTAATATGTCTACTTACTCACATCACAGTAGAGTTTACACAACATTTTAAATTGTTAATATTATAGAAACCTATTGATAGTTGAACTGTAAGATAGTTTTTAACTTTATGTTCTGGAAAAATTATTCATTTTCTCTAGAATTAAACAATTAGTTACTCAAGCAGTGTGGAATTAACATCTATCACTTTTCCTGAGTTTTCTATGCAAATATATTAATTCTAACCTTTTTTGCCAATTTAAAAATATTCATTCAAGATGCTCACAAGCATATGAATCTGCTGAATGTTGTTTTCCTGGCACTAGCTTCCCGGGACTTTCTCACCTTCTTCTGTAGGGCTCTGTGCCATCTGCTTACAGGTTGCAGTGATATCCTGAGATCTCCTTTTGCCAACAAAGTATTTTCCTTGACCCTCTTTGATTTGGGTCTCTTTGATCTTGTTCCCCATGATTTCCTTGTTCTGAGATTTGTAGTTTTAGTAAAGCATTTTTTTTCGAATACTACTTTAGAATAGTAATATAATAAGTTAAATGTTTGAGCTTATGCATTTATAGGAACCCCTTTCCCCCACTTTCTCATTCCCTTACACATTCCTAGCAAAGCTAATATAGAATCAGGTTAAAGTGGAATTCTCCTTCAAATTTTAAGCACTTTTTTTTTATCTCACTATCTAATTTCTCCTGTTGATTTTGAGAAATTTGAAGCTAGACTTGATTAAAACTATTCTCAAGTTTTTTAATGATGTGTCCTGAGTTTGTTTCATCATTTTGGTTAGGCACTGAACAGATTCACAAACCTTCTCTTCAGAAACTTATACTCTTTAGTTTTAGGTCTTTTGAGTCAAGTGAATAAAGAATAAAAATTTGACTGTCAGGATATTTGGTATTGCCTGTTCAAAAATAGAGGGACTCCTACAATTTGTTAGAGGTATGTTTCCTTAGACTTGTTTTTATTGTAGATCACTAACACTCCTTTTCTTTGTGGGTTCCATTGTTAAGGTCCTTTTGTTTTCTCAGCTCTTCAGTTCTTTTCAGTCTGAAAGAGGATGTCTCCCAGCAATGAAAAGCTGAGATCTCTCCAGGATCTAATTACCTGAGAAATATGCTTAAGGAAAAACTGCTTGTTCAAACTCCTCCCACTTTGGGGGCTGGAACAATAGCACAGTGGGTAGGGCATTTGCCTTGCCCGGGTTCAATATCCAGCATCTCATATGGTCCCCTGAGCACCACCAGGACTAACTCCTGAGTGTAGAGACAGGAGTAACCCCTGTGCATTGCTGGGTGTGACTCAAAAGGCAAAACAAAACAAAACAAAACAAAACAAAACAAAAAACTCCCACTTTCAGGGATCTCTATTAATGACTGTTCTGAGATTTTTGGGTGATAATGTATTTATTTGATTACTTTTATTTGATTTTTCTTGGTACTTCCCATTGTTGGATTAAATTTCACTTTTAGCAGGAACACTAAGTAATTTGTCACCTGCCTTTTGATTTCAGCTTAGAAAATTGTGTTATTTGAGTTTCTTTTCTTTCCTTCTGACCTTGTGAATCTGTTACTTAACAAATACATCCTTTATTGTTTTAGTAGATATTCCAGAGAAAGCCAAAGCACATATGAAAATCTGTCTATCACCTTTTCCTTAATGTCCAATATTTATTTCTGGTTTCTTTCAAGAACCAAATGAATACATATTTAGCAAAATTTCTAAAAATTATATTGCAATTAACTCGGTTCTCAATAACAGCTATTACTATGTGTTCCATTTTGTTACCATTGTAACAGAGAAAATTCTTTTAAAAAATATTTAAAGGGTTAATTTTCTCTTACTTCTTGCTTTTTTACTCCAGAATTCTTATACTTTCAGATAATGTAATAAAACCATTGAGAATTACTTCCATAAACTTAGAAAAATTAAAAAGTAAGCCATGACTCAGTTGTTTTGCTAATTCCTTTTCATTTTTTCATCCTCAAAATACACTTTTTTTCTCCAACTGTTTCATTATAAAATTTCAAATCCTTGGTCATTCTTTCATCACAATTGTTACCTTTTTAAAATTATTTTATTATTATTATTTTAATTGAATCACTGTGAGATATAGTTACAAAGCTTTCATGATTGAGTTCCAATCTTACAATGATCCAACACCCATCCCTTCACCAGTGTATATTTTCCACCACGGATGTCCCCAGTCTACATCCTGTGACCCCCACCTCACCCCACCCACTTTTTCCTTGTGTGTGGAAAGGAGGTTCATGTCACTTCTGGCTGTGCTCAGGATCTACTTTTGGCTCTGTGATCAGTGGTTACTCCAACTATTAACTCTACGATAGATTTGAACTAAATTCTGTAGCATGCAAGGCAAGGATCTTACATCATTTACTGCCTGGTATAATTTCTCCAGCCCACTGCAACTTCTTTGTGCTTAATTTTCACTTAAACACTAATAACATCATCATAGGTACATTCCATACGAATGACAAATTACTATTTCACAACAAGCATGTCTATACACAAACTCCTCTCTCCAAAGGCATTATAGTTTTGATTCATCTGAACTGCCAATCAATCCTGCTATTTATTCCTTGAAATCTTTCAGGATTTCCATTTTCTCTGCTTTTTTTACATCTCTATTTGGGTGTACCTTCATGTCACTGAAATACCAGCTCAGAAAACACAATTATTTGATAAATTCATGCTATACAAATAGTAGATTATTCCATTAATCTCTTCATAAATGATGTTGGAAATGTTTCGAGCTTGAATTAAGGTAACATTTGCTTCTATTAATTTAATTTACTAAAGTATAATGCACTGATACCTGAAAGTGGAAAGAGAAGAAACAAAAGCTAAGTAAATAATGCTTTACTATTAATATGTTAATGATTTATTTTATGTTATTTGGAAATTTTCCCATGAATTATTTTCCCATGTACTTAGAAAATATGCAGTATTATTTCTTCAAAAGTAATTAACTTACTCAGTACCTAATATGTGTCCATAATTACTCTGGTTTTGAGTTATTCTTAGAAGAAGACACATTGTGAATGTGAAGTCCTAATATACCGAACAAATAGGCATAGCAGTCTTTTGCACAACAAGATGTGATATGATGTGTTAGTGTTCTAAAAGAAGTATGGGTAAGGCAGATGGGCAATAGACAGAGTATAATTTTAGACTCCATTCAACAAGGTTCTGGGTTTAAGGACAGCTTATCAGAGGAGAAGGCACTTGAAACATCTATGAATAATATGGAGAGGTCATTCCCAGTTATGAGACCAATACTAATAGCACTGTAGCACTGTCCTCCCGTTGTTCATTTATTTGCTCAAGCAGGCACCAGTAATGTCTCCATTGTGAGACTTGTTATTGTTTTTGCCATATCGAATATGCCATGGATAGCTTGCCAAGTTCTGCTGTGTGGGAGGGAGCTCTTGGTAGCTTGGTACTTGGTACATGGTACAAGCTATACTCTTGGTAGCTTGCAGGCTCTCCTAGAGGGACGAAGGAATTGAACGCAGGTCGGCTGTGTGCAAGGCAAATGCCCTACCCTCTGTGCTATTGCTCCAGCCCAATAATTAACCAATTAATAGTACAATGCAATATTTAATATTCAATGCAGTATTCAAGCAACTATGCATTTACTTATATTTTCACAGCATATCTTTATATTTCCATCATCTGAACTCGATGCCAGCTTGTGTATTAAGTAATATATATGTATTTTTTTTAACTGATGCTTCCTTATACTTTAGTGAAGTAAATGAATAATAAATGAATAAATGAATCATCCATGTTAGTTTTAAAGATACAGAAAGCAACCTTTTGTTTTTGATAGGTGTTAATATTTGCTCTTGGCACTATGCTCTAATTGCTATAGTTCCCTGCTGTGTTGCAAAAGATTTAGACTTGTGAAAATAGCACATGGTAGAATTATTGATATAACACATATGTTAAGTGGGAGATTTGTAGAAAGATTTCTGAAAGAGAATCAGAAAACAGAGATTCTATACTCAGACTTTCTCTAGTAATGAGACCTGCTTGGAATCAATTAAAGTTTGTTTACCTCATATCTTTAATTTTAAAAAGTGACTTTACTAGATAACAATTGACTCTTTTGTCATATCCTAAATTATGCACCAATGAAATGACAAATAGACATCCCCTGATGCTATTACCTTATAACTTTATGGGTCAAGACTTAACTTTCATTTCTAAGATAAGCACAGAGATCATCTTGTTCCTTCTGAATTCTTATGGAATTTTAATTCAAGATCTCTTAAGGTTTAGTGTGGCAAAAAAGATTTGAGTGTAAGTCCTGTTGTCATATTTGCATTTACAAACCCAGAAAAATATTTTTTGTTCACTACTGTATGGGATCTATTATAGAATAGACCATCATAGTGTCTTTAGGGGATCCAGCAAAAAGATATAAAGTAATGTAGTCACTAGGACTATAAAACATAGAACTAGGCAAGAGAGAAATTAAGCAAAATTTAATTATCAGGTCCTACCAGCAACATTTCATTGAAGCTATCTTTAATAAGATTTTGTTTTTCAAAATGAAATTTAAATTTCATTTAATTCAAAATAAATAATGAAAAAATAATGAAGAGCAGAAACAAAAATACAAATAAACAGGTTGTAAAGACAATGAAAATTTGTTTTCTTGAAAACCCCACCATATTTATGAATCTGTAGGTAGAAATAAGAAGATTAAAATAAATAAAACAAAATCTTCACTGATTTTTGTTTTGGTTTGCTTTAGTTTTGAGCCTGTATCCAGTAGTGCTCAGGACTTACTTCTCGCTCTGCTCTCAAGGATCACTTCTGGCAGGCTAGGGACTGTATGGGTAACCTGGATTGAACCCATCTGCGAAGGGCAAGGCAAGAACTCTACCTTTGTAGCATCTCACTGGCTCCATAAATTTAAATACCTGGAATGAAACAGGGAAATTCACCCCAGAGATTACCGAAAATCACTGACATTAAATTTATTTTATCTACATTTATCTACCAGAGAGCTGCCAGATAGCTGATACCTTCCTCAATATAAAATCCTTGAAAGACATGTACTACTCTACAACCAAATTTGACTACAAATGAGACAAATTATTTAAAATAGTTTTAAATTTATTTAAAATTAAATGTTTTTAATTTAAATTAATTTTTATTTAAATATCATATAGAGAAAACTTCATACTAAGATGATTTCACTGATGAACGGTAATGACTTTTAATGAAAAATAAATCCGCAGATAGTACAACTGAAAAGGCACTTGCCTTGCATTCATCTTACCCAATTTTGATCATCAGCACTACATGCTCTGTTTGTTTACTTTTGAGCAACACTCAACATTGCTCAGAGCTTACTCCTGTCTCTGAATTGGATGCTCAGGGGTCACTCATGTTGGGGCTCATTGGATCCAGGAACAATACCACTCTCACAGTCAGCCTCAAATGAAGAGCCAAGAGTAAGCCCTGAGTATATCTGGGTGTGACCCAAATACTAAGAAAAGAAAAAGGAAAAGAAAAAACTATAACAAAATATTATGGAAATCAGAGAAAGAAGGCTCTCAGTTTATGAGGCCAGCAACATTCTTATAGAAAAACCAGACATAGTCATTATAAGCAAAAACAAAAGCAAAAACTAAATACTAATATATTTTATGGTCAGAGATTCATAAATCTTCATTAAAACATTGAAAAATATAAGTCAGTATTGTTTAAACAGGAACAAAAACTTCAAGCAAGAATTTAAGATGTGATACGTTGTTTTAATATTAAAAATAAAATGGTGTATTGGGCAATATAATCAGCACAGGAGAAAAATCATATTACTTCAGAAGGCGAAGAAAAATAACTTCACAATTTCAATATCCATTCGTAATTAAAAACAAACTGCAGGTCCATAACGAGAGGGAATTTCCCTAATCTAGTAATCATCTTTAAGAAATACAAATGATTATTTTCTCAAAGATCAGCAGCAAATAAATGAATTCCATTTTATCACCTCAAATAAACATTGTATTTAAGACCCAAATAATTATAGTAAAGAAAGAAAATAAAAGTTAAACAAATGGGAAAATAACTTAAGTCATTACTTATTTATTTCTTTATTTAGGCATGTTGGGGTCACACCAGGCGATGTCCAGTATTTAATCCTGCCTCTGCATTCAGAGACTACTCCTGGTAGTTCTCAGAGGACCATTTGGGCAACAGGAATCAAACCTGGGTTGGCTACGTGCAAGGCAAGACCCGGCCCACTATATTATTGTTCCAGCCTCTGAAGACATTTTTCTAAACAAGTCTAAACAACATGAACTAAAAATCTAAATTAACTAAGTAAACAACTTACAAGAAAATTTCTAGAGGACTCAGTTTAGCATGGTTCACAATGCAGGTGAACGTAAATGTTTGTTTTTCTATATACACTAGCAAATTGCAAAACTGTTGAGAAAAAATTAAAAGAGATAATTAGAGAGTTGCAGTGCATTTATTCATATTAAATTAACAATCATTCTCTCTTGATCTAAAACTTTATTTTAATTCCAACAAAATTTTTTGTGTGGAAATAAAAATATGATTCTAAAATTTATAATGAGATGTGCAGATCTGGCATAGGCAAAGCAATTTAAAAATTGACAGAGATGATAAATACCTTACTTTTGAAAGTTCTAAGGTAGTCTCTTAAAAACATTTACTGTAGGCATAAAAGCATATTATTAAGATAAGGAGATACATCAATAGATGAGAAGAGGCAGAATATAATTCAGAAATAGAGCACTTATAAAGGGTCAGTTCATTTTCAAGACTCAGGTGCTTCAGTAGGGGGTAACAGGAGTTTTTTTAGGAAACAATCCTAGAAGAAACTATCTATCCATCTTGAAAACATAATAGCATTTGACCCTCATATCACGCATATAAACCAACTCAAAATAAGTAGGAGCTAAATATAAGGTAAAGGTAAAGGCCCTCCCGTTGATCGTCGATTTGCTCGAGCGGGCCCAGTAACGTCTCCATTGGAGACTTTGTTGTTACTGTGTCTGGCATATCGAATACTCTCGGTAGCTTGCCAGGCTCTCCGAGAGGGGCGGAGGAATCGAACTCAGGTCGGCCATGTTGGCCGCGTGTAAGGCGAACGCCCTACCCACTGTGCTATCGCTCAGGAGCTAAATATATGAAAGCTAAAACTAAAATAAAACATAATTTTAGAACAAAGTATATAAGTAAAATTTACATATTTGTATAGTACAGAAATAGTACAGTGAGTAAGTTACTTTTCTTGTTCATAGTTTACCTGGATTCTATCCCCATTATCATATATGGTCCTCCTAGCCCTGGTAGGAGTGATCTCTGCCCAAGGAGTAAGCCCTGACCACTGCCTAGTGTGGCTAGCAAATCAAACAAACAAAAATTAACTTCAGTTTTTTAAAAAAACTTTATAGGAAAAATAAAATGATAAGTCATAGGTCATGAAAACATACAACGCATGCATCAAACTTTGAATTTGTAAAGCTTAAAAGTCAAAAATAAGTAAATAACTGTACAAAATTAGATAAAGAATTTAAATAGTTTACAAAAATTATATAAATTAATGAAACATACATGAAAATTCTCAACATTGTTATGAGAATATAAATTAAACCTACCATTAGATAGTATTATACTAATACATACTAAAGTCATTAAATTTTTTTTTCTTTTTGGGTTCCACCTGGCGATGCACAGGGGGTTACTCCTGGCTCTGCACTCAGGAATCACCCCTGAAGGTGTTCAGGTAACCATATGGGATGCTGGGAATCGAACCCGGGTCGTCCTTGTGCAAGGCAAATGCCCTACCTGTTGTGCTATTGCTCCAGCCCCAGTCACTGAAATTTTAAAGATCAAACTTGGTGAATTGAAGAACAACTGCTAAGTCCTTGATTTCAATTATATCATAATTAAACAACTATAAGTTCTACCACCACTTTGCAAAACCTTTACTTAAAGGGTTATATATATATACATATATATGCATTTATAATAAGTTATAGTGGGCTGGAGCGATAGCACAGTGGTAGCACATTTGCCTTGTGCGCAGCCAGCCCGGCTGAGCCAGGTTCGGTCCTCCACTCCTCTCAGAGAGCCTGGAAAGCTACCGAGAGTATCTTGCCTGCACGGCAAAGCCTGGCAAGCTACCCGTGATGTATTAGATATGCCAAGCACAGTAACAACAAGTATCAAAATGGAGATGTTACTGGGCCCGCTCGAGAAAATCGATGAACAACGGGAGGACAGTGCAGTTATCTTAGTTCTTTACTCTAGATAAATAAAGACAAGCTTCCCAAAGATTTTCTAAACTAATATTCTTTGGGATTTTTTCAGATATCCAGGATGAAACAGGTCATGTTTTTGTATGAAACACTAGAAAAGAGACATCTAAGAAAAAACAGAGTCAGTGTCAGTTATTTCCTCTAGTAGATTGTAGGTTTTTGAATTGACTGGAAAGGGACATGGAAAAAATTTTGAGTTGTACAATTAATATATGCCTTGATTATAGTTACTTTTTAATCATAAAAATGAGAACATTTTACTATATAGGCAATAAATTGAATTAGTTTTGAGGAAGAAAGTTGGATTGGGGCCCCTGGAAATTAATTTTAAGAAATAATAACAAAAAATCAAATGTTGGTTGAATGATACTGCTGAATCAAGCAATTCTGTTAAGACTCAGAATGGAAATTACCGGAATGCAAAGTAACCTTTCTTGACAACACCCCAGCAAAAGACTCTTCATAGAAACCCTAAGCAGTGGTGGTTGGAGTTGGCCTAGATTGCAAAAAGCAACCCTGAAGCATAGTGCCAGAGTATCTCGACACTGGATATAGAATTTCTTAACTACACAAGGACTCTCTCATTTCTCTGGAGAAGTTCCATTCCCCAAAACAGGGCTTACTTCTGGCTCTGCACTCAGGAATTACACAAGGCAGGGCTCAGAGAACCATATAGGATGCCCTGATATAATCAAGGTCAGTCGCATGTAAGACTCTACTCACTGAACTTTCTCCAAACCCCTTCCCACAATTCGTTAATGAAACATTCTAGACTCATTGTCTTCTTCCTAATTTCTTCTCTGTGAGAACAGACTACAAACTTGGAAATTATGTTGATAAAGACTCCTGGAATTAATTTATTCTCTTATCCTGCAAAGCACATAACCTTGTCTGACCTCGAGTATTGTGGCTTCTTCAATACTCCTGTGGTGGGTCCAGCTGCCACATCATGCCTTTCAAGTGGATATCAGGTGCAGTTTGATGACTAGTATAGTGAGGTTGGCAGGACTTGAATGCCCAGGACAGGCAGGAGCTTATGCAAGCTCAATAGTCCTCATCTCTCTGGACTCTTCACTGAGCAGGAAACATCATCATGAGCTAAAGCAGGTGCTGGTAGAACTCTTGATAGTCTCTGCATCCCCCTGCCCAGTCCTATGTCTTCCTGCACATCACTGGCAACAATTTTATTTCAAAACTTGAAGACATTTTAAAACATGAGCTCGAATGCAGTAAATGAACCAATCATTTCTAAATTTTATTTTTAACATTTTGAAATGTGAACTCTTCCTAGCAAAGCCTTAAAATGTCTCAGGAAATCATTCTGTTTATAAAGATTCCTGGGTATCTTATAATTAGAACCTTAAATTTGTGGGGAAAACATCTGTACTTAAAAGGATCAGTATTCCTTCTATCATAATGCCTCCAGAAACAAATTTGCTATGTCAAGTTGGTATTGATTTGCATTTTTATTAATCAAATTTAATTATTATTTTATGTATAGATTTAATGTTATTAATTATATTTAAAAATCCATGTACTCTTCTAAGCTTTGTGTATTTTTTGTATTTTATATTTCAAATTATATTTAAGTATACAAAATAGAAATGCTTAGAACTCCATAAATGACCATGATCATATTCTATAAAACCAGACCTATATTTTCTAAAGTTCATTAAAGATTGTTTTGTGTTTTTCCATACTCGCCTGTGCTCGGTGCTCATTTCATTCAAGAATCACTCCACTCCTGGCAGGCTCAAGGGACCACAAGAAGTTTCAGGGGTGGAACCTGGATCCTAGTTGGTGTAAGGCAAGTGCCCTCCCTGCTGTACTATCTATTCAGCTCCAAGGCAATTAAAGATTGATTAGATAAGTTAACTAACAAATGTGTTTACATTTAAATTACTTCCAAATATTTGTCCCTCCTTTCTGTTCCCAGAAATGATATGTAAGCATAAAATAAAACAAGGAGCAGTATAGTCTAGACAAGTCACAAAATTATTAATTAATTTCTTGTATAAAACATTAACTTTTACTTTATTTCCATCAAGTTAAAGATGTTATAATATTTTAATGATCATGTTTTATTTTATTAGGAATACTGGCACATTATTGTAAAAGTAAAAACTCAAGCAAGTCTTACTGATATTCAGCAGAAAATTATTTAAGGATTGACAGAGAATATATACAGGATTTTATTCTATAAAAATGGTTTTACTTTTTAATATACTATTAAGATAATTCATTTGTGCTGCCCAGTTGAATGATGCAAATGCATAATTGTGATCTTCTTGGACAGATTGGCTTACAATCTGCTATATTTGCTAATTTATGCATTTCAAAAACCTCTGATAAATTGATCATCAATTATGACCTTTTAACATATTTTACAGTCTAAACATATGATTCTATTATTCATTTTTAAATTTTTCAAATGTCAGTATTGTAATTCCTGTTATAAACTCTCTTCAGTTTTTTTTTGATGGGGGTCAAATAAATATAAAATTGAAAGCAGTGCAGACAGTCCTATCGACTATACATATTAATATGCTAAGCAGCTTAATAATTTTTCCAAAGATTGTGAGTGTTTGCTTGATATAAAAAGTCAACAGAGAGCATATTTTATAAACTGAAATTGATGAGAATAGATCTATGTAGAGTCTAGACATTTCATAGCTTGTGACTTGAAATCAAATTGTATTTTCTTTTTATAAAATACTTATTTGGGGCTAGAAGTTGCATTCCAATATAGCATTCTATTTATGGATAAGCATAATGACACCCAAATGTTGAGGAGAGTGTTTATAACAGTATACTGAATTTGGAAAAGTATAGCATCGTCATTTACTATCTTTAATTCCTGTTTCAAGAAAAAGAGCTAATTACATAGCAGAAATCCTTGTACAAGCAATATTAGCCTTAATTTATATTGGTAAACTATTTTTATAAAGGCATTTAGGTCCTTCAATCAATTCTGCAATCTCTCATTAATATCTATGCCTATAAACATGTCTTTAAAATGATGGATAGAGTCAAAGTTCTTTTAAGATGATATTTTATTACCTTTTTTGCAACTTAGCCTGTTTTAAATTATGTTTAGTCACTTGATAAATGTGTCTCATCTTTTCCTTTTTCTCAAGAAGTAATGAGGAATGAAGCAGTAAAAAAGCACTGTATTTAGGGTCAGAAGACAACATATATTATAGACCTCTCTAGTAAGATGCAAAGAAAAATTGTATAACATATCATCCCTGAAAAATTCAAAACATGATAAATACAATTATACAGTTCCCATGGGGAAAATGAAAGGAGGCTTAAAACTTACTATTTTGAGAAAAACAAAACTTTAAAAGTAGAATTTATGTGGGGAAGAAGTTGCCAGATGACATTTAAATCAGAGGATACAGACACAATATGTACAAAGAAAGTACTGAAACTTGCTATAGTCTGATATGACCATATGACAGCATGTGTGTGTTGGTGTTTGTTTGAGGGTTATGGGGAGGGGAGGAAGGAATTCAGCTTGCAGAAGATAAAATGGAGCCATTGCAGAAATTTTTGTAACTTTATGTTCCGAGGAATGATAAGCTGTTCAAGAAATTCATTTGTGAAATGAAATACATAATTTTTTCGTTTACTTGGCTTTTTTTATCTTCAATATATCATGGTGCGTTACAGACTTTATCTTGGTGGAAAGAGAAGCAGCTGTCAAGAGGCTAATCAAGAGAAATTGATTAGCCAAAAGTCATATGAAAGAGGTTGATAAAAGGAATAGAAATAAGTGGATTTGAGAGTGACTTTTCACCTTATTACAAGCATTTCAGTTTTACTTATAAAGGTGGCTAGTAAATTTTGTATTTTTCCAGCACAGAAGACACTTTATATTCTCTTGATAGCATTTAGTTATAATCTCCTTTCTTTCTTTCTTTCTTTCTTTCTTTCTTTCTTTCTTTCTTTCTTTCTTTCTACCATCTATCCATCTATCTTTGCATTGTTGAAGTTAAAAACCAGGGACTCACACATGTAGTCTAAGTGCTCTACCACTGAGTCACATCTTTAACCATTATGAGTTATTCAGTTAAAATTCTCTCCCTATTAGTTTAAGTTTTCTCATATAGCCAATTGACTGAACCCACGTGTATTCACAAAATTGTTTGAGCTCTTGCTTTTTGCGTTGAGTGGTCTAGAGCTGTTTCCCTAATCCCACATGACCTACGGCAATGGGCAAAAGAAGGAAGAAATGAGGGCCAGGCTGATTGGTGATCAGTTGCAGTTTATTCCAATCTAGACAACTTCTTCCTCCAGACTCAACCACTCCCGTATTCCTCCTCCCCACACTCACCTCCTATTATCCCTCATGCTAGTCTCTGCTCGAATTCCCTAGTCTCACAGTCTTAAACATTAACCCAGTCCCCCAGAATTTGTAATAGCGAATATACCTAGGTGTGGTTGTATAATCAACAGATGTAAAGTCTTTGCCTGGGGGGAAGCTTCTTCTAGGACAAATTCTCATCCAGCAAGGCAACCCACCTGAGGACAAAATACCATCTAGGGGTGAATTTCTTCATTCTTTAGTCCAATAACCATTTAAATATTCATCTTAATTCTACTTCTTAATATTAGTCATTTTGTATGGGCACTTACTGCCGTATAAGGGCTGGAGCGATAGCACAGCGGTAGGGCGTTTGCCTTGCATGCAGCCAACATGGCTGACCTGAGTTCGATTCCTCCGCCCCTCTCGGAGAGCCCGGCAAGCTACCGAGAGTATCTCGCCCGCACGGCAGAGCCTGGCAAGCTCCCTGTGACGTATTCGATATGTCAGACACAGTAACAACAAAGTCTCCAATGGAGACGTTACTGGGCCCGCTTGAGCAAATCAATGAACAACGGGAGGGCCTTTACCTTTACCTTTTACTTGTATGGGCACAGTAAAAATTATATTACAGAGAGGCTCTTCTGGGGACATCTCGCTATAGATCCCAGACTACCGTCCACAGGCCAGATTAGTCCTTCTTAACCCCAATAGGGTCCTTATTCAGTTGTTTCTTTTTGGATCATGACAATTTGTGCTTTTTAACTTATTGTTAAGTTTTATGGCTCTTATCCTGTCCTATTTTGAAGCCAGAGTAGCTTAGAGCTTTCCCTGGGTCAATCCAAGTCTTTTTTGTCAGGACTCTTCCTTTGGGGTCCTAGGAACCAAGGGCCCTGAGGCTTAAGCCAAATAAAAAGACAGATTCACATGAGTAAATATTATTTGGAGTCAGTTAACTACCAAGTTACAAAAGCACAGTATTCACTGTCTCCCTGTGCCTGTACAAATGGACATTGTAAAGGTAAAGGTAAAGGCCCTCCCGTTGATCGTCAATTTCCTCGAGCGGGCCCAGTAACGTCTCCATTGGAGACTTTGTTGTTACTGTGTCTGGCATATCCGATACTCTCGGTAGCTCGCCGGGCTTATGTAAACTATGCAGAGGCCATAAGAGAAAGAGAAAAACAACATTTCACCTAAAAAATACAAAATCCAGAGTCCTTAGAAAGATTTGACCTTACAAGTCACAGGATCTGATTTGTGGATATAAGTGGATTAACAGATAGGGGATGCAAAACATAAAGGAGAGGTTAAAGATAAACACAGAGGAATGGGAGTGCATCTGGAGCACTGTGATGGGTGTAACTCAATAAATCTAAGCTCCCTGAGGCAAGGGGAGAGAGGAGAAAGGATATACCAATGTTATCCTACATGCATCCTTGCTTTTGGAATAAATATATTTTTGGTCAATAAGCATATTTTAATTTAATTATTGATTATTAATTTAATTATTAAAGACCTGTTTTCTTTGTAATTGTTGTGATTATTGCAGTAACTGGAGGGAGAATGTGTCCCACGCACTTGGTTTTAGTGCTCAGCAGGGCGTTGCATACTTGTCTTGTAGTGCCAGAGATTTCAAACATTAGAGCTACTGGGCTCATGCTTTGGCATGTGGATTGGTGCCAGGATGAAACTTGTTGCTTCATACTTGCAAAACAGATGGTTCACCACTGAACCGCCCATGGATCCCAAGTAATGTTTTTTAACAATAATCTGATCTCATCTTATCTCATTATTTGGAAACATTTTATCTTGCTAGTATAGCACACCTTGTAATACAAATTATTCTCCTCTTACCAGGGTGAGTATATCCAGACATATACATCAAAAATTGAAAATACTATCAAGTCAACATTTAGTAGATCTAACTTACCGAAGTATCACAACTTTGGCCATTCTATCTAAATGACCAGAGCATTTAACACCAGGCTACAAGAAGCAAGAGCCATATTTTAGGTTGGAGCAGGTAAGTCCTTACTTGTATGCAGTGGTACTAGATTTAATCCCCAGTACCACATATGATACCCCAAATATTACCATAAGTGATCCCTGAGCACAGAGCCAGAGTAAACCTTGAGCACTGATGGGCTTAGACCAAAAACCAAAAAATACAAAGAAAAAAATAATTCCACCCACTTCTACTTGTTTATAATAAAATATAGAACATGTTTTGTAATCTCTTGAATGCTACTATAAAAATTGTAGCATTTTTTAAAGTATCAGTTTTACCCTCTTGGTTGTGTATCTCTTCCTAGTATCACAAGATAGCATCATACCACATAACAGGAAAAGATTGAATCGAAAATCTGTAGTATCATTTATATGGAATGTTGTTTTGAAAAAAAAAAGCAAGTTTTCACCATCATAAAGCTGAAAAATGTAAAGTTGAACCATTCTAAGTCAGGACCATCTGTATATCATATATCACTACACTTCTCTTTTCCTCCAAAGTCAGAATTAAATTTTCTTTGCTCCATGCTTACACCTTCTGTTCTACCTTTTATTTTCTTTGCTACATTTACTATTTTGTAGTATTCTTAAAGATCGGAACTGTACCATGATCAACAATCCGTGATACAGTTTTTAAAAAATAATAAATACTCCCTAAATGTATGGTGGAAAGAAAATTTAGCAGATTCAATCTTAACTTTAATTTCTTAATGTTATATCCAAATGATAAGAAAATAATAGGCAGCTGTGGCGTAATATAACACAGAATACCTGTCATTGTCACTGTCCTCTTGTTATTCATTGATTTGCTCAAAGGGCCCTAGTAATATCTCCATTGTGAGACTTGTTACTGTGTTTGGCATATCGAATACAACATGGGTAGGTTGCCAGGCTTTGCCGGGAGAGCGAGATACTCTTGGTAGCTTGGCCGGCTCTCTGAGAGGGGCAGAGGAATCAAACCTGGGTCGGCCAGGTCTGTCGCGTGCAAGGCTAATGCCCTACCTGCTGTGCTATCACTCCAGCCCACTGAATGCCTAGTCTATGATTTTTATGAATATATTATATTTATCATGTATCTATGTAAAGGATAAAAAAATTTAAAACCAAGCCATAAGTGTGAGAGTTTAATCTTGTTCTCAAATACAGCCATGTACAACATTTTGTCATAAATTTTGATTTTTAATCAGATGTCTTTAATGTTGATTTATTAAATTTAATATTACTACTAATAGATTTATAGTCATATATAGTTTTACTACATTTAAAGAGCACTACTTGAGGGGGCCAGAGAGATAGTACAGTGAGTAGGGTACTTGCCTTATACATTGCCAACCCAGTTTCGAGCTCCACTCCTTATATGTTCCCCTGAGCACAAAAAGCAATGATTTCTGAATATAGAGCCAGGAGTAAGCCCTAAGTATCCCTGGGCATGGGTTCCCAAACAAAATAAATAAGTAAAAATAAAGAACACTTTTTCAAGTCTTAAAACTAAAAGCAAAGTTTATTCCTAGGTATATTATATATTAGGAATAACTCTTTGAGTTATGAATCCCCAAAAGTCACTGTATATGCACATCCATTATTAAGATTATTTTTATGAAAGAATTTAATTTTAAGTCAAGTTATCAACATATATTCACTTATTATTTAATGAAAAAAACTATCATTATACCTCAGAAATGTGGCACCACTTCCTCACAGACTACATTTATAAGCATATATTTCAAGCATATATATCCATTTCAGCATTACTAGTCCCACATCTTCCATATTCTTTCCACTCTACCCTCAGAGGTTTGAGTATATGTTACAACCCTTTGAGCTGAGAGGTGTTTGTGGAAACAATAATAAAGTACAAGGGGTGCTACATGATGGACAAAGTTAGGCAGATTGACTCAGTCCATATCACATCTTGCTCTTGATTTGGATTCCTGCACATGGAACTCAGCCATCATGCTATGAGGAAGATGTGAGCACATGCAGAGGTCTATACAGAAAGAAACTGAGACCATAGTCCTTCAGTCCTATCTCAGTCCCAATCCAACAAGTACCAACTATGACATGAGCTTATATCACGAGGTTTAGAGATGAACCTTGTCAATAGATAGTTATAATAGACATTATGAGTAAAATCAAATGTTTGTTGTTTGTTGTTTGAACCATGAAGTATTGGTTAAAATAATTGGTTAAAGCTCAACAAAAACTTGAATAGAAGAAAGTAAAGCTTTCATAAGATGTACATTTTATATTACAGAATATATTTCAGAAATGAGAATGTGATGGCCCAGAATTGCAGTGATTGCTGTTTGGTTGGGTTTTGTATTCTTTATGCTAGACTAAGAGTTGGGCTGTAATATTAAGTCTATGAAATAGTTATGGATGCATAATTTTATACATATGTATATACAAACAATTATATAACTTAATCAAGAATAAAAAGAATTTTTAAAATATAGCATAGCAGGTAGGGCGTTTGCCTTGTACACGGCCAGCACAGCCGACCCGAGTTCGATTCCTCCGCCCCTCTCAGAGAGCCCGGCAAGCTACCGAGAATATCATGCCCGCACAGCAAAGCCTGGCAAGCTACCTGTGATGTGTTTGATGTGCCAAACACAGTAACAAGCCTCACAATGCTACTGGGCCCCTTCAAGCAAATCAATGAACAACGTGAGTACAGTGACAGTGACAGTGATTAAGAATATTTGCAGTGAAATGTGTCAGAATATCAATCAAAATTAATAAAAATTATACATAAGAATTTTCAATATGCATATCTTGAAATGATTAAAGTTAGATTCACAATTTGTGTATACTAAAAGCTATTAAAATCTAGATAGCATATATATTTGCACAATTATTTCTCATTTCAAATATACATTATTTACATTGATCCTCAATAGCTATATTTAAATTTGTGTACCTATTTGTATACTTAATTATCAACATTTGTTTAATAGTTAACTAATAACTGAAAAGTAGGAATCAATTCAAACATCTTTAAAATACATTTTCATTTATTATTTCAATAAATGAATATGAAATCCCTGTAATTCAGATTCAGAATATGTTATATTATTTACCCAGAGTATATATTTTTCTTATTTCATCATTTATAACATACATTGCAAGGTAGGATGCCTTTTTCTTCGTGTTTTATTTTCCTCGAGAAAGCTAAAGACATTATTAATGATTGAGATTTATTTATATCTTTTCTATTTTATTGACTTAAAGAAAATCATATGTTCTTTAAGTAACATGAAAAGCTTAGGGAAAAATTCTATGCTATGAACCATGTTTTGTGAATACAGTGCTAATTTCAAGTATGATTGACAAGAAGGAACATAAACTACATATGCAGAGACACATTAAAAAAAGTGTGAGAAAAATTACTGAATAAAAAGATAGTGAGTATGACATTAGCTGTCATTTTATATTTCTGTAATATAAATGATCTATGATAAATCTTTTAAACTCTCCTCAAAATAGTCTAATTTGTTCTAAACTTGGCAAAACTATACTAATTATATCCATTTAATGAATATTAAGTTCAATGAATTCAGGACAAATAATTATATATTTAATTAAATTTGTTAAAATATTAGTAATATCAGCCTATTTATGGACTTATATTTGGACAAAATTATTTAGGAAATTATAAAATCTAATTTTTCATCTTTTTGTTAGTTAAATATGGCAAATTAAATAAATTTTACAAAGCACAAAACTTATTCTTTAAAAGATACAAATACTCTATGGTTGATATTAAATTGTAGAGTTAGTAATGTTTCTCATTGAAGCAATTTCTTATGGGAAAATTTTGAAGTTATGAAACAAAGTGAAACAAAATAGTAGCAACAAAACTCTACTTCAGAGCTGGAGCAATAGCACAGCAGGTAGGGCGTTTGCCTTGCACGCGGCTGACCCGGGTTCAATTCCCAGCATCCCATATGGTACCCCGAGCATGGTCAGGAGTAATTCCTGAGTGAAGAGCCAGGAGTACCCCTGTGCATCTCCGGGTGTGACCCAAAAAGCAAAAAAAATTTTAAAAAAATTAAAAAAAACACTACTTCAATCTAACTTTCTTCTAACCTACTGCTCAATTCTTTTTCTAAGGTGGATAGTAAAGAACTAAGATGAACAACCTTGTTTTTCAACAGAAAATGGTTAATAGCTTCATTCATTTGAACACTATATTTTACCAACACTATATTTTAAATTGCTGTCATAGCCTTTCATATTTAATGATACACGTGATAAATTTTATTTATATATTTTATTTGAAACTTATAAGATGTCTTAAACTGACATGCTAAAATATTAAAGCAAAATGTTGATATCACCAAATAAAGAAGACTAAATTTATTGTCTCTTCTCATATTTATCAGACTTTGTGAATAAAATAAAAAGGCACTACTTTCAATAGTTTATTGAAAGTAACTTCAATATGACTGTGTTGAAAAAGTATGGATTCAGGCAGGAGAAATAGTACAGAGAAAAGGCACTTGCTTTACAAGCAACCAACCTCACCTCAATTCCTGGCAGTGAATATGGTTCCCTGAAGATCTCCAGGAGTGTTCCCTGAGCATAAAGCAAAATAACCCCTGACCATTGCCAGATGTGGTTCAAAAACAAAATCTAAGAATAATTTTTAAGGGGTTGGAGCAATAGCACAGCGGGTAGGGCGTTTGCCTTGCACACGGCTAACTCAGGTTCAACTACCAGCATTCCATATCGTCCCCTGAGCACTGCCAGGAGTAATTCCTGAGTGCATGAGCCAGCAGTAACCCCTGAGCATCGCCGGGGCATGACCCAAAAAGCAAAAAGAAAAAAAAAGAATAATTTTTAAGGGGCTGGTGGAGAGATGTAATAGTGGGTAGAATGCTTGCCTAATATGTGGCTGGCTGGTGTTCAATCCCTGGAACCACATATAGTTCCCTTAGCCCTACCTAGAGTAAGCTCTGAGCAAAGCTAGGTGTGGCTTTCCTGTTATTCTTGGAACTGGTGTGATAGTACAGTGGGTAGGAAGTTTTCCTTGCATGCAGCTGACATACGTTCAATATCCAGCACCCCACGTGGTTTGCTGAGCTATTTTAAAGGAGTGATCTCTCAGCACAGAACAAGGAGTAAGCCCTGAGTACTGCCAGGTGTGCCCCGCCTTTCAAACAAACAAACCAAAGAAATTCTGTCATACTTTTACCATCCAAAATATGCACTGAATCGAAAGAGCGGGATAGACACAGAAAGATTGCATTCATCTGGGGAACATAAAGCAACAAAAAGGGAGACTCACACCCAGGAATGGCTGAGATTAGTACCAGGAATTTTGCTCCATGAATGGAAGGCCAGCCACACGTTCTAGGTGAAAAGGAAGCTCAGATAGAGAAGAGAACACCAAATGAAGGGTGTTGTGAGGACCCTCCCAAGGTGGGAGAAGCATGCTAAAAGTAGTCTATAGACCAAACATGATTGCCACTCAATGCCTCTCTTGCAAAACACAGTACCCAAAAGAAGAGAGAGAGAACAAGGGGGAATACCCTGCCACAGAGGCAGGATGGGACGGGGGGCGGGGGGATTGGGGGTGGGGGGGAATGCTGGGACCTGTGGTGATGGATGACGGGCACTGGTGGAGGGATGGGCACTTGATCATTGTATAACTGAAACCCAAGCACAAAATTTGTAAGCCTGTAACTGTACCTCATGGTGTTTCACTAATAAAAAAAGAAAAAATAATAAAAATTTAAAAAATTAAAACAAACAAACAAACAAAAATATACACTGAATCAATTTTATTTGTTCCTTATCTCAAATACTTGATGGGGTATTAAAAAGAAACACTATGGAAGAACTTCTGAGAAAAGTCTCGTGTTTATATTTCCTTAAGTGCTTTCCAGTTTAGGAAATAACGAATTTATTATAAATTTACCCCTACTTTTCTTCCCAGTCTTCCACCTCAGATTAATTCCCACTTCCACAGTTTTCTTTACTGTTGTCTCCCGAAGTATTCTGAATGGGGCCTTCACTTGACAACAGTTTGACTCAGCATCTACAACTGAAGTTCAAAGGTGTATTTGAGAATTCCCAAGACAATCTGTGTGAACTGTCTCTTTAGGAAAACCGTCAGAGACCTAGCAAGTGCTAATCTCTGCCTACCCTGTACTGACATTCCAGACTTCCAGCATGAAAAAAGGTGATCTTCACAAACCATACTGTTTGTGACAGAGTGAGTCACCTTCATCAGTTAATTACTGAGTGGGCCCATTTTCCAGACACCAACCAAGGCCCAATTTTTCAAACAGATTCTCAGTCTTGCTATTTAATCCTTAGGCACATAAGAAGGAATTGCTTAAAGATTCTTTACTAATTTATTTGTTTCTCAGATTAGGTACCAAAATTTACAAATTATTTTTAATAAAAGAGTTTTGTACATTCAATGTTTCATCTCTAAACTGATCCCAGTAATAGTGTCTAGTCTATTCACCCGTGTCTATATTATCTCATAGCAGATTAAACTTTGAAATACTATTACTAAAATAAGTAGCCTTCATTTCTATGTTGTTCTTTAAATCCTTATACATAAAATTTGGAAAACAGCAGGCAATTGTACTACCTACTATATAAGCTTGTTTCAAACTCTCCTAACTTGACAGATGGAAAGTGAACCTTCTTTTCTCAAATAAAATTTCTTCTATATTTTATCTTGTGTTTACTCTCTCAGTCACTGGGCTCACAATTTTCAATTCTTTTAGCTGTTCATGCCCAACTTCCAAATAATCACAAGTACTAAAATTTTCCCCTCATTTATCTTGTACATCCATCATCAACTTCTTTTATTGCATCTTTTATTTAAAACAGACTATCTGTTTGCTTCCTCCTGATGTGACTAAAATGAAATAATGCATAAATATTATTTCCCCTTTAAAGTCAATTATAGAAACAAAGTCTAAGAGGGACTAGGATCAATATTGGAATGATTTTCTAGCTCCTTTTTCCTCTAACATCACAACTTATTTTTCCATGCAAGCAAGTTCTACCTCTTTTACGTTATAGTCACCTCATAACACACATTGTCCAAATCTCGTTTGCATTTTAGGTGTTAATATAAAATGTCTTAATATGTTTAAAATTTATTTATTTCATTATGCCTCCCCTCCCTTACTATGAAATCCTTTGCTAGGGTGGAAAAGCTGAGCATTACATATTTCTTTATTCAAAGTAGAGTCTATGCTTCAAAAAACAAAGGTATTGGAGGCTGCAGAGATAGCACAGTGGGTAGGGCGTTTGCTTTGCACGCAGCCGACCCGGGTTCGATTCCAAGTATCCCGTATGGTCCCCTGAGCACCGCCAGGAGTAACTCCTGAGTGCAGAACCAGGAGTAACCCCTGTGCATCGCCGGGTGTGACCCAAAAAGAAAACAAAAGTATTTAAAGTTTAACACCTTCAGACAAAATATCAAAGGCAGTCAATTCATAAGCATTCTAAGGTTGTTGCACTCCCCAAATTTAAATTTATGTGTGCAGAATTCTTTTTAAAGTCACTGTGAGTTCTGCCCCCACAAAAGTTTCACACAAGGGGAAAAGAAGAAGCACTTGAACATAAGTAAGTAGAACAAACTTTAATAAGCTCTCACAATAAATATTTACCTACGGGACTAGAACAGCTGCACGGTAAAAACTGTTTAATAACCCTCTGTTAAATATTTTTATTTATTTAAATTAAAATCATATGCAGAGTATATAGTAAATGAGCAGAATTTACATAACATCCATTTCAAAAAGTAGGCTACTAGAGGGATGTGCTATTATACAAATATCTTAAATATTGCATTCTTCAGTTTTCCTTGACATATTTATGGTGATTCATTTAAAGTCAACCATCATTGAATATAAATATTATGGTCATATTTTACCAAATGTATAATTTATATTATATATATTATCTATTATGTGCATAATATATATTTGGATAAAATATGATATCCAAATTTATTTAGCAAAATATTTTGAAGTAATGAATTTTTCTGCTTTCCTTGATACATGTTGAGTAATGGATTAAAACCACCTACATCATTTTGCATAAATATGATAAGGCAGATATACTTGGTCTGAAAATGGTATCTATAACCTAGCATGTAGTTTCAAGGGAAGAAAATAAGTGAATTAATTGGCAATTTTCTCACAGAATGTGGCTTCTTAAATGATGGGGCCTGCATAAGACTCCTTCAAGATTTTCAATGACTATAAACTATTAGGAACTAATTTATCTTCTTTGCCAATGTTAGTAACATCTGCAAGAATTTGCTTTAATTCCATTTCAGAAAAACAAGGCTTTTTGTTTCTTTGGAACTCTTGCTACTTCTGCCTCATTTGTAGTCACAACTCTTATTTATGACACTAAAACTATTCCATAGCAATTAATTCCAAAGTTATAAATATGATAATGAGTCCAAGAAATAAATTCATACATTCTCTCTTATCTCCAACATTTTATATATCTAACAAAAAACCACTTTATCTAATAAAACACTTTGAGGAAAAATGCTGAAATCAAAGACAAGGTAAATTTTGGATTGAAAGATATTTCTAGACACTCTCCTTCATCCCAGTGTTTCAAGCATTCTAAGTTGATCTTGAATAAATACTAGGGGTTGGAGAAATAGAAATAGGTAGGTAATGTGTTTGCCTTGCATGTGATTCAGTCCCTGGCATACCATATGGTCCAGCAAACACTGCCAGGAGTAATTTTTGAGTGCAGAGCCAGGAGTAACCCCTCAGCATCACTGGTTGTGGCCCCCAAACCAAAAGCAAAACCATCCAAACAGAAACATGAGTAATACTAAAGTCCGATTTGAGTCTTTCACATTCTAGTTGATTAGTGATAACAATGCTGTGCAAAAGCTGTTTCTTCTCCTGTGCTTTAGCCCTTCCCAGAATTTATGGTGCAATGCCATTCATAAATTCATTAGCATTTTAATAGCAAAATATATTATTTCTATTTGAAACACTGAGCTCAGATGAGAGCCATCTCATGAGGCAGAATTGATTTGGTAAGATGATGGTTATTTGTACCTATATTTACAAAATTAGTACAAGAGTTTTTATCACAGAATATGACAGGGTATCAAGGCAGCCCTGTGGGAATTCAAAAACTAGAAAGTCTATTTCATTATATAAAATATATTTAAGATTTTCTTATTTGAGGAATAAAGCCCCTGAAAATGGGTTATTTAATATAAGTTCAAAGTCTTCAACCAAAAAAAAAAAATGAAAAAAGGAAGATCTATTGAAGAGGACTTTTAAAAGGATTCTGCCAATATTAATAAAGTGAATGAAAAAGAGTAGGCTCAAGTTGCCCACTTATATTCTTTACAGTGGCTCAAAAAACACACAGGGGTCACCGACCTTCACTTGAGGACAACATTCAAGGGGTACTAGATTAAAAATATCAGTAATGTTATAGGCATTTAATTAGGCTTACCGAAAATATAAATTTCTCTTATTCCCTTCTGTCATTTTACTAGCGTGTCATATTTTATTTCCCTGAAGAGCACAAGTGGGCTGGGGAGAACCAACAATTAAAATCCAATTTGTATATATCTTCCCCTTACTAAGAATGTCGTAAGAATATAAATTAGAATTGCCTATGGACAGAGTAAATTGCCAAATTTAAAATAATGTATAAATCGATGAAAAAAATATACTAATCTATATAATCTTCCTATAGTATCATAGTTCTTGTGAAATGTTTTCAATTTATACTAAACATTGTAGAATTAAAATCTTAACTTTTTCCCTTGACATTTAAATTATTAACCTTTGCTTTTTTAAAGAAAAAAATTGTTAAAATGTCCAAGTTTCTAGACCTCAACTAATATTTAATATACATAACTTTAATTAATGGCTAAAGGTTTTGCTTGGTATGTTGATTTTACTTCATTTTAAATTCTGAGGGTTTTTTTAAAGGGGCAAAATAATCTAATATAGTGTTATTAGGAAAGAGTTACAATGGCAAAAGTTAGTTCTGTAGCACTGTAGCAACTGTTATCCAGTTGCTCATCAATTTGCTCCAGTGGGCACCAGCTCCATTGTGGGACTTGTTGTTACTGTTTTTGGCATATCGAATACACCATGGGGAGCTTGCCAGGCTCTGCCATGCAGGCGGGATACTCTCAGTAGCTTGCCAGGCTCTCCGAGAGGAATCGAACTTGGGTCGACCGCTTGCAAGGCAAATGCCCTACCCGCTGTGCTATCGCTCCAGTCATCTTTTCCTAAGTATAACTCAAAACCAGAGTAATTATGGGCACATATTAGGTACTCCAGCCTCAGTTCTAAGAGAAGTAAATCTGGTGAATGTCATCACAGTATGGTTATAATAGTTAATACTTAAAACTTCTCACCCTTTGTATTTCAATTTACATATGATGATGACTGTTATCAAAGTTTGTTGTGGTAAGGGCTAGAGTGATCATACAGCCGTAATGTACTTACTTTGCACGTGGCCAATCCAGGTTCAATTGCTGGCAATACATACAGTCCTTGGATCACTGCCAAGATTAATTCCTGAGTGCACAGGAGTAAGCTCTGAGAATCACTGGATGTGGCCCAAAAAATAAAACAAACAAAAAACAAAACAAAAAAATAAACAAAAACTAGCTGTGGTAATAATTTCAAAATACAAACAGCAAAACTGTTTTATCTAAAACTAATACAATATATATGCCAATTATTTCTCAATAAAGAAATTCATTCATTAAATAAACAATACAGACTTTGTAAAGTCTAAGGCAATGCTTAGAAAGAGTTGTCTGAGGAAACAGTGTAAGACTGTAAGCAGATACAGTAAATTTGTCTTATGTAAAAATCTTAATCTGGAATTCCCAAAGTGACCAATACTGTCTTTAACTGTTCCCACTTGCTGCTGGAATGATCCAGGAGGGCAGCAGTAGTTTCAGGCACATTTGAGGACCACTTATTTTGCTATTCTTTTAAAGAAGGTAGATTTTGGGGTGGGTAATAAGAAAATATCATGCTTGGTGGGCCAAATGTGTTTGGGAAACTGTGATTTAGGTCCTAGCTTTTTAAATTGTGGATTGTAACCTCAAAAAGCGTTGCATGATGTAAAAAAATTGTTTAAGAATTAGAGACATAATATAGAGGTTAAGTGCATGCCTCAAATACAGCCAAATATGTTTCAATTCTGGTAGCACATCTGGTTCCCTGAACAATGCCAAGAATGATCCCTGATCTTTACTTCCTTTGTGATAAAATAAACATAAGAATAATCCCCACCTCATCAGATGTTTTTGAGAATCAACTAAAATGAGTACATTGAGAAAGCACTTTTCACACAGTATACAAGTATATATAAGTATATGGGTTGGAGTATAGCACAGCAGGTAGGACGTTTGCCTCGCAGGAGGTCAACACAGGTTCAATTCCTCCATCCCTCATGGAGAGCCCGACAAGCTACCAAGAGTATCCCGCCCGCATAGCAGAGCCTGGCAAACTCCCTGTGGCATACTCTATATGCCAAAAAACAGTAATAACAGGTCTCACAATGAAGACGTTACTGGTGCCCACTTGAGCAAATCGATGAATAAAGGGAGGACAGTGCTACAAACAAGTATAGATAATTTGCCTCTTGTTAAAGTAATTTGTTTTTCATTGGAAGTAAATAAGCCTATTATGCCTATTTTAGAGAATTAAAATAATATCTATAATAGAAAGAGATGTATATTAACTAAGAAGTTCATTCCTGCAACTCGTATTTACTGAATTTTTACTATGAGCCATGTTTACTGTCAGCTACAGAGGTAACAGAGTTTAAAGATGGTTGCCTTCCTTCAAAGAGTTTACAATCTAGTGGCTCCGAAGGAAAGACATATGCTTCATCAAAGGTATGTGAGTTGCTGGTGGAGCTCTTGAGTTAGAAATCATCTTGGAAAGTATATGCATGCTTCCTGGAAGATGTAACTCTAGCTGAGTAGCTTAGAATTATAGGGAAAAGACTCATGAACTAAGACCTAGAATCAAGATAAACATGCCAAATTCCGATATGCAAAATATAACTGAGCAAGTCTGGGAAGCAAGTTAATATTAAGATAGCCTAAGATGAAGCTTAGAAGATAGAGGAAGCTGAGATCCTAACCAAGTTATTTATTTTATACTAAGGACAGATTTCTGGGAAAGATGTAATATCACTGAAAGTGGTAAAACTTGACATAGTACATTAAAACAACAGTCTAAATTAAAAGACATAACAGATTTTAAGGAAGACATAAAATAACACTGTGTTTAGATGATATGTCTTTTTTTATTCTCTACAACTTCTTAACAGGAAAGTAAAGAGTACTTACCAAATGAAACAAATAAATGAGTGAATGTAAATCTAGATGTGTTTCTTTTTTCTTTTTCTTTTTCTTTTTTTTGGCTATGCTTTGCTGTGGTCAGAGATTAGTCCTTGCAGTGTGGTACCAGGGGTCTAATGCAAGCTGGCCTTCTGCAAGGCAGATGCCCTACCCACTATACTACCACCCCGCCAGTTAGATATGTTAAATTTTGTTTGTTTGATTTTTGCTATTCACACTGGGTGCTGAGAGCTCACTACTGCTTCTGTGCTTGGAGGAACATATGTGTTCTGGGGATCAAACCCAGGTGGGTTGGATGCCAGGCAACTGCCCTACTTGGAATTTTTGTATTGGCACTCAGACCCATAGATATGTTTAATTTTTAAGACCACATTCTTTCCACTGTCTAAAAAAATCTTGTAGAAGAGTGGTGAAAGCATAGCTTAAAACCTTACAATTTTCAGATTTTGTATTCTCAAGTACTTAGGGACATTGTAACATTAATCTCTATGTCTATAATTTAAGCTTGAGTTTCCTACAGGGGAAGTTTTAAAGACTCTATTTAGGTTGCTTGCCTGTCATTAGAGGATAGCATGCCAATCTTGGCATTAATTGAATAATCTTGGCAGCCTTTCTCTGGATATTTCAGTTTTGTCTAGATTAGAAAGGGTTTAATTATATTACTGCATTGTTTTCCAGTTTATAAATTTCCCCTCCTCCCCTCGCCCAGGTATGTAAATTGTATAAATTTACCAAAAAGATTTTTTCTCCTCAATTAACAGATAAGTAGTGGTGACTTCAATTCTTACGCTATTATCCCTGACTGCATTTTATACCGACACAAGATTTTTTTAAGCCGCTGCACTGTTAAACAAGTTAAAACAAAACCCAAAATAATGCCCCCAAACCCCAACATTGTTATTTCTGCAGAAATTTCTGAATACTAGAAGATTTTCTTTTTACCTTTCCTGCTGATTTTTGGTGTATATTATTTTTTAAATAAAGAATTCCATGCCGTTCTCTGAGATACTTCATTTCATATATTGTTTACATATGGTCCCGAATCTCCAGTACTTAAATCATTTCAATTGGACTGTTCATCAAAATTCATTTAGTTACCTCCCACCCCTCACCCGCAAATGGTGAAACTCAGCTTTCAGTAGAAAATGTTGAGGTTGAACTTAGGCTTCTTTCCTTGGTTAACATTTGGATTCACTAAGGATGATGATGATGATGCTGATGGTGATGATGATATGATGATGATGATGATGATGTAGCCTAGATCTAATTCTCAAAGGCATTCAATGGGACACTTTCTCATCCCAACACATTCACAACATGCTAACTCAAGTTCGTGTCGTCTTTCTTATTAAAAAGGTGGACGGGGAGTGTGTGGTGGTGTGTGTGATCTGTTATCTACGTGACCTTCCCTGGTAGGGTCAGCTCCTAGTGATCCCTTCACCTTTGCAAAAGCATCCAAACTGGGTCCGCAGTTTTAATTTCTCTCCATTCTCGCCATCTAGTGGTTACGAGTGACATAAGCTTGGTTTAAGGAAAATGCCTAACAATTGGGGGGTTGGGGGGACACGAAAAACAAAACGGTTGGCCGCGACAATATCTTGGTCTCTCACCCTGGACTTACTCCCCCACCCCGCCCCGCCCCCCAGAACCCCTTTAGCTCCTGGACCCCCGAGCTCTGCTCAGGGACCTTGCTGGGAGAACGGAGGGGATGCACCCTTGCAGAGAGAGACGCACGCCTTTAGACGCTGTCATTTTCAAGACGGGCTCGATAGCCCGACTGTCATCCGCAAAGGACGGGGACAAGAGTAGTGACAAGCCCGAGGGCGAAGAGGCTGTCTGACTTTTCTGCAAGTTGGCTCGCTGGGACGCATTAGCTCCTGCCACGTTAACCTCTGGTTTTGCACAGAGAAAAGAGAAAGAGGAAAAAGCACTTATTAAACGTTGCGTTGCGGGGCTTTGCAGGGCTGGCGACCGAGTACCCTAGAGAAGACTACCAGTTCCTGCGCGTTCCGCTCCGCTCACCCTCCTTCCCAGCTTCTCTCTCCTCTCTTTCACCCCCATTTTTTCCCACGCTCGCCTGGCACCGGGATCCGGGGAGGCAGAGGAGCGAGCCACCGGGTCCCCCATCCTCTTCTTCCCCCCAAATCACCGCAGCCCGGCGCATTCGGCTTCCCTTTGTTCATCGAGACTCTTGCTCTCCTCCCCGGCAAGAGCCACCTGGATGCTCTCCCTCGGTGACATTTTGCGCCGGGGCTGGTGGGTGGCTGGGGTGGAGCGAGACGAGCCCGAGGGGGGCGGGGGCGGAGAAAGGTCAAGGCGAGGGAAAGGCGAGAGACGCCTCGGCTAAACCTGCGCGGCGAGGCGTGCTCGCGCTTATTTATTTATTTTTTCCTCCGGCTCCATCGATCGCACGGGGCAGAGCCGCGCGGGGAGCCCGGAGGGGAGATGCAGGACCACCCACGGGCGGGGAAGCAGCGAGCAGCCCGCCCGCGCCCCCGCGCAGCACAGCGCCTCCTGCCTCTGCGCTCGGGCGATAGCCCGCGCGGGCCCCGGCCCCGGCTCCAGCGCGCCGCCACCGCCACCGCCACCGCCGCCGCCGCCGCCGCCGCCGCCTCGCGCCCGCCCGCTCCGCAGCCCCGTGGCCCGGCGGCCGCCCCGCACCCCCGCTCCGCTTCGGCCCCGGCGACGGCGTCGTCGGCTCAGTAAGTTGGCAGGAGCGAGTCCCCCTCGGTTGTCGCCTCCCCCGCACCTTTTGAACTTGTTGCTGCTGCTCGGCTCGCCTGCGCTTGGCTTTTTGGAAGGTGAAAAGGAGGAGGCAAGCCACGGAGGGGGAAGGGGGAAGGGGGAAGAAGAGCTCGCCGGGGCTTTATTTATGCTCCCTCGGCGCCTGGGATTCGGCTGCTGCTCGCGAGCTACTGCTGGCTCGGCTCTCTCTACCCCTTCCGGGGGCATCGCTGGGAGAAAGTCTCTATGCAACTCAGCCCCGGCGCGCACTCGGCCAGGTATGTACCGCGGGCGAGGCGCGGGCTGCGCCGAGGCAGATGCTGCTGCTGCCGCGGCGGCGGCGGCGGCTGCCTGCTCCCGGGCGCTGTAACTGGCACGCTGCACCTGAGCTGAACTTGCAAAGAGAGTGAAGGGACCCGGCTGTGCGGACGCCGTCGGCGGACGCCAGGGGTGCTTGTCGTTGCGATCGGTGGGGGAAGAGTGGGGGGGCCCCCCCCGGCTCCTCACACCGCCCACCGTGCCCGCCGTCCACCACCTCCACCTCTGCCAATCAATCCGGCGGCCCCCGGGAGTCCAGGCGGGGACCCGACTCCCGAAAAGACGTGGGGGGCAGCGGCCGCCTCTCGGAACGCGGCAACAACAGGTCGCCTCTAGGAGACTCCTTTGGCGGGAAGGGCCCATTTGGACTGGCCAGGTTGGAAGACGCTGCAAGGAGAGGGCGGTAGGGGGGGTGGAGGAACGGGGTTCTCCACTCGGTCCCAAGGCCAACCGCTGAGTGACTGCCTTTGGTCCTGGCTCCCCAATACGACACCGACTTGTGAGTCCACTACCTGTCAACGGTCTCCTCAAGGGACATATCCAGGACACCTGTTTGGAGAACTGCTGCGTCTACAACCCCCTGTGTAGTAGTGTGTTTGTGTGTGCGTGTGTGTGCGCGTGTGTGTGCGTGTGTGTGGCCTGGGTGGCCTGGGCCCCCAGCTACCTGACGTTTGTTGAGGTTCTGTTGGACGTAACTGGGAGGACGTTTTCTTCCTTTCTCCCGGGTTGTTTGCAAGAGCTTGTTGGAAGGCAACTTGCCCTGCTGACTCTCGTGACTGCACTCGGATCTCAGCCTTGGAGGAAGAGCCTTCTCTGGATTCCCAGGAAACTGCCCCTGGAAGCCGCAGCCTCCACCACCACCACCACCACCACCACCACCACCACCACCACCACCACCACCACCACCGCGTGCCCGGCAGGAGGCGGATTACGTGTGTTCATTGGAGGGTTTTCTGGTCTGACCAGCTGTTGAGGCTCCGCGGCCCGGCCCGCCCTTACGTCGAGGCAGCATGGCAGCTGGGGTCGCAGCATGGCTGCCCTTCGCCAGGGCCGCGGCCATCGGCTGGATGCCCGTGGCCTCGGGGCCCATGCCCGCGCCCCCGAGGCAGGAGAGGAAACGGACCCAGGACGCCCTGATCGTGCTGAACGTGAGCGGCACCCGCTTCCAGACGTGGCAGGACACCCTGGAGCGGTACCCGGACACGCTGCTGGGCAGTTCCGAGAGGGACTTCTTCTATCACCCGGAGACCCAGCAGTACTTTTTCGACCGCGACCCGGACATCTTCCGCCACATCCTCAACTTCTACCGCACGGGCAAGCTGCACTACCCGCGGCACGAGTGCATCTCGGCCTACGACGAGGAGCTGGCCTTCTTCGGCCTCATCCCCGAGATCATCGGCGACTGCTGCTACGAGGAGTACAAGGACCGGCGGCGGGAGAACGCCGAGCGGCTGCAGGACGACGCGGACACTGACACCACGGGCGAGAGCGCGCTGCCCACCATGACGGCCCGCCAGCGGGTGTGGCGGGCCTTCGAGAACCCGCACACCAGCACCATGGCCCTGGTGTTCTACTACGTGACGGGCTTCTTCATCGCCGTGTCGGTCATCGCCAACGTGGTGGAGACGGTGCCGTGCGGCTCGAGCCCGGGCCACATCAAAGAGCTGCCGTGCGGGGAGCGCTACGCCGTGGCCTTCTTCTGCCTGGACACGGCCTGCGTCATGATCTTCACCGTCGAGTACCTGCTGCGCCTGGCCGCCGCGCCCAGCCGCTACCGCTTCGTGCGCAGCGTCATGAGCATCATCGACGTGGTGGCCATCCTGCCTTACTACATCGGGCTGGTGATGACGGACAACGAGGATGTCAGCGGGGCCTTCGTCACCCTGCGGGTGTTCCGAGTCTTCCGGATCTTTAAGTTTTCCCGCCACTCGCAAGGCCTGCGCATCCTGGGCTACACGCTCAAGAGCTGCGCCTCGGAGCTGGGCTTCTTGCTCTTCTCGCTCACCATGGCCATCATCATCTTCGCCACCGTTATGTTCTACGCGGAGAAGGGCTCGTCGGCCAGCAAGTTCACCAGCATCCCTGCCGCCTTCTGGTATACCATCGTCACCATGACCACCCTAGGGTAGGTGCCCGCCAGGGCAGTGGGATCAAGGGTTGGGGTGGGAAAAGGGGGTGGGGGGTGGGGGTGGTTGTTGGTGGTGTTGGGGGGTATGAAGGATCTATAAGAATTCAGAGGAGGAAATGATGTTTCTCTTTCCTAGATAGGCTTAGGACAGCATTAGCGAAATGAGTTTGCAGAATTCTTTTGAACTCTTGTAACTCGGTGGGTTCTCGACATTTATGTCCTTATGGAGCTGTTGGCAAGGAGTGAAATGGGGATGTCTTATTGTGATGAAGTCACAGATTTTGGTGTGCCTGATTCGAGGCATACATTTGTGCTTTTTTGTTTTTAAGGAAAACGGAATGTGGATCCAAGGATATGTATACTATATGTTGAAATGCCTAGAAAGTGCATCACGGTAGTGAAACAAAAAGTTTACATGTTTCTTTGAAGTTCTATTCTTCTAGAATATATTATCGGGACATTCATTTTTTTCCCATTTAGGACCCATCATTCTACATTTACAACATTATAAAACAGATCATAGCACCATCGAAGGATTTTGTAACATATGTGCATATTCATATATATGCATCTTAATTTTGACTAACAGGTTAGGCAGTGTTTAATATCATGGCTGAAATTGCTCAAATCTACAAAATGCAGTGGACTGGTATTTGCAACATACTGAAGACTTAGCTAGGTTCACAATTTAGACCAAAGAAACAAATAGCTGTCATCTATGCATATTTGTAATGAAAACATCAGGTAGAGGACCTTTGAGTTTCACAGTCACCAAGATTTATTTGTCTTATAAAATTTTGGTGTCCTAATATCCTTTTTTGGAATTCTTCCGTGAACTCTTTTATTTGTGGGCAATGGCGTTCTGTAATCAAGTGACATCCTGAGTCAATGTTTTAAAAATATTAATTTTAAACTAGAATCAAGGTTTTACAGATAGTACAAAAAGGAAAACTGAAATACTGTTAATCAAACTGTAGAAAAGTAGCAACATTTACATGTTAGAGAATCTAGTAAAAGACTAAGAATCTTTTACTTTTATGAGTTTTTAGATAAGCCAAATACTGATGTTAGCAATCATTTTTCAGCCTTAGGCTGCTCAGTAGAATTAGGATTGGTAATAGTAAAGAAAAAAGTTATTCCCAAGACTGCTTTTTAAGTTTTGTGTTCCTGGCTAATTTAATTGCCTCCTTTAAATGACAGTGTGGTTAAAATCAAGTAAATTTTATTAGACATATTGTGTTGAACAGAACTTCTTATGTTGTTATATGCACAACTACTGGAATATTTTATGTGTAAATGATTTTTGGGCCAAGCTAATTATGAAATCATGGTAAAGTGCAATATGCTGATAAAAATTTTTACTTAGTCTTACACTTTGCAAAAATGTACATTTTCAAAAATGACTTAGTAAAAATCCTTATCCTAAATTTCATTCCTTTCCTATTTGTAATTTTGTGACAAATTGTGAAGCTCATGCAGAATGCCTTCTAGTATAGGTGTTTATTCTAATCAAGGAGATTTATATAAATATACGTATACATGTATCCATGAATATAGAGAGGTTATTTTATTTTTTTGTCATTTGAAATTTTTGTTCAGCACAATTGGAGATTAATAATTATCAGAATTTCAATTAGAAGTGTACATGAATAAAAATGACTCCATGTTGAGAAAATACAAGAAGATATACTAAAAGGAAATGCATTTTTTAAAAGATTTGTATCTCTTACAATGTTTTTCATGAAGTATCAGTGATCTGAATAGTTATTGTTATAGTAAATATTGATAAGATGTTAATTCAACTGGTTAGAAGTTCTAGTTTGCACATTAGATGTCAGTATTTTTTACAAAAATTTCTGAATGACTTCCAAATCATTATTTTTACTGAAAAAATTATATTTATTTTTAAGGAAAAAATGAGGAAGTGTTATCCAGTAATGACATTTTAAATTTTTATAAATGAAATAATTGTAAGCATTTTTGTAATAATTTGATGAAATGAATCATAATTACTGAGTAGTATCTATGATGTGGATTTTATTCTATATGGTCTCTACATATGTCGGTTAGGAGAATTATGTATGCAACACTTTTCCAGAACTTGGAAGCAAGAGACCTAAGTAGCAATGAAGTTGAAAATTTTAATTTTCAGGAAATTAAGCTAATTAATGATCCTAATAGAATATTGCAGTAATGCTTTTTAGATGCAAAACTGTTGATGCTATCAAAATTTAGCCCATTTATTGGAGAATATATTTGAACATTTAACAATGCTTACTCTTTATAATAGAACTAAGTATTTTAGGTACTTTCTATTTCTCATCAACATAAATTTTTAACTTTTTTCTGATTTTTAAAAAAATTATTCTGCAGTTTGTGTGTCTAGCTTTTGTTTTTATTGTGACTCAACAGCTTTCTTTCAGAACAAAAATTTCAAAAATTTGTTGCATTGATTTTATATTTACACTACAGTTTTAAACTTACAGAATAAAGTTTAATATAAAAGTTTTCTAGAAAATTTACAGTAGTTGGAACTAATATCAAACTTAGTATAATAGATGGTTATGATAAATTGTTATAATAGATGACCAAGAATTCCTTATTACACTTTATTGAGACCTTTTTATTTGACTACTTTTTTTCCTAAAGAAACTAGTAATAATCATCAGTTAATAATATAAGTGTAAATGGAATCAGAATTATGATTATCAAACATTGTTATAAATATCTACATGAGAAGTAAATAAGTGCCCTATAAATCAAAACTGACAGGTTTATCTCCTGCTTCCTAGGTGATTTTAAACAATGTTCACTTGACTTTTGGTCTGGAAAAGTGAGTGGTTTGTCTTAGAACTATTGTTTATTCATTTAATCATTTTTATGCTTCCTAAAGTAGCAAATATATCATTAAAACTCTAACTTAGCAGTCAGAGTTTGCCAATATATAATTTTCCAATTAAAGAAAAGTTTTCACATAAATCTTTAAGGCTACCAATTTCTTATCAAAATATGAAACATCAGAATCACACATAAAATCAGTGAAGTAAAGGTCAGAAACGATTTAAAACAGAGTGGTTAGGTTGAGCGTTTGTGTCTTTCTTCCATAATTTCTTTCTGAAATTATTCCTTGGCCTGCACTGCATACTGATTTCTTTCCCCCATCCCTTTCCTAATGTAAACACTAATGACTGCCTTAAACTTTGTTGCGAGAAAAAGAACCTGGAATCCTTTACCTATTATGTAGTGATGTTTGGAAGTTAACATCCAGTTGTTATTTTTTCATTTTGTTGGTATACTTAAATGTTGCGAAATTTTGAATAATTTAAAATGTTTCTCAGTACTCCAAGGTGATTTTTTTAAGAATTGGGGAAATTTTAACTTTTTTCAATTATACATCAAAGTTCATGATATGATTTCTAAGTAGTTCCAGGTGGTGCATTAAATAATACGAAGAACAAACGTATTTGGCAATCCCTGTAGTCTTGGTCCGGAAAACATAGCATATATATTATGTATAAAGAGTCTAAAATAGATTTTATAGTCTTTAAAAACAAATTTTAGGCCATAGTGATAGTACAGGGGTCAGGCTCTTGCCTTGTGTGTGATTTGATCCAAGTTCGAGCACCAGTAGGACACATAGTTTCTAGAACAGTTCCAGAAGTGACAGAGGTCACTTCTAAGCACGGAGCCAAAAATAACCCCTAATACTGCTGATGTGTTCCCAGACCTCCCCTTCAAAAAATGAGTAAATGAAGACATATTATTCATGACATTGACTAAAGAACTTAAATATCTTTCCTGTCAACCTTCACTTTAACAGAAAGTTGTTTTCATTAAAGTTTGTTATGTGAAAAGAAAGTTTTACATGGCATTTTCGTATAGTTCATGCTTAGAATGAAATACTATTTTAACTTCGTTCATCTATTCTGATTTCTGAACAAATTTAAGGAATACAAATTAAAATTTATTCTTAATATGCATTAATTAGAATCAAACATGCTAGAATTATATTTATAAAGGGAAAATAGTTTTACTCTCTATAAGACTCAAAGTAGTTTATCATTTTGTAGTTTTAGTACATTTGGTAAATTTTTATTTTAAGAAGCTAAACTAAAAAAGATTTTCACTGCAATCACCTAACAATGTACTGAAATTTCCTATCTTCAGAATTTTGTGTATATTAATATCACTGTCACTGTCCTCCTGTTGTTCTTTGATTTGCTTGAGCGGGCCCAGTAATGTCTCCATTGTGAGACTTGTTGTTACTGTGTTTGGCATATTAAATACATCACGGGGAGCTTGCCAGGCTTTCCTGTGTGGGCAAGATACTCTCAATAGCTTGCCAGGCTCTAGCACAGTGGGTAGGGTGTTTGCCTTGCACAAGGCCAACCCAGGTTTTATCCCTCTGCTCTTCTCAGAGAGTCCGGCAAGCTACTGAGAGTATCCCGCTCGCATGGCAGAGCCTGGCAAGCTCCTTGTGGCATATTCAATATGTCAAAAACAGTAACAAGTCCCACAGTGGAGATGTTACTGGTACCCACTCGAGCAAATCAATTTGTTAATATATGTGTATTAATATACATTAATATTTATCCTATGTTTATCATGTGTTATATTTTATACACATTAGAATGTGTTATACTGTATGGGGCCAGGGTGATAGTACATCACATAGGGCACGTGTCTTGCATCCAGCAGATCTGGATTGGGTCCCTAGTATTCCATATGGTACCTCGAGCCTGCCAACAGTGATTCCTGAGCCCAGAGCCAGGAGTCAACCCTGAGCACTGATGGGTGTGACCCAAATGCCAAAAAAGAAAATACACATTAACATATAAGTATGTTGTATTTAATAATAAAAATATAATATGTAAAGCATATCATTAAGAAAATTAAACCTATAAATATCCTGCTGTTACTATTCTGATTATGTAGTTTTAGGGAATGTTGGGAATATACTTGACAAAATAACTTGTATAGAGACCTTTGATTTACCAATCACTGAATGCATATAAATATCTCCCCTTGTTCCAGACATATACATCAATATTGCTAAGGCAGTCATCAAGTACCTCTTTATAACAGTAAGAAATGCAAACTTTTATCTTTCTGATGTAGATTCATACTAGAAATAACACATTTTGGGGGGCAGATTAACAGCATTAAAAAGCAAATTGGTTCTTACTTGTGGTACTCAGGACTTACTCCAGGTTCTGTGCTAAGGGATCACTCCTGCTGAGGATTGGGGGAGGAGTGGGGCAGATAGAACTTGGCTTGCACATGTGCAAAACAAGTTCCCTACCCAATGTACTGTCTCTTCTACTATTCCTACAACAACTTTTCCCCATGAAGTTCTTAGAGCATATCTATTGATGCAAGTTGATAATGAAATTTCAATGAAATATTGATAAATGTAATTTTTATTCTGCTTTTAACATTTCATCAAACTGAAATATAAGTATTTTCATTTTGTTTTATTATTCATTAGAATTAGAGATATTTGACTTTGCATATGTATTTCTTAATACATACTTTTATCCAGAAATTTACTTACTCTCCTCCCCCCACACCCCTCCCCCACCCCAAACAAGTATTTGCATGACTGCCAAGCAGAAACTTGATTGGATAAATAAAATGTGTTCTCAGAACATAATTCTCTAGAGAAGAGGCCATTTTCTTTTTTTAGTCGGTTTGAGATTAGTTTTTTTTTTTTAAGGAATTTTCTTATGAGTAAAAGTTGACTTGGTTTTATTTTCTTTAAGATACTGCTTTTAATATGATATCCATTTATTTTGCAGCTTTGCAAAATTTCCTGCATATTATACTTATCTTTGTAACTGAGTTAATGAGCTTCAATGAATTCCTGAATTTCTGGTGGCAAGGATTTTTGCGGTTATTTTCTTTGTGGGTTACACATAGTCATACAATTAGATAACAGTAGTACTTTTTGAAATTAATTTATTTTTAATCTTCTTTTGGAAGACCTTAAAATGTTATCTAGGAATATGTGAGAATTATCTGAATGTTCTGCTGATGCTACAGAGATAGAAGGAATAAAATTTGCTCTTATTCTGTTAATGTAGTGCATTTCATTCATAGCTTTACTCTTTGGGACTCACTATTAACTTATTCCTCAGTATTATTTGTGGGCAAACAACTGGGTGGTACTTCACCTGGCCTTGATGGAAAAGAAAGAATATACATAATTTTGTCTGAAGTAGTTAACATCATATTGTCATATGTTTCATTACAACTGATCACATTAACTTCTCTTTTACTGAAAGAACATAAATAGTAAAAAAGCATTCATTGAAAATGAAGTACTGTTATTCTTTCAGACCTATAATAATCATTTCACTCCTTTCCCTAATCTCTGTATATATTTTACTATATTCTTAGAACAGCAGTAAGATTTGATGGTTTGGTCTATGGTCTCGTATTGAAAAGAATCTCAGAAGTAAAACACCCTCTCTACATTTTGGGGCTAATTTCTGCTTGCTTCTTCCTTTAGCATATTTTATTGGAACCTTTTAGATGTTTTGTTTTTTTTTTTCCTTTGAGAACCAGCCTTTACACTGACCCCTATGAAAATTCCTCAAACTCTCATGCTTTTCTCAGTTATAGTTGGAATTCAGTTGACAATAGGGTTATTTCATATAATATATAGTTTTACATTTCCTCCTAACTAGGTTGAAAGATTTTGAGATTTGAATCTCTAAATTTGGGGGATTTCTTACTTAGTTTCGTGCCCAAATATGGAACAATTTCTGTTAAGATACCGCTGATCCTGGTGTGAGATGATCCTTACATACTATGAAGAGCTCCTTAGCAATAGAACTATAAATACCATCTCATTATGAGTGATAATTTCCTTATCTAATATTTTATTTTGTGTAATATTAAAAACACTGACATTGTTTTTTGAACATATTTTCTTTTAAATCTTCTATGACCCATTGTCTTAATTTTGTTTTTGACGACGAAGGTCTGAGACTTCATTACTCCTTGATCTATAACTAATTCTTCTGCAAAGGTTAGAATTAATGACTGTCAATGGCTATTTCCTTAATCAGTTTGCTTACTGGTGAAGGCTGGATAAATTACAGATGCCTCTGGGAAGCATATGGAGAGATCTTATAATGTAAGTGAGTCAGCACAGAAATCTATTGCCTTCTGATTCAAGCTCCATTCTCTCTCAAAACGTGAGAAGCCTAAGAAGCTCATAGTTCAGAAGGATTGGTAACATATAGTCAGTTGAGAATTATTTTTCCTCTTGCCCTATAAGTACAGAGTGCTACTTTTTTGGGGGGGTTACACTCAGATCCACTGATTTATTCAGGAAATGGAATTGGTTTTGGTTTTGTTTGGGGGCCACACCCTGCTGCATTCGGGGCTTTCTTCTGGCTCTGCTCTCCTGTTGGCGTTCTGGGGGTAGGAGATGGAACCGAGGTTGGCTGTGTAGAGGGCAAGTGCCTAACCCATTGCACTACCTCTCTGGCCCCTGAAATGGAATTTTTCAAAAATACTGAACTATCTCTGTAAATGAAATACAAGTTATATGTAGGCTCTGACAGGAAGAAGCTCCCATTCTAAACAATTAAAAGGCAAGTTTACAAAATATAAGTATTCATGTTGGTACATATCCTAGCATGATGCAGTTCATTTTGCATTGTGAATTTTGACAAGTCTGTTATGTAAAGAAAATTTGAAACGTAAAAAAGCGTGGGGGAGAATAGGGAGTTATCAGAAGTTAATAATGAGAAAAATAACATTGGAAGAGTAGGATGACAGTTGAAATAATGTCAAATTGAATGGGAAGGCTTTGTTCTAAAAGTAAAAGTTCTTGTCTTTTCTTCCCTTTATGTGGGCCTGATTCTTCCATCTTCCTAATTTTTTTTTTTACCTCTTAGAATATTGGTAATACTGGAATGATTTCGGAAAACTAAAGTTCTAACAGTAGCGTATACTCTCTGGAAATAGAGATGTGACTCAGAGAATTCAATTTAGTTTAACAGACTTTTGTTAATCACTTTCTATGCATTGTAAACAGAACTGCCAACTTTCTGACCTTAAGAATTGAATGTCCAGTAGGAGAGGCAAATATAAACACAAAAATAACTTGCATAATGCTAACTGGTGGAGAGTGCTGCAAAGAAAATAATTTATGGTAAAAAGTGCACTGTTTTGTGTAGGGGGATACAAAGTTTTCCCAAGAGGAATACTTGAGCTGACTAAAAGTGAGTCCTGTAAGTTTTAATGAATAACTTTGATGCCAGAGGAAAAAAAAGTATTAAGATTCTCAAAGTGGAAAGAAGCTTATTGTATTGCTCCTAAGACTACTGTAACTGAAGTAAAGTCAGGGGTAAGCTTTCTAGTAACTGTTCCATGAAAGAAATTAAGATAGGTAGGGCTTCATAGCCGATAGAAAAGACTTCTGGTGGACTGGAGCCATAGAACAGAAGGTCGAGTGCCTGCACTGCATGATGTTTACCCGGGTTCCATCTCCAGCACCACATATATTCTCTGGAGCCCTGCCAGGAATGATCATTGTGCACAGAGCCAGGAGTAAGCCCTGAGCACCACTAGGTGCGCCCCTCCCCCCAACAAAGTCAAAATCAAAACCAGAACAAAACAAAATTCTAGTGTTGTGGTGTCAATTGAGATATGGTGGTGAGATATGAGAGAGTTGTGATAATGTACATAAGATTTGACTTCTAGGGCTGGTGGGATAGCACAGCAGGTAGGGCATTTGCCTTACATACAGCCAACCCAGGTTCAATTCCCAGCATTCCATGTAGTCCCCCGAGCACCGCCAGGAGTAATAGATGATAGCATGAGCCAGGAGTAAGCACTGAGTATTGCCCGTTGTGACCCAAAAAGCAAAAAAAGGGAAAAAAAAAAGATTTGACTTCCGTGAGCACAAACTCTGAAACAGTGAAGAGTAATGAAATGTTTAGTTTACTGTCAATTACTTCACATAGGTGTGTTTTCATCCTCTGTTTTGTTGCTAGAAGGTTGGTGTCTGGGAAACAGCTGGATCAGATGAGTTCCTGCTCTGTAGAGGAGGCATATGCCCTGATGCTCTTACAAAGACAACTGTCTTGATCTGTGTGACCTGCCTGGGATCTTATTGTCCCTGTTATCTTGGAATCCAGGACTCAGGAAAGACCGCAGTGAAATCAGGATTAGATTTTATTCTAGAATCAGAAGAAAGTAAGTTACTAACCTCATACACTAGGTTCTTGACTTCCTCACAACAAAGAATTCAAAGACCAACTCAAGCCCATTGGAAGCAAAATAGTATCTTACAGTGAAGTCTATACCTGCGGGGTGGATGCAGATTTCCTATGGAATTGTTACACTGCCTTTTAACATGCATGGCTTTTGTTGACTTTTGTTTTATTTTTTAATTATTGATCTGTCCTTTGTTCTGTGCTCCAGGGTACAAGTGGAGCTTGCTTAGGGGATCATATGCTGTACAGGGTGGGACTAAACAGGAGTCTGCCGTCTAAAAGGAAGGCACCCCTGTGCTGTGTCTCAGTCCCAATGTATAGTGCTTTTATGGGTAAGTTCAGGCTTGAAATACTGTCTTGGGCAGTACGATTTGGGTAGACATGGTCTTGTTGAGATTATTAAGGGGGCATAAGAGTTAAAATGTGGTACTGTCTTAATGAAGGGACCAGGTGAAATCAGGGTCAGAGTTCCCCTTTTGCATACTCTGGTGGAGCTAGTTTTCCTGAGTCTTACTAGAAACTGGTAATAAGAGTTTGAGAATATTGGTTCTGGATGTTTCTATGCTCTCTTGGGTGTTTCTGTCTGTCAATAATTTTCTACACTATTTCTTCTTTCTCAGATTCATTATGCTTACCTTTTCTTAAAGTTGACATTAAATTGTGGACAAGATTTCCCAGAAATTAGAGTATTTTATAAAATGCATGATTAAATTATTCCCAGCTAAAAAAACTAAAACTAGCTTGAATGAAAAAGAAATGTATCCACAATTTAGCTGAAAAGACAAAACTGGTTCCCAGTGGATATTGGGCTATCTTGGAATTGACTGAAGATAATTATTTGTTTTAAACATACATTTGCAGATTTGCATATTTACAGTTGTCAATTCTAAAGTTAGCATTCAAGAATACCACATATGCTTTGGATTCTATTTAAAGAATTTTCATTCTTTTTTTTTTCCCCCTCACTTTGCAGTAGGAGACCCATATATATCCTCTTCAGGTGTTTTGTTATTTTTGTGAGTCTAAAAGAAAAAAATGGTTTGCATGTTTTAAAATCTGTGAAAATTGCCAGAGGATATGTATTTTTAAACCTAAATTAAACTGGGACCACACATTTAGCAGATGTATAATGAAATCTTAAAGAGGTAATCTTTAGTAAGAATCAGCATGCTGGAGAGTAAAACAGAGTCATGAATGGATACTTGGAGAGATTTTGGTCTTGGAAAAACAAAAATTCTATTAGCAGCATAAAAATACAAGAAAAATAGAAAAGTATTCTCCCGAAACTATTTTTTCAAAAGTACTGAATCTAAGGAATTTTGTGAAACCTCACTGCAGCATGCTTTTGGCTTAAAAATATTTGACTTCTACCTAATGCTGCAGCCTATATTGAAGAGGCTTGGTTTCTGCTGGAAAGGGTTTATCAATGCCATTATGAAGGTTTAAAGTCTGGTGTTTCCTGTCCTTTGCATGCAAGGAAGTTGATGACAGTTGTACTCTCTCAATCACTATCTTCTGTTTATTTTTAATGGGGAACAGGTTTCCTTTAATCCTGTACAAAAATTAATCTTTCTAAGCCTATATTGTTAAATGTGATTTGGAAAAAGAAAATTCTTATGAATACTGTTTTAGATAACACTTTGAATCTTATTAAAATGTTTCCAGTGTTTAACAAATGTCTCTGTTTTTTGGAATGAAAAATAAGCAAATATGTTTGTAATCTTCTGAAATTAGATATATTCAGCAATACATTAAAATACTTTATTGGAGGGGCTGGAGCTGTAGTATGGGGAGTAGAGCATTTGCCTTGCATGCGGCTGACCCAGCTTCCATCCCTAGCATCCCTTGAGCACTACCAGAAGTAAATCCTGAGTGCAGAGCCAGGAGTAACCCCTGTGCATCACCGGATGTGACCAAAAAAAGCAAAGAAACTAAAAAAAAAAGAAAAACCTCATTGAAAAAATTTTGTATTATCGACTCACTCTTATGTGTGATTTTCCAGCTCCAGTCTATTGTTATTGAGACCAAAGAATTTTAATTTTGCTGGGTTCTTTAGAAATCAACTTGTAGAATCTTCTTTATAGTTTAAGAAACGAGGAAACAAAATCACAGTGCTAAAAATGGACTAAAATAAGCTAGACTTCTGGGAATCTTTGAACTCTAATGCTCTTTAGAATACTATAAACTTAGAAGTACTTTATCATATTTTTTCTTTTGCTATATACTCATTAGTATCACTAAATGAAATATTATATTCAAAAACACAAAACCAAACATATATTTATAATATACATGCACACCTAAAACAACTGTAGCTGACAAAGTTTTTTCAAATAGTACAGGGTGAGCCTCATGCCTTTCCTGGGCCTCACTCAGGTTTAATCCCCTGAATCTATGTGGTACCCCCAGCACTGCCAGGATTAATTTTTCAGTGCAGATTCAGGAATATTTCCACAGAATCTCTGGGTGTTACTCTAAAACCAACACTGTCACTGTCACTCTCACTCTCACTGTCCTCCCATTGTTCATCGATTTGTTCAAGCGGGCCCAGTAACGTCTCCATTGTGAGACTTGTTACTGTGTTTGGTATATTGAATACATCACGGGTAGCTTGCCAGGCTTTTCCAGGTAGGCGAGACACTCTCAGAAGCTTTCCGGGCTCTCTGAGAGGGGCGGAGGAATTGAACCCGGGTCGGCCCCGTCAGCTGCATGCAAGGCAAACACCCTACCTGCTTTGCTGTCATTCCAGCCCAGAAACAACACAGCAACAACAACAACAACAACTAACAGAAACCATGACAAACCTTTGAAGGGTTGAAGCTGGAGAGATAGTCTAGCAGTTGTCACGTTCCTTTTATCAGTTGACATGGGAATTCAGTCTCTGAGCCCAACTAAGATTGGTCCCTGAGTGCAAAGCTGGGAGTAAGCCCTGAGCACAGCTGATTTTAGAAACCAAACTGAAACAAGTAAGCAAAAAGCTCAAGAGTTTACACATGAATATATATATATATGTATTTATATATATATATATTATGTATTCACAATCACGTACTGCTGTATAAGTATCACACGCTAACTGATTGCATCAGAGCCTGGCAAGTTCCCCTTGGTGTATTCGACATGCCAAATATGGTAACGACAAGAGGTCTCCTTCCCCTGACCCCAAAAGAACCTCCGATCGTTGGGAAAAGATGAGTAAGAAGAGGTTGCTACAATCCAAGGTCTGGGATGAATAGAGACATTTACTGGTGCCTACTCAAGTAATACAATGACCAACAGGATGAGACTGATACAGTGATGCAGTATTCACAAACAAAATATGTTTATATATAAACAAAAACTTGAAAAGTCCACATGTATTATATATTTGAGCTTTTTGTTTTATACATATTTTATTTGTTTGTAATAATGTATAATATATGTGAACTTTTTGAAATTTTTGGCATGGCATATTTGATATGCCAAAAACAGTAACAAGAAGTCTCACAATGGAGATGTTACTGGTGCCCACTTGAGCAAATCAATGAACAACAGGAGGACAGTGCTACAGACAGTGCAGTGCTACGTAATAATATATAATTATGTATGATATATACAATACATGATAATATATGTAATATATTGCATGTAATACATAATGGGGGTTTGATGGGAGACTATGCACTCATAATGGTCAAAAAATTCATGAAAATGTTTCATTTCATAATTCTTTTTGCTGTTATCTGTAATCAGTTAAATTGTGTCAAAACTAAAGAGAATTATTCAAGTTTCCACTGTGGGCCTGGGGATGTTATTCAGTGATAAAGCACATATGTTTAGGGCACATATGTTCTCTGCCTGTTCTGCCTACCCTCGCATCTCTTTGTTTTCTTGGTTTCTAAAAGTTTCTATTCTGCATTTTATACAATTATCTAAAATTATGGTTTTGTTGATTTTACTGCTAAGAATATTGAAAACATGCTGAGAAATCAGGGTTAGATCTCCAATTTAATTTGACTTATGGAACATCAGAGACATTCATTATTTGTACCCAAATAATCATGCTTTGTTTCATCATTAAGTGAAAAATGCACATTAAAAACAAATGAATATTTGAAAATATTCTTCAATTAAGCTTTATGGTATGGAGAATATTTTAAGGTGGTATTACTAATCATGTTCAAATATTTGTTTCCTTTGAAAAACATAAAATGCCATTTTAGTTCCTAGAATTAACAATGGTAAACAATCCTGTTTTAATTACCTCAAGGTTTTTGAAACTTAATATACTTGTAATAAATTTGGTAGTAAGTAGATACTTCTGGTACATGTCTTCAGAATGAACCTGAATTGGTCAATTAAGTGTGACAGGACTATGTTTCAGTAGAATATGTTAAAAATTCAAAGTGTTTTTTAATAATAAGAGCTTAAAAATAAAGGTAAGATGCAGTCCATTATATTCCTGTTATACGATATTTAAGTGATTACCTTTTTTAGTGGTGTGGTTCTATCACTATCTGTGTATGGCCATCTTTATAATTTTATTTCCTCTTTTGTTATTTTTTTTATCAAAGTTTAGTGATTTATTTTGCAATGGTGACCCTAATCCTATTGATCTGTTTTATTTATTTTTTTATCTAAATTTTTTTTTGTTTAAAAAATTAGGTTTTGGGGCCACATCTGGCTATGCTCAGTGGTTACTCTTGGCTCTGTTCTCAGGAATTAATTAATCCTTTCAAGCTCAGGGACCATATGGGGTGCTGGGGATCAAACCTAGCTCTGAAGTCACCAAGGCAGGTTTCTCTATCTGTTGTGCAATATCTCCAGCCCCTCTCCAGCTATTTATATTGTTTTATAAGAAAACTTCTCTTTCTGTTGCATCCATTCTCTTTCTCTGTTGGATATGTCATCATGCTGTATCCTGTATTTTTCGTTCTATAAGACTCTTTATTTTGAAGATTTTTTTTAACTTTCTAAAAAGATGCCCTGCTTTGTGCAGTTTTGAGCCTCACATATAATATCACCAATTTCATTCAGATTGTTGCTATGCATTATATTCCTTTTGGGGGCTGCCATAAGATATATTCTATTATGTGAATTTACTACTGTATTCTTCATGATGATATTCAACTTTTGGTCTACGTTTTACTGAAGAGTGATGATGTGTTAAATTGTTGATATGTACAGATGTTTCTCTTGTGTAATTCAGAATGAAATTGGTGGATTATAATATTAATGTTCAACTTTTTGAAATAAAACCAAAATTTCCCAAAGCTGTTCTGTCAGTTGATACTCACCCCATTGGTGAATATAGATAAATTGAAAACTAAAGAATTAAAAATATGATTCCTATGAGACAATTGAACACATTGGAAGAAAAAGTGCAGGTACTATACAATAGGATAATATGAAGGCAGAATGCTTCTTTGGGGGCTGGAAAGAGGGCATGGCAGATAGGACACTTGCTTTGCATGCTGCTGTCCCAGATTTGATCTCCTGCATCTCATATTGTCCTCCAAGTTCCAACAGGTGTGATCTGTAAGTTCAGATCCAGGAGTAATCCCTGACACTGCCTGGTGTGGCCCACACTCCTACTCCACCCAAAAAGTCACTGGTACTGTTTTTATATTGATTTTTTAGATTAGAAATTAATATGGCAATTATATCTCAACTTTTTCTCAATTTAATGATCTGTATGTGGATTTTTTTTTATTCAATCAGAATTGATTGCTTTGATAAATATTTATTTTATACTTCTATAATAAGAAGAAATATCAAGACATATCTTTTAATTTCAATTATGTTTGAGTTCAAGCCAATCATATTAATGTTAATACTGTGATAAAAACATTAAATCTGAACTTATATCATGAGGTTTGATATATTTATTGTTGTGGAATTTAGAATACAGACTAAAATTGACACTGAATTGTTGTTCTGATAATTGTAGCATTTTTATGTTTTTTTTTTTTTTTTTTTGGTGGGACAGAGGTGGCAGTGTTGCCAACCAGGGATTATTCTGGCTCTTGGAGGTTTATTTCTGGCTTGTGGCAGTGCTTGCTGAACCCTTTGAACTAAGCTTAGCTATGTGGAGACAACTACCTTAACCCTTCTACTATGTCTCTGGCACCTAGATTGTTATATAGAACATTTTTGCAGAGATTTACTATAATGAAATTCATGTTCTCGCCATTGTTATCGTCTAATTTAGCAGAACATCACTGTAGTTAAAAAATGGTAATAATTTTAGGGCATCTCATAAACGTTCAGATAGTGTGTGCAGGATATGAATAAAGGTCAAGAGGAAATTACCTTTATATAAGGAAATTCTTAATTATGGAAATTAAATAGATATCATCTTCAATAATTCAATGATAACCTAGTATTATTATTTTTGAAATATTATTGATGTTATAAAGGGCATTTTTGATATCACACTATATGCATGTTGTTTGTTTTGTAAAATGTATTTGTGATTTTGACTTTGAAAGTATATGAATTTGATTCAAAATGTCAGAAGATAAGTGAATATAATTTTGAAGATTTATGAACTTTCTTTATGGAAATATGTTACTTTTGTTATTCAGGATTGGCATGATCCTAAATTGGTGATAAGTAAAGTACCTGCTGATTTGTGAAGTTATTTAATATCTTCATAAAAGACATTATTTTAACAATCACCAAAATAAAGATAAGATGTTTTTATTAAAACTGGTGGAGATATTATCCAGTCAAATACCAAATTTTGGAAATCTATTCTGAAGTGTATTGTTTTACATCAAACTATGAACTAATTAAGTTTATTTTATAGACTAGTCACTTTTGTTTTATCATTCATTTTGAATTTTTTCTATATTATTCAAGTTCTCACTGTCTGGATCCATACAGATTGTTTCATATAATACCAAGATAAGTGTGATTGTATAATTTATACTCAGGTATACATATAGGAAACACAAGCACATTCACATTAATTTAAAAATGTATGACTATGTTAATTAAGTATGTATACATGTACATATATGTTAGTACAGTGATATACATATACTGTAATAGGTCTGTATATATGTACATATGTTTTTCTACACATACTGTAAAAGGTCTGTATATATACACATATTGATATACAAATATAGTCTGATTTTTCTGGGTACCACATTAAGTGTGGGCTGGAGTGATAACACAGCGGGTAGGGCATTTGCCTTGCACACGGCCAACCCGGGTTTGATTCCTCCACCCCTCTCGGAGAGCCCGGCAAGCTACCGAGAATATCTCATCTACATGACAAAGCCTGGAAACCTACCCATGATGTATTTGATATGCCAAAAAAAAAACAAGTCTCACAATTTGTTGTGAGATGTTACTGATGCCCACTCGAGCAAATCAATGAACAACAGGAGGAGAGTGCTACAGTGCTACACATTAAGTGAACTATTAATGGTTCTATTTGTTTATTTGGGGGCCACATATTTTACTGCTCACAACTTATCCCTGATTGTGTGCTCAGGGATCATTTCTGGCATGCATTGGGGAACCGTATATAGAGTATACAGAGATCAAACCAGGGTAGGCCATGTGCAAGGCAAACACATGGCCAGTTGCACTTCTCTCCAGCCAATTATGTTTTCAATTTAAAAAAAACCTTGGTATGTGAGATGTGGAAATAGCTATTTTATATTTTATTTTACATCCTTTTATATTAAAAAAACCCTACAGTATCTTATAGAACTTGAATAAGTAGTTACTGGAGAGCTTTTTAATTAGCTGTTCATGGTCATTAGCTTGGCCCAGTGATACGTTTTCTTTCCTCTTATAAGAGATTATGAAATGAACTTTGTCCATTAGGTCCATGGTCAAAGAGTACTGTCCTTAAAAGGTTGTTTGAAGATTGTATGACTAGGAATTAAATTTGCTACCTGCCGTAGAAGACGCTGTCTGATTAGCTCTGTTCAGGATTTCTGGTCATTAACTTTACTGAAAAAGAGAAAAGCTAAGTCAGAAGTAAGAAGTTATGATTGTATCGTAAAAGACCTGGTAAAAATAATTTTTGTGCGAACTTTGGTGTTTCTTAGTTTGATTAAGATAGTAATTCTGGGGCTGCAGAGATTCCATAGACAAAGGTGCTTGCCTTACATGCTGCAGGCCTTGATTCAATCCCTGGAACTGTGTATGGTCCCTTTGCAACATATAGTTAGCCATAGTCCTAAAACAACAGCAGCAACAACAAAACGAAGTAAAAAGTGTTTTTAAAATGAGATAATGCAGTTTTATGAGTTAGATGATGCAGTTTGATCCCAAATGAGATAAATAGGAAAGAAACTTTTGCACCCTACTTAATGTTTCTTAATTAACAGAAAATATATGCAAAAAGAGTATATTGAGTAGGAGAGAAGTTTCAGGACACAGAGTGAGCAAAGAATTATCAACAGTTATTGGTCTTTCTGTGTGATAGGGTGCATCCCTATTGATATAGCAATGTTATTTTCTGATATTATGTATCAACTATCTTTTCTGATTTGCTTCATTTTGACTTCATTGTCATTGGCAAGAGAAATGAAAATAAACTAATACTAATTACTCATTAAGTAGAAGGGATGAAATCAAAATAAGACCATTCTACTATGAAAATGACTTTGTTTTAGTTTAGGAAAATTGAAAAGTTAAATTTCTTTTAATTTTCAGGTAAAGAATTTAACATTAAAAGTTAAAAATTACAAAAATCAAGTAAATGTTCTAATCTAAAGTAAGAAGCTGCAAGTCATAACAATATAATATATTCTGAAAATCACGTATGAATTTGACACATGACATTCTTCATATACCAGAGAATATGAGGGGCATTCTGTAAAATTTCATGCCACCGATTAAGTGTCCTACTAAAAGGACTATATGATTCCATCAAAGATTGAAATAAATAAAACCTTAACTTCCTTCAGAAGAATCAGCAGTCTAGCCAAAAGGCACAGCTGTCCAAGCTCCTCAAGTTAGGTAAAGCTTAAATATTTGTCAAGTATGGCTGGTATCACTAAGTTTCAAAGTTCTCACTAGTTTTGGAATCTGCAATATTTTAAAAAAATGTAATTTGGAATTTTAATCTAAGGCATATCTTAATTGGGTCTGTGATTCTCATTCACTTTTATTTAGTTGATTAAGGGGTATCTGATATATGGTATAGCTACATATTTAATTAATTTTTAATTGAAGTAGATTGACTTAACATTATGTGGGTGTTAGGCATGCAGATTTAAGTATCAATATGGATATATACTATATTATTCTCCTCAGTAATAGTCCCATTTCACATACATTGCTGTACAGCAGTCCATGTGCCACTTTTACCTAATTTATCCATCCCCTTACCTTCTTAAACCATTATATAGTAGCTAGAGAAATAAAACCAAAAGTAAACAAATGGGATAATCTCAAATTACAAAGGTTTATGCCATGAAATAAATTCTGGTTAAAATAAAATGTTAACTGACTGAATGGGAAAATATAATTTCAAATCATATATCACTCATATTAGTATCCGTAAAACTCAATATAATAAGCAACTTTTTAAAAAATGGATTAGATGACCTGAGTAGATACTTCCCCAAAGAAGACTCTGGAAAATAGGCACAGAAAATGATGTTCAACATTTGCGAGGGTTGTATAAATAATAACCACTCTGAGTTGTTATTTATATCTATAGAATACTGTTAAAATGATAAGAAACTGACAACTATATACAGGTGCTAAAAGTATAAGCTAGTGCAGTCATTATGGAAATAGCTCTAAAAATTTTAGAAGTTCGATATGATCCAATTATCCCACATGAAATGTATTTTTAATAATTTGTTTCTAAGTTTGCATTGTATTTTTTTGTAGTACCCCTAAGAACCAAATAGAAAACTATTATTTTAGAGAGCTCTCCCTTTGACCTTTTGTCTGTGGCCTTTTGTCTTGGTATACCAGGTGATAAAAAGTTCCCTTTCTAAAGAATCATAAACTTTAGTAGTAATCTACTGCCCAGTTTTTAAAACAAAATCTAGAACATTGCTTTATGGATCATATATGCCAAATAAATGTCATCCTTCTTTTCTTTTTTGCTGTAGAGTCAAAGGTTTATCTCCTTTGGGCAACTTTTATTATATATATGCCCTATTGCTTATCATCTTATAGCTACATACCCTCAACATGCAAAACTAGACATACAGAAATAAAATTCCCAAAGACATTTTCCAGTTCAACATCTATTAGAAATTATCATGAAATAAACTGTTGTGACTATTTTTTGATAGGTGGATTGATTCTTCTGTAAAACTATTTCAAAACCTTATTCATTTTCTTTATTCACTTTTCTTTGCTACTTGTCTCATCTTAGTGCTGTTGGCTCATATCTATACATATTTCTTCTACAGCATTCTTCTGAGCGTCACATAATAATTTTCAGGTATATATCATCAGGATATATTTTGCCTCTGGCTTTTACAGAGAACATAAGATATAGGTCTATAGTGGGTATTTCCAAATCGAATAAAATATAACTCTATAATGGGTATTTCCAAACTGAATGCAAAAACCATTGAGCATAATAGAAAGTATTATCAAGCTATCACAATTCTCAGTATCCCATATGTTAGTAAATATAGGTAAATGGAAATATATATGTGTATGTATACTTACATATATCACTTGTATATGTATCTAAAATAACGCATATATTATTCCATCTCTAGTATATTCATTAGAATTTGGATGTTTCCTGATGTGACTAACAAGAAAAATTCTTAGGCTACTCCAGAGTTCCTAGAGCCATGAGCATCTAGTGACATCACCATGGTAGCACTGTGCTCAAGGCATCACATGGTGGTACTGGGCATTGGATTTAGGCCTCCTGTGTGCAAAGCATACGCACTACCTCTTTGAACTTTCTCCATAAGATCTTGTTTTATAGTGTTAACACTTAAGATCCTCCATTAATAATCTGTGTTAGATAACACATCACTTCTCTGTAATATTGTTCTCTGTAACCATCAATATCACATTATGAATGATATTAAATTGCTGTACATCAGGTCAAATATACTTGAGCATTGTTGATTGACTCAAATATAATGCTCAGAAACACAGAAAAGTAAATGAATATTTAGTTCCAATACCTAGCAAGTGGGCTGGGAGATAGCACAGCGGGTAGGGTGTTTGCCTTGCATGCAGCCGACCCAGGTTCAATTCCTCTGTCCCTCTCAGAGAGCCCAGCAAGCCACCGAGAGTATCTTGCCTGCATGGCAAAGCCTGGCAAGCTACCCGTGACTTATTCAATATGCCAAACACAGTAACAACAAGTCTCACAATGGAGACATTACTGGGCCTGCTCCAGCAAATTGATGAACAAAGGGAGGACAGTGACCTAGCAAGTAAACAAAGTATCCTGTTTCTTTCTTACTTTTTTGAGGGGGTTGGGGTCTGCCACAAGCAGTGCTCAAGGCTGGCTTATGGTGGTGGGCTCAGGAATAACTCCTAGTGGGGTTCAGGTGCAAGGTATACAACCTGGGTTGTCTGCATACCTCTGGACCCTCTCTGCTGTACTGGAGAAATATCTCCAGTTCCTTCCTATTTCATTTAAGTAAATTTGTTGACATTTTTTATGTGCCAAACAATATAGTTGGCAACATGAAGATGAAATATAAGTATGAGAAACTGTTTTCTGCAGATTTGGAATTTCAAAAGCACTAACTTTAATTCTGGTCTTTCTTACTCTGTGACTTATATAGAGCCTAGATGTAGCTTAAAAATATATTTGTTTGTATGATATAAAATGTGTGAGGATGTTCCGAAATGAGGAATTGTTTGCTTGAGTTTGAAAGAAGGAAAAGTCATCGGTTGTAGGCATTAGAATTCATGGAGCGTATAAAATTGCACTGGTATTTGAATATGTTTTTTCTCTTATCAGTGCCTCCTTACATATTTCTAGGCCTGTCTTCACAAATAGGGAAGGATGGCTAAGATGTTTGCCAAATAATGTTTATATACTTGTCCTTTTTATTTTTTTGTAAATATAATTAATATTTACTTTTCCTGAAGCGGTTTGATTCCTCTATTTCTTTTGTAGTTTTAAATGATGCCCCGCATAGATTGTTAAGTAATGCAGCATTGAGAATATTATATTTGTTCTTTAACATAGATCTGTTCTTTCAGAGACAATTATGTTGGAGTATATTAAATGATTCTTTACAGTAAACTTTCTATTTTTTAAGCAAGAGCTTTTTATTGAAATTTAGTTACGGAAGTGTGAGGGGAGAAAGGGGGAGAATTGCAGGTTTGAGAGAAAACACGTTTCTCTAGACTGGATGTAAGCATGCAAAGAAGCATGAAAACAAGGATACAAGATCCATGTTCAAGGGGGTACACAGGCTTGGAGAGTAAGCTTTACTATAAACTTTCTAGCTGTATTTTGAAAGATACTAGAATAAGAAATAAACTAAATATTCTGAATTTTTTATATTTATGCTTTCTTTGTCCTAATTTTCACTTCTATTTCATCTTTACTCTTAAAATCATCACAGTCCTGGTTGCTTATATAAGTTCAAGTATGTTAATAGATATAGACATGTAAGTGAGGTTTTTCAAATGGTAGCTCTTTATGTTCTTAGAATTTTAGAATTTTGAGACTAAAAATATTCTTGGAGGTCATCTGTTTTAAATTTTTCACTAGTTGAAAGTCTCTCAAATAAATTTTCTATATTTATATGACTCCCTATGAACTTCTGAGTGTTGTGTGTAGTTGGAAGTTTAAGGCTGTCTATTTTTTTCACCATCACTCAAAATTTTATGACAAACTGAGTAGATATGCATTCTTTCATTTAATTTCTGCTATTAAGGTTAGGTGTTAGTAATGAACATATATATATATTTATATAAATGTATATATTAACACTTGATCACTTGACTTCCCATTAATCGTCGATTTGCTCGAGCGGGCGCCAGTAACGTCTTCATTTGTCTCTGTAGCGTGCTAGTGGAGCCCAATGGCGTTTTTCGTTCTAGGAACACAAAGAGCCTCAGACAGATCGTTCATGATCTTGATGAAGAAGTCTGACCATCTGGTAGGTGGGTGGCCATGTGGTCTTTTGACATCCCGTGGAATCTAGTCGATAATGGCTCTAGTCCAGCGGTCCTCTCTAAGTCCAGCCCTCTGATTTTTGACGCCTTGGCAAACGAGACAGCATCCCTGATTCTTGAGTGTCTCTGGAGGTCGGAACTCCGGATTTTTTCTCTCATTTGAGTGAAACGTGATACTCCAAGCATAGCTCTTTCAATTCCTCTTTGGGAGACCCGAATAGCGTTCTCATCCTGTTTGCTTAGGGCCCAGGTCTCTGAGGCGTATGTTAATGCAGGAAGAACAGTGGAATCAGAGATGTGTCCAGAGCCGGAGGTTCTTCATCCTCTTAGCTATTTCTTCGACACTCTTGAAGGTGTTCAAGCCACTCTCTTCCTCCTGCACAACTCAGGTGCCTGGTCATTCATAATGTTGGGTTCTCAATCTAGGCACACATATCTGTTGCATTCAGAGATGTTCGTTCCATTGAGAGCGAATGGAACATCAGAAATGAGTTCATTTCTCATAAACATTGTCTTTGTGAGATTCAGCTATAGTTCGACCTTTCCACACTCACAGTTAAAGTAGGCCAGCGTTTGTGCTGCTTGGCTAATGTTTGGTGTTATTAGAACAATGTCATCAGCAAAGCGGAGGTGGTGTAGTTGCCGACCATCTATCTTCACTCCCATTCCTTCCCATTCCAGTTGTTGCATGATGTTCTCGAGGGTGGCACTGAAGAGTTTCGGTGAAATGGAATCACCCTGCTGAACCCTTCTCTTGACATCAATGATTACTTCTTTGTAGAATGGTGAGATCCTGGTAGTGAATCCGCAGTACAGCTCACGAAGGATCCTAACGTATTGAGTTTGAACGCCCTTATTGGCTAGGGCTTCAATGACCGCTTCTGTCTCAACAGAATCAAAGGCCTTCTATAAATCAATGAACGTCAGAAAGAGCGGCATCTTGAACTCCCGAGAAACCTCAATGAGCTGGTTATCATGTGGATATGGTCGATGGTGCTGAATCCTTTGTGGAACCCGGCTTGATCACATGCTTGTCCTTCATCTAGTGTTCTGTCAGTCCTATTCAGGATGACTCAAGTGAATAGCTTGTATATAACAGACAATAGGCAGATCGGGCGATAGTTGCCAATGTTGTGGATGTCTCCCTTCTTGTACAGTAGTACAGTCCTGCTGGTTTTCCTTTGGGACGGAACCTTGCATTCAGACAGGTAGCGTGTGAAGAGTCGAGCCAGTGTATTGATGAGTACTGATGGCAGGTTCTTCAGATGTTCAGGTCTGACCTTGTCTGGGCCAGGTGCTGTTCATTTCTTTACCGATGAAATGGCGTGTCGGATTTCGGAAGGGAGAACATTGGGAATGGCATAGCTATCCTGTGGAATTTGGTATGTGGGCAGGTGGGCATGGCTATCGAAGAGATCTGAGTAGAGGTCATGGATAATCTTCTCCATTGCCCTTCTGGAAGATGTGATATATCCATCAGGACGTCAGAGGGCAGTCATCTTGGTCTTGTAGTTGGCGAAGGACAGGCAGGTGTTACAAATACTTTTCCCGGCTTCTCCTGTATCAACCAGCACTTTTGCTCTTCTCTCTTTGAGGTCTTCCTTGATCGCATCTCTGCACTGCTTTGCAAGCTCTGTTTTCTTGCAGGTGCCTGAGGCATACACCAAACCACGCTGGCTCATAAGCTCAAGAGTTTTCAAAGACAGGCATTTTTTTTTGTGGATATCTCTCTTTTGGTGTTCCTCGCACAATCTTGGAGGTGCTGAACCAGTCGATCGTATTCCTCATCAATGTTGTCAACAATGGCATCTTCCCATGTTGCAGCAATAGTTCCAAAGAGCTCCCAGTTGGTGGCTGTTCTGGGAGTTCTCTTCTTAAACTTTGCAGCCCTTTCTCCCCGCTCTGTGAAGTAGAATTTTGCACAAAGGAGACGGTGGCCCGATCCCGTTTGTAATATTTTAACAAGGACATATATATGTATATATATTCTTTTTACATTGATTTCAGATTTGCAGAAGTTGATTTAATTAGAAAAATAATTTGAGATCATGATCTATCATGATACCAGTATTGTATGTATTTTGAATTGGCCCCATAGGCAATGACTATGTACTTCATCTTGTGCTAAAATAACATTTTACCTTTACTTAAATTTCATAAGACCTTTTTTTCATTTACTTATACTACTTGCTACGTGATGTTAAATTCTATATGACTTTTAGAAGTCAATATAATAAATTCCATATAAGTATTCAAATTGGTATAGATTATCAATAATTAAATTCTGTATGACTTGCATCTGAACTATCTGGGATTAATACCCAGCATGAAATGTGTTCTCCTGAGCACCCCCAGAAAAGATTTCTGAGCAGAGTCAGTAGTAAGTCGTGCGCACAGCTTGGTGTGGTCCCAGCCTCCTTCCAAATCCTTATTAAATTTCATTCTGTAAATTAATAAAAAATGAAGTATTCATATGTTACAGGACTAAGATTCTCAGTTTATTATTATTGTATTATAAAAATGAAAGAACATATTGTAAAGTATTCCCTCTGGAGAAACTGTAAATAAAAAACTCTCCTTGGTAGAAATTTCAGAAAGCATCTTTTCAATGCTGGACACTTAAAATTCACTGGAGTTATAGAAGGGAGAAAAAAAATAAAAAGAGCACATTATAAATCTTAATGAAATTTTTCTGCCAACAGGGCCTAGTTTGGTTTTATTTGATCAGGTGCTTCATATTCATTCAGATTTCTAAGTATTTTTCCCCATTCACACCTCAAGAAGTAAAGTAAAGTAAAGTAAAGTAAAGTAAAGTAAAGTAAAGTAAAGTAAAGTAAAGTAAAGGCCCTCCCGTTGATCATCGATTTACTCGAGCGGGCCCAGTAACGTCTCCATTGGAGACTTTGTTGTTACTGTGTCTGGCATATCGAATACTCTCGGTAGCTTGCCGGGCTCTCCGAGAGGGCAGAGGAATCAAACTCGGGTCGGCCATGTTGGCTGCGTGCAAGGCAGACGCCCTACCCGCGAAGAACATCAATAATGAGCCTCATAAGAAAGCTCAGATAGATAAAGGAAAACGGTCAGACATATGTATATTTCCTGTTTCTGCTTTTAAGATCAAATTCCTTCCAAGAGGTGAAATAGGAATCATCCATTATTCTGCTTATCATTATCACAGAAACTTCTCAATTAATGACTCAATTAAGGCACTCACTAAGCTCTGCATATAATTTGTTTCTTACTACATGTGATTCTACACTATTAGTACAATGAAAGAAAGTGTGACTTTTAAAGAAATCCATTTTTGTCTCACTCCAAAAGATCTTTATTTTCCACAGAAGTGTGTAGACTAAGAATCTATATTTGTCAAATAATTGGCAATATGTTGTTAACTGTCCCTTTGGAGATAGAAATATTGTAGAAAAGACTTGGTTCAAAGTATGTTGGGACTAGTAAAGATGCAACTGAATTTCTTGCTCTTGAGTATTCTGAGTGTGTGTTGGTTTGCGATTTGCACATTTCCTGATTGAAGTAACTCAAGATGAAACACAGTCCTCAATGTAGCCATTCTCAAATGGTTTAATGAGAAGATGGGTAGAACATGAAGCCTTTTTAAAAAATTTTCTTACTGTAGAAAAGAAACACCCTCCTTCTTTATAAATAAAGAGCTGCAAAATGTTTCATAATGCATCTGTTTGAAGTTATTTTCCAAACACCTTTGAAATAATACATATATAGATAAAAAGTGCATTTATCATAAGAATATTCATTTTGTCACTCTTTTGAAATAGTCTACATTTGAATATAGGAAGTTGGTTGTATACTCATATCTAACTTACTTATTGATATATCATGACAGCAATAATGGATATATAAAACTGAAATGACATATTATCCTTGAGAAAATGTTAAAAAATATATATATATGTATATACACTTTTTGGATCATGAGGAAGTTCTCAGGGACTATCTCTTGCTCTGCTCAGGAATGACTCCTGTGTTGTTTTGGGGATCATATGGGGTGCTGGACATTGAACCAGGGTTACCTGCATGCAAGACAAGTGTACCTACCCATATTTTATCTTCATGGGCCAATAACTAATTTATTTGTCCTGGAAATAATTTTATTACATTATCTATTTTTAAAAATAAATAGAAATAGTTATAATTAGTGTCGCATAATGTAAAAAGCTATAATTACAAAACAAATATTGATAGATATTTATTTTTAACCTAAAATTTAAAAAATATATAAGTAAGTAAAAGTAAAGGCCCTCCCGTTGATCATCGATTTGCTCAAGCGGGCCCAGTAACGTCTCCATTGGAGACTTTGTTGTTACTGTGTTTGGCATATCGAATATGTCACGGGGAGCTTGCCAGGCTCTGCAGTGCGGGCGAGATACTCTCGGTAGCTTGCCGGGCTCTCCGAGGGGGGCGGAGGAATCAAACTCGGGTCCGCCATGTTGGCTGCGTGCAAGGCAAACGCTCTACTGCTGTGCTATCACTCCAGCCCCCAAAATATATACATATACATATACATATATACATATATATGTCGAAGGCATCTTAGATGATTACAGAGTATATTGAACATTAGTAAGGTCTTGATCAAAAGAAGTTTCTATAATGGAATTATTTAAAAGAATCATTTAAAAATCATTAATGTAATGAAAATTTGGAGGAATATACGCTTCTAAGGAAAACATTTTGGCCTATTGTACATTTAAACTTCTCATATTTGATTTAATATGCCTGTATTACAGACCTACAGAAAAATATAGTCACTTATACATCAAAATAAATCTTCAAAGTATCTAGGTTTATTTCTCTTATTCTTCCTTTCCAATATTATAAAATCTTAGAAGTCAGGACCTGTATCTAACTTAATTTAATATAATACTCTGCGCATTGAATATATTCTTTTGCTGATTTTCATGTTGCTTTTGATAAAAATATGCAGTATTCTATTTATAAAGGGAAATTATCTTGGCTTGGAGATAATGATTTTCAATATGTAGTACTAAGAATTCATATTGATGCCAAGGAAGCAAACTTAATAAAGCATCAGTTTAGTCCAGCTTTGGCTGCAAGAATATTCTAATGTTCTGTTTCAGTAACTATTAGAAAATATCAAAATAGTATTCTTTATTCAGCAAATATTTGAGCCACTACTCTGTATGTTCTCTCTAAGTGTTAAGGATAAAAGATTAATGAAGCATAATTTCTGCTTTAAAGGAATATTCCATACTTCAGCTTCAGCCTCTCTCTTTCTCTCTCTCCCTATGTGTCTCTCTTCGTATCTCTGTCTCTTTTTCTTATACACACTCACACACAACACACATTAACGTGCACACATACAGAAGATGATTCTATATTACTGCACAAAGTGTATAATGGAGGTATGTTAGGTGCCCAGGCAAGGAATAGATAAAAACCTAGGTAGAAGTTTTAGGAAATATTTGCTGATGGTGAATCTTGAATGGATTATTTAAGGGCGGGAATGTGCAATTAAAAGAAATAGGTTTGGGTCTGAAGAAAGAGCTCTGTGGGCTGGACTAGAGAACATGCTTTGAATACAGGAAGCTTGGGTTTGATTTCTAGCTCCATACACCCCTGGTTCCCTGAGTTGCCTGGAATAAGCCTCAGCTAACAAATGAGTACTAATCCCTGAACACTGATGGGTGTGTTCCCAAAACCAAAATAAGAAAATGAATATCTTCAATATAGTTACAGATGACTAGAATAGCAAAATCTAAATTGAGTATTTTAGAAATTATACAAATGTTGTATGTGCTTAATATTTATACATACTATCAATTGAAATGTGTTTAACATGAATTTCCTAGTTTATATTTTACAATAGCATTCACCTTATTGCAATTTTAATTGGTATTTCTCAATGAGATTTTACAGACTTAAGAGTCATTTCTGGTCGGAATGCCAACTGTCCCAATCTTTTGGGAAAACAATATGAATACTTCTCAATAAAAACTAGGAATTGCACTTCCATAAGACCTAGCAATTCCACTTCTTGGCATTTACTCCAAAAAAAGTTTTATACAGAAAAGACATTTACTCTTCCAAATTCATTGTAGTACTGTTCACAATAGCCCAAATCTGGAAACAATCAGTTGTCCAAGAACAGATGACTGGATAAGAAAGCTATGGAACATAAAACAATGGAATACTACTCATGTCTAAGAAAAGAGAAAATCATGCAATTTGATTTTACATGGATGAGTCTGCAAAGTATCATGCTGAAAAATTTAGGAGAGGGACAGATATAGATACAGTCTATACCAAAAAACATATTAAGAAAAAAATGTCTAAAGGCAATAGAAACTGAATACATAGCCTTCTATAAACTTCCTTGGTAGGGGCTTGGGGAAAAATGGAATGAGGGGGAGAGAGAGAGAGAGAGAGAGAGAGAGAGAGAGAGAGAGAGAGAGAGAGAGAGAGAGAGAGAGAGAGAGAGAGAGAGAGAGAGAAGACACTAGGGCAATGGTGGAGGGAAGCAGAAATTCAACATCGCTATGATGTTGAAGTGTTTTATGTATGAAATCATACCATTAAAGATATTGTAAGACACTGTGCCTAAAATAAAATTTGTAGAAATAAAATGAGATAAGGAAGTAAGAATTTAAATACAAACTTTATTCCAAAACTTTAGCCTGTAGCATTCTTATACAGTATTATATATTGAATGATGGACATTTTCTTTTACTTAGAACACCTATGAACTATTTCCCATGCAATAATTCATAGCCATTTATGTTGGAACCCTAGGAACCCAAACAGTCATGGTCACAGTCCTCCCATTGTTCATTGATTTGCTCGAGCAGGCCCAGTAAAGTCTCCATCCTGAGACTTGTTGTTACTGTGGCATATCAAATACGTCACGGGGAGCTTGCCAGGCTCTGCCCTGCGGGCGAGATACTCTCGGTAGCTTGCCGGGCTCTCCGAGAGGGGTAGAGGAATCGAACTCGGGTCGGCCATGTTGGCTGCTTGTAAGGCAAATGCCCTACTGCTGTGCTATCACTCCAGCAAACATTCAAATTTAAGGCAAGAGACTTTTTTCATAATTTGTAGAATTAAAGATTTAATTGTATTTCACACATTGCAGATGTTGACATCTCTCTTTCTAGTGATAGAATATTTATATTTATATATTCAGTTTCCTTTTAGCAAGGTCAGGTTTGCTCTCATTACAGTGTGTGATAAATTTAATTGTTGCATTTGAGGTTTTCATTTCTCCCAATTGTGGAATGCTGTGTGTTTATACATCTTGTTACTCTGATATGTTTGAGGTTATAGCTATAATTATGATTTTATTTTTGGTTCGCATATTTTGGTTTTTGTGCCACACCCAGCAGTGTTCTTTGATTACTCCCAGGGATCACTGCCAGTGGTTCTCAGGACTGGGTGGCCTTGGCGATTGAACCCAGGCCCTTCTGCCTGGAATGCTGCACTTTAGCTGGTTGAGCTCTCTACACAACCCCTCCAATTGTGACTTTTCTGTTGCAACTTTTCAATTTTTTTAGAGTGCTGGACCTCAAGTAATTTCAAGGGACACGGAGAAAAAAATCTCTATTTCCATTTAATTTTTTCAAAGTTAGTTTATGATATCAAATATTTTTGATTGAGAGTTAGTGTTAATTAGTAACTTCATAGGAGCTGGGGAGATAGTAAAGTAGGTAAGGCACTTATCTTGCTCATGTACTATCCATGCTTGATTATATACTGCATATGTTTCCCTGGTCCTTAATAAGAGTTCTCGCTGACACAGGTCAACAGTGGTCTCTGAACACAGTGTCAGGAGTAAGCTCTGAACTCAATCATTGTGGCCCAAAAACCAGTACCCAAAACCAAAAAAAAAATGTAACTTCATATCACCCTTTATGTTATGAAAAAGAGCTTATACATGCCTGCAATGTGTTAATATGTGAATATTATTTACTTGAAAGACTATTTTTGTCCATAATAAAATAGTATAATAAAAAATTATCATAATTTTACTAAATTTATGGGTGGTGCTCATATCATATATTTGGAAGAATACTTTGGCTGGAGCGATAGCACAGCGGGTAGGGCGTTCGCCTTACAAGCGGCCAACATGGCCGACCCGAGTTCGATTCCTCCGCCCCTCTCGGAGAGCCCGGCAACTACCGAGAGTATTTGATATGCCAGACACAGTAACAACAAAGTCTCCAATGGAGACGTTACAGGGCTCGCTCGAGCAAATCGACGATCAACGGGAGGGCCTTTACCTTTACCTTTACCTTACTTTTTTTGCACTCAAATTATTTATAATTCTAATTAAGTGCAATATTAATACTGTGACTAATTATTGAGATGCTATTTTCTAATAAAGAATCAAACATTTGAAGTAGTCTTTGGATCTGTTGGCTAGGGTGAAAGAAACCAGAGCCAGACATGAAATAGAGACATCAATAAAAAGAGCCAAGAGTGAGCAATTAGAACATCCAATCACTAAGCCTTTCATTTGCTTAGCAAGAATTTTCTAAGAACTTTTAAAGCTATTGGTTTTTACAATTGCAATTTTGATGTGATAAGCAGACAGGATTCCATCGCTCATTTTATAAACAGAAAGCTCAGACTTGACATTTATATTTTCATGATGCCTCCTTTAAATCAGATTATTTTTAAATAGCTTATTTGTATCTGTTTTTTTTTTTCAGAAACTTTACTTGTTAAGAATTTTTGCTTATGGCTGTTTCATAAAAAGCTATCATTTCTCATATAATTTCAAGCCTTCTGGCTTATAACAGAATTCCTTGGTGAAGTTCTGAAAAAAATTTTTTTAAAGTTTTATTAAGTAAAAATTGTTGTAAATATTTACTTTTCATTTTAAAATCATTTAAAATCAGTGCTGTTTAAAAATGTGTTAATACGTCAAAATCCAGTTCAGCATTGTCCAGTAAAGCTTTCTCTGATGATCTCTGTAACTTTGGTTCATGACACTAGCCACACGTGACTTCTGAGCACAAAGATGAGTGCATTGACCAAGAAATTCAATTTTCAGTATCATTTACAATTCATTCATTTAAAATTTAAATCATCACATGTACTAATAGCTTCCATATCAGACAGACTCTTGCTATTGTATTTTACCTGTGTGCTAGTAAAGCGCTATATATATTTTTTCTCTTCCTTTTTTATCCCATTTGGTTTTGGGACCACACCCAGTGGTACTCAGGGCCTCTTCTTGGGTTTTTGCTTAAGGATTATTCTTTGCTGGTTTTAGGGGATTGATTGTAGTACCAGAGATAGATCCTGAATGGCTGAATGTAAAGCAAATGTTCTACCCACCCACTGTATCTCTCTGTTCAGAAGTTCTGAATTTCTGAAGATTCATATTTGGGATATTAGCTTAGATTTACCTACCATAAAATGGACTTCTATACTGGTTATCTTATGTCTATAAGATTTCATTGTAATTGCACACCAAATGCTCCAATTTATTAGTAGAAAACTCACTGAAAGAGAAACGTATTTAACTAGAACTTTCCAACCATGTCACTCTACTTTGATGGTATTAAAAACAAAATTAGTGTACTCACATAGAGAACAACAACAAGGAATATGAAATGAACAATCCACTGACAAATTTTCTCACCACTTATACTTTTCAATTTAGCTATTTAGTGATTGATGAGTTTGTGATTTTAAATTGAATATTCAGTGTGATTTGGTTGATGGATGATTGAGAATGCTTCTTTATCCAACCATACATTTCTGGAATTCCTGCTAAAAATCTCTAAAAATAAGCACTCAGAACCTGTCTCAAGTTATTCTGAGATGAAAAAAATTGATTTAAGCATTTTAGTTTTCCCTAATTAAAAAGTGTAATGTTAGAGCAAAGTTAGAAATGTTTTCAAGTAAAATCTAGAAAAAAATACACTTAGAGTTAAGATATGTTTTTATTCTGTACATCAAGCTTATAATAATTGACCGTGGCACTTAGGAAGTCCTGCATTTAAGCTGAACTTGCTATGGATTTTGGCTCTTGATAAATCATAAATGTAATGAAAAACTTGAGGATAATTTTGTGGTTAATGCAAGAAGAGATATTGTTTAGTCTTATTTTTTATTATTGCTTGCTTTTGTTTTGTCTTTTTCTCTTAGTAATTTACTGTATTGTCTGGTAAAAGAAAGTGCCATTAGGCAAGCATCATTCACCAATATAGATAAATTAATCAGTGAATAAGTTAAGAGCTTGATGAGAACCAAGACTGTCATAATTATTACACTTTTCACTGTTCACTGTGTGTGTGTGTGTGTATGTGAGAGAGAGAGCGAGAGAGTGGGGGCGAAAGAGGAGGTGGGGTGGGAGAGAGGAGAGAGGGGAAAAGAGAAAAGAGAAGGGAAAGGAGAGAAAAGAGGAGAAAAGGAAGGGGAGAGGGACAGGAAAGAGGAAGCTTGGGAGCAGGAAGAAAGAGAAAGAAGAGAAAACTTTTCACATATGTGTGTGTGTGTGTTTGTGTGTGTGTGTGTGTGTGTGTGTATACTGGTATTAGTCTCCTATTGTGTTACTTTATATTCCCCAGATGAGTGTAATCTTTCTATGTCTGTCCCTCTCTTTCTGAGTCATTTCACTTAGCATACTTTCCATGTAGTACCACTTGTATGTAAATTTCATGACTTCATCTTTTCTAACAGCTGCATAGTACTCCATTGTGTAGATATACTAAAGTTTCTTAAACCAGTCATCTGTTCTCGGGCACTCGGTTTTTTTCCAGATTTTGGCCATTGTGAATAGCACAGCAATGAACATAGAACTACAGTTGTCATTTCAACTGTACTTTTTTGCCTCTCTGGGATATATTCACAGGAGTGGTATAGCTGGGTCAAATGGGAGCTCAATTTCTAATTGTCCATACTGTTTTCCAAAGGGCTGAACCAGTCGGCATTCCCACCAACAGTGAAGAGGAGTCCCTTTCTCGCCACATCCACGCCAACATAGGTTACTTTTGTTCTTTTGGATGTGGGCCAGTCTCTGTGGTGTGAGATGATATCTCATTGTTGTTTTGATTTGCATCTCCCTGATGATTAGTGATGTAGAACATTTTCTCATGTGCCTTTTAGCCATTCGGATTTCTTCTTTGGAAAAGTTTCTGTTCGTTTCATCACCCCATTTTTTGATGGGATTAGATGTTTTCTTCTTATAGAGTTCAACCAGTGCTATGTATATCCTTTATATCAACCCATTATCAGATGGGTATTGGGTAAATATACTTTCCCATTCTGTAGAATGTCTTTGTATTCTGGTCACTGTATCTTTTGAGGTGCAGTTCTTAAATTAAGATAGTCCCATTTGTTTATCTCTGTAGTTCTTAAATTAAGATAGTCCCATTTGTTTATCTCTGAAGGGAGCTCCAAATAAAGGGTTTGGGGAGGGGATCTCCCAGGACGAGAGATGCATGCTGAAAGTAGACTATAGACTGAACATGATTTCCACTCAATGCCTCTTTTGCAAACCGCAGCACCCAAAAGGAGAGAGAGAACAAAAGGGAATGCCCTGCCACAGGGGTGGGGTAGGATGGAGGGGATGGGGGCATGGGGGGGATGCTGGGAGCATTGGAGGTGGGGAATGGGCACTGGTGGAGGGATGGGTACTCAATCATTGTATAACTTAAACCCAAGCACAAAAAAATTGTAAGTCTACAACTGTATCTCATGGTGTTTCACTAATAAAAATTAAAAAAAATCTTAAAATGCTACAAGGATAAAAGAAATATAATCTATAGTGCACTTTGATATGAATCTGGAAGAAATATTGAGTAATGGACAGTATGCTCATGTTATATTTTCTATTTGATAGTTATTTTTATAGTAATTGGTATATTCTAAAATAGCAATATAGATTTAACAAAATATGAATGATAATAGTTAAATAAACATTTTCACCATCATCCAGAAACTTAACTAACAACTGTTCTCTCCAATTCACCAAATGTCTTCTAAAATTTTGATCATCACAAGTGAACCTAATTTTTTAAGTTTAGTAGACTTAACTTAGTACCTGTGGCCCATATTTCTTATGGAGGCTTATGGAAAATGGTTTGCTTCTTTTAGAATTCAGAATAAAAAGCTTTTTAAGTAAAAATTTAACGTATGTGTATATATACTTAGAGTTGCATGCTTATAGTTGTAATATATACCAAATATTGTTTAGGTTTTTTAGAGAGGAAAGGACCCACAGTGTCATTAGGGGCCTACAAAAATTATAAAATATCCCTAAGTGTTGAATAAGAGTATGAAGAAATGCTTCCACTTGGCATATAACTAAACATAAACATAAAGAAAGCTTCTATAATGTTAACTATGGAGTCAGTGTTGAATTTTTGCATAAATGAGCTAATTCAATTTTTAGGAAAAGCTTCTAAGACCAAGTATTATTATAATCATTGTCATTTTATGTAGTCTGTACCACTCTTTTACTTTTAGATAAAATCATGGACTGTCTGCACTGAGCAATAAACATAAAAATTCAGCAACCACTGCATTATTATCTCTTCTGTAAAGCAATGAAGCAGAATTAGTCATCAGGTGAATGTTGAATTTTTCCTGCCATATTTATAAAAAAAATCATTTTTATGTGCTTTCATCCAAAACTCTTAATGGGTTTTCAAGTTTTGTTGCTATATTTGATCTTAACAAAATGATAGAATGATTTTAGTCAAAATATTAAATCCTGAAATTGCTGCTTTTTTTTTTTATAAAACTGTCCATTGAAAGTCTTTACCCTGTTGAGTCTCATTTTGTGGCAGTGCAGTGTCTTCGCAGAAATATACCAAGGTTATCTTTGCTGGATATAGGTTTTGAATTTTTCCAACTTCAAATTTTTGCTTGAGCTGTGCCCTTAAACATATCACTTTTATAAGCCAAGATATAAGTAGTCTCTAAATTGAGTGTTTCCTTAAATAACTGATAAAAAATGATTAAAATCTGTGATGCCAGCATATTTTGCATACTGTTCTTAATGCGCACTGAGTAAAGGAAAAGGGAGAATTAAAACAGGTAATCTTATAACTTCTTAAAAAATAGATAAGTAGGAGGAGGTGAGAAAAAAGTATAGTTTTCTAGAATCATATTATCATGTTGTCTTGTCTTTATAGCTTTAGAAGTCTGACAAACAAGTTATATACAGTTCACATTTTCATATGTGGCTATAAGATTGTTACATTTATGTATGTAATGTGTGTGAAATAAGGATTCTTTGATTATATAATTTATTTGCTATACTCAGTATTACTAGCAAAGACTCATAAGGACTCCCTTCGTGTTCTAGCCAATTCTCCTGTATTATAACTGTATTATAACTATAATAGAATAAATATATTATTGAATCCACATTATTCTTCAGATAATGTTACTTAAGATCTGTGATCTTTTCTGGAAAACCCTTAAACCAATAATATCCCAGGAACATAACCAGATTGTCAGAATGAATCATTCTCCAGAGCTTATGTAGAATTTAGAGGTTACCCAATCTAACATTCTCATTTTATATATTAAAAAAATATGCGATGCATATAGGTAAAGTGATCTTTACAAGATTGTACATCTAAAGAAAGAAGTGGAAGTAAAACAAGATATTAAAATCTCTGTCTTACTCATTCCCATGTCTTCCTATACACTGTTAGCTGTTACTGTAAAATTCAAAGTTCTATTGCTAATATATTTTACTTTGTTTGGCAGATACTTGTTATGAGGAAAAGATGGAAGATAGATATTACAAGTCAAAATGACTTAAACTGTCTTTTGGCAATAACATTTCAATAGATTCCAGCAAGGAGAGATGAGACAATTACTTCATGAACACAGATTCTGCAGTTTTTGAGAAGGAATGGATAATGAGGTTTATTCTGAGATCTATGATCAAACTCACCTATAATTGTGAAAAACGCAGTTAGTCTTACCTCTGTGTATTATGAAACAAAACGGGTGATCTTTCCCCACAGAGAAAAGAGAATTGCATTTTGAAGCAGAGCTATTATTTCCTTTTTTGGAATAACAGATTTAAGATGTTAAAGATAAGATCATTAAGTACTTGTCCTTGCAAACTGAGAAAAAGCATTACCTAGCATATGTGTTTTCTTCTAAATGCATCATCTGAAGTCAAATTTAAAATATATTTCCTAGTGTCTTCTCAGTATTCTGCCAAGGACACATTTTTGTTTTTGACAGAATTTGGAAAACTGGGTTTAGAACTACAATCTTTCTATGGCTATTCTGTGATTTAGAGCTACTTTCATGGGTATTCAATCCAGAGAAAATAAGTTTAGTCCCTTCCGTTGTAAGCAGTTTCAGACTGGCAAATTAGAGAAGGTGCCTTTCTCAAGAATTTACATACAAGTACATCTTCCTTTAGAATCATTTCAAAAAATGCCTGCACAAATAAATATCTAAAATTTAAAAAATTGATCTAAGAAGAAAATCACTGGGAATACTCTCCCCCTACCTACCCTCCCCCACTTTTTTCTTTATGAAATCTGTTGGGAGGATTAAATACCATAGCATATAAAGTACTTAGCCAAATGCCTGCCATACACAGAATAAATGCTCAATTATTAATTGTGATTGTAGTGGTACTTTTAGGTGTTGGAGAAATGAAACTTTTATTTTTTTCCCCACATTGCAGCAAAGTATAATTCGGACACAACTAAGCCAAATTATATTTGCACCAATACTACATGAGATTGCCCCTTTTATTTGTCATTACCCCATAAGTACAAATGTGCAATGCTTCCTCGGCCTTTTTCCATCTCTAATATGTAGTGAAATATGAAAGCAATCAAATTATTATAGCATAGTAATGATTCTAACATACACATGTGGGGGAAAGGTAATTGCTTTGAAATAGAAGAATGTAGTGCTTAGAAAGGATAATGACTTTTAAAAGATGATTGTTAAGATACGTTTTTATAATAAAATAAAGAGAAAACTCAGTTATATACTTTTTCCTTCTTGGGACGAGTCCATGTAGAGGGAGACCTAAAAGATATCATCCAAGTGTGTCCTCTGGGCCAGCAGCATGGGTCTCACCTGGAGATTGATTTGAAATGCTCTCTATTCTGCATATGCCACCCAGTCTGCATTAAAAACTCCGGTGGTAGGTTTCATTAATCTGTGTTTAAAGGCACCGCTCATTTTTTTTAATATGCAAGTAAAACTTACAAACTGCAAACATATAAATTGCCCCCTTTCATTATCTTCTCTTTCTTCCACAACCCTTTCAGGGTTCTTTCTCCCTCTCTTCTTCCATCTTTCCCTTTTTGTTTCTTTTTTCTGGTTCTGTGCATCTCTGCTTGAATTTAGTCATTCCCTTATTGTGAAAGAAGAGATGTTGACTAATTGATCTAAAATCTCTGCTGATTATTAAAAGATCTCAGGTAGGCGTGCACGGCTCCGATCCTTTGGCCAGACATTCTTTTCACTGCAACATAGTTTCCTAATGGGTTGAAATGCTCTTGAAGAAACCTTCTTCTATTGTCAATATTACTGTCCTTGGAGACATTGTCTCATTGAATATAATAGGATTTCAAAGCTTACTGATTTAATCTTTCATACTTCAAATCCAGACACTGTGTTATATTCTAGGTGGAAGATTGCTATTTCTTTATTATTAAAGGAGGAATTGTGTCTTCCTAGCTATAATTAGTTACATCAGCCTTCATATCAAAAGGGTAGTAATTTTGTGAACCAAAGCTTTGAAAAGTATCAAGAAAATAATTTTACAAGTGTCTTTTTTAAGAGCATGAAAATTAGGAGCCTGAAGGTTCAAGCTATTCAGTTGAAATTGTGCTCAAGGTAGGACAGATATAAATTCATATTCTTTCTACGTTTTTTATTCTTGAGGCCTTTACTATGTTGCTTTTTTTCTCACCCTGAAGTCCATATGTGTATACTTTTATTAAATAAAATGAAGTTATGAATTTTAAATAGCATGAATGTATTGGGATTTCACATTTAATTTAAAATTAAATTAATATTTTTTGTGTATATGTACTAATTCTTCCTTGTCCCTTCATCAGTCTGTATGCACATAGCTTGTTTCTAGTTTATGATTATTGTAATTTATGCTATCAAAATTTCTTAATGGCCGATAAGTTTTCTTCTTGTCACCTTTGACAAATCAATCTGATTTTAAAAAGTAAATACTTGTATTGAACTGTACACTTTTTGTTGAGTTAATGATGGTTTATAAGACAGTTAATGATTATGTTTTATGGGTACATTGTTGTCACACATCTCACCCACAGTTCTGTTGTCAATATTATTCTACCACTGTCCATTGGACCCTTCCATTTTACCCTCCCTTTCCTGTTTCTGTGAAAAGACTAGAATCTCCTAATTTCTCTAAATATACCATAGGATTTTTAAAAAGTCCAACTGAAATAGAAAAAATTAAAACACTATTTCTTCCCCAGAGGCAGTATTGGTCCACACCTGGTCCACTCATGGATCTGTGCTCAGAGTTCTCTTCCCTCAGTGCTTGGGAGAGTGTAATTGTTCCCAGTGATTCAAGTTGATTCTGTTGCATGCAAATCAAATTCCTTAACCTCAGCACTATCTCTCTGGCCCTTTTTTCTTAAATATTAATGGAGCATTGGTAAAGCCATACTTAATATTTTTTCTTTTTTCTTTCAGTTGGGTCTTTCTTATATCTCCATTCAACTATGAACTCATTTTCTTAAAACATAGTTCTACTTTATTTTTTTATTCAAAATCCTCTAGAATGTTGTTGCTAACATTGGGCTGGAGTGATAGCCCAGCGGGTAGGGTGTTTGCCTTGCATGCAGCCAACTTGGCCGACCCAGGTTTGATTCCTTCGCCCTTCTCAGAGAGCCGGGCAAGCTACTGAGAGTATCTCGCCCACAAAGCAAGCTACCAGTGACGTATTCGATATACCAAACACAGTAACAAGTCTCACAGTGTTACTGGGCCTGCTCAAGCAAATTGATGAACAGCGGGAGGACAGTGACAGTGACTGCTAACGTTGATTTTTCTTTTTTTTTTTTTTGTACAGATTCTTAAACATTCTGATTTGAATTCTTTGTAATAATCCTACCACTGAGTGTCTGAACTGTTTTTAAGAGCGTTCAAACTTTCCTTACTTTATCACTTTAGACAAAGTTCTTAACTTCTGCATTAACACTGGGAAGAAATAAATTTGTGTAGGGTAGTTTGCACCTTTGTTGAAAGAACCTGGGTAATATAGGTAGCATATGGTACGTCAAGATTCATTCCCTCCCTCCACCAGAATTTTAATGATTTCCCTCAGTATTGGAAGCCCCTTGTTGCTTTATGGTCTATCTTCAATGCCACCTCCTCCATAAAACACCACTTAGACCTTGCCTCACAAAATTTACAGACCCTTTCTAAACTATACTTCACTCTATTTATTGCTGGTCAACTCTGTTCTTTCCTCAAACCCTACCATGAATTTTTGTTAAAAATGGGTATTTTCAACTCTTGTTGCTTTTCTCTTTATGGAAAATATTCAATAATACTTAAGCTTTAATTTATGATGCAAAACAAAATGGCAAGGTTTAGATGACAGACAATATTGCATGAGAAATTGTAAACTGATTTCTTACATAGATATATAAATGACTTTTAGCAAAAGCTCATTAGTTATGTTTTTACTTATTGTGTAAAGAAACAGATTCAGTTTCAAAAAGTATCCCTGATTTTATGAGGCTTTGTGTGCCACTAATTTTAAGCTGCCAAGATTCCTTAAAAAGCTACTCTGTAAAGTTTGTGTGTGTATATTTGTGTGTGTGTGTGTGTGTGTGTGTGTGTGTGTGGTACATTAACATTATAGAGTATTGTTTTCTGACCCTCTATCCACTTAATTTCAACCAAGATTTATAAAATTCTGATATATCCATGCTTGATAAACCATTGTGGTAATTGGAGACTGTTCTCTAAGGACATAGAAGAAGAGATGAAATAAAAATACAAATAAGATGAAACAGAAAATGGGAAATTTACACTACTTTGAACACTGTCAGGGTATAGTATTTTTATAGAGTAATCAGATTAAAAAAAGTGAAAAGAAAGTACAAGTTTCACAAAGATAGATTAAAATATTTAATTAGAAGTTCTACATGATAGCAACTAGTAAATCAGGAACAAATTAATATATGTATATACATATCACACATTCAAAACAGTCATTTTATAAACTTGGATTTTCTGGTAAATTTTTTAGTAGCTCTCAGAAATAATGACAACTCATCATTCATAATGAAAGTACACTGATCTTCCAAAATACGTGCATTCTGGAGTAGTTTCAGGATTAGGGTTTCAAGATTAAGACTAAATGATCTCAGTTATTGCCTATTATTCTCCCAGGGACTGGGCTGAATCAATAGCACAGCAGGTAGGGTGTTTGCCTTGCAAACAGCCGAACAGGGTTTGATTCCTCTGCCCCTCTTGGAGAGCCTGGCAAGCTACCAAGAGTATCCGCCCGAATGGCAGAGCCTGGCAAGATCCCCGTGGCATATTCAATATGCCAAAAAAAGTAACAATAAGTCTCACAATGGAGACGTTACTGGTGCCCACTGAAGCAAATAGATGAAAAACGGGAGGACAATGCTATAGTGCTATTCTCCCAGGGTTCCTCACCCTCTGTCTCACCTCTTCCTACCTTCCCTCTCCTGTGGTAAGTTTCTCATTAAAGACCTGTTCTCAGTTTCTGTTGCCTTTAGGTATTGGTTTTATCCCTACTTTGTTTCCTTTTTAAATCCAATTTATGAGAATATCTGAATTTTTAAAATATAAAAGAACATTGTGAGTTTGAAAGTAATAGTATCAAAATTGGTGAAAAATAATATAAATACCAAATATCCTTGTGGTTTTGAACTATAGGCTGTTTATAAGATTGTGAATCTCTCCAGCTGCCCTATCCCTACACTGTTTAATGATAAGGAATTGATTTTCAGGAAGAATTAGATTGCTCTAAATAGTATATAAGAAAGAATATTAAGACATGAGCAGTATTTGCTCACTGAATGATCTTGCTTAAACTTTAAGACTGTCTCATAGAATTGCTTTAAAAATCTTTGCTGTGTTTAAGAATAAAAGTAATTATTTATATTTACATGGTTTGTTTTTTGTCTTTTTAGATCATCAGATAGGCCAATCTCCTTTTGGATATCTTCAATATTATAGCGAAGTAAAATATTCACAAGATTTGGAGAGATGGTTACAATGATTAAGGTGCTTGCCTTGCCCTTACTCATTCCTGTTCAGTCCCTGGCACTGCGTGTGGTGCTCTGAGCATTGCCATGAGCAATCCTTTGAGAAAACAACCAGGATTAAGCCCTGAACACCTCTAGTTGTGCCCCCCAAACAAAGCAAAACAAATCAAAGCAACCTTCTCCTCAGTTAAAAGTTGTTCATATTTTTATAACTATTTTTCTTAATATTTATTTATTATTTGTGTAGTTAAGAGGAATTATCAGCATAATGTCAGTGGTCTTAGGAGATGACCACTAAATAAGTCATTTTTTTTACAAAATGGTAAGAGTGTAGGAATAAGACAAAATCTCTGCATAGGTTTCAGCTGATTTGCACCAAAGTAGTGTTTTCTCTTGATCATGGTGTACTCTCTTTGCTATTACAATTGGGTAAGAACTACAACAAGCAAAATCTCTTTCTCTTCTTCTTGAAACTAGTTGCAAGAATTGGCAATTTTCCATCTCTTGTTTCTGAAATGAGGCAGCCGTCCCATATAGAGAAAAATGTTGAACAAGTAGAGAAAAGTGTTTAAACATGACGGTGTAGTCAGATATATGTTGCATCAAAACATGCATTACTCATGTTGCATAATCTACTCAGAATGCATGCTTCAGCCATCTGAGTGGAACATTTCTATGTGTAAAAATTGGAGTTATACTTTAGAAATGAAGCAAGCTTTAATAGATGCTGCGCAAGCTTCTGGGACTAGACACCGTGAAGATTCTCTGGGCTATTTCATTAACAAATTGTATCTCTGCAACCTGCATTTCTCTGCTTATTTATTGAACAGATAATAGGAAATAACTTCTTTCTTTGTGAAGTCGTAAATAATATGGCAGAAGGATATTAAATGCACTGAGATGTGACAGAAGAGCTAAAAACTTGTGGGTTTTAGAATTTTATGAAGCAAGCCTTTCTTTTCCATGAGAACATGTAAAGTAAACAGATATATTTGAGTTGTTTATGTGAACAATTATCAATTTAACATTGCATCTGCTGAAATGTGACTATCTTAAACCCAGAACTTAAACTTTTTCCTGCAATGCCTTCTTGTTAAAGGGCTTCACTAAGAGGGGGGGAAAAAAAAGTTATCTCAGCCTTATCCATACTCCAGCTTCAAATGATATAAAACATTTTATGATTATAAAGGTAGTTTTATGCCTGTGCTTCTCCTAATCACTGTATGACTTCGATAAAAGGTGATAGGAGGGCACCAACTCCTCTAGTCTAACATAGCTTTATCCTGTTTACTGAAATAGTTCCAAGCAGTACCATGCCGAGATGATACATTACCTTTCTTACTGCTATCAGCACGAAAGCCCCTTTGGTTTATATTTTGAGGGCTTAGTAGGATTTTACAATAATTTTTTTTTAGCAGTAAGTGAACAAAAACTCAAATAAAGATGATATTACAGAATTAAGTTTCATGGGAACATAGGTTGTTTTTTTATCAATTCAAATTTTATTGGTACATCTAAATATGCTGATCAGATGGTATTTTCTATTGTTGCTGGTTTATAACTTAAAAATGATTGGGATTATTTTGGTATTCTTCTCAAGAAGTCCTACTTGTGTTGTATAACACAACGTGAGGGGCAAATAGTAAAGCAGATAGAGCACTTGCCTTGCTTGTGGCCTACCTGGGTTCGATCCCTGCTATTCCATCTAGTTTCCTGAGCCCTACCAGGTGTGATCTCTTGGCACAGAACTAGGAGTACACCCTAAGCACTATTGAGTGTGGCCCACCCATCGTCACCCACAAAAAAAAAAAGAAAGAAAAATGAGGTAATGCAAGTCATCTTGGAAGTAGGTATATATTGTATTAATTTTGTTGTTGGTCAGTCATCAGGTTTGAAATTACAAGTTACTTAATTTTTCTGAACCTCAATTTCCTTACCTGAGTAAAATGAATGATGGTTTCTACTTTATAAATTAACTTGACCTCACTTTTCTGTACCCCTTTCTTAGACCTCATTAATGATAGCAAAGGCATTGGAAATACAAGAAAAAAAAGAATAGGGGAGGAGCTAGCAATATTTATCATAAGGTTTATTTTGTGGTGGGTGTCAAGGGGGTGCTCAGGAGGCCTGGGACCCTAGAAGTAGAATTGCGGGGCTCCCTGATAATGCTCAGGCGCTTCCAGGGACACACCCAACCGTACTCAGGGAATTATTGTCTTGCGGGTCAGTGGGATGTTGGCAAAGTGTGCTCCTTAACCTCTGTACTCTTCTAGCTCTAATCATAAGCTTTTTTCAATCATAAAGAAATTTATTTTAATATATTTAAAAATCAATTGTAGTTTAAGTAGTTATGATAGTGTAAAGTTTATGGTATTGTTATGCAAAAGTACTAGACACCTCACACAGCCCCCCCCCATCTATCCCCCGAAGTGTCCACAACCCCCCACCACTGTCCTTAGCTTTCTTCTGGTTTGATCTTCTTCCCATCTTTCAACTCCCTATTTGGTAGTTGGTTTTGTATTTAATTACAGGGGATTTGTGGACATAGGTAAGTGATTTAACAATTTAGGTAAGCTAACACTTATATGCCTTCTACAAAGAATATAAATAGATCCCAAGGAAACCAGAAAGGCTCTAGAAGTGAAAGATCTCAGTATTTTGGAACACATGGATAGGGAAAGAGTTAAAGGTCTTTATAGGGAACAAATAGACCTCAGGATACCAGTGTAGCATGCAGCGTGTCCAAACAACCACTAGTCTCCGCTGACTGTGGCAAAAGGTCAGATATTTATGAAATAAGACCAAAAAGTAAAAAAAAAAAAAAGACACCTTATTGTTGACAAATCAGTCATGGGAAATTCTTTGCCTTAAGTACAGTTCTCTCACATATTTTTGCTTTGACACATTTTATTCTTCTGCCTTTCACACTCTAAATTCTTATGTACTTGAAGGATTACTACTGTTCAAATACTATTTCAGGTGCTACTTTTTCTGTGGTTTGTTCATGACTTTCCCCAAAGGAACCACTGATTTTTCCTTCAATGTTTGTAGAGCATATGGAGTTCTGGTAAGCACAAGAAAAGGGCTAAAAAGAGAATAAAATAACAACATTCAAAACTCACCATGTTCATTTTAGGATCAAGAACTTTGTATAAAGAATAAATGATTGATCAGAAACTAAGTTACTTCTATTCAGTGAAAATCATAGAATTACATAGATCTTGTAATATTAACAAATAAATAAATTCACGGAGCTTATAATTTTCTTTCATTAGCAGCACACCATACATTACTTAGTTTTTCAGGACATAAAGAACAGTTTAACTTGCCTAACCCTCCATTATGCTTTTCTTTGCAAGGAATTTTTTTTAGACACACATAATTGACACCTGTCAGCTATTGTTTGCAAAAAGCTCACATTGGTGCCAGGCTTAAAACATGAAAATAATAAAATCAGAACAGTGAGTCTGTGTGTTTCCTGGGAAATAGAATTACCATATATGATTCGATAGAATTGCTAGTAAATATAATTGTGTTCAAATGATACAATTAAATTCAAACCACATTTTTCAGCTCCTTTTTTGTTTTGAAAGTAATTCAAGACTTAGATGGTAAGGGTAGGAAGACTTCTTGAAATGGTAGCAGCTGAGTCTTTGTTGAATGCCATCGCAGCAGCCTTATTGTTGGTTTCAAATTGCTTCTCCATTTACCATTGCTGAAAGAAAGGGAAGTGGTTTTTTAGAAAACTCTACTCAAGATGTCATTAGGGAATTGTTTGTAAATTTAAAGGACAATGTCCTCCTTTGCAAATGGGCAACACTTTCAGAATTCTGTGATATTATGCCATAAGATATAAGCCAGCAATTTCAACCATTTAGGAAATTAAAAGTAACTTAAAGATTTGAGCTTCTATCTTAAAATCTTCATGAGGACATTTTTATTTCTTATGTCTACAGAGTGAAAAAAAATAGTATGAGGGTCTCGTTATTTCGGAAAAGGTAAAATATTTGGGTTAGGGATGGGGTGAGAATCAGGGAAATTGACAAAAAAAGTGGGAGGAGTGCTTGTTTTACGTGCACTGGGACCTGAGTTTGATTCCAGGTACATTGTGACTCTCTGAGCACTATTGGGTGTAGCCCTGCTAGTCCCTTAGCACTGCCTTGTTCTGTGATGCTTGATAGCCCCCAAAGTCAGCAAATCCCAGCAACATCAGGACCTATTATTGCTAGAATTGATTCTCCTCCTTATTCACAGTTGAAGTGGCCTCCAAATGTAAAACAGGAGGAATAGCTCAAAGGAATGAAGTGCATGAATTACATGCACTAGGATCCAAGTTTAATCAGTCCCCAGCACAGCTTGGCCCCTGAGCACTACTGTGTGTAACCTAGAGATTCCAACACTGTTGGCCTGGAGACTGACTGGTCAAGTCTCCACAACCAGTTCGAGTATTTTTACAGGATTGGTCTTTGTGCCCACTGAGCTTGGTCGGCTCCACTGAGAACCTTGGTGGGGGAGGTAGTCACACCACCATGAAAGAACTGGTCTGGTGAGTAAATGTCCTTAATTTTTTAAATGGCTTATGTAAAAGATTATGGATGATACAGATAATATATATCGTTTAATTTTCTAAGAGTACTTTGTTTGTTTTTTATTCTTTAAGGTCAAACAAATAAGATCAAGGGTTATGTGTACTTCCTTTTAAATTCTGACTCTTGGTATAAAAGGCTAATTAGGTAAATAATTTATAGACAGCATCAAGGAATAAATGCATAATCAAATTAGCACTTGGTAAGTCTGTGGCATTTCATATATTTTATTCTGATTATACCACAGTGCCGTAAAGGAGAAATTATATACCCTATTTTATTCATAGGAAAACAGACTTTAGAGGCTTGCTTGGCCATTCATCCAGCTAATATGTGTCAGGTTTGGGATAAGAAATGGATCTATAAAGAACATAAAGAATGCCTGAATACAATAACAAATTTGTTGCCTGTATACATTCAGTACAAAGGAGAACTTAAATTGTTGCCAATCACCAGGATCTATGTTTTGTGGCTCGAAATTCATAATAATTTCTATATAAAACATAAGCACAGAAGTTCACATTAAATATAAAGAAAATAATGAAATGTTATAAAAAGTTGAACATGTTAAAAATACATCTACCATTTAGCTACTTTGGAAGCTTAAGTCATCAGCCCTTCCTTTTCTAAAATGCTGACACTAAGAATCTTCAGGGAGAAGATACACAGACAGAGGATCTGAGGAGAATATGAAAAGCAAAATTATTGAAAGTATATTGAAGTAAATTATCAATTTAGCAATTGATTAAAACTCAGTCCAATGTAAATTGCTTTGTGAAGAGGGGAAAAACATCTATTAATATGATTTATTTCAGATCTATGTAAGCTTGAAAAAATTGATTTTTTCTCAGCATTTCATTAGGGCTTTTGCTGCCTCCTATTTTCCTCACATACCACAGACGCACAAGCTTGACTTCTGCTCACCAAAGTGTACTTTAAGTGGAACCCAAAATTATCTTTGGAAAATAGTGCTTGCACAGGAAATAGTGTTTGAGGCATGAGTTTGACTTACCATATTTTAATCTGAAAAATCCTTGCCTTGCAAAGCATGGGATGCTTCTTCATGTCTGTAGGAATTGAAACCTTCATAGATTTATTTAGTGCTGCACAATAAAATCAGGAACAATGGAAAACTGTGTTACTTGAATTTTCCACAACAAAATGAAAGATTCAGATGCAGCATGATATCTAAAATTGTCTTCTTCACTGAATCTCAGTATCAGTTTCCTGGCTGGACATAAAGAGTAACACATTCATTACCTAGGAAATGTTTGTAATATTCTGGAATAGATCCTGAAGTTTCTGAAATTTGAGTGCTGCTCTGATTCTGAGAATGTCTCCAAGATAAAGAGTCACAATTTTGTCATCCTAAGCCATAACTTCAAATAAAGGGAAAGCCAAAAAGTGAGGTATTGAGTGCATTTTCATTAGCAGTTTTTCATTAACAATTTTTGTTTATTGTTTTTTAGACTTAGTGGATAGTATCAACTTGGAATTTACTAAGATCAGGTGATGGTATGCATTTTAGAGTGCACACATCTTTAAATAAAAGGAAAATGAATACAGTAAACATGAGTATTTGGCATTTAATAGCTGTTAAGTTTATATTGAGTCGATGAATTTTATGTACAATACGCAGTGCTTGGCTCTTGAAAAATTGTTTTTTAACATGAAGATTCAGTAAGAAGACATAATTTTGCTATTTTAATTACCAAGGAAAATATCTGGCATGATATTTTAAAATTTTATTTTCTCTTTTATTTTCATATATATTGCCTTGAAAGGAATTTTTGGGATGTAAAATTTAATATTATGTAATTATTTCTCTTAAAATTGGATTAAATATTTACTTTATGCATTTTAGATAAGTAAAGTTAGACCCAAAATCTCAAGAGGAAATGATCTTACCAATGATTGCTTAAAATTGTATTTCAATAATTATTCAAACAATAAATAAATAAAACCTCAAAATTATTCAAAATAAGAATCCTATGTTTCACTGTCACAAATTACATGGGCTGTATACAATTCATGACTTGACAGGTATGACAAGTTTTAGAATAAATCCTAAGTGTTGTTTGGAAATCAACTGGAAAACAAGTGGATTCATCAACAAAACTTACTTGTATTTGTAACTCCTGTACTTCACCTTCTTTATAGTTTTCACCATTTGTGGCATTCATAACTTCCTACTGTGCAATCTAATTTGTAGATTACTGAGAAATAGAGAACATAGGTGAAGAGCTGTAGAGTAGCTTATTTTTTTTAGATTCCAGTGACCATATAAAAGGCTTTGTAATGTGAATTTCATGATGCTCTTCCCAAATAATTGAGTGAAAATTATTTTAGAATTAAAAATTAGAACTTAGATATTGTTATTTCAGCTTTCTGATCTATGATGGGTGAGTATGGAGATAATCCATGTTGATACGTATTCCAAATAAGACCTCTTCCCCTAAAAGTAAAAGTCAAAAGACTAAGAAAATAAGGTTACCAGGATACCTATGTTTAAAATTAAAAATGAAGTAAGTATACATTGTCAGTATATTACATCATTGCATATCTCAGAATAGTAGTTGTTGATCTGTTTTTCCCTTTTGAACTTATAAGAAGTAGTTTCAATGACTTTACAAAATTTGAGAGAGAACTCAAGGCCTATTGCTTTGTATTGCATTATCTACACTAACAACAATTCCTTAAGGAAAAGTGACTGTGGCATAGATGTACCACTGATTTTTCATCACTTGATCACTTGATACCCTGTTACTCATCGATTTACTCGAGCGGGTGCCAGTAATGTCTGCATTCACCCCTGTTGCGTGCTAGCGTAGCCCAATGGCATCTGCTCATTCTAGGAACCGTTCTAGGAACTGATTTTTTATAGTTGAAAAAATTAACAATATGAATTAATTTCTTATTTTAAAATTTTATATATCATTGGGTTTTCGTCTCCTTAGAGAAACATCAGTAGTGGTATTTTGCTATACAAATTAATGAGGAGTTCTGGAAGGATTATAATTAACAAATGTTGGTGTTTCCTCATATTTTGTTAAGGTTTCTGAGTTTTCCTCAGCATATTGGATATTAGACGGGTTCAACAAGATATGGAAAAATTAATAGATTTAGGTCTGCTCAGTTAATACTATGATATAAAAAAAGCCATCTAGAAAGTCATCATATAACTTGATATATCAAAAAATAAAGTTATGTGATGAATATGGAGTGTATCATGCTGAGTAAAATGAATAAGAAGGAGAGGGACAAATATAGAATGACTGCAGTCATTTATAGTATATTGAAGAAAAATAGTATGAAGCTAATATCTAAGGTCAAGAAAAACATGGGCTTGGATATCAGTTATTGGAATCTACCACAAGTGTGTGTGGTGTGGAGGGTAGGTAAGACAGAAGGTGCCAGTATGACAATAATAGTTGGAAATGATCTCGATGGATAAGAACTGAGGGTGATAAGAACTCAGTATTGAAAGTTGCTAAGTAAGCAAATGGGATATACATGATAACCTTTCAGTATTGTTATTGCAGACCACAATGTCCAAAAGGAGAGAAAAATTGGGGGGAGGGAGAATGAGTAGGAAGGAGGGAAGGAGGTGGGGGGGAGAGACAGACAGACAGACAGAGAGAGAGAGAGAGAGAGAGAGAGAGAGAGAAGAAAAGTACCTTTTATAGAGGCAGGCTGGTGGGGGTGGTTGGGGTGTTGGGAGGGAAACTGAGGACGTTGATGCATTGATGCTAGGAAATGTACGCTGGTGGAGGATTGAGTGTTTTGGAACACTGTATGACTGAAACACAATAAAAAGCAGCTTTGTAATAGGCTATCTCACAATGATACAATAAATAAATAAATAAATAAATAAGAAAGTTGCACTGTGCTGTAACTTGGTTTCAAAACCTATAAGAATCCTAGCAAAGTATATATCAGAAGAGAATGTGTTGAAGTCATCCAGTTTGGGGTACTGTCAACATCAGATGTGGGGCAGAGTACATAATACTGAATTTTCTAAAGTCCTCTTTTGAAATATTTTGGGAGGAACAATGACAATATAGTTTTTTAAGGACTAGAATTTTGAGCTCTGCATTGTAAACTGCATTGTATTTTCACAACTTCATGCAACATACAGATGTACTTGGTGAGATGAGCCTATCTATCTAAATTTTCAAGTACTATTCATGTTTATTTTTCTTAAACACTGTTTTCCCACTTCATGTTTTTTCTTAAACACTTTTACACACCTCCTATGACAATATTCAATTACCTTTTTAAAATCAAAAGAAGCCTGGAAAATATCATGCTGTCTTGTTGATAATTTTGTGTCACATCTCAAAATTATTCTGGTTGGTGGATCTGATCACCCTGTCAGTTTTTCATCTGTAGTCTGAGAAGTAAATCCTTTGCACACTGATAAAAACTGAAAAAGAAGTGATTAGGTAACATTGACAAAGAAGAGATTTTGCATATGCACAAAAATTCCAGATATCTAGAACGAAGAGTGTAACCTCGAAACACAAAGGAAGAAGCATACAGAAATTTCAACATAACTACATTGAGTTTATTTATGTATGTAGCTTGGTTGGTAGAAATTTGGAATTTTTCTTATTTGAAAAAGTTCATGGTTTATATATTATAAATGTTAAATAAATTATGATTTATTATTAATCTCCAGTTTTATAAATGTAAAAAGATACACCTTATTATTTTTCATCTTTCTTAATGTGTATTGCATGAGATGGAAATCCAGGCACTTCTGATTTTCATACTACTTTTCATAAAAATTTCAACTTTGCTTTGAGAGAAAGAAATATGATTCCACTTCTAGGATTATTTAGCTAGCTATGTGATAGAGTCAATTTTCAGATTTACGATCTTATCTCTGCTTGTATAAGCTCAATTATTTTAACAAGTTCTTTCCATTTCCCCCTAATGTTTTTCATAACTAGCTCACGCCTACATTTAAATAAAAATTCAATTTTGAAATAACTTACTTTTCTTAGACTTTTGTAGCTTTCAGTATTGTGCCTATATGAAGTTCCTCTTTCCTTTTATTCTTTGTTTTTTAATTGGGGTTCGAGACTTGGCATACCTGAGAGTACTCAGAACTTACTCCTGACTCTGTGCTCAGGGGTCACTCCAGGCTGGTTCAGGGAAGTATATGGGGTGCAGGGATCAAATCTGGGTCTGCCACTTGCAAGGCAGCTCCCTACTCACTGTACTATTGCTCTGGCATTATAAAGTCCCTGTTTTGACATGTAAATCTTGCATAAAGATTATAATTTTTGTTTTGGGGTGCAGGATTTTGGTTCATGTCCAGCTCTACTAGGGGGTACTTTCCTGTAGTGTGCTTGGGGGTTGTTCATTATGGTCGTTGGAGAGAACCAATCAGTTCAATGGATGGAATTCCGGCCTTCCTGAGGTAAAGCCTATTCTCAGTCCCTTTGGACTATCTCCCAGCCCAGATTTTCTTTTTTTTGCAAGAGTTTATTAATCTTCGGCCAGACTTATTAATGTAAATTTTATACTTACATAAATGGGATATTTTCAAATCTTATTGATCTGGCTACTTACTCTGGATACTATGGAAAAGGATTAGCCAGACTTCAAATTGGTAAGGTTTTAATTGTGAATATAGTAAAGTTTTAGAAATATGCTATCCATTACATGCTTTTGGGTAAGGTACTATATTGTATAACCAAAATTTACTAAAAGAGTAACTCTTTTATCTTCTGTTATTACCCACCTGCCAAAAGTTACTGTAGATGAAGCAGAGAAACAGTGCAGCTATTTATTGTATTGAGTTATTGTGCTTGATATTCAAGAGTAAAAGATTATCATTATGACATACTAAGTATAGATCATTTTTGTAAATCATTTATGTTCTAAATGCTTTATTGAATAGAAATATAGATTTCAGACTTTTACAGGAACCTATTAGTGATACTTAACACCTGTCTCTTTTATGATGAATGATGAATATTCTGAGAAAAATAAGAACATTAAATTATGGCATCAAATCCTATAATGGACATTACTTCTAAATTAGATTATTTTAACATTTCTTTACTGTTTAATGAATGTCACTAAGGGTGCATGGTTATCATATCCATCACATAAAACGTTTTATTTTCTTAATTGTAGTATTTCTTTTATTTAGTGTATTATTCTTTCCTTCTGCAATTACTTATTCATAGTGTGATTTATTATGTTACTGTTGATGAGCTCATCTCATTCTAATTAAAAATGCCAATTTACAATATTTATTTCTGATGTGACTTAAACGTTGCTAGTTACCAAAAATTCAAAGACCAATTTAGAGTTGCAAAATGAGGCAATTTTTTAATTCTTAAAATTCATCCAGTTTGATTTTTTTGAATCAATGATTTGGCTGAGATTACAGTACATAGCTTCAGAAATTAAATTGTCTTTGGTGATTATTGCTACTGTGCATGTGTAATTAAGTGTACTTGTTATTGTCTATAAAGCTATAAAAACCTGCAGTTTTATTGGAAGTATATAAAGTCAATGATTTCAAAGTCAGTCAGTTGGGGAGATGGTTCTGAGATGTTCCAACCATTAGTTTTGTGAAAAACTCCAAGAAACACAGGCATATTGCAATCAGTCTAGATGGATGAAGTAGTAAAAACTATGCCACATTAATTAAACAATCATTCATTAAGCACCCACTAATTCTTTGCCACCATGAACTCAAGGTGTGTTTGTTCTATGAGGTTAAATAGAGTTATGGAATATTAGATTTGGAATGAGCTTTAGTAATATTTTGGTCTAAGTATTTTATTTTATTGTGGAGAGCTAGAAAATGTAAATGACTTAAGATATCGCATCTAAAATTACCCACAGTACTAGAATTCAAATGCACTAGAGAAAACACAATTAAAACAAGTGAACCTAATAACTTTGAGTAGGTGTTCAGTTGATAAAGATAGGAAAAGGCAACTGTACAAATTACATAGTGATATCATAGGAAGAAAAGTCAAAGCTAATTAAGTACAAAATATTATCATTTTTAGATCATGATTTTCATTTTTCTAATAAAAAATAGCAGTCGCTTTTACGGATTCCATATGAAAAACAGAATTTTCTGCTGTTTAAGGTCATTCATAATGACCAAAACATATGGTGACCTAGTGCTTTCATAATACTTGGGAAGGTTAAGAACATAATAAAATGGATGAAAATGCTTTCTTCAAGGATATTTATGATATTTTTATGTTGTACAAGCTCTTTTCGTTTTTCATCATTAAGAGCAAGATATTAATTTTTACCAATATAAATAAATAAAATTCATAATCAGTGCTGGTATACTCATTCCAAAGATATCTTTCAACTAATTTGTATTATTCTTTGAGATTATGTAGAAAACATCATTAATCTCTCTCAGAGCAATCTGGAATTTAAGCAAACTAACCTTATGTCAACATGGCATACTTCAAATTTTGTAAACATTGTTTGTATTTTGAATTATTAATTTACCTATAATTTAGAGAGAACACAATTCTGATACTGTCACTAACAAACTGACTAAATTGTTTTTCTTTCACCTACTGTTCTTTTCCTTTCTCTTTTCCATAGCATTACTGGAAGCATCAGAGCATTTGATTTTATGTTTTCAGAGCCATGGTTCCTTTCCATTAACCTAGTTAATAGAGACAATTCTAATACCTTTTTTTTCTGAATGAACCCTATGTTTGCTGTTTGTTCTTATTCATAGTTCTTGGAGAACTCTAAATATAATTTCAGGCATTCCTCCAAAATCACCATGGAGTAACAAGGGAATAGCTGTAGAGCTATTTTTATATTTTAAGGATAAATTGTAGAATTGTAATATGCTGAAACACATTCCACTTTTTAAAAACAAAGATCTGAGCCCAAAATAGGACACAGACCTTCCATTTATTATTGTTTAATATACTTTAAGCATTGCAATCTATTTTCTTTAACACCAGACAGAGGTTCTGGATACTCAAATTTCTCCATAAGGTAAATAAGCTTTTCAGAAAATTGTCAATGAAAGACAAAGAGATGGAATATAAAAGTAAATTCTTTAGTGCTTCTAATGTTAGGACACAATGGATACATGAATTAGAAAGTCAGTTTTTCTAAAATATGCTATGATCTGATATCTTTTTTCTGTTTAACATCACTGTAGGGGCTGGAGTGATAGTTCAGTGAGTAGGTGCTTGCCTTGTATGAGATCAATATGATTTTGACTTCCAGAACCACATGTGGTCCACTGAACCAGCCAAGGTGATCCCTGAGCACATAGCCAGGAGTAAGCCCTGACCACTGCCAGTGGTGATCCTTGAGCACATAGCCAGGAGTAAGCCCTAACCACTGCCAGTGGTTGTGACCTCAAAACAACAACAGAAAAATAAGTTACTGTAGGAACAAAACCATATCAAAGTTTGTGGAAAAACTAAAACAATATTCCTTATGTAACTGTGTTGCTATCAATATTTGAAGTATACAAGGCAACTAGCGATAAGATTTTTCTTTATTATTTTGCTATTTAAATATTTTGCCTTTCAGTGGAAGTCAGATAATATTACATTTTTGACTTTAACTGATTATTTTGATTTGTATCGTGTTTTGTTGTAAACCACTGTCTCTTTATTTTTGTTATTGTGTTTGTTTGTTTGGTGGCACACCTGATTTTCTCAGTGCTAACTCCTGGCTCTATGCTTAGGAATTAGTCTTGGTGGACTTTGAGGGATCATATGTGATGGAGGGAATGGTACCTGGTTTGCTGTGTGCAAGGCAAAGTGCCCTACCTGTTGTACTCTCTCCATCCCTCATGATGTGTATTTTTAGCACAGATTATATTTGCGCAACATTAAATCGTAAATGACATATTAGGCTCTATACAACTTAAAAAGTAAGAAAATTTTTGATTTTAAAAGTAAATACAATGAAATTAAAATTCAATGAGTTTTCCATCTTCCTGACTGATTCTGTCTTTCCTTGAGTTCAACGTAAGTTGGTACAATTTGTGTAATAATAAACATTGAGTAACTTTTTTCAGGGCCGTTATAAAGGTGATTGGGTTTCAGTCATACAGTGTTACAATACCCATCCCTCCACCAATGTACACTTCCCAACTCCAGTGTCACCAGTTTCCCTCCCAACACTCCCCCAGTTTCTCCCTTTACCCTTTCTCTCCCATTCCTCCTCTCTCTCTCTCTCCTCTTTCTCTCTCTCTATCTCCCCATTCCCGTTGAGTAATTAAAAAAAAATTTTTTTTACACAATGGAGTACTATGTAGCTGTTAGAAAAGATGAAGTCATGAAATTTACATACAAGTGGTACTACATGGATAGTATCATGCTAAATGAAATGAGTCAGAAAGAGAGGGATGGATATAGAAAGACTGCATTCATCTGGGGAACATAAAGTAACAAAATAGGAGATTAACACTCAAGTATAGCTGAGATAAGTACCAGGAGGTTTACTCATGGCTTGGAGACCAGCCACACATTCTAGGGGAAAAGGGAGCTCAGATAGAGAAAGGAGTACCAAATAAAGGGTGTTGGGAGGATACTCCCAGGATGAGAGAAGCATGCTGAAAGTAATTTTTAAATTTTTAATATTTTTCAGATACTAACAAATCACACAAGTTAAATAGGGAAAATGTTATATATTATAGAACTTATGGGTAATAATAAATTTGACAGAGGTACAAGAATGTCACAATGTTAAGAATAATTCTTAACCCAGAGTGGGTTAAGAAAGGATTCACAAAGTGTCACTTTATTTTGGTCTCCTAGAAATAATGTAAGACAGCCAGGTGCTCAAAATTTAAGGAAGTACCCAAGGGCTGGCGCCATAGCACAGCCGTTAGGGTGTTTGCCTTGTGTGCAGTAGACATGGGTTCGATTTCTTTGTCCCTCTCTGAGAGCTTGGCAAGCTACAGAGAATATCCTGCCCACATGGCAGAGCCTGGCAAGCTACCTATGGCTTTTTGGATATGCCAAAAAGAAGTAACAACAAGTCTTACAATGGGGACGTTACTGGTGCCAGCTAGAGCAAATCCATGAACAACAGGAGAACAGGGTTACAGTGCAACCCAAGGACTACTGGATACAAAACCCATTCGTGTGCGACTTTGATGTGTGTGAGTTGGTGTTGTTGTGATGCTTAGTTGCAACTAGAGTTTAAAAAAAAAGCATACTTAGAAAACTAAGGAAAAGGTTTCCCACCCTATAAAAGGCCTGTTTCTTTGTTCATTCAGAGTTGGGGCTTACTAAGCAATATTAAGTAAAGAAGTAACAATGTGACAGCACTTTAGAAAATGGATTGAAGTAAAGGGCTGAAATTGTAAGCAGAAAAGTCTATTAAGAATTTAATATAATGTCTTAAGACAAAAATGAGTGTGAAGAGGTAGAGAGGAATGCATTAAGAAAATAGGAGCTAAAAATTGAGTAACAGAAAATGGAATTTAGGGAAATGCAATGATGGCTGTCTCTAACTTGGTTGATAGGACAATTCTAGTACAGTATTAATAAAAAGAATGCAAGAGCAGCAGGTTTGTTGAAGAGACTGTTTTGGTAAACTAATGTGAAAGGATGAGTGAAGGTGTTTGGAACCTACAACAAAAAACTTGATGAATATCTAAAAGGATTGTTTGTTAGGTCTATGTTACTGTGTTTAGAATCCAAGCCCAATGGGTCATGTTTGAGGTACCAAATTCAGGAAAATTCTAATCGTAAATGCTGTAATTTAATTTATCTTCATATATTCATGCAGCCATTAATTCATACAAGAGATGTTTGTAGATTTGTCTAACAAGGGATATGGAATTGCTAATAAAGACCATAGTTCTAGTCTTCCACTATTTAAATTTAGCAGGGAATGCTAAGTAAATCAGTAATTGCAATGCTGTGTGAAAACACAACATAAATACAATCATTAGAAATGATTTTATTGTTTATTTTATTTTTACTAAATATAAATATTTTTCTTAATGAGGACAAATAATATAGAACATATTATTTGCAGATAATCTTTTTTTTGTCCTACAGAATTCATGAATTCCATTCTTTGCAAACATTTTTTAAAAAATCAGTGCCATTGGAAGGTAATTGCTAGTATCATGGAAAGTAATGTGAAAGGTGAATTTAAAAAATGACTAGTTAAAGATGGTAAACATTAATTTTGGTAAATTATATACAGGCAATAGATATGAATATTCTGTAAAATTATTTTTATTTTTTATTTTGGTTTTTTACTATATCCAGTGATGCTCAGGAGTCATTTCTGGCTCTGCATTCAAAGATCATTCCTAGTAGTGCTGAGGGACAATATGGGATGCTGGGGATTGAACCAGAGTCAGACACATGCAAGGCTGTTTTACCTGCCGTACTATTGCTCCAACCCTTAAAAGTATTATTATTATTATTATTATTATTATTATTATTTTACTTTTTGTGTCACACCCGGTGATGCTCAGGGGTTACTCCTGGCTCTGCACTGAGAAATTACTCCCGTCGGTGCTCAGGGGACCATATGGTGTACTAGGATTCAAACTGGGTTGGCCGCATGCAAGGCGAACATCCTACCCACTGTTCTATCACTCCAGCCTCTTAAAAGTATTATTTTTAAATCAACTTTTGAAGGTAGCAAAATAATATCAAGTATCTATCATAATTGCATTCAATTATTTAATGAAAATATTCTAATAAGAGATAATATGCAAATAAAGAAAGTCATCTCCATTGTGTCACTGTTCTGTTGTTCATCAATTTGCTCAAGGAGGCCCAGTAATGCCTTCATCGTGAGACTTGTTGGAGCAAACCCCTGCCTCTGTATCCCCACTTTCTGCTCCCCAGGGAAAAGTTCCACACCTTAGAAATTAAACTGACATTAAGAGGAACTATTCCTGTATTATTTATTTATTCATCTCTTATATTTTTATATATATAATAACTTCACACAGAATTTACCTCCCTAAGAATAACTTCAGTTTTTATTATAAAAATGTGTGAGAAAATCCTGGTGGAGGGATGGGTACTTGATCATTTTATAACTGAAACCCAAGCACAAAAATTTGTAAGTCTATAACTGTACCTCATGGTGTTTCACTAAAAAAATAAATAAATAAAATAAGTAAAAGTAAAAAGTAAAGGCCCTCCCGTTGATCGTCGATTTACTCGAGCAGGCCCAGTAACGTCTCCATTGGAGACTTTGTTGTTATTGTGTCTGGCATATCGAATACTCTCGGTAGCTTGCCGGGCTCTCCGAGAGGGGCGGAGGAATCGAACTCGGGTCGGCCATGTTGGCCGCTTGTAAGGCCAACGCCCTACCGCTGTGCTATCGCTCCAAATAAAATAAAATAAAAACATGAAATAAAAATGTGTGAGAAATAGAAAAAAAATCCTCAGTTTTTTTTATTAATTAGTTTTTGTTAGAAAATCTTTATTTTGGATAAAATTTAATAAAAAAAATTAAATCATATGCTGAAATCAGTGGAATACATAAAATAATTACCTTCACAATGCATTTTTTAAGTCAAATATGTTGTCTTTGTTTAAAACCTTATACATTTTAGAAATAGAAGAAAACGTCAACTTTTTTTATTGAAGAATGCCTATTTCTTACTTCCTTGTGAGAAAAATGAGACTCAGAGATTGTTGAAGTTTCACATGAAGTAGAAATTCAGTCAGATAGGATTAGCACAAAATCTTACTCTTTACCTGGCCATGTATCATTTTATTTTGCATCATTGGTAGATATTTACATATTAATATTGGGAGTATTTTTTAAAAAATAATTAGGCACTGTGATTTATAGTGCTTTCAACATAAAATTTTGGGCATACAATGTTTCATCATCACACCCCACTGCCAGACAGTATTTTAAAGGAAATAGTTTATAAAGCAGACAAAATATCACTGCCACTGTCACCATCCTCCTCTTGTTCATCGATTTGCTGGAGCAAGCCCAGTAACATCTCCATTGTGACACTTGTTACTGTGTTTGGCATATCGAATATGTCACGGATAGCTTGCCAGGCTTTGCCTCGCGGGCGAGATACTCTCGGTAGGTTGCCGGGCTCTTGGAGAGGGGCAGAGGAATTGAATCTGGCTTGACCAGATCAGCCGTGTGCAAGGCAAATGCCTTACCAATTGTGCTATCGCTCCAGACAAAATAGATGCGGTTTAATTTACTGAACTATATGTATCTTAGTTGTCTTGAGATTAACCTCTTACTCTATTTATTTTAAATAGGAAATATTTACTTTGCCATTGAAATTAACATTTATAAAATTTCCATATTCTCTTTTCTAATATTATGTCATTTTCAGAATAAAAGATGGTATGCTCCTCTTTGTTAGGCAGTAGTTAATACTTTTGATAACAGAGTCACGGAAATACTGTGAAGAGTAAGGCTCTGCCTTCCATGCGGCTGAACCAGATTTTATTCCTGGCACCTGATATGAATCCCTGAATCTGCCATGAGTGACCCTGAGTAGAGAGCCAGGAAAAAGCCCTGAGCTTTGCCAGGTGTAGCTCCAAAGAAACAAACAAAAAATATTTTAATGATATGATAAACACAAAGATATTATTGCAAAGATAAGTATAGAGATAGATACAAATATGCACACATATACATATATACACATATGTAGTATTTTAATAACACACAATTTGATCTGACAAATGACTTGGAATTTGAATGAATTAATACTTGGGCTTTTAATTTAGTTCCATTGACCTGAAAAGTATAAGCTAAATTTCATATATCTTAAAAGTGAACCTGTTTACTACAAGTGCAATTTTCTTACTTGTACTAAAAAGAGTTTTGAAACAGGCCATCAGTCACTGCAAAGGCTTAAATTAGTACATTAAAGTAATGATCTAAAAGAAAAAGTGTTCATATTTAGAAATATAATCATTCATTTGAATATATAACAATGTCATATTGGTGTGTGCTTATTGAATTATGATATCAATGTAGCAACTTTAATGTGTTTTGGGTTGTGGGCCCAATTGTAATTATAAAGAAGTCTTGAATTAAAGAAAGTTTGCACTGAAGAGCAATCAGTATAACAATAGTTCAATTACAAGTGAAATCTGCAGCCTCGGTTTTAAAAGTTTGCTTTCAATTGTACAGATTCATTTTTTTAAATGAATGTGTTTAATAAATGACCTGACCAGGCTCACATAAAAACTTCTGGATGAAAATATCTTTGGGAAATATTTCCTGCTGGAGCGGTAGCACAGCGGTAAGGCGTTTGCCTTGCGTGCAGTCAGCCCGGCTGAACCAGGTTCGATTCCTCCACCCCTCTCGAAGAGTCCAGCAAACTACTGAGTATCTCACGTGCAGGGCAAAGCCTGGCAAGCTACCCATGACGTATTCAATATGCCAAACACAGTAACAACAAGTCTCAAAATGAAGACGCTACAGGGCCCGCTAGAGCAAATTGATGAACAATGGGAGGACAGTGTTTGTTTGACAATTCTTAAAATATTATTTGCATGCAAATTTTAATATTTATATTTAGTGAATATATGGTTATTTATTTACAAGATATGTACCCCTTGGAAAAGATAATATTTCTGCACAGACGTTGCCTACTCTTAAACTGCCTGAGAAAAGCTCTCTGATAAATTGAATATAGTCTTCTTTTTCTGTTTTTTTGGGGGTCACACCCAGCAATACACAGGGGTTAGTCCTGATTTTGCAATCAGAAATTACTCCATATGGTGCTTGGGGAACCATATGGGATGGTGGGAATCAAACCCGGTCGACTGCATGCAAGGTGTGCAAGGCGTGTATGACCCTACCCACTGTGCTATCACTCTAGCCCCTGAATATAGTCTTTTTAGTATAGTTTATTGATAAATGTTTCATTATCATATAACAGAGTGGAGTAGCAAAAGGAGCCCTGTTAATACCACAATCATGTCTAAAAAGTGAACATTTCTGACAATGTAAAAATACTTGAAAGGAAAAGTATTACATTTGATATTTGCTTTAATCTATTCCTTTAATGTCTTTGTTCAGTTATTTGTGTGCGTGTGTGTGTGTATGAGAGAGAGAGAGAGAGAGAGAGAGAGAGAGAGAGAGAGAGAGAGAGAGAGAGAGAGAGAACATCCATGCATATTCTTGGATCACAGACTCTGAAATTCTCATATTAGTAGATGGAAATTTTAATAACCAAGTTAACTTAGATTCAAGGCTTTGTTTTTGCTTCTGCAAGACAAATGATTTTCTACATTTTCTTATTGCCTGCAAGTCCCCAAATTTTATATAGAGAATTTAACTGTGTTCAATCACATATACTTGCCAAAGAAACTCAAAAACACATTGTACATTACACATTACAATGCATATTCTCAAAACTTTCTCCTTGGAGCATCTTTTGGAATGCATTTGCCAGAGACAAAGCCTGAAGACACTTTCTAAGGGGGAAGTGAGGTGAGGGCTCTGAGTGCCTGGTCATGACTTTGGAGTCTAGAGGTGTTTGGTTCTCTTCTTTTGATAGCCTGCTCCAATGCATATTGAATGGTAGGGAAATAAACTCAAGAATAATTGGTAGCCTGGCATTGAAAATCTATTTTATTTTATTTTTTATTCTATTTTACTTTGCCTTCAATGTGTATAATTAGAAGAACCATTGGAAAAAGTTGTCAGATAATTATAATCAGATCCAACTAGAATGATATAAAACAATAAATATTTATTCATTTTGTATTTTCACAGGATCTATAAATATGTATTCAAAGTTTGCTTATTTTTGTTTTGTCTTGCTTACAAGAATATAAACTTCAGGCAAATACAGACATAGTCTGCCTTTGATTATCACATTATACTTTGCACCATTAACTGCTTAGACAATAATAGGCACCTGGTAATCACTGGTGAATAAATGAATACCAGGTACTGAAATATATGTTGGGTGAGTGCTAATGATAAAAGTAGAGTGATAAATTAAAGTCTAGCTGAAGGAGTGAAGGTAGGAAAAACAAAATAAAAGTAGTTCTATGAATGAATATTTAGAGATAGTTGTGCTAAGTGAGATTGTTAAAAGGATATTTTTCAAATTTTAAAAGTATTGTTCTTTAAAAGCCAGGGTCACAGACCAATGGAACAGGGCAGAATAGCTGTACATGCAACTCCAAATGTATGAACATTTAATCTTTGTTAAGGGAGCAAGAAATGTGAAGTGTAACAGGGAAAGCTTCTTCAACAAATGGTGCATAACTGGACAACCACATGAAAAAACCGAGGCTTAGACCTCGACCTAACACAATGCACAAAAGTCAGATCAAAATGGATTAAAGACCTCAAAATCAGGCCAAACTTCATAAGATACATTGAAGACAAGGTCGGCAAAACCCTCCACGATATTGAGGCTAATGGTATCTTCAAAGACGACACTCCAATGACCAACCAAGTGGAAATAGAGATAAACAAATGGGACTATCTTAAATTAAGAAGCTTCTGCACCTCAAAAAGATACAGTGACCAGAGTACAAAGACAATCTACAGAATGAGAAAGGATATTTACCCAATACCCATCTGCTAAAGGGTTGATATCAAGGATATACAACACACTGGTTGAACTCACAAGAAGAAAACATCTAACCCCATCAAAAAATGGGGTGATGAAATGAACAGAAACTTTCTCAAAAAAAAAATCCGAATGGCTAAAAGGCATATGAGAAAATGCTCTAGATCACTAATCATCAGGGAGATACAGATCAAAACAACAATGAGATATCATCTCACACCACAGAGACTGGCCCACATCCAACAGAACAAAAGCAACCTGTGTTGGTGTGGATGTGGTGAGAAAGGGACTCTTCTTCACTGCTAGTGGGGAATGCCGACTGGTTCAGCCCTTTGGAAAACAGTGTGGACGAATCTCAAAAAATTAGAAATTGAGCTCCCATTTGACCCAGCTATACCATTGCTGGGAATATATCCCAGAGAGGCAAAAAAGTATAGTCGAAATGACATTTGCACTTCTATGTTCATTGCTGCACTACTCACAATAGCCAAAATCTGGAAAAAACCCAAGTGCCTGAGAACAGATGACTGGTTAAAGAAACCTTGGTACATCTACACAATGGAGTACTATGCACAAATCAAAAATCAAATCACAAATCATCCTGTTATTCGTCGATTGCCTCAAGCAGGCCCCAGTAACGTCTCCTTCATCATAGCCCTGAGATTATATTCAAGGCTCTTTAAGAGAATGAGATCCATCATTGTTACTGGTATTTGGCATATTGGGTACGCCACGGGGAGTATGCCAGACTCTGCCGTGTGGGCAGGCTACATTCGGTAGCCTGCCAGTTTGTCCAAAGTAGGAATGAGAAAATAAGATGTCATAATAAGATGTCGCGCGGCCGCATTCGCAGCCACGCGGTTCCAGGAGCTGGTTTTTATAGTCTCTGAGTCTTGGCCGCTGATGGGATTACATGGTGCAGGGGGCCAGTTGGTGGGTGTGACCCCCGCCTACTGGAATTTGGAGGATCTGGGTGGAGGATGCTCGGCCCTGATCTGAGTAGGCTTGGAGATCTCGGCCCTGGAACCCGCGTGGCTTTGTCCCTCTGCCAATACCTTCATGTGTGCGGAGAGTGGTCTCAGCATGGTGGTGGCATGCAGCTGTTAGAAAAGATGAAGTCATGAAATTTACATACAAGTGGTACTACATGGAAAGTATCATGCTAAGTGAAATGAGTCAGAAAGAGAAGGACAGGCATAGAAAGATTGCATTCATCTGGGAAATATGAAGTAACAAAATGGGAGACTAACACCCAAGAATAGTCGAGATAAGTACCAGGAGGTTCACTCCATGATTTGGAGGCCAGCTGCACATGCTGGGGAAGAATGCAGCTCAGATAGAGGGGAGGCACCAAGTAAAAAGTGTTGGGAGGATCCTCCCAGAATGAGAGATGCATACTGAAAATAGACTATAGTCCGAACATGATTGCCACTCAATGCCTATTTTGCAAGCCACAGCACCCAAAAGGAGAGAGAGAACAAAAGGGAATGTCCTGCCACAGGGGTGGGGTGGGATGGGAGGGGGAGGGATGCTGGGTGCATTGGAGGTGGGGAATGGGCACTGGTGGAGGGATGGGCACTCAATCATTGTATAACTGAAACGCAAGCACAAAAATTTGTAAGTCTACAACTGTACCTCATGGTGTTTCACCAATAAAAATTTTTGAATAAGTATTGTTCTTTATTGATAGTAAAACTTTAACACTACCATAAACTGTGCAGTGTATAATACTCAATTTTAGAGAAAAAAAGATAAAGGAGAATGGTAATGAAAATGGAGTCTGATATTTCTGGCAGTTTACATTCTAGAATTAAGGGTGTTAATTTGAATGTCATTATCCATGATGACCTATTAACATAAAAGGACTTTAGAAATTGTGGGTGGTTTTAGTTAGGAGGTATTATAGCATTCAAGATGTAGATGTCCCAGCATGAGTTTTCACACAAAACTCCAGAAGGAAACCTTTAATGATTCCTAAATTCAAAATATGTTTGTGAATGTATTCATCTCCACGTTTATCCAAGATGTTTCATACTTAGACTAAAGTTTAGTTTTCTATCTCCCTCTTCTCTTGTAACAAGAGCTACATACCTTAAAGTATAAAGAAAAATTTGCTTTTTATGATCATACAGAAAATTTGGTTTACTAAAATCACTTACACTTGCAGCAACTAAAGAAACTTATGAATTAATAACATTATAGGAAACATTCAGTTCTAATAACAGGCATAAACTATGCTGTTTGACACTTTTACAACCTTCCTTGTATTTATTCAACTCTGTTTCATCATGAATTTCTGAAAATTTTGCAAACTAAGATTTTTGAAAGAAGTACATTACAATCATTCTCATTGGAGAAGGTGCCCTCTCTGTTAGAAAGTTTTAAAAGTAACCTTTTCAACTGAAATGTGTTCCAGATCATTTAAAATATTTTGGATTTCATATTTTGATTATATAAAAACTTTGTGAAAACATATATCACATAAAATATAATCATAGGGAGGCTTTCCTTCCTTAGTTGAGCTTTATAATATGGCACCGCAATGTTGTACTTAAACCTACCAGTTTGGTGGTGTTTTCTTGTTGTCCAGATCTCATTGAGTGTCCATTCCGAAACATGCCATGTACCAATAAATATCTTAATTTTTAATCAAATACTTCCCTAGAATTATTATTTTTGATGCAGTCTTTGTGTTTTTATTTATTAATTTTTATTTTTGTTTTGGGCTGGAGCGATAGCACAGTGGTAGAGCATTTGCCTTGCATGCAGCCAGCCTGGTCGAGCCGGGTTCGATTCCTTCGCCCCTCTCAGAGGGCCCGTAACAGACTACGGAGAGAATCTCGCCTGCGCGGCAAAGCCTGGCAAGCTACTCGTGACATATTCAATATGCCAAACACAGTAACAACAAGTCTCAAAATGGAGATGTTACTGGGCCAGCTCGAGGAACTCGATGAACAACAGGAGGACAGTTCTTTTGTTTTAATTTTGTTTTAGTGGTGCTACGGGGCTATTCCTGTCTCTGTGGTCAGGTGTGCACACTAGCTGTGCTCTGGACACATTATGTCATACTTACGGTTCAAAACAGGGTTGGCTGCATGCAGGGCTAATACCATACCTCCTATATTGTCCTTCTAACACTTGTATTTTATGATAAAATATTATGGAATTTATGGAATTTGTCTTTTAACTTCCCAACCTTTATTCATAGAGCTTCCATTGCTTAAGTTCATAGAGTACTGCATATTTCTTATGAGGTGTTACCAAAAGATTTCCTAAGTGCTTTGGCAAACGGCTTTAATACTTTAGCTTTAATATTTCACAATATTTATGGAATATTAACTTTGTGCTGGAATCTATACATAATTTAAAAATTATAAATATCCCATTAAATAGCTATGATTTTTCTTCTTAATTTATACGTAGTGAATATGGTGATTATAGAGATACAGCAATTTGTCAACAGCCATACATTTAGCCAGTATATAACAAAACTGGTATCTAGCCAGAATTATCTGATTCCAGTATAAGAAAGCATAAGGACTATGGCATGAATCAGTGGATCCCACCGAGGAGAATTTTTCTTACATAATTAATGAATTAACTGGTCAATCAGTGAAGAGGTTAATTAAAATGCATTGAGTCCAAAAATGTTTTAATAAAGTATATTCAGCATGAGAAAATGTCAGGAAAAATTACTGAGGAATGTGCTAAATTCCTAATTTATGGGTTACTAATCTTTTATCATTTCACATTTTAGTTTTTAACTTTAAAATAGGTAAATCATTGTGCATACTCATATGTAAGAAATGCAGTCATACTACATTTATTTTCCTTCAAGTATTCAAAGTCTGAATGCACATGCAATCTGTTTTGGATTTAATTCTATTTTATGTTTTATATTTAACTATATTTTATTTATGATAAAATATTATGAAATTTATGGAATTTGTCTCTTAACATCCCAACCTTTATTCATAGAGTTTCCATTACTAAGTCATATGAATTATGTAAGTTGGGATGGGCCTGTGCTGTCAGTATTGGAGCACATACCTTGCATGTATGAGGTCCTGAGTTTCATTCTTGGTGCCGCATGCTCTCCAGCAGTAGCAGTACATCCAAATAAATGCTGTGAGTTAATGTTTACGTCAATAAGTGAAATTATTATGTGAAATTCAAAATTCAGTAATTTCTAGCAAGCTTGTTTTTATTTCACAAAACATCTTGGAAATGTCATAGAATTTTTCACTATATAAATTGTTCAGTTGGTTACTTATTTGCCTTGTAATTCAGTTATAGATCTTAATATAGCTAAGAGGAAGCGACTGCAATCTACTGTCAAGGAAATAAAATAATATCATGTGGTAAAGTGAAACTACAAGATAATGAAAATATAACTAATTTAACATGTATTTCTACCCATGCATATTTTCTCTGGCTGGAATGATAGCACAGCGGTAGGGCATTTGCCTTGTGCGCATTGTGCGCAGCCAGCCCAGCCAAGCCAGGTTCAATTCCTCCACCCCTCTCGGAGAGCCTGGCAAGCTACCGAGAGTATTCAATATGCCAAACACAGTAACAAGAAGTCTCACAATGGAGACGTTACTGGGCCCGCTCAAGCAAATCGGTAAACAAATGGGAGGACAGTGCATATTTTCTCATTCAGAACCTTAACGACTATTTTCCTTGCCATTTAAAAATTAAGTTAAATTCTACAAGAGTTCTTTTGATGCAGTTTTCCCAAAAGTTAAATATTTAATAATTTTAAAGGAAAATCTTATTCTTCCCATGTAAAGTCATATTTGTCCAGCGCTATAAGAATTTATGTATCTTTTAGTTTATTTTGGGCTGGAGCGATAGCACAGCGGTAGGACATTTGCCTTGAGCACAGCCAGCCCGGCCGATTTGGGTTCAATTCCTCCACCCCTCTCGGAGAGCCCGGCAAGCTACCCAGAGTATCTTACATGCACGGCAAAGCCTGGCAAGCTACCCGTGACATATTCAATATGCCAAACACAGTAACAAGTCTCAAAATGAAGACATTACTGGGCCGGCTCGAGCAAATTGATGAACAACGGGAGGACAGAGACAGTGACAGTTTATTTTGTTTTTATTCTGAACTAAAATTTTTTAAAAATCCTTTTTATTGTGAATGAGCTATTCTGAATTAAGATTTTACAGTGATAAAAACTTTCAAATTATCATTAGCTCAACACTTTAAGTGTTAGCTAGATCTTATATAGCAATGAAGAAGTTCTTCTATCATCAACATGACTAAGGATTTTAAAGAATCTTTTTTTTGTATTTAAAAAATCTGGAGATGTTTTCTGCTTGTGGTAAAATTTGTATGTCACTCATGTTTATTTTATTCAGAGCATTAAAAAGTAGAATATGTTGCAATTTAATTTACTGCTTTAGAATATTAGATTGTAGAAAATTAGATTGTATATTAATTATAAAAACAAAACACTTTTTAGTATAACCACTACTAAAAAGTGTTTCTTTTAATATAGGATCCAAAGAGGGAGTCACTATCACTATCACTATCACCTTGTTGTTCATCAATTTGCTCGAGTAGGCACCAGTGACGTCTCCATTCGTCCCTGTCACATGTTAGTATAGCCCGATGGCATATTAGGGCCCCTTCAGAGTCAGGGAAATGAAGACTATCATTGTTCCTTTCGGCATATCGAGTATGCCACGGGTAGCTTGCCAGGCTCTGCCATGTGGGTGGGATACTCCCGGTAGCTTGCTGAGCTCTCTGAGAGGGACAGAGGCTTTTGGGGCAGCCTCTAATCACCTTTACAGGTGTTCACAGTCAGGCATATATGTGGGCAGGACACTCTTGGTAGCCTGTCGGGTTCTTTGAGAGTGAGAAATAGACAATAAGAGTTCCGGGATGTTGTTTTTACAGTCTCTGGATCCTGGCCGTTGATTGGGTGACACGGCAGTTCATGGGTGTAACTGTCTAGCTACTGGAATATGGAGGATCTGAGTGGAGGAGGTCCAGTCCCTAACCGAGCAGGCTTGGAGATCTCAGCCCCGGTTCCTGCACACCTGGGTTCTTCTGCCAGTTCCTTCATGGTAGAGGCTCACCCAAGCATGTAGAGAGTGGTCTCAGCATGGCTATGGCTGGGTCCTGGAGGTCGTCAGCTGCCGCGGTTCTGCTCTGGGTGGGGAGGGAAACTCAACCCGCCTCCTTCCAAGGGGCCCCCGCGAGGACAGCCAGGTGCGGGGGCAGGAGACTCTGCGTTGTTCTCTTCCGGGAGCTTTGTTTTATAGTCTCTGGATCCTGGCCGTTGATGGGGTGATGAAGAGAGGGAGTATATTAATATAATCTCTACAGCACTATTTCTTGGATTGAAGTTCTGGATCTTCATTCATTAGTTAGCTAACCATTTGGAAAATTTATAGCACTGTTTTCTCTTTGGACTTTGGGCATTTCAGGGATTTTGTTTTATTTTTAAAGTATTATTTAATAAAGCATAGGTCACATATTTACAATAGTGCTGACATTTATGGTTTTGTTATACATTACTTCCTGATCTCATCACCACCAAAGAGCCCAAGACCTTTCACTTCATCAGTTCCCTGCATCCAATCTCTCTCTTGGTAGCCTCAGTTTTATAACTCAAGGCCAAAATTGCTTTAAGTTTTTCTGTGTTATTTTTCTCTTTTTTAAATACCCACACTTATGTAGTAGAAATAATTTAAGTAGAAGATGAGTTCATCTATTTTAAATAATTAGAAAAAAAGCAAAAAACATGAAAAATATTAGTAAGCATCACCTAATGTGACTCAATATAAAATTTTTCATCAACTGAAAAGCAGAAGATGCTGAAATATGGAAAAAGTACACAAAATTACGATAGTGTATTCATATCAAAAGTGATGGATGAATTCCAGTTTGAAATGTTAAAAATGGTAGAACAATCATACAGTTAAAAAAATAATTAATATATGTAGGTGTTTGGATATTTCACTATGTTTTATGTTCTTATTTCTAAAAAAAGCTTAATGCCTTCAACATCTCAAGAATTTTAAAATTAGATTATAAAACTTCAACATTATTAAAATCTATGTAAAAGTGCACATTAGCATCTAAAGGGAAAATTTAAATGAAAATAAAACAGATTTCAAACTTATGTGAAGATAAAAGTAAGAAGAATACTTAAGTTTTTGAAAATAACCTTTTAAGGAAAAATTTCATTGTGTATCTTTATGTTCTTAATTACTTTTTAAAAAAGAGGAGTTTGAAGCAATGTTATTTACCTGTATTTTAGCTTTTAGAGTTAAACGCACAGAATTCATAATAGCATTAATCATTGAAGGAAAGAGCATCTTTTACAGATTTAAAATTTTATTGTGTGTTTCTTTGAATTACTTGCTATTTTTAGAAATATTACTGTTAAGCAAATATTTTAATTATAATTTAATTATATTTTAAAATTTTAGTCATTTTATGATTTGTAATGAATGATGAAGAAAAAGTTTCCTTTTTTCTTCGCCTTTTAGAAAATATTCTACTTTCAATGCTTGTACAAATGAATTTCATTCTTTCTCTTACTGATTTACATTGTACTATGTTGTACAGTAGCACTGTCCTCCCATTGTTCATCAATTTGCTTGAGTGGGCACCAGTAACCTCTCCGTTGTGAGACTTGTTGTTACTGTTTTTGGCACATTGAATATGCCACAGGGAGCTTGCCAGGCTCTGCTCTGCAGGCGGGATACTATCGGTACCCAAGAGGGATGGAGGAATCGAACCTGGGTTGGCCACATGCAAGGCAAACACCCTACCCATTGTGCTGTTGCTCCAGCCCAACATTGTACTATAACATTTTTTTTCAAAATTACTTATTCCTTAGCACAGCAGGTAGGGCGTTCGCCTTACAAGCGGCCAACATGGCCGACCCGAGTTCGATTCCTCCGCCCCTCTCGGAGAGCCTGGCAAGCTACCGAGAGTATTCGATATGCCAAACACAGTAACAACAAAGTCTCCAATGGAGACGTTACTGGGCCCGCTCGAGCAAATCGACGATCAACGGGAGGGCCTTTACCTTACCTTTACTTATTCCTTAATCTGGGAATCCAGTGCTGCTTTTTTAATTATAATAAGAAATGAAAAGAAAGAAAATTAGATGAAGGGTGAAGATACATATATATGAGAGAAACTGCAAAATATGTAGTTGTCAGAGAGATTAAAAAACTAGAGTTTTTAAACTTTATGATGTTAGCAGAAATAATCAATAATCAGGTGTTTTTCTTTATGTTTCATGACACCAAAGGGACTGAAGAAGCTACCACTGATTGTAAAGTAGTAAATATGCTTTTACTTTTTTCTCTTTAGCAAGTACGATTTTTTCATTTTAAAGAAAATTACTACCAGAATACATCTTATAACTCCCAAAGCAAATAAAAATGTCTTAAGAATTCTCAAATGACCCTAATATTTTGACTCATATTTAAGTACTATTTCCTAAGGTTGAAAAAACCCTTGATCTTATTCATCTTCTTTAACATGGAACTGTCTTGGTTTTGTTTCTTCTTTTAAAATTTCACTGGCTTGCATCATATTCTATTCTTTTATTTTCAATTTATTCTTCAGTTTATCTCCTTTAGGGTGCGGTTGTGATTTCTGAATTCTCCTTTTAGCGACTCTTAAGCATTTTATACTTTAGCATTCTAGATATCAGAGACTTCTCCACCTGCAACTCCTTTCAATTCAAGTTGATTTCAACATTTCTTTGTACCTACTGCAGCAATATTATTAGTATAGAACAGCAGATAAGTGAGCATCAGTTGTAGCTTTTACTCACACAAAATTAAAACAATAAAGAAATCGTCCCTTAGAATATTAAGAAAGGCTAATATTCACTTGAGGAGTTATCTTTAAATATTTTGAACTTTAAGTCAATTACCAACATCTTGTCTGTCATATTCAAGCTGAATTTTCAATATTGCCAAATGTGAGATATAAGGCAGTAAGCCACATGCATTTTCTTCATGCCCAAAAAACCGATGATACATTTATGTAACAGGTTTGAGGGGACTAATTATGTCAAGTAAGAAAAAGTAGGTAGATATGCCTGACATTTCTTGGAAAGTTCTTGATTAAATGTAAGAAACCCAAATGCAGTTAGCTTTTCATTTAATCAAGTAGTGTTTCCAGTATAACTGAATGGCTATTGAAGCCTTTATATTCAGTACTTCTTCTTAAATGCTTCACTGAATGTTTAATACTTTGGCATCTGAGTTTGCAGCTCCTCTTAAAGGGGTCTTTCATAAAACTTGGGACAGAAATCTGCTCTAGACTACCACATGGAGACTTGTACAAAAGAGAAACAAATTACAAATGCTTAGTGTTAAATTACTTGCTTAAATTTTCTCTCTCCATCCCCCGCCTTTTTTTGAAGGATTTATCACTGGCCTATTTTATGGAGCCTAAAGATTTGACAATGTTATATTCACATTAAACATCTTATAATAAGTAAAAGGAATAGTGAATTAGTCTTTTGAAATTAACCAGAGATATTTAGGCAGGGTAATAAAATGACATATTTAACATACTCTAAATCATCTTACTTCACAAACTTTTAAATTGCATAAATCAATTAGTCCACTGGTAGCTGTTGTGAACAGTCTTTGTTTCTGCTATCTTCTAGACTTTAATATCATATGCTTTATCTTCCATGCAGTATTGTCTAATAATGGGAAGAAATGGGCTGTGGGTCGAATTCAGCCATTTACATTATTCTGATGTTGAGAACATTGTGGCTAAGAAGGATTGTTATCTGTAAATGGGGTTAAAATTTATTCCTCTTCTGTTTCATAGGTTTATTGCAATCCTTGAATGACACAGTGTTTGCTTTTAAATTCTGGTGAGTTTATATTCATCAGAGATTATTGTAACTACAGATTAATTGATGTAATCATGTTCAGATGAATCTTCAGTATTTGGCTGGGTGCCATGAAGGGTTAGTTCCTTTTTATAGTCATACACTACCTTGCAGATGGTCTCTGTCAATCACCAAAAAAAAAAAATGAGAATACATGGGTGAATTCTTAAAACACCAATTCATTCAATGAAGACCTACCAAAAGCCTTAGCTGTAAACACGTTTTTATTACAGAATTTGAGTGCCTTGTCCATCATGGCACAGTTTAAAGGCTAAGAAGAAAAATTAGAAAAAATAATAATTTGCCTTGCACGTAGCCAACCCAGGTTCGATTCCTCTGCCCCTCTCGGAGAGCCCGGCAAGCTACTGAGTGTATCTCGCCTTCACAGCAAAGCCTGGCAAGCTACCCATGGTATATTTGATATGCCAAAAACAGTAACAAAAAGTCGCACAATTTGTTGTGAGATGTTACTGGTGCCTGCTCGAGCAAATCGATGAACAATGGGAGGACAGTACTACAGAGTATACATATTTCTTCAGACTGCAATCCACTATATTAATTTTGGCTCTCCTAAAATTCGACTCTCTACTTATAATAAATCTTTAGTGATCAACACAAATATTTTAGCTAAGTCTAATCATCTAAAATTACTAGATATCATAGAATTAGATTAATTGATAAAAATAAATTATTGTTGCCAAAATTATACTTTTTCCATGTGTTTGTAGGAAGTATCTGAGGGTCTTGTTTCAAAATATATTTGAAAACATCTATTAACTTTTTAGATCTTAAAATTTAGGTTAAAAGTTTTTAGTTGATTATTATTATTAAGAGCCTAGCAAGCAGTACTTAGGGAGCCAGGGCCTTTCCTGGAGATACTCTGCTAACCAAGCAGGCACTTGAAGCTGACACCAAACAGTCTTGGGATGCACCAGGATCTCCCTGGTGGTTCTTCGGGATATTCAGGGCTACACCTGGTGGTATTATGAGGATAGGGACATCCTTTAGTGTATATTGAGCTGATGTCCTTGTGTATCTGTGTCTCTCACTCATGAGATGCCTCCTTGACCCTTGAGCACATTTGTTTTAAAAGAAAACACTTCATTTTTGTTCTATGCAATGTATACAATCACAAGTTGATGCTAAAGTTTGATGATGGAAAGTAGACTAGAGGTAATATATTTTTCCTATTATTTTGAGCCACTCTAATTTTGGCTTAAAATGTATGTGTACAACTCTTATACTATACAACTGAAGATGGTTTACAATGTATGATTGTTACAATATGCATCTCTTTAAGGGAGAAAAGGAAATGTGACTAATTTTAGAAGATATGGGGGTCATGCATCTTTATTTTTGACCATTAACAGGACACCTTATCACTGCACATTAGCTTAAAGAATAGAATATTCTCAAGTCAGGGTAGAAATTTGAAAATATTTGAATACATATTGGCTCAAATAATTATTGTAGTTATTCTGTTCATGAGAATGAATATCTGATATATTTGTTTTCAGGATAATTAATTTCATGTTTTGTTTTTAACAAAATGTTGAATTTTCTAATAATTTTAATCATGCAGTCATAGGTTTATCTTATTCTAACCACTCATCTATTTGGCAAAAGAAACATTATGTTTTTGAAGTAACTTACATGTCCTCATGAGAGAGGTAATAATTATTCCTCACTTGGCAAACATACATTTCAGTCAAGTAGTAGTGGAATTCTCCTGATAACCTAAAAACAGATCAATCAGTGAGACTCAATAAAATATGGTTTCCATATTGTGCTCTTTATCCTAAAGCATTAGCACCATAGTGAGTGTATGATGTTGTACAGACCTTCCACTGTGATCACCTACACTCAGATAGGAATAGGCAATATGCATCTCACATCATCTTAAATTCAGACAAGGAACCTAGAATCAGCAGTGAAAAATGTATTACTTATCTAACTCTTAGGACCTACAGTGGTAGACTGTATTGAATCCTCTTGGTTTGTATGTTCTTTAAGCATAAGATTTACTTAAATCTGTGCTACTGCATGTATACACGGTGTGTGCGCACACACACACATACACACACACACACGCACATGCATATGATTAAGTCAGCCTTTTCTTCTTCCAATCCTTTCCGTCAGAGAAGGATATAGTCTTGGTGAAGCAACATATTCATCAAAATAAACGTGACAAGAACCAGAAGTATAGATGACTTTTTGAAGAGTCTTTGCTAAGTCTCTGTCAAGTCACATCCCCTCCCAAGGGTGTAAGTTCAGAGAAAAGAATTTTGCTTCAAGAAATAATACAAACAGGAAACATGTAAATGTCCCTTACAGCAAGGTAAACCTTGATTATGGCATGTGATATTTGTATTTCTTCCTTCTGTTCCCTGACAGAAGTAGCATAAGAATTGTTTTGTTTTGTTTGGGGTCCACACCGAGTGGTGCTCAGAGTTACTCTTAACTCTGCTCAGGTATCAGTGCTGGTGGAGCTTGGGGACCATATGTGGTTCCAGGAATCAGGATGAAACCCAGGTTGGCTACGTGTAAGGCAAGTGCCGTAGCTCACTGTACCATCTGGCCCCAACAATGCCCATATGATATCAAAATGTTACTGAAGTTATATTAGAAACACATTTTCATCACTACATTTGATTTAATCATGGAGTCTTCTTATTTGACTTAAATACTCAATCAAACATAAGGACGTTCAGAGGTGTGGCATGACCAGAAATGTTGATAAGAAGTAAAAGAGTAACATCTTAATGTGAAAACTTAGAAGTGTAATTCTAATTTTAGTGTGGCATATGCTTACATTAAAATTTTTCTATCATTAGATTGTATTAGACTGTTCAACCAGTAGCCATCAAATAACCCTTACCAAAAATATAAGGAGAACCAGTTATTTGAATTCTCATGGAATTGACTACATTTTCAGAAGTCCTCAGTTCTACTAATGGTAGATAGTATACAGATTGAAGGGGGAAAATGCAGATAGCTCTAGTGCATGAGCTTTAGCATGTAAAAACCTTCTTGGGGATGGTGGTGGTGACTGAAGTAGTATTGACAAATCCAGATCTGTATTTTATTTTTCTGGCTATGTCAGTGTGGAGGATAAGTCTGACTTGTGCTCAGGGGTCATTCTCAGGGATGTGAAGGATGAGGTTGTTGATCATGTATCAAATCAAATCCAATCATCCACATGCAAGGCAAATGTTTTAACCACTGTGCTATCTTCTTATACCACTGCCAAATATGTATTTTAAAACACTCACTAGATAATTCTCATAAATGCTAAAATTGAACCAGCACTGACCCACACATTTTTCCCTTCCAATAAGGATTTGTATACTAATCGCAACTACATTCTCACATAAATTGAAAGGTTTGGTTATGAATTACAAGAAACTGACCATTTGGTTTGCCTTTTTTTTTTTGGTCTATTTTGTCTATATGATATGATTTTTTTGTCTATAGGATAAGAATAATAGAAATTACCATTTCTCACTCTCTCCATGTATAATATATATCTATATCATACCGAAGGGTGTTACCTATACCTTTAAAATAATGTATTTTAGTTTTTTTTAGCATTATATAATTCATTACAAGAGGAGCCATATTGTATTTTTTTTTCTTTTTGGATCACACCTGGCGATGCACCGGGGTTACTCTGGGCTCTGCACTCAGGAGTTACTCCTGGCGGTGCTCAGGGGACCATATGGGATGCTGGGAATCGAACCTGGGTCGGCCGCGTGCAAGGCAAATGCCCTACCCGCTGTGCTATCTCTCCAGCCCCAATATTGTATTTTTCTTCACTGGCAATCCTAACCACAGTTAATTTATTTATTCAGTGTTTATACACAGGCCTTAAATAATGACGATACTGTAACTGAATTTCCGTGTAGGTAGCTGATTTTTCAATTGAAGGTGAGACCATTTTTAATCTGTTCAATTACTGATCAGTAAGAGTGAGGAGATGTGAATTCTATTGATGAGTTTCTTTTAAAAATTCTGTCACTTACTTTTTTCATTTGAAAAAGTCTTTAGGTTGGAAGAGACTACCAGCATATCCTCTTCATATTTTTAAGTTGTATTTTTTAAATTTTAGCTTTCTGGATGCCTTGAAGTTACATGAATCTGTGTATATGTAAATATAAACAAATATATAAAGATAAAGTTTATATAAATATTCATAACAGAGTAAAACAATGTGAGTACAAGTATAAGAAAATATTTGGGTGAAAAGTATAAAAAGTCAGTTTTCAAAACTTTTAGTGATAGGTATTTACTATTTTGAAAAGAAAGTTTTCCTGTGATATCAAGAAATTGTCTTTTTATGAGGAATAATTATAAGACACTGTGTTCTTTTGAAGTTTTAGAAATTTTTATTGAGCAGCATGGAATAAAGTCTATTTGAACATGACATGCCCAAATGGCACATCAAAAATGTCAAGCTGTTTTACATTTCAGTTTGAGTAATAAAAATTGTTCTTTTATATATTCAATATAACATCTTAACAAAAAAAGAAATCTGATACGGAGATCTTTAGAAATTTGAAGTGTTTAATATCACTGAGTTTGTTATTCATGATTGCGGCTTTGTCTTCTGGAATCTTAATTATGGAACATTATTTCATGTAATTTTATTACAGATTGTATTATTTTTGTCATATTGTGCTACAGCTACACTGAGCAGGAGTCCCATGCATATTAAACTATGAAAAATACTCACAAATCAGATATAGTGTTTTGGTTTATAGTACCTCATTTTTTTACCTACTAGAAAGTGATTTAGAAAAAGAGACTTTTCTAAATTATAAATTCAGTCTTCGAATTATTTTTTCTCAAAAACTTTTTTAGGACTTGCCCCCTATTGTATTATCAGTGTAATATTGCACTACATGAATTAAAGTGTGTGTCACTAAATAACATATGCATTGAATTAATATTTTGTATCTAAAGTATTCTTGATTTTATTTTGTAGTGAGAAAACCTACAGAATAATTTGTTTCAAAATGATTACTTTTAAGATTTTTTTTATTATATAAATTTATATAGGAGAAAGTGGTGTGTTACTGAAAACTGTGCAGAAGAAATTGTTCTGTTGAAAACAGAATAATGGAAAAAAGTAGATCATTCAAAGCTTCTTTGAACTTTGTTAATCAGAGTTGGTTTCAGTTAGAAGGTGATACTTGAAAAGCAATGAATAGTTCAACAAACATCCAAGCAAATATATGGAAGACGTCTTTCCAAAGAAATATACTAGGATAGGTGTTTAATAGGGATGAATTAGTTATTATAAGAATTAGCTACTTATTAATAATCAAGGGATAAATACATTGCAAAGAACTCAGACTCCTAAACATATATGATCCTAAAGATGACCATCAAAGTATTTAAAACTGCTCCTGTTAGACATGAGAGAAGACATTGATAATTACACAATAATTGTAGGACACTCTTAATACCCCTTTTGTACCACTGGATAGATACTTAAGGCAAAGACTCAATGAGGAAAGAATGACCTTGAAATAAGAAATGAAGACATGGACTTACCAGTCATATATAGGGTTGTTTACCACTCCCCCACTACAAAAAATTTGAGTATGCTTTCTCCTCCAGTGCATATGTGATATTCTCTAAGATAGACCACATCCTGGGTCACAAACCATATCTCTATAAAATGAAAAAGATAGAAATAATATCAACTATACTTTCATATCACAACGCTGTACAAATTCAAATTAAACTTAGAGAAATGGAAGGAAAACTAAAATACCTGGAAATTGAACAACTCTCTACCAAACAACCAGTGGATCAAAGAGGAAATCAGGGAGGAAGTTGGAAGACTCCTGGCAACAAACAAGAATAAAGATCCAGTTCACCAGGGCATATAGGGTTCAACAAAGGCAGTTTTAAGAGGAAAACTTATGAAAGTTTGGTATGTAATCTGTAATAATAGAAAAATGTAGGAAATAATGATAGATCAATTCATAAGCACCTGCTAACAGCTAGGTAATGCTTCAGAGAAGAGATAGACTGTATAGAGTTTGCCTTGAAAAATTTAGGAAATTTGGTAAGTCACAAAAGGATGAAGTCAATTTTTTCAGTGAGCGAATATCACTGAGCTTAAGGACCAATTCTCAATGTGTTTCAGTAGTGAACTGAAATACACTACTGAGATAGAAACTGACTTATTTATTGAAGCATAAACGATGTTAAGATATAAATGGGATATGTAAGTTCAATCAGATTTTGATCTATACACAACACCAGCACAAGAAACTACATGCTTATGTAAGTATATACCCTCAGTATATACCCTCAGTATATACCCTCAGTTTATACCCTCAGTAATATAATGTTGACAGTACATTTAATTAAGAAGTTTATAGCAAATATGTAAATATGGTCCTGAGTTCTAAAATTTGAATTTTTAAATGTTATATTAATATGGATGGCTAATTATTCTATGTGTTATTTAGGTTACATTATCTTTAGAGAACGTAAAGTATAAACATATATACATACAAATACAAAAGAGCATTTATGTTTATTGCTAACAAATATTAATTTCTCAGTTATTATTCTGGACATTATTAGTAAATCTCTAAGAGATGGAAAAGAACTTTTGAGGTAGTTGAGTCCCAAGTTAGATTACTTCTCTAAGGAATCATTGTTAATCTTACATTCAACTTTGCATAGAGATTTCCTAAATTCTATGCTGTAATATCAATATGAAGGAAATCATATTTCCTCTTGCCTCTAATTATACCACCTTCTGTGAATATTTCTTTTATAGAAAGGGTCTTGCCTAGATTATCTTTTTACTTTGAAAAATAGGTTAATTTAACCACAGTTTAAGGAAAATTGAAATAACTAATATGACACACAATTGGATATATATTAGAAAACAAATTATGGAGAACAGACTATACCGCCTACTCAAACTGAACTAGACGAGACAGAGTATAAAGGAACAGATACTGCAGCAATGAGAACACAGCTGTTTAGAATTCTACTGAAATGTATGAGACATTATTCATGGAACAAAGAAAGAAAACTAAAGAGAACAGCTTTAAAACAGCACCTCATGTTGCATATTTTACATATTTTAATCATATCGCACTTTCTTCCAAAATAGACTTGAGGACATTTATAACAAGATAATGTTACAATAGCACAAAAGAGAGAAGAGAGGGGTAGTGGTGGAATAATACCAGATTACTCATACTGGATTACTAATTCTGAGAATAAACTTTTACTTAGGAATAACTTTTGGTGTGTAATTTCTTACGCTCCACTTAAAGAAGAGAAACAATCCAAAGATACTGGAAAATTATGTTTTTGGTAATGCTAATTTTTCATTAAAAGAAGGAGCCCCAAAGTGGAACTTTCTTCATATATTTATTTGTCAAAAAAGCTTTTTTTTTTTTTGAAGTGGTTTAAGTAAAACGCAGCTTTACTAGAGATGACTTCAACACCTTTATCCCATAAATAAATACTAAAGTTCTAACTCTTCTCTGGCATCTGGCTGTGTTCTTGAGGTATGTAGATGAAATATCCTTACCCTTAAGGATCTCACAGGTAGTATAAATCTAATTGGGCAGTAAAAGCATTAAATGAGTTGTAATACATAATGATAGTCCAAAGGAATGAGTGATCAAAACAAAGAGAGAAAAATTAGAGAAATGTTAAATTGGTCTGAAATTATGAGCAGATCAAGGATTAAAATTAAAAGGTAGAACTTTTGTAAAATCTCAAGATAACAGAAAATGCATAGTTTTGTCTAGTTATCTGTGGTGATTTTTTTTCGAGACAATATAATTTGTGCAAACTGTAAGAGAATTAACTTGATAAAAATAATAATTAGAGGACTGAGTAGTTGGTTTGTTTTTGTTTTTCTCAGACTTTGAAAAATATAATTGACTTTATATACTTTTTTTCTGGTGGCATGTTTTTCCACTTAGGTAGTAGGATTGAGTCATCTCAAAATTATTATTATTATTATTATTATTATTATTATTATTATTAATGCTGCCAACAGGCCAACCCAAGTTTGATTCCTCCGCCCCTCTCGGAGAGCCCGGCAAGCTACCGAGAGTATCTCGCCTGCACAGCAGAGCCTGGCAAGCTCCCCGTGACGGATTCGATATGCCAAACACAGTAACAACAAAGTCTCCAATGGAGATGTTACTGGGCCCGCTCGAGCAAATCGATGATCAACGGGAGGGCCTTTACCTTTTACCTATTGCAACGACTGGTGATGCTCAGGGCTTACTCTTGGCTCTACACTTCTAAAAGGGCTTGAAGGATCACTTGGAATATTGGGAATGGAGTCTGGATTGGCTGTGTGCAAGACAAGCACCTTACTCCCTGTACTATTTCTCTGGTCTCTCAAAACATTTTTAGAGAAGTTGTATTGCTTTTGATTGTCGTAAAATAGGTACAATTTATTATTATTCCATTGTTTTCAAATGTACAGTTTAATATTATCAAATATATTTATGTCACTGCAATTCTACTCAAATAACATTTCCAGAACATTTCATCCTGTGAAATTGACTTTCTGTACAGTTTAAACCATTGTCCTTCCCCTTTTCTTTCCCCCACTGTCTCCCAGCCTTAATGTTGCCTCTTTGTTTTTAGATGTAATAACTTCTTTTAGGCGTCTCACTAATGACCGTTTAACAAAAAAAAAAAAGTGATTGTTCTAGATGAGTCTAGCCATAGCTTTCCTTCTTTCGGGAACTGACTATTCTTCCCAAATTCCTATATTCAAAATCCCAATGCCCAGAGTAATGGTATTCAAAGGGCCAAGGTAATTATAAGGTGATTGGAGAGGTAATTTATTCGTGGCTGTGTTACCTCATGGACCGGTAGCTAGTGTGCTGCTTCCGGCCTGTGACATAAACAACTGTCAAGTGCCAGTGGGAAACTAGAAATGAGGTTTTCCCCAGACACTGTAGGTCCCTGTGCCTTGATCTTAGACTTCCGAGTGTCTAGTACTATGCCTATGGATCATTACTATTTCTATTTCTACTTCTACTGTGGTTTAACATATTTATGTATTTTTAAAATGTTACTACTCCATCCTCTAAGTTACTATAGCATCTGTAGAGTATAGTTTCATGTCTTACTCATCAGCTTATCATTGGCAGAATAGCAGAATTTGGTCAGAAATAGCCTGCCAAGAGAACTCTAATAATATGCCAAATAATAAATATTTGTTGAAAGTCAAGCATGTAAACCCATATACTATCTGTCTGGCCTTTGTCTTATATATTCTCAGATAGGTTCATAAACTAAAGAATTATTTATTTGAGCCACACCAGAAAACCATACTTTGACTCTAGTGATAGCATGTCTCCCACTTAAGGGAAACTTGAACTACTTACTATAGTGTATTTCTCAGCCTTTCATATAAATTAATTTCCTTTTGAATCTTCCTAAGGAAGACTTACCAGGCTGTCCTTATCCTGTTCATGTGATGAGTATCTGAAGCAGTGCATGAGATCACCTCCATCACCACCACTAGTAACGCCATTACCATCATTGCTACCACTGTCTCCACCATTCTCTCTTTGTATTTTAACCCACTGCAATGATATGAATGAAATGGTTTGAAGTATAGCTCTAGTCTTGGCTAACACCCTTGGCTAGGTTTCCATTTTAGGTACTTTATTTTTCTTTGTTTACCCTTGGAGTACTTAGTATTACTCAGATTTGTTTTGCTGCTAGATCTTTCTTATAGAGGGGAATTCTTTTGAACTATACATTTTTGAAGATACCATGCAAATTAATTGCTTCAACATATTTCTAAAGAGTTAGTATAACTTAAATACTATTCTTGATCATTTCTGTATAATTACTATACAAAATATAAAATTTTGATTCCCTTGGAGGTTCAATTTTACAATTATCATTTGTTGTTTTTCTGTATTTTTTTTTTGGTTTAACTTCTATACACTATTAAAGATACAGAAAAACTTTTTTTTGGTTTTCTTTGAGACCATTTCTGGCTATGTTCACAACTTATCCCTAGCTCTGTGCTCCTGGATCACTCCTGGCAGTTATTTGGGAAACATAAGTGATGCTGGTGATTGAACTGGGTCAAAAGTATGCAAGACAAGTGCCCTACCATTGTACTATGTCCTGAGTCTTTAGAGGAACAAATTTTAATATTGTTTAATATTTCTTTGATCTAAAAGTTTTTTATCACTTCTCATAAATAAATGAATTAAGTATACATGTAATATGTATTTACATGCCATAAAGATTACTTTATTTAAAGTATGGGAATTCTGATAATTTAGTATTTTATTACTTAACTAAGACTCTTGAGGAACAAATAATATCAGTTTATGGAATACCTTTAAAAGTGCTTACTAAACCTGCTAAATTGGAGCCAGGGAGATTTCTCAAAGGGCAGGAGCACACACTTTGTATGTGACAACCTGGGTTTCAGTCTGCCACTGTATGGTCCTCTTTTCATTGATCCTGGAGTAGCCCTACAAAACCACTGGGGTGTTTTATTAAAAGAAAGAACTTAGGAAATTCTGGACTTATCATCTGCTATCTTTACATACAATTATGGTAAATTTATGTAAGGAAATAGTCCCAGTTTTATTGAATCGACATAGTTCATTTTCTCAACTATTCTATTTTATTAAATTGCAGGATCCTATGCTAAATAGGGTTAGTACTGCAATTTTAACCTTAATAACTCAAGAAAGTGAAATGATAGCATTTTTATAACTACATTCATTTACTTACATTTTTATACTAAAGCATACATTTAGAACACTAATCATCAATTCTGAAATTATTATAATCAATGGTGGACAAGTTAATGTTACTGAGAGGACCTCAACTTTCATATTCTCTGATTTGTTTTTAAATTTACAGCTTTAACAGTACACTAATGGAAAGATTTTACATTTAATTTTCAATTATTTATGATGCAGACAGAACAGAAAATAAAGGTGGTAGGTTGATAATGATTATTTCAGTGTTGTGACTATTTTATTTATGAACTTTAAAACAACCACCCAACTTTTAATCATTGTGCTTGATTTCAAAATTTTTCTGCTTATAAAATACTGCTGTTATTAATGCCTCAGTTCAATAGACCTTTTTAAACTTACGGACATAACCTATTCACGTGATAGCTATGAGTGAACACCTGCTACACATACTACAGTTAAATTTGATTTCCAAGCCCTAAATAACTGTTCTAGTCAGATTTTTTTTTAACAAATACTGAGTGAAATAATATGTATGGAAGTTCATTAGTTGTGCCTGTCAATGTCATTATAACAACACAAAAATAAGACCAGTGAAAATTCTGCCTTCATTTAGCACATTCCCATTAAATGCTATATATGTAAAGTGAAGTTATTGAAATATAAATGGATTTTAATTATGAATAAAATAATAACTATAAAAATTATGTTTCTTTAAGAGATCTTGTAGAATTATCTGTATTGACATGCAAATTATGCTGTTACTATAAAAAGTTTAGCATTATTAGAAAATAATTTTATATGTACTGCATAATACATTACACAAACTGTTTTATAATTTAATTCATCACCTGTGTTAAATCTTATAATACATAGTACATATATTGCTGTATATCAAATATAATGCTTTCTTAGTTTTAGTTGTTTAAAATGAATTTCTTCATTAGTTTAAATACATCACCTGGAAAATTAAGGAAAATGCACACACTCATGCCTAAAAGCCAAAGTTCAACTAAGTGTAGCACTGGTAGTTGTCTTCCCTGTGTGCTTTCATATATTGAAAACTGTTTTACTATTGAAAGAATATAGCTAACACTCTGTCGTATGCCTTGCCAAGACTTGGTTTTATAAATCTGTCATCTCCTAATAATGGCTTTTAACCTTATAAGAATCATAGAAACACATTTTTTCAGGGAGAGAGGACACACCTGGTGATGCTCAAGGTTTATTCCTGGCTCCATACTCAGGGATCACTCCTGGCATTGCTTAGGGGACTGTGTAGCATGTTTAGACTGAAGCTGTGTCTGCTGCCTGCAAGGTAAACTCCCTAGCACTGTACTATTGCTCTGCCCAGACCACTTACAAAAATTTGAGGAAAACAGTAAATATTCTGCAGCAAAACTACGTGCTTGGTTTTAACTAAAAATAGAATTTAATAAATGGTACAGACCTTCCTTAACTTTTCCTTCAGCTGTCTCTTAGACTCTTTGGCTATTAAGAGTCTATCTCTTCTTCCTCTTACTCTTCCACTGCCTCCTTCTCCTTCTCCCTCTCTCTTCCTCCCCCTTTCCTCTCCCTCTTTCCCCTCCTGTTCCTCCACCTTCTCCTTTTCCCACCCTTCCCTTCTCGTCCTCATCCCCCTCCTCCTCCTCCTCCTCCTCCTGCTCCTCCTCCTCCTCCTTCTCCTCCTCCTCTATGTTTGTGGGCTATTCCTGAAGGTTTTCAGTGATTTACTTCTGTCTCTGAACTCAGCTATTACTCCTAGAGAAGCTTTAGGACCATATGTGGTGCCAGGGCTTGAACGGGTGACAGATGTATGCAAGGTGAGCTAGTTCTCCAACCTCTCTTAGGAGTCTAAGAGCTGAATTTTAAACAGCATAATATTTTTTCCCCCAAGAACAACATCTTTGCAGCAATGTAAATAATCTTTAGCTGATAATTAAATAGTCGTAAAAGAATGAGACATATAGCTTCAAATCAATAAAATAAAAGAATTTTAAGAAAGGAATTTACCATTCATAAGCAATGAGTGAATTATAAATAAACATGAAGCACTTCTGCTTCGCACAGTCTGGATTTTTCAAGAAGAAACACTTGTGCACTTGCTCAAGTGGCATACTGATCTGGAAACTATCATTCAATGCCATTTTAAAAAAATTGACATGCAAAGTATGGTCATTTAAATGTGGGTCTTGGCAGACATTTTCTCAAATATGAATGAATTAATCATTTTATGATAAATGCTGCACAGTGGGTAGGGTGTTTGCCTTGCATGCGGCCGACTTGGCCGATTCAGGTTTGATTCTTCTGCCCCTCTTGGAGAGCCCGGAAAGCTACCAAGAGTATCTTGCCCACTGGGCAAAGCCTGGCAAGCTGCCCACGACATACTTGATATGCCAAACACAGTAACAAGTGTCACAACGGAGACATTACTGGGCCTGCTCAGCAAATCGATGAACAACAGGAGGACAGTGACAATGACAGTGGCTGTGTTTTACAGCTTACTACTACAGAATGCCTTTTTTGATAGATTGGAGGTGATGTTGAAAACGTGTTTGTTGAAACAGCAGCAAAGAAAAAAAACCAGCTGGAGGGCCCCACAGCTCCCCGGGGAATTCTGAACCAGTGGAGGTGCTGAACCAGTAGATCGTATTTCTCATCAATGTTGTCAATGACAGCATCTTCCCATGTTGCAGCAATAGTGCCAAAGAGCTCTCAGTTGGTGATCATTCTGGGAGTTCTCTTCTTAAACTTTACAGCCCTTTCTCCTCACTCTGTGAAGTAGAATTTTGCACGAAGGAGAAGGTGGGAAGGAGAAGGTGGTCTGATCCCGTTTGGAATTTTGGGACAACAGCAACATTGCTCAGGCAAAACGATCAAACAGGTGAAGAAGGGATTAAAACCAGGAGCCCCACCCCACCCTGCCCTGTCTGCTTCCACCAACCTCCAGAGACCCAGGGGTGGATTACACACAGAAGACCCACCCTACCCCTACTGGTACCAGATAAATACCTCACCAGCAGACCTCCATTACCTCCACTACCCAGCCGTCGCCTTGCTCCAGGACGCTTTCTGGACACATTATGACACACTTAATACCCATCTTCCAGGATTGGCGCACCATATTTGATAGGATTCAAATATGGTTTGAACCATGGGAACACCTACAAGGGCGATTAGAGGCTGCCCCAAAAGCCTCTATCCCTCTCCGAGAGCCCGACAAGCTACCAAGAGTATTCTGCCCGTATGGCAGAGCCTGGCAAGCTATCAGTTGTGTATTCAATATGCCAAAACCAGAAAAATGAGTATAAGTCAGCGAAATAATACTTTGTCTAATGCAGAATAGCACAAAATTATATCTGAGTAAAAAATCTATAGAAAGTACAAAATAGATTAATGTATTTCAATGTAAGATATTATAAACTCATTCAGATTGCTATAGATCCCACTTTGCAGTTATTCTTGTAGAAGATTTCAAGTATTGTTATTGTGCCAAAGGATATCTAGAATGGCATTAAAGAACATCATTTTTTTTACCAACTGTGTGTTTGCATTAGACATAATTATACACTTGTATACATATCAGAATGATCCTTATGTACTTCAGCGAGAAGAACATGACCCAAAAAGTTTAAGAACAGATGAAAGAATACTGTTCTCATTTATCAGATTTGTGAAATAAAGAAATTTCTACTCTTCTAATTTATTTTTAATATAGGGCTGGAGTGATAGCACACCTGTAGGGTGTTTGCCTTGCAAGCAGCCAGCATGGCTGACCCAAGTTCAATTCCTCCGCCCCTGTCAGAGAGCCCGTCAAGCTATTGAGAGTATCTCGCTTGCACAGCAAAGCCTGGCAATCTACCCGTGACGTATTCGATATGCCAAAAACAGTAACAACAAGTCTCACAATGGAGACATTACTGGGCTCGCTCGAGAAAATCGATGAACACTGGGAGGACAGTGACAGTGACATAGTTTTCAAAATTAAGATGTCATTTATGTAAACAATGGATAAATTTTGACATCAATCTAATTTTCAATTTTTAAACAATTGAAAAAGATTTGATTTCTTTTTTGAATTTGAAAGTGACTTCACTCTCAAATTCTAAGTGAAAGATAAACTTAGCCATTACTATTTTCTGATGCTTAACTTCAAATAGATTTTCTTTTCATTCTTCACATAAGCTATTCATTACTCAAATTTGCGTGCATGCATTCATGTACTTGATTTGAGAATTGACTATACGGGGAGTTTTTGTTTATTGTGGGCCACACTTGGAAGAGCTCAAGGGATACTCCTTGCTTCGTGGGAGGGACAGACTACTGGCCAACTTCTGGGCTTTGTGGTACTGGGGATTGAACTTACATACAGAGTATTTGCTTCAGCCCTTTTGGTTATCTCTCCAATGTGTGTTTTTTGTTGAAACTCAATATGCATGACTATGAAACTTCTAGGAAATTTATACAATAGAAACCACATTAAAACCAGTTTTTATTTTTTTACTATTTCTGAGGAACTTCTACTTGATGGTATCTCTGAATGTTCCATAAAATCATCTTACATAGTTTATTTTTACTTTTATACAAATGTATATAATTACATTGTATCTAGAGAATAATCAGATCTGTTTTATTTTTATTATATTTCTATGTAAGAACTTATACTTTAGAGGCAAATATGTGCTGCTATACAGTAATTTTTAAAATATTTTTTCAAAAAATAAGTGCTGCTAGGATATAAAATAATTAACTTAGATGATCAAAGTTATAAAAAGGATAAATTCAATATTTTAAATGATGGTGCCTAATTTTTTTTCTTAAAAAAGAAAGAACAAGGCATTCCCCCCCCCCACCTCCACCCTCACACCACCCCACCTCCAAAAACAACAAGGCTAGCTAAGATATTTTTAATATGCCCCAAATTCACTGCCGTTGACTTTACTAACATTATGGTTTTCAAAACCCCATACTTGATTATACTGCATGATTCTGAGTTTTTTACTCTCTCTTTTTTTTTTTTTTTTTGCATTTTTTGGGTCACACCCAGCGATGCTCAGGGGTTACTCCTGGCTTTGCACTCAGGAATCACTCCTGGCGGTGCTCAGGGAACCATATGGGATGCTGGGAATCGAACCTGGGTCAGCTGGGAGTCAAACCTGGGTCAGCCGCGTGCAAGGCAAAAGCCCTACCCGCTGTGCTATTACTCCAGCCCCGAGTTTTTTACTCTTATCAACTATGTTTTCATTTAATTAATGACAACAGAATTTCTTTTATTTTCTTTCTTCTTTTGAGAGAAAGAAAGAGAGGCAGAAACTACCCAAAGTACATCTATTTTGTCTAAGTGATGAGGTACATTTTAATCCTTATTGTTCCCTAATGAGCTTCCAAAAGGGCATTTCTCCCCAACCATACATAAAGAGATAGACTTTTAAAACATCTTCTTTGATAATGAAAACTGCTTAATTCAGGAACAAGTTTGTACATCAGAAAAGTTTTAATTCTAGGATCTAAGTGTAGAAATTATGTAAATATAGTCTTTTCCTCTAGGGGCAGTATTACTCTCCATGCAGAACACTAGTTAGGTTACAGAGAAAAATGCTGATGAATCCTACCATATGCTCATTCTCACTATGTCACCTCAGCTCATTTTCACTGTAAGTCAATTCAGTATACTATGTTTTTGCTGACCTTTATTATGTTTGAAGACTGTTCGCGTTTGCAGGGAAAGGTCAGAGATGCATGTCTTGATCTCAAGGAGCTATATAATCAACTGGTATAATAACTACTGACCAAAGGTTCCCCAGCGTGCCTTGGTATTAAGGTTAGTCGAAGCATCTCTTCTAACCTTCATTTTACTGCTCCTGTTCCTTGTGCTTGTCTCATCATAATTTACTTCAATATTTGATTTGGAAGCTTTGGGAAAAAAAACAAGAGTCACAAAAAGTTTAACAGAATATAAATAAAATTTGTTTAAGGATGATGTCTTTGTGCCTATGTTATCCAGTCCTTTAACATTCACTTTGAAAGTGGACTGTATTCTCCTTTAATTGTGTTTTTTCTTTATTCTTTATTAAAATGAGTATAGTTTTAGCTTTCGCCTCAAAACAATTGTGCCATCATTGTATTCATTCCATTTAAACAAATCAAAATTTTTAGATACAGGTAGACAGTGGGATGCTTAACTCTATAGCATTCAACAGAATAGAATTGGCTTTCTGTCCATTTTATTTCAGAGATTTAAAATCATCATTATGATTTTGATTTTCCTTTTCTATGTTATTCATAAAAATAGACAATATTTTGGAGCTATTTGTATAAGCAATCCTTTTACTGTTAATTTCTGTTTTAATGTTATCAAATTCAACTGTAGTACCCAAACATTCCCTAAATAGATGAATATAGTAGAACTTTCAGTATTGATCATTTATTGTGGCAAGTGGCACATACTATACTGTCTGTGTGGCCATATACAGCTTGGTGGTACTTACATAATCCTCAAAGTGATCCCTCTGGCTCAGCAGCTTTTATTGCTACAGATGGAAACTTACTATGTGCTTCAAATCATAATGTCTAACTTAAATAGTGAAATCCCGTGTTGCTTAATATGTTGCTTTCAGCCCATGCTAGCTTAAAATTTCTTTCTATCTCTTAAAACTCCCCAAAGTCTGACACAAGCGATTTAAAACTTGGAAATAAATTTTCATTGCATTTTTGAAGATGAAACAATTTCATCTACATTTTCCTAATGAACATCTTAGAAATAAAACATAGATTAATTCCTCAGTAGATTATCTGCCTACATTAAATTTTCAATAAATCACCTCCCTGTGCTTAAAAGGACAATTTGTAAAATCCATTGATTTTAGGATGGAGTCTTGGGATTTAGGGTGTTCAGGGCAGGTAAAAAGAATGAGCAACAACCTACATGGTGAGTGAGTTGCATGTTAAGTGTGTTGCATGAAAAGAAGAAAGCCATGATCGAAGACTGGAAAGCTAAGAGGCAAGACAGAAGTGCTTAAAAACACAGCTTCAACAATTTCACACACTGATTTGCTATAATCTCCATTAATCCCTATTTAGCTCATTAATGTAATTAGAGAACATGGTTGAAAAGGAAGTTCCAAAATAAGTTCTAATTCTATTTAAAGAGTATTGTGCAACAGAGTATTTAATTACCTTAAAGAAATCTAGGCTATTTTTATACTGTCAGAATTAAATAGAAGGATTTACAGTTCTAATAAGTCTAGTATACTCTCCGTGAATCCAATAAATTTCACGGCCTAAAGAGGATTTTTGAAGAAGGTATAGAAGCTACAGCTAAATATTATAAACCAGAAGTCTATTTCATATAACTGTGGATTATAATTAAAATTATTTAGTACTACCTACTTGAGAGTTAATCTCTCATGGGTTCTCACTGAACCTATGAAATTATGACTGAACCTGTAGTAAAAGAATCTACTTCCTTAAAATCTAAGAGGTTTCCCCTCTGCTAACTTGTGATAATTTGTTACTTTCTCCATAAATAATTTTTGGAACTATTATAATGTCATGGTTTATATATAGCCCAACTCCACTCTTTTAAATGTCTTTAAAAGTTAAAAGTTATATTTTCTCTGGTGTAAATAAATCTCAGATTATTTTATTTGTGTAAATCATTTATCTCTTTGGCATTTTAGAATTCATAGACCTGTTCATTGTGATTTTAACTGGAGGTCTCAAAGGCTTATAATTAAGAAAGCAAGAAAAGGGGAGGGAATATATTTAAGGCTAGAAGAGCAGTGACTATGTTATCTAGAATTTAACTATACTTAAAAAGGAAAATATGAAAAATAGGACATGAATACAATAGCATAAAAAATAGCAAAGCAGGAACTAGAAACCACACTCTCAAAGCTTGCGAGATCCCTAGGTTCTCGCTATAGCTCTGTAATAAGAGATGAAAATGACCTTTTGAAAGTCATTTGTCCCGCCTGGGTTTCAGTTTCTTCGAGTATAAAATGAGAAGTTGCTATAGATTCTGCTCAGGGTTCCTAAAAGTCTGTAATTCTATGACATACACAGGCGTCCTCTGGCTTCCTATCAAAATCAGATCAGCAGTGAATTCTGTTTTAACTTTGGCAATTACACACGTATTTCTGCTATAGTTCTATGGAACACTACTGTAGACTGAAACAAGGGTGAACATACCCAGGAAGGTTCAAGCAGATATGTTTCCCGAAGGAATTATTAATTGAGAGTTAGGAGGAATACTTAGAAAAGATAGGAGTGAAAGGGATGAAACAAGAGGGTTGTCTTTAAGGGTGATTGGTGTATGTCCTTGGGCATCTAATACTTTCAAATAGCACATTTTAAAAATGAAGCATAGAAGCTTTTCCACAGATTCTCTTCTAACTACCTTTTTACTCTCAGGCGATGAGAATCCTTTCCTTCAGATTTGCTGGTGAAACATCCTAGAGCCTTGCTCGATGCCAAGATCACCCTCATATACCTCCTATGATTTTATTTTCAGTGTATGTCCACTGAGCAGCCACTCACCATTGCTCTCATGCTGATCAAAGCCGTTGTCATCCTTCACTGCACTCGTACCAGCTTCTGAATCAGAATCCCTGCTCAACCCTGTCCCATTTGACTTATCCTGTCAAAACCTGAGTTTGATCATGTTGCTTTTCTTCACCACTGTGCAATCACGTCCTGTTTTACATAGAGTATAATCTGAGATCTTTATCATAAGTAATAGTCATGGCTGCAGGTGCTCCTTTCCTGTCACTCTTCTCTGATTTCTTTTTGCTGTTCCATACTGTTTTCCAGAAGGAAACCTGACAGACAGTAAATTGAGGCATTTTTGAAACAAAATTTATCTGGAGAATAAGCAGTGAGAAGTGGGAGAGATGAACTTTCAAGGCAAAGTCATGGTCAGATTGGAAGAGACATTCATGCCTTATGGTGGAGCAAATTGAGACAATGTCAGGAGACAAACAATTGTTAGAAGCAAAACAGAAAAGTTATAACCCACTGCAAGCCCATATTATAGTTCACAGTTGACATTGTAGATAGAGGTATGAAAGGAACCACTTACGGATATAACAAGATGGTGATGTTATGACAAAACCAATATAAAATTCACAGCTATTCTCTCTTTGTATCTTGTTTTGTGATAAGAAGGAAGGTGCTAATTAATTCGAGAGTACTAATTGCCAGTGTCAGTTTTTGAGAAGTGTCCTTGTTAAGGACTCACTTTTAGAGGTAGGCAGCAGGAATTCTAGGCCAGAAAAGAAGTCAAGATCCTGTCACACAGTTGTGATCTGGCAGGTTTCATACTGGGTTAGACCCTGAGGGATTCAGATAGCTGGAAGGCCAGTCAAAGCACTCACCTAAGGCCAGAGCGCCTGTTCCTCTTTCAGCCTCTAATCAGCGAGGACAGAAGATGCAGAGATGTGTTTGCCTTTATTGTATCCAAGGGTTTATCCAATGCCCTAAACAATCCTGCCTTTTCCTGATTAAGGTGAGGTCAGAGGTGTTGAGCCTGTGGGGAATGAATGCAGAGATGAGAAAAATACTGGCAGGTCAGTTGTACAATTACTTAATACATTTTGACATGTGTGGTTAAGGTTATAGAAAAGAAGGAAATGGAAAATGCACCTACAAGAAAAGATAAATGAGATTTTTTTCAAACAGGCAACGCATGTTCTAAACAGAGTCTGTATGGATAATAGCAATATACGTTTCTGCAGTTACAAAAAACATGTTTAAAGAAGCATGTATGTGTTTATTATAGTTTTAATTAGCATCAATTTATATATGTATATATAATTGGAATCTGTAGAATTTCATATACATTTCAAAAAATTAAAAATTCTATTTAATGTGTATGTAGTTCTACACTTTGTTTTTTCAATAAACGTTAAAATAAAATATTTGATACAATTTAAAATTACTATTCCAATATTAATTTGAAATCTCTAAATGAAGAAGGAAAGTGATATCTGAAGAGTGCTTAGCCGGTTGACCAGTATATTCTTATTCATAAGAGATTTTATCAGACAGTTGTGAGTTCAAGTATATATGATTCCAGTTAGCAACCACTGCAGGAAATTATATCATCCTCTGAAAAGTTAGACTTATCTTGATGGATAAAGAATTCTTGAGTTGTGATGACCAACCACATTCAGGGTAAACGCTAGAAGGAGCTTCTACTAAGAGTGAAGGAAACTTTTATCTAGGTTCCACTATAGTTTTTGAGGGAGAGGCAATAGGATGATCTCTTAAGTGTATCTCTATATATCTGAATTTATGTTCCATTCTCATGTCATTTTTCTGTATCGAATCCAAACCTCCAAAATTAAGAGGTCACTTGCTGTCCTGAACTTAAATTTTGCTACTAAGGATTTAGAGTGCAGACAGACAGTATTTCAATGCATCATAGCTAACTTTATGCCTTGGATATATTATCTTTTATGATCCCCTTTTAGTGAGGCAGCAGATTCATCAATCTTGATCTAGTTCTGGGATTGGAAAACCAGGGAGTTCTTACCTCTATGGAATCAGTATAAATGGAACAAGTCCTGGAATTATGGAATAAAAGGAATTAGAGAAGAGAATTGACTCTCGTCCTCCCTGTGCAGCCAGGGCATTCAGAAAATGAGGTCAAATGTATGAATCATACAGGGTTATCCAGTTGGCCCCCTGGATTATGATTAGGCACTAGCAAAGCAGAGATGGTACATCACTCACCATCATCATCACCATCGGCATCATCTATTTTCTACTTCATTTAAAAGACAAATTTTTAAATTATTCTGTCACAGTCTCCTTAGCATTATTTTAGGATTTATTGCTGTTTTATTACATTGAAGTTTATAATTTTTTGCAGATGTACAGGATCTTCCATATGATCTCTTTTTTAACATTTTGAGAACTGTAATACAGCAATGAGTATGAATGTGGAAAGTTAGCATGTTGAGTTTTGAGTGATAGATCTTTATGTAGCGCCAACTTGATTTATATTAAACATGTTTATTAGCAGAAAATCCATTTACATTTGCCCAATTACATTAAATCCCTATACTTCTCACATCCATGTACCACATGCAGGGTAACTTGTATCATGATCATCCTGTTGTTCGTCGATTGCCTCGAGCAGGCACCAGTAATGTCTCCTTCGCCCTAACCCTGAGATCTTCAAAAGTGCCATATTCAAGGCTCTTCCAGGATTAGGAGAATGAGATCCATCATTGTTACTGGTATTTGATATATTGGGTACACCATGGGGAGTTAACCTGTATAAGGAGTGTCCACTAAGAGTCAAGGAAACCTTTTTTTTTTTTAATTTTTTTATTAGTGAAGCACCATGAGGTACAGTTGTAGATTTACAAATCTTTGTGCCTGAGTTTCGGTCATACAATGATCAAATACCCATCCCTCCACCAGTGCCCATTTCCCCCCACCCCCCCTCCCACCCTGCCTCTGTGGCAGGGCATTCCCCTTTGTTCTCTCTCTCCTTTTGGGTGTTGTGGTCTGCAAAAGAGGCATTGAGTGGCAATCATGTTCAGTCCATAGTCTACTTTCAACATGCATTTCCCCTCCTGGGAGAATCCTCTAAACACCTTTCATTTGGTGTTCCCTTCTTTATCTGAACTGCCCTTTCCCCTAGAATATCCGGCTGGCCTCTAAGTTATGGAGTAATCCTCCTGGTGTTGATCTCAGCTATTAATAGGTATTGATCTCATATTTTGTTGCTTTCTATCCCCCAGATGAATGCAATTTTTCTATGTCTATCCCTCTCTTTCTGACTCATTTCGCTTAGCATGATACTTTCCATATTGTACCACTTGTATGTAAATTTCATAACTTCATCTTTTCTAAGAGCTACATAGTACTCCATTGTGTAGATGTACCAGAGTTTCTTTAACCAGTCATCTGTTCTTGGGCATTCAGGTTTCTTCCAGTTTCTGGCTATTGTAAAGAGTGCTGCAATGAACAAACAAGTGCAGATGTCACTTCGACTACACATTTTTGCCTCTCTGGGGTATATTCCCAGGAGTGGTATCGCTGGGTCAAATGGGAGCTCAATTTCTAATTTTTTGAGAAACGTCCATACTGTTTTCCAAAATGGCTGAACTAGTCGACATTCCCACCAACAGTGAAGGAGTGTCCCTTTCTCGCCACATCCACGCCAGCATCGGTTGCTTTTGTTCTTTTGAATGTGGGCCAGTCTCTGAGGTGTGAGATGGTATCTCATTGTGGTTTTGATCTGCATCTCCCTGATGATTAATGATGTAGAGCATTTTCTCATGTGCTTTTTTGCCATTCGGATTTCTTCTTTGAGAAAGTTTCTTTTCATTTCATTGCCCCATTTTTGGATGGGGTTGGATGTTTTCTTCTTGTGGAGTTTAACGAGTATTTTGTATATCCTGGATATCAACCCCTTGTCAGATGTGTATTCGGCGAATATCCTTTCCCATTCTGTAGACTGTCTTTGTATTTTGGTCACTGTTTCTTTGGAGGTGCAGAAGCTTCTTAGTTTAAGATAGTCCCATTTATCTATCTCTGTTTTCACTTGCTCGGCCAGTGGCGTGGCATCTTTGAAGATACCATTAGCTTCAATGTCATGGAGGGTTTTGCCAACTTTGTCTTCAATGTACCTTATGGTTTCTGGTCTGATGTTGAGGTCTTTAATCCATTTTGATCTTACTTTTGTACACGGTGTTAGGCAGAGTTCTGAGCCCATTTTTTTGCATGTAGCCGTCCAGTGATGCCAGCACAATTTGTTAAAGAGGCTTTCCTTACTCCACTTCACATTACTTGCACCTTTATCAAAGATTAGATGATCATATGATTGAGAGGAGATGTCAGTGTATTCAACCCTGTTCCATTGGTCTGCAGTTCTGCCTTTGTTCCAGTACCATGCTGTTTTAATTATTACTGCTTTGTAGTACAGTTTGAAGTTAGGGAGGTTGATTCCTCCCATTTTCTTTTTCCCAAGAATTGCTTTAGCTATTCGTGGGGGCTTATTGTTCCATATAAAATTCAGGAGTGTTTGCTCCATTTCTTTGAAAAATGTCGTGGGTATCCTTATAGGGATTGCATTGAATTTATACAATGCTTTCGGTAGTATTGCCATTTTGACAATGTTAAGTCTCCCGACCCATGAGCAGGGGATATCTTTCCATTTCCTCATGTCCTCTTTTATTTCCTGAAGTAGCGTTTTGTAGTTTTCTTTGTACAGGTCCTTTACTTCCTTAGTTAAGCTGATTCCTAGGTACTTGATTTTCTGGGGCACAATTGTGAATGGGATTGTTTTTTTCATGTTGCTTTCTTCTCTCTCACTGTTTGCATATAGGAATGCCATGGACTTTTGGGTATTGATTTTATAGCCTGCAACTTTACTATACGAGTCTATTGTTTCTAGGAGTTTTTTGGTGGAGGTTATTGGGTTCTCTAAGTATAGTATCATATCATCTGCGAATAGTGAGAGCTTGATTTCTTCCTTTCCTACCTGAATGCCCTTAATATCTTTTTCTTGCCTAATCGCTATTGCAAGTACTTCCAGTACTATATTGAACAGCAGTGGAGAGAGTGGGCATCCTTGTCTCGTCCCTGACCTTAGGGGGAAGGCTCTCAGTTTTTCCCCATTGAGGATGATGCTTGCTGTAGGCTTGTGGTAGATGGCTTTAATTATGTTGAGGAAGGTCCCCTCTATACCCATTTTGGCTAGGGTTTTCATCATAAAGGGGTGCTGGATCTTGTCAAATGCTTTCTCTGCATCTATTGATATAATCATATGCTTTTTATCTTTTCTTTTGTTGATATGATGGATTATGTTGATTGATTTCCGAATGTTGAACCATCCTTGCATCCCTGGGATGAATCCTACTTGGTCATGATGTATGATCTTTTTGATGAGTAGTTGGATTCTATTTGCTAGTAGTTTGTTGAGGATCTTTGCATCTGTGTTCATCAGGGATATCGGTCTGTAATTCTCTTTCTTTGTGGTATCTCTATCTGCTTTTGGTATCAGTGTGATATTTGCTTCGTAGAAACTGTTTGGAAGTGTTTTTGATATTTCAACTTCGTGGAAAAGCTTAAAGAGCATTGGGAGTAAGTCCTCTTTAAAGATTTGGAAGAATTCACTAGTGAATCCATCCGGACCAGGACTTTTGTGCTTGGGGAGACTTTTTATTACCATTTCAATTTCCTTGATGGTGATAGGTCTGTTCAGGTATTCCAGGTCTTCTTGGTTCAGCCTTGGGAGTCTGTAGGAGTCTAGGAATTTATCCATTTCCTCGAGGTTTTGATGTTCCGTGGCATACAGTTTCTCAAAGTACTCCCTGAGGATCCTTTGAATTTCTGTAGTTTCTGTTGTAATGACCCCCTTTTCATTTCTGATTCGGTTTATTAGGGTTTTCTCTCTCCCTTTCTTTGTGAGTTTTGCTAGAGGCTTATCAATCTTGTTAATTTTCTCGAAGAACCAGCTCTTGGTTTCATTGATCTTTCCGATTGTTTTTTGGGTTTCCATCTCGGTTAATCTCTGGAAACCTTTATTTAGATTCCAACACAGCTTTTGAGATACAAATCCATGTACCTCCCCAATCTAAATACCTTTGGAATAAAAATGTAAATATTGTGTCTTCCCAAGATCTGATTAGAATAGAACAACTCTAACACTGCCTCTTCTTCCCCCCCCCCGCAGCTGTAAGAAAATTTGGGGGGTAATTGTGGCGGGGGGGGCGGAGGTAGTCTGAGGTCAACAGTCTTGTTTAGTGTTAACTTTATAGCTTGAAATTACCTGAGCTTTTACTTTTAGTGGTTATGAGAAAAAAATTAATCAAATTACTTAAAAAATCTGAGTCCTTTTCATTACTCAGTTGCTCTGGTTTTTATCACCTGTTTAATTAAGTGGGATAATAGTTAATTCATCCATCTTCTCTTCCTTCCTTCCTTTCTTCCTTATCTCCCAACTTCTTTTCCTTCTTCTGCTTAGAAGAATGAGGTAATGCATGAGAAAACACTTTAAAAATCGAAAATATGTACATAATGGCAAGGCATTATTGCAGTTTCTAAGGGAAGATGAACTGCAATAGAATCAAAGTTATGTACCAAGCACAGTGCTGTGTGTTTATATTCCACTATCACATATGAATAGTAAATCTGCAAGGTGGTTATCACATCCTTGGTACTGATGAGACATCTGTGATTGCAGGAGATAAAGGGATATATCTAAGGTCAACATATAAATAGCACATTTGAATTCAAATCCAGGTGCTTCTGATGCTATTCTGTCATGCTTATTTTCTGTGGCTTTAAGAGAAGCCGTCCTGTGAACCAAAATATCAAGGGGCAGAGGGTTGTCTGTGGGATGTTATTTCTGTTCTGAAGGCATATAATGGCCACACTTATGCCTCTCTCTCTCTCTTTATTTTTTTTTTTAAAGGAAAGGGCTTTGAATAGCTACATCTGTGGAAGTACAGTCGGGAGATAGTTTTGAAATGGAGTTTTTCCCTTGTATGATATTTTCATTATTGCTATATCTCATTACTAGAATTCTGAAGTTCTAATAATTTTTCCTAAGTAGGTGTTGAGAAATGAGTGCGCATATGGAATTTCAGGACATGAATAATTAAATAAAGCCTAACAGATGATTTAAACAAGCTTTCTCCCAATAAGAACTTTAATTTTCTGGCTAATGGCTCTTAAAAAGGGGAGAGCAGGTCCCTTACAGACTCACTGAAGTGTCATATCTATCTATCTATCTATCTATCTATCTATCTATCATCTATCTATCTATCTGCATATATATACATACATACATGTATACATATATATACATGTAAACATATACATACATACCTACATATGTAACACTGTAGCACTGTCCTCCCGTTGTTCATCGAATTGCTCGAGCAGGCCCAGTAACACTGTGAGACTTGTCGCTACTGTGTTTGGCATATCAAATACGTCATGGGTGGGTAGCTTGCCAGGCTTTGTCATGGGGGCGAGATACTCTCTATTGCTTGCTGGGCTCTCCAAGAGGGGAGGAAGAATCGAACCCAGATCGGCCAGGTCGGCTGCATGCAAGGCAAATGCCCTACCTGCTGTGCTATTGCTCCAACTCAATATATATATATAAATATATATATATAAATTCCAGTAGGTGGGGGTCACACCCACCACCTGGCCCCCTGGCACCGCGTAATCCCATCAACGGACAAGACTCAGAGACTATAAAATCCACCTCCCGGACATCTTATCAGGACATCTTTTTGTGACATCTTATTTTCTCATTCCTACTTTGGACAAACTTGCAGGCTATCGAATGTAGCCTGCCCACAGGGCAGAGTCTGGCAAATGCCCCGTGGCGTACCAAATATGCCAAATACCAGTAACAATGATGGGTCTCATTCTCCTAAAGAGCCTTGAATATAATCTCAGGGCTAGGATGAAAGAGACGTTACTGGGGCCTGCTCGAGGCAATCGACGAATAACGGGATGATGAATGAATGATATATATAAATATATATATATATACGTATATATATATATATATATATATAATCATTACTCTGTAGGTGTGGGTTTACCTTTTAGAAGAAAACTCAGAGATTCAGCATGTCAATGTTGGAAAATAGTGACCAATTAATTTTCTAATTGTTTGTAAAGGGAACAAATGATAGTGAGGGTACAGTTTGTTTCTTTGTCTTTCATCGCCCTACCAAGATAAGTAAGGAAGAACTGCATCTATCCTGACAAATATCTGCTTTAAAGGTTTAAGTTCCTTTGGGATCTTTGTTGCCAGAGTGTAAAAGGGCCTGGGATGGTTGTTTTATTTGATACTAATTTAGTTAGGCAATCCATAACCAGGAATGTCACATCTAAATGTTTGAACACAACGCTCATCTTCTGCTGTGATGGATCTCAGATTGTAGGATGACATCAGGGTTCATTTAGTTCAAATATTTCAGCTTTAACTTTTACCTCTCACTAACTCCTGTGAAAGAACTTTCAAGAACATAAAGGTTGAGGCTTCCTTAACCTTTAATGATTTTATTAGGATTTCTGTATTTCTCTTATAGATCCAGAGAAAAGTTTTCTCACCTGTTTTAAAATTGTTCAGTATTACTTGAGAGCAGGGTAGAGAGTTATAGATAAAGTTAGTTTACCTTAAAGAGTTTTTAGTAAGTCTAAAGTTTCAAGATATTTTTTTAGAGAGAGTGTTTGTGTAGAAGTCAAACAGCTACACTGAAAGAAACAACCCTTGTATCCTTGGTTTAAAGTATTAGAATCTATTTGAAGTACCTCTGAATAGGGACAGGCACAGCTAAGCCACTTGCTTTGCAAATGGCAGAAACCACCCTTTATATGGTGCCCCTCAACCTGCTTCTTCCCCTGACACCTCCAGGATTGATCCTTGAGCACAAAGCAAGGAGTAAACCCTGAAGCAGCAGTGTATGGCCCGACCCTCTCCCCAACAATAGTGCTTCTTTGTAAACACAAAACTAATCACCTATTTTTTAAATCTAAAAGCTTATTTTCTTGGCTAGTGGAAGTCTGATTGTAAGTTTAAGAATATTTGCATGTTCTTATCTCTAGTAAAATTTATGAAATGATTCTGTCCCAAAATGCATGAGTTCTCTGTTCATTTTATTGAAATTCTCAGGAGCATTCAGTTCTATAAATTCTCTTTTATCATTTTTGGTTTGCCTTATAATATGAAGGTATTTATAGGAAATTTGAATGTAAGCCAAATCTCTTGGAAATAATTATTGGTTTCCATTAAGAATTTAAAAATTGAAAAGGGGAAAAGGCTATAATAAAGAAACAGAAGGCTTTCAGAGAAGATGAAGGACAGTACTTAATTAAAGAGGGCATTGAGAAATGGAAACCACTGTTTCACCTCAGACATTTTTACTTCATCAGATTTTAGCTATTCGGTATCCTTAAAAGATAGTACATGCTTTGAAACACTTGCAGCTGTTAATTTTCCAGACTAAACCAAGGCTATTGATTGGACATACCTGAGTATGTTGATGGCTATTTCAGAAGAGATGGTACTTTGTATTGGTTTTATTATCGTTGATCATTCACCTTTCATTTGAGAGCTGACAAGATTGTGGGGGCTAGGGGAGTTGACGAAATTGATTCAAACAGAAAGGCATTTTGAGAAGCATCAAGGATTTCAAATTACTATTTCTCTGGGTCAACTCAAAGTATACAAATGCACACAACTTCACTTTGTTGCTTTCTCAAAAAAATAAAAACAAAAAAAAAACACAAACCTGCAGAGCATGTGGCTAATTAGTTCTCTTTTATATTTTCCTCAGTTCTTCAGTTTATTTTCAGCTTTGTGAAGTTAGAAAGATGTCATGCCAGTGACTTGCTTTATAAGGAAAAAGTGGCACTATTTTAATCTTCAAAAAACAACAGCTTGCGGGGGTCAATCTTTTAAAGTATATGCTTCACTGGTTGCAATTATTAATAAGTTTCCTTCAGGAGATATATGAGATTAAATATTAAAGTACAGATCTAAACAGTGCTACAGTCTTAGGGCTTCTGAGAGCATGGTTTCCTTATTATCCTGAAATAACTGACCTTCTTCAATCCAAAATAGAATCTGCATGAACACGAAATCCCTCATTCTGTCTCCATACCTCATTTGGGCTTTGTTTACCAGTTAGCACTTTATCTTTTTAATTAGGCACAGTTTCTTAGAAGTTAACTTTCCATGATGACATAGTTAACTGCTAAATAAAGGTTTGTTTATGAAATGGAAACTTACACATTATGCTCAGTTGTTGCTTCACTGGACCAACAGTATTTGCTTATTGCCTATCATGTGCCAGGAGTCTCTTTAATTATTTGTAACTAGGGAATTAATCAAAGGACTCTACTTTCTGGAAGTTTCCCTGTCTGTGACAGGGACTAGTGAGTGTGTGTCATAGCAAATTACATAGAATGTTAGAAGGTGATAAATGCTATGGCAAAAATAAAAGTTAGACAAGAATAAAGGAAGTTCTCAATGCCAAGGGTGTGTGTGTGTGTGTGTGTGTATGTGTGTGTGTGTGTGTGTGTGTGTGTGTGTGTGTGTCTGCAGGAGTTGGGCGGGGGAGGGCAGAGCAGTACCTGCATGAGCAGGAGAGCCACACAGACTATTGAGTAAAAGCTTTTTCTGAAGCACTTAAGGAGGAGCAGAAGACTGTTTGCCTGGAGTAGAGAGCACGAAAGTATTTGTAGGAGATGAGATTAAAGACGGACCTAAAGGACGTGGACCTGGGTAGATCTTAAAGATCTTGATCAATATTGTGTGGATTCTGTCTGCTTTGAGAAAAATGGGAAATTTTGAGCAGTGATGTTAAAATATCTGATTTATTTTTATTCAGATTGTGTGGTTTGCTGATTTTCTTAGGTGTTATAGTTGAGTTCAAAAGATGCAAAATCTGATGCACTTACCTATGGAAGCAATGGACATATTGGTAAATAATGTTTATAGAAATAGTATTTATAATATTAAGACTCCATATTAAAATTATTACTCTGGTCTATGTATTATAACTAATTAATAATCACAATTTTTGGTGGATGCTGTACTATTATCATTGCCATATTACAGAACAGAAATAAAGGACACAGAAAATTAAGTTCCTTGGGTTTAGGAGGTAGCTTAGTGCATGCCTTGCATGTGGAGGATCTGAGTTTCATCCCCAGAACTGCAAAAAATGAATTAAAATAGAATTTTAAAAAAGACTTAGTGGCAAAAAATTAAGTTTTTGACCCAAGATCACTTAGTCAGAAAGGAACAGGGTCATATTTTAATCTGAGTGTTGGAGAGAATGTACTGCATTCTCTGGTTCAGGTATTGAAGCAAAGGAATTTTTCCTATTTTTTTAATAGGAAAAACCAAAATAGGAAATGGTTAAAAAATAGCTCTTATTCTACAATGACTCTTCTTTTGCTTCTTTACAAGGAAAAGATAACAAATCTGGCAAGTGTTGACAGTCTGAAGGGGAGTGATTACTTTAGACAGTAATATCTTATGTTTATGTTGTGAGAACAACCATGATCTCTCTATAAAGGTTAATTTCTCTCTAGTGTTACAAGTCTCAGGGGCTCTGTGCAGCTTTTCCTTTCTCTGTCTTCATTCTGGGACACAATTCTATGGAGAAGCCTTTTACTGGGACATGTCTATATCATAAGTTTGGGTAAAGAAAAGGTGCCAAATTATATGCCATTTCCTAAAATCTGTTCAGTAAGGATTGTATGATCAGCTTTCTCTTTTTACTAATGATACTTGGCAAATAGAAATTAGTCAAAAGTCACACTGAATGAGTAGAATGAATGACTAACCCCATGTTAGGGGAATTCATTTCATCAAAGTTGCCCTGAAAGCAAGTGTTATGCCAGTGATTGTGATGTTTATTTATTTATTTATTTATTTATTTATTTATTTTTTGCTTTTTGGCACTTTGCTCCAGAAAATCTTCATGGATGGATCAATATGATTTATTTTCTCTACTAAGGAGAAATGCATTCTGAGAGGCCTTCTATGGGAATAGTTGTTTTTTCTTTTTTTTTTCCTGTGGAAGCAGCCACTCTTGTATGTTCTAAAAGTCTTGTGTTCAGAGGACATGTAGGTTTGTTACTTGTTTTACTTTATTTTCTCTTCAGAGAGGCCCAGGTACTGTTTTTACTATGTGGTGCAAGCTATGTGGCAGATATTTTATGAAAACTAGGATGGAATCTTCTGATTCTTCAAAAATTTTACCCCAATTATTTCCTGAAGTGCTTGTTTTGCTAAAGACTCCAGTGTCCAAGATATTTGCTCTTATTTCTTATAGACCACAGGTGTCCCATATACTCCTCATTTCTCTTATATATCAGTAATTGCTACAAATCAATTCATCTGAAAAGCAGAAAATGTGGAATTCTTTCATGAGTTAACAATTGTCTTCTAAATTTAATACAACTGCTTTTTATTTCATTATGTAATTAGAGTTTTTTTAAATATGAATTTAATTAATTTTTTTCTGAAGTATTGATGTGTATGCTGTGTGTGATATGGGTTTACATGTATGTGTATGCACATATAAATAACTTTTTTTGTTTTTGATTTTTAAGGTTAAAACATTTGTATCTCTAAAAACATTTAGTTTGGGGTTTAACATTTTACTAAGATGCAGACCCATCTTATATAACCACTTTCAATTCTTTCTCGTTTGAAATTAATTCTAGAACTTTTCTCAAATAGAGGTATGATTAGAAGTTTTTCTTTTTGTTTTACTGATAAACTACTTTCGTGACAGGTGAATTTTTTCCCCATGGATGACAGGACTGCTAAATTTAGTAGTGTCAAATACTCCGGGATCAAAGCTCTCTGTTCAGCCTCCAAAATGGAATAGCTGCCACCAGGCTTTCAACTTCAAGTCTTTATGAACTTAGACTTTTTGGACCTAAGTTAGAAGTCTGCCAATTGAATTTTCTTTATAAAGTTTTACTTCACATTGATGCCCTCAGCTTCTCTTCCCCTCAGGGATCCTTTAACTTCACTGGAATATTATCTGGGAAATGATACCCTTCAATGATTTGTGCCAGAGTTCTTTGGAATTTTCATATTAGTTGCCAAAGTTTTAGTCTCTTTTCTTTTATGTCTGATTATAAACTTCAGAATGTCATTTCTTCATCTTTATAGATACTATTTTAATTCCATCATTTTCTTATTTTTGCTTTCCATTAATATTAGATTTTAGAATAAAATGGGATGGACGATTACTCTATTTTAGAAAAATATACAGATTATTTATTAAATAAACTCATTTATTTCCTTTCTTCCTATATAGAAAGATAGAAAATCTAGCAACATGCATTTTTGCTCTTTGGAAAATAGAAACCTGCTCCTAGTTCCCATTCTCATTTCTCACTGGTAATATTTTAGTCTAGAGGAATCAATGGGCTGGAGCAATAGTACCATGGGTAGTTTGCCTTGCAAGTGGCCTACATTGTGGATTCAAGTTCAAATCCTCTGCCCCTCTTGGAGATCCTGGCAAGCTACCGAGAGTATCTCACCCACATTGCAAAGCCTGGCATGCTACCCGTGATGTATTTGATATGTCAAACAGAGTATCAAGTCTCACAATGTCACTGGTGCCCGCTCGAGCAAATCTATGAACAGGAGGACAGTGACAGAGGAATCGATGTACATTTTTATTACATATTACAAAGCAGAAAATATATAAAATATTATCCATATGCAAATATAAATATACCTTTATTTGCTTCTAAGAATTGATTTGGCTTTCTTTATGACTGATAGTAATAAATGTGAAAAACTCTTAATGAATACACTCCTCTTGCAACAGAGAGATAGTACACAGGTTAAGGCACAAGCCTGTTCTTCCCCTGGCCCCATATAAGGTCCATGAACGTCATCTGGAGCGATCTCTGAGCACAGTCAGAGTAAGCTTTGAGCACTGCCAGGTCTGACTCAAAACAAAACAAAAGATTATAACTGTTCTTCTGGCATTATCTGTAGTACTGTATAGTTTTAGGATTTGGTGAAAGGGTATTTTACTGTAAAGAAATATATCATGACTCTAAGCCCTTAAAGTTTTAACTAGTCAGCGCTTAAGATCCAAATACTTCTGTAATTTGAGCATTCAGATTTATGGATAGATTAGGTAGTGCTTTCTTATTTATTCATTCATTCATTTATTTTGGCACAGCTGGGAATGCTCAGAGTTACTCTTGGTTCTGCATTTAAAATTAGTCCTGGTTATACAGGGCGACTCTGTGGGATGCCAGGGATTGAACCAGGTCCACCACATGAAAGGTAAACGCCCTATCCACTGTATTATCACTCAACCTTGAGATTAGATAGTACTTTAAAAGACTGTATATGTACAAAACTTGTTTGGGATTTTTCTTATTTAATTTTTTTTAATGAAGAGTATTCTCAAGGAGGAAAAATATATTTTCCTCTACCCTTATGAGATTCTTGACTTAGGCACACCTTCTACCTATGTAATAAACTATACATTTAAAAAAGAAAAATGAACAACTTAAATAACATGTATATTTTCTAAATGCATGGATATATTCAAGAAAATATGAGCAACTTCCAGAACATACACAAGCTGTCAACTTAAATGCATTATCCACCAAAAACAAATGATGATCTTACTGTAGAATGGTATGCATAAGGGACCCAGTTATTGGGATCCATTTTCAGGCAGAGTCCAATAAACAAGGGTCTAACTGTTTCAGAGATTTAAGTACATGCTTTTCTCATAATAAGATGTTTTAGAATTGATCACCTTACACAATATGGTAAAGGAAAGAAAATGTCCTTACAAATGAAAATGTTCATTATCAATGTAAGGGACTCTAAAAATGTGTAAACTTTACTTCATTTTCAGAGATTCTACTGTGTCCCCTGCTGCTTAAAAATAGGCAGCATAAGCTAATCCTTATGCCAAAGAAAGATATTTTAAGGTAACACATTCTGATCCCATTCAGTGTTTTCTTTGTACTCAGAAAAATAACATTAAATTTTCTTACAACTTTTCTGATCCTCTTTGAAATATAAAGACAGTGAAATTCAACTTACACACCCCTGAAGATTTTCTATCTTCATTATGAGTTTTTAAAAAAATATTTTACTTTCCATGACAATGTCAAAGAATATTCAGTCAAAGAATATTTTTAATATTCTTAATATTAATTAATATTCAGTCAAAGAATATTTTTCTGATTCGTAATTAGAAAAAAAAGATTGAAATGTTTGATCCTACTACTCTATCTTATTTATATTTTAAAAAGCAGGTTTGAAGGTATAAGAATGTAAGTCAGAAATTGAAAACTGACCTTGTATGTGTGAATTCCTGGTTTGATCCCTGACATCACACACTGATAATAAAATACATGTTTTATAATCAGCATAACTGTTGAAAATTCAGATTGAATGTATATAAAAAGCCACATAAGACTGTCTTTTCTAAAAGTTTTAATTTAGGGTAAGCTTGTCATAGAAGGGTTTAATGGCTCCTGGGTGAAATACAACAATCATCACACACTTTCCTCTAAGAAACCTTTTTTGAATCATTTTTAATGGATTATTTATAACAAGCAATACAAAATAAATAACTTTGGTTCTGCTTTGGGGGCAGGATTTGGGATTTGGGATGGAAATATTGAAAATACGGTAGTGGGAAGATATAATGATGGTGGGATTGGTGTTTGAATATTGAATGTAATCACATATCATGAACAATTTTATAAAAACAATAAAAAATTTGAAAAGCATAAGCTTGTATGTTTTGGCCTTGAATTAAAGTACATACATTTTAATATATGTATATATTTTGTTATTTTTCACATAATTATCATCACTTAACCTTTATGTGTTTATCATTACAATAATGTTTACTTCTTTGTATATATTCAGGTAACAGATATTTAAACACAATTTTAAAGAGATATGATAGATATATGTTTTTTACCTTACATGCCTGTAATTGAAATAAGCATTTTATAATTTGTTGATTACTTTCTTCTACAATCCATTTATTTGGGAGTTATATAACTCCCCAACTTATTGGGAAGTTAAAAGTATTTTTATTAATTATATTTTCTATGACTATTTTGATATTTTTTGTTGAGTTAATGTAGATTATATAGATCTCTCTCTGCCTCGCCCAGCATAAATTTCTATTTCCAAATTTCCAATAAATTAAGCTTCTTAATATTTACTTGAATTTTAATTGAAAGACATTCATTAAAGATCAAATATAAATTTAGATTATTTCACAAAAAACTCAAGTTTTTTTTTAATAGCCCCATCCTTAAAAAATAATAATTAACTGGATGAAATTTTCTAAATGATTGAAACTTACTTTTTTTTACTAATTTTGGAACCTGAGTCTATTTAGAAAGTCACTTGTCTAGCTTCAAGTCTAGCATTAGGCATAGTGATGGAACGCTCTTAGGTTTCAACATACGGTTTTGTTTTGTCTTTAAAAAAAAATCACGGGGCTGGAGCAATAGCACAGCAGGTAGGTTGTTTGCCTTGCATGCGGCAGACCCGGGTTCAATTCCCAGCATCCCATATGGTCCCCTGAGCACCGCCAGGGGTAATTCCTGAGTGCAGAGCCAGGAGTAACTCCTGTATATTGCCGGGTGTGACCCAAAAAGCAAAAAATAATAATTATAATAAAAAAAGAAAAATAAAGAAAATCACAATGATTGTTTAATGTTAAATCTCTAGTAAAATTTCTAAAGTGTCTTATGGGTGGTACTTACAATTTGGGTTGATATTGTTTTAGTGGAGGCTACTTTTTTAATAAGTAAATTGGCTAATTTTTATTTATTTTTTTACAAAATACTATTGAAATAACTTATTAAGAAGTTACTAAGGACTCTTGTCCATGCCAGTTCTCTCAAGAATATACTTGGAAATTTTATTTCTTTCTATCCTTTTTATGTAAATGGCATAATGCTTACTACATACCATGCAAAGTCTTTTTAGATAGAAGAATCATTGTTCAGTTCTATTTCTTGTCAGTTTAAATGTACCATAACAATGGAAATATGCCTTTTCAATATGCTACATGAATTTGTATCAAGGCTTGATAACCAAGCTGTCAGAACTCCTAAATTCATCAGAGACTGCATTATTTTTATGTAGATAAAAAGATACAGTTCTCCATTCTATTACATGAATTGTCATCATAATATTATAGTTAAAGCTAATGAACCATCCTCTGGCATTTGAAAAGCCAGTTAACGTAGCATTTTCCTGATGAAGCTAAAGTTTATAAATGAATTAAGTCTGTTTGTGTGGGAGTTGTAATGATCATGAAATTATTTCTCAACATTTAAGATAACCCTTTTCTGCTCCCAATTAGAGCTAGCATGTCCTACAAAAGGAAACAAGTCATATTCATTTAATCAAAATAAGTTATTGAGGGCTTTGAGAAAAAAAAATCCTCTAAGAAAAATTAGTTGCCATAGCAAACATTTCTTATTTAAATATGAATTACATATTGAGTTTAAAACAAAATGTGCCTTTCATCAGTCCATCCAACCATGTTTAGACATATCTTGATATATTTCTAGTATTGTCGAAAGTATATTCATGCTCAAAGAGTCTTTCTTGGCAACAGATTTTTTAAATAAAATCAGCTATACAATAGAACTTCCAGTAACTTTCAAAATTTGTATTATTGGGCCAGAGAAAGAGTAAACATTGGTCTACCTGGGTTTAATCCTTGGCATACTAGAAGTGATTTTTGAGTGCAGCAGAGCCAGAAGTAAGACCTGAGTCCTACTGAGTGTGGCCCAAAAACATACAGAAGAAAATAAAATCAGTATTTTTTTTCTTCTTTAAATTCCATTGAATTTAGGAGTATCCCAATTATCGTAAGAGTGGATTTTTATTTTTCTTTCTTTTATTTTTTTTTAATTAGAAGGTAATCTTACACAATTTCATACTTCGATCTTAAGCCAAGAACCCGGTAGCAACAAGGAAACCCTTACAATTATTGAGGAACTAATTTCAGTTATTTGGTCTTATTGAAAGAGTAAGTTATTGAAAAAATTGTACATTATAAATTGTACATTAAGTTGAAGTATAAATATAGTTATATATTTACTTGTTATGATATCCCCCTACTTCTATCTTTGAAAGGATTTCTACTTTATATACTTCTAATTATATTATTTTATATATAATTATTACTGGCATCTGCTCGAGTAATCGATGATTAACGAGATGACAGTGACAGTGACAGTACTATTTAAATATAAAACAAATGGTACTGTATATACACATGTTGTAAATATGGGGTCAGAGAGATAATGAAGGGATTAAAGTTCATACTAACATGTGGCTGACTGTGGTTGGTTCCTGAGCATACGTGGACTCCCAAGCATCACTGAATGTACCCTAGATTGCTCAAAACAGCATCCTTGAACCCGCTGCATTGAACTGTTGGCCCCGTTGGCTGAAAATAGGTGTTTCTGGTCATGGGGCTGCCTCCGGAGCACCAAAGTGGGGGGGGTCCTCTGCCCACCAAATAATTAAATATATATTTATATTTGTTATATGTAACCTAAACCTAAACCATCTTTTTTGAAAAATTAAATATATATTTACATTTTTTATGTAACCTACACCTGAACTATCTTCTTTGAAAAAATTTGCTTAATGAACTTAGGCACATCTTATAATACAACTACCTTTTATAATATAACATATTCACCTTTCATTCCAAATTTTGAACTTTCAAAAATTGTGAAATGCCTTAGAGTCTATCAGTTTTATCTCAAATGTATGCTATACTATATGAAACTATTAAATTTTTATCTGTACTGAATTTCTTTGTTTCAAATTTCTAAGTGTTTATTATCTCTTTTAAAGCATTTGGATGACTTACTAAATTTTTTATTTTGGCTCAGCTGCTCTGGTATTATATTTGCAGAATCTATGGTTCAGTTTTTCCACTCACAGAAGATGGGTTTTTTAGTGTATGTCTTCTGTTCACACACCCTTTTAATGTTTTTACCCAACTTGAAGTTAGGATGTTTTTAAATTAGAATCAGTCATTTTCTTTGGTATTGAAGAAAATATTATAATTAGAACCTAAAAAACCGGGTTCAAATTCTGACTTTGCTAAATACCCAGTATGTGTTTTTAACTACTTAATTTCTATAATGCAAGTTTTGAATTTCAAAAACTAAAAGTAATTATATATACTAAATCTCCTCTGAAAAATTTAGAAATACTAGAAATTATAGGACTAAGTTTAATTTTAAATCAAATTTTGATTTGTATTTTAATATTCACCTCAGACTACCGTATCATTAAGTTGATGCTTAAGAATGCATCCAGAGAAAACACACAACTGAAAGTCTGATAAAGTAAAGATTTCAAAGTTAGAATAGCTTGTTCTAGGATTATTAAAATGTTATTTTCTCCCCCTTGAATTGCCTTCTAAACTACTCTCTATTGAATTTTCCAAAAACAATAAGTAGTTTTCCTTATACTATGGAATTCTTAGACACTTTCTACATGCATTTTTCTCCACTCCCCGATATCCTAATAAAAAAGTATTTGTAAGTATCAAGAGAGTGATTTCAGGGGTCAAACAAAAATACATATTCAGGCTTCCCACTTAGATTCATAAACTGATGCCTTTATTTGTAATACTGGTAGCCAGTATGTTTCTTTAGTACTATCAATTTTCTTTTGTGTGGATTTGGTATTACACCTGACGGTAGGCAGAAGTCATTCCAAGCTCAGCACTCAGTGTCATTACTAGTGATGCTCAGAGGACCATGTGGGACTGAAAATAGAAGTCCTGCAGGTAAGTTCTCTACCAGTGATTTGTATCCTCAGCCTTGAAATTTCCCCCCTTCTTCCCCTCTTCCTTTCCCTCCCTCTCCTCTCTGCCCCCCTACCCTCCCCCCACCACCACATTCTTCTTGTACTGGTGATGAACTCAGGGCTTTGTACAGGCAGGACAGAAATGCTGCACCACTGAACTATATCCTCAACCCTGTATTATTATTTAAAATGATAAGTATTCTTAGAAAATTACAGTGTTGTTATTTTTCCATTGCTTTGTACAAGCTTTTCTTTCTGACTTGAAAGCTCTTATTCAATATGCCTACCTAGAAAACCTCTATATTATATGGCCTTCCAGTTTTATCTTAAATGATATGATGTCTGTGATAATGGCTTTGTGAAAGTTACTCAGCTTAAGCATTTCTTCATATGCTCAAACTGTTTATATTGTGACTGCTATTAAAAAAAGTTCAAGTTCTTGACATTTTGCTTTTCCTAATCAGAAAATATACTTTTACAAGAAAGAATGATGAATAGGACGTTAGAAAATACTAGATTACAACTGAATAAATGAATGAAAAATCAATATTTTTAATATATATATATACTTAAATGTGTAGTCTAAAATAGCACATTTTAAAGGTATTTAGATATGTATATTAAATTTTATCTTATTACCACATGTCATGGTTAAGGGCCGGAGCAATAGCACAGCAGGTAGGGCATTTGCCTTGCATGCGACCAACCCAGGTTTAATTCCTCCGCCCCTCTCAGAGAGCCTGGCAAGATACCGAGAGTATCCCGCCCACATGGCAGAGCCTGGCAAACTACCCGTGACATGTTCGATATGCCTAAAACAGTAACAACAAGTCTCACAATGGAGATGCTACTGGTGCCTGCTCGAGCAAATCAATGAACAACGGGGGAACAGTGCTATAGTGCTACAGTCATGGTTGAAGTATCGAGGGATAAAAAGACAACTTATTTGAAAGTACAGAGATACATCAGAATATATCAAATAGATATTTTTTAAAAGCTTATTTAATCACCGTGAGATGCAGTTACAAGCTTTCATGTTTGAGTTACAATCACAATGATCAAACACTCATCCCTTCACCAGTGCACAATCGCCACCACCAATCTCGCCAGTATACGACCCCATTTCCCACCCTTTCATTGCCTCCATGGCAGACAATATTCCCCATACTCTACTAAGAAGTAGAGATTTTGAAAAGACATCTGAAATACAAATTTTATACCAGAAATCAAAGGTTTAAAGATATTATTCAATTGTAGTTCACATCAACAAAAGTGGAAGTTCCCTGCCCCCCTTGTACATTTTTAATAGTAACTAGGAATAAACTACAATATTCCTTTCATTGCCACAATATTTTCTATAGAGATATATAATATAAGGGATTTGAAATGAGCTTAATAGTTAACTGATTGCTGATGATACAGCGCCGTAATTTTGTCTCACCAGATAATTATGAAATATTTAAAATATTAGGATTTTATTATTAGATAAAACAATGCCCATTGTTGATTCACTAAAATGCCATATATATTTTTGGACTGCTTAGTTATATATGGAAATTTGTTTTGTTTATTGGGTGCTTATTGTTTATTAAACCCAGGACCTCACATTGGCAAAAGCTATAGTCAACCATTGAGGTATAGATTCAGTCTTTATCTAGTTAAAGTTTTGTAATAATTTATGATTTTAATACTTCTTTAAGTAGCTATAGTTAGAAGTTCAATAGTTGCCACACATAAAAATTTGCAAAAAATTTAGAAAGTTATCTTGAATAATTTTCCTTTTAAGTGTCTTAAAAGTACACGGAATCTTACATACTGAAACTATTGTAGGGACTGAGAGGGTGATAAAATCTTAGTTGTAATATTACTTTTCTCAGTAGCAAATGGCTCATGTCTTTCTTTAATCTATGCTGGAAATTTATATGCACATTTTAGAGGAGAACTGATTTGTAACTGAAAATACAATAAAACTGAAATAAGCAGCCAGAAAAATGTAATAGTTATTTAAAAGCAGCAGATCTCTACCCAAGCAAAGTTGTAATATAAGAAATGTTTAATGAGCTTTTTCTTCAAGTTTAAATCGTTCTTAAGGATGAAATAAGAATGATCTTGATGTACATGTAGCATGGGCAATTAAAAGGTTTATTTATTTATTTATTATTAAGCATGGAACTTCTAATCTTACTAGTGTAGGTAAGATGAATTTGACAATACCACCACAAATTAAGTATTGGTTATTGGCAATTTTCTATAAAAGAATGTCCTCATTCATATGTAATAACACTTGTCAGAAAAATAATAATAATTACTGAACAATTGCCATTACTATTTTGGGGTTGAAGGAATGATGACACAGAAAAAGTATGTAACGTGGAATGCTTTCTAGTCGCAATAGCCCAATTTCAATTTAAATTCATAACTCTTGCTTCCTTACCAGCTGATCATAGTATTTTGAAAAATGTATATATTAAACGTATTTTTTCAACAAAATGAAATATACACAAATATCTATCAGGGGAATTTACATTTTTTTCTTTTCTTAAAATTATCTTATACTCCCCATATACACATCCCGTTTCTATCTGTGGTCTGAAAATTGAAATTATTTTCTTCTTACTCTTTCTTCTCAGGGCTAGGGCACTAGCACAGCGGGTAGGGCGTTTGCCTTGCACGTGGCCGACCTGGCCGACCCGAGTTCGATTCCTCCGCCCCTCTCGGAGAGCCCGGCAAGCTACCGAGAGTATCTCGCCCGCACAGCAAAGCCTGGCAAGCTGCCCATGACGTATTCGATATGCCAAACACAGTAACAAGTCTCACAATGTTACTGGGCCCACACGAGCAAATCTTTCTTCTCAGTTATACATAAAGTAGACTTTCTAGATATCTTAAGTTAGTCAGACTGCATAAAGTTCTCCCCAAAGAATGTGATTGCAGGAAGAATGTGTGACCTCAGGACATTGAACGGGTTGCCTTTTCTGTATTATCTAGACTCTCTTCATCCACTGCTGCAAACTGAGTCTTTTGTACTAGTGTTGGAGGCACAGAGATGCTTGGAAAATCATATCTACTAAATGAAAATATAAATTTATACGAAAACAAACTTAATGGCAATTATCATATTGCTAGTTAAATTTGTACATAACTTCCTTAAATGCCTGCTGAACAACAACTACAAAAAAGAAACCTGATTATCTTAAACATTTTTTTTGTTTAGCTTTGTTTTGCTTTGTTTTGGAGGCCACACCACGCTGTGCTCAGGGGTTAACTCCTGGCACTGTGTTTAGGGATTATTCTCTATGCACTGTTTCAGTGAGAGTGGTGCTCAAGGAACTGTATTTGGTGCCAGGGATGAAACTCAGTTGAATACAGTTGGATAGGTACATGACAAGTACCTTACTTGATGTACTCTCTCTGGTTTGGTTATCTTAAATATTTTATAAGAAAGTATTGTACAAACCTTTTCAAAATTACCCCTTCATCATTAATAGTACTACAAAAAAACAATAACAGCAAATAAATGTATTTCTATGGTTGTCTGTGTTGGGAAATAGCATTGTTTTTGTTCATTCATCTGTATCTTATTCCCATTTCTAAAGCACTGTATATTTTACTGAAGGCAGGTCTCTAGTCAGAAAGAAAGATTATGCAAATTGAAGCTTGACAATTCAAAATCTGTAGTGATTTCTTGATGTAGCACAAATTCCCAAGTAATATGACTTTTGGAAATGACAAATATAAAATCAGATAGCATGATATCAAAAATTAGAAGCAAATAATAATATGTAATGCATTTAAATTTTTGAACTTTAAGTCCTGTGAACACATTTTAGAGCTATAAATTTCATTATGTTATCCCATGAAATATTTGCATTGGGGGTCAAGGGATAATTCAGTGGGTAGGATACTTGTTTTGCATGCAGCCAGCCCAGATTCAATCCCTAACATCTTATATGATCCACACTGCCAGGTGTAATTTCTGGATGCAACTTGAAGTCAGGAGCAACTTCTGAGCATCACTGGGTGTGGTCCATACACCAAAATAAGATGAAATTTTTAAATGTTTGCAGCAGGAAACTAGTTGTTGTGTAGGCATTGATTACTCTAAGGGTAAATCTCAACAATATATAGATAAAGTTCTGACAGAGAAGTATAGTTCTAAGTCCTTTCCCCAAGACAAAACTGAGACTGCATTTTGTATAGTGATATTTATAGATATTTATAGAATTTAATGCATATTTATATGTTATTAAAATTGTTTTATGTCTATTTACCTTAAGCGCACTAAAACGTATTAAACAGTATTGAGTTAATTTCAGAAAATAATTTTTTAAGGAGTTGTCAAAATTCCAAAGATTTAAAAGCACACTGAAAATTTACAGTCATGAGGTTTTCAAACTATATTGTTAATGAAATCAGGTGCCAAAATAACGTAAATTATACAAGTCTTATTTCTTGAAAGTTAGGTACGTATTTCAATATTGTTTTACTTAAAAGGAAATGTTTCAAGTTTTATTTTAAATGTTATGATACAAAATGAAGATAAAACATTACATGACAAAATTATTACATTTTTTTATTTGATATAGTGGAACAGACAGAAAAAAGTCCATTTTAGTGATATGTGAAAAATATCTAGACATAGAAAATGAATTATTTATATGTAGAAATATCAGAAGGAAAGTAAGAAATAGGAGAAATTATTAATTAAACAACTTGAACTTTGCCAATCTAACGGAGATGAAAAATATCATGATACAGAATGCACAGAATTCCAAAGTAAATCTGAATAGACAAATACCAATATACCTTGTACTTAAAATAACAAAAGTTAAAGATATAGATAAAATCCTAAATGTAGAAGTAAGAGAAAAATCAAAGATTATTCGTAAGAGAGCTTTCATAAGACACAATGCAGATTTATCAAATAAAACACCATAGACTAAAAGACAATAGTTATGGTGTTTCTAATGAGTTGAAGTAAAGAGCATTCCAAACAGAAATTTTCTATTCAGCTATACTGTAATTCATATTAGTAGATTAAAAAAATAAAAAAACCTCTTTCACAATAAACAGTTAAACCAGTTCTATATGAGTAATATGAAAGGGTTTTCTATAAATAGCAAAGAAGTCCTACTTGGAAGTTCTAAGATACTTAAATAAAATGTGAGAAAGAAATTAATAATGAGGTTGCTTTGAGTGAACTTGTGGTTACTTGTTTTTAATTTAAAATTGGACATAAGATGAGAGCTCTAGTTCTAAACACTGTGAACATCTCAAGAGAAAAGTACTTGGAGAAATGGATATGACATAACCAATGAAGTCTAATCACTATACAAATAGCATAGTACATACAGAGTAAATAAAAATGCCAAAGAAATAAGGAAAACACACACAGAATACATATAGAAAAAGAAAAATTGATGAACCCATATAGGAAAGGAAACAATTTATTTATAGCAATAATTTTAGTAAACCTCAGTGGTTGAATTCACCAATCAAAAGGCACAGAGGAAAGCTAGATAAATCAGGAAACAAACAATAGCCTACCTGCTGAAATTCAGTGGTACATACAGGCTTAAAGAAGTTGAGAAAACAATGCTGCAGGCAATGATAGTCTGAAAAAGGGAAGAGACTAAAATATTTATATTAGACCAAATAAATGTATTTTAAACTAAAAACAGTAGTATGAGACAAGGTAGACATTATATAAGTATTAAGAGATCAGCATATCAGTTGGATTCAAATATTCACCCCAAATGAAGGGGCATCAAAATACATAAAATAATTATTAAAGTGCCTGAAAAGCGCTATCAACAGTAACAAATATTTGCAGCAATCTTTAATGCACCTCATTGAGGATAAGGAAGATAGAAAATCAGTAAGAAAATAATAATATTAAATGTAGGCTGCAGGATAATTTAATGCAAGGCACCTCTGTTTAGCCTAAGTATCTCATATATGTATACATAAATACACATACACACAGACACATACTTGGAATAGAAATAGAAATAATGAGCACTTAGGGGAATCTAACAGATTTTTATTCCTTTTGAGATGATTCAGTGTCTCTTAAAAAAATAGTACAGTATCATTTAAAGTATGTATACTGTCACTTCTTAATGATGAATTTATTGAATTGTATAAATCTCTCTGAATACCTTAATTCTAAAGCCTTTCTGTGCATCGCCCCAAATAGGTGATTAATAAATGTTAATTGAATAGATTTTTTTAACTTTTTAATATCTAAATTTAACATCAATTTTATTTATCTCCAAGGAAAAATAAGTGAGACTGAGGTGTTGGTGCATGAGCTAAGGTTTTTTCTTTCATGCAGCTGACCTGGATTTGATCCCGGCATTGTATATGTTACCCTGAGCACTGCCAGGGGTTACCCCTGAGTATAGAGCCAGGATTAAGTCCTCATCATCACTGGGTGTGGCCCTGAAAGTGAAAACAAAAAATAAAACTAGCAAATAAATGAGTGCAGAAAGAGGCATATTCTAATTTGACCATAGGAAGTGTGCTTAATTCTTCCAAAGTCTTAGTCAACAAAACTGATACCTTATGCAGACAAATTAGCAAAGACACCTTCACCCATAGTTTCATAGAATATACTTTCATCCATAGACTCATTAATATTCTAGAAAGAACTGAACTGTGAACCATGCCTTGCCAAAGGCAACATTACAGGTTTTGAGGAAAGAGAAATATTCTTGGTATATATGTTTTTAGCTAAAATATACCAGTATTTTCATATTTCTCCTTCTCTTTACAATTATAGCTCAGTTGGCTTATGCGCTGGTTTCCAGTTGCTTTGCATTGAGCTATTTTCATTCCAACACGTAGTTATTTTCAGTCTCAACTGGAAATGAATGCAGTGACCATCTGATACTGATTTCATCTAGCCTTCTTTGTATTCTAAGACTGAGAACACATTATTTTTGGTTTGACACTCCTTTGTATTGATCCTAAGAATTCAGTTTGAGGCTCACTTTTTCTGCTTAGCCTCAGGAGTCTGTCAGAATGACACAGCCATTATAATGGAGGTTTGACAGAAGGACAGACTAAGTCGGAAGCATTTGTACATTGTTTATCTCAGGAGTCATTCTACTCTGATTTTAACTTCGAAGAAGACACTAGAATATTTCAAGACAAGCAAAAAATCAGTAAACAAAAATCATATTTATTTTTACATTTATTCCACATCTGTTTGTGACATCTGTTTTATGTGACTACATGTACTTGCTAAATGATAAGACTATAAATTTCTCTTACCAAGACCTTTCTCATCTGTCTGCTACATCTCTGACATAATGTTCAGTGACTCTTCAGAGCCCAGAGTTACCTTGAAAAAATTCATCAGGACTTTCAAGTCATTCCTTTGTAGTAGACTTCCAAGTACATGCTACTTCTTATAGCTGTCTACCCCTACTTGAGGGGGCCCTGAATAGATTGAGGTAAACAGCCTTAATGCAGAAGTTTAGTTCCAGATGTTCTTTAGTAATCAATTAGCAATATCTCTTTAAAAGCAGGATTTGTAATTGAAACACTCTTTTTTTTATTTTATTAGTGAAGCACCATGAGGTACAGTTGTAGATTTACAATTTTCTGTGCTTGGGTTTCGGTCATACAATGATCAAATACCCATCCCTCCACCATTGCCCATTTTCCACCACCATGGATAATATCCCCCCCACCCACCCCTCCCACCCCGCCTCTGTGGCAGGGCATTCCCTTTTATTTTCTCTCTCCTTTTGGGTGTTGTGGTCTGCAAAAAAGGCATTGAGTGGCAAACATGTTCAGTCCATAGTCTACTTTCAACATGCATTTCCCCTCCTGGGAGGATCCTCCAAACACCCTTTATTTGGTGCTCCCTTCTCTATCTGAACTGCCCTTTCTCCTAGAATATCCGGCTGGCCTCTAAGCTATGGAGTAATCCTCCTGGTGTTGATCTCAGCTATTCCTGGGTATTAATCTCATACTTTGTTACTTTATATCCCCCAGATGAATGCAATCTTTCTATGTCTATCCCTCTCTTTCTGACTCATTTCGCTTAGCATGATACTTTCCATATTGTACCACTTGTATGTAAATTTCATGACTTCATCTTTTCTAAGAGCTACATAGTACTCCATTGTATAGATATACCAAAGTGAAACACTCTTTTAGTATACATAGCAGTGCCGAAATCTTTACAGGTCATCGTCTCCCTTTCTTAGTTTTATTTTAATCTAAGAAATATGAAACATCAACATTTACATTCTATTGATAGATCTAGTCTATGAGTCTATGCCAAATACCAGTAACAATGATGGGTCTCATTCTCCTAAAGAGCCTTGAATATAATCTCAAGGCTAGGATGAAGGAGACGTGACTGAGGCCTGCTGGAGGCAATTGACGAATAACAGGATGATTTGTGATTTTTGTGATTTGTGATAGATCTAATTTCCCACAAATCTCACTGTTACATGAAACATTTGATCATTCTTTTCTCCTCTTTGTTACACTAATATTTCTTTTGCTTATGCTACTTTCCAGAAGATTTTAGAAATCAATGGAAGAGACAATATTGTATATTGTATTTTGGTTAATAATATTTTAATATTTACAATGAAAATACAACAATAACTGTAAGATTTTTCTGTTATCACAAACTTCAGTTCTTTGTTCAGTGTAATTTTTTCTGTATTGCCATTGTAAACTGCATTAACAGACCCATCAATGCCAATTTTATTCTTCTGGGAACTCATCATTTTCTAACATACTATATGCTTTATTTGTTATTATCTCTCTTGGCCTAATAAAATACAAACTTCTTAAGATAGGCACATTTAATATGTTTTGCTTACTAACAGAATTCCCAGCAGCTAAAACAGTATCTGTTAGATAGCAGGCTTTCAGTAAATATTTGTTATATAAACAATTGAATGGCACATTAAAGAATGTACACATGACAACTATTTAAAATGCCAGGCTATTTATAAGACTTCCCAAGTTATTGTCAAAATATTTAGGTAGAGATCAAGGCTTATATAACTTGATTTTTTTCCTACTACAGGAAATAGAAATGATGAAAAAGTAGCCCCAAATAGAAAAATCTGTAACTTTTTACTTTTCTAATGATTAAGCAGAGTATTTTAAAGTAATTTCTACATTTGAGTGCCTATATTTTGCCTATATGTTATCATATAAGCTAAATAAGGATTTTTGTACTAGACTTCTATGTACGTGATATAGCATTACCCCTATGTTGTCTCATTATGAAAACTCTTAAGAAAGCAGCATGAAATCCAAATCATATTTTATAAATTGATTAGAAAAAAAAACTCTTCAAAATCTTCCTTTGTAAATGAGTGAGGGAAACTTCGATTAGAAAAAGGTTTTCTTTAAATGGGTATTCTCTGTTATTTTTTTCCATAACTGTTGAAGATTTGGTGCTAGTATTAAACAACAAAAATTCCGTTTGTTTTAATTTCATGGTGCAAAATGAACCTTTTCTGAATTCATGCCTTATCAGTGAATTTAAGAATACCTTATCAAGTTCCAGATAATCTACCAATTAGTCTTTTTTGTGCTATAATATAGGCATTTAATAAGTATTCCAAACTGTTTAGTTTGTATGAAACTTTTTACAGATATGAGTATGTATGTGTGTGTTTAGATAGATGACAGATAGATAGATAGATAGATAGATAGATGATAGATTTAAAGAAATTATCAAATATAACTATCTACCTTGTTGGAAAAAATAAGATGCAAATATATCTGAGAATGTGATACCATTGTGCTCATAGAAAACATTATGAATATTAGTTCCTTCTAATTAGTGCTGAAAATATCATTCCCAAGTCTTCTTTTTACTCATTCTCTATTGTATATAAAATCATTCAATGATACTTGATTATATTAGTGTATAATGATTTAAGGTTTAGAAAATGTCAGACATTTATATTATTACTTGAATTACTTATAGATTGTCTTAACTGATGCTTATTTTGGTGCCTTATTGAAGCATTTTCTGATAAAGCCAATAAATGGCAAAGTGAATTCAACCCATTACTCTCTGGTTCTAACAAAATTTACTTTGAGAATTCTCTTGCAGTTATATTGTGTTAAGCAATCCAAAGCTATAAAATTTTCTTATACTTGTAGATTTCAAAAATAGTAAAATTTTGAAAGGACAGCTATTATGATAATATTTTTAAAGACATGGCTTAAGAGAAAAATGTGATACATTAACATAAGTAGATGATATATTGCATTTTAGGATATAAATAATATTATGAATAAGTTATAAGGAATTTGTATAGGAAGAATAACCAGAAATGAAAGGAACTTATAGTGATTACCTATTTGATTTCTCTGCTGTCAAGTCACCACTTAATGCATTTAAATCAAATGAGTGTTCATTTATGTTCTAAGATTAATGGTTGCTTTTACTTGCCTTTGGCTAAGTGAAAGGAAAACAAAAATTCTAACTTTGCTGGAAGCAAATAGATTATTCAGTGGCTATTTGGTTGTCAGAACATACTACTGTATGCCATTCAAATTAATGATGTTGGGTTTAGAGTTCTTACTATTGAAACTCACTTGCCTATGATGACTCCTCCAAACTTCATATGATAGAAGTTTAGCTACCCAGGAATTTATTCCTAAATATTCCAGTCTTTTATACAAGTTGCTGTGACATTTTTTGCACAAGTGTAACAAATGTAACTTTGCTTCTTTTAAGGAGCAGTAACAGTATAGTTTGTGTGTTGGTGTGTGTGTGTGTGTGTGTGTGTGTGTGTATAATATGAAGTGCAGTCTTTAATTTTACTGTACATATTAACTCTAAATTTACTGTACAAATCAACATATTAAACAAAATTTTCTGGAAGTTTCAGTTAGTACTCTGATATTTAATTTCAAATTCATAACTAGAAGGTTAGTAAAGGGTTAGTTAATAATATGTTTCCATTTCCCTGACCTTTTTTTTTATTTTCAAGGTAGATAGGATGCTTGCCTGCATGCAACTGACCTGGGTTCAGTCCCCAGCACCCAATATGGAACCCAAGCCATGTCAGGACTAATCCCTGAGCACAGAGCTGAGGGTAATCTCTGAGCACCATCAGATGGACTCCAAAAGAACAAAACAAACAAACAAAAAAACAAAATAAAGATATAAGAACATTAACATTTGCTTTGGAACTTGACTAATTTTTCAATGACACAAGAATTGCATGTTTTCTTACCTCACTTAAGTTTTGTATGCTCCCTTTAAGCATATTGCCTGTTTCCTTGAGGCTACCTTTTATGCTCCCTTTGAACTTTTAAGAGAGCAAATCCCAGAAGTTTAGCCACATATTGTGGTAAATAGATTACACAAATTTAATAGCTGCACTTCTAAATAAAGTCAGATTAATAGGTACAGTCACAGTCTGATCTGTCCACTTTCTGGCAATTACTACGTGATTTGAACTATAGTGATAACTAAATTGGTCAATGCCAAACCCAATATTCATTATTTGATGTAAATGTTCATTCTGTATTTGTTAAAGCAATCATAAGATCAACTTGTTTCATTCCCAATTGTTGAGGACATTATGAGAGAACATTTTTGTAGAGCTTTACAGAATCAAGTGTAGCACCTCAGCCAACAGTTTCATGATTTATATCCGCAGGGTGAAGAAACTAATTTTATGCTAGCTATCCATGGCACCCTGCTAACTTAACTTGGAAAAGTTCCAAATTATTTACTTTTTTGGAATGAGTATAATGGTTTTATTTTAATATTAATAATAGACTTAATCAACTGACTTGAATTTATAATTTCACTGGGTTTATACATTTATTGTAAGGGATTATATGGACTGTTACCTGTAAATTCCTATTACTATCCAAAGCAATGTAAGTTATGGCCAAGTGCCCAATATTTTACAATTATTGCAAGTGTTCAGTACCTCTAATTGGTTTAACAGCTTGTGAGACTGTGTGTGTGTGTGTATGTGTGTGTGTGTGTGTGTGTGTGTAGTAAATATAATACTTTTTAAAAGATTTTTGGATGTTTAACAAATGGGTGGCATTGGTCATAGAGTGACTCACTGGAAAAAGTAAGAACTCTCCTTGTATTACTGAATCTCTTGACTGTGTCTATAAAACACTGCTGAGTTTTTGCTCTTGTTTTACTGAATGAATGAATGGTTTTGCTAAATAATTTTTTGTGCTTTCTTATCACTAATTTAGCACGTTCTCTAGTCTTTGGAATGTCACTCTTATCCACATTTTTTTTTATTTTTCTTATTCACAATTTTAAAAATTTAAACAAGTTGTTTTTGCATTGCTTATCTGATACTTTTCTTGGTTTATCTATAAATTCCTATAAATGAAGACCCTATATCTCCATAAGCATATTTTTCATAGAATTAATAATGAGTATGAGCTTAATTTTGCACTCTGAAGAGATAAAGTGAATGTCAATCTTAGGGTGCCCATTTTAACAGATAACAATAAGGTAAAGGTAAAGGTAAAGGCCCTCCTATTGATCATCGATTTGCTCGAGCGGGCCCAGTAACGTCTCCATTGGAGACTTTGTTGTTACTGTGTCTGGCATATCGAATACTCTCGGTAGCTTGCCGGGCTCTCCGAGAGGGGCAGAGGAATCGAACTCGGGTCGGCCATGTTGGCCGCGTGCAAGGCAAACGCCCTACCCGCTGTGCTATCGCTCCAGCCCCAGATAACAATAGGGAATTCAAATTCCTTTAGACTTCTCCAAGTACAAAATTCCATTCACCAAGTACAAAATACCATTTCAACAGCTTTCAAAACATATTTAAGAATATTACTATAATAAATGAAGAGTATGGTTGCATATTTTGGCAGTTGGCACTTCCTTCTCTTATTCTACTGATAAGATTCTTTGTCCAAAAACAAAATATCAAGTGAAAATCTCGAATGGATACTTCTTTTTTCTGTGTAATGCGTCTGTCAAAGTTGCATACTTTATTTTTGTTTGTTTGTTTTGTTTTGGGGACCATACCCAGCGATACTCAGGGGTTTCTCCTGACTTTGCCCTTAGAAGTCATTCCTAACTGTGCTCAGGGAACAATATGGAGTGGCAGGAATCGAACCGGGTCAAGCACATGCAAGGAAAACCTCCTATTCATTGTTCATTCCTCCAGCTCAAAAATATATGGTTTTAAAGATGTACAATTTTAGTTTCATAAATAGTTATTTTATTTTTCTGAGTGAAGTAATACTCCTCAATTTCTGAAAAAATAATAATGGCCTAAAATAAACTAATTAATGACCTAACTAAATAATGACATTAGTTGATTTATTTACTTAATGAGTGATGACATAAAGTCCAATGAAAATTCATAGATTTATTTTATATATATAAATAAACACATATAAATTAATATGTTGTAGTTTTAGCATTTCTTTTAAATACTTAATCATGGTGTTCTAATAATTTGTCTTTAAAGGGCTTCAAATAAATATAAAATGCTATATATTTTTTTCCTATTTTTTTGTTGTTGCTTGCCTTGTCACGAACAAACTTTGGGCCAATGAAAGGCATTTATAGAAAATTAAAATATACAAATATACAAATAGAAGAAAGATAATAGTTAAGATTTTCAAAAATTTAATTTTTAATTTGGAGAAACCTCACTATAGAAAAATTAGCAAATTAACAGATTTTTCTCAAATCTCAATATTTGAGACAGATAATTATTTGACAGTTTGCAAATAAGGAAATTTATTGAGTGAAAAAGACATCATATAGAGGATAACTTATTGCAGCAAATTGATGTGACTAGCAAAGTCCTCACTGGATTCTGAGAAAGAAAATTTTTATCTCATTTATATTTTTCTTATCATTTATCAGGATAGTTTTGGTCAGTTATTTTCATTCCTGTTGATTATCCTTCCAGCATTCCTGACTTTTTATTTCCTGGCTAAAAATCACAGGCTGTTGACCAGCTAGTCACCTTCACTGCTTATCCACCCATCAACACAACTACCTCCCTTCCCCATCTTCCTACCTACTGTATAAGCTAACAAACTTTTATGACAAAGAGAATAATATATGAAAGCCTTCTATGACTTTCTATTACCCAGGATGTAATAAAAGTTTATTCGTATGAATTTCATTCACATTTTTCAGTGTTATTTCTTGTAGTTCTTGGGGTCAGCACATCATCGGATATAAAGGGGCCTTCACTTTTTCCATTTAGAACTTGCTAGCTACTTTCCAGGATCTTGTTGATCTTGCTGCTCTTTTTAGGGTAATGAAAATATTTTCCATTAGAGACGTATCCTGCAAAGTTTAAAATCCAACCATCTCAATTCTCTAACCATTTCCTCAATGCCTCCATAAATTTCCATAATGCTTTATAGATACATTAGGTTACTTTTGCACTGCTTCCCTAAAAGAATTCAAAATCCAATAGGCCAGTAAAAACATCTGAGTCACATCTGAGTACTAAGGATAGTACAATATTAGGCTCTTATCCATAGCTAATGAATGAATAAATGAATAAAATGGTATATTTATATTTTATTAATTATCTAACAACTCATAAAATCAGGTTTATATCTATGATCATTTTATAACTTGAGAAATATATTAAACTTTTTACACACAGGATTGAGAGAATAATAATTAAAACATCCTGTTTATAATTTAATTTGATTGATCATACAAAGATGTGAATTTTGGCAAGTGTGTGGAAGTCAGTTTTGCAACTTTCCAATGTTTATTGGATATTATAATGATTCCTAAATGTTTACTCTTACTGTTTCCATTTTTGTAGTGGAAAGTGTAGGATATATTGAAGAGAATAAAATGGATTTTTACTCTCCATTTCATTTTTCCCTTTTATTAAATTATTCATCTGAGATAAGAGAAAATGTGAAGCATGACCTATTTCTTACAGCTTTTTATGGAATGGAAATCTTGCTACTTAGGTTTCTGCTCTAGTGACCTCATTGATTTTTAGAATCTAAACATGAATATATGACACTTAAATTATTTTATGTTTTATTTTTAGTACTTATTTTATATATATTTTATTTTTCTAATTTTTCCAGTTTTCCTTCTTTGAAATGTCTTCCCTGAATTTAAAATGCATTTATGCTAGTCAAGTGCCATTACCAGTGTTTATACTGTTTTGAAACTCATACAATTCATAATATCTAACTTTTCTCAAGGTGATTAATTTTATATTATCATTCAGGTAGACATCTTTTACATTAATGCTTATGTAGATGTGATTAGAGTTAAATAAGTAAATGGTATCATTTAGAGTGAACATATTCCTAAAACCTGAATTGCTTCTTTGAAGACATAAAGTTTTGAGATATGTTTATATATGTACATAACACATAAACACATATATATATATAGCTATATATAGTGCTTTTGCCTGCTGAATATATGTTTTAGAAGTAATTTCAGCTGAAGCATCTAGTTAAAAAGTTGAGCATTTTCTGAATGCTGAATGTATCGCTAGCAGTTCTGTGATAAATGTATGCCTAGGTGTTTCCTTTGACATTAAAACAATGACAGTGGAATAATATAAGTGTCATTTTAAAGTGAACACTAACAAATTATGAAATTAAAAATTAAAAAAAATGACCATTAAAATCTTTCCTAGCAATAACATGAAATGTCTGTGATTATTCCTTCATTAATTCATTCACTTTTAGAAAAGTATTTCCTGAATGCTAGATTATTGGGGTGCAAAGGTCAGTGGACCATTAGTTCAACACTTTGCCATTAGATAATTAACTTAAATAAAATGTCTTTTTCTGTAAAATATGGCTGAAAGAGATGCCTGCACAGAGACTGGAGTGATGGTGCAGGGGTTGGGTGCCTGCCTTCCTTGCAGCTAACCTAGTTTGTTCCTTAGCATTCCCTTTTGTCCCCAAGTACCACCATAAATAATTCCTGAGTGCAGAACCAGGAGTAATCCCTAAACACTGCTGGGTGTGTCTCCCTCTCCCCAAAAAACAGATGTCTAAATAAAATGCTAATTGAAGAGGCTAGAGGAGATTGGTGGAGATGTCATAAAAATAATAGCAGTGACTATAGACATACGATTAAAATTGTGTAGAAAAATGCTGGAATAGAGCCTGAAGAAATAATACAGGAGTTAAGGTTCTTATCTTGAACATGACCTGTCTGAATTTGGAACATGACCCACGTTGATTTGGAATATATATGATCCCTTGGGCATTGCTAGGGATCACTCCAGAGCACAATGAACAAATATAGCTACTGAGCACTGCCAGATGTGGCTCAAACAGAAAAATCAAACAAACACACGAGGAACAGAAAAAACAATAAGAGAAATACATCAGGCATTTTTTTTCTCAAAATGAGAGAAAATTGATATATGGAGTGTTTTGTTCTTTGATTGCTTTGGGGGCCACATTATGTGATGCTCACAGCTTACTTCTGACTCAGTACTCAGTGATCATTCCTGTTTGTGCTTGGGATCAAATAGACATCAGTCGGATGCAAGGCAAGCACCTTATCTCCTGTACTGTTTCTCTGGTCCCTGAAATATGGAGTATTCTTCCATTTGATAAGTAGTTCAATAATTAGTAAAAGTGAACAAAAGATTTTAAATATGGGAGGAGAAATAACTTATTTAATAATAACATTTTTTTATTGTTCATACAATGGACAGAAACTAGGGTCAAAAAAAAGAGAGAAATGAACAATTCAAATGTTGAAGTTGCGTCTTAGGTGGCCAGGTTGATGATGGATTGCAGAGGAGGAAGGAGAGTAAGAGTCCATGGTTTTAGGAAGCTTATTTATTGAATATTTTTTTTCTATTCATACCTGTATTCTGTTGTGCTGTCCTCAGCGTGGTACTTGATCCTGATCCTAAGGTAAAGGGATCCTGTAGACTGGAGAAACAGTGAATATGCTGAATTTATGAGCAACAATTTAGAGATGTGAGAAGTCAAAATTTTCATCATACGCCCATCTCACAGTCATTGATAAACATTTTCTCCAGTTTTATCGAGAAATGGTTGAGATGGATCACCTTATAAATTGAAGGTATAAAACATGTAGTTGATTTGCACATATTGCAAGTTGACTTCCATAGAGGGGTGAGCCTTTTATGTGCTTCAAGAAGCCTCAACTTAATCTATTTCAATCATATATTGACTTGCAAGTCTTCCCCACTAGAATGCAATATTGCAATATGCTTTTTCCAACCATCTTTTTAAGTTCTCAGAGCGTGATGTGTTCCTGGTACATAGAAAGCAAAAAAATATCAAAACGTGTTTAGTGAATCAATCAATCAGTAAATACTTAACTAAACAACCACTATGTTTTCCTATAATTCTATCACTTTAAGGTGCATAAAAATAACTTCAAAATTTAGTTTTAGGTTCCTATCTCCTATCCACAAAGATTCTAATTAGGTTTTGCATATTGGGAACATACATCTTAATACACTGTTACTTATTCAGCAACAAAGGCCACTCTTTACCACATAGATAAGGTCTGAAAAGATAGATACTTCTGTCAGTGGGGCACTTTCCTTGCACATGTTGATGATTATTCAAATCCTGGCACTCACCCTGAGAACTTCAGGAGCCATTCCTGAGTAGCAGAGCCAGGAATAAGCCCTGAGCACCTCTGGATGTGATTCCAAAACCAAGACCAATTGAATAAAAAAAAATAGAGATAAAATTTCTCAAAATAAAAAAAGAGTAGCACTCGGTGATAACACTTATTAGCATCTACCTCAAAAACAAGAAACTTAATTTGATAGTATATATGTTCACCCACATTCATTGTTGCAATAGCTGTTATATAGAAACAACTCACATGTCCAACTGCAAATGAATGGACCAGGTAATTGTAGTATATATACACAATGGAGTGCTATGCAAAGGATGAAATCATGTAGTTTGCTACTGTGTGGTGGAGCTAGCATGTGGTATCATGCTCAGTGAAGTGAGTCAGATAAAAAGGGATAGATACAAAATTATCTCTCATTTGTGATATTTAAAGATACACAGTAAGGGAGCAAGAAACGACCAAAGGAAGCATAACTGTAGAATTCATTCACAAAACTAAGTTTATGGAGTGGAGGGAAGCATTGAATGGGGTGGAACTCTACTTTGAATGGGGTGGAACTCTACTTTGTGAAGGGAAGAAGCATTCTGGTGAGGGGTCTAGTGTTGGAAGAGGACTCATTAATAGTATTATAAATCATAATACCTTAATAAGATTTTTTTTTGCTTTTTGGGTCACACCCAGCGACGTACAGAGGTTACTCCTGGCTCTGCACTCAGGAATTACTCCTGGGAGTACCCAGGGGACCATATGGAATGCTGGGAATCAAATCCGGCTCAGCCGCATGAAAGATAAACATCCTACCCACTGTGCTATCTATCACTCCAGCTCCTCAATAAGATTGTTTAAAAACTATATAACATAGATATAATATCATAATGTGATGAATTCTTGTTTTAGGTAAACTTCAGCAAAGCCATTTGGGTTATTTTTCACTGTAAATCGTATCAGAGTGAGTGAGGGCAGAATACACTATAAGAGAAGGCCCAAAGAAATCCTGAGGGCATGTTGGTGAAAGTCTTGACTTCAACTTTCTCCAGCATTGCCTGTTACATATTTGATGTCTGTTTGGAAAAAAAAGTAAAGCAAGAACAATCTTTGTGTGTGTCCAGACCATGGAATGGCCTAAGGATCCATGGAAAGTCCAATGTTCCAGGTGGATTTGATAACAGAGTAGCATCTCATGGCACAGATTAAGCAGTCAGGTATATTGACTCCAAAAAGTCTCAGTACAAAGTCTGATAACTCACCACACTCCTTCTTTCTCAGCTCCTACTTTAAATTGACTTTCTTATTGTTTGCACATAGGCGTGCGCAATGTTATTTGCTGCTCCCAGAGTGGGCTATGCATTTTAGGTGCTGACTATGTTTGAATTTCAGATCTAAAGCATTTATATGTTCATATGTTCCACAGAATCTTTGCTAGGTAGTATTCCTATTCTAGCTTATAAACTATGTTAGTATATTCAGGATCCATATGTGGAAATCAATTTACTAAACCACTTTAGGTGACTCAAGTTGCATAGTGTAGGAGACAACGCTTGGAAAAGGCTTCATTTATTATTTAATTCATGAAAAAATAAAAGATCATACTTATAAGGTGTCATATGTTTGCCCCAATTTTTTCCTCATTTTTCTGCCTCTCAGACACAATTCTTTCCTTTATCTATCTCTGAATGGGCCCCTGTCTCAAATTGTTTTGTCATAGACTGACAATATAAATCTTCTAATCACCTAATCATTATAATAATTTCCTTTATTTAATTTTCCACCAATTTCAGCCGAAAAGCTTACTTTTCTCTCCATCTCTCTACACAATGTATACCTCACAGCATATTTAAATTGCATTCTGTAATGTTACACATACTCTGCCCATTATTTCAAGCATAGTGGTATATGTTGTACACCTGTTAGGTTACATTTCTGTAAAAACAAACAAAATAATTGTTCCAGTTCAGGAACTCCAATCATCTGAAAAAAAATGAACAAAGGTCTTTATTAATCCAAGACTTGAAGGAAAAGAAGTTACAATTTGGAGAAAGAGGCTTACAAATGGACGACAAGCTCAAAATGGAGAAGGCCACCTAACACATTTTGCATCCTGACATGTTTTAACAAGATTGTACTGCTTTGTAATTCATTTATAGAACGGTTATAGCCTCCCATTGGCCCACTGCTCCCATTTATTCAGTGACTGTAAATAATAGCCATCAGCAAAGCTTTTGAAATCTCAAGATGAAAGGAACTAAATTAAGGAAGCTTCCCATGTGCATCTCTTCCCCACAAAAAGCTCAGAAAGCAAGGAGGAGCAAGCACTGCATGGTGAGCAGAGCAACCTGATGCAGTCCAGGTTTGCAAACCAGACGTGTTTGTAAATGGGAGTTTGCAAATGGGGAGTTCATTTTTTTTCCCCTTTATTTTATTTTATTTTTTTAAAGTTGTAGATTTACAATTTTTTGTGCTTTGGTTTCAATTATACAATGATCAGATACCCATCCCTCCACCAGTGCCCATTTTCCACCACCATGGATAATATCCCTCCCACCCCCATCCCCCCATCCCCCCTGTCTCTGTGGCAGGGCAATCCCCTGTGTTCTCTCTCTCCTTTTGGGTGTTGTGGTCTGCAAAAGAGGCATTGAGTGGCAAACATGTTCAGTCCATAGTCTACTTTCGACATGCATCGGGGAGTTCATTTTTTGAATAGGTATTGTTTTTTCCACTGAAGTCGGGTGTAGTGGATTTTAGTCTAAGATGTGAGAGAAAAACAATGGAGATGCAAACACTGAATCAGTTACATTTTGTGGATTAATGCAGCAGTAGTTACTTTCTTTGGTTATTGCAAAGCTGGTTGCTATTTTAACACTATTAGTCACAAGCTACTGTACCTGAGAGTGAAATTTTTCATTACTATCCAAAGATGATTCATTATGGTTCTTGACAGGGAAAAGCTAGATAAATAAATTCCAGACTTTTTTTTCATACACAATCACTAAAAATGTAGTTAAATGAACTGCATATGTAGATAGACACAGACATACATACATATACATGTTGTATATAGTTTATCTTGTATGTAGTTTATTATACATACCTAAAATTACTTGATCAAATGAACTCATAGTAAATGAATTGTTTTATAATATATTGTGTTGTTACTGTTAAGGTTTGGAGTCAGTACTTCTTTAGCTCAATGGTGTTTAATTGGACCAGTGTGAAAAATTAAGTTTGCATATTGTGTAACTTGAAATTCAGAATACATCTGTTCCGTAACAGTAGAGCTGCAATTAAAAAAATATTATAGCTCCCTGGCATTTAATCGGTTTATATAATAATGTCAATATTCATTACTATAGAATGCAGTTAAAATAAAAGGTTGACCGAAACAAGTAACTGAGAAGCATTTTATGCTGAATGAGATGTTTAGATGTGAATGTTGGAGAGACAGTACAGGGTTTAAGGTGTTTCCATTGAATCCCATTGACCCCAGTTCAGTTCCCAGTAGCACATAAATCCCTTTCAGCACCATCAGGGGTCATTCCTGAGCACAGAAGCTGGAATGTCTCCTGAGTATTTCAAGATGTAGTTCAAGAGGGGCTGGAGCAATAATACAACAGTAGGGCACTTGGTGTGCTTGCATGTGGTCAACTCGGGTGATCCCAAGCATCCTATATGATCTCCCTAGCATGTCAGGAGTAATTTCTGAGTGCAGAGCTAGGATTAAGCCTTGAACACTGCCAGGTGTCACTTTAACAAAATGAAAAACAAACAAACAAACAAACAAAAACAGAAAGAAAAAAAGAAGGGGAATAGCTGTGTCCTCCAAGATTTCAGTCACATGTGGTCAGGCAGGGGAATATATGTATAAAAGGATATTTAAGGTATACAATATCTTTTTAGTATCATACATAGCACAGCGGTAGGGTGTTTGCCTTGCAAGCGGCCAACATGTCCGACCCGAGTTCAATTCCTCGACTCCTCTAGGAGAGCCCGGCAAGCTACTGAGAGTATCTCCCCCCACATGGCAAAGCCTGGCAAGCTAGTTGTGGCATTTTCGGTATGCCAAACACAGTAACAATTGTGTGACAATTCACAGTGGAGACGTTACTGGGCCCACTCGAGCAAATCGATGAACAATGGGAGGACAGTGACAGTGAAAGTGACATCTTATACTAATATATTCTATTATCCCATGCATGATTTAAATTATCACTTAAATTCACAAACTTTTTGTAACCCAGAGAAGATACTTTGGGGGGTGCAGGGCATATTTAAAGTATAAGATAGGTACTGTGGATCAAACAAAACTTTCAAAGACTGAAAGAAATTATCTTATTCTGAATCTTTGATATAATATAATAACATGCAAAGGTTTTAAAATGTAATATTTGTTTCCTTGACTTATTAAAAGGGAATAAGTTGAATATATATTTATTCATCATAAGCATTATGTGCTCATCAATTTGTAATATTTTCAAAATGAAACCATCACTACAGAATGAATATGAAAGAAACCCCTCGATTTCCTGGGAAAAATTCATTATTTTGTGTAATGTAAAGTTACGTGAATTGCGGTATAATTTCTGTAATTTAAAGATCTACTTTATATAAAGATGTGTGAAGCAATTAGTTGATTTTCTGAATCTTTGAAAATAGAAGGGGACTGAAAGCTAAAACATACTTCTTCCAGGATTAATTTGAACTTATAAAAAAATATATCATATTTGGGGCAAGAGTGAAGGGTGCTAGTCTTGCATGCGCCAACTTGGTTTTGATCTTCAGCACCCTGAAGTGCCAGGAGTGATTCCTGAGCACAGAGGCAGGAGTAAACCCTGATCATTGATCAGGTATGGCTCCCCAAGCAGTATACATTTATGTGTGTGTATATATATATACATACATGAATATATATGCATGTATATATATTATCTTCATTGTTGTTTTCAGTGGTCCTGAGATTGTCAGCTACCTAAAAGTTGATCTCAGAAGTTTTCATTATTAACAGGTTTACCCATAGCATTGCATATTCATTCACTCCTGTCTAGTGCTTGCTTTGGATTTTGTCTCAATATAAAAGAATTTTTTAAGTTCTTGTAATTGTGACATAGAAATGAATTTTGGGTATGAAGATTGTGTGAGAATCATTTTTGTAATATTGAAAGTTTACCACAATTGAAATAACATGCCCAATCCTCTTGTAACAATAAAAATGAGAAGCTACTTGATAAATGCCTGTCTGTAAAGAGTCCTTCTTAACTAAATTACAGTTTCATTTGTTTTACAAACATTTCAGTAGGTAAACTATTAAATGACTCTTTTACAATATTCATATAACTCTTCTAAAGTCTAAGGTTTTATTTACTGGTTCTGTTTAAATGTCTAAATGTACTTATTCCCTTTCAAATGCTAAAGATCAATTCTGTGATTAGTATAACTTTATAATCTATATCTACTTACTTACAAAATGCCCAGTTAATGTATTTGGTAAGTATAGAAATACTAAATCTACCCCGCCCACCCCAAAAAAGTCTACATCCTGATCTCTAGTACCTTTGAATATGTTATGTTATATGGCAAAGAATCAAATGACTTTACATAGGCAAGAGAGAGGCAGGTCAGAAGTAGAGAGATGACATATTGAGAAACATTCAACTGACATTTATATTTTGGTGACAGAGGTGTTCATATAATCTAATGAATAAGGAAAGCTTCTGGAAGCTTAAAAGTGAAAGATGATATCTTCTCTCCTAGACTCTCAGAAAAGAGTGTAGTTTGGTGAAAATCATTTTGGATTTCTGATAACTGAAAGTATAAAATGATAAATATGTTTTAAGTTACAAAATTTGTGGCATTAGTTATGTCAGATCTAGGAACTTAGGACAGTGAACATTGGATTGAGAGACATTCTTAGGATGTTTCATAGAGCAAGTCAGATAGTATTGCTGAATCCCCATATTTTCGTGAATGTATGCAATATTGTTTCTCTGAATCTGTGCATCATTCAGAGTCTTAGGACAAAATAAATGGCTGCCCTTTCTTAAGATTAATGCATAGACAGAGTTGATGAATGCATCCTTTGTACTGATGCATCAACATTTTTCTGTATTTTATTTTAAAATGAAATTATATATCTCTAGCTCTTCTTATTTCCATATTATTGACTCTTCACATATTATTAGACATCAAATTGGAATATTTATAAATTTTACTCTTACTGTAATGTCATTGCTATAGTATAATGTGGTGCACTTCCTAGTTTAGGATTACTGCTATAGCATACAATTAAACAAGTAATGGTGCTTATTCTGTATTTTGTATATTTGTATCATGATGGATTGCTTTGTGAACTCTACTCCTGACAAGCCTGTGATAATATTGAGATATTTATGTTGAGTAGTACATATGCAGTCTAGACAGATGCTAAGAAAAGTAATGCATAAAAATAACACAGTGGTCTGAAGAGATAGTACAGCAGGTGAGGTGCCTACCCTGCATGCAGATGTTCTGAGTTTGATCTCTGGCACAACATAAGGTCCAAGTAAGCCCTGAGGACAACCAAGTGTCACCACCCCCTATCCAAATTAAATAAATAACAGAAGTGAGTGATATTTCAGTTAGAAGTGGGCCTTTGATTTCAAGAAAGATGATCTGTTCCCTACCTGTATTCATTATTTGAAAGCGCTTTAACTCCATAGATGAAAACCATATGCACTTTGAATTTGGAGCATATCTATGAATACTAAAGTATCTGTGCAATAATTAAATATTTCTCTAAGTTACTTTCTTGGTTATCCTAGGGTTCCTAATTTTGACAACCCACTGATAAGTTTGGTGGGTTGGGGGGATGCTTAGGGTAGAAGTAAGGGGCTAGGAAGTCTGTCTGTGCAGTTCAGGATATTTAGAAGTATCCATAGCCTCTGCCTACTCGGTGTCATTAGCAAGTCTTATTCAGAGTTAACAAGAGGCAAGAATTCTAGATGTGGACTAGTTGTATGTGTTTTCGCAGGTGGGCACAATAACCTCTGGTTGAAAATCACTGGTCCACGTTGGAACTTACAGACTTTACATCAATTTTTGCACTAAGAATCCATATCATAACCCAATTTAGTAGAGCTAAAAAAGCAAAGCAAACACTGTTAACTGTGATTAAATATATATTGCCTCAGAAAAATGTAGATATGCAAAATTATTTTGGTATAGGATGTAGGAATTGAGACATGTTGACCACATCAGAGTATTTAATATTCTCTTCTTTTTTTCTTTGCTTCTTCTACAATTCTGTGGATCTTCCCACAGAATGGCTTTCTGTCCTTCATTATCCACATAGCAAGTTATGGACCTACATTGTCTTTCCTATCCAGGCATTTAAACAAAACTAAACTGTCATCTTAATCTCAATGCCTGGGAGGAGGAATTATGGACCTGTGGATAGGTTGAAATTTTCCTAGGAGTTGAGATCCATAGATTGGTTTAGAAAATTTACCCATATCCTGGACCAGAAACATAGAATACAGTTCTCCATTTTTTTAAATGTAAGATTTGTAATTGAAAAATATGTAGTTATGGAGGGATAATAAGGAATTTTCCTTGCACTCAGATGACCCAGGATCAATTCCTGGCACCCCATATGGACCCTTGAATTAGTAGTAGTGATTCATGAGCTCAAAGGCCAGAAATTAGCCCCAAGCACCACTATGTGTGGCTCCCCCAAATTTCACATGTGAAAATTCTTAATTTTATGGCATCAACAAAAATAACATTATCTTTGGAAGGAACATGTGTTTATACAGTTTGTCTCAGAATTTATATTGAAAACTTTATCAGATAGAAGCAGTTGTGCTAAGATAAAAGCAGTAACTGCTGTCTAAGAAAACAAATTAAGTTGTTCTTCCTCATGTAAAGAAACAAAAGTAAAATGATATTTTAGATTATTTCTATACTTTGTTAAAACTAAATTTTTCAAAATATATTTCCAAGAAAAAATTAAATATTTTTGTAAAGATACAATTATTATTAGTAGTAGTAGTAAGGGTTGTCTGTTCATATCGTGCTTAATTAGTAGGGAGGAAGTTTCAGTACGTTAAAGCAAAACCCAAAAGATGGGACTTTTTTATTTTCCTGATATGGACATTTTTATTTCCTGATAAGTTCACTGACAGAGCTCCACAGGTACTGTAACAGTATCCACATTTACCTGTCAGCCAAGAATGAATCATTCCTGAATTTACTAAAAATGGCATGATCAACATAGCATACCAATGAACTCTGGGGAGAATTTCAGATACTGTATGGCAACATACCCTCTCATTAGTGCCATAGGTCTCATTGGTAAACTTCTCTCTAACCTTTATGGCATGGCTGGTAAAACACAGGAAATGCTAAACATCTCTATATCTGTGACTTCTTTTAATATCATAGCTTTTAGTAAAAATAAATGATCATAGCATGTTGAATTTTCTAAGCATGTTTAAAGATGAAGAAATAGTGTAAATCAAGGATATTGGAAAATATTCATAGACCTTATGGAGACACCAAAAAAAAAAGTGTTGCTACGTTGAGCCAGTAGGAATGCTTAGTCCCTGTGAGGCAATACCCCTTAGGAGCAAGGACTGTGGTTTGGGCTAGACTTCTAGACTCAGCTCTTTTTTTAGTGTAATGGTATTACTTTTATCATCACTCATTTATTTTTGATGTGTGATGCTGTTCTAGAATTTTGTTTTAACATAGCTTTATTGAAAGATCCTTTTGAATGTTTCTGCAGGTGTATGCCACACTATATTTTGTTTTTCTGTTTTATAATTGTTAACAGAACAAATAACAGAAAAGCATAATGATTAGGGACTACAGATAAAATCAGAGACTTCACTCCTTGTATTTAAAGATGTAATAATACTTTAACTATATGCAAGGCTTTTCATACCTGAATTTTCATGTAAAAATTCAACATGCTATAATCATTTATTTTTATTAAAGTTTATAAATGATTGTACAGCAAAACCCATTGGCAACAAATGAGTGAAATTATCTGTGCTATTGCTTTGGTGAAGGTAAACATGATGGCACAGTAAAACATATTTGTGATTGGAATACTATAAAAATTTTGTAAATTATCTTGGAAAAACAAAGGACTCACATTTTTTTTGAAGGATCCAGAAACAAAACTATACAGGATAGCTATACTATTTTATATTTATTTATTTATTTATTTACTTATTTATTTATTGCTTTTTGAGTCACACCCGGCAATGCTCAGGGGCTACTCCTGGCTTTGCACTCAGGAATCGCTCCTGGCGGTGCTCAGGGGAGCATATAGGATGCTGGGAATCGAACCTGTGTCAGCCACGTGCAAGGCAAATGCCCTACGCGCTGTGCTATTGCTCCAACCCCAGCTATACTATTTTAAATGACCATGTGAGAAATAAAGTATGTTAAAGTCTAGTACACCATTTGTTATCTTCAGTTTTTTAGTTAACGTTTACCATTTGCTACTTCAAGCCAAATTTACAAAGCCTGTCACTGCTGATATCTAGCATAGTGAATCCCAAGTGAGAACCTAATGTCTTCTTCTGACATTTCCCCCAGTGACTGATGGTTGGGCAGGTCCAGGTATACTGGGCTGTGTGGATTAATAGCGATACAGCTAAAGCTTGTAAAATACAAGGGCTGGAGAGAAAGTACCATGTAAGCCACTTTCCTTGAATGTAGCTGACACAAGTTCAATCCCTGGCACCATATTTGGTTCTCTGAGCACCACCAGGAGTGATTTCCTGAGTACAAAATCAGCAGTAAGCCATGAGCATTGCTGGATTTAGTCTAAAAATTGGGAGGAAAAAAAGATAAGAAACTAAAAGTGATCGAAATACATCTTACTAAATATCGCCTTTTATTCTGCTGGCTTGCCAAAGATATAACATGAATTTTGTGTAAGATTAATGAAATGACACATTTCTGTATGTTTTTATGTAAATATTTCAAGTGAAAATGAGTAAATAAGCACTGAACTATATCATTTGTATGCACTTCATTATAAGGTTATATCTGCCAAATGCATAACAATAAATGTCACCTCAAAATCAAAATTAAGAGAACAGATTAAAAAGATCTGATTTGTCAGGTAGTTACTGAACTACTTGTCATCATATGACTAATTTGTCTTTCTAAAGGCATAGTCATGACAGATATTAAATGTAGAATGAAAGTAGGAGTATTCAGTACTTTTCAAGGTAGTGGTTTAGACATTAGGAAAGCTCCTGGGGAAATACCATATGCTAGTGAAGCTATAAATTGCATTCAGTGTTTATTGGTTTCTGTCATGGTATGGTAGGTATTGGTTAGTGGAAAATACAAAGGAAAATTCATTTGTTTGTAGCTTTCATTTTTCACTTATGTGCTTTCTGGTAGGTATATTTGTCATGGGGAGGAAGCAGAAAGGAATCTACTTTAGAATTCAATTCTAATCACAAGCAGACTGAAATGTGATTTATTTTTGTTCCAGTGAAATCAGAAAGGTATACAGTTTTTGGTGATAGGGTGGTGCAGCAATAGTTAATTGTAATGACTGGGATTTGCTCCTACATTTGCTCTTATATTGATTACAGTACTTTTTTTTCCCTTTCAAGGATTAACTTTTCAAATAAAATTCTAAATGAAAGCTTTTAAATATGCATTATTTCTTCTAGGAATCTCAAAATTCACTTAGTTTATATAACACAAAATCTGTAAACTCTTCTACTAGTCTAAATTTGCCTTCACTGCATTAATGCATGGAATGGTTCATGGTTTTAGCTAATCTCTCTGATATATATATGTATATATATATACATATAAATATGTATACATGTATGTAGGTATATATAGCTATATATGTATAAATGTATGTATATTTACATATATAAGTATATATCTACTATATATTTATAAAGCAAAATTAGAAGGCTGATTCAGCAAGTTGTAGTATTAGATACAGATTGTTCATTCCTCCTCTTGTCATTACTGCATGGATTTGTATCACCAAGTAATTCTGTCATATATATTTAGAAACCAAATAAACAAACATACTCCTTTTGATGTAACATATGTAGGACTTTTCAATCACATGATTTTATCATGGTAAAAAGTAAAAAAAAGTTATAACAAAGAGAAAAACAATTTTAGAACCACCTGATAACTATTTTTCTAAAAAGACTAGGACATCATGCTAAAACATCACTGTGGAACATTATAATAAAAATCAAGCTCCAGCAAGCTGCTAAGAGACAATGTAACATGGTGAGGTGTTGTGTTGAAACTCTTTAGGTCTCAGTTGGATTGAGAACATGAGTTTTTTGAGTGGGTGGGTGTTATAGGAATTTAGACAACATGTTGGTTGTTTTGAAAATATTTGTTTAATATGAAATTCAATAAGTTTCATACATTTGTCTATAAATTTTATTTTATTTTTTATGCTTTTTGGGTCACACCTGGCAATGCACAGGGGTTACTCCTGGCTTTGCACTCAGGAATTACTCCTGGCAGTACTCAGAGGACCAATATGGAATGCTGGGAATCGAACCCGGGTCAGCCGGTGCAAGGTAAACTCCCTACCCACTGTTCTATTGCTCCAACTCCTATAAATTTTGTTTTTTTTGGAAATTATATAATTTTACAATTCACTTGTGGGCTGGATCGATAGCACAGCGGGTAGGGCATTTGCCTTGCAAGCGGCCAACATGGCTGACCCAAGTTTGATTCCTCTGCCCCTCTCGGAGAGCCCAACAAGCTACCAAGGGTATCTCGCCTGCATGGCAGAGCCTGGCAAGCTACCCATGATGTATTCGATATGCCAAACACAATAACAATTGTCACAATGGAGACGTTACTGGGCCCGCTCGAGCAAATCGATGAATAACGGGAGGACAGTGACAGTGACAATTCACTTGTAGATATTTTGCTAGGGTTTGTGGAAGAAAGCCTATTAATTTAACCTTTGCTCTCTAGTTTTTGCACTGTTTATAGAAACTACTATCCTTTTTTAACAGAACAATCTTTTCTCTTTGTTGATATAAATTGCACAAATATTTTTTTTCTGTTAAGATGCCTGCCTTTCAAAGTTTCACTTTATTTCTTTTTCTAATATCATAGTAATATTTTAAATAAAATAGCACTGTAGCACTCTCCTACCGTTGTTCATCGATTTGCTCGAGTGGGCACCAGTAACATCTCACAACAAATTGTGAGACTTGTTGTTATTGTTTTTGTTATCTTCAATACATCACAGGGAGCTTGCCAGGCTTTGTCTTTGCAATGCGGGCGAGATACTCTCGGTACCTTGCCAGGCTCTCCGAGAGGGGCAGAGGAATTGAACCCGGATAGGCCATGTCAGTCGCGTGCAAGACAAACGCCTTACCTGCTGTGCTATCGCTCCAGCCCATAGTATATTTCAGTTTTTTTTAGTTAAAAATCTTTTAGCTTTTATAAGTCAGTTATAATTTCATGTAAATTTTAGAATGTTAGTTTCTGTAAAATAGACATTTAAGATTTAAAACTTGATATTACATTTTAAAAGCAGATCAAAAATCCGCAGATCATTGTGAGAAATATTGGCATTGTAATATTTTTATCTTGAGTATTTTATATTTGGATATTTATTGTCTGTTTTACTTCCTCAGTAAAGTTCTATATTTTTCAAGGTAAATATTATGAGTATGTATATATATAGATAGATAGATATAGATGTTATTATTTCTCTGCATTCCAAATTTTTGGATGATACCATAAATGGCATTTTTCATTAAAAATTTTCATTGTCCATTATTCATGAAGATTGCTAAGACAGTACTCATAGGGAAAAGGCCGTGTGTTTCCTTTTACCTTATTTGATACCTCCTTAGATGTTGACTAGTTTGTGCTACTTACTTACCATCACTAATTTCAAAGTTTTCATTTCTGACCAAGGTATGAATGACTCCAAAGCCTTCTTTTCAGCTGAAATTTAATAATACTTCAGTCTTAAAAATCTTTCTGTTATAAAAGAAATTAAGGAAATTAGCTGGAAAATAGGTAATCTTGAGACTAATCTTAGTGAACCTTAGATGTACTCTTTGGGTGTAATTTTGTGTATGTATGACAAAAGTGGAAATTACATAAATATCCTGTAGGCTAAAAAAATAAAAATAAGATTGATAGAAAGTATATAAAAATACATGAGCATGAAAATGAAATTTATCTTTTAAATCAGGAAATTGGCAGTATGTCATAAATTATCAAGTAATGTAAAGATTATATTACTACTTTAAAGGTGAAGAAACTGAATATGCGAAAGGCAGTGCATTTCTTAATATTGTGGAAATATTTCCCAAGTGTTTTGTGAATCTTTTATCTTAGAATAGTACTAATTATACTCAGATATCTTAAGTAGAATTTATGCAAATTGTATAATGGATTACATCTTTCAAGAGGTATTAGTCACATGCTTTGCTTGAGTATCATGTAGTAGTCAAATGGTTATTTGGTAAATACTAATTTTATTATTTCCCTTTTAAAAATATCAAACCAAATTTTGGGATTTTTTATTTATGTAAATAATTTTTAAAACTCACATTTAATTTTGGTATCAAAGGGATCTTAAACATAATTATTCACTAGATTGCTGTATCATAAAAAATACTCAAAAGGAATCAATGTAACTGAGTGATTGAGAAGGTAACCATTTAAATCAAATTAATAAATGAAGGGACTGTCCTCCTGTTCATCGATTTTGCTCGAGCGGGCCCAGTAACATCTCCATTTTGAGACTTGCTGTTACTTGCTTGGAATATCGAATACGTCACGGGGAGCTTGCCAGGCTCTGCCGTGCGGGCGAGATACTCTCGGTAGCTTGCCGGGCTCTCCGAGAGGGGCGGAGGAATCGAACTTGGATCAGCCATGTTGGCTGCGTGCAAGGCAAACACCCTACCTGCTGTGCTATCGCTCCAGCCCAAATTTATAAATATATATTTAATTTTCAATTACTAAATTGGTTAATTTTTATACCCCAATATATTTTGGAAACCAATAATGATTGTCCAATGAGTAAGTTATTCCTGGTTCTCTACCTCTCTTTACAAAATCTTGGTATACCACTTTCCTTTTTATAAGTTTTATAGATAGAAATGGTAAACCTAATAAAACCAACACCTTGCTAAGTTTTCTTTCAGGGAACCTATTTATCAAGGCTTTAGTTTTTAATTTGAATTCACCCAGTTTCTTTCTCTTAAAAATATTTACATGTAATACATGTGTTGTACCAGTATTGCTTTTCTGGTCTTCTGTTAAGTTTCCCTTTTGCATTTCTTTTTCTTCTCTACTAAGTCTAAATATAACTCAGTAAGCAATGTTCCTGTACTCTTGAGATTCACCCTGTGTGGTCACTGTGTTTTTAGAAAAATACAATTTTTTATATAAGCATTTCTTGAAGCTATAATATTTGAAATATTTTCCAAGATACTTTCTACATACAGTATTGGGGGATTTTATGTTTCTCAGGAAACTCCATGACTTTTGCTTTATGGCACATATTTAGGAATATCATCAACTCAACCTCCTCAAGTTTCCATTTTGTGGTTTTTAAGGTACCACTAAAGCAGTAACCCTTGGAAATCTACAACTTCCAACAAAGTTTTATTACTACTTTTGCTGCATCATCCTTTGTTCTGATCTTTTTTAAACATAAAACTCCTTTTTATTAATTTATTGAAATCATGACCCATAAAATGAATTAAAATAAACTGTAGAAGATGCTTGCAGAAATTGCTAAAGTAGAATTTATGATTAATGTATATTCCAAACATTGTGATTATGAAGAATCCTTATTTAAGAAAAGACTAATATAGGGGCTAGAAAATACAGGAAGTAAAACATTTGCCTTGTATGTGACAACATGTGGCCTTTAGAGTATCCCCTGAACACACTGTCAGGAAGTTTCTGAGTGTCTTTGGGTGTGACCCAATGCACCCTCCACCTTCTGCACAAGAGCTAGAATACATATAGGATGACTAGTTCACAGCATTGATGTAACTGATAGTGACCAATAAATCCTTTGAACAATCTATCAGTCCAACAAAATTGTAAAGCATTAACAAATAATGATAAAAATTTCAGCAATTATTGAGGACTATAGTTATGCTGTATGCAGTAGTATAAAACATCCATTTCATTTACAAAAGTTGTTTTCACATGGAACATAATACACTTATCAAGAAATAAATTCATTCTGAGTTAATTTTTCTACTGTGTATAGATGACATTATTAGACAAAAGTATATTTAATGTTCACATACTTTGACATATCAATAACTCTTCAATGATCTGAAATGTACAAAATCACAACCATATTTTTTTTCTTTTAAACTTTTTTAAAATTTTATTTTATTGAATCACCATGAAATAGTTATAAGCTTTCATTTTTGAGTTACAATCACACAATGATTAAATACCTATCCCTGCACGAGCTCACATTCCCCACCACCAAAATCCCCGGTATACCCCCCCTCCTTTCCCACCCTCCCATTGCCTTCATAGCAGACTATATTCACCATACTTTCTCTAGGGCATTATGATTTGCAATACAGATACTGATAGGTTACCATGTTTGGTCCATTATCTACTTTCAGCACACATCTCCCATCCTGACCGATTCCTCCAGCCATCATTTTCTTAGTGATCCCTTCTCTATTCCAGCTGCCTTCTCCCCTCTGTTCATGAGGCAGGCTTCCAGTTAAAAAGCAATCTTCCTTGCCTGTATATCTACTGTCCTTAGGTGCCAGCCTCATATTATGTTATTTTATACTCCACAAATGAGTGCAGCCCTACTAGGTCTGTCCCTCTCTTTCTGACTCATTTCAGTTAGCATGATATTCTCCATGTCTATTCATTTATAAGCAAATTTCATGACTTCATCTCTCCTAACAACTGTATAATATTCCACTGTGTAGATGTATCAAAGTTTCTTTCACCAGTCATCTGTTCTAGGGCACTTGAGTTGCTTCCAGATTTTGACTATTGTGAACAGTGCTGCCATGAACATATAGGTACAGATATCATTTCTACTGACACACATATGTTTTGGGGAAAAAATACAAATCTATTCAGGGAAGCACAGCTAAGTTATATATTTTTTTGCTGGACCTCTTTTCTTCCATTTATGTTTTTTAATTGAATCAGTGATGTACACATTTACAAAATTTTTCATAATTGGATTTCAGCCATACAATGTTCCAACACCTGTCCCTGCACCAGTATACATTTCCCACCACCAAAGTTCCCCTTTTCCCTTCTGCATGCCCCCTCCAACTGCCCCACCACCTGCCACTAAGGAAGGTATATTCTCTCTCTCTCTCTCTCTCTCTCTCTCTCTCTCTTATACTCCCACCCACACACACTCTCCCCCTCCCTCCATCCCTCCATCTCTCTCTGTCTCCCCTCCCTCTCTTTCCTTCCTTCTCTTGTTCTCTCACTCTCCTTCTGCTCACTCTCCTTCTGGGCCTCATGGTTTATAATGCAGATAATGAAAGGTTGTCAGGTATATCTCTTTACCTGTGCTCTTCACCCGCCATAAACTTTTATGGCAAGCTTCCAACCATCAACTTCCTGGCCCCTCTTTATCCTCATCTTGGACAGTAGTCTCATATTGCATACATATATGCATATACATGTATACATATCATAAGTAGTATATACATACATACACATATATAACTTAGTATGTATGTATATATAACACATATATTATATACAACAATAAATATAGTCGCTCTATACTCACCCCTCTCCTGACTCATTTCACTCAACATGATATTCTCCATATCAATTCATTCATTAGCAAATTTCATGACTTTATTCTTCCTAACAGCTGCTTAGTATTTCACTGTGTAGATGAACCATAGTTTTTCATGCTAGGTCAAATGGGAGCTCAATTTCTAGTTTTTTTTGAGGAATGTCCATATTGTTTTGTTGGACCCCTTTTTATTTAAATGTGAGTTATTCGTGAAATTCTGAAACAGAATTGCATTAAAGTTTATAATAAAACTTTATATAAAACTTCAAAGAAAAATATTGTTTTTCAAATAAAATATACATGTTGATTTGTAATGAATTATATAGACCTGAACCATACATAATGTTATATTGCAATATTATTTTTAATTTAAAAAATTCATGTGACTGCCTGATGGTTGACACTTCTTTCTGAATATTTTAATACATGCCTCATGTTAGGTGATTAACATTGACTAGCTACCAGCTAGGGATGTTTTTCTATGGAAGATATAGATAAATCAATGAATCTACGGTGTTTTTTGGCTTTACAATATATAGCACTATTTTATTTCTTAAACTGATTTATTATGTTTCAGATATTTCCTAAGGCAATTTCCTTTTTTTCTAGAACATGTGCAGTAAGTTAATCTATTAGACTGAAGTTCAATTTTTCTTCTGTGTTAAATCTGATGATGAGGTTATAATTCTCTTCTGCAAGAAAAGAAATAGATAATACAGAATAAAAGCCTGTATTTATGGAAAACATCTCCACCCTTTGTCATTTTGATATATTCTTTTTCACATTGAAAATATTCTAATTGTGCTATACTTTAAAAGTAATATTAACAGAATTTCTCTAAAATTTAATATATTATACGTGTACTTTAAATGGATTTTTATACTGCCACCTTGATCAAAACCACTTAGGGTTATTTCAAAGCTTCTATTCAGTCAGCAATGAATATTTATCAATTTCACTATTTGTTATTATCACAGTTGAACTAGTTTTGCTACCACGAATTATTTAACCCTAAACTACTGTACCACCTTTTAGGCAATCTCATATACATGTTCAATACTTGTTATCTGAATAATAATTCTGAAAATCTTACTATCTTCCAGAGACCACTAATTTAAGCATCTTACTCTGGGAGTATTACTTTTACTTTTGAAATGTCAGTCCCATACGATTTTTTTTCACTTTTTTGGTTACCTCCCTTTTCTTTATGCTTCTCTCTCCAGTCATCCTTTCATTTATTCTCTTCATTGTTAAAATATCCCCATGTGACCATTCTTCCTCCTCATCCTGACATCTGGCATATCTATTTCACTACCATGGGACTTGCTTTACTTATTTGTTATTCTCTCTCTTATCTTTATTTCCCTCCTTAACTAGCTTAAATTGCACAGATCATCATGTTGGTAAGTTACAGTCAATAACCATAATTCCTTGTCTTACTGGCTTTGACCTTCTGATCAGGAAAATCATCAATCCCTGACGAAGCCAACTATTTGCTTTATCTGGCTTTCATCTGTGCAGCTGGGCTAAACGAGAGTTAATAACAGTGCACATCAAACCAGTGCCAGCATAATTAGTGTTTATTTATTAGTCTCTGCTGGACTATCATTGCCACCCATTCCAACCACATTTGCCTCTCTTACCCTTTGAAAAGATAATTTCAAGTTTTTTTTGTCCTTTGCCAAACTTCAACATTCCCAACACTCACTCCATTGCTTATAGATGACCAAGCCTAGAAACAAAACAAAAAGTTAACTATGAAAGTTTTTAATTTTATATGGAAGGCAGAGAAATAAAAGGTATTATGTAGCTTAGAGTAACTAATGGTAAAAGCGCTGTAATTACATTTCATCTGATTTTGTTCCATCTCTTCTTTATTCTAGCATATTATTTGAATTAAATCAAAGTTCTATGGTATTCTGCCTGACCATAGCATTATTGCTAAGCTGTTTTTGTCCATAAACTAAAATATTTGTATTGTTTTGTTTCTTCCCCCTACCTTCTCTGTGTGCTTTGCTTGGTGATTTTCCTTTACCTTTAAAAAAATTATTATTACATTCTGGGCTGTAGTTTATGGCCACATTTCCCTTTTAATCCTATATTCCATCCCATGCTAACTGACTAAGTCAATTGCTTCAGTTTAAGCTCAGCTTTTCATGCCAATGTTTGCAGTTTTATTTCCAGCCCAGTTCTCTATTAACCTACAGATGAATATATTTAGTTGTCTTTAGTTATCACCACATAGATGTTCAGAAGCACATACAATTTAGTAGATGTAATATTACACAATATTGTACTTCTTTCTCCATTCCTTGACGTGATAGAGAGCTATCTACCAATTTTCTTGAAAGCTGGAAAATAAATTTCTCAAGAAACTTTCTTAATACTTTATCCAGGTCATTATCAAGCCTTATTGATCTTGTCTATAAATATGAGTCACTTTCTTTATCAGCATCACCACTATTATCACACCCAAGTACAAGTCGTCATCTTTTCTTCCTTAGGCTGCTGCATTTAAGCTACCTATCCTGGTAACTGCTTCTTTTTCTAATGTAACAGCTAGAAAGAGTTTGAAATGAAAACTGATAATAAAATGATTATTAATCTGTTTTTGACATTAAAACTGTTCTGCCCTTCGGGACTCGCTGATAGAATATCAGGTAAAATACTTGCCTTGCATACAGCTGATTTGGATTCAGTTTTCAGCATCCCGTATAGTCCCCCAACCATACCCAGGACTATGCCCTGAGATCCCCTGAGAGTGACTCCCAAACAAAAACAGAACAACAACAACAAAAACCTGTTTTGCCCCTCTTTGTACCTGAGCAGCAATAATTTGTATGTTTCTTTGATATGTAACCACCCTCCTCCATTTACCACATAGCCTTTACATATATTGACAGCTCAGTTTTCAGTGACCCCTCAGCTGACTCCCACCATACCTCCACACACACATATGTCTGCCACTAACATCCTCATCTATTCATTTTTATGATGTTGGCTTATATATTCCTTTTACAATTTGACAATCCAAAAAAGGATAGTCTCCTGTATTGATTTCACATATTCTGTAAAATGTTGTTAATCTAAGCTGATTTAACAACTAAGTATGTATAGGGAAGAGATGCACAGTAGGAAGGATGTCTTCCTTGCATGCAGCCTACCTGTGTTTGATCCCTAGCATCCCATACTGTTCCCTGAGCAGAATTTTGAGGTGTGGGCCTGGAGTGATTGAGGATAGGTCCAGGAGTAAACCATGAGCACCATTCTATGAGAGTAAAAACAATCACCACCAAAAAAAAATGACGAAGTGAACAAATAATACAGATGTATGGGAAACATGTTCAAATCAACAAACATTTACAGAGCACCTATTATATGCCAAATCCTCTCTGTAATAGATTGTGTGAAAATCTTACCATCAGTAAAAGAAGTCATCTACACTTTAAAAAATAAAAAGGTAAATACTATACTTAAAAAGAATCATTCAGCCTTTATTTCAGGTATATGATTACTGTTTCAACACATATGCTAGGTACAAAGGAAAAACAAACCTTGCACTCGTCAGACACATAGACTGGCAGGGACAGCTGGCACCTCTGAAACAGAATGCTAGATCCTGCTGTATGTATATAGTTATTTAAGAAGTTTGCTAATGGGAGGTGGGGGAGAAGGTTAGGGGAACCTGAAAAGTATTTAAAAATAAATACTTGTCTAAAAGATAAAGCAAGGTGTAGCAAAATCCATGTTATCACACACAGACACACACAGACACACACACACACACACACACACACACACACACACACACGATTATGTCCCTCAGGCAGAAAAAAGTTTAGTCTGTGGAAATGAAACTTCAAAGGGAGAAACACAAAATCATATGTTTTTTTCTGCTTGTTAGAATAAATCTGAGTTAATCATGCCCCATCCCCCTCATCTCTATGAGCTTTGCTTTTCTTCTTCACTTTTCCCCCCTTTTTTTCATATGACTGAAAAGATTTATTGAGACCTTACGGCTGTTCACTCCCTAATAAAGTTCTCCCTCAGTCATCCTGCTAATTTGGTTGACTGGTCTATTTTTAAAAATTAGCAGTTTTCAGAAACAGCCTCCAGTATTGTGGCTGTGAAAAATCTGTTGAGAAGAAATAAAAAGCTAAAACAAAATCTAATACTGTAAGCAAGTATAAATTTTTTGGAAATGATATACGATCCTGTGTTGTGCCAGTTGAGTCCCTGAGGCAGGAAAGAAAGCAATCTGGTTTTCTGAAACATTCAAATTTCTCACCTAAGCTCAGCTAAGAATACATCGTTATGGGAAGCAGAGTGGAAAGTCACCATTTCATCCTTTAATTTACAGTGTCAGTGGGAAAAGCACAACACAGAATTCAAAGTTCAAAGACAGGAAAAATACCTGGCTTATGGTGGATAGAAACTTAATTTCTTAGAACAGGTATGTAGGCCTGCTGTGTAGATTTAACACTGGGCGTTCTAGAATTCTTTAAATAGTCTTTTGTGAATTTCTAAAACATTAAATATGTTCACTTAAAAGAAACCATTATATAGTTACTTGGTAAATACTGCTTCAAGAAAAGATTTGAGTTGGATTATGAAGTATTCTACCTATGTTAAGATAGAGCTTTTTATTTAAAGATTGCCCTTCATTTAATATGAAAGGTCAGTTCTACTTTCTACCTAAATTGTGATATTAATCTCTGTTTCTTTCTAAATCCTATTAAGAGAGAGTAGAAGGTTAACTTTATCATCTTAATGCCAAGATCTCAGCAAACATTTATCTAGATATAAACAAGGATTCCTTTCAGAAGGTTATATCATCAGTGTGATAATGAACAAAAGAGTTTATACAACCATTTCCATAATTTTACAAAATTGAGTATTTGGTAAGATTTATAAGCACCTTTTCTTGCTTTGCCAGTCTTATAGGCAAGAACTTTCAAGAATTTTTCTTATGGAATTAAAAAAGGTAGCTGAAAAACACCTACTTTCAGTAACCAAGGTCTACCTTTAATCCAATAAATACACTAGTGGATCTCAACTCAAGTCTTTAATTAGAATCACTCTGGGCAAAAAGAGGCCTGACTCATTCTTCAAATAATTCTCCTCAATCCTCAGCTACACATATATGTCACAATGAATCTTATCATGTTGGTGTGAGATGGGATCTGAACATGAGTATGTTTCAAAACATTTTTTAATGGAATCTCCCTGAATTACAAATGTACAAAGTTATTCTTGCTTGAGTTTCAGGTGTACAATATACCAACACCAATTCCTTCACCAGTGTCCACTTCCTTCCACCATCCTGTTTAAATTACCATCTTTCCCCTAAAGTCTGCCTCTATGACAGGCACTTTTTTTTCTTTCTTTCTTTCAACTTTTCCCTCCCTCTTAGGCACTGTGTTTTACAATGTTGTTACTGGTAGATATCATGAATGTCAGTTTACTGCCTTATTGAACCTAGTCCTGGTCTAAAGTGAGCATTTCCCTCTAACATTGTTAATATCATTGTTATCTTGTTGAATGATAGCACAGTGGGTAGGACGTTTGCCTTGCACGCAGCCGACCCAGGTTTGATTTCTTCGCCCCTCTTGGAGAGCCCGGCAAGCTACGGAGAATATCTAGTCCAGAAAGCAAAGCCTGGCAAGCTACCCATAAGGTATTTGATATGCCAAAAGCAGTAACAAGTCTCACAATCTGTTGTCAGATTTTACTGGTATCCACTCGAGCAAATCGATGAACAACTGGAGAAATGTGCTACAGTGCTTCCAGACATATAATGTATATATTCGTCTATAGCACTGTCCTTTGTTCATTGATTTGTTCGAGCGGACACCAGTAATGTCTCCATTGTGAGACTTGTTGTTACTGTTTTTGGCATATTGAATACACCATGGGGAGCTTTCCAGGCTTTGCCGTGGGGGTGGGATACTCTTGGTAGCTTGCCGGGCAATTAGAGAGGGATGGAGGAATCGAACCTGGGTGCACTGCATGCAAGGCAAACTCCCTACCCGCTGTGCTATCACTCCAGCCCAGCCATACTTCACTGAATTGTTGATCCTATCTTACCAATGATCCATTAAAGTAAAGTAAAGTAAAGGCCCTCCCATTGATCATCGATTTGCTCGAGCGGGCCCAGTAACGCCTCCATTGGAGACTTTGTTGTTACTGTGTCTGGCATATCGAATACGTCACGGGGGGCTTGCCAGGCTCTGCCGTGCGGGCGAGATACTCTCGGTAGCTTGCCGGGCTCTCCGAGAGGGGCGGAGGAATCAAACTCAGGTCAGCCATGTTGGCTGCTTGCAAGGCAAACGCCCTACCCGCTGTGCTATTGCTCCATCCCCCACTGTGCTATTGCTCCAGAATTTTATTCAGATATAAGAAGTAATTCAGTATATCAGAAACTCAAATCAGAACCTTGTTTAACTCCTCCCATACCTTTCTCAAGTGATTGTACTTGTCTCTTTCTTTTAATTGTCCTAAGAAACATATTAATTGCTTCAGCATTCTAAACATTGCTAAAAATAAGGCATTACTTTATTTAAACAGGAAGGAAATTCGGTGAGAAAAATACCACAAATTAAATCACTTCCTTGGCTAATTCGACACTTGTGCTCTGCTGAATATTCAGTCCGATAGTCCTTCCCCAAATCCTCTGTTGGTGAAATAATTTATCACTGTTCCACTGAATCTCTCTGCCTTTTAAAAAATATATAATTGGATATGAGTGAATCCTTGCATTATATTTTCTTCTAAAAAAGTACTGTTCCTGTTGTCAAATTGGAACATATTGTACTTCCTATATATATCACCCACAGTCATTTTTAAAGCTGGATCACTGTCTATCCTGAAATAAAAGATCTACTACTAGGGAGGGGCAACGTTCTCCTCCTGAATAGCTTCAGGCTTCAAGTTTCCATCTGCTCTGCATTGCCCATGAATTTCCCATGGTGTCTGTATCTTTTAGGAAACAAGAGATTTCTGTGAAATATAACGATATTTAGAATGTAGATGGATCTCATTTGTCCTGGAAAAATGTTAGAGGTTTTTGCCTATTCAAAGGAGTCCTTCCTTAATTCAACTGACTGAGCAATAGAATCCAATCAGTGGTCTCTCTCGATTAAAAAAAATGGGGACTTAATTACTGGAGCACTTCAGTTCATAGTGTGAAGAATTATAGGAGTGGGAGATTTCATCCATACTCGCAGGTGGTTTCTATGTCTGTACCTATGAGAATGTCTGTTTCTACATCTATAGTGTACCTGTACCTATTCCTGTACTCTGTTCTCTATCTCTCTCCTCTCTACCCCTCTATTCGTGTATCTATCTACTCTAGCATGCCTTCAGCTTAGTCCTCTACAGGAAGTAGGAAAAGTTAAAAATCAAAGATGATGCCCAACTGTTTATGTCCAGGATCTAAGAATCAAATCCACTATTCATTTTTGAGGTGATTTTTTAAAGAGATATGGTTGACTTAAATAAACTTCACTCTCAGTACTCTTTATTGCCTGAAATAAAATTTAGACATATATACCTTAAAATTCTTTTTCTGTGAATTCTACTACTGAAACCTAGATGGGAAGCAAGCATATAAGCATCATTGTTTTATTTCATTTTGGTTTGGGGGCACATCCCACAGCTCTGAGCTCCGGGATCACTCTTGGCAGGACTCAGGGGACCAGATAGGATATAGGAGATCGAATCCAAAAGGGCTTCATGCAGAGCAGATGTCCTATCTGCTGTACTATTGCCCCAATTCCCCGAATATAGTGTTTGGGAGAAAGGGCCTCCCAAGGATACCTGGTGGTTTATTGCTAGGTTGCTGCCAGCCCCCTGAGGCACTGGGGGAAGACCTCCAGAACTACCCCCAGAGATGCACAGGGAGCCATGCAGTGCAGAGGATCAAGGCCTGTGCTCCTAACCCGTGCTCTCTCTGTGATCCAAAACCCATCAATTTTGCATTATGTTTAAAAGCAGTTTCCTGAATCGGAGTCCTGATTCTTGCAGGTGCTTGTTGTTTGACCTTAAAAAAATTGCAAAATCTCTCTAAATTTGTTTCTTTTTAAAAAATATGACAAAAGAGATCTACACTAGTATTGTTATGAGAGCTCTATACTATTATTCTATGCAGAGCTTTTAGTTAGTGCCTAGCATAGAATAATTACTCTATAATTAGTAATGATTAATACTGCAACTCAAGAAAGATATTTTTATAAGGAGATGTTATACCCATTTTATTTTTATATTGTTTCCAAGACTAAAAAGTTACAGAAAACAGAGGGACACAAAGAATTTATAAGCATGATTCCACTGCTTCTTACAGTAAGTAGGTTCAATATAACATACCTGGTAGGGGCGAGGGGGCTCAACAAGTATTTGCTGAACTAATAAAAGCTGATTATGATCAGAAGAGAAGGGGGAAAAGAGAAACTTGACAGTGGTGCCTCTTGAAAGAGCAGTTTCCCAGGTACTTAATGAGCTCAGCTTTGGATAACTACTTGGAAGACAATCATACCTTAGACCATCAGGGATACAATGCTTGCTTAACAGTCAAGGACAACTGCAATAATGAGGTGCTTATCCATCTGGAGTGGGGAGAGAGAGGTGTCTAAAAACAGCATCCGATCAACCTGCAAGTATATAGTGAAAGAAAATCCATAATCTTGTCATCTTGTCTCTTGATGACTAAGGAGGCCGGAATAATTTTCATTATCTGAGTATAGGTAAGAAGAAAAAAGCCTGATTTTAAATTAAAATAAAAAAGTATAAAAACCAAAGAGAATAACATCTTCAGTATGATTGCTGGAAAATCTGTGACTCTGAAAACTATTAACATAGGAATCAAGCACTTACTGTATTATTTGTCATACATAAAATCATGAGCCATGTAAGACAACAGAAATTTGTAAGAGAGCCAATTGGAATGCTGAGTTATAGTACTATAACAACGACAACATATTGTTATAATTGTTGTAGTGATTATTTATAATTATGTATTAATGCGACAGGTATTAAATGCTATCAAACATAAAATGCATGCATTTATACATGCCATCAAGACGTTTTAAATTATGAAATCATTCTGGACGTTGTTAGATTCCCTCATTATCATATGCAATTCAAGTACCTGGCCTTTGAGTTAATGTCAGGTATGGCTGAGAGGTGATGCTCAGCCATCAAGAACAACAATAATGTCAGTGCGCTTTATATGTGAATTAAGTACTGCTATCACAATTGGTATGGTAATTCTAAGTGTGGATAATGATTTTGGTTTTAGAGATGAGGAAACTATAGAATGTGTAGGTAATTTGCCTAGAGATAAAAGTACATGATACAGTCCTTCCAATCAGTACTTCCCATGAACTGACTTGCAAGCTGAAACTGTTTTTTATTTTAAATTATGGAGACCCAGATTTGTTTATTACAGCACTGTTTTGTTAGAGAAGCATTGTGAAAGTCTTTTAAACTTTTGCCTTTGTGATTCAGTTAGCTTCTATGACCATGTAGGTATTTTTTCCCAAACAGCCGTTTTTACATGTTAGTTTCTAACCATTTATTTATAGATCATAACCACTTGCAAGTACTATTTCATGAGATTCTAGAATGCAGTATTCAATCATTGATACTCATGGACTTCAGTTTATACAATAAGCCCATTTTAGTTATGACCTTTCACATATCTGCAATCATTTGGCTGCTCCCTTTCTTTTTTTTATGAAAGTAGCAAACTTTGGATTGCTAGGATATTTTAATTAGAGTCCAGTAAACAAGGTAGAACCACTCCCTCCCTGAATCTTCATACATCTTCTCCCCACCAGGTAAAAGATTTCGCTCCTGAACCTGGACCACTTCTTAGAAAGTTGTGTGTAGTGAGATGGGGATGAGAATAGGGGCTCTGGGTTACAAATGAGGATCCTGGCTCTTGGGCAATTACCAGCAGGCAGCCAGCGGAGTGACAGGATGGCAGAAAGCCGTTGTTCAGTACATCTTTCTCAGAAAATCTTTATAAAGAAAAATTACTAAGTTCATGAAACACTAAATGTGGAAAAAGAATGAAGCAGAGTGAATTGTCTCATCTGGTCTTGACATATGTAGCATGGCTCAAATTTGCACAATCGTACTCAGATATGCCAAAATCTGTACGCTCTTTTTGTTCTTTAAGAGATCTAAATATCCTCAAGAGTTTCACCATCCTGGCTGGTAGGAAACGATGATGAAGTCCCCAATTATTTCTCTCTGAAAATCTTTTGTTATTCAAAACATTTTAAGACAGCTTCAAAAACATATGCAATCAGTTTAAATCCCAAATCCCATACAGAACTGGATTTCCTTTTCTCCCAACTGCATCTGTGCAGTTCTGATGCTGCCCATGGTCCCTTTTCCTAAGGCTGTCTATCTTCTGGGTTTACGCTTCTTCCACCTGGTGAGCCATGGTGTGCCAGGTGCTCTGGGGTACACCTGTCATTAGATACTGTCTAGACTTAATTTCTTCTTTTAAAAAATGAAAAGCAATTTTATCCCGAATCCAAGGGTTAAACCAGTGCTTGGGTGGATGAAATCAGGACCAATCTATCAGGACAGGGGAGCAGGCATTTCATGAAGCAGTTTTGGCCATGCTTATATTGTGTACTAGCAGTTAGTTGCCTCTGTTGTTGAAATCATTTGCAGGACCATATAAATATCTGTCCTACACATTTGGTTCTCTGAGTTCCATTTCTTTTTACCTAGAGGCTGCAAAACTTAGATTAAGAACTTTCTTCTGTCCAGTCTTCTACTATGGACTCCTTGGCCCCTAGTATTCCCCTGGCTATGAAGGTGGTTCCATGTCCCACCCCCAGTCTTCAATGGGACTTGGCCATTTGGAGGAAGTTTCTTCTGTTGTAGGAACGATAAATAAATCACAGTAAATTCACTGTCCTGCCATTTTGCGTGTATTCAAGATGCTCTGTATATGCAAGTGTGCTCACTGCAAGGAAGACTGTCCCAGCCTTCACCATGCATTTATTCTTTTCCTTGAACCTTCTGGATCTCTGCCCATTGGGTCAGTGCCCTGATAAATATGGCTCTTCTCTCCATTGTCTGAGATCATTGTGGGTCACCCCTGGAGGAAAAAAAAAAGAAGAAGCAAATTTCCTGCAGTGAGACTTAAATAAACTCCTCTGCTTTGTTATCACCACTTTTTTTTTTGTTTTAATCCCTCATCTTGATATGTTTCTCAGCTACTTCCCCTAGACTATGTGTACTTTGATTTACTTACCTCCCAATATTACAAAATTCTCCACATGGGTCTCATTGCCTTCCCCAATACTAGTAGGTCTATAGTTCTTTCTAACTGAGGACCATACCTTTGAAAGAATTGCAAGTGACTATGATATATTTGTCTGCTCAAATATTATCTACAAGGCTTTATTTTTTACATTAGATTCAATACAAGAATCTAGAGATGGCTGTTCTGTGGATATGTCAGAAGTAAATGGTCAGACCATACCTTTAGTTTATTGCAAAAATGTAAGAGCCTGCTACTCCCTTGGAGACCAGCCTCATAGATCATTGAAATTGATCCTTATTTGTTTCTCCCATAAAGCTGCTTACAGAGTCTCTCTATGATCACAACACAAGTATCCACCTGTTTAAGATTGGGCAGAGTTGGAACTGGACTAACTTGTCTTGCTTTACCCTACATGACAGGCAGGAAGCATTTCTCTCTCTCTGGAAGAGCCCATTACACTCATGCAGCATTACTAGCTCTTATAACAAAATGATACATGTTATTACCTTGTTTACTAACCTTTCTTATTCTGGTACACATGGCTGGCTGCTAAAATTTGGCTCTCTATCAAAAACAAACTGCTTCTTTCAGTGTCTCTACTCTTGATTTTCTGTCAGAGAATTTATTTCCAACTTCAAGGAAATAAGGTACAATAATTTTGGTTATACAAAATCTGATAACGTTTGTAAGACCGATTTGCTTGTTTTAGCATTAAGTTTAACATTCTCCTAATTATCACATGATAAAAATATTTAAAATGCATGATATCTTGTAAAGTGCTAAGCAACTTTGTTATTTTAATGCAGACTTCATAGATTCAAGCCCAGCTCTGCCACAGTTGGTTATCCATATTAATAATAATATCTCTAAATTGCACATATTATTTAATGCTTGGCAGACCTGAATGAAGAGTACACAAGGTAAAGTATATAAAGGATCTTGTTAAGAATTCTGTAAAGAAAATGTTATCTAATGGTTTATCAGATATAGTATTTAAGGACTAATTATGATGGTGAAATCAGAATTACCATGTAAACTGCAATCCAGTTGCAACAAATTAAATTGGTGGGATGACATATTTTGATCAGATTCACTTCTATCATTATTGATCATGAGACTGTATCTTGTAGCCAAGAACAAACTCCATAGAAGGAAAGATATTTCTTCCTATAATGTAGTGTCTACAGTTTCTTGCAATGTCTTCTGAAATAGGTTTGATATAAAATAAACAATGCCTTCCTATAGATATATTTGACCTCATCTTCAACTTCAAAAGCAGAGTTTCCAAATCAGACTCATGTCAGAATTCTGAACCTTAGCTACTAGAGAAAATATTAGGAGTCATCAGAGTAAATTAAATTGCAAATAAATGCCAGCTTGCTTGACAAAAGATGTGAAGTCAATTTTAATCTACCCCTAAGAGGTAAATTGATGTTGGACATTGTTTTTTTGTCTCCACAGCTTTAAGGCAAAGCTAACTATATTTCTGCTTTAGTGTAACATTATTTTTTATTCTTTCCATAGTTAACATCTGTCATTTTCTTCTGAAAAATATATTTGAAGACAGAGTTTACTGAAAGGTGAAACAAATTGATTCCATATTTATAGTGAAATTTCTAAATCATTTTTCTTTTTTATCAGTTTTTTCCAAAGGTGTACATAATTTTCTTTGTATTGCATATGTGTGCATTCTTTTTGTTCTTTCTTATGTCTTCTCTGCAGTGCTTATATTTAACAGTTGCAAGCAGAGCATATAATGTAGTGAAAATACAATAATAAAGAGTAATTTTTTAGCTCATCCCCTCCATTAATAGAAATGCATATTGCCCTGCACCATTTCCATTATGCATAACATTCGGCACTTAAAAGATTACTAGAATGAAGATATACTGACTTTCTTTATCTTTCTTTCTCACATACATACATCTGTTTGCTCTCTCCTCATCACTCCCTCTCTCTAATGCAATGCACATGTTTGCACACATGTAAACTGGCATACACACAGAGCCAAAGTTGCATATAGGTGATACATCCCTGAAACAGTTTCTTGACATTTTTATAAAACAGTATTTATTTTTAAAGATAAGCTATGATTTTTTTGAAAAAAAGAATATACAACACGGGACATATAGTGCTGAAATCTTTCGACTAACACATAAATTCTGCCTTCATGGTGACCCAGGTTTCAGCACCACATATTTCATTTGATGCTGCCAATTTTCCACATTCTACTGGCCTTTGTACTGTTTCCATTTAGTTTCAACTCTGCTCCTCTCTTGCAGGATTTTCACCATAACTCAGTTCTGCTCAAATTTTTGTCACCGTTATTTAGCATGGCATTACTGTGCTGTGAATGTGCTAGAAAGTTCCAGTCTCTTGAATACCACAAACTAACTTGATATTGTTTACATGATGTACTGGAAAGACATTAATCCTCATCCTACTGTCATGCAAATCATATTCCAAGGTACTGCTCTCAGCACTCTCTCTCATGTAAGCTCATTTCTGTAGATAAAATCTCTCCAGTTCCAATAACTTTGGCGTTTTGTTCAAAATTCCCTTTGTATGTATCTTTATATCCCACATGTGAAAGCTATTCTTTTTCTTTTTTGAGGTAATGACACCTACACGCATATAGATGAACAAAACTAATCTCCTGTAATTCTATATAATTGCATGCCGATAAGTTGATAAAGAAAATAAGTCTTTCCAATATATAGTTCTTTCTTCCGCATGTTTGAATTTGGCATGTCTGCAAATCTTTCAAAACTACATATTTTTATAGCGATAATACCTAATATGATAATAGCAGTACTCTTTTCCATTTTGTATAAGAATACTTTGTATTGCAGAGAAAATCTGACAAATTCAGTTCAGTTGCTTAGCATCTTACTTAAAATGTTCAGGAATGAAAACAATTCCTACTCAATTCTTAGGGTTCATGTTTTTCAATGTAAATATTGTAAACACTTGAACATAAGGCATTAGTACGAAGAAAATATATCAAATTTTCCTTGTTTTAACTTTAATTTTTTTTTTTTTTTGCTTTTGGGGCTATATCCAGCTGTACTCAAGACTTACTCCTGGTTCTGAGTTCAGGGTTCACACTAATGATGCTCATGGGATCAAGGACAGCACCAGTATCATATCTGGTTCAACTGCATGCAAGGCAAACACTTTACCCACTGACTATAACTCCTGTCCATTGTCTTGTTTGATTTTTATAACATATACTTAAATCCATAAAAACCCTTACAACTAAATATCTATAAAACCAAGTCAGTAGGAAAGTGCCCCAGTTGATTGTGTGGACAACCACGAACAGTATTTGTTTTCACATTGTTTAAACTTCAACGGGTACCACATGTGATAGAAAAATCAATTCCAATATACTATAATAAATTCTATGATAAAAGAGGTACAGATGCTATGGAAGCTGAATTGGACAATGATGAAGTGTTACCTACAGTAAAACCATATCATATCTGAGTGGGAAATGAGTATTAGGAGAAAAAAAATTCACTCAGACGTGATGGCTAAGATTTGGAGAGAAAGGTTATCATATCTAACTTTATCATAAAGTTTTGTTCATATGTAATAAATGGTGAAACTCATCTGTAAAACATTGCCAAATATAATTAAAATATGTGAGTTTTTTTACATTAGAGGGAAATAGAGAAAGACAAAAGGTTTGTAAATGAGTTACTAAACACTAGCTCTGGAAAGAGGAATAAATTGAAGGATGATAAGACTAGTAGAGTGCATAACATTCTGATAGTAATTGAAATAACCTGATTGTGATGTGATTTCTAAACTAGAAGCAATAGTAATAGATTTTCAATCAAAAGAGAAAATCAAAATTAGACATGATTCCCTTATTTTAATTCTGAGCAGTGAGGAAAACAAACACACAATTATGATATTTTCCAAAGATGCCTGTTTTGAATCTATGATAATTACCTTCCATTCTGATTCTCCATTATAATACTTAAGAATAAAGAATTAAGATGATGATAGTAAGGATGCATTATTAATAGGTACATGGTTGTACTTATCAGTGAGATGGCAAGAAATGAGAGACTTAGTATGAGTTTCAAGAAACTTAGCTTGGTGTCAAGTTGGGTTCCCCTAGAAGAATCAAACTCATGCTGTAATCCACAATTCCTATGGTTCTCCAGGTCATTTCTGATAATCCACATGATCAGTTTAATTTTCAGATGTAATAAATATCTAAAATATATAATATAGGATTTTCTTATTTGCTCTGTGGTGGTCTCTTTTTTGCAGATTGTACAAAGTAATGGTACATTTTTTAAAAAAAAGCTTTTGAAATTAGGCAGTAATCATTTTTCATACTTTTCCTAACAAAATAAACTTTTAATACAGCTCACTTAATAATGTTATTGAAAGGCAACTGGGATTGAGACGGGACCACTAAGTAAATGATGCTTGGAGGCCTCACTCAGGATGGGAGAAGCGTGCTAAAAGTAGACTATTGACCAAACATGATGGCCTCTTAGTACCTGTATTGCAAACCATAACATCCAAGAGTAGAGAGAGTAATAGGGAATGTGCCTACAAAAGAGGTGTTTGGGGGTGGGGAGAAGAGAATTGGGGTAGTGGGGGATGGCAGGAGGGATACTGAAAACACTGGTTGTAGAGAAAGTGTACTTGAGGGACGGGCTATCATTTTATGACTGAAAAATAATTACAAAAGTTTATAAGTCTGTAACTATATCTCATGGTTATTTATTAATGTTTTTAAATAATAATGTTATTGATAAATAAGTAAATTGCCAGATTTTATTAAATGTGAATTCTTGAGTAATAATATAAATAATTTTGCGGGCTTACACAAAGTATCACTTGTATCACTTCTATCACTTGTTATCCCATTGCTCATTGATTTGCTCTTGTGGGCTCCAGTAACATCTCCATTCATCCCTGTTGCGTCCTAGTGTAGCCCAGTGGTGTCTGCTCACTACAGGAACGTGAAGATCATCAAATCGTTCATTCAGGGTCTAGACAAAGAAGTCCGACTACCTCATAGGCATTCTTTTGATGTCCCTTGGAATCCAGTCAGTAATGGTTCTAGTCCAGTGATCATCTCCAAATCACATTACGTGTCCAACACAATGTATGTACACATATATAGATTATGTCCAACAAACTCATAAGAAGGAAAATACCCTGTGTGATTATTAGTGGTTTTGAACTGATCTAAAAGAACAACTGATAAATAATGATTATTTTGACTTGGATATCAACATGTAAAGCATGTGACTACCACTGTAAGTTTGACATTTAATACAGACATTCTTGATTATACCATTATATTATTCTGAAATATTATTTTGTTATTTAACATAATGAATACAGCATTGGGAAATGTATATATTACAAAGAGTATTTTACAAGTGGCCTACATTTGAATTTTTGAATGGACATCAATACAAGATCCAGGCAAAAGAAAAGTAGCCACTGGGTTTTAGCAGAGCAGACTTTCGAACTTTTATTTTTGCATGTATTAGTTTGCCAGGATCACAGTTACAAAATACCCATAGCTGGACATCTTCAACAGCATAAATCAGTATTTCTCAGTTCTGACAGGTAAAGGTTTAAGATCAAGATGCCACAAATTTGCTTTCTCCTAGAACCTCTTTTCTTATTTCAGACTGAGTCCTGGCCAAATCCTTCCATGACCTTTTCTGTATGCTCATACATCCCTTGGATTTCTCCATTTCCTACAAGGAAAATAGTCAGTTTGGATCAGGGCCACACCTATATGACTTTATTTAATCTTAAATGGTTCTTCAAAAGCTTCACCTCCAAATATAGTCACATTGGGGTTAGGCTTTTAATATGGTTTCAGGAAACAGAAATCCATTGATAACAACCTCTTTAAGAATGCATATTGAAATAAATTTTAAGCATCAATCACTTGCCAAAAGTTGGTGTTCTAACAGAGAAGAATATTCAAAATTACCTGATAAGGGTATGGAAATACAAGTTCGTTTCCTAAATCCATATTTTTGTACAGTCATATTTTCTTCACATCACTGTCACTGTCCTCCCGTTGTTCATTGATTTGCTCGAGTGGGCCCAGTAACGTCTGCATTGTAGACTTTGTTGTTACTGTGTCTGGCATATCGAATACTCTCGGTAGCTTGCCGGGCTCTCCGAGAGGGGCGGAGGAATCGAACTCGGGTCGGCCCTGTTGGCTGCGTGCAAGGAAAACGCCCTACCGCTGTGCTATCACATACTACAACTATAACAGCTTATCATAATATATTGAATGCAGATAGGGGTATTCAGCTGTCTTCTATTAAGCCACAAATTTTTTTAAAAAAAAATTACAGCTTGTTACTTTCCAGTACATCTTTATAAATATATTTATTATAAAAATGCTGGTTTAGTCATAAGGTAAAAGGTAAAGGCCCTCCCGTTGATCGTCGATTTGCTCGAGCGGGCCCAGTAACGTCTCCATTGGAGACTTTGTTGTTACTGTGTTTGGCATATCGAATACGTCACGGGCGGCTTGTCAGGCTCTTCCGTGCGGGCGAGATACTCTCGGTAGCTTGCCGGGCTCTCCGAGAGGGGCGGAGGAATCGAACTCCGGTTGGCCATGTTGGCCGCTTGTAAGGCAAAAGAGGTGGACGGGAGCGCCTGGTTTAGTCATAGTGGAAATTTTACTTATTTTCTTTTTTGAAGAATTCATATTAATTCAGATTAATGCTACTTGATTAGTTAATCATACAGTAAATTTTAGTGAGTCAATAATTTTATGATCTTATATATAACATGACCTCACATATAACATGGTATCAACAAGTGTGACTCATGTAAACAAAAATTCCTTAGTCCTCATTCCTTTCTAAGTCTCTAAAGAGTTCCAAGCTGAAGGAAAAGCAAGGAAAAACCAGGAACTTATACATTAAAAAAAAAAAGCATGAGAACGACAATACAAGAAGAAATCCACATATTCCACATATAACAGAATGAGAGGACAAATAAGATTGGATATTTTGTTTTTTCCTTCTTCTTATTCTTCTCCTTTTTTTTGTTATGTCTCTGCTGAGTTCTAGGTGCACAGAAATAGAAAGAGCCATTGCCCCTCCCTTCACTGAATTTAGGGTCCCAATAAGGATGCAGGGGTTGGTAGTGGTGTATCTTTTTTTTCTTTTCTGGTGCAATCTCTGTCTCTCTGGCTAGACAGACAGCTCTCCCATTCTCAGTTTTTCTGACAACTTAGATAAGTGCAATTGCAAATAGCTTATACTCAGGACAGTAGCATAAACCCTAACTGATCAGCCCTAATTCCTAAAATGCATGGTCTTAGGGTAAATCTACATTAGCTTGTCTAAGTGTATTTTCATTCATCCTCTAGATGTCTCTAACAAAACTTGAATATTTTCACTGTCAGACCTTCAAATATTTGAAGATACTCATTATTTGCCCACAAATGTAAATATCACAACTCTCACACATCTCTAAGATTTCCGTTGCCTTATCCATCCAGCTTGCTCCCTTAAGACATCTCCCAGTACAGAAATGCCTGTAATAAAGATTGTTCTGAATTGTATATTGTGTCTTTTGGTATCTTGAAGTCATATATGCACATTGAAACTATTATATCTCTTTGAATTGTACATTTCTCTTAGTTTCCTTAGAAAGTATCTTATTGATGTATGTTTATTTGTCTATCATAGAGTAATGGACAATTTTAAAGTAGCATATATTCAAAGTTAGTAATATTCATATGTATCTGTATGTACATGCATATATATTTTTCACAAATATTTTTATAAAGCAGCCTGAAGAGATCTTTAAGGAAAAATATAACTCTGACTTTTTACCTAGTCAAACTATTTCAAATAATGTTATAGAGGAACACTTTAACAAATGGAAAAACCCTCTGTAGTTGTCTTGGTTTGAAAACCCTGTCTCTCCAGTGGAGAATCCTTTCATTTCATGAGCACTTCCTTCCTTGTCAATCTGTCTACTGCATTACTCTCAGACCAATTGTTTAGTCCACATTAATCATTTCACTTCACTGCTTCAAAATCTTCATGACTTCCTATCAGTTGTGAGACCAGTATCCTAATGACTGTCAGGGTTTTTTAAAAATCCTGATCCTTTTTGCTTTTTCACCTGCATCCCTTGATACTCTGCAAATGTTCTTCTAGATTTCTTGCACCCAGGGTAGGGAGTCCCTCATAATTTTAGCAGCGAATTTTCAGAAAGCAGAAGGAAGACCTGGGGCGGGTGAAAAGCAGATGGTAATCATATATATATTTGGAGGCTTTTTAAGTTGTCCACGTGTTTCTTTTCCCTCCTAGAGATGTTCACATGCCCTCACCAGGGGGTGGACACCTTGTTGAGTGTGTGTGTAGTCACGAGTCAGTGAAGAAAAACTGTGAGTTTCATGACCTAAACTAAAATAAAAATTAAAATGGAGAACTGTTCTTCTTCCTTTTGTGCTACCTGAAATTCTAATATTCCTTCAGGATACTGTTCATATAGTGCTTCTTTTCCTAAACACTTTCTGGTATCCAATCAACAGGGCTGTTAAATACACTGTATTCAATTAGAATATATCAAAATACGATTATTAGATTATTTCTCAGAAAACTCATTGTAATCTGGCTCAGTTTACTCAGAGACATGTGAGCATATATTTCTGCATTTAATTTCTCTCAGGGTCACAGCCAGGCAAAAAAGATTATTCAGATAGAAAATGTAAAGAAACTAGTGAAATGTGAATTAGGGCAACTGATGAAATATGAATTTTTTAAGTTTTTTATGGATGAAGCAATAGCACAGTAGTAGGGTATTTGCCTAGCACACAGCCGGACCAGCCGACCTGAGTCCGATTCCTCCGCCCCTCTCCAAGAGCCCGACAAGCTACTGAGAATATCTCACCCATAGGGCAAAGCCTGGCAAGCTACCCATGTTGTATTTGATATGCCAAACACAGTAACATGTCTCACAATGGAGACGTTACTGGGCCCACTTGAACAAATCGATGAACAACAGGAGAACAGTGCATAATTTAAAAATTATGGGTGTTTATCAAGTATTTTGATAGAAATACATTTTTAAGCTTAGGTTAAATACATATTAAAAGATGTTATGCAATTCGCTCCCTGTTGAAAGTATAGAATGTCTTATTAAGTATTTGTGTCTTTGACAATGCATGTGTATTGTAATCAGTAGCCTCTCTTAAATGAAAGAAAAACTAAAGTGTCGAAATGCTTAAGTAATAGTCAGAAGAATATTTTGGTAGGCAACCTTAATAATTCAAATCGGCTTGTTTTATTTTACTAAGGAACTCTGTGAAATAAGTAAAAATAGGTCTAATATAGCTTGAGATCTATGGACTTAAACCTCCCATTTCATTCTAAGGAAAGTTATGAGGCCAAGCCTTTTGGGAGGGGTCTTTCAGTGGGAATATGGCAATGTAGTTTCTGCTTTTTATTCTTTGATGAGGGGGATATTATTAAAGGAACAAAAGCAGATATGTCAAAGCCAAGTTTTTCCACCTCTGTGAGTGCTACCAAAGTGGTTTCCGTAGAAGCAGTAGAATCAAGTGTGTTCCTCCTGGTTTTGAACATCATCTTTCCAAAGCAGTCCTTGTTTTATTTGGGTCAAATCAGAAACCGATTTTAATAAATGCCATTGCTTTCTTGTTTCTCTATTCACTCATATCTTCTGATCCCACTATACAGCATTTTCCTTGCTGTAAACAATGTCTAGATTCAAACAAAATGAAATACAATGGGATATATTTTGAAAGTCAAAGTGGTCAAATCAGGAGCTCCATTCTGGTTGGAGTTTATTGCTTGTTTGCCTTTGGACAGTGGCCTCTTGTGGGGACACAGCTCAGAGAGATTATCAAAGCTCATGGGTCCCAATGTGATGCTTTGACCTAATTAGTTTATTTTCACTGCTGTGTAAAAAGATCTTAGAGAAAAAAATAGACCTTTCCAGGTGTGAGCTATTACCCTGAAATAGCATTTCCCACCTGCACTAGTCTGTGATCATTGTCCATTAGTAGATGTCAGAGGACACATTGTCTTCTATCCAGGACTCACAGGACTGGCAGCCTTTTTTAAAGGAAATGTGATATATTTGCATAGTAGGAAATTATTCACATCTAATCTACAGGGAAAACATGAATAATTTATCTTACAAATATTAAACTTTACATGTAGAATATTAAAAAATAAACTTTAATCTAGCCATCCCTTCTAGTTTACATGTACTTGAGAAAGTCAGTGTTTCTTAAAATTCAACGGTAATCAGATACAACATAAATTCTTTCTCTCTGTGTCTGTCTATCTTTCTTTCTTTCTTTCTTTCTTTCTTTTTCTCTTTCTTATTTTTTTTTTTTGGTTTGGTTTTTGGTTGAGGACCAGACATTGCTCAGGACTTACTCCTGACTCTGTGCTCAGAAATTAGTCAGGAGACCATATAGGATGTCAAGTTCAATCAGGTTCAGCTGTGTGCTTGGCAAATGTCTTACCACTGTAATATCTCTATGGCCCCCAAATCATCTATTTTTTAAAATAATACAGTAAAAGGCATATTGTAATATTAGTTATTACACACAAAAACCTTAATAAAAATTAGTTGTCCCTTCATACAATTCATAACCAATCAAAATTAGACTGGGGATTAATAATAATAGTAACAATCACAATGACAGTAATATAAATGATTGAATTCAAAGAGAAGACACACACACACTTATATACATAAAGGCTCAGTGGAACCTTTCTTGCTTTTCTTTAACATTTTGTCTTTCCAGTGAAATGAGCCTTTTTGAGTTTTGGGCGATGGATGTGCTTTTTCAGTTCCTCTAATTGACCTTACTGCACTTTTAAGGCACTGTGTACTATATAAAGAAAAACTGACACTCGGAATTTAAAATCTACGGCCATGTGATACTTGTTCTAATTAGATGAAAGTGGAAATCAGTCTAAGAGTAGAGCATGAAGGTTAAAATGCTGGACATAATCAGTTCAATCTGACTACAGACTTAAAAATACAGTGCTTTGAACCAGAGACACATAAATCATCATAAGAGAAATGGTCAAGCTTTGTTTTGTTTTCTATACTGGTGAAATATTGCTGCTATTATATATATGTATATAGTGTATAATTTTTAGTAAAATAGGTTATCATCATTTTTTTAGTTTATAGGATACTCCTCTCAAATGCTGCTCAGGAAGGCAGTTCATGGTCAGCCTGGCAGGCAGTTCAGTATAGGCCTGAGGACATTCTACTGCTTTGACCCTGCAGAGCTGAGGACGATCAGGGCTATTCCTGGCTCCTGGGGGCTTCCCGATACCTGTACTATCTCTCTGAAACTATGATCTTCATTACTGACAAGCTTAAGAAGACTGTATGAAAAAAAAAGTAGAAAGGAAACTGAACAGGGAAGCATTCTTACAGTATATTTTTAATATGTGCTACCATTTCAGAATGAAGGGTAGTCTATAAGAAAATAGTCTTGACACTGTCTTTTATATAGGATACAATAAGGTAGATAATCAGTTAAATGCAATAATTACAGTGCAACATTTGCTTCATTGGAGTTACCTTAAATGTCACTTATAGATTTGTTATAGACAAAACAGTGCATAAGCTCAGATGTTAGTATGCAAGGAGCAGTTTTCCATCTTTTTCTCTAGCTGAACTTAATTTGTATTCTGGGCCCCAGTTTTCATCAAGTGGCAGAAACTCAATCTCAATCAGTCCTAAGGGATTCTTCGCCAGACCTGTGTAAACAGAATGCCAGGTGGGGGGCCATCTGGCCCTTAGTGTCATCAGCTATCCTTACTGGCACCCACTGAGATTCCTTCTTTCAGTCCTGTCTGTGGTCACTGGTCCTTGTAGATTGCCACTGCAGCCTCTTCGTCCTCATTCCAAGGACACATTAAGCCTGCTGGATCTCTGTGTATTTTTCAGTAGAAGGATTTTTCTTTACCTGCACTGCTCTAGACGAAGGAAAACTTTCTGAGCGGCTCAGCCCACAGCATTGCTTAAGAGAGCCCCATTTCATTTCAAGTTTTTGTCCTTGTCTCTAAACACTGGTGCTTGTTCTTTGTGGGGAATGCAAAAAGGCATTTCTCAGTGATGTCACAAATATCAGGGTCTTCTTTTTTGTCTCTCATTTAAAGTAATTGCATAGTATTAAGCCCTATTGGAGAGATAGCAGCAGGGGCAAGGTGCTGGCTTTGCGTGTGTCTGACCCTGGTTCAGACCCCAGCACCATGAGCATCTCCAGGAATGATGCTTGAACACAGAATCAGGAGGAAGCCCTGAGTTCCACCGAGTGCAGCCAAAACAATTATTTTTATTAAAAAATTATATATATGCATATATAATTCTAAAAAGTATAGTGCTGTTTTATTTTGCCTGTTTTTATACTGAATACAGAATAATAGGATGCATCTGGTTTTAGATTTGAGACTATTTTTTCTACTATACTGGCCATTGGAAACAAACTGAAAAATGGAAACTATCACATTAGAATGCAGCTCTGTGTAGTGAAATTCTGACTTGCTAAACAAATGTGATCCAACTTCATCCAATAGCAAATTTTGAAGTACCTCTGAGAATGCGTGCTGCTTAGATAATGCTCCCTAAAACCCACATCTATGACCTACAGAATTAGAAGTTGAAGAGCAGAGACTCTGCACTGTGCTGCATAATGAAAATCCAGAAAATTTGGCTTTCGTTTTGCTCATATATGATATGATAAATGCTTGAAACTAAATTAACAACTGTCATGCCTGCCAAGTTATTTTGAAACTAAAAAGACTTAATAGAGGACAGACCCACCTCTAATCAAAGGTATCCACAAGCAGCCTCATTTTCTCTAGGAAACAGTTTTGGATGTATAGCAGCATGTGATCAAATGCTTAATTCTGTACCCAGGATCTCACAACAGATAATAGCAGTAATTGAGAAAAACTCGATCCAGATGTTATCAGGAAATAGACATAGTGATAGAACAATTTCCTCATGCTGCTGGAACATCTTAGAATCATTGGTAAGATTTATATATTTATTTGATAATCATCTGATAATGCTCTTTAGTCTTAAAATTGTTTTACAGAGGTCAATTAAATAATATTTCCCAAATATAAGGACAATAGTGTATAGAATGCTTATATTGGGTGGATGGATATATGATGGGTGGGTGGATAGAGGAATGACCTTCAAGAAAACATTTGGTAGACATCAGGATCATTTTTTATTGTGGACCTCCTCCTTGTAAAAGTAATGAAATCATATGTGATATGCATTAAAAGATTTTCTGCAGTATTATTAAATTATTTGAATCATTAAGTCCTATATTAAATGGTGTATTGTGGGAACAGGAAACCATCTACCAGATTATCACTTGGCTTTGATTGTTATGTCAATGATGAGTCAGATTTTACTTTCTATGCTCAAACTCTGTAGTTTGTCTTTGGTTGTTTTCAATAAATTTTTACATATATAATATAAGCCGTATAATATTTCATATATTTTTCATAATAGACAATGCCTACTAAAATTTACAGATATTTACTGTATTCTGAGAATTTAGGTTATGTTCAGCTTGACTTAATCTTAGTTTTAGTTCAAGAAGGTCAGTTGTAAAAATAGCCATGTTTGATATTAATTTGCTTATTATATAAAATATTGAACTAATAAGAAAAAGTCTTTGGTTAAAAAGACATAATTTGGAAAGAAGTTAACTATCAATTGCATTTTTGAGGAAATAAGGGCATATAAAAACAGTGCTTCAAAAACATATAATGCATTCTCTGTTTTATTGAAATAGATTTTCCTCCCTCAGGATCCAGAAATTAACAATTAGAATAGGATTTAAATAGGTTCTTGAATCAAAGGAACTTCACCTTGTGTTTCATTTGCTTTGAAATATTTAGTCAATAGAGTAGTGCTCAGTGAAATAGTTATAATTGAGTTCTAAATACGAAGGCATCATTCTTGGCTCTATACAAGTAGATATATTGGGCCAGTGGGTTAACTCCGAGGACTAGTGTATACACTTTGCATTCAGCACGCCTGAGTTCAGTTCCCTGCACCTCATGTCTTTTTGAACTTCAATGCGGAGCAAAACTTTGAGCACCAAGCTGGGTGCAGTCCTTGAGCAACTCTGGTTGTGATTCAAAAGAAAGCCACCACACCCCACCAAAAAAAGTAGATGTGTCAATCCCAAACTCTAGAACGCTCTTGGTTTTTAATTCCCTATAATCAGTTTTAATTTTAATGCATCCTTAAAGTTCTAAATATAAATTGAATTTCTACTCTCAGTCAGGATGAGGGGGCATTTGTCTAGCAGTAAATTTAATTGACAACACTTTGTCTTTCGAATCTACAGACTTGGATATTGATTTTATCGGTGTTTATGTTTCCTACCTCTCTTCTTCTGATTCTTGCCATTTAATTATGTACATTATTAAAAGTTTACCTTTATCATTGGTTAATCATATATTTCACATGCTATAGGTTTTTTAGAAGAAATACAAATTTCATAATGAAATTTTACTGTATTTATTTTCTAAATGCAACCACTTATATTATCTCTTGCATGTTGCTATGTTATAAAAGGGCTTGTGTGTGTGTGTGTGTTTATATGTTGGAGATTATTTATTCATTTCAAACTAGAATTAGAATGTCAGAATTAATGTTTATAATTCAAAGCATTTAAATATCATCTGATTTTTACTCAGAATGCAAAAGATTTTATAGTGATGACTTCATCATTAGGAAACATTTTTAAAATCTCTTGAGACTTCCAGTGCTCTAGATACTAAGGCATTCCATTTGATGTATCATCAAATAAGCCATTCCAAATTGTAATTGGATTCTAGGATTACTTGAATTATAGTTACTTTTAGTATGAAATTATATAAATCTGAATTCTGTAGGAAAAAATATTCTTAGGCTAGCTCTGTGATGTTAGTAATTTCTCCTTAAAGAATTGTGAAAACAAATATCACAATTTTAAGTCATGTTCTAGGGATAGAAAGAGTAGCAGGAATAAAAAATAATTCACTATTTAAATTTTAGATGAGACAGTTTACAAAATTAAAACAGATGGCTAGTGTTTTAAGATGAGGGATGATAAACCTTTTCCAAAAATGCAAAGAGTTGTTTCATTTTCTCTATTTGTAAATTTTTTATTAGTTTTCTTTTAAAAATTTCTGAGAGAAATAAAGTAGATAATGAAATACTAACAAATTATTGAAAGAGGAAAGTAGTACTCAAAATGTGTATCCTGCATCTCATTTATTTTCAGTCATATCTATTTTAGAATAGGTAACTTAAAGTTTTTTAAGAGGTTTTTATGTGAAACTCTGACATATTGAATTGTGCTTAACATTTTCCCCTCCTGAATTTACATATATATATTCATATCCTCTCATAAATGGGCTAGAACAATAGCACAGTGGGTAGGGCGTTTGCCTTGGATATAGCCAACCCGGGTTCAATTTGTCCACCCCTCTCGGAGAGCCTGGCAAGCTACATGCCAAAAAAGTAACAAGTTTCACAATGGAGACGTTACTGGTGCCTGCTCAAGCAACTAGATGAACAATGGGAGGACAGTGCTACAGTGCTATCCATATATATATATATATATATATATATATATATTTGGGCTATACAAAATAATCTATATAATGTCAAGAAAGTTCTGTTTTTTTTTAATTTCAGTAAGCTAGTAATGCTACAAATGCACACGTTTTTAGAGTATCCATTTTTTGCTGCACTTATGTTTCAGTAACCCTTGAGTGAGCGGTAGTGAGTCAGAACCTCCTTGCTATTGTTTCAGCTCCCAATTTTCACACTGATAACTACATGAAAGAAACTCTTTCATGGCACGGTATTTAGCAATTTCTTAGATGACAAAGTAAATCAAGTTAATTGTCTTTATTTGGAAAGATAAAGCTAGTTAATGAGGGAAGAGATAATTTTATAGGTTTTTTTAAACTAGTTAATGAGGGCATAGATAATTCTATAGGTATTTTTAAATTGACCAATGTTCTGTAAAGAGAAACTGCATCTGTATTTTGAATTTTTCTTTTTGGTTGTATAAAATATTCACCTATTGTAGGCTTTATGTTTTACAGTTTTTATCTGTTAATATATTCCTAAAAGTTATTAGGATTAAACTAGTATAAAATTTGATACATCAATATGTATTCAATAATAGGACATTAATATATTTCTTTTGTTTTAGCAACACATGGGACAACCCTATTCATTTTATCCCACAGCTATTTGATTTTTAAAGCCATTCATCAAAGTCAGCAATTATGTTTATTACTAAGAACAAAAGGCAAAGTAGGCTTTGTTTACTTTTTTCTTTATGTAAAGAATGAAATGAATTTCATAAAAGTCTTTAAAATAACAAATGATTTCTAACACTGAATGGGTTTCTAACAGACAACCCAGGGAAATGGTGCACAGAAAATTCTCTATTTTGCAATATGTAATTAACCTATAGATGTTTTCTTATACTTTTTTATAAACATAAACTAATAGCTAAGTGAAATTAACAAACGGCAAGATACAAAGTAAAATTAATTAAGGAAATATCTTGATGATTCAGAAAGTGAAGTTGCACGAAACAGTATTTGTACTTAAGAATTGTGGATTGCCATACTCTGCTCATGAATGTTAATTTATTTCAGGAACCCTGTTTTTTATAATTTTTTGTAAGCTACAAGCAAGTTGGCAACCAATAGATATTCAAGGAAAATCTACATCATCTTTACCTTTTATCTTGTCTCTTTGGTTAATTGACATAATGGAGACCTTTACACATTAAAGGGCAAGCCCAGTTCTTGGTTCAAAGTACTACAAAAAATGCAGTTATAGTTTTCTTTTGAACTGTGTGTGTATGTTGGGAGCTTGGGATTGTATGGAACATCAGCAATTTTTCAGTGAAAAGTTGGCATATAACTTTTTGGGGGTCAGGGCAATTCTCAAGCAGTGTTACGGGGCAGGGAATAATGCCTAGTAATGCTTGGTCTAGCTGTGAGGGCATGAAGGTGTGGTGCTTAATCAGTAATGTGGTAGCTATGTGGCCATTGGTGTAGCTCTGCCATATAGTGCTGTCATAAGCCAGGGACACCTGGAAATATTTGAGATTCTCTAAGTTTATATATCACACTGCTTTGAGGTTCATGTAATCTTGGTATTGAACTCACGGCCTCCACATTGAAAGACAGGCACTCAAGCCCTTTGCACTATCTCTCCTGACCCGCATGTAATTTTTACCACCTCCAAAACTTCTATAGTCATTCACTGATATACCCATGTAGAATTTCTTTCAGGAATCACAAAGATTTCACAATTTCTTAATGGTACTGTATACCAGCTCACACATCTAAGAATTGAACCTAACATTTATGTGAGAATAGGAATGAATGAATTATATTAATCATATTATATTAATCATATTATACTCATAGATATATATGTATGAATATATATTCATATATGTATATATTTATGCAGTTCAGACCTATGTGTTTAAGAATCAACTGTCTTCCTTCCTTCCTTTTGAATGAGATTGGGCAACAACACAACACTGAGCCTATGCCTACAAAGGAAGTTCAGCATTGCTGTCATTGGAAGACACTACTGATAACCTACTAAGAGACTGTCAATGGACTGTGCCATGTGTAGCCCCACATTAACAGGAGGGAAATGTTATGATCTGGGACTCTCAGTCTTGCAGCCCATGGGTTAAATGCAGCCAGTATAGATATTGCATTTGTCCTGCATGGTGAGACTTAACAGCAGTGAATGTGACTGCCTTAGTTGGGCATGCTCTGCTTAGTTTACCACAGATCACTCTACAACCCATTATCTGAAATTGGCAGATTTGAGTTTACAGCTTGATGTAGGGCAGCCTTGTTTTAAATGAGAAGGAAAATAAGTTGAGACCTACAGAATTCTGTAAAATACAAAATGACTTGCAAGAAGAAAGGGGAAGCTAAAAGACAGCAGGATTCAAAAAAAATGGCAGATATTTCTAGGACAATGTGTAATTAATGTATTGAACATCGTGATTTACGCACTTGGAGAGCAATTAAGTGCTGGGTCTATTTAGCATAAACTTTATAGAATTATTTTTTGTAGACACCCATTAAAGAAATATTGCAAGAATGTTTTTAAGATCCCATCACGCAATAATATAGCAGGCAGGAAGTTTGCCTTCTACACAGTCGATCTGGGTTCCATCCTGGGTATCCCATATGGTCTCCCAAGCACCTCCAAGATGATTCCCGTATGCAGAGCCAGTAATATCTCCTGAGCATCTCTGAGTGTCATTCAAAAATGAAAACAAACAAACAAGTAAACAAACCAAAAAATCCCACCTCGCCTTGCAACAGCATGTATGCATGATCAGTGTTCTCTGGTCAGAGGTAACCTGTGTGACTGCCTATGTGTATTCTTCATGTCTAGCTTTTGGTTTCATACATATGCAGAAGAAATTGATTTTAAGCTATTTGAGATGAGTTAGAAGAAGAAATGTAAGGTCTGTATATGTCCCTAGTAACAATAATTGGCCACCTGGTTTTATTTTATTGTAGCAGAAAGAGTGTGCAAAACCGTGTGTATATGCGGTCATATGTCTGGGTCTGTGCATGTGTGTGTATATGTCTCCCTCACTATGAAACTTTCAAGTGTTTCTAGGCTAGTGACTCTTAGACACAAAGAACTGGAATGAACTAGGTTTTGACAGGCAACCTCAGTTGTGTAGCCCCAGAGCAGCAGCTTCTGGTGCTTGTTTTTAACAACTAATCCGGGCAAGGTGAACTGCTGAAATTGCATTTCTGATGCTTGCTTTCCCACTATCTCCCTCAAGGCAGTGTTACTCTGACAGAGGAAAGGTGGGGTAGAAAAAATTCTGGCTTTGAAAGATAAGAGTTTTCTCCCATCTTAGGTCTTATGCCCTCAGAAAAACTTAGAAGTTTCACTGCCTAATGATCCCAAGGGAGGAAAATGAGTTGCTTAAAGAGGAAATAATATAGGTAAGATATCAGGGTTTCAAACACTTTTCCTAAAATAAAAAAAAAAGAACATTGCAATCATTTTCTTCCTATTCCGTCTCATTGCCTTTACATTTCTCTTGGCCAGTCTTGCTGGATTTTTCTGTTTTGGTTTGGGCAAGGTAGTTCTCAGGGCACAATCCTGGCTCTTTTCTCAGAGATTAAACCTGGGGGGTCCTCTGGGGGAGAGGCAGATTCCAAGTTAAGCATCCAACTAGAGCCAGCTAGTTTCAAGGCAAACACTTTAAACATGTACTACATCTCAGTCCAGTTGTTGGCTTCTTCACCATTATCTCACTGTTCAAATGAATGCCAAATTCATTTTGTTGAATGCTAATTTTTTTGTTTTACTTTCAGCAGTTCCAAAGATTGATCTTACTATTTCTTCTTTCCAAACTCTCAAATAATTCCCATCACATACATTTGCATCTTACTTCTTTGCATGGGATTTGATGTCCAGCGGGATATTGAGCTACTCTTTTCAAACTGCATTTCTCATTGCTTTCTTCCATAAGGAATATCCTTGTGTTTTCTCAGCTGAGTTGCAATGAGCATTTTGGAGAGCATTTTTAGGATAGTCTTTTGTTATTTGACACTAATAACAATATTATCAGCTTCCTGGACATTAGGGCACTAGATATTCAATGTCCCTTGTGTCATTGTGACAATCAAACATGACCATAGTCATTTCTAAACAATCGATGAAAACACAGTTGCTCCCCTAAATTATTTTTTAACCTTACTTGACTATCTACTTTTGATCTTTGCTGACACAGCTTCCTAGATGTGAAATGCTCCTTACTTCCACTTCTCATGATCTAACTTAAGATGCCTTAATGAGGTTACCTTGATCTCTCCTTCAATGACATTTCCTCTATCTACTGAATTCCCAAGTTAATTCATATTCATGCAGTGTCTACTCTGTGCCAGACTGTCTTGCTACTTGCTTTATGTACATTATTTCCACTTAACATTGTGCTTCCTTGCTCCTAGCAAGTGGTATTGAAATTTACTTACTTTGCAAAAGCCATACTTCCCATTTCTACCATCTTTCTCCCAGCAGAGTGCAAGTTAGAGGTGAAATGTAAACTTTTCTAATCTGATTGGACATTGAGCACTCAGCTGTAAAAGTTTAAAGTATCTTTTACTAATTTTCAGAAAGGCAATAGATTGACTTAGTTATTGACAGGATTTGCCATTTTCCTTTCTTTATTTCTGTGCCAGACAGGAACTCCCTAAAGTCAAGACAAGGCATCTGATTTTATCTTATTTACCAAAGACCTATGCAGAGTTTACTGTGGTCTCCAATACAAGTGTAATCTCAAAAGCCTATGTAATATTGCTGTAAAAATCTTGATACTGGAGAAATTACCAGTACATTCTATGTTTGAGTAATTATTTTACCACACAAAAGCTCAAAAATAATAAATATATGGAATAGTAGACTGTATTTTGGTGTAGGAGGTGAATGGCTCAAACAATTTGAACAATTAAAACTAAAGAAACTTGATGAAATAATTTTCAACAAATACATAACAGTAATATCATGCCACTGAAACACCATAAAATGCCAAGAGAAGTGATACCAAGAAAGTTGAGAATGTTAAGGGGTGCTGTTTCAGGGCGCATTAAGAAGGGTAATTTCATAATCCCCATTACTGCTGATGAAACTTATAAGGTAAAATTCACACATACTTCAGTGTAAACATAACCTCAATTGTCATTGGACATGTTACTTTTCATGGTTTATGATTTCTCCCCTAATTTGAGGCAATTTAATTTTCTGCCCACTTCACAAAGAAATGTCAAGCTGAATGACTTGAGCATTGATGTCGAACATCTTTCTTCACATGTCATATTTACAGTAGAATTGATTCTGTTATCCTTGATGTCACCAAACAAAGAAAAAAGCTGCAGGATTTTTTAACATACAATTACCTTAAGAACATAACTTGAAAGCAAATCGCAGTGATATGACAGATTATGTGAAATGTGAAAATTTAGTAGATTTTAGTAAGCAGATAAGAAAGTCATTATTATTAAAGAAAAATGCATTATTTATGTACCTATGAGATTATAAGAAGAGTATTATAATAGAAATATCTGTGTTCATACTAAAAATCTTAAATAAATACAGAATAGTGGTTAAAAGGAACCAAACTGTCCACTGTTTCTATTTACCAGGTAACACCACCATCATTGTTGTTGAATTATATAAAATTATTAGGCCTTGGTTTCACTTATTGGCCAAATTACTGAAATCCTTCATTAGTAACTGTTAAGATGAAAATTAACAAAACATTTTAAAGAGTATTTTTATTAAGGTATAAGTTCAATATTAAAATTTTATTAATTTATCTTATTATTGATGTGGTATTCTATTCAGTAAACACGGTAAATGGCCCTCAATTTGATTTGCTATTATGCTCTTTTAAAATGTATTTGAGTAACTGGGAGATAGTATCGGAGTTCAGGCATTTGCCTTGATCATGCTGATCTCAGTTCGAATATCTGATACCATATTGGGTCCCTGAACACATCCAGGAATGCTCCCTGTGCAGAGAGAAGAAAGTAGGATCTGATACCACCAGTTGTGGCCCTAAAACAAAAACATAAACACAAAAAATAGAACACATTTGACATAATTATTCTATTTTATTGTTGATTGAGGAAGAGAATGTCAATATTATTTTAAAAATAATTTAGACAATTTTTTGAAAATCAAAATAATTATGTGTTATCTAGTTTTAGAGAACTTGATTAATTTTTATAAATGACTAATAATGAAATCTTCACTAATCCGTATAAGTTTTTTACCTGTTTCCCTTTCCCTGAAACAAACATATTCAAAGTATGCTTGAATGCAGAGATCATTTCTTAACTGAATTTTTCATCTTTATCAACTAACATTAGCTTAGCACAAAATGGACACCCAGTAAATTCTTGTGTAATCTACTAAATGTTCTCAAGACTGTACGATGTCTATGTTTCTTCAAGTAGAAATGTATTCTTAGCTATGTCTTGTGATCTGATATTTTGTCTCATCTGAGGAAAATTTTGAACTCTTTTGCCCCATGATTTCTATAGTTCAGCATAATTTGTTTCCTCAAACTTTTTATAACCAGATTTAGTGCAATGGAATCTAGAACATTGATTTAGTTACTTATTGAATCTGACTCTTTAACAAGATTATAAGTATCTTAGGGGAAGTGATGAATTCAGTTCTTTCTCTGTAATGTCTCACAGTTGTTGCTCAACAAATAATTATTTATTACTACAATAGCCACACGAGGATTTCTTCTTACATACCAAATCTCTCTAATTATTACTCCTGTTTCAGTGTTGAGGTATTGATTGCTCAGTGTTAGAGGAATGATCTGCAATATTACATGCCATATATCATATTTATGCACATACTTGTGTACTCACACATATAAATATTTATATATACACATGTGCATAAATAATGTATGCATGTATAAATTTATTTACATGAATTATGTGAAGTTATAGATTATGCAATTCATACAAATTTATGCCTATACATTTTTGTATGATTTACATAGAGATACCTATTGTATGAGTACACAGTAGAAACTATTCACTTTATAATTTAGGGGTACTAAATGAATGCTATTATTTTTAACATATATAGTAAGTCGGTAAAACTGATTATCAAGTTATTTGGTCCTCTATTTATTTCTGTTGTTATGGTTTGAGGGTACGGCAGAGCACACACTTTAGTATATGCTGTGAGTTTAACAAAACTATTTGGTCAAGAAGATTAGCAGTGTAACACTGTCCTCCCATTGTTCATTGATTTGCTCAAGCGGGCACCAGTAACGTCTCCATTGTGAGACTTGTTACTGTTTTTGGCATATCGGATACGTTACTGGGGAGCTTCCAGGCTTTGCCATGTGGGCATGAATACTCTCGGTAGCTTGCCGGGCTCTTCGAGAGTGCAGAGAAATCAAACCGGGGTTGGCCTGGTCGGCTGCATTCAAGGTCAAAGAGATTATTCATGTAAAATTAATATAATGACTCCTCATTGTAATATACTTTACATTTATAAATACATATGTATATATAATATATATACTTTATACTTATATATGCTTATATATGTATGTGTATATATGTATATATGAATACACACACACATATATAATATATACCTGATTCTAAATCTGTAGAGAATCACACAAGAGGACTTAAAGTTTTAATGCAGAATTCTCAATCTGCACAATGTTTTATTTTAGAAATTGTAGAAAAATATTTGGTTATAACCTATATAGTAAGTGATGACATGTTAATTAAAGAAAAACTACTTTATACCCATAAAAAAGGACAGTGAAACGTCAAGAGAATAAATGACTGCTTAAGAGCACACAAATTAGAAATGGATGGGCCAGGATTCAAAGCTGGGAAGTTCAGACTCAGGCTCACACTAATCTACCATATTTCTGGCAGACACCATAGATTGTCTGAGTAGAGCCTTTGCCACCCACTTCTTTTCTGACAGTCCATCTGTGTTACTGTCACTTTCCTAATCTCTCAAAAGAGGAGATGGACTTAACCTAGTTCTCTTCCACAGGATTGGTAGAAATGCCTCTGGGCCTTTAATTTTCTACCCTGACCAAAACTTTAAGGGAAAAAAAAGGAAAGAAAGTGAAAGGAAGAATGTGTTAAAAGAGGCCTAGTTTTGCCCCCTAATTTTAGATGTTGATGTGTGAGGATACAATACTTGTAGCATCTGTAGTCATTTTGCAACTGAAAAGAAGGTCAAAAGAATTGCAGATGAAATCACTCAAGAGGACAAGGTCTTACCTCCTTTTTATAAATTTTTTTATTAAAAAAAAGTCGTAATTTTTACTAAATTACTTTTTGTTGAATGTTGCTGCCTGAAATTCAAAATCTCCTAACATAAAAATGTAAATTTCTAATATGTCAACTTTCAATCTTGTCATAAAACACATATACTTATAAGCAGCAAAATTAATATTGCCATCTGAATGTGTATCAGCTTCTAAAATGCTTGAAGGTTTTCATATGGATATAATTGCATTTATGTAGTATCTATTATATCTATCTATTGTATGCATATAATAATTATTATACATGTTTTGTAAATGAATATAATGAATATATTTTGTGTGCGTTTTGTGGTTCAAGGTATTGAACCCAGGACCTCACATATTCAATCCAGCTACTCTAATACTCATCTATTCCAGGCTCTACATACCTGTTTTTTATAAAAGTACTTTATAAGTAGTGTTAGATACTTCTGGGGCAATTCTGGTGATGTTTTCATGCCAATATCCATCTGAAGGGATGGAGCTTGGTGTCATGATATTACCAGGCCACGTGGTTCAAGAGTTTTAATTTGGGTTTCTCATGAGCCTGGTGTACATTTTGCTACCTTGAATTGTTTCACTAGTCTTATGTACCTATTTATTATTCTTTCTCAGACATACATTAAATATAACAACTCTACTTTTTCAAGCTTGCACTTTATTAATTGTTTATGCCATGAACGGTTAGTTTTAGCTAACATTCTAAATTACACTGACACATTTGATGAATAAGACTTTAATTTGTGAAATATGAATCCCTTTGAATTATTTGATCTTTTTTGTATCTTATAATAACCATGGTTATGTAATTGAAAGTAGCTCTTAATTTTGTTGCTTTCCTTATAATAGAAATGGAGATTAAATTAAACTTAAATTAAAATATCTTTCATTAGACTTTACTACTTCTCCCACCTAAATAAATAATCTTTTGTATAGAAAGAAATACAAATCTTACCTCTTTCAAGAACTGTTGTATTCAACACCTAAAGGAATACCTCCAGTGACTTGGAACACCTGCTTTGCAAGTGTATGTTGCAAGTTCAGTCCCCAATGTCACTACAGGAAACAAGAATGATTCTGGTGGCTCTGTTCTTTGTGATTCCTCTCACTACAAGTGAGTTCAAGCAGTGCCACAGCCAGCTGTGCCTGAGAGTCAAAACAAAAGGATTATGACCTTTGGTGAGCACCAATAGAACCTAGGAAACTCATTGACTTGGAAGTTCTATCTTAAGAGAGTGCCTCTGTGAGAGAGCCTCAGCGGGAACTGCAACCGGTGTTCATGAGCTCCACTACTAAAGATAAGAACATTAGAAGTTCCATCCTTAAAAGGAAGCCAGCACTCCACAAATACTGCTGCTGCATGGATGAGTTCTGCAACCTGATGTGTGTGTGCCCCCACAGAAAGAACCATAGCCAGATAGGTTTGAACCCAGTAATCTGAACAACAGGATAGAGAAGAGGAAAAATGAAAATAAATAAAAATGAAAATTGTTGTCATTAGATATCAGTACCTTGCCACACTGGTCATTCTCACTGTCCAGGCTGAAGATAAGAATTAGATGGCACTTACATGTCTTGCAGACCTTTTGTAAAAGGAATAATATGTTCAAATTTGTTTACTTCCCTGTTTTCATAAAACATTGCTTCCTGGGAGCTGTAGAGAGAATATAGCAAGTAGGATGTTTACCTTACATGCAGCCAACCACGGTTCAACCCCTAGCACCCTGATGGTCCCCCAAGCCAGCCAGGAGTAAGCCCTGAACACAGACATATGTGCCCTGCCCAACAGGAATTTTGCTCGAGTGGGCCCAATAACATCTCCATTGTGAAACTTGTTGTTACTGTGTTTGGCATATTGAATATGTCACGGGGAGCTTGCCAGGCTTTGCCATGTGGGCGAGATACTCTCGGTAGCTTGCTGGGCTTTCCGAGCGGGTCAGAGGAATTGAACCCAGCCCTGCAGGACCCGAGGCTTGCAAGGGAAACACCCTACCGCTGTGCTATCACTTCAGCCCAATAGGATTAAATAAATAAAAATTTAAAAAATTAAAGCTTCACTAGTAAACATATTAATATTTGAACAACACATTTTTAAAATTTATTTTAATGTAGGAATATTGCCACTTGTTCAGCCATTGTTAGACTGATAGAATTGGGCATGAACTCAACCAACAAAACATTTTTATTTGAAGCTTATAAGCTAAAATTTTAAGACAGATTTATTAATATTAGTAGAAACAAATACATGATTTGTAGACCATTAATATAAGAATTTATCATTTAGGGAAAATTTCAATTGTAGGAAGCAAAAACAAAAAAAAAGATTTTAAAAAACCTTACTAGTTAAGCCTGCCATTTTCCCTATGATTTACTGCAGTGCCTGTCTGTGACCTCAAAATACATAGACTCCTGAGTGTTTTTCAGACTTGGAACTATAATGATGGAATACCATTTTCAGTTTTCTGTGGTTACAGATACTGAGCAAAGCTCAGAGGTTTAGATACATCTCCACAATTGCTCAACATAGTATGAAACTTGGAGGTGAACACTTTGGTAGAAATTCCTACTGTGAAATATCATATATTTTCTTCTGACATTTTAATTAAGTTAATATTTTAATGCATGTGTTTGACTCAAGTGAATAACTATGCCCATTCTTCACTTAAGTACATAATAAGAATTCTAAAACAAAATGCTGATTTGAATTACATAGGAAAAAGAGGTGGGCTGGAACGGCTTTTTGGTTTGTGGGTTGCATTGCATCAGAGTGAGATGATGAAGAAAGGGAAAACACAGCAGCAGAAAATAGAGTCATGGACAATGGAGAAATCTCTCACTGGATTATTTAGAGGAAGGTACTATAAGGTGATCACTGTCATTGTCACTGTCCTCCTGTTGTTCATCGATTTGCTTGAGCGGGCCCCTTAACATCTCCACTGTGAGACTTGTTGTTACTGTGTTTGGCATATAGAATATGTCACGGGTAACTTGCCAAGCTTTGCAGTGAGGGTGAAATACTCTCGGTAGCTTGCCCGGCTCTATGAGAGCGATAGAGGAATCAAAGGCAGAGGAATCTAACTTGGGTTGGCCAAGTCGACCCTGTGCAAGGCAAACTCCCTACCCGCTGTGCTATCGCTTCAATCCATAGGTGACTACAAGCTATATTTACTCTTGTGTGAATTCTGAAATCCAGGTCACAAAATATTAGAGGTTTTATGAAAAGAGATAGAGTAAGCATGACTTGTTTCAGGATATCTATATAACATCTAAAGTAGTAAGTGAAGGGTCTTGTTAGACAAAAAGCACGTTAACTTCATCTCATTCTTCTATGAAGAGAATGTGAGACATTGCATGATTAATGCAAGCGTCTGAAACCTCTCTCACTCAGCCTAACTTGAATAGGAAGCAGAGTTGACTTATCTGTTAGTGAAATTACCAGATTTGACCATCATTGGGCCATTTTACAAAATTAGTGATTTTCCCTTTGCTGAAAAATAGAAAAATTTATTATTCTCATTCCCATTCTTTCTTCTCCTCTCTTCTCTCACTTCATTTTCCTTTATCTTGCTCTTTTGATCAAGTATTACCCATCCCCTTTGGCAAACATCCTGTCTGCCTCTGTCTTAGCAGAACTTTTCCATGACTGTAGTTCTTGTTGGGGTTCATTACAGGGGTCCTGAGTTTTCCAGTGTTGAATGTAACTATACAACAATGGTGAAATCAGTAATTTATATCTGTGCTCTACCTGGATCTCACTCCAGTCAATAGTTGGTCAGAACCTAAAGGAGTGTAAGGATTGACTGCTTGGCTTACCTTAATGCCCAATAGATTAAAAGAAAATTCTTGAACACTTCAACTCTCAAGAAAAAAAAGTACAAATAAACATATACACATACATATATAGCTATATATAAACATAAATATAAAATCTTCTGCAAAAAGTTAATTTAAAGTATAGCTATTTTTGTTATACAGTTCTGTGCAGAAGTGATAAATCAATTATGTTTTAGCTTACTTACAGTTTAAAATAAAAATTTCTTATATACCATTCATTACATTAAATTTTAGACTAGGTATTATACTATGTGCTGCACAATTTTACAATTATGCCAAATACCTTCAAATTATAGATTATCAAACTATTACCAAATAAAAACTACATTTTTGCAAGACTGTAAAGCCAAATGACTGACATAGACTATATTCATAACAGCTAAACATATGTTCTGGTGATGTCATTTCCCAGTCTATGTCTTTTTGCTAAAATTCATTAGAGCACAGTCACTACCAATCATTCTGTGTTGATCTAGAGATAGAACCTATTCCACATCTTAGTGCAGTGAAAACATCAAACGATCCTTAACCCTTGATTTGCTATATACTTGGATGTCAAGTAAAATTCTAGTCACCTCAGGCTAGGGAGGTAGCTCCAAAGGCTTTGCATGTGCTTTGCATGTGAAGCACTGGGCTCAAGTCCCAGCATTCACATAAATCAATTGCCCATCATGAATCACCAACAAGTACTATGCTGGGAGTATCCCTGAACATCACCAAATGTGAATCCCCAAACCAAAATAAATAAAAATTAAAACTACTGTATTTCTGAGACTCATCTGAATGTGTGGAGAGTGGTCTTAAGCATGGCTGTGGCTGGTACTGGAGGTCTTCAGCTGCCGGGGCTCTGCTTGGGTGGGGAGGGAAACTCAACCCACCCTCCTCCAACGGGCCCCAGTAAAGACAGCCAGGCACAGAGGCAGGAGACTCTGCGTTGTTCTCTTCCAGGACCAGCGTTTTATAGTGTCTGGGTCTCGGCCGTTGATAGGATTACATGGTGCCGGGGGCAGTTTGTGGGTGCAGACAAGCCTCACGCATGAAAAAACCGGCAGAGGAACCCAGGTGTGCGGGACCCGGGGCGTAGATCTCCAAGCCTGCTAAGAGTGGGACTGGGGCCTCCTCCACCCAGATCCCCAACCCGAGGACCACGTAAGATTCCTGAGCACCATAGGTTGTGGTCTCTGAACACAGAGCTGGGAATATGCCTTGAGCTCATATTAGACCAAACCTCCATCCTTCCGTGTTACTTTAAAATGTCGGTATTTCAGTTTCTGTGTAATTTCATATGGGAGGAATAAGTGCTGTTTATCAGGTTCTCAAATTGTCACTCCCAAATAAGAAACTGCTCTCATTACTTCTCATCTGCTTCCTATCATATTCCACTTGATGTTCATTCAGTGTATTCCTCCATATTTCACACTTGGCAAAAATGAAGATAAAGGGGAGATTTTAGCTTTCTACTTTTCCATCTCAGGGAAATGGTATACATTATTATTTTTATTATTTAATTAGAATGAAAGTTTTATTTCTTTAGAAAATGATTATTGAGCCATAAATTGGTGAGGGTTTTGTGAGCAAAGACAAGCCTGACGTATCAAACAAGAAAGGGAGTTTATGAGAGGATTTTGATTAAGAGCTCAGTTGAGAAATTGAGTTATAGGAGTGTATAAATCTCCAAGGGTGGGCAGGGGAAACCCCAGAGGCTCTACCCCTCACCGCCTGCTTTCTGGTGGGCCTGGGCTGCTTGCTCAGCCAGTGCAGCCCGGGCCATGGCGAAGACAGTGGAGGAAACGAGGGCCAAGCTGGTTGATTGATGCCAGTTCCAGTCTCTCTGAGCTCCCAATCTAGCCTCACGCTACTCCTTATTCCTGTCTCTTCCTGTCTCTCCTGCTCATATCTCTTTGCTCCCTCTTGTTGCAGTCTGGGTTCTCTCTCTTCATGAAGCTGCTCCTGTATTCTTCTTCTACATTCTTCTCCCTCTGTCCCCCTTGCTAGTCTCTCCGAGGTCCATCTTGCCATCTTGCCATCCTGCTCTCTCTCTCTCTCTCTTTCTCTCTCTCTCTCTCTCTCTCTCTCTCTCTCTCTCTCTCTCTCTCTCTCTCTCTCTCATCTCTCCAGCTCTCTCATCTCACTTCCTTCCTAGCCCCTCATTCCTAGATCCCAGCTTTCTGGATTCTGCCTCTCCCCAACTCGTCTCTCCACCCCAACTTGTCTCTCTCCACTTTGCCCTCTGGACCCACTCTACACACAGTCTTGTGTCAAAATCAACACAGTAAAGCCCTTCCTGACTGCCAGGCTCAATGGTGGAAACACCACACAGAGGTATTCCAAAGCCTTTCTTTACTGCCCATGGGCAAAATACCTCTTAAGGTGTTTTTCTCCTTTCCTCAGTCCAATAACTCTATCAACATCTTAATACCATTTGTTTTTGTATGGACACAGTAAGAGATACATTGAGGCTTGTAGGGCAGCTTTCCTGGGAATATCTTGCCACAGACTCAGACTACAGAGCTCAGACCAGATTAATCTTTCCTAACCCTAGCAGGGTCCAAATCCAGTTATTACTTTTTGTATCATGACACCATTTGTCCATGACCAAGCTCTTAACTTAGAGTTAAGCATTATGGCACTTTGGCCAGGCTCATTTCGATGCCAGGGTAGCACATAGCTTACCGCTTGCCCTGGTTCCATACAGTTCTTTGTTGGGACCCTGTTTTTGGGAGTGCTAGGAAGTAAGGGCAGCTGAGGCATAGGTCGAGAGAACAGATGCCCAGGAGGAAAATATCATTTAGAGTCAAATGACTCCCATGTAACAAAAGCATAGCATTTACTACTGTCTCCCTGTGTCCACACAAAAAGCACATTGCTCTGAATAAACTATGCAAAGGACTTAAGGAGAAAAGAAAAACAATATTTACAAGTGAACAGAACACAAAGAAATTACAAATAAACACAGAGGAATGGGAGCACTGTGGTTGGGAGCACTGTGATGGGACCAATCCAATAAACCTAAACTACCTGAGTCTTTGCAGGAAGGACAAAACTATGTTATTCTATAAGAGGTATAGATCTTTGTGATCAAGGAATATTCCCCAAACCTCAGAACTCATTTCATCATGAAAGAATGGTTAAGAGAAGGACATGCTGACTGTCCCTGTACTGAGAATGTCAGCTACCAGAGGCATGTTTCTTGTACGTGTCTCTGGAAAGAGCCACAAATCTGGACCCAAGACACAAAGGAGGCTAAGAACTAAGCACAAAACATTTTGATCTTCCTCATATCAGGCAGTTTTGTAACAGCCAAGGCTGAGAGCGTCCATATCTCTCAGCTAAAAATGGCCACAGATGATGTTTTATAGGATCGTTTTGTATTGTGCACTTTTCGTGTCCTTTCCTCGCTAGAATGTAAGTTCTACCTGACCAAGAGTTTTTATCTATCTGGTGAATGCTCTTGTCTTCAGTGCCAAAACAGTTAAGACCTTCAAAAATAGTAAACACTCATTACTTATTTGTCAAATAAATGATTGTATAAAAACCTCAATTGATAACTGGAACCACAGAGAAATTTCTTTTCCTGCCTTTTTCTCCTTGTGCCTCACAATTTATTTCTAGTAATTACATTTGAGAATCTGTTATTTGAACATCATAATTCCTGTCTCACCCGTGTGCACTCATATTCCTCGAATCCTCCTCCTTCCTAAAATAAATGCCAACATAAGGACACTTTTCATATCCTCCAAATACAATGAGAAAAGAAGGTGAAATTCATACACTGAGACTGCATCTTCTGTGTTCCATGGTTTCAATGTCTCCCGCCTTTTGCCTCCTTCGACTTATGATTTTCATCTTAAAATTTAATCTAGGCAGAAGCAAAAAAAAATCCTCCCAATTACAAGGAATATTTCCCTTGTTCAAACTGGAAAGAGGAAAATACTGTTCCTAAGTTTGTCCTAGTGCACCAGCTTCCTACATAACTAAGCATAACATTATTATCACTGTGTGGATTCAGTGGAGCTCCCCTTAGAGAATTTTATTAAATGAATACTATAGACCAAGCACCCTTCAGGAGCTTTCAAAACTGTAATGTAATTTAATTCAAACAACAATATTAGAGTTCTAAATTATTATCCCCACATAACAGTTTAGGGAACTGAAGTTGAATAAAAATAGGCAATATGCCCAAAGTCAGCTGTTTTGTGGTGGAGCTTGAATCCAAACATGTTGGCATTGCTCCATAAAAATGTTTCTTTTTCTGCTTCCCTACATCCTGATTGCAAATATCTCCTCATGTATCCTGTCTCTTTCATCATTCCAGTTTTATTCTCAGCCCTGCAAGACAAACCTAAATTACTAAAATAAAAAAAGAAAAAAAAACTGAATAGGATATTTTTCATCACTTAGACCTTCTTTTAAAAAAATATATTAAAAACTAGAATGAGACACAGAAACAATTATCTATTTTGAACACATATATGGAGAAAAGTTACAGAAAAAAATACTGAAAATAACCTGTGCATCATGGACATTTGCATACTAGTGCTGATTATGGGTTTTTTAGATTTAAAAGAAACTAGAGGTGGTCTCATTAATTTAAGGGTTCAACTGCCTCTGACTACTTTCTTTCAATCTAAACAAAAAGAAGCACTAAAAAACACAAGAAAATTTAAGAGCCTTGACATCCCTATTCTTTATCAATTCAATCAAGATAATGATTCTCTTTCTTATAGGCTATTAGAAAAAATTAATACCTTCCCAACTAGTTAAGGTAGCTATTTTTTATTGTTGACTTAGGATATTATTTAGAAAAGAGAAAGTGTGTCCTTTATTTAGACTTAGAACAAGTCAAACTTTTGTTCTTCTGTCATCTAGTACATGTGTTCCTGGATGCCAAAATTCATAGTAGACTCTGCAGTCTAAAGGCCTCTGTGATGGGGATTGTGGTATCATTAACACCTTCTTCCCAGGCATCAAACGGAAAAAAAGAAAACTTTCCATTGCAGCAACTCTTCAATGGTGTGTACCTATTGAAAGGAGAGCAGCTAATTAGCCTTAGTGGCTTTTCACCTGCCCCTGAGGTTATGTTGCTTCTGTCCTCTTTGTAGAGAATATTCACTAGATCAGGCACTTTGTTCACTGGAGCTTCTAGAACAGATTATAATTACTCCCTTATTTGTAAAGAAAAAAAGAGAAAGTGAGAATGCTTCTTTGTGATTGATTTCCGCCCTCCCCCTCCCCCTCCAGCAGTTGGTGGAACTGGTCCCAGCAGCTAGGTAGAACTGGCATTTCATATATTATGTACCCCCTTCTCATTTGAAGACTCCCTTCAGTAGTCTGTTCATATGTGCATGGCTCTGTCATTTTTTATTTTCCTTTTCATTCATGTTAGTCTTTTCATGATGTGTATGGTTTTAGATATTTAGGGAGGTTGCTAAATATTTGAAGTGCTATTTGAAATTATATAATTGACAGCAGCTTCTACTAACTGTCAGAATTTTCTAAGAGGTTCAGGATGCTGTTTCAAAGAAGACTATAAATATCTATGTAGATTAATGGAAATCATGTTATTTTTGCATTATAGAATGCTATTCTTGTTTTTTTTAAAAAAAACATATTTCTGCCCTCATTTAATTCTGCTTTTGTCACCTTTCTAAAATCATAATCTTCCCACTCCTGTACTTGTAGTTTTCCACTGCAGATCTAACAAATCATTTAGTCTTCTTAGTAAATTCGAGAAAAATTTAAATATACTAGAGAAAGTCGGATCCTTTGATGTATCATTCTTTATAAAGAAATTTAAAATAAGTTATTTTATCAATCTGAGTGGAAATTATGACACTTAGGATATGTAAAATATAAAAAATAGAAATTTTGATGCAACTCTTCCCACAGTGCCATTGAATAAAGGTGCTAACAAGTATTATTTATATTCTCTCTATGTAATTTTATTAATCTCTGAAAGAGCCTTGAATATGACACTTTTTTTAAAAATCTCAGGGCTAGGACGAAGGAGACGTTACTGGGGCCTGCTCGAGGCAATCGACGAATAACAGGATGGTTGTGATTATGATTGAATCTTCTTTCCTTAATGCACAATACATTTCAAAATGTATTACCTGAAAAGATCCCAGACAAAAAAGGAGGAATTGTGGAATCAAAGCAAGAAAGCAGGTAAAACTAAATAAAAACAAAACTGTAAACTCAAACCTCAGGCCTTTGTTTACAAAAGGGGAAGTGCAGGATAGAATGGAGAAGGTGTTCGCTGGATTGTAGAGGGTTAGTGGTATTTTGGTGGTTGTGGTGTGGTAATCTGATTTTAATAGTCATGAAATTATACTAATCGAAGAAATAACTTGTGTGTTACAGTGATAGTATAGAAGGTAGGACGAAGTCAATCTGGGTTAAATATTCAACAACCCACAGAATCCTGATCCCCTTCTAGGAGTCATTCTTGAGAACAGTCTCAAGAGTAAGCCCTGAGCAATGCTGGGTGTGATCCCCCAACCAAAAACTCCAAACAAAACCAAAACATATGCAGTTGTATAAACTTTACAGTATTTTTAGTTTTACAACTAAAAAAAAAAAGTTTTTTTAATCTGTTGTTTTTCAGTATGCACTTGTCTAGAATTAAGGCCTTCAACAGATTCTTACGTTTTGATATTTGAAGTGGGGTTTTGTGAATAAGGTAATTAAATAGGAGAAAACAAATGTAAATATTGCATCACTCTTTTGAACAAAGATAGTTGAGCCTCACTACTCACTGCACTAATCTTTTTTATAAATTCCATATTCCTAGATTCATTCAGCTTTGCCTGGCTAAGAATAAATTTGAATATAACTGCGCATTTTAAAGAGCACAGACAGCAAAGACTGTCGAGTTGTCTATCCAGGAAGAAATACTGCTGTTGTAACCACAAAAATCCAGTTCCAGTGCAGCCAGAGAGAACTGATTAGTGGAGCAACAAGATGATGGGTCGAGAAAGAACTTTTTTAGTGACAAGTCTGATGTCGGTGAATCCCACGGGTGACTCACGTGAGTGGGGAGGAGAAAGACAGCCACTTTCTCCCGATCCCCTCTGCCAACCAGGACCCTGGGTTACTGGGTTCTTGTCTCGCTCACAGAAAGGAATTTCAGGAGTAGACAAGCAGTGAAGTAAAACAGATTTTATTTGGAGGGTCTTAAGGTGTGGAGGGAGAGAGTGTGAAGGAGAGAGTAACATGCTCAAGAGAGGATGCGGGCTTCTCCGAGGGCAGAGAGAGCACCTGCACACATCCTAGCATTAGACACGAAAGCATGAAAGTACACATTTCAGGAGGGGAGGTGTTGGCAACAAATGAGCTTGGGCATCACATGTGCTCGGCCACACATGGGCTCCGACAGCATATGCATGTCCTTCCTTTGTTCAAGGTGTTTTTTATAGGCTCTTCTCAGGGCTCGATCACATTTTAATTAGATTAAGGGAGAGATCTGAGGGTTTGAGGAATTTCATGGGGAAGGGTCCAACCTACTCAGAGTCTGCTGGAGGTCTTATCAGGTCTGTTTTCTGTATCCAAAGAGTGGATCAGTCTTAGGATTTTTCCTCCCAGAAGTTCTGTTGACCTAAGTTTCATTGCCAAGGGCCTTTCCCTGTCTACCTGCCTACATCAAAGTCCATAGGTTGAAAGATGAAAGTCTCACATCTTAAGCCACTGTCTTGCCTTTATGGTCACAAGGAGATTGGAGATTAAGACAGTATATTTTTAGAAGCAAAACCTGGTAAGCTACCCGTGATGTATTTGATATGCCAAACACAGTAACAACAAGTCTCACAATGGAGACGTTACTGGGCCCACTCTAGGAAATCGATGTACAATGGGAGGACATTGACAGTGACAGTGATTTTTAGAAAGGGTAAATTGTAGACTGCCATACTGGTCAAAAAATCCCTTATATCCTGATCCTCTTGTGGCCTCAGATTTAAGCTCTCAAACTCTCTTTTTTGTGGACGCTTTGTGAAAAGGACAAGATACAGGAAATGTTCTCAGAAGCCTTGCCTGGAAAAGTTGGCTGGTTTTTAAAATTTGGAATAAACCTCTTGATTTCTTTAGATGAGTTTCACTATGTTCATTTAATAGAATAATGTTTAAGAGTTTATAAACCCCTAAATTACTTTTAAAAGGAATTGCAGAAAAAAACTGTCTTAAATATTCCCTGCTTTTTTCCTTCTCGCTAAAATAATAATCTGCCTTTTTACTTACATGGTATTAATACTAATTCCTATTTTTTATGCTTTGTATTTTCTAGGGAAAAAATAAGAAATGACAACTACAATGAATGAGATAATAAAGTGACTTAAAAAATTGACCATACCCCAGTAGTGCCAAGGACTTTCCCCTGATTCCATGCTCAGGATCACTTCTTGTGGTGTTTGGGGACAATATGGGGTACCAGGAATCAAAACTGGATTGGCACATGCAAGACATCTTATCTGCTGTATTATATCTAGATGCAGAAAAAATACAAGTGAACTTTTAAAAAAATAACAATAAGGAAAACCCCATGTTTTTTAGTTAAAAAAATATATATTTCCAGTACAGGTGTGTACACATTTAATATAAAAGCAAATGTCAGAAGTACTAGTTGCTTATTGTTTTACTGTTATGCCACCTTCCTTTTCTCTATTCACCTTACTCAAAGCAGTTTGAAGTTTGGTAAAAAATAAGCTTATTCTCATGTGAAGTTTTATAGAAATCAAAGACAATTCATAAAACTTATGAGTTTGTTAAGGTACCTACTTTTCTATTGTAATATTTTTCCATAAAAACGGTGATAATTAGTAATTTAATTTTAAACTTTGGCATAGAGAGCGCAGTTTAGTCTTAAAAAGAAAATTTATTCTTTATTCTGAATATCTGAAAGAATATAATAATTAAATCAAGGTAAATGAAACTGATGCTATTCTTAGTTTAAAGTGCTTTCCTTCAAAGTTATTTTAGGTAGTTTTAATTTTCATGTTTCCACCTCTGAAGTCAGGTACATCGGTGTGTATATGTGAACAGTAAGCTTTCATTTTTAATCTTGCAAATGACTTTGTATTGTAAACTATTATGACTTGATCATAAAGTTAAGCAGAATTTTTCTCTACATTTGAATCTCTAGTTCTTTTAAATTTTGATATGACCTGGTATAAAATGATAGACATAGTCTTTAATGTCCCTAATCTCTATCATTAAAACAAAATTATTTAGCTGTCAGTCTTCTATCTTTACTCCTTGGGTGTAAATTATAGGTTAAATTTACCAGCAGTCACAGTATTTGCTTTGCAGAAAGAAAGTGGCATGTCTTATCGCCACGTCTCTTCCCACTTATATCTTGGTGTATCAAAACTGAAGGTGACATTGCTGATTACATTTCTCGAAGAAAAAGACTTTGCCATAGTTTGAACTTTTTATCACAGAAGTGAAGTCTTTGTATACAGAAAAAAATGTAAACTGATTTTTGAAGGATGCTTATTTGAGGAATATGTATTGTAGAATACCCCCTCTGAATGCATTGGCTAAGGCAAGGCATGTCATTCATTTCTCTTGCAGTTGATCTTTTTACTTTCAAAAACGGGCATGTACCCAGACTCTATAGTATGTCACAGAACTTTCTGGTTTTTCCCTCAGCTGTCAATTACTGTGCTATCAAATTGGGTTGTCAAGGGTCCTGCCTCTGGCTGGGTCCGTTCTTGTAAGCTAGTTGGAGAGCTGATTTGACTGGCCAAAGTTATAAGATATCCATTTCCGGAAAGCCAAACAATATGACAAAAAATTTCCCCAAGAATTTTTTAAGTCCCACATGTTTGTTTTTTCCTTAAATATCATGTGAATATTATACAATGCCTACCATTAAGGGGTTTAAAAGAAATGTAGAAATTCTAATTACTTTATATTAAATTCAGTTCAAGTTATAATTTACTTATTAGGAAATAATTCCATCGTTGATCAAGAAATGTCTGCATTGGAAAAAAAGAAAAAGCAATGATTTATTCTCTTAGGTCATGGGGCAGTGGTGTTTTGCTTATTGTGTTAATTTCCCTTCCCTTCCCTCCCAGCCCCTAATCTGCACCCACCCCATCCCATCCCCTCCCCACTTTGTTATGCTTATAAAATTAGCATAAAATTGGAAACTGAAAACAACAATTATAATAGTTTTCTCCATCTGAATGAGTTTGACCTGGTTTCGTTTTTGTTCTTTTCCCCTGAGTCTTGAAATTCTGAAACCAAGATGGGTGCCAAATTCATCTTTTAGAGATTTTGGATGAGAATTAGCTCATTGAGGTTGTGGGAGGAATCCAGTTCTTGATAGCTGTAGGCCTGCGTTTCCTGGTTCCTTGCTAGTTGTAGGTCAGATGGCTATTTTCCACATATAGAGGCTACTAGCTTCTTTTTCTTGGTCCTTTTTAATTTTCGAAAGTAGCAATGGCACTGGAAAACCTTATTTTTCCATTATCTCTGATGTTCATTTCTGCTGCAGCCAGAGAAATCTCACAGCTTTTTAAGGCCTCCTGTGATTAGGTTAAGCCTGCCTAGCTAGTCTCCTGATTTTAAAATTAACTGATTAGGACTCTTAATTACAAGGGAAGCATCCTTTTTGCTGTGTAAGGTAGCATAAGCATGGGAATAAGCTCAGAAGCAAAGGTCATGGGTCCCATTATAGAAAAATACAATGTGCTTTTTCCAAAACAGGCCAGTGATAATGACTTTAGGTTTTTATGGGAAAATATTATACCATTTATAGTTTTATATTTGTCTTGTCTAAGTGCTAGTAACATATGTTAAATTGTGTAATTGTTGTACCAGAGGAGGAGACTACAGAATCATAAAGAATGAAATACAGAGGAAGGCTATCTGATTTAGTTCTCAGTTCTAGACGTTTAAGTAGAGATGTTCATGGAGAGATTTTAAATTAATTTTCAAAAATATGCACTTTTTTCAGGTTAGTATATTCGGCCATAACTTAGAAAAGGAAATCTCAAAGGCTTGAAAAACTTAGAGGTAAATGAAAGAGAAGATATTTCCATGAAAAATGAATGAAATTTTTTTTCTTGCTTAATTAGAAATGACTTTTAAAATAATATTAGAACCTAGCAGTCAGTCAGATCTATTTTTTTGAATTTCGAAGATAGACCTGACTAATTGCAAATATGTTGTAAGTCTTTATAGTCTGACAATATTTTACGTCATGAGTGTCAAAGAGTCATCCCAATGGAGATCACTGGGCATAGGAGTTAAGAAATCAGCATAGTATTTTGAAGGAGTGATGAGAAACAATGGGAATAGAAAATGGGAGAAAAAGAAAATATTTCAATAAGCTTGACTTAGACATAAATGAGTACTGTAACATTAACTAAGGAATAATGGGTCTTCTGAACAAGATTTTATGGCAGTCAATACTGGCATCATTCAGCAATGAATAGTTCTTTTCTCTGAGGAGATGTTCCATGTATTATTAGATATTTAGAATCCTCTCTTAATCTATGCACTGAGTATTAGCAGAATAGTCTCCCAAATTCTGAAAATTTTAACAGCAGTGTCCTTTCTAACATTAGCACATATCTCCAGATCATCCAAATCATCTTTAGTTGAGAACTGTTGCTTTTAAAAAGTACTCTTTTATTGTAGCACTGTCGCACTGTCCTTCCCTTTTTCATTGATTTGCTCCAGTGGGCACCAGTAACATCTCCATTGCGATACTTGTTGTTACTATTTTTGGCATAGCAAATCCACCACGGGGAGCTTGCCAGGCTCTTCCATGCGGGCAGGATACTCTTTGTAGCTTTGCTGGGCTCTCCTAGAGGGACGTAGGAATCAATACCCAGTTGGCCATGGCCGTGTGCAAGTCAAATGCCCTATCCACTGTGCTATTGTCCAGCCTTTTTTTGAATATTTGTTTATTTTGTAGTGCCAGAATAAATATATTCATTTACTTGGTACATGCAAAAACAAGTATCATTGTTCTGATAATGCTTCCTTTATCGTTCCACAGTCACAAATTGTCCCTTACTTATATTCTTATGGTGAAATATAATTCCCGATGCTGCTATGAAAGTAGTGCTTGAGCTTGTGAGTGTTAGTTTCCTTCCTACTGCTGTCATATCAACTGATACCAGATTCAGTGCTTGAAACAACACAAATTGACTCACAAACAATTTCAGAATAAGCTCAGAATAAGTCTTCTGAGGACTGAAATAATTTTATTGAACAGTTCAATTTTATTGAACAGTTTTGATGGGTAGTACCAGTAGAGGGTGAAACAAACACCCTGACATTTTAAGAATCATTTAAGTTACATACATGAGGTTAAGGCGGAAGAATACATCTGAAATACTTTTGTTCTGAAAATAACTTAAAGCTTGGTCATTATATGTGGAGTAAAGGAGACTGATCTGTTTATCCTTTTTCTTTTTGGTTGTTGTTGTTTTTTAATTTCCTAGGCTTAAGTAGAACAGAATCTTTGTCCCTAAGATAAAGTAATACACCATGGTAGGTGCTGTGCACTCTTATCAATCTACAAGAAATATAAGTTTCATTTTTATTGCATTTGAAGGCCATCAGGTGTTCTTTAATTGCAGCCTCTCAAGAAAATAGTTTCATCAAAACCGTTTGGTAAGTCTACTATCACAAGGAACAAAGCGGCAGACCCAACACTTCATGCTAATAATATTAGGTACAAATACTACTGATCCTTCATGTGGAAATGGTCAATGGGGGATACTTTATTGTTGTGCATCCTATTATTAGTCATTTGAAATTTCTAGTCTGTTTACTTCTTCTCACCTGAGATCATTTTTATAATAAGCTATACACACATATTTTACTAAGCACTGACTTGGTAAAGAAAATGATTGTAACCAGAAGTGGGTGTCGATGTCTAATACATGTAAATCTAGCAAGAAACCATTAGACAATGAAAGTTAGTTCCCAGATGGTTCTGCCATCTGGAGCATAAATCTATAAAGGTACTTTTGTAGTATTTTTGGAATGAAAAATCAGGGCTTACTGAGAATTTTTAATGGCCACTTACGAAGTTCACTGTTAACATTAGTGTTTGATAAATGACAATTATGCATATATATACAAACTTACATTCATCAAGGTAGTCTGTGGAAGCTTCAGGCTTCTGGTGAAGAAAGGTGTATTATAAACTAATTGGTCTCTGGGAGAATGTATGCAGCTGGTTTAGTAACAGTGATGTGAAATTTTAATTCCATATAAATACAAAAAACATACGTCTACTAAGATATTTTCCTTTGCTTTCCAACTTAAATTTCTCACAAACACCAACTAAATAATTTACTTGATTCTCTCTTACCTTCTCATTTCAGTTAGATGAATAGGAAAAAAGATAATTAGTCATTTATTTTTAGCTTTAACGTAACTAATAAATGAAGTCCTTCTATAAGGTGCATTCTTCTTAATGTTATTATTTTTCAGTAATACAAATAGATACTATTCCCCAGACAATATTGTAATGATGTTTCTTTCTATCAATAATTTGCACAAAGTTTTCCATGCTTAAACCAGGAACTTTTGTTTGTTTGTTTGTTTTCAGAAAGTTCAAGTGAATACTAGTTAAGAAGTTGATTTTCTATAGGACATTTTTGAGCTTTGTAATTTTATGTGGATATATATTTTTAAAAAGCATAGAAAAAATCAGCCTATCAATATGTTAACACTGATATTTACATATTTATGTATTTTTTGTATTGAACTGGCTCCCCTGTTGCTGTTTTTTATGAAATGAGAGTTGAAGAACTTTAGGGTTGAATTTCAATGTGATCTATCTGAGAAATGTGCAATAAACAGCAGACAGATTGATTTCCAAGAAGCCTGTCATAATAAGATTGCAAAGGATATCGGCCCAGCTTCAGGCTTATTCTTCACTAATCCCTTGCAGAAAGGAGGAATAACTACTGCCACGATATTCCACTTGGACCCATATTAGAACTTAATTTGGAACCTCCACCCCAAGACATAATGCTAAATAGTAGTAGCAGATTGTGGAAGTCTTTTTTGAGATGATTCATTCATGCTCTCTCTCTTTCTTTCTCTCTCTTTCTCTCTATTTCTCTCCCTCCCTCTCTCTCTTCCTTTAACTCTCTTACACACACACACACACACACACACACACACACACACACACACTACCCTTCACTTTAGAGTTCCACTGTTTAAAAATTAAAGGGAAAACTAAACAACTTTTGATCTATTATGCATTTTATTGGTATAATTCCTGAAATGTCAAGCATGAGTAATTCACAAAACATAGATGAATTGGATCCTCTCATTTGTGAAGCTCAACACTTCATCTTTGTCGTACCTCTATAATGAAAAAGGCTTCCTTATTAGTGGACTGTAATTTTACAAAGATGTGTATTTGAAAGTAAAATGGAACTTATGATTTTGTCCATGAGTGGCATATTTAAATTCTATTCAGAGTGAAGTGCTGTATGTAAATTCATTTTTGTAATTTAAATGTCTTTAGTGGATAGTTAGCTTTTTAGCTTACAAAATGTCCTGTGTCTTCATTCTTAGCTCCTCAGTGTCAGAAAAATTTTAACAAATGGCTATGGGATAATCTTAACAACATTGATATTGTTGAAAAAAAAACATCATTAGTCAGTGCTGTTTTTCTGTAATGCACTCTTAGGAGCTAAATTGTTTTCTCTGTTTTTGCCTATTAGATTCAAGAATATTTTTCCTAGAAAGACTTAGTGAATATGAAAAAAGTTAAAATTTAGAAGGCCTGAATAGTGGCTATCTACTGGGATAAAATATAGATGAGCACAAATTTCTCCCATGGTCTTTGTTAAGCTATTAGTGTTTTTGTAATTGAAATAATTATAAATATGATATGCATCCACTATACTAAAAACTACCAAACACAACTGTGTGATTATAATATTAATATTACTCAGATCATAGGTTAAAAATCCTAAAAACAAAATAAGTGGAAACATAAAATTCTTTAGTCTTAATTTATTTTGAAGTTTTTTATTTAAGGAACTGTGAACTACAAGGTTGGTAAATGAGTTTTAGGCTATGATATTTAGTAAACCATGATTTACAAAGTTATATTTAGGCAAATAATGTTTAGTAAATCATATAATATTCATGCTATAATATTTAGTAAACCATATAATATTCATGCTATAATATTTAGTAAACCTTATAATACTCATGGAAGACGAGGGATCTGGGTGGTGGGGACCCAGTCCTGATCCGAGCAGGCTTGGAGATCTCAGCCCCAGGTCCCGCACATCTGGGTTCCTCTGCCAGTTATTTCATGCATGAGGCTCATCCGAATATGCGAAAAGTGGTCTTAAGCATGGTTGTGGCTGGTTCCAGAGGTCTTCGGCTGCCAGGGTTCTGCTGGGACAGAATATACAAATAGTAACAACTTATGGTTGTCTTGACAATTATATAGAATTATATGGAATAATAGAAGTAAAAGCATGTTTTAAAAATAGCTCCAGATTACCCTTAAATAGAAAATGCACATGTGAGCTATTGACACCATGCATTTGTAATCACTTACATTTAATACTGATGGGCTAATCTTTTTTGTCTTGAGTAGCAATCTAATAATGAATGTCCAGAAATTTGAGCTCTTTTCTGTCACTCTCTGTCCGCTTCACTCATAGACAAGCTATTTAATCTCTCTAAGACTTTAATTTACTATCACCTCACAATCACTGTCCTCAAGGTCTGTGTCATAAGAAGACTGATGATGACAAGATAATAATATTCCACTGAAAATTAACCCTTCTGGACAGGAAACTGAAACTTACTCTGAATCACAAAATGTCAAAGTGAATGCCAGCTATTCTTTGCAGTGTCTTTTAAATAATTTAAATTGTTTTGAGGGCTTCACCTGACAGTGCAGGGCAGAGGTTTGTGGTGCAAAGAATCAAACCCAGGACCTCACACACACAGGACATGTGTTCTCTCTCTTGAACCACCTTCCTTCAACTGTGGAGTACATTTTTTTTAATTTTATTGAATCACTGTAAGATAGTTACAAGCTTTCATGTTTGGGTTACAATCACACAATGATCAAACACCCATCCCTTCACCAGTGCACATTCCCCACCACCAATATCCCTGATATACCTCCCCTTTTTCACCCTCCCACTGCCATGGAGGCAGAAATATTTCCCATACTCTCTCTCTCTACTTTTGGCCATTATGGTTTGCAATACAGATACTGAGAGATTATCATGTTTGGTCCATTATCTACTTTCAGCACATATGTCCCTTCCCAACCGATTCCTCTAGCCATCATTTTCTTGGTGATCCCTTCTCTGTTCCAGCTGCCTTCTCCCCTCCACTCATTGAGGCAGGCTTCCAGCGATGGAGCAATCCTCCTGGCCCTTGCATCTACTGTCCTTGGGTATCAGCCTCATGTTATGTTATTTTATTCTCCACAAATGAGTGGAATGCTTTTTATTCAAGAATGATGGAAAGTGTGGTATTGAACTTTAATATTATTGTAATGCTCAGTAAAGCAAATGTAGGGAAAGGAATCACCTATCTTTATAGGTATAAGTGATACATGAATAATAATACTATCAAAGAATGCGTGTTCAGTGAAAAAAAGAGCAATATATTAGCATGGTGTATTGACTATTACCTGATGACCTTCACTATTATTGTTCCTGTTATTTGGAAATGAGGAAAATAAGGTTTAAGAAATTGATCTCTTTTATTATAAGTAATATTGCTACCAAAGGGGATAGGAATGTGCTAACGGAATATTCTGGGGGGGTAAATGTTAACTCAGGACTGAATAAAGAATAGGTCAGAAAAAAAGAAGTTCCAAAAAATAAGATATTTGTTGTAGTAGTAGTAGATGTGCCACAGTGGAATATGCAGGTGTTTTAGAATAATTTTGTGCTAATAGCAAATTCCTTTCATCAGCTTGTGATTTGGGGCTATGTATTTTATTTAACTTTAATTTCTTTGTAGAATAGTGAGAATAATAATTACTTTTCTCAAAATACTGTTGTGAGGCTTCAAATACACACATACGAAGTTTGTGTTGTTTGTTTAACTTGCTAGAAGAAGCCTGGTATCTTTTGAAATGTACAAGTGTTGGAACAGCAGTAGTTACAATCAGTGAACTAGTTTTATGAATTACTATAGTTTGGGATATTAGGAGTGATGAGACAACCCCAAACTGACAATAACTTTTAATTTGTGAGGACAAAAGAAGAGACTTGAGAAGATATTCAGGACAATTTCCAGCCATGGACATGCATAAAACTTCAGGCCAAAATCCATAAGAAAGGCATGGTAAGAGATGAAGAATTGCCAATAGTCAACAAATAGGAAGTCATGAATAAAACCAGAATGAAATTTATCTGGGAAAGTAGAGACTGTGCCAGTTAGGAGTGCACTGGCCAGACTGGCTAAGACCAACACAGCATCTGAAGTCCTCTGGTGCCAGCAGCTCCGAGAGTTGCATGGAGTTAACACAGAGTCCCCACCTTGGGTGTGAAGCAAGGCCCTTGGCTCAGCTGCTCCATCTGAGGTTAATGGAAATTGGAATCCAGAATATACATTTGTGGAGCTTGTGTTTAGGCTCATGGTTGATGGCACAGAATGTGATCAAAGGCAGCAGTACACAGGCTTCTGGTGTCTGGTGAGAGCAGCAAAAAGCGTTAAGTCCCTAGTTTTCTACCTCGGGATTCTGAATTTTCTGTCTGAAAGACTAACCCCATAATCACTCGATTGAGACTCACTTTATTTATTCAAACATTGCAGAGGTGCCATCTCCTCACAACAACGCTCTTCTGTTCCTCCTAGTATTTCTTCTTCCTCTATTCCAGTTATTGTGGGTCCAATTAACAATTCATGCTCTAAGGTAATGCAGTTTTTATTACCTCCTTCATGTATAGTTTATGCCTTGCTTAACAAGGATTTAAAAGTATAGTCAAATCAAAAGTGGTTTTGTTCTGTTTTGGTTTTGCTTAATAGTTCAAACAGTGTAGAAGGATGTTTGGGTTTTAAAATACTCAGTTCAAAATACTGAGTCTCTTAGCTCTTTTCTTCCCATCCTGGCTCCCTCTCTAAACAGAATTTACTGGGGAATGAAGAAAACTTTAGGACCCTGTTGTAAGAAGAAATATTTGAGATTGCAGAGAATTGTTCTTTTCCCAACCGGATGCTGCATGAATCACATCTGTAATCATGTATTGATGCCTCTTGCTTGTGTCCCATTTGTCTCAGTTGCCACTCCATTGAAGCAGTCTGTAGTTTTGCCGAATTTTTCTTGTCGACCCCTACATGGATAATGCATAGTCTTTTCTAAAAAGTCTGCAGCCCCACTCTTCAGTATGATGACCTCCTTCCACTGATCACATATGCCCAGATCACAGGTCAGGGTGGTGCTTTGGATGGTCACATGGGATCTCAGGTCTCCTAGGTTCTCACGAGTCTGCTCATCTCATCAGTCCTCTTAATCTTGCTTCTTTCGGGTTTAAAGGCAATTAGAGGCATGAGTGTAATTTCCCTGGCTTCTCCCCTCAGCTATTTAACTTCTCCAGCCATCTCCAACCACCCTCTCCAGCCATCTCCATCAATACATTTGATCTTTAGCTGGATTCTCCAGAAAGGGATAATAGGATGTCCAAGTCATTTGCTTCTGAGCATGTTCTCTTTCTAGTTTCGAGAAGCAGCATTTCAATCATATACTCCTGTTGTGGCCTTGATGTTACCATTGCAGACTAGCTTTAAGATACCCCAAATAAACATTGTATTTTCCAGAGTCTGGCAAGCTACCTGTGACATATTCAATATTCCAAACACGGTAACAACAAGTCTCACAATGGAGATGTTACTGGGCCCCCTAGAGCTAATTGATGGACAATGGGAGGACAGTGCTATTATAATGACTGAATAAGAAATGATCATTGCTTTTGAATATGTTATTCAGAAACATCATTAGCTTAAAATGTCAAAAGGAGAGGGGAAAGAGGAAGGATTAAGAGCTTCTGAGTTTTGTGCTCTTATAAAACAAGAGATAACAGGCCCAAGAAATAACCCGAAGGCCTGGAGCACTGGCACCACATGGTGTCCAAACACTGAGCACTGTTTGGTATGGCCAGAACCAAAAACCGAAGAGATAAAAGGCAAATGTAATGAAATTCCTTCCTATTGTTTTCCTTTGTGAGCCATTCTCTCTCTGCTTTATTTTATTTGATGCATTTTTAATGAACTCTCATTGCATTATTACATTATGTAGTTTCAGATGTTTATCATTGGAAACCAAATGTGTCTATACTGCATTTTAGGCTCACTACTGAAAGTTGAGTTCTAATTCCGCATCATACAATTGTTCCCTTTGTCCTCATTTACCCACTGTATTCTCCCTTTCTTTTTTATAACCTCACATTGGTCTTATAGTTCAGGGTTTTTTTTTTTTGTTTTATTTCGTTCATGTGTTCTTTTGCTTTATATATGTCACATATGACTGAAATATATGGTCTTTTTAATTATCCATCTGGCTTGTTGCCCTAACCACGCTACTCTCTGAATCCATACATCTTGTTGGAAATGACAGGGGTTTTTAAAAATGGTAACTCACATATACACACATTTTTATGTGTGTGTATGCATGTATACCATATCTTCTTCATTTATTACTCAGTGAGTCATTAAATTGTTTCTACTTCTTGACTTGTAAATAATGCTGCAGTAAAGCTGAGAGTTCATATAATTTTTAATCATTTTTTTGTATTTTGAAGATAAATATCACAATGAGATAACTGGTTGATATTGAGCTTAATTTGGGGGTGAATTTCTATACTGATTTCCCTATAACAATTTACATCTCCACCAAGAATGTAGGAGGATTGTTTTATTTCACATGGTCTATCTAGCGATTGTATCATGACTTTTGTGCACTAGATGTTCTAGTGTCCAAACTCTTATTCATTATGTTTTCCAGCAAAACAGATATATGTGATATCTTGATATCTCCTTAATGGTGTGAATTAAAATAATACTTTACCAAGAATAAAAGATAATGAATATTTTGATCTGTATATACTGGCCATCTTATGTTTGGCAAAGTATCAGAGGGTTTTTATCTGGATTCAGATTTGTCTTTGTTTCTTTTGTTAAAAAATTTATATGCATACATAGAAATATAGTATATTAAGTAGAGATATAGACTCAAATGAGTGGAAGCAGGTTGATGCAAGTGCATACCACTGGTGACTCATGCTTGAATATGGCTTAATCAACACAAATTGCAGAGTCAGTATCAGAGAGTTAAATAAAGTTCTCTAACATTTATTGACTGTCTTCTATTTATAAGATTCTTCTCTTTATTATACATACATATTCTCTCCCATAAATAAAGTCTTATATGAGGATCTCATAAAGATCTCATATAATGCTTGAAACTGAAATTTTGAATCCCTCCCTTAAAAGTTTGTAAATTAAAATTTGGTTTTATTTTGAAATCTTAAAGCTTTGATTTACATTTTCATACCAGATTTTTAGACCAGTTGTGTCCTAGAGGAAGTTAGTTGCCAGCTCTCTACTTAAGAGGTGGAAACTGAGAGGTGAAGTGACTGACTCCAATGTCAAGTAATGAGCAAGGCCTAGAATATCTTGAGAGTCTGTTTTCTTCCTTACTCTTCTATTCTAGACGTCCACATGTGGGAGCTATGATAATCAAATCCATTACAGTGAGCAACTTAAGATTTGATGTGATGCTATGTGATGCTATGTGCGATGCTATGGCAATATTGCTGAATTCTATTCTTAACACAACTCTGACCAATTCAGTTACATTTTCTTATAAAGAGAAGAAAAAATAGGAAAGAGTCCTCACCAAAACAAATCTATTGCTTCACATTATATACTTATCATTGCCAAAAAATTATTATGGAGAGTGAAAAATGTAACAAGTTCCAAATGTGAATAGTTATCATTGTAACAATTCTAAAAATTACTTCTTAATTTTATTATGAAAGAATATCTCTTTTCAGAAATCAGCTTCTTTATAAATCCTAGCTTTTGTAAATTTCTGAGTTCCACCTATTTAAGTAGTTAAACACAGAGAACTGGGGAGAAATTAATCAATGCTCCTTTCTGGTCTCAATATCACCATTTCCTACTTGTTTGACCACATGAAAATCACTTAATCTTCTTCAAGCTCCTCGATTTGCATGTTTGTGTCAATAATTCTTTTCTGGTGAGGTTGTTGGGGAGGCTTGCCAACACAAAATCCAATTTAAGCCAGGCCTGGCACAAACTAAACAATTTTTGGCTATCACTGGAGCTTAAATCCCTGAAACACAGATTTGCCTGTTTTTTTTTTTTTGTAATTCTAGTTTCTGTAAGAGTGTTTTCCTAGAAATGTATTTTCAGATAGATGTCAATTAATGAAATTGTTATTTTAGCTAAATAAGTAAACGAGATAACAAGGAGCTAACCAACCCCAAATTTTCCTATATAGAACCCTCTAAGTCAATTAATTTTTAGAGTTGCTCTGAACTTAAAATTGATGCTTTTTTGCTCAAAGGTGTCCGTGAATGTATTTCTGTGTGGAATGGAAAGGGAGAAAGGAAAATGATAGAAAATATACTTTTTAAGATAACCTGAAGTGCAGAACTTAATCTCTCTTTTCACAAAAGGAATTTTACAGACAAAGACCAATAGAAGGCAGTAGAATAGAAAAAGGAAATAGCAATCAACAAAAGAAAAGAATCTCAAAGCCTTTAGTCCTCAATAGACTTGAAACTCTGATGCATTCCTTAATCTTTTAAATATGCACTAGTAGCCTGGCTTCATCTTATTGCTGAATTAGTAATTTAACTAGTCATCACCAAAGGACAGTTTTGAGGGAGAAAATAAATTTTTCTATAACACTGAAATATTTCTCCCTACACTGGAATACTCCCTATGTCTGACATGAATGCATGATTATTAATATATAGAGATGAAAGACAACATTGACCATTTATAGCTGCTTAGTAATGTTTTGGGCTGGAGCGATAGCACAGCGGTAGGGCACTTGCCTTACAAGTGGCCAACATGTCCGACCCGAGTTTGATTCCTTCGCCCCTCTCAGAGAGCCTGGCAAGCTACCGAGAGTATCTCACCCACACGGCAAGCCTGGCAAGCAACCCGTGACGTATTCGATATGCCAAACACAGTAACAACAAGTCTCATGATGGAGACGTTACTGGGCCCGCTCGAGCAAATCTATGAACAACGGGAGGACCGTGACCGTGAGTAATGTTCTAACTCTTTACTAGTCTTGTAAACTTGAGGTTCTGGTTCTACTTCGTAGAGGGGAGGAGGTCATTCAGTGGAGAGGCAAGATGATGTGTTGAGTAGGAGTTTTGGGGTCTGTTTGTTTATTTATTTATTATCTTCTGCTTTTCATACCCACACAGTGGTCCTTCAGTGGTCCTTAGGATTAAATCCTAGCTCTGCATTAGGGAGTCACTCTTTGCAGGACTCAAGGGACCCATATAGGGTGCAGGAGATTGCACTCAGGTCAGCTGCATGTAAAGAAAAGACCCTGTCCACTATACGATTTCTTTGGCTCAAAAGAGCCAAATCCATTAAAAAGATGGTGATCTCATGCCCTAAAAGATCATTTTGCATGCCCAGTCAAAGGAACAGTTCATATAGGAGAATAGAAACTATACTTTTAGAAAGAACAAGCAATAGGCTGGTGGATACCAGGATGGACATTAAATTCCATTGAGGACTGGCTCTGCGAAGTATCTACACATATATATAAACAAAGAAGTCTGGTGAAATATCGAGAATATGCATTATCTTCTTATATTAGTTTTTAGAAGGAAAGACATGATAAAACAATCATTGCCAACACCTCCCCATAAAATTTTACTGATTGATGTTTTGGTTTGGTTTGGTTTTTTGACCCCCTACGCAATGGTGCTCAGGGCTTACTCCTGGCTCTCTGCTAAGAGATCATTCCTTTTAGGATTGGAAAGCTAAATGGGGTACTGGAAATGGAACCCAGGTTGGCTGTGTGCATGGCAAGTATTTCTCTGTCCCCAAGCTATTTAGAGTTCATTTCTATGATGTGATAGCAGCATAAATTATTGATAATTATAGCAAGCTACACAAATTGCATTTAAAATAATGGTAGTATGGCTTAAAATTCTGCTCACAGACCTTTATCACAAATAATTTTCCTTCCAAATATTTCCAATTGCATTTTTATGAATAAGTGCTAACAATGATAGTTTTACTTATTAACTCATTATGCAGTATCCATTATATGTCAATTTAACATCAACCTGAGCAAAAATAAAATAAATTTTTAAATTACATTTGCAAGCTCTGGGGTACCTCATAAAGTGACCTAAATTGTAGCCCAATTGATAAATATACTCTAAGTTATATGCATTAATTTAAGCAGACTACAAACATAAACGATACAGTTGGCCATCTTGATGTGACACTTTTAAATTGTGCTTCTATCACACATAAATTTTCACTTATGTCATACTTTGAAATTGACCCTACATCATCCATAAATTATCACTTAGTCATAGTAGCTATCCCATTGATATCAATAACAAATTCTGCCAATTTTCAGACTTAAAAAAAACTTGTAAAACAAAGTAACATATTTTCTTTACTGTAGAAATTGTGTTACTGGAACCAATTCTGCCACATCCTCATTTTTTTTTTCATGCTAGAGGCCCATGGAAGAAGTCAAAGTTAATTTGGCCTGAGCTAAGATAATGAATCATGAAATAGATATCCTGATGTTGTGTGAAAAATTAAGACCTTTAAGTTTTTTTTTAAATATCTGATAAGCTGAGTGAAGATTTGCATAAATATTTGCGAATAATATAATTGTAGCTCCAAGAAAAAATTTCAATTGGGAAAAAAGCCCTGATAACAATTCATCTCTGTCTCTATAACAATTTCTTGTACTGGCCTCGGGCTATATTGTTTTCTATCACACTCAAGAGACAGAGTCTTTTAAATCTTTCTCAGACAAGCTAGAAAAATAACCATACTGGATATTTTATAATTATAGCCAAGTAAACTAGAAGGAAACTTGATCCTAATTTAATAATGAGTTAAGCCATGAATATTTCTTTTCCTTGTTACACATTTTTGCAGGAAGTATAGTTCCTTACAGTCATTTTGTTATTGTTGTTCAAATGATAAAATTCATTTGAATTTTATATTAACTAGGGAAATAAGTATTTTTACATTCTTGCTATAGGGAACAATTGAAATGTATTGAAATTCATGGCTCACCCTTGACTACAGGCAATATCAACTTCGAATTCAGGATTGTTGGGTTGCAGATGTGTTGTGAAGCTTCATGCATATAGTTTCATGAGCAGAAAACAAAGCAAAAGCAAACCACCTAGAATTGTGCAACACACATCTTTAATAAATGACATTAAGGGAGTGTTTATTTATAAAAATATAAATGAGCTATATACATTTATTTTTATTTAGAGAAAATGCTCAGAGTTAAAGCAATATTTCATTAAAGCTAAAGATTTAGTCAATCATTATCTCTGAAAGTCGTCAATATATGTATGTAATTATCACTTGGAGGGAAATGGATGTTAACAAATTTTGGGTTTCTTATATAATAAAGTTTACAATGTTTTTCAAATAATTATATTATCAGATATTCAAATCTCTGTTTTAGGGCTTGGGGAGACTGGAGAGATAGTATAGGCTTAAGGCACATGACTTCCATGTGACCAACTTTGGTTCTATCCCTTGCACTCCCTGGACTCTATACACCTCAGTTGTGATCCCTGAAGTCTCTAAGCAGTCTTTAAATAAATACATTTAAGTCTCTAAATAAATATATTTAACTACTGTTATCCAGTAACAACAAAGTATCCAATGGAGACATTACTGGGCCCGTTCGAGCAAACTACTGTTATCCAAGCCTGTGTCCTTGGCCCTTGTATTGGACCCTTGATCTGGCTGGCTGAGAATTGCAAGGAAAGATAAGGACCTTCAACACCATTGGGACACCCCATCCAAAAAAGTCTGTCTTCAGGGGCCAGGGAAAATGCCATGCTTATAGTGCATTTCAACCTTGGCTCTAGTTTCTGGCACATATTTTCCAGGTATCATCATGTGGTCTCTGAGCATCACTGAGTTTAACTCTGGAGGATCTAGGTGACCCAGGCAATCCTAGGCTCCACAGAACCTAATCAGCACTATATCCACATGACCTCGAGTTGAACCACTACACAATGAGCTAGGAATCGCAAGGGAAGGGCTCCAGGTCTCCTGGACACCACTTGGTAGATTTTAACCCCACCCCAAAATGTTTTTCAACTTCAGAAATTAAAATTTTACTTAGTTTAGATTGATCTTGAGGCATTTTTACTTTGATGAGTTTGTGAACTTAAAAAACAAGAAAGAATTATAAACCTATAGATTTATAAAATAATTTGAATAAATATATTTAACTACTGTTAGCCTAAAAATTCAGGAGGCCATGGAAAATGAAAGCCATGTGTATTTGAAATAAAATAACTCCAATTTGAAGAAAAGAAGGTTGGATTAGAAAACTAATAAAATATCAACACTGAGGGATAAAAGTTGGTGAGTTTATGAGAGAAAAAAAGAACTAATATATGCTTAGTAGCTTAGTAGTGATAGAATAGTTAATGGTTAATTTGTCTTAACAAACTTAAATTATCTTGACCATACATAATCAGTTACTGATATTGATTTTGCCCTTGGAAAAATTAAAGGGTAAAATGATCAGTCCATGTGACCAGGATGAGTGTTCAATTATTTGATCAATTTTTTTCTCTTTTCACTTTCAGTATAGTATTTCCTTCTTATTTAATTATGAGCTGGAGCGATAGTACAGTGGGTAGGGCATTTGTCTTGCACGTGGTCAACCAGGGTTCTATTCCTCTGTCCCTCTCGGAGAGCCTGGCAAGCTACCAAGAGTTTCCCGCCTGCACAACAGAGCCTGACAAACTCTCTGTGGCGTTTTTGACATGCCAAAACCAGTAACAAGTCTCACAGTGGAGACTTTACTGGTACCCACTTAAGCGAATCAATGAACAACAGGATTACAGTGCTGCAGACAGTGCTATTTAATTTTATATGTATGTATGTATGTATGTATATTACAGTAGAACCAGAACAATAGTACAACAGATAGGGTGCTTGCCTTGTACCAACTTTGGTTTGATTCTTCTCACTCTTTACTGTCCTCCAAGCTCACCAGGAATGATACCTAAGCACAGCCAGAAGTAAGCACTGAGAACCACAAGGTGTGCCAAAAAATGTAACAGCAAAAAAAAAAATGTTGAATAACATTTGTTTATAATATCTAGTAAGTACTAGGCAAACATTATTTATATCAACATCTGGATGTTCCCCAAATAGCTCTATTCCATTCTTCACCAATGGTTTCTTTTTTCTTTTTCTCTTTTGTTGTTGGGCACATTTGACTTTTCTTAGGACTTACTTCTGGCTCTGTGTTCAGAGATCACTTCTGGAAGTGTTCTGGGGGAATTATACACAGTGCTGAGGATCAAACTAAGGTCAACCATGTGCAAGGCAAGCACCACATCCTCAGTCCATAACCTGTTCATAATGGTGTCTGAGAAAAAGAATTTGTTTAGCCCAACCAAAGGTCTTTTAGCTAGTTCATTCAAGAAAATTAGAAAATATTTTTGCAGCCATATCTCTGAACCTAGAATTTAATATCACTTACCTTTCTCATAGTACAAAGGAACTTAATATAACTTTAACTCAATGCTTAATACTTAGTACATAATATTAGCCTACAGCTTGTTTCAAAATATATACCATTCTTTAAATGGTAGTTATTTTTATATGAAAGATATTTTAGGAAATATTTTTCAAATATATTCTGGAATTTAGGGCTGAAGAGATATTATAAGGGTAGTATAAGGGATTGTATAAGGGATAGCATAAGTGATAGTATAAGAGATAGCATTTGCCTTGACTATAGCCAACTTTGCTTTCATCTCTGGCACTGCATATGATCCAAGAATATGAACTACTAGGAATAATACTAAGTACAACTGTGTGAACTCCAGATCCCCTCCTCCAACACCACCTCCTGTCCCCTCCAAAAAAAAAATATATATAGGAATTTTTCCATATCTTCCTAAAATATTTTTGTTATTTTCAGAATAAATGTTCTATCTGATTATGTAAGTATAAAACTATAAGAAAAAGAATCATAATACTTCAATTTTGAAGGGATTGTTCCATGGTAGCTATGGGATAGCTATAAAAGTTGTTAGTTACCCAAAATGTAATCTTCTGTGGTAACTTATCAATAATTTTCTTCACAAGAAAGATGTTTAGACTTAAAGGAAGGTAAGATGTCTTAAAATTATTATTTGGCCTTGTAGGTAAAGTTCCATGTGGTAAGTACATTCATAAAGTGATTATCAATTACAATTATGTCTGTGTTAAAGACATAATTATGTATGTGTTATGTATTAAATTTGTATTCTGTATGTATGTGTGTATTATGTATTATGTATTATGCATGTGTTAAAGTTTCTTTCAGGATGGATGTTAAAACATTGTATTACTGAAACCAATTCATGGAAAATTTTATAATTGTGTAATTCACAGTGATTCAATAAGAAAAATATTCAATTTTTTAAAATACTTCTTCCAAAATACAGAAGGAAATTTTTAAATTCCAATATCTGTGAATGATTTTAATACAGAAAAAGTGGTATAACTAATTCATAAAAAATTTGTATACGGTTTTACTGCACTATTAGAGACGTTAAAAAGAAAGTTTTATTTGCTCCAGGTCTTGAAAGAATTGTACCTTTCAATGAGGGCATTGTTAAGAAAGAAATACAAGAAAAAGAAGTGTGATATAGTATCTTTGAATTGCCAGAATTACAACCAGGAGGAAATGCTTAGCAGACAAGTGGGATTTGATTATCGATCCTTCCATTTTATGAAAGGTCAGAGCTATACATAGAAGTAAGTGAATTGTTTACATGAAACTTATAGGAAAAATATTAGAAACATGAGATGTTACCTGAAATTGTAAATAAGAGGCTAAAACATAGGATGATTGGTGGAGTCTTGACAACATCCACATTTAGAGAAATAGGAAAAAAGAGAATATAGCTATGATAATTTAAAGGATTCATTTAGCTACACAAAGAAAATAAAAGTATGCACTGTATACATGTGTCAAAGTAACAAAGTACTAAACAATGAAAGAAATAAACCAGATTAGAATATGTTCTAGAGACCGTTCATAGGGCAGGGTTTCAGAAATTGAAATTAGAAAAGCACTTATAATCACTGATAAATCACTTTTTGTTGGTGAGCAAAATCAAGTGTAATATTGACTTGATTATATGTAAGGAAAATATCTAGACACCTCAATATCAAATATATTTAAACATTATAAATATAACCCTTATGATATGCTTTGGGGGTTCAGATATTTTGCAAAGGAACACTAGAGATATTTGTTGTAAGTAAAGATATATATATATGTGTGTGTGTGTGTTGTGTGTGTGCATGTGTATGCATATATGTGTATATGCATGTACATATAAATAAACATATATATTAACATACACTTTAGCTCTATCATATCTTGAATATTCACTAAAATTGTTAGCTCAATTAACGAGACATAAAGCTATGGGCATTTCTGAAGAGAATAATAGAAGAAAAGATGACCCAAAGGTAAGGGAATTTTGTAAATCCATGAAGTTATAGAAAAGTGGTAGTTGATTAAGCAGACCAAAATGCAGTGAAACTGCAGTCTGTAAGATGTGAAAGCCAAATTATGTAAGGTGATTAATGGTACACATCTCCTAGAGACACTTTGAACTGCAGGTACCAAATCCCTCTGATGGTGAAAATGGCAAGTAAGGAATTTAAGTTAGGGAGCAACTAACCAATCAGCCAGGGTACAACAAAAAGACTGGAGGTTTACTTTCCACAAAAGTTGACCCAAAATTATTTAGATTCATAGACCCCCCCCAAGAGGTAGGTACAAAATCAAAATGAAAATAAGTTGAATGAGTATTTCTCACTAAATGATGATAAATTCCAGGCTTCTTTCTGTGTTTGGCTTACTTTTTAAATTCTTTTCAGCTGATTTGGATAGTTAGCCACCAAAATATCTGAGTCAGTTTAGTAATTGAGAATACAAGGGCTAGGGATCTAGTTCAATAGTTGGGCATCTGCCTTGCACCTGTGATGTCCCAGGTTTGATCCCTGGCAAAGACACTGCATATGAGAACTTGTAAAATACTACCACCTTCCAAAGTTTCCCTTTAAAAAGTACATCTCTCTCTACTTTTTCATTATACATATACTAATCCCCAAGTATAGGGGATTAGAACTTGAGAAAGGCTAGACATAAGAAAAAAATCAATGTTAACTTTCAATTCCAATTTAAATGAATTGCACTATCAAAAAAATCAGAACTACAAAAAAACCATGCCTCCATGGACCAATTTCAGTGTCCTCAATTGTTATAAGCAACTGGGAAACTATAAGAAGTATCAAGGTTCCCAATAATTTTGAAAGCCATGAATTGTAAAGTCAATGTGCTGAACAACTGGAAGCCAATGTGAAAACCCCAGTACAGAAGTACTCCAACAGTTTGCCTTGACTTCCATCAAAGCCTAATATTTGTAATGCACAAATTAAATTTCACTGAGTTCAAATTCAATTTTCATGCTAAATAAGCCTAAATTTTACTAGAAGTATACAATTAAGCACCAGAATCCATAATAGGGTAAAAAAAATGAGCAACTATTGACAAAAATAAAATACTAAATACTGGGAAAATAACATGGAAGAATGACAAGTAAAAATATTTTTGAAATTATTATTCATTTTGGAAACACCCACACATAAGATAAATAATTTTAAATAAAAGGAATAGAAAGGAAATACCATGATTTAATTTTTATAGAAGGATTGAATGAATTGTATTAAGTTTTTGTCAATTTATCAGCAAGAGTATTAATTTGAGTTGGCATTTTAAATGTATATAATGAATATTAGGTTTTATGACCTTTTCCAAAGAAACATGTAGGAATAGTTTAGTTGAGGTTTGAAGTTGTAGATAGTATGTATTTAGTAAATTTAAGCACTTATTTAACACCTTATATTTTGATTACCTATATGATAATCATAGCAAAATTATAAGGAAGTTCTATAACATTTTACAATGAGAGTATTAATCTGAAGCAAATCTCATGGGTGGGTAAACCAGGTGTGCAAAAAGAATGTAGAGAACTAGGTAACACAAAAATAGTATCTTTATTAAAATTTGCTCAAACCAAAGGCATGTTATTGTGACACGGAAGCCAAAAACTCAGATGGGTACCAGAATGCTTTTATTCCACAGCTCGTGAACAGAAGACAATTGGAGTATATTACTCAGATGAATCAGAAGTTTCATTGAGAAGAATAATGTATACTACAAAAAATAATATAGTATCAACGAGCTTTAGTGAAGATAAAAGTAAAACTTTGATTTCACATATGTTTCATTACTATTTATTGGATATTTCTTCTAATTACAAAACTAATAGATGCGATGCTATCATTATGCCCTGTGTTATTTTTATCTTATATTTGTTGCACTCAAGTATTAAACTCATCACTGCTTTGTTATCTAGGGATTTATTACACCTAATCCCAGATATTATGGATTTGTTGATAATAAAACATGACACAATTTTTGTTTTTATACTAAGTTTACAATTAAACTTGAGTATTACCATCATTTGTTATATTTTTACATGTGTCTATTGGTTTATAATGAGACAGGTTTCAGGGGTTTAACTTTACTCCTCAAGAAATGTAGTGACAACCTACACTCCACCTCTAAAAACTGAACCACTTTCACCACTATCTAATAGACTCTTCTATTCATTCTAACCCAGAATACTGTGAATTTTAGGAATCTGTTTAGAAAAGGAATTCATGTATGCTACCAAGACACCCATGAGTGCATGGTACATAAACAGGAAAGATAATCAGAATGCATATTACAATTTATACCCTCATCACATCAGGTCATAGGTGAAATGTGGTTGTTATATCGTCCCTTTGTGACTGTATTCTGAACCTTAAGCACTCCCTGGGAGATTACAAAAGTGCTAAATAGCTACAAAGGAAATTAGAGTGATTGGATTAAACACTTATTTACAAAAAACAAATATAAATGGCTCAGGAAATAATATTTGTCTCCATATCCAGCATTAGTCATCACCATCTGGTACAAAATTCTTACAAATATAAGTCAATCTGTCACTTCCTTGTCAAAATTCTAATGCAGTTTAGAGAATAATTTAGCTAAGTACCTACTAGTAGACCACATCTACAAATCAAAATTGGAGATATGTAAATGATAAGACCAAGTGTTTGTTGAACTTTTTGCCAGTTTTCACATTATTGAGACAGAAAGGAAAGGAAGTATTTTATCACAGGATTGATCAAATACCTTTAAATATGGAAAATAAATGGAAGTTATATCACATGTTTCTCACTACAAATTCTTAGTCTTGTTTAAGAAATATTAACATTGATAATAGATCATGTATTTTGTCCATTGGTTCAAGATACAAAGAGCAGCAGGAAAACTTATTATTTATGACAATATTTCTTGAAATTTACGTATATCAATTATGTGGCAAGTAGGTATTGAGTACCATTTTAGACAGCTATTAATGTGAGACTTTTGCAGCAGCGGTACAGATTGTATGATTACAGAACAGCTTTCTACTATCATAAAGTGCTTTTCTTCCTTTTGAAGATATTACATATTAAGTAGCCTCTCATTCATAATTAAAGGATTTTTTTATGTTTCATGGAACTAAAGGTAAAGGTAAAGGCCCTCCCATTGATCGTCGATTTGCTCAAGCGGGTCCAGTAACATCTCCATTGGAGATTTTGTTGTTACTGTGTCTGGCATATCAAATACTCTCAGTAGCTTGCTGGGCTCTCCGAGAGGGGCGGAGGAATCGAACTCGGGTCGGCCATGTTGGCTGCTTGTAAGGTGAACGCCCTACCCGCTGTGCTATCGCTCCAGCCCTAGGTTAAGAAAACTTACTCAGTATCTGAAAATAATAGACTAGATTATTAGCTCTTAAGTAGTTTTGTACTGAAATTTATAGGAAATAGCCAAGTCTGTATTAAAAGTGTAGGCTATTTAAATTATTTATATTACATATATTATTAAAGACTAATTATATTAAGAATAATAAATAATTTCATAAAAATATGTGTAAGATTATTATAAGCATTGTAAACACATTAGCCCATTTAAAAACTGAATACTCATAATTTTGCCAAATGTTTGTCTCTTCTTAGTTTTACTTTAGTGTACTTCTCATTATATGTAATCGAAAGTTTAGAAACAAACTTTGAAAGCGCTGCTATGTCCTAGTACAAAATTACATAAGTAATGTAAATAATTACCTCTTGATAATTTGGTTTATTACTTTACTTTAATAAGATATGTTATGTTAAACACTTTATGTGACAGTAGGAATTTCAATTTAAATCTTCTGTCATTTAAATCATGTCAGGTCAAACTTTTCATTAAAAATTCTATGAAAAATAAGTCACATTTTCATGTTTTCAGATGAAAAACTGTCTTCTTCATGCCTTGCGTAAGTTGATTCCAGACATCAGTATTTTCCTGACCAAAGTATTTCATGGCCATCAATCAAATAAGAAGTAATTTATTTTTTCTATATCTTGGAACACTTCAGTTTCCATCACAACTCATTCTTCTGGAATGACAATCTTACAAAAAGTAAAACACATATGCATAAGGAAAGAATAGTTTCTTTAGTTTGAAAAAAATCATATACTGTGTGATTTAGAAGGAAGCCCTCAAGTTAGGTAGATTTCTTGAAGTCTGTTTATAAACACACTAGTGTGTCTTATATTGTTTTTTTAATAAACTAATGTTATATATGTATTCTGTACAAATGTTCATATGCAGAGAGTCTAAAATTTCTGTAATTCTGATACAGTTCTTTCCTATGCCATCATCACATAAGCATCCTGCAGAACAATGATCATTATTTCCCTTTTCTAAATAATTTTAAAAAATTATCAATAACAACATGTTCCTATGAATGAAAGAATATGTATATGAATTATGATCTGATCACAGACATATAGGAAGAGAGAAGTTGAGGTCCAGAAATATCTTTAATAACCAACTGGTAAACCAATTATTGTATGTTTTTACAATGAAAATAAGTTATAAAAATTACTGACCTATAGGTTATTGTTACTGGTATTTGGCATATTGGGTACGCCACGGGGAGTTTGCCAGACTCTGCCATGTGCTCTATTGTAAAATATAAAAAGGCTATAAGGGAAATAGAAAAGCAGGTACAAATATACAGCACTTCCCGACGAATAACAGGATGATTTGTGATTGATTTGTGATAGGTTATTACATTCAGTATGAATAAATCTTAAAATAAAAACATCTCTGATCACTGTATAATCGAAACCCAAGCACAAAAATTTGTAAATCTACAACTGTACCTCATCGTGTTTCACTAATAAAAATTAAAAAATAAATAAATAAAAATAAAAATGTCTCATTTCGCTATATATAGAACTATTACTTTTTGAAAGTTAAATATATATATACATACATATGTGTGTATGTATATATACTATGTATCAGCAAAGTAAACTTCGGGTGCTGAAATTAAGTGTCCAGAATTGGCCTAAAGAAGAGAATAAGACTGTATGTGAGAGGCTGCCATAGGCCAAGCAGACAGAATCTGAGTCTCATTTGAGATGTTGCAGCTATCTGAAGCTGCAGAATCCTCCTGCCCTGCCCTGTCAGGCCCTGAAGATCAGCGGGAAGGACATGCCAAGGCCCCCTTTGTTCCTGGGCCAACTCCCACACCCTGGATCACCATGAGAACAACAGATTCTGTCACAAATGTAGCACTGTAGCACTGTCCTCCCATTGTTCATCGATTTGCTCGAAAGGTCCCAGTAACGTCACCATTGTGAGACTTGTAGTTACTGCGTTTGGCATATCGGATACGTCATGGGTAGCTCACCAGGCTTTGCCGTGTGGGCGGAATACTCTCGGTAGCTTGCCGGGCTCTCCAAGAGGGGTGAAGGAATCAAACCCGGGTCGGCTGGGTCAACCTCATGCAGGGCAAATGCCCTACTGCTGTGCTATCACTCTAATATTGGAATATTTGCATCAATTAGGTACAAAATTTAAGCAAAATTATAAGAACTACAGAACTTAGCTACATGGTTTTCTTCTGCTGAACAAGAGGCAAGATGGCAAACCAGAAGGTGGCATAAAGTAGTAATGAATTCTTGGTATTACATTAACAGATGAGCTTTGTGTGTGTGTGTGTGTGTGTGTGTGTGTGTGTGTGTGTGTGTGTGTGTGTGTGATACTTCTTTATTAGTGAAATACCATAAGGTACAGTTGTAGACTTAAAAATGTTCATGCTTGGGTTTCAGTTATACAATGATCAAGTATCCATCTCTCCACCAGTGCCCATTCTCCACCACAATGAACCCAGTAGCCCTCCCACACCCCCAACCCTCCCCCCATTGCCCCACTTCTGTGGCAGGGCATTCCCTTTTGCTCTCTTTCCTTTAGGGTGTTGTAGTTTGCAACAGAGGTATTGAGTGGCCATCATGTTCAGTCTATAGTCTACTTTCAGCACGCATCTCGCATCCTGAGTAAGTCCTCCAAACACCCTTTACTTGGTGTTCCCTTCTCTATCTGAGCTGCCTTTTCCCCCAGCATGTGCTGTCAGCTTCAAAGCTATGGAGCAGACCTCCTGGTACTTATCTCAACTATTCTTGGGTATTCGACTCACATTAACAGATGAGCTTTTAGGTACGCATTTTCTCATTGTACATTAGGTTATACACATTTTACATTTTTTCCTACATATTGTGACATATTGAAAAGGAACAATGAAAGATTTTTTCACATGAAAATATGTCTCTAAAAAAGCAATATTTAGCAAGCTTCACAGAGGAGTTGCACAAAAACAACTTCTGGAAAATCTATATTTAAGTCAGATTATCATAAAACATAATAAAATTTAGAAAAGATGAAGGTCCATGTAAGCAACATGGATATAGCTCATGAAGAGTTTTTCTTTGAGAAATGCCAAATACATTAATACATCAGGAAAGGCACATTTAAACAGTTCTTAAAATTTTAAATTGCTTTTTAAATAATTCTACTATGAAATCTAAATAATAGTATTATCTTCTACGATATGGCTGAGACTGTAGTCTATTGCAATTTAAGTTCTACACAAATCTTTGTGCCTGGCACACTATTTTATTTTTTCAGTGCTCTAAACTAATGTATCCTTATAGGAAATGGTTAGATCACTGCATGTTAGATTGGATAACATGTCTGGAAATAGTCAAAATATATGTAAATCAGTATTTCAAATAGGACCTAATGGAGCCATTTAAACAGGCTTGTTGAAGTTTGACCCATAATTGTGATTGTACCAGTGTGTTGTCAATTTTACTTCCCACTGCTAGTTGATCACCAGAGGACATAAATAGCCATGGAGTGTATAATTGGTGCTATGTTGCCATGAGTGGTTATTTAAATTCAGCTTCTCTCTACTCCCCTGAAATCATGTGCATTAGTAATAATAATGTTCCTGAAATAAGTAGATGCTTTGGAAATATAATCAAATATTTGAAACATGTTAGTTTTATTTATTTTTTTCTCCCTAGCATACTAACCTGCAAACCTTCTGTGCTTACATTTTATAAAAGCAATCATTTAAGCCAGTTCTGCAAGCGGTAGAAAATGTGGATTGTTTTTAAAAGCACACTTGTTTTGAAAATTAATGAGATCAAACATCCCATTAAGATGGAAAACAAAAATATTTGCTAGCAAGTCCTGGTTATAACAGGACAGAGTGACAGCTTGTTGTTGTTAACCCATTCAACATGAGCTGGCTCTTAGATATACTTTATCATTATGAGATAAGAAACAGCCTGTCAAATCAATTTGCCCAGGTCACTGTGTCCCTTTCAATCAGGAAAGTTGGGGCTCTAATGTTACTGACCCAGAACTATGCAGATTGTTCATTAGCATAATGGCTGATCAACCTAATGCATTTTAATGCCATTAACTTTTCTCTATTCCTAGGAAGGAAATGAAAATCTGAAGTTACAATTTCAGATTTGTCATGGGTAGATAGATCTTCAGTGCCAATTCTCTTTTCTGAATTTTATAGACTAAAGGCACACATAGAAGCTACATTCATTTATTCTGGCTGAGGTCAAGTTTGAGAGATGGGATACTGGAAAGAAATGTGAAAGCAGTTTGAAATATTCTATCCAGGCTCTGCCCCACCCACCTCAGAGTTGGTATCTGCCTGAGTTTAGGTAAAATCAAGGTTTCAAAACAGATCTGTTTTTAATGCAAGAAGAAAGGCTAGATTTTTTCCCCTTGACTTTGAAGAGATATAGTATCCATCTATCTATGGTATTGTTTATTAATATCAAGGATTGGTGGCAGGCATATACCATGTTCAAATAAACTCTAGAAGGAGGTTGAGTTTAATCAAGCAAGATACAAGGAAAATAAAGAACACAAGTCAATCTAGAAGCAATTTAGAATAAATTTAACTAAGATGAATATTGTTCACAGATTGCAGAAAATCAGAAAGGTAAAACCATTTGTTTTTTAAATGTGAGGGTAAAATATCAGGAATATCAAAACCTTTGGATAGATGCTTACCTACAAATCACATGATCCACCCTCAAGAAGTTGCCTTGAAAGTCTCTGAGCTTGGAGATCCAGGGGCTCTAATACTCTGCAGTTTCTAGCTACTCTTTGCAAATTTGTCTGTGTCACTCTTGGTCTAAACTGAGAAAAAAAAATAGTGTCAGATGAGAAGTATTCTACATATAGTTATAATATTAATAGTAAGAAGGTTTGTGCATAAAACATTTCATCACCACACCCTCAAGCTGGGTGTTAGCTTCTCGCCACCTCTGTCTCAGTGGCCCCTGTTTCTATTTCTCCCACACTCCCACAGTTATATGCTTCTCACTGAAGAGCATTTGTCTATTTGTGTTGCCTTTAGATAGTTGTTCTTTCCTTTACTTTTTTTTTAAGTATGCCACATATGAGGTCAAGCATTCTCTTTCTGTCCCTCTCCTTCTGACTAACTTCACTTAACATTATACTTTTTAAATCCATCCAAGTAGCAGCAGATTGCATGCTTTCTTCTTTTCTTGTAGCTGACTAGTATTACATTGTGTTTATGTATCATATCAAGTCATCAGTTCTTAGACACATGTGCTGTTTCCAGATATTGCCTAGGGTTACTAATCCTGCAATGAACATAGGTGTACAAATGTATCTTGTGAATAGGGTTTTTGGATCCTTGGCGTAGATACCAACAGATGAAATTGCTGGGTCGTATGGATGACTAACTCCACTAATTATTTTAGATGCGTAAATATTGTTTTTCACAAACATTGAATCAATCAATAATACCACCAATGTGGATAAAGGATCTTTTTTCTTTACATACCAACCAACACTGATTGTTTTTGTTCTGTGATATGTGTCGGTCTTACTAGTGTGAGATGATGAATCACTGTCTTTTTTATTTGCTTTTCCTTGATGATAAATTATTCTGAGCATTTTTCCTATATAACTTTTTACCGTCTGTATGCTTATTTAAAGTGCCATATAGTCTAATTTGACTCAGTTGTACAGTTTTTCCCCTCTTCTTCAAGTCTTTCCCAATCTTTTTATATCGGCTATGAAATTTTCTCTTTCAAATCTTTCTGGTGCTATAATAGTCTTGTTTGTACTTCAGTTATTTTTGTCTAACCCTTTCTATAGAATGGTAATATTCACCCAAGTGGTGGGCTTAGAGGAGATTTGTATATACACTCTGTACTTATCAGTACAATCATTTGTTGAGCTGAGTCAAATTGGTTTTCCAATCCAATGAGAATATATTGCTCTAGCTTTCTGCTGCTGCTGATGTCATTTGAATTCTTCAAAGTTCTTTTAAAGAAAAAAGATAATTTACTATAACTGTCATATATTTGAGACTTTAATAATACCTTTTCTCTACTAACAGTTATTGTAGCATGTAAAAAATACTGATTAATTATTCCTATTGTTGACCAGAATAAAATGCCAAGTAAAATTTAAAGATACTGCTAACATTTAGAGGTAAATATACTATGTATATAAGAGAATCTAATTCAGTCTAGAGCTCTTTAAACTGCATTATTAACTGCCAGCAAAGTCCCAAGTTCCCTTTCATGTGTTATACATATTTAAGGGATCAACTTGCCTTTAATTACTCTTGGGAAAGCAGGATGGCAATGGTAAAATATTCAGAAAGACTAGCTCATGATTCTGCTCAGTTCTGGAAAACCATTTGAAAGAAATTGGTGCTCAAATTTCTCAATACCAAAATTAAAGTGGAGTTTTTATGATTAGAATTACATGATTATTTAAATTATGATATTACTGTGTTCTTTAAAGATGGAGGTACTTATATATTCTCAGGTCAGCAAGTAAACATAACTCTACTGCAAAAAGTCTTGAGGAACCCTAATACTTTTCAGCAATTCAAAAGTGTAACTATTGTTCTCATATTCCAAGATGGAGAATGTTGTTGCTGCCATTGCACTCAAAATTCCATGTATAAAAGAAAAAAAAAGTCCAAGATTTAAGTGTTTCCAACAAAGCACTATGATGTATTAAAGAACCACAAAAACACAGTAAATTTTCAACCATTTTTTGACCTGAATTAACTGTATAATCTAACAATACAAGACACTGAGAAACTTGTTTTACATCAAATGAATATATATTCTTAAGCTAAAACTCAAGTATTATACTGTAGTAGAAGAGGAATATTAATATTAGAGGACATCTAAAAACTCTGCCTCCAAGCTGTATAATTTTTTTTAATTTCATTGAATGACTGTGAGATAGTTAAAAGCTTTCATGTTTGAATTACAGTCACACAATGATCAAACACCCTCCCTCCACCAGTGCACATCTCCCACCACCAATATCCCAGGTATACCCCCCCCCTTTCCCATCTTCCCCCTGCCTCCATGGCAGACAATATTCCCCATACCACTTCTGGAAATATATCCCGAGGATGCAAAAAAGCACAGCAGAAATGACATCTGTATCAACCCCTTGTCAGATGGGTATCTGATCATTGTATAATTGAAACCAAAGCACAAAAAATTGTAAATCTACAACTTTAAAAAAAATAAAATAAAATAAAGGGGAAAAAAAAAAAAAAGAAATGACATCTGTACCTATATGTTCATTGCAGCACTGTTCACAATAGCCAAGCTGTATAAATTTATAAGAAAGTATTTAGGCGAAGATAAATGGATGAACTGTTCATAGAATAAGAAACACTGGCTTAGTGATTTTGTGCAATTTGCCATACTTGTCCTTATATAACTTTAACGAGATAGCCATTTACCAACATTTTGTAGGTACGAGTTACCACTTTATTTGAAAAAGGCACATTAGAAGGTACAGTTGTTCCCAGGGCTCTTTATTAGAAAAACACTTAATGAACCAAATGAGAATGATATATTAAAGTGGCCTGTGGAAACCCAAGCATACTAGTGACTACCCACAGGAAATAAATGCTGTCCACGAAGTTAAGCTGACCAATGTATAGAGGTTTTTTTTTTTTGTTTTTAATCACTTTTAAGGAGGCCAAAAGAATTGCACTAGATATTATTTCCCAATATGTCCACTTGAAGGCATTAATAAAAGTATTAGAGCATTATATAGTATACTCAGTTCATAGGAAAAGAATATTTAGGACTAGTATAAGAAATTTGTGACTTGACTTGCATTCAAAATTATAGGCAGAAGCAGTTCACCCACATGAGTCTTGTATCATAAATTATTTTCTAATTGCCTAACCTGTCAAGTTTCTATACTGCTAAATATTCAACTGAACCAAAGGGAAGGAAACCTCATTATAAACTCAGCTGTATTTAAATGAATTCTCTGATAAGGAAAATTTGCAAAGCTAGCTCCAACAGACTTATAGAAATTAATGAATGTTCAAATATATTTATTTTATAGTAAATTATGACTCAATTAAAAACAAATAATAAAATCCTAATCCATGAATTTCATTTTTATTTAATATTCTAAATTTAAAGAGAAAACCATGTATGCTTTCCTTGTTTTCTATGTCAGTAGTAAAAAGACTCTTTTTATGTCTGATTTTATATGTTTTATTTGGGATCTATATAAAATACATTAAAAGGGACTTAACCTACTTTTTCATGAATTTATTATAATTTTAAGTAACAGTTGCTTTTACAGAAATTCTTGTAAAATGTGGAGCTCTTAATCATCTTGTCTCTTTAATCTAGAATGTTCTTCAGTTTACTCCAATCGCATCTGTCCATGCCCCTGTCCCAATTACATACCCTTCCCTTAGAGCAAATCCTACTTCACTTGTAAAATACTTCCATCTTGCATTCATTGTATTTGAGAAATGCTTTACATTTTCTCCACTTGGAAGGCATGTCTGTCTCTTTTGTTTTTGTTTTAGGGTTACATCCAGTAGATTGGGCATGGTCCTGGCTCTATTTTTAGAAATCACTCCTGATGGGATTCAGAGGTCCATTTGTGGCACCAGAGATGGAACCCACACTGCCCCTAGCAAGGCAAGCTCCTATACCACTGTACCATCATCCATTGTACATCATACCCCCTTGTTTTTATACCCTTTTACACTCTGCGTGAAATATATGACCCATCCTGAGTTCCTACTTTTGGCTGTAGCACTTGTCTATGTCTTATCTCCCCCTACTTGATAGCATTTTGAGCAACAAATCAATTTTGGTCTCACCATGGTTCTCATGTATTTCTTATGTATACTTGTGAGTGCTAAAAAAATGCAATAGTCATAGATGAAAAAACATCACTTAAATATGGATTTGTATTATCATTTTCATAATTAATGTTTTAGGGATATTATCTCTTTTCATTCCAAAAAGTTGATTTACTCTGACTTTTCCTTCATGATTTTTTCGCTGAGTTACATACTGCTCTTAGGGAGGTTATGGATCAGAGGTCTCTAATTTGCGATTTTGGTGTGAGGTAAAGGTAAAGGTAAAGGTAAAGGCCCTCCCGTTGTTCGTCGATTTGCTCGAGCGGGCCCAGTAACGTCTCCATTGGAGAATTTGTTGTTACTGTGTTTGGCATATCGAATACATCACGGGTGGCTTGCCAGGCTCTGCCGTGTGGGCAAGATACTCTCGGTAGCTTGCCGGGCTCTCCGAGAGGGGCGGAGGAATCGAACTTGGGTCGACCATGTTGGCTGCATGCAAGGCAAATGCCCTACCGCTGTGCTATAAAGCGGTTATATTTGGACTAACAGTGCAGTCCAGAGATAAAGGCTAATTATTCTATGGTATACTAAACCCCAACAATAAAACACCTATGCAAGGTATTTTCTTCAGCAGTCATCAAGCATGAGTCAGTATTGTTGCATAAATACTTCATTTTTATGCTACCTTTCTAATAATTGCTTATCCTTCCTATCAGGTAATGAAAAAAATACATAGTTTGCTTCTAGGACCCTTCTAGGACCCTCAAACTTGTTTTGAAATTCTTATTACTAGGATATTTTTGCAAAATTTATGAGGAACATCACTATTTTCAGTATTAGAAATTATCAGACACTTGCATTCCTTTAAAATTATCCCAAATAATCAAATTATGGACTAGGGACTTAAAAACCTTAAAATATCTTAAGATAATTCAATCCCCAAATGAATCAAAGAAAGCAAAAAATTTAGCATACAATAATAACAGTGCAAAATAAAACCCAAATTATGTTATACAAATTTTAAAGTATTATAATTTATGTACAACATGAATAATATGTGGATAATATATGTGGGCTGGAGCGATAGCACAGCGGGTAGGGCGTTCACCTTACAAGCGGCCAACATGGCCGACCCGAGTTCGATTCCTCCGCCCCTCTCAGAGAGCCCGGCAAGCTACCGAGCGTATTCGATATGCCAGACACAGTAACAACAAAGTCTCCAATGGAGACGTTACTGGGCCCGCTCGAGCAAATCGACGATCAACGGGAGGGCAATGAATAATATGTAATACTGCCTCATTTTAAATATGTTCTCTACTTTCTAAAACATAAGCATTAGGGACCAAAGAAAGAGCATAGTGGGTAAGGTGCTTACCTTATATGAAGCCGACCTAGGTTCAGTTTTGACATCCCATATGGTTGGTAACCCCAAACATTACTAGGATTGACCCCCAAGTGCAGAACCAGGAATAAGCCCTGAGCACTGCCACAGGTGGCCTAAAAATACATTAAAAGAATAAAGCATATCCATTTATGAGTGATAGTGAATCTGGGTTTCAGTAAAATTACTGTGAATATTCTACCTATAATTCTAACACTATGATTCACTTTTCATTCTATTGTATGACAGATAGTGAGTGAATTTTAAATTTGACTTCTGTCTAGAAGATGTTATTTTTGTGAATAAATACAATGATTAATAACTAGATTTATTAGGGACTCATCAAATGTTTGACTAAATCATAAATCCATGTTTTAAGTGTATTTTCAAAGAAGTTTAGCTACTCCAAAATTTGTAAGTTGATATTCTTTGTTTCTTAGTTGCACCAGCCTTTGTAATTTGACATATGTCATCTTGGGGAACAAACTCACAGCACAGTAATGACCTTGCCAAGGACCAAGAGGTGTGTCTTAAAGAATTATAATCTCTTGTAACTCGATTTATGTGATTACTGTGTAAAACAGAACTTGTTCAGCAATGATGGATGGCAATGCTGCAGGTATTGACTGATCTTTAGAAATATTTATATGACAGGTCCCTTAAGGTTTTGTACATTGTAGGAGAGAATAACTGCATACAGAAAAGAAATGAGTTGTGATTCAGGTTCCTGAGCAATGTGTTTAATTATCCTATTTCTTCCTTGCTTAGTCTAAAAAGTTAAACATTTGCTAATGCAGTCGAAACAAGTAGCACTTGAATAAATGCATTCTGTCCTTTCAGAAAATCGCCTTTGCAAAAATTTATTTGCAGTTTTGAAAAAAAAATATGACAATAGTTTGAAAATATCTTTAAAGGTGTTTAAAATACAAGTCTGCCTGAATTGCTTAACTTCTGAATTCAAAATATTCTCTGATCTCTCTCATCTGGGGACTGCTGGCATACATAGACACGTAGACATGAGGACTCAGCCTAGACTAGCAACTCTGCTTTGTATAGAGGCATTTAACTCTTGACATCTTGAGCTCATGTATTTTCTTTTGAGGTCTTCTTTGTATTTTTTTTGTTTTGGCTTTTTTCAATAATTTTTCATCTTCACTTTAAACTTTGAATTTTCTACTGAAGCCTAGCAGCAAAAAATGTGGACAAAGCTCAAGTTTCCACATAAACTGGAAAAAATGTTTCATAAAATCATTTGCACAAGGTATATTCAAAGAAAACCATTCTGTCAAACAATAAAGTGAAGCAATGCTTTGAACAAGTCTGCCACAAGTGAGGTGTAATCAGAAATTTATTTTTGTCCCTACTGCCCCTTTAAAATGTGCTCAGTGGGGAAGTTCCCTAATCAGGGATTGAAAATGTAGGAAGTCCGTAATCACTACCTTGTTTTAATAGCAAACTCAGTTCCATATATCATTCAGTTCCTTATAGCAATCAAAGCACTCACTTAAGTGTTGTTGTTGTTTTTTTTTTTAACCTTCTTCCCAAAGTTGGGACCACCTGAAGGCTGGCTGCTGGCTTAGAGAATTCAGTATGTGCCTTTTTAATCTCCCTCTACTAAACCAACCTTTCATCCCCAAACTTTCACTCACTGCCCTCTTGTGAACTTGGATTTCTAACCTCCCCAGAGAGTCAAAAAGAATGGAGAAAAGCAGGCGGAGAGGAGAGATAGGAGAGCTCTTCATAGTAAGATGGCATCACCTTTCCTGAGCCTAGTAGATCTATAAAGAGATTTCTTAAAAGCCACTTACCTGGAGTCTGCCACCGAAAACTCCCTCAGTCTGGATGAAAATGTCTTTATTTTAGCTGGCTCTTATGACTGCAGCTGCAGCTAGGAATTTGCCAGTGCACCTCCAGCTTTGGTTAACTTACTGCCCTCTGCCCTTCAGTTTCCTTACCGTGTTCTTTCCATACACAAACTTAAGAATGCTGTAAATGAATCCACCATCAATTTAAAAAATTATATTCTTTCTCTCTGCGTCTGTCTCTGTCTCTCTCCCCACACCTTCCTCAAAACTTCCAAATAAAATCGTTTGTACTTAAAAAAAAATTCTCAGTGCCAGCTAATACCAGTAAAATCGTCACTATAATCTGTCTAGAAAGCTACCTTCTTTGCTTTCCTTTTTTCCGTTTTTTTCTTTTGTTTTCCTTACCTTTTTATTATCTTTCTTTTTCTTTCTTACTTTTTTCAGTATGGTGACACAAAACGGTTTTCACTGAAAGAAATTTGCTTAGAAAGATGTGATGGGAAACAGAGGAATATATGGCAGAGAGATTATAGGCTTCTTCAGGATGGACAAGAGCCTCAAAGAGAAAAAGAGAGGTACATGTTCAAGAGAGAATGGGACCATAAAAGAGCAAGCTTTGAATGACTTTTGGAAGGAAATTCTATACAATTCTTCCGATGGTCTTGACCTGGAGTTCAAGGAAAAGCTACAGAAGAAGCTAAAGGTTCTGATGAGATTTTGAAAGGACCACTCACAGTGCAGTGCTTTCCCTGGGATAACATCTATAGTTAACTTTTTGTAGCAGTTTTCTTTCATTTTTAGGTTTCTTCATATTTATTAGTGATAGCACAGCAGGCAGGGCATTTGCCTTGCGCGGGGCTGAACCGAGTTTGATTACTCCATCCCTCTCAGAGAGCCCAGCAAACTACCAAGAGTATCTCGCCCACATGGCAGAGCCTGGCAAGTTCCCCACAGCGTATTCAATATGCCCCCAAAAAAGTAACAAGTCTCACAATGGAGACGTTAGTGGTACCCATTCAAGCAAATGGATGAACAGCAGGAGGACAGTGCTACAGTACTAGAAAACAAGGGGGGAGAGAGAGAGAGAGAGAGAGAGAGAGAGAGAGAGAGAGAGAGAGAGAGAGAGAGAGAGAGAGAGAGAGGCAGAAAGGCTTTCTAAATGGTACATTAAATCAGATATGTCCCAATGTTGGGGAAATGGAAACACCTCCTACCTCCTTTTCTTCCATGGCAGGAACTGGGAGACTCACAGCAGAGCTTCGATGGAAAATCTCTGCAAATTATACTCTTCATGTCTGTGTGCTCAACCTTGTCATGGGATCGAAGTCAACGGGGCCAAACTGGCTTTCATTTTAAAATTTATTTTTAAATTCTTGCACTGCCTGCCCTCTTTACTTGTTTGCCACCAATTGACTCAAGGTCTAGGCTGAAATCTTTTGTAATGTCTTGTCAATCCACTGTACTTCAACAATTTAGCAGACTTTTTATGCATTCTAAAATAAAGGACAGAGTGGAAGGAAGATGAGATTCACATATCGAAAGCATATCCAATTTATAATTTTTTTGAAATAGAAACCAGACGAGCCACAGCTTGGTATTCAATGTTATAACCAAGATAAGAGTAATACTAATCCATTTTAATACCCTTGTTTTTTTCTTTCAAATTTTGAGATCACACTTTGGACAAGAACTGAGTGCTGAAAGGTAAAGGGATATACATGATAGCCTTCCAATTACATAATACATAATGCCCAAAGGAAAGAGAGACAGAGACAGACTCCTACAGAGAGAGGATATATGTACCTGCCATAGAGGCAGACTGGGGGGAGGGGTGGTAGGAAGGAAACTGGGGATATTGGTGGTGGGAAAAGTACACTGATGAAGGGACAGGTGTTAGAACATTGTTTGACTAGAAACCAATTATGAACAACTTTGTAACTGTATCTCATAGAGATTTAATAAAAATAAATAAAATTTGAGATCACAGTATTGTTCCTAAATGTAGAGTCAAAATCTCTAACCAACAAGACTTGGAACAAAATAGTAATGTGGGTATATATGTTTCAATCATTTTCTAAGTCCCTTTTCTCTTATGTCCCCCAAATTTTGATATTTTTCTTTCTCCTTCTCCCACATACTTTTTATTTCATTCTTCCACCTTGGTTTCTTTATTTCTTTACCTTTCTTCTTTATCTTCCCTTTTTTAAATGAATTTCTTAAAAACAGTCACCCCAGTTCTACTCATAATTCATCAGTATCATTGTCCACTGTAGCACTGTCCTCCAGTTATTCATCAGTTTGCTCGAGCAGGCACACTAACGTCTCCAATGTGAGATTTGTTGTTTCTGTTTTTGGCATATTGAATATGCCACAGGTAGCTTGCCAGGCTCTGTTGTGTGGGTCGGATACTCTCGGTAGCTTGCCAGGCTCTCCGAGAGGGACAGAGGAATCAAATCTGGGTGGGTCATGTGCAAGGTAAAACCCTACCCAATGTGCTATTGCTCCAGCCCAATTCATCAGTACCCCACATAAATTCCTTTTCAGTTCAGAGTGCCCAGTGGTTTAAAATGGAAAAAAAAAAACTGATGTTCATTCATTCACCTGCGGGTCGACTTTGTATTACCTCTGTAGCCCAAATACATAATTGGCAGAGGTGATGATATGGCGGGAGGGACAGAAGCCAATTTTAGTAAGAGAATAGTAAAACAAAGTTCAGGACCTTGGAAGAGACCCTTGAAAGCAAGCGGCCCTGAAGCTTCATTAACTTTACAGAAAATCCGCCTCTGCATCCCTATATAAAAAGCCTTGGAAAATCTTTTGCTCTTTTCTTCTATCGTTCTAAAACAGTCATAATTAGATAGCTGCTTTCCTATGCTTTCCCCTAGGTTATATAAGAATAAATAATGAAAGAAACTTGTTAGTTCAGATCTTCAAGATCTGATTCTTAAGTGGGTGTTAAATATAAAAGCTACATCACAGTAATTAAGTAACTCTTTTTTTGGTATGCACAAATATATTATAGTGTACAAAAACATAATTTTGGCTCATTCAACATCCTCACCCTTATATAACTAATAATGATGCGAAAACACTATTACTATGTCTCTTAAAATAATTCTTTAGTTCAAAACAGGCAATAAATAGAATGATTTTTGAGTTCTTAGACAGTTTCTTATTATTCTATCAAAATTCAGCACAATTAAATGTAGGACATGCTAACTTTCTATTGTTTCACCATTATTTTACTTAAACTGTAACATTATAACCTCACAAATCGGAATCTATTTTTATCATTCATTGAAAAAAAACCCTTTATGTTGCTCCTTATTGTAAATAACTAAATTTACAACGCTTGTCCCTTGTGTTATATTTGATGGCAGTTAATTGTTAGTTGCTTTTAATTATACATCATAGTCTTTGTTCTGGAGACAATCCAAAAGAGTAGATCATCTTGGTGTGTAATTTACTGAAACAGTTTCTAGGCAGCCTGCCACACAGAAGACCATGTGGTACAATTGTCATTAAAATTAGAAAAATATTGGTATACTTGTTTGAATTAAGGATTAGGGGGTGGTCCTATAAATTATATAAAGCTCTGAAAAGTATTACTAAGGCTTGAGTTCAGCCAAAGGCCTAATTTTCTGACATTATTACAGTACAGTGATCCACTTCTGTACCTGTGGTAAGACTTTGATGAATGCTGCTTCTGCTAGTAGGATTCTGGATCACTCATGAATATTGATAGACTCTTTTTTAGCAGGTGAGTAGGTGGGTAAATATTGTTAGCATCTGGAGATTGGATAAGATGTTCTGAAATATTGTTTTATTTCACTATACAGAACACTGTAGTTTTGTTGTTCTTTTTTTAAAGAACAAAATTCAGGTCAATATTTTCTCCAGATAAAGATAGCATTTCACCCATTTTTTAAATGGTAAAAAATGTTCAAGAATTGTTTAAAATCATCAATTTATCCTCACAAAATATAAAACAGCTGCTGAGCTAGCTGTTGTTTAGTAACATCATTAAATATTGTTTTATTTCACAAACAGTAAAAATATGTTAGGTGAAGAGTAGACCAAAAATAAGAGACACTGTGCCCTTTTGAAATAAAAGACATGTCTTTCCCCTCCTTCGTCTCTTTGACATCTATCTTAGGAATGTTCTAAAGTAAATCTCAGGACAGAGAGCAAAAGAAATATGACTTAGAAACAAGACATGTTTTCTGAAGTGAAGTATTCAGTTGAAAATACAATGCTGAAAAACTCAATTAGTTGTTATTTTAGTGTCCTGCCAAAGCTATATTCTTACAGAGTAAAATTTAGGAATACATCAACACCTGGCATGTTTGTAAATAAAAATTTAAAAAAACAGCAAAAATACACATTTTCCCCCAAAAATGCAAATTTTATGATATCAACAAAATAATTTAAATTTTAATGAAGTAACATGATCATGAACCTATATCATCATACACCCTCTACCTTTCATGCTTACCCCGGGTCTGTCACAAAGATATCTATGAATAGATGGCACAGTGCTCCAAATTCTGGGTTTGAATTAGTACAAAACAAAAACAGCAATAACAGTGTGGATGAAAGTACTGACAAACACTAAGATCCCAAAGAAATACTTGCTTTCTCCTGTCTAATATTTCCTTCTTTTCAGTGTATGGGTGTAACTTCCCCTTATTATATCTAATTCCTTATTTTACCTTATATTTAAAATGAACATTTATTGAGCACTGGTGGAGGGATGGGAACTCGATCATTGTATAACTGAAACCCAAGCACAAAAATTTGTAAGTCTACAACTGTACCTCATGGTGTTTTCACTAATAAAAAAAAATAGTAAAATCACACAAAAAATAAATAAAATGCACATTTGTCATTAAAATATGCATTTCTTTAAAAAAAAAGCCAATAGTTTTCTCTTAATGAATTTATACTACAATAGTAGTGAAAGAATTTTAAAGTTGTCTGTACATAATATTTATTTCCAATATTTAGACGAATGGGCTGGAGCGATAGCACAGTGGTAGGGCGTTTGCCTTGCACACAGCCAACATGGCCGACCCGAGTTTGATTCCTCTGCCCCTCTCGGAGAGCCCGGCAAGCTACCGAGAGTATCTCGCCCGCACGGCAGAGCCTGGCAAGCTACCCGGGATGTATTCAATATGCCAAACACAGTAACAACAAAGTCTCCAATGGAGACATTACTGGACCCGCTCGAGCAAATTGATGAACAATGGGAGGACCGTGGCCGTGATTTAGACGAACACATTCAGCTGTGCTCAGGGTTTACTTTTGGTTGGGTGCTCAGGGATCACTCCTGAGTGGGGTACCAGGAATCTAACCTAGGTCAGTCGCATGCAAGGCAAGTGCCATCCACAGTGCATGATCTCTCCAATTCCTTGTTTTCAATATTGTATATTAATTGTTTATGGCAGCACTCACAAGGTAAAATGGAAATGTTTCAAGTTCTGTTTTTACATTTCCTCCCTAATATCCAGAAAAAAATCTAAAGAAAACAGATGATTTTCAGCAAAGACTATTTTAATAAATATTCAGCTATTGAGGGTAGAGCAGGCAGGGCATTTATTTTCCTTGCATGTTGATAACCTAAATTCTAACCCTGTTACCCCAGATAGTCCCTGGAGCCTGCCAGGGGTAATACCTGAGTGCTGAGTAAGAAGAAAACCCTGAGCAGGGCTGGGTGTTGCTACAAGATCAAAGTAAATAAATTAACAAATAAATAAATATTGTTCCAAAAATGTCCTTGATGCTGGGTACACACAAATAAAAAATAAGATTTCTGTCTTTGGGCATTTTATAGACAAGGGTATTGGCTGGCTAATTGGATTAGAACAGCATACTAAATGATGCAAAGATCATAGATTCCATTTATAGACCAATTAGCTTGTCTTTGTTCTATGGCCAGAGATTGCATGCAGATTAGATATTTTCATGTACTGTATATTCGACTCTCTCTTGCCAAAAAAAGAAGGGGGGGTGAGAAATCAAAAATAATAGAGTACAGGGCCCAGAGTAATAGTGCAGCCAGCAGGGTGTTTGTTTGAATACGGCCGACCCAGGTTGGATCCCTGGCATCTTATAATGTCCCCGGAGTAGACCACCACTAGGGGGTAATTCCTGAGTGCGTGCACAATCAGGAGGAACCCCTAAGCATTGCTGGATGTGCCCCCAAAACAAACAAATAAACAAAAAGATAGAGTACAGAAACTCAGTGAAAATAAAGATTTTTGAGACTATTTCATGACACAGTTGAAATATAAAAAGTAAAAAAAAAATTCTATTTTATTTATGAAACATATGAAAAGCTAAAGGTACTGATTAATTCAGTTATCTTCAATATATTTTAAATTATAAAATGATTTTAAAATAATAAGAAAATGTTAACACTTCCTTGATTCATTTCTTAGAATGCAAGCCTGAAATAAAGAATCTAAATTTGGGGTAAGAGGAATAAATTAAGAAAGATAAAAATTTATAGAATAGTATAGTACTGGTAGGTACCGTAGACGAATTATTTTCAAAGGAGAAAATCAGTGATGTACATTTTACTTTTATTTACTTATACCTACATTATTTTTCCTGTCTTTACCAGTGTCAAGGGCTGGAGCGATAGCACAGCATTTAGGGCATTTGCCTTGCATGAGGCCGACCCAGTTGGCCCGAGTTCAATTCCTCCACTCCTCTCGGAGTTCCCGGCAAGCTAACAAAAGTATCTCGCCCGCACAGCAAAGCCTGGCAAGCTACCTGTGATGTATCCGATATGCCAAACTCAGTGACAACAAGTCTCACAATGGAGACATTACTGGGCCCGTTCGAGCAAATCGATGAACAATGGGAGGAGAGTGCTACAGTGCTAATACTAGTGTCAAAGTAAAATCATCATTTTAGTTTTGGAGGAAATGCAAAACAAGAATAAATTATGGATGACATTTTTCACATTAAAAATAGTTTGCGTCTTTTATCTAAATATACGTGTAAACTAAAAATGTATATGCATATATTATATTGAGCACAAATATAAATTTTCGTTATTTATTTTGGTTACTGTCTACCTATATTAAAAATTATAGAGAATGAGGAGAGATGTTATTTTTCTATAGTTATGTTTACTACAAGACTTCTGGTTATTTTATTTTATTTTTTATTTTTGGGTCACACCCAGTGATGCACGGGACTTAACTCCTGGCTGCATTCAAGAATTACTCCTGGCAGTGCTCAGGGGACCCTATGGGATGCTGGGATTCGAACCCGGGGGTCGGCCACGTGCAAGGCAAATGCCCTACCCACAGTGCTATCACTCCAGCCCCACTTTTGATTATTTTAAATGTCTTTTCTTACTTGATTACTAATACAAACTAGATTTTCAATTGAATATATTATCTCAAGGATCATTAATATTGTCTACAATAGTTCTTTTATTGTTAGGTTGTATAAAATCTTTAGGACTGGCCGGGGGAGGCCCCGACAGCTCTTCCCCTAGCTGCCCACTTTCGGGATGGGTCGGTCTGCTCACCCAGCTGAGGTGACCCAGGCCATAGGGCAGATGGTGGATCAGTTGCTATTTATTCCATTCTCCCCAAGCGCCTGCCTCAGTCTCTCTGAGTCTCCCATTCTGGTCTCACACTCCCCTCATTCCTGTGTCCTCCTGTCTCTTTCACTCATCTTTCTACACTTCTTCTCGAAGCCTGGGCTCTCTCCCTCTCCACGTGCCTGCTCCTGTATTCTTCTATATTTTTCTCTCTCTGTCCCTTGCTAGCCTCTCCATGGTCCATCATGCTGCCCTGCTCTCTCTCTCTCTCTCCAGCTCTCTTGTCTCTCCAATTGGGCTGACCCTGCACCCAGTCAGGTAGCAAAATCAACATAAGAAAGCCCTTCCTAAGGGCCCACCAAGTTCAAAGGGAACACCACCTAAAAGATATTCCAAAGCCCTTCCTGACTTCCCAAGGGCAAAATACCTCCTAAGGTGTTTTTCTCCTTTCCTCAGTCCAATACTTCTATCAACATCTCAATATTAGTTATTTTTGTATGGACACAGTAAGAGATAACATTGAGGCTTGTAGGCCAACTTTCTTGGGAACATCTTGCCTCAGACTCAGACTACAACGCTCAGGCCAGATTAATCATTCTTAACCCTAGAAAGGTCTGAATCTAGTTATTACTTTTGGGATCATGGCAGCATTTGCCCATGACCAAACTCTTAACTTACAGTTAAGCTTTATGGCACTTTGGCTAGGCCCATCTTGATGCCTTACTTTGGACAACCTGGCAGGCTACCAAATGTAACCTGCCCACACGGCAGAGTCTGGCAAACTCCCCGTGGCGTACCCAGTATGCCAAATACCAGTAACAATGATGGGTCTCATTCTCCTAACCCTGAAAGATTTTAAAATCTCAAGGCTAAAGCAAAGGAGATGAACAACAGGGAGATTGTGATCGTGATCTTGATGCCAGGGTAGCACATAGCTTACTGTTTGCCCTGGTTCCATCCAGTCCCTCTTCGGGACCCTGTTTTGGGGGGTGCTAGGAAGTAAGGGCACCTGAGGCTTAGGTGAGAGAACAGATGCCCAGGAGGAAAATAACACTGAGAGTCATGTTACAAAGGCATAGCATATACTGTCTTCTTGTGTCCATACAAAAAGGACATTGCTCTGAATAAACTATGCAAAGGACTTAGGTCACGGTCACGGTCACCCCGTTGTTCATCGATTTTCTCGAGCGGGCCCAGTAACATCTCCATTGGAGACTTTTGTGGTTACTGTGTTTGGCATATTGAATACATCCCAGGTAGCTTGCCAGGCTCTGCCGTGTGGGCAAGATACTCTCGGTAACTTGCCGGGCTCTCCGAGAGGGGCAGAGGAATCGAACTCGGGTCGGCCATGTTGGCTGCGTGCAAGGCAAACACCCTACCCGCTGTGCTATCACTCCAGCTTAGGGAGGACTTAGGGAGAAGAGAAAAACAATATTTACAAGTCAACAGAGCACAAAGAAAGAAGTTACAAATAAACACAGAGGAAAGGGAGTAGGTGATGGGAGCAACCCAATAAACCGAAACTACCTGAGGCTATGCAAGAAGGACAAAACAGAGTTATCCTACATTAGGTGTGGCAAGATAAAAAGTCCTTGACTAAGGAATGAGTTAATAATAATTGCACTGTCACTGTCCTCCCTTTGTTCATCGATTTACTCTAGCAGGCCCAGTAACATCTCCATTTTGAGACGTGTTGTTACTGTGTTTTACATATTGAATATGTCACGGGTAGCTTGCCAGCCTTTGCCATGCAGGTGAGATACACTGGTTAGATTGCTGGGCTCTCGAGAAGGGTGGAGGAATTGAACCCGAGTCCGTCGGGTCAGCCATGTGCAAGGAAAATGCCCTACCGCTGTGCTATCACTCCAACATAATTGTTTATTAATAATTCATTGTTTTTAGTTAATAATACTGTACGCATCACTGTATCACTGTCATTGTCATCCCGTTAATCATCAAATTACTCGAGAAAGCACCAGTAATGTCTCTATTCCTCCCAGCCCTGAGATTTTAGCAGCCTCTTCTTACTCGTCTTTACCAAATGATTGGAGGCTCTATCAGGGTCAGGGGAATGAGACCTATAGTCATTACTGTATTTGGCACATCGAATACACCACGGGGAGCTTGCCAGGCTCTGCTCGTGCGGGCGGGATACTCTCAGTAGCTTGACGGGCTCTCTGAGAGGCATGCATAGGTAGGAAATGTCCTATAATGTGTTGGTCCAGAAAGTGGCCTGGAGCGTGGCAGTGGTTGGGCTGTGGAGGTTGGCTGCCGGGGCTGGGTCCCTTGGGGTGGGGAGGGCTCTCACCTGCCCCACAGCCTGGTGCAGAATGCCCTGTACACTTATTAAGTTACAGTTTATAAGAAATTTCCCTTCTGGGCTGTTGTAATGTTCTGGACTCCTCCCTGTTTTAATGTGTAAACATTAGTTGGAATGCTTACCTGATAACTACCAATTGCATAACTGATGTGACTTGAGAAATTGGTGTATGTTGTTTATAAAATATTAAGATGGAATGTGCGTCACTGAACTTCTACTGGTCTTCACTGTAACATTGTATCACTGTCATCCTGTTGTTGATCAATTTGCTCGAGGGGGCACCAGTAATGTCTCCATTGTGAGATATTTTGTTACTGTTTTAGGCACATTGAATAAGCCACGGGTAGCTTGCCAGGCTCTGTCATGTGGGCGTGATACTCTTAGTAGCTTCCCGGGCTCTCTGAGAGGGACAGAGAAATTGAACCCAGATTGGCTGCATGCAAGGCAAATGCCCTACCCGCTGTGCTATCGCTTCAGCCCCTCTCCTGTAACCTTCCCCTTCACCTTCCTCTGTAACCTTCCCCCCAAACCTTCCCCCTATAGCCCTTCCCCACAAACCTACCTCTATAACCTTCCCTATACTGGTCTTATTCTCCCTATTTAAGGTCTTTAATTAGGGGAAAAGAAATCACTGCCACTGTCCTCCCATTATTCATCGATTTGCTCGCACAGGCCCAGTAACATTGTGAGATTTGTTACTGTGTTTGGCATATCAAATACTTCACAAGTAGCTTGCCAGGGTTTGCCATGCGAGTGAGACATTCTTGGTAGCTTGCCGGGCTCTCCGAGAGGGGCGGAGGAATCGAACTCGGGTCGGCCACGTTGGCTGCATGCAAGGCAAACGCACTACCCGCTGTTCTATCACTCCAGCCCGAAAAGAAATAATTCCTTATTTTACATAAGATTGATTATTCTAGATTTATCTTTACTTTGCATGTCATACTAATGATCATTGAATGGCATACCAAATAATGTGGTTTTGGCAGTGTGACAGTGAGTCCTCCCTCCAGTTTTCGGCTCACTTACTTTCTTCTTATCCAATTTACACACTGTCCAGAATGGCCCTGTAACCCCCAGGCTCAGGCAGTTAGAAATGTTAATTCTGGGTTTAGGAATCATCCCATGACTATTCTCATAGGCAATGAGTATGACTAGAAAATAACCAGAGTCTGAAGGCACAAGAAGAAAATTCTGTTTGCTGCCTTGTTGGGTAGCTGTGGACCCTCTGCCCCTGCCTGCTGCTCCCTGGGCCCAGCTCTGGGTGCTGATTAAGGGACAGACACACCAAGATGCTGCTGTGGCAGTCGGTGATCTGGAGCCATTGAGCAAGAATGAATATCAGTAGTTCATTGGGGGAACAGTTTTCCCCAACAACGGTAGGTGTCATTCTTTCCTGTGTGTAGGCTTGACACTTTCTTTTCTTTTTTTTTTTTTGGTTAACTTTCAATTTTCTTTTATTTTGTGTCACTTTATTTTGAAGGTAATTATTTTGTATCATAAGTAATATTATCTCATATTTCACTAGAATGTAAATTCTATAAAAACAGATTTAGTGATTTTTTTTAAGACTTTAAAGAACTGTGACTTACAAAATTATTGACTGTTGCGTTTTTGGCATATATTTCAGCACCGATCTAACCATCAGAGTCACTTTATCCTCCATTAGTGTTCCCTATTCCCTTCTCTCCCCCAACACTCACCCCATTCCCTAACCGTCAACTTGAGTTTCTGCTTCCCTCCACCACTGCCCTCCCCTATCATCCCCCAACCATAACTCAGTTTTTAATTTTAAGACAAGTGAAAAATATTGTTGAAATTAAAAAAAAATCCCTTTATATCAATATGTTCTTTTCCAATAGGTACAGAATTATTCTCTTAGAAAATTTGGCCTAAAACTCAATACCTCAATAATCTCAGGACCAGAAATTTCCAGTTGGAAATATGTCTTTAACATTTTCTGGGTCTCCTAAACAATAAGCCTGTTATTTTTATGACTTTGAAACGAACTGATTTATTTTGAGTTTTGTACTTATAGGAGATTGTCAGCAAGATGATTTTAAGGAACAAAGCCGTAGATATATGTTTCCTATTTGTTTTGCCCTCTGGCTGCAACACAATACTTCACAATGAGGTGGAGAGCAAAAAAGTGGTGTTTTAAATATTAAATTATATTTTTCAAAATGATCACTCTAAGAAGGTTTTTTACCTGGTATTTCACTGCTAGTCTAAGAGAAAGCTAAAGTCAGATTCCAAGCAAAAATAAATGTCTCAAGTTTCAAAAAGTTCTATTTTAACTGTTCCCTAGATTCTTTAAATTAAAGCTGGAGAGTTATTTTTCTGAACTCTAGAAAGCCTGTTCTGCTGCAGGAATTATGTCTTTCCTTACAACTTTTACCACCAACGAAAAATAGTTGAATTCACTTTTGCCCTCTTACAAATACACTCTCAAGTTTGAAGTTACCTTCTGTCACTTATTTTTTCTTCAGTATCCTCTTTCAAAGAAAGGAGTGAATAGGCCCCAGATCAATGTTTTTTAGCAAGTGGTGTTGATTTAGTAGATGAAATAGTGGATGCTGTTAAAATATGAAAAGCTAGTAACATGTTGAAAACAAAATACTTAAGATTATGGGATTGGAGCGACAATTATGTCAGGCAGGGTGTTTGCTTCGCATGAAACCTACATGGGTTCGATCTTCAGCACCATATATGGTCCCCTGAGCCCTATCAGGAGTGACCACTGAGCTCAGAGTCGGGAGTAAACATTGAACACAGTCAGGTGTAAGACTCTAAAGCAAGCAAAACAAATTTAAGAACATGCATGTAACAGAAACTGGCAGCTTTTAAAACATAATTAGGAATCTGTCAATAAAATTATATCTTACTTGTAATGATAGCATAAAAATAAGATGGTGACCGTCACAGTAATATGAAATCTGAGAGAAAAATTCTGCTAAATGCAATGTGGCATCTTAAATGGAATCCTGGAAACAAGAAAGGTGATATTAGGTAAATTCTAGGACAAACGAATAAAGTGTCAGTTAAATGAATAATCCTGTCCTGTCCTCCTGTTGTTCATCAATTTGCTTGAGTGGGCCCAGTAACGTCTGCACTGTGACAATTGTTACTGTGTTTGGCATATCGAATACATCATGGGTAGCTTGCCAGGCTTTGCCACGTGAGCGAGATACTCTCGGTAGCTTGCCAGGCTCTCAGAGAGGGGTGGAGGAATCGAACCTGGCTTGGCCGGGCTGGCTGCGTGCAAGGCAAACACCCTACCACTGTGCTATCGCTCCAGCCCATGGGAACTATATACTCTGCAATTTTTATGAAGTTTAAAACAGTTCTAGAATTAGAGTTCATTTTGAAAAGTAAATTCAGACACTATATTCCATTGATAGAAAATGGGGGGTGCAGGGAAATTAGGTTGGAATGATCACATTTATGAACCTATGGTTTCCATTTATGATCATCACAAAAATCAAACTGTTCATTATCACAAAAATAAACCTTTGTTCATTTTTTGTAAACACAGTGAAGAGGTTAGTGTGACTTGTTTGAGTCAAATGGAATCTTAAATTTTTACGTTTTTGTTGGCATCTGTTGTCTTTTTATTTGTATGGAAGGTTTTTCTCAACAAGTTGCTGTCATGGCATTATTTATAATTTTATTTTAGTGCCAAGTAAACAATCCACTTGCAAAATAACTGTAAAATCATACTATGTACTTACAATAAATTTTGTTTTATTAATAAAATCATTCTGTTAATTCTGATCAGCAACTTTGATAATTCTAGTATACTTTAGTAAAGTGTACAATATCTGGGACTCAGTATTTGGCACTATCTAGAAGAAACTTATGCTTTGTTAGCTGAATGGATGCTTGCCAAATAATAGGAGATGTGGGATAGCTGTTGTGGTGAAAATATTTTCTTTCCTACCCACTCATTAAATCCGACAGGAAGCCAGTCCCACGCCCCTTTGTTTTTTTTTTTCTGCTTTAATATTTGATGCGCAGTGATTTATATTTTCTTCTATGGAAAAAATTCTCCCACTATATGCATCCCTAGTCCTAGCATTCAGGCAAAAATATCTTGAATCTTTTCCTAATGTTAAAGATCCTTTTTCTATGAGATGGGTTAAAGGCAGCACCATGTTCTTGCTGCCTGAGACAGCCATAAAATGTTCTAATCACATTGCATGTGTTAAAGTTTAGGTCAGCAAGCACTTTGAGGTTGGCACTATTACAGCATTCATTTTATAGAACAGGAAACAAACCATAATTTTTCATTCATTTAGCCAAGATCACCTAGTACAACATTTTGGAATAGGTTTTGAACTTAGGGTATCTGGATCCAAATTTATGTCACTGATTCCTAGCATCTTGTCATCTCATGAAATTATCAGGGAAGGTGTTGTTTGGGGGTAGCTTTAATACCTAAATTCAAGTCTAATGCAATTAAAAAATTCTTAAGACACTTAGATCTAAATTTATCCATTAATGAAAACATATAGTTTTACTAGATTATCAGTTTTCTAACAACTGAATAGGAGGGAGAACTATCTGATCTCTTACATTTTAACAAATTTTTGATGAATTTCCAAATAAGCTTATGAGCACTAAAGTATTTCCCACATTCTGCCTTAAATGACATGTTTAGTTTTGAATATACTGATTTCTAATATGATTCAAAATGTTCACAAATTACAAATTTAGCAATTCTAACCAATTTTCCATAGTTCAGCCTCTGTTATCAGTTCTTTAGAGTGAAACCTTAAAAGACAAAATCATTCCCTTGCCCATACTCTCTAATGGTTTCCTAAACCAGTAGAAAACCCCAATCCTAAAAATGCATCTAATATCCTAACTTGATGCAGCAACACACACACACACACACACACACACACACACACACACACACACACACCCTAACTTCTCAGAGATTCTCCCTCTTACTACGTTTTTTTATCTACCACCAAAATCTTCATACAATTTCTTTATGATACCTTAACAACATAATATTTTCTCATCTGGAGCATTGTTTTTAACATTTGAATCTCTGTAACTTGTTCTCTCTGTTTTTATTATTTCTCATGAAAAATTTGACTGATTTTTAATATAGTAATGTATGGTAACTGTTATAGCTATGAAGATTCTAAGGGAAAAAATGACTACTAAATAGCATGTGGTATCAAATTGTCAAAGAATCTTTCCCAAATCTTCCCCGACTCACTACACACACAAGTTCTTATTGCTATGCATTGTTTTCCTCCAAAGATTTAATCACCTTCTAACACTATGCCTGATAGTTTGATTTATTTTCCAAGTATGTATTCTTACTATAATTTTGTTAATTTGACATCTCCAATATTAACTCTTTATTGAATAGCTAAATGAAAGTATGAATAAAAAAAGAGTGCTTAAAAGTGTTGTAAGACTTCTATGGTATGTAGTATTATCAATACAATTAATAGTCCCTGTTCATCCCAAGATCCAAGAATGATTTCTACATAATTTGTGTACTTCAAATTGTTGCCAACTAATTTTCTGCACAAGCAGTCACATATGACTTTAAATTCTTGTAGCATCATTTTTTTTCCAGTGGGAATGTGCGCACACACACGTGCAAAGGTGTGTGTGTGTGTGTGATCACTTTTAAAATTGTTTTTTCAGTTGCTGTATGTGGATAATGATGTTTGTCTTGTAGATTTCAGTGAATAAATAGCACCTGGATGTAATAAATTAGAATTATATGGAATTGTTAAGCTAATTCAGAACTGTTGATCATGGAGAGTATCTGTGCCCTAAAAGGAATAGGATGCCAGACTAGTAAATCTCTATTATTTGGTAACAGCCTCACCTTTCCTCCATTTCCCAAAACCAGGCACAAATGGAATTTTCTTTAGTTATCCTTTGTTTTCTTTCAGATGATTGGAGCAACCTGAGATAAATTGCTTTTGCCCTAACCCAGATGTGAGAATTACTGAGTAGTATTATTTATTCATACCAATCCTTCCATTCATTGACATTGAATAATTGAGAGTTGATTGTGTTTAGAAAGAACAACAATCCCATGGTTCAGTTCACTTTTCAAAGAATGTAACTCAACTACCTTCAAAATAAAAAAGAATTAATGCATTTTAAAAAGCATAGTGCAAGTCAAAATTTTTATCTTTATTGCTCATCGATAATGATTTAATAAAAACTAAAGATTGAAAATAAATAATCTATAAAAATATATGAAATTTAAAGGACTATGCAATTTTAAGTATTAGTAACTTAAAATTAAATACAAATATTAAAATTCTTAGTATATATTTTATTATTTTTTAATTCAAATTTTTATCAACAAAACAAATTTAACCTCTGAGGCTACCTTAATATCACATTACATTCTTCTATCCTTCAGAATTGAAGAAAGATGTAGAAATTTTACTCTTAACAATTTTCTTTTCAACCAACTCAATCATTAATTTCTCATGGAACTAATAAGTCATTAGTCTTGTGAGGATGCATTACAAAGAATAACGTGGAAATACTCATTTAATACTTTTGAAATGTTGATGAAGTTATGTGTTAATGATACATTTATGTTAGGATCAATTATAACAAGTTAGTATTGCATTTTTTCCTATATTACAAATGCAGGAAGGAAGGGACTGTTGAAACCACCTAAAAATTATACTTTTGAGGTGTTTTTGGAGGTTTCTTTGGAGGATGAACCCAGCAATTTTCTATTGAAACCCAAATTTTTTATCTTCTATTGAGGAGAGTTGCTCACAGAATTCTGACTGAACACATATTCTGAAGCATGTTTTGAGAAATGTGCACCTGAGACACTTTAGTCATATAAAACTTTGAAACCATTGAATTCATAGCTCTCTTTTTCACACAGACATTATATATATGTATATATATAGCCCATTATCCTAATTCACTTATAGTATTCAAGTTTCTTTATGATATAGTTTTAGGTTTTACTGTGTAAGGTTAAAGAACTTAACATTTTATAGGCTCAGGTATTCCATTTTACAAAACAAATTATTGGACTGCTCTGAACTGACCTTGCAGATTCATTAAGTTAATGGAATTAATCAGTTACTTTAATAACTTAGTTTAGATAAATATTAGGTAAGCAGATGACTACAAAATACAGAGAAGCCTTGATCTATTTTAAGTTCACAGTGGATGGCTTCCCCCACCCTAGTATCTAGGTCTTTAATTATATATCTACACATAAATATAGAAAAATGCAACATTAAGGAAAAATTAACATTTAATGTGAAGAATTTTATTTTAAGAACCCAGTAAGCTCTTTAAAATATCTATGCAGAGGTCTTGCAAATTAAAAGTATTGTATAAATCAGGAATTGTTTGAAAACTATTTGATTTAAACATGCCACTTCTCTAGCAAAACACACAAATGAACATTTAATGTGTTATCACTAACAGTTTAACTCAATAAAGAACATTTAGATTTGAATTCATTAACAATAATGGTCACAATTCTACCCTTGGATGCTTGCATATTACTTTCATTGGGGTCATTGGGACATATGCTGAAAAGACGATCGACATAATGATTTATTTTTTATCTATATTATGCTCATGCAGACTTATAGGTTCCTGGAAGTAACCTTACAAATATATGTAAGTTAGAACTAATTTTCCACATTCAAGAGCTGGTAGTATTGATAGTTTTATTGAGAATTGACCTGGCCTTAACAAAAACCCTAAGGGCCTTTGCAACTGTTGAAAATATGAAAATTTAATTGTCAAAAGAACATGAAATCGATTGTGAAAACAATAATCATGGCTCATTTTTCTCAAAGCACTGTAGTACTATATCACTGTCCTCCCATTGTTCATTGATTTGCTCGCGTAGGCCCAGTAATGTCTCCATTGTGAGACTTCTTGTTACTGTGTTTGGCATACCGAATATGTCACGGGAAGCTTGCCAGGCTTTGCCATGTGGGTGAGATACTCTCGGTAGCTTGCCAAGATCTCTGAGGGGGCAGAGGAATCAAACCTGGATCAGCCGGGCTGGCTACGTGCAAGGCACACGCCCTACCCGCTGTGCTATCGATCCAGCCTCAAAGACAGTATATATATTGCAACTGTCACAATTATAAGTAGTCTACAAATACATGAACATGGGCCTGATACTTAATTCTTGGGAATAAAGTCAAAATTTTTAAGTAATCAATTATAACTTAAATATCCATTTAATATAACAGTACTCTGCGGGCGTGCCCCATACCCAGATGTGTTCAGGCTTTATTCGGTTCTGTTTAGGAACCATCCCTGGCACTGCTCAGGGACCAAGGAAGAACAAAGATCGCCTTCCTTGCTATACTGTCTATTTGGTCCATGATAACACTCTCCAAATATACTTGAGAAGATCCACTTACATAAGTTATTTTTAATTTCTTTTTTTCTTTTTTTTTGATTTGGTAGCCACATCTGTTGGTACGCAGAGACTACACCTGGTATGGTGCCCACAAAATGCTGGGGAGGGTTCATCCTGGAAGGTGCTACAAGATCATGCCGTGCCCGGAATCCAGCCCATGCACCCACATGCAGAGCATTCACTGCAGCCCTTTGAGCCATCCCTGTTCCTCACAAAAAGCTCTTTTGAATGTACTTTAAAATTAGTTTATATTTATTACAACACGTGACATAGTATGCACATCCGTTTGAGTTACTGAAGTCGGAAGCTTGTTCATGCCTACTTAAAATGCATTCCTATTTCATTCCAATTTTTCAGCCTGTAGTTTTCTTATTTATTTCGGAAGATATAAAATCCTCCAACCTATACTTGGTGTTTTTTTTTTTCACACCAAAGAAGACAAATAATCTGGAGTGGTTCTCACTCTTCCTGTTCACTGCCCTCCCTCCAGCCAAATTGAGCTACTCATCTTCCTTATATATGCTTTGGCTTTTGCACCTCTGCCACTTCCTTTTCTATTTTCCTGACCTGAAATCTCACCTCACCTCAAAGTTATCATTCATGGTCCAATGGAAATACATGTATTTTGTGTAGCCTTCCCTGACCTCAGTATCTGGAAGTGTATAATTCTCTCCCTCTCTTGCCCCTGTATTCATCAGGATTCCATCAGCACCACAAAAAAACAATCCAGGGCAGTTGTTTTACCAGAGATAATTTAATTAAGAACGTCTAAATAGGAATCACAGAGCAATAAAAGGAGCTGGTGATGTTAAGATTATAAAGAGACAACAATTGTTGGGAGAACAAAAGAAAGAAGTTGGAAGTTTTGAAAACTTCGAAACATGGAACAAAGCTCTGGGAACCATACTTTCGGAAAGAGTGTTTTGCTACTTCTCTTACCTTAGGAAATCGGAAGAGGTCTTTCTTCATTCCAAATTAGGACTTGGATTTCTGAGAACAAGGCATCCCAAATGACTAGGCCTTATACCTGCTTCAGGTTTTGAGAGGTATATCAAATAAAGTGGTGAAGAGTCAGTAATTGGGATGCATAAGAATATTAAGCAAAGACAGTAAAAGTGGCATTTATCTTCTATTGCCTTCAAATATCAGCTCCTATGATTGGTGAAAATAGGGATCCAGTAGGCAAAGGAAAAACTGCTTCACAATACATTGTATAGAAAGGTGAACTTTACATTGATCAATAAAAACCAACACCCTATTTATACTTCTTTAAATAACTAACATCTTTCTTCTAATGAAGTCTTCTGTATTCTTTGATCTCCTTTTCAAATACCTTAAGAATATCAGATTATGATTCATAGTTTGAGATCTTAAATTTCAGTAGTTGAAGTAATGATTATATAAATTCCTTCCAAATGAGAGACACTTTTATTTCTTTTCAGTTATATGTACTGGATGTTTTATTATAAAACAAAATGAAGCTTTCTCTTATTTGACATTTCAAATAGCTTTTCTAGGATTTTTTGCATATGCTTATGATTATCGATATATCTAAATGCATACATAAGTCTTCCTTTTAAGTTAATTTTGCAGAAGTCTATATTATTATGTGGTATTGTTTCAATTCATCAAAATAATTGTTTTTAGCCCAGTTTGGACTTTTTCTTCTTTATCTGTGAAGTAAAAGTGAGAAAAGAATTTCAGAAAGAAACTCTAATGGTGTTTTCAAAGCTTGGCAGACTAAAGGGTGGGGGGGATGTGTTTAAAATAAAGATCTGGGGAGCTAGAGAGACACTACAGCAGGTAGGGCATTTGCCTTGCACGCAGTTGACCCGGGTTCGATTCCCAGCATCCCTTATGGTCCCCTGAGCAACGCCAGAAGTAATTCCTAAGTGCAAAGCCAGGAGTAATCCTGTGCATCGCCAGGTGTGACATAAAAAGATCTGATTCAGGAGAAATAGTACAACAATTAGGGTGTTTGCTTTACTTGACGCCAACCCGGGTTCAATACTTGACATCTCATATGATCCCCTGAGCCTACCAGGTGTGAACACTGAGCACAGAACAAGGAGTAAGCCCCGAGTAGCACCAGATGTGGACCGCAAACCAAATAAAAATCTATATATTGCAAGATCATTTATATCCAAATATGATATATATACTTATATATACATATATATGTAATTATTATTATTCAAACAAAGAACTGCTTTAATATGAATAGACAATTAAATTTTCCTTAAAGATAAGATGGCACAGGAACATTGCTGGTGCATGCTATGATTATTATACACATACAGATGTGTTAAATCTTAACTATAATTGAGATAATCCTATGAAATCTTCACTATAATTTAAATTATTAAACATTTTATTGCATAAATAAAATGCAAGTAAAAGTGGTTGTATCTTTTTAAAAAAGTTCCAAGATTATTCTGAGAAGTATGAAATCAGCCATTTCATTTGTCAAAATTTCATTTGCTTCCATAGAAAACACTTGGTGAAATCAAATAATCTTATGTGTGGCATCTCAAATTGTAATCTCCAAAATAGTGGTTAACTAAGAATTGATTTTTCATTTTACAAATTATTGACTGCACAATTACTTTCATTAAAGTATCCCCTTTGCATATTAAAGGAGCAATTCCATTTATCAAAGTTGAATTTGCACACAATTTTATAGGTAATGATTTTCTTGTGAATTGATGTGAATTGCAAGAGGCACAATCGTGGTTAAAACTGATGAGAATTAGACTTTTTTAATGATATACTCAATATCCTTTTTGGAGAAAATAAAGAAAATGTTATTCTCAGTATAGTGGTTGAGTCATAATCGCATCTTCTATAAATATTTCTGTAACTGTTGTTCACAAATACTATCCATAGCAGAAGTTCAAGTTATAATTAATATCAGTAAGCTGTGAAGTACCAGTAAAGTCATTATTTAATGTATGATTTCTAAAAGAAGAAGCAATGCATCTTAACAGTTGAAATAGGAACAGCATGATTTGTGCTGTAATACAATCTCCAAATACTTCCTAGCTTTGAGAACCTTAAATTACCTATTTTAACCCCTCAAGATATAAAGTAAGCAGACTAATATCCAACCTAAATTTGTTATACAAAATTCAGAGGTCATATAAAATACCTAACGTAGCACTATGGATGCACTGCTTTGTAAAATTTAACCTTCCTTGGTTATATATTTATATATAAAGACTCATAAAATACTCATTTCAGGATGTTAATTAAATATGAATCTTTTTTCATTTCAAAACCAATTTCCAATATTATACTGCTCTCCTTTTATTTTTGTTCTTTTTTTTTTTTAAATTTTTTATTAGTGAAACACCATGAGGTACAGTTGTAGACTTACAGATTTTTGTGCTTGGGTTTCAGTTATACAATGATCAAGTACCCATTCCTCCATCAGTGCCCATTTTCCACCACCATGGGTCCCAGTATCCCTCCCAAACCCCATCCTCCCCATCCCACCCTGCCTCTGTGGCAGGGCATTCCCTTTTGTTCTCTCTCTCCTTTTGGGTGTGTGGTTTGCAAAGGTGCTCTCCTTTTCTTAAATCCAAGTGTGTTACTCAAACAACACATATAAAAACTTTTTACACTGACTATGAGCAAGAGGTCTTCTTCAAAAAACGAAGTGTCCGTTTTATTCTTACATCTGCTAAACAGATCTCTTTGAGCGTAGTGCAGTTTGCCATTTATAGTAGTGTGTTCTATGAGTTCTGCATGGCTTGAGAGTATACAATCTTCAATATTTAATGAAAGAGCTTGTTAAATAGGGGTCTGTGGCCTTGCCTGTACAAAAGATGAGCCCTCAGGTCTGTGAATAAAGAAATGGGACAGGAAATTGCACTTATGTAGTATCACACTAGACCCTTTATTCATAATCAGAATTTATTATTCTACTGTAATAGTTTTCTAAGGGAAATCTACAATGCTATCTTCTATCTGAGGATTATTTCTTGTGAAAGAAACTTGACTGACTGCTTAGTGTTGAATTACAATGATTTTCATTATAAAAACATGTTTAAAAATTCAGCTGAGACATTGAATTGAAAATTTTCAGTACATAAAAATAAAATAACCCTAAAAGAAAAATTAGGCAGAGAGCTCAGTTTATAGTAGACTGGATAATGGTTACCAAAGATATCCACACTCAAAGATACCCATGCATGACAATAGTACTTTTGCACATGTTTTTAAAATTAGAAACCTTAAATTAGGTATATTATAATAAAGTATTCAGGTATTATCTGTCTTATCATATGAACTTTTTTTTTGGTGGGGGGGATGATGTGAGGATTTGGGCTACACCCAGCTGTGCTCAGAGCTTACTCCTAGCTCTGTGCTCATCAAACACTCCTGGCACCACTCAGGACTGAATTGGGTGAAGGGATCAAATTAGATTAAGAGATCAGGAGTTGACTGCCTGCAAGGTAAGCACCTAAGCCTCTTTAATTTCTCTCTGGTTTAGATCACATGAACTTTTAAAAGCAGGCAGATTTCTCAGAGTAAGAAAAATGGAGGTAAGGGAAGAGAAAGTTCAGGAGGTTGGAAGCATGAGAAGGGGTAGGCATGTTTGTTTTACATTAGAGGGGCATGATGACAAAGAATACAGGTAGCCTTAAGGAGCTGGTCATGGCTCTTGACCTGAAACCTAGTAAGGAAAGGACCTTAGCCCCTTAATGAGGAATGAATTCTACAAATATACTGGATGATCTTGGAACCGGATTATTTTCCAAAACCATACCTCATAATTCCACAGAAGAACATGGGCTGAAACTTCAGTGTCTGCTTTGCAAGACAAGAAGAAGATAAATTAATTCATTATATAGACTTCTGACCTAGAGAGCAGTGTGATAAAACTTTTATATTGTTTAAGCCCTTAATTTTGTCGTAATGTGCTATGATGGCAATAGAAAACTAGTATATCTTTTCTCCAAATTCTCTTTTATATGAAAGTATTGTCTCATTAACAAAGCCATCACACAAAATCAAATTAAAAAATAATAAAACCTATTCTTATATAGTTAGTACTTTTATACTCAACCTGGTTCATTCCCTTCATATTTATTTAAAATGGTTTCTGAAATTCTTATGTGATTGAAGTTAATGTAATATTTATGCAATCAAAGTTAATGTTAAGACATATAATGATTTTATCAGGTAAGTCATGAATATAAATTACAAATTATCATAATTATTGAAGATCATAATATTTGCATGGTGAAAATATTTTTTCAAAGGTAATGGTTGTTCTCATTAATTTTGTGAGTACACTTTCACAATGAATACATTAATGGTAGCTCTTTAATGAATATGTAATGAATAGTGATGCAATATATGAATAAAATAGTTGTAACATGGATAGGAAAGTTTGCTTAAAAAGTTTTGTCGAGCACTTAAATATCAAATAAGTAAGAAGGGTATGTTATTTAACAAATATTGTATTTAGTAATCCAAATGAACTTTTCTTTGGATTTTGGGCCACTCTTGACAGACCGAGGCTCGTAGCATTTTGTTTAGTGGTGCCCAAGCGACCATGTAATTTGTACCAGGGGGTCAAACCAGGCTACTCAGTGCAAAGCTCGTGCATTAGCCCTTTGAGTTATCTGCTGAGCCCTCAGATTTGATTTTTAATGAAATAATTCTATACATTAGAATAAGAATAAGTATTCTTATTTGAAATAACAAATTATTGGTATAATGCAGTCAATAAAATAGTGGTTGCCCAAATATTGGGATACAAAGTAAATTAAATGTTTCACCTGTATTGAAGTCAGAAATGTGTAGTGATGTGTAAAATTGTGATCTTAAGTGAATATATGAATATCCTATAGATAGTTATACCTGTAAAAATTATAAAATTAGTAAAAATATTTGAAGTGAGTGTTTATGAATATTAATGGATTTTAAATTGAATCATGTGATTTTTGTATTTTCTATTTTAATCTTTTTATTTTATATATGTGTATTTATTGATTTTTATTATAATTTTGGTTTTGTGTTTACAATAACATTGACAGGATCTTAGTGTATATACATAGTTACCTCCCTGACCAGCTCCCTACCCATGGCCTTGTGCCACCTTCATCCTCTTACTCCACCCCACTCTGGAGCTCTCCTTTGAAGAGCAACAATACCCTGAATTGTCAATGAATACTGTTTGTGCCCTTTTCCCTGACATGTGGTTAAAATTGTTCGTCTTTATTTATGAAATGCATGCACTAAAACAGATAACCAGATCATTGTTGTGATTGTATAAACTAGATAGTCTTCCTTAAATTCCATAAACACATATAGGAATGGGTGCTGCATTATATTTACTAGGGGATATTTTTTCTTAAGTACATAAAAACTGGGAAGGACGGGGTAGTACTGAACCTTCAGATTTGGTTCATAGAAATCATTAAAAGAGCAGTTTTTTTTTTCAGCTCATCTTTTACTTTTCTTGGATTAGGCTTCATTACTCCTGTGAATATAAACTGTCAACCTGTATTCCTTAAATCTATATTCTTATATCTTCACCATTTGCAATTCAATAGAAATTCACCCCATAACACTATGCTTGAGCCTTCTAATAGCTTTCCTTAACTCTGAGATTAACGAGTAATGTTCCAGCGATTGGAATATTGCAGTACAGTACATTACAGTACAGTAGTAAGGCACATTCCTTACACATGCCCAATGCTGCTTTGATCTCCAACATCAGATATTATAGTCCTCTGAACACGGCCAGATCTAATTCCTGAGTTCAGAGCCAGTGGTAACCCCTGGCATTTCCAGGTGTGTCTCAACAAAACCAAAAGAAGGGAGGGAGGGAGGGAAGGAAGGAAGGAACGAAGGAAGGGAGGGAGGGAGGGAGGGAGGGAGGGAGGGAGGAAGGAAGGAAGGAAGGAAGGAAGGAAGGAAGGAAGGAAGGAAGGAAGGAAGGAAGGAAGGAAGGAAGGAAGGAAGGAGAGAGGAAGGGAGGGTGGACTGGCTTAAAATTGACTAATCTCCCACCGTACTTTGCAGCTTCGTTTCTTGATTTTTCCATTTCACTATCTTATTTTCAACTGTGTTAATCTTCAGTGTCCCTAATAGGTCATACCTATACCCATTTACTCCACCTTGAGATCTATTTGTATTCAAGGTTTATGCCTAACTACTCTTCATATATGAACTCCAATAGTTTGGGATCTTTATGCATATATCTGCACTAATATAATGTTCATTTCTTGGGAGCACTTATTTAAATTGGTATGTAATTATACTTCATTTATGTAATTGGTCCTGTTTTTCTGTAATTATTTTGGAAACCCTTGGAGAACAAGATCTAGTTTGTTGTCTTGTGATTAAAGTGACATAATATACATTCAACAAAAATATTTATGTCAATGAGGAAAATTATACTACAATTAACTCACACATAAAAGCAAAACCACATTTTAATTAAAAATTCATTTTTTAGTAGTGTTATCTAAAGTTACCAAAGGATTTCAAGTGCTACTGTAGTTTCAATGGCATGGTTAACATAACTGATTAAATGCCTTAGTCTAATCCATAGTCTAATCCACTAAATATTTGAACCAAGTTGTTGTGTAGTCACATTCCTTTTCAAACATGCCTTCTACTTTAAAGTTGACTTTTGAAGTAGTAGGCATATTATAGACAGAAAATTTGATGGTGGTAAAAACATGAATATTCTGAATCAGTATAAGTTTTACTTATTAGTAAATGTTTTAATTTATATGAAAGTTTGCGTACTTTAGTTCAGTATTTAATTTTTTTTATCATATATAAATGGAAGCCTGAGAGGAGCGACTCTTTGAGATGATGGAAAAATTAAATTAGGGTATTTTCTGGATCTCTCTATAATCTATTTAACAATACAAGGCTTATAGTATACCTTGTAATGTAGCTTTCATTTTATAGTGAAACTTTATTGTGCAATTTTCAATTTAACATGATGCTATGCATTGACTCAGGCACCAAAAAAACATTCATTTTTTGGCTGCATTATCATAATCTGCATTTAGGTAGCTAAGAAAAGAGGAAGTAGTAAAGACACACTCAGTGAATATACTATTTTTATTTCACTAAAAGAGACTACTCACAGGGCCAAGCTTGGATTCAACGTAGAGTGGAAAAGGTAGTCTATGGATGACACTGTTAAGGTATTATATGCTAGTTTTCTACCAAGTAAGTTCTGTGAAAAATGATATGATTCTCAACAAATCATATAATATTAAACATTAACAGAAGAATACTATAAATATAGTCATGGTCACGGTCACGGTCCTCCCGTTGTTCATCGATTTTGCTCTAGTGGGCCCAGTAAAGTCTCCATTAGAGACTTTGTTGTTACTATGTTTGGCATATCGAATACGTCACGGGGAGCTTGCCAGGCTTTGCCATGCAGGCGAGATACTCTCAGTAGCTTGCCAGGCTCTCCGAGAGGGACATAGGAATCGAACTCGGGTCAGCCATGTTGGCTGCGTGCAAGGCAATCACCCTACCCGCTGTGCTATCTCTCCAGCCCAAACACAGTAATATATAGTAAATATAGTAATATATAGTAAGCATAAACGTATAGTAAAAGTAAAATATTCTTGTTTAAAATAACATCTTAAAATTTATGATTTTTTTTCTAGAAAGCACGCTAATACTTTTGCTCTCAAAGTACAATTCTGATGGCTAATTTAAAAATATATCTTTTCTAGGGATGTAGTCCAAATATTTTCTTTAATTTTTAATTATAACTCTGAGTTAAAAATTCAAGGAATGATTATTTAACTGGGCATACATCTTTTACCTCATTCACATTTATTTTATAGTATAATTATCACCTTAAATTTTAGAATATTTTATATTTCATGATTTTAAAATTTTAATGCAATGTTTTTGATAATTTAAATCCAGATATTGAATCACATTCATCAAATGATAGATAAAATTGAATTTTAAGATACATTCAGTTCACTTTTTGGCATATCCATTTCTGAATCTTAAATTGATCATGATGTATTTCTCACTTCAGTTAAATGTAGCAAAATTTAAACGTAGAAATAAATGTGAAAGTTGCTAGAACATTGAAAGCACTTCATAACACTTGTCATTTACCTCTGTTTTTATATGCAGATAGTTTGGAATATATATACATATATTCATATGTACAGATGAATATTTACACACATAAACACAGGTAGACAGAACTAAAGTGTACTTGTGATTTTGTAGTGAAATATAGCATACTCTGAAGTAGATTAGAATATCTTATTTTTGTCTGCAAGATTCTTACTCGTTTGGTATCATCAACTGCTTAGATGTACTGCATCCAATGATCTCTCATGTACTGCATACTTCTATTATTTTATGAGAAAAGTTAAATCATAACTATAGGTACTTGCATGTTACACACAATGTTGAACTCACCTTTCTAGACTGAACTTCCATTTCTCTACTAGACTTCCAATTATTTTCAACATTGATCCTGAGCCTCTGTTTATGGCTATCCCTGCAATTCTTAACCACTTTCTTCTATTGCTCTACTTGCTGACTTGTCCTCTACCTGTTGTTAGGAACTGAAATTATTTTAGGCTGTGGTCCTCAATATTGCTCTCATTGGGCTTTTCAGAAGAGTGTCGTGAAAGCACTACACAAAATTCCACGTTTATTTACCCAGCTAGAAACAGGATACAATAGTAAGCAGAATGTAGCAAGATTGACTTCTCAACCAAGGGCTTATAATGTTAGTATGAGTAAATCTTTTAATTTCTCACACTTTGGCTAAAACAATTACCTCAGTATTCACTCCAAGATAGAGAGATATTAAGATAAATGAGATAATATATGTAAACTGTTTCTGAAGAAAAACCAAACAGGTATATAAGAGTACATCGCATTCCCTTCTTGCCTTTAGGAATGAGTCATTCTAATAAGCTTTATTATATGTCAATGTGACTATTTCACTTTTACACACTGCTAAAAAACCTAGAAAAACTGATTTTTCAGCATGCTATAATAATAACGTTTTAAAAAATCATTATCTGACTAAAAAGTGTAAATAAAAGTAATGATAATCATGAATATTCAGATTCTTTACATTTTAAATCCCCAGTTTGATAGAAGTGCTTTATATTGTTAGGCAAATCACACTTCAGGCATGTTCAGGGTTCTGTGTCTCCAATATCTGATCAATTTAGTGCTGGTTTCATGAATAATAAGAAAATTGCTATAAAGCACACATTTTATGGCAATACTAAATAATAAAAGATTTCTTGTATTCTACCAATTTTCAGGAAGACTTCTTTCTTTCATCACTTAGATATAACTGTCATTTTTTATTCTTGTCCTGAATTCATAGCATCTTTTACTAGTTTGTATCTATATTGAAACAGCCAAAGATAGAAAGCATGTATCAGTAATCTATACAATGAGGAGGATGAAAATATTTGAAATCTTCTAGGTTCTGTAGGACCTGACAATACCTTCTAAAAGTAGTCTCTGTATCCAAATAAATTGTAAACAATCAGATACCAAGTTGAGTGAAGCCAAATACCTTAACTTGACAATGCTGAGTCATCTTGCTGAGGGGCCTATTTGATTTATCCTTAGCATTTAACTCTTTTGTGAAAAATAAACAATAATATGCTACTCGTAGAAGGTCACCATCTGTCCTTTAAATTGCGCTTGTCACACTTAAGGTGTGTAAAAGTCCCAGTATGATTTTGGTGCTAACCACTCTTTTCGTATCAACTTAAGTTACCAGAAGCTATATTCTTCAACATTACCACACTGCTCTAAAACATAATTTCTTGCAATGAAATAGAATATCCTATAAATCTTTGGGGAAAAATTATCGCTATAATTAAAATTGAGACCAGGGCAATATTACATCAGGTAGGGCATTTGTCTTGCACATGGCCAATGTGAGTTTGATCTCTGGTACCGCATACAATTCTGCAAGCACAGCCAGGTGTGATCCTTGAGCACAGAGACCGGAGTAACACCTGAGCACTGCTGATTGTGGTCCCCCCAAAAATTATATGTGCGTGTGCATGTACATACACACACACACACACACACATATAATATATATATATATATATATATATATATATATATTATGTGTGTGATTATCTGTAACACATTTCTGGCATTATGAAAAATAGTCTGTTATTAAGTAAATGCGTTAAAAATATTAATGATCTTATATGTGTATGTAGTAGTCTGTGTATTATTGTATATCTTTACATGATAACTAATAGACTTTAGGGGGTTTATTTTTTTGGAGTCCACAACTGGCAGTACTCAGGGCCAGTTCTAGCCATGCACAGGAGTCCTCTAGAAGGTGCAAAGGATAAAAACCAGGCCTCCCATGTATTAAACATGCACTCCTGTCCTTTGAGCTATCCTCTCGACCCTATCATTTTTCTTATAGTTGATTTTTAAACTGACAAGATTTGTACATAAAAGTGGCTATAATCCAGACTCTATCAATTAAAACATTTTGAAACATCTTAATGAGAATGGAGGGGGGGAAGAATGTTTTACTTGGTAAGTTATACATATTCTTGGACCAGGAAAAGTATATAATATTTATGAGAAAATTTTGGAAAACTGAGTATTTTTAATTTTCAAGAAATAGTTGGCTAATCTCCTAAAAAGGCTAAAGTTTAAAAGCTAATGAAATGTGTTATAGTAAGAATAATAAACCTGACAGGAGCTGGAAAATAGGAGTAGAGACTTATAGTAAAATAAAATGTGCTACTCTTGGATTTCTCTTGAATCTTTTGCTTCAGTTCTATGCTAGCTTTTAAAATATATCATTAAATGTTTTTTCTTTGACACTTTAGTTTTCAGGCAGTGCTAAATCTGAATATAACATTCATTTGTTTAGAAATGTAATTTCATTTTCCATAATTACCTTCATAACTGCTATTACAGTAGAGCTTTGTTAATTCACACTAATGACAGGGAGACAATTGCTGAATTTTGCAAATTACTAATTCTATGAGCAAATATAATAAAAGTCATGGATATTTCATCTCAGAAAATACTTTATTCATTTATTTTGACAATTTTAGTTTAGCTCTTAATTCTTCTGATTGGTAATTCTAGGACTAGTCAATATCCTAATGCATTTTCTATAAAATTTAGGTATGCACAAGACATATTTTCTTTCCAAAATATTATTGCATGGGTTAACTAGCTTAGATATCAAATTATCCTAAGGAATAATTAATATGGCTCACTTTCTTGGAAGTGTATTCAACATTAGTATGATAAAGCTATTGTATGTAGCAGTTGTCTTTGAAGGCTGCACATTGCTGTGTGATTTGGAGCTTGTATTTCATTTTTGCATGTTTAACTATCTTCATTTATCACTGAATCCCTTCTTTCATTTTTCTGAATTAGTGTTGAATTATCTTAAACCTTTAGCTACATTTTTGGCTAATTGATTTCTATCTTAGTTAGTGTTGACACTACTTTTAGATTTGGGTAGGGTAAATTAATTCTCAGAGTCTCAACTACCTATTAATTCCTTTTCCACATATTTTCTTGCTATCCTGTATGAATTCAAGTTATCAATCACTTGAAAATTTCAAAATATTTTTTATAAACTATAATTTGGAGAAATTTTTAGAAATTTAGACATTTAAAAACCAATCTAGAACTGAGTTATAAAATGAAGTGAGGATGGGACTTTAACCCCTTTAAGTTTATGAAATTTTAACTTATTTCTATAATTCTTGTATTACTTTCCAAGAATGTTCTTATTTTATTTCAGGTAATTAGATTATATTACAAAAGCTATGACTTGGGCTGGCGAGATAGCATAACAGATAAAGTGTTTGCCTTGCACATGGCCAGTTCGATTCCCAGCATCCCATATGGTTCACTGAGCACCGCCAGGAGTAATTCCTGAGTGCAGAGCCAGGAGTAACCTCTGTGCATCGCCAGGTGTGACCCAAAAAGCAAAAAAAGAAGAAAGAAAGTGATGACTTAAGTCAGTGTAATGAAGCCTGGCATAAGGGAAATAAATTCAAACTCCCTGTTAATAATTCTGAAGGCACAATTTGAGTATCTGGCAGAGTTCATACCTTTGTAGGGTTTAACTTGACTCACAAATCTCTCTATACCTTTCCTATAGTTCTCCAACATTAACTTTATACTCTTGTTTACTCACTAAAGCAAGCAAACACCATGTGCTTTATGTAAGCCATTTATTTATTCATTAGTAATTTGCTAAATTAATGAGCTCAAAAAGAAATCCAATAATAAATGCTCTGTTGACCCATACTACCTCAGGGAGACTAATAAGATTTCTACATTTGTATCTATTCACAAAATATTATTAAATTATCTATTAGAAATATTTTAGCATTCAAGTGTTAAAAATATTTTCTGAAGCGTAATTGTGTTATAATTTTCATGCTTTGACTGGACATTTTTGCTTTTCTTTTTCCTCTTTTCCTCACCTTAACAAAATCCTGAGATTTTGTAAAATTTCTAATGTGCTCCTCATCGGGAAATGGAGTTTGTTATGTTCGATTCTGACCCAATGTATTGAATCACACTCCTTACTGTGCTTACACATGAGTGTAATGTACACGTCTTTTATAAATTTCATGAACAATTAACTAGATGTTGCTCTCTGATTCTGATTTCATTTGGAATTCAACTAGTCAAAACTGATTGCACATTTGACAAAGGAAACACAATGTAGAGGAAGACATGGAACTCAAATCCAAAGATGACTCAACTGTGAAATTTATGTGACCTTAAATAAAGTAAAGTAATTCCACTAAATTCCTTAGGTAAAGTAATTCCACTAAACTCACCTGATATTTTTTTCTTCATATGCAGAAAAATGATCTACTTGAAGATGAAATAAAATGTAACCGTGTAATGTCTACCTTAGAATTAACTTCCAAAAAATTTTTTTTCTATTCTAATTACACCTAAAAAGAATTCCAAGTACAGAGTTTAGTATCACATGCATCCCTACAGACTATTTTATTTGTTTGAGAAATTTGACTGAAAGAGCTTCATATTTTGTTCACTCATTTTTTTCATATCACATGTCTAGCAAGATAATAAAATAATCAGAAATAGAAAATCTATAGGGGGAAATGTTTATTTCTTAAGTATAAAATAGGATGTTTCTCTATGGTGGAAAAGTGAACCCAAACATAATTTTTCTGCTTATTTTTAAAGTGTCATGATATAAATGTTGGACACTTCTTTTTTACAAAGTGGAGATTATTATTTCTTTCAATCTTCCAATATTTTCTGACATTTAATAAACTGTCAAAAATGCAACCAACAAAACTCAAAATAATAAAGAATTTATTTAAAGATGAAAGTAATGACTTTGCTATAGCTGAGAGCTCATAAAATATTTGACTTTAATTCATTAATAATAACAATGTATCATTTTAACTTTCCTAACCAATAGAGCTCGTGATATTATAATAAAGTATATCAGACTCATTGAGTAATTATGATAGCAGTTTATCAGATCTGTACAATGTGCTGGCTGAGGAATCACATCAATATATTTACCCTAATGTATATTGTTACACAGTATATAATAAATTTTCTGTTTTATAGTCTTCTGGGAACTCAGGGAAATGATTCAATTAGCAGGAACACGTGAATGGAGGGAAATTAAATCAACTTTAATAAAAACATCTATAAAACATATTGCAAGTGAAGTATCGTGGTCATTAGGGGCCTTGTTCCTGGAAATCAATAAAACATTTCAAGGGTTATATTTTTATAACTTCTTGCATGCTAGTTGGATTCTGTTCAAGGGCATCCCTAAAACTGCCAAACACCTGAGGATTTCTGACTTTAGGGACACCTAAAATTAATGACGTTTCTGGATTTGCCTTCGTTAATGCTATGCATGGAGCTGAGCCAGGAAATTTCACAGCACTTGGCATTTAACATAGGTTTGGTAGAAAATGCATGCATTGAAGGATAATTTGGGAAACCTGTTTTCCCTAAGTACTCTCCGTGAGTTTTTGCCCATTTATATTTAATTCAGATCCTGCTCTTCATTTAATATTGTGGAAGATTCACTGTCATTCCGTTGTTCTTCGATTTACTCAAGCGGGCACTAGTAATGTCTTCATTCGTCCCAGCACTGAGATTTTAGCAGATTTTGATTAGTTGAATTCCAAACTAAATCAGAATCAGAGAGCAACGTCTAGTTAATTGTTCATGAAATTCTCCCCTTACTCGTCTTTCCCAACATATTGGAAGCTCTTTTAGGGTCAGAGGAATGAGACCCGTTACTATTACTGTTTTTGGCATATCAAATATGCCATGGCTAACTTGCCAGGCTCTGCTGTGTGGGCAAGATACTCTCGGTAGCATGCTGGTCTCTCTGTTTTATATATATATATAAGAAGAGCCCGGCAAGCTACCTAGAGTATCTTGCCTGCACGGCAGAGCCTGGCAAGCTACCCATGACGTATTCGATATGCCAAACACAGTAACAACAAGTGTCATGATGGAGATGTTACTGGGCCCACTCGAGCAAATCGATGAACAGCGGGAGGAAGACCGTGATATATAATATGTATTATATATATATATTATATATATAATCATGCATATATATATTTATCTATCAAATGTGGTGTGGTGATTATGGAAAATGGGCAAGAAGTGTCTTATGGTGTGTCCAGGAATATGTTCACTCATATGTGAGGCTCGGCCTGAGTGTTTGGAAAGTGGCCTGGAGCATGACAGCAGTTGGGTAGTGGAGGTCGGCGGCCAGGGCTGGGTCCCTTGGGACAGGGAGGGCGCTCACCAGCCCCCCTCTTGGGCACCCTGAGTGAAAACAGCCTGGCGTGGAGTCCCTGTGGAAGATTACATGGTATTATATGGTCTCATGCTTATATTTACTTTTTTCTCAGCTTCTCTAAAATAATCATGCATATTAATTGATAATAATAAGTAAATACATGAACATTCTGTATAAAGTCAAAATATACAAAAACAATATTTTCCATGACAGCTTCTCCACTTCCCCCATTTCTTTTTTTTTTTAAATAATTATCACTGTCTCATGTAATTCCTGCTTATGGCTTTTTCGCGTGAATTATAGAACACATTAGTTAACTTCAAAAGCAATAGCATAATTTTCTCTGCCACCACATATGTCTTCTACATATATGTGATCATATTTTACTTGTATTATTCTGATATTTTTTCACCTTAATGATATATAACAATTTTCATGAAAGATCCATATTGTTTCCTAGGGAAAACACTATAATTTATTTGACAGCTATTTTTTTTCAATGACAGATATTGAAGCCAGGACCTCACACAGACCAGGAATGCACTCTACCACTGACTCAAATCCTCAGCTTAACCACTTTTCTTGGTGAATGCTCTTTTCTCCCAAATTTTACACTAATTGCCTATAACTCCCTAGTATATTTGTAGGTCATTCTTTTAGCTTTACGTATTTTTTTAACCTGGACATTTGCAGCGCAGTAAAATTGTGCTATTATGTTGGATCATTAATTTATAATCCAGGTAAAATTTCATTTTTCTTTTCAAAATCCTTTTTTAAAATTCTCTTTTTCTGGTGCTAGGGATTGAAATTAGAACTACGTACATGCAAAATTAGTACTCTACTCTGAGTAACATACCTGACCTTGTATTATTTTCCTATTTCAGCAGGCTCTCCCCACCCAATTCTCCAGGCTATGAACTACCGTTATTGAAGGTTCTTCAAGGCTATTCAGTAATATTAGGAATTATGTCATATCCCTGTGTGAGCTGAATTTGCTGTTCCTTAACTCTTAAGAATTTTGTAATCAATTAGTTCCTATCTGTTTAGTGTTCAGAAATGTACAGTTCCCACCTCACCAACACTGACAAAAATTTAGAAGAAATTGACTAATCCATTAGAGAGAAATCATAAAATTCTCCATAGACTTACTTTTACTCTTTTTCTGTTCTAAGGGGATTTTTTGAGAAGAGGCTTTCAACCATCTTAAAGGAGTCTCTTGCACCGTCTTCATGATCATGCAATTTTTGCAAGCTAAAAATGTTTTTGAAAGGTTTTAGGCAAATTTAATGGCCTAATTCAGGGTACCACCTGTCCCTAAAGCACTTGGTATTCTGTCTGGCAAAATTCACTCTTCTATGTGCATTTCTATTGTTCTCTACCAAATGTCTACTTTATATTTATTGTACACTGCATTGTTTTATTATTATATGCATATCTTTCTCTCACATTTATTTTTTAGTTAATTAAATCCAAACAGTGACCAGTCCAACATTGTGTTAACAGTCAGACTAACAGAAAATCCGGGTACGTATCTATTAAATGGATGAATGCTAATTTATAGACAGTTTAGGTGACCAGGGACATTTATCCATATTATTTGTACACAAAGAGTTGCTGTGACCTATTGTGGAAAGTGGTAAGATAAGCACATTCTTGAGTGTAACAGGAGTTTTTGTTATTGTACTGCACAAAGAAGTATCACAATAATTCAGATAGACTTACTCTTTCTTTATGATTTTATTATTTTTCTGCTGCAAAGACAAACATTGTTCCAATACTCTCAGACCCGCAGGGAAGGAAGAATGATTTTCGCAGTAGTTTATACAAACACTGCTCTTTAAATTGGATCAGGAATGCTTCTTTAAAAGTGACAGAAGTCATAGAATTTAAACTCCCAATTTCAGTATAAGATTAAGTTTTCAGTTGCTCCTTGCTGGGGAGAGTGATTTATAGCTTAGAATAGAAGAATCATGTTACATATGTAAAAAAGATTTTCTTTTCTAAATCAGTTTTTAAAGGGATCATTATATAAAATAAAAGTTGACATCTTAGAAGTTGAATTAGCAATAACCTTTTTTTTATTTTGGAAGTGTTGGTTCAGTATAATTAAGTGTGCTATTTGGACCAACTTTAACCCCTGGTCATGTATGATACCTCTAGGTCAGTTACCTGGGTACAGTGGAGGGAAGTTGAGGGCACTTTAGGGGTGGTTAAATGAAGTAACTTTACAAATCAACACCATAAACATTAACACTGCACATTATATAGCCATGTTACCAGAAATTATACTGAAATTCTGAAGAACCTAATAGTTACTTGTATACCTCTGTTCATTGCAGCAGTATTAATGGTAGCCATGATATAGAAACAACAAAAGTGCCCAACAACAGAGGATAAAGAAGCCATGGTTTGGAGTCTCTGGGCTGATCTCATGGTGCAGGAGTAGAAGGCTTAGCATGAAGGAGCCCTGGCTTCACCCCAACACTCCTAAAGCCCTTGTACCCTGAAAGCTGTTCTCAGATTGCTTTGGGGCACAAGAAAAACAGAAATTTATAAGATTTGGGCAAATCTCCAAATTGATAAACTTGTTTATAAACCACTGAAAGTGTTTACTTCATTATTTTTTCTTAATTATTGATTTATATAGCATTTACTTTATAAAGGAAAGATATTTTACGTTGTCTCCTAAAAACAATATTTGTACAAGTTTTCTATTGGGGGGCTTATTTTTGTTTTTTGTTGTTGTTTTTTCTGCCTTAGACACTTGTTGCTTTCATAGCCAACAAACTACCCTGAGATAGTATGCCGCAAGTGTGTGAAGTGAACACTTTCCTGCAAGCCTGTTCTGCCATTTTGAAACTTGAGTCCAAGCAAAGAAATGTTCTGTTTCCTTTAATGGCCAGTCTCGCTAAGGTTTCCACAATGCCAGGTATACTAAAATTTGGGATTAGACAGTATCCGAGTTTGAGCTTAAGTAAAGGTGTCCTTCTTATAGCTTATTCAGCAGTGATACTGAGTATTTGAATTATTGGAATGTAAAAGATGCCAGGATTTTGAGATATACATGGGCCACTTCACCCTCACCCTATTCTTCCCTTCTAGAAAGCTTTTCATGGCAGTCCTCCAGCTGCTTTTTTTTTCCAGTAGAATTCGAAGTGCTCTATTACCTTGGCTAAATTTCAACTGTGTCAGTAAAATCCCAAAGAGCAAATTAAGCTAGCAGCAAAAGTGCCTTTCCTAAATAAATATGCTGCTAACCCCCAAATATAAGGAGAGATACCCTACAGTTGAGATTATTTTATAGTTAGTTTTAATACACTAAGCCATTTTCTTGTGCATAGACTCTGTTGTTTAACTCGGATTGGTACTGTTCAAATTAGTTCATATCTCATTGAACTGAGCACAGTTTCTGGCAAAATTTGAACTTCTACGTTAACCAATCTAAAATATCAGAACCTAACTTTGAAAAGGAGGCTACTTGAAATCCTCTGAGAAGGAATCGGTACTACAAATCTGTTTCTTCCTCTTCTGAAACGAATTGTGCAAAGCATATGAATTCTGATTAATTCTATTCTCCACCAATTTTTGTTTTTCTGAAGCAGGACTGCCTTCAATTTTGAAAATATCATCCATTAAAGACTGTGTATTCTACTCCTTCTCAATGATAAATCCATGAGGTTTTCCATATAAATTTCCATCATCAGTCATCTCTTCTGATGAACTTACTTAGCAGACCATCTTTTGTTAGTCATTCCCAGAGTCTGCTGAAGTCTTTCAATATCAGTCATTAGTGGCAACATCTTTAAAATCTCCCTTTCCTGTTTCTGAGGACTGTCCACCACCTATTATTTCTCCACCTCATTAGCCCAGTTTCAAACATTCTTCAATCCTGCAGGTTCCTACAGTGCATTAACACTACGAGGATTTTACTACCCGTGACCTCCCCTTAACCTTATCCACTGCCCTTTACACAGCCCAGATTGCATGATTCACTGTCATAATTGTTCTTCCCTTGCATACTCCTTCATGTTCTTTTCCTATATTTTTTCTTATCAAACATACCTGTCAAACCTCACTTTGGTTAAATCTGGCTCTCCTCCTACTATCAACCTACATCTGAGAAGCTGAACATGGTTGGAGAAAATGAAGTGTTGTAGTGATTGATGTTAATTTTTTTTTTATCATAGATTTCTGACTCAACACAACCTAGATATCCTACTACATCTCTAGTCAATTCATGTTCCCACACTCCGAAATAACTATTTGACACTGCTCTCCTCTAAGCTCACGTGTCTTCTACCCCTTTCTTACTCTCAGTTGATTTTACCTTGATTTTTGTTTCCCTTATAAGCAAGTAAATGATAGCTTTCTAATTCTTTTACCACCAGATCGACCAACCTGCCTTCACTTTTATCTGCACATTTCTCATTGCATCTATTCAGTGAATAAACTGATTTTATTTAAATTCAACACTGGCTATCCCTTCCTCATGACTCAGAGTCCTTGCTCTTGTAATTTAGTCTGTCTTTCTCTTGTATTTATTGATTATTCTCTTGACATAGCATAAAGAATTTTCTGTGGTACTTGCACCTTCAGGGTGGGAAAACGGCCTTGTTAAATACACCTCTCCAGCTGCTGCCCTATATAGATAAAATCCTTATGAGATTTTTGTAGTTTTTTAAAATACGTAATCAAGATTTTATAACCACTCTCCTTCAAACTGTCTTTACTGTTTCACCAGCATCATCAACTCTGCTTACTCAGTAGTTATTTCTCAGGTTTCATTTGTTTTATAGTTTCTTTTGACAAAGTTCGCTACTGTCTCCTTCCTTTTACTAAAATTATTTTCTGCTCAGTTGGCAACACTTTCCTGATTTTCACTGTATTTTATTACATATTTTATTTGTCTCAGTTTTTGCTTGTTCAGCACTTCACTTGGTGGTGCTCTTGGTTCAATGCTCAAAGGTCACTTCATGGGATACTTTGGGGACCATGTGCAGTACTGGGGATATTTCTAGGCCTCTCATATGCAAAGCATGTACTCCTGCCCTTTGAATTATATCAACCTGACCCTCGTCTCATTCTCTTTCCAGGAATTACTAGAGACCTACAAGTTACCTGATCTTAGATCCCATCTCTCGTTCATCTGTTGTTTACTCTCTCAGGGATCTTGCTCAGTATTATGACTAAATAGTGTACAGACTCTCATATCTCAAATTTTAATTATCCTCTGAGTTACACTTAGGTGTCCAGAGAACATACAAGAAAGGATAATTAATGTAGGAGGTACATACAATTGTTTTGTTTTTATTTTTTCTTATACCATAAATCAATCAAAGTAAATGACAATTCTTACTACACCCATACAGTAATTAGACTAATGTCTATTAATTCTGAACTTACCCATGATTTAAATGCAGTGTTATTGTTTCTTTTAAATTAAAATCCATATACCCTCCTTCAAAATATCACATAACAAAATCTGTAAACATGGTTACAAATAAAGTCACATTTAAGCAAATTTTTGTTAAAAGTATGGACAATAACAATAAGCTATAAAAACATAAATTTGAGCTAAGTGGTTATTTTTAACATCCTTATAAAACATAACATTAAATTGTCATTATAGTTCTAAAACCCTGAATTTTTTAATATTATATCACAAAGTTAGTGTGACATAATTTGGGAAACTCATGGTTAGTGCTAAAAACAGACGGTAAAAGTGCGTACTAGCTAAATGAAATGCATTCTTCTGAAATAACTGCAGAACCAAACATAATCAGGACTATTCAAATCTAGTAGGAGAACAAAGTGGTAAAGAGCATAAATAAAAGGAAAAATATAATATATGATGCATGTCTTAATTTAATATCAAATACTAAAGTAAATTAAGGGAATAATCTCCCTTTTAATTTTTCAATTTATCCATTTTATTATTTAGGTTTTATTTTATTTTATTATTTTATTAGCACTGTAGCACTGTCCTCTCATTGTTCATTGATTTGCTCGAGCGGGTTCAGTAACATCTCCATTGTGAGACTTCTTGTTATTGTGTTTGGCGTATCAAATACATCACGGGTAGCTTGCCAGACTTTGCCGTATGGGCAAGTTACTCTCGGTAGCTTGCTGGGCTCTCCAAGAGGGGCAGAGAAATCGAACCCGGCTTGGCCAGGGCTGGCTGCACCCAAGACAAATGCCCTACTGCTGTGCTATTATTTAGGTTTGCAAATCATACATAAATTTACTAACTTTATGAAAATAACCTAAGGAGAAAGTTATTTTGATGTTCATTTTCTAAAACATAAGCCCAGAAAGATAGGGTCCTGACTGATATCAATAATCCCTGTCAACTAGAGGAATTTGGAAGGCAAAAGTCAGATACTCTACAATAGCTTAAAAAAACACCAGTTTTAAAACTGTACAGCTCTTATATGAGTCATCTGAGACCAAAAATGCTAAAGTAATTTTTAACAGTCATAACAATGAAAAAGAGTTCACGGGGCAATTAAAAATGAAGATTTAGAATAAATTACATGCAATGGCACAGAACACACTTGAATAGAAGGACAGAAAGTAAACGTTTCCTATAGTTTTATGGTGGCAAATTGACAAATGATTTGTCTGCTGTATATTTCTCTGAATAAAATATTTGAGTTATTCCAAAGACAGCAAGTGTTAATATCAGTATGTTATTTTAATATTCCTCTGATCAGTTTTTACAAAGTAAACTCAAAGATTTCACCTTGAATTCTTATAGTTTCCAAAATTCATTGCATTGCTTAGTTTTCTAATCACTCCATTTTTTTCTTGTCATTATGTTCGCAAAGTCTAATGACATGAAAAAAGAAACAGTGAATAATTTGCATTTTAGCTCAGAGCTCTAACTTCAAAGGTCCTAGGTGAATTTTGGTATTCCTTTAGTGGTAGATCTGCGAACCTACATAAATCTATAACGAAAGTTTATTTGAATCTATTTAAACTATATATAGGCATATATACATATATAGTTTAACTACATAGATATATGTAGTATTTATATATAAGTATGTGTATTTGTGTATTATATACACATACACACATGTATATGTATGTATTCATCTGACACTGACACTGTCACTGTCTTCCCGTTGTTCATCGATTTGCTCAAGCGGGCCCAGGAACGTCCCCATTGTGAGACTTCTTGTTACTGTGTTTGGCATATCAAATACATCACAGGGAGCTTGCCAGGATGTGCCGTGCAGGTGAGATACTCTCAGTAGCTTGCCAGTCTCTCCGAGAGGGGCTGAGGAATCGAACCTGGGTCAGCCAAGCACTAAACATGGTATATTGAGGTCAGAGAGATGGCTCACTGGACTATATATTTGTAAAGCATAGTTGCAAGTATGCCCCACCCCACCCTCAGAGCTATAAAAGTGGAAAAGCAAATAAAAATTCCCCAATTCCTTATTGTACTAGGTCATTCATCACTTGATCACTTGACATCCTGTTACTCATCAATTTGCTCAAGCAGGCACCAGTAACGTCTCCATTCATCCCTGTCACATGCAAGTGTAGCCCAAAGGTGTCTGCTCGCTCCAGGAACATGAAGATCCTCAAACCAATCATTCAGGGTCTTGATGAAGAAGTCTGACCATCTCATAGGTGGGCGGCCACGCCATCTTTTGATGTCCTGTGGAATCCATTCGGTAACGGTTCTAGTCCAGTGGTCAATTCCAAATCGCACTGCGTGTCCAGCCCATCTGATTTTTGATGTCTTGGCAAAAGAGACAGCGGCCCTGATTCTCTATCGTCGATGAAGGTCAGAACTCCGGATTCCTTCTCTCACTTGAGTGAAGTGTGATACTCCAAGCATAGGTCTTTCAATTCCTCTTTGGGAGACCTGGATAGTGTTCTCATCCTGTTTTCGTAGGGCCCAGGTCTCTGAGGCATATGTTAATGCAGGAAGAAGAGTCAAAGAGATGTGCCTGGAGACAGAGGTTCTTCTTCCTCTTAGCTATTTCTTTGATGTTCTTGAAGGCGTTCCAAGCCGCTCTTTTCTTCCTGTGCATCTCAGGTGCCAGGTCATTTGTCATGTTGAGTTATCGACCTAGGTACACATAACTGTTGCGTTCTGAGATGTTTGTTTCATTGAGAGCGAATGGAATGTCAGGAATGAGTCCGTTTCTCATAAACATTGTCTTCTTCAATACATCAGTATCTTTCGTGAGCTGTATTATGGATTCACTATCAGGATCTCACCCTTCTACAAGAAAGTGATCATCGATGTCAAGATCAGTAGCGTGATACCATTTCATCTAAACTCTTCAGTGTCACCCTCAAGAAAGTCATGCGACGACTGGAATGGGAAGGGATGGGAGTGAAGATAAACGTTCAGAAACTACACCACCTCTACTTCGCTGATGACATCTTTCTAATAACACCAAACATTTGCCAAGCAGCACAAATGCTGGCCCACTTTGACCGTGAGTGTGGAAAGGTCGAACTACAGCTGAATATCATGAAGTTCATTCATAGTTTCAAGATTTTTAAAACAAAAAATATTCACTTTGACATTACATAATATTAGAAAATTAGTATTATAATTATCTCTTTTATGAGTCTCCTAGAAAACACATATAAACTTGTATAAACATTCTCTAACTCATGGACATGAAGCCTACTTTCCACTTTTATAAGTAGACTCTACTGACATGCTTCCTAAGAGTAGAATATAATGATGAAACATGCTGATTAACTTTATAGTGAAACACTACCCAAGTCGTGTGAGCAAGGATACCATCATCAGTATATGTTCTTGTGATGTGGCAATATGCGATGTGGAAAGAGTAGCACTCTTCCTCTGAAGTTTTCCTCCCCAAAACCCTAACCATAGTTTATCTGCAAGAAAAACAACTAACCCCATTTGACTACACTACCAATTAATGTACCTCAAAATCCACCAGGCAAATAAATCTGAGCCAATGCCCTAATCCAGAGGATCTTGAATTACATAATGGCTAAATGTAATATAGAACCTTAATGGGATTCTAATACCAAAAATTGACCTTAGGTAAAACTAATTAAACTAATTTTTGTTAATATCAATATGCTGATATTGGTTTATTCATTATAACAATATTTTATATAATATTAAGGATAGTTGAATCTGAGAAAAAGGTATATAGGAGCTCTACTGTATTTGCAACTTTTCATAAAGTCAAAATCTATTCTAAAATAGAAATATTAGGTTTAAAATTGACTCATGCTGTCAACTATAAAATATGATTTTATGTTTATAGGAAATAATCCACATGGTACATCTAATAGAATGATAAAATAAATAATTTTCATCCTTGATATGCAATATTCTTTAAGTAGGAAGTGTGCTGGTTAAAGAAGAATATATTCTAGAAAGTCATTCTATCATCCCAGCAAGATTGTGTTTTATGTATAGTCTTTGGTTTTAAAGAGTTGTAACTGCTACAAATACAGTTGAAATACATGTCTCAATAAATAAGAAGGAAAGTGGATGAATCCCAATAAAACCTTACTATTATAGTAATCTTCTGGAGAATTATAGGCTGTTCTATAGCCTGTGGATGTCTTCTTTCTGCTGTAACTAAAGCCTGACTTACTTCTGTCTTTATTCCCTTCCACAAATAGTAATATAAACTCATTCTGTGTGCTTTTCTCATCTGACATATATAGTTTAACTATGCAAGCTGCAAGTTTACTTCTGCTGATGTGTATGCTTTTACTTTCTGTTCCTTTTTTTCCATGCTAAGGTTCAAACCCAGGGCCAAATAAATCCCTCAGCCACATCCCTAGCTCTGATGTGTACAATTTTAATTAAAACTTATTTAATATTGTTTTCCTATCTAATACTAAATTATAATTCCTGGTTTCTCTGGAGGAAATAAAACTGTTGTACTACATCTTATAAAGCTTTGTTTATATTTTGTGTAACTTTTATATGAGAACATGTTATTTATTACTAATTTATTTTCCACCTTGAAGGTAACATTGAGTTCACATGTTGTGAAAAATTCACTCTTCAAAGGAACAAACTGAGGCAGACAGAGATAAATAATTTACATTGGAGTATGTACCTAATTGTAAAGCAGATGTTAGAAAGAATATCGATGTCTATTGCTCTAATAAACTTCTCACTATGTTGTCTTCACAGCTATAATTTCACTAATGTTTTTCTCTAGTTCTTGTCACTTTCAACAAAACACTTTGATACTATTTTTCCCAAAGGAAAAATTCTAAAATGGTACTGTGACATTTGTGGATAACAATCGAAAATAAATGACTGTACTAGGTTCAGTGGGACGAAGGGAATCTAGCTGAAGCCCATGATCCTTAGAGGACCCTTCAGCATGACTGAATTATTATATTGTGTGGAGATGAGGTTAGGTGGGCCAGCCAAAAGATAATATAAAAAATATAGCTGTTCTCTTTTATTCATTATGTTCTAGGAGCTCTAAGATAATGTAGCTAACTGATTAAGCTAGCCACTTAGCTAAATCATTTTGAATGATATATATTAATTATAATTGATCAAATGTCATAAGTTTATATTTTATTGATAGAAGAAGCCATATATAGTGTGCATTATAGGCTAGGACAAGAAGGAAGGACTACTAGAAATATATCAAATAGATTCTCCGTTGGTAGATATTACAGTTAAGTGTCCATACATATAGTTTCTCATAATTGTTTTTTTTTTTGCCACATCTTTAGTATTTACTCTGGATTTCAGGTACATCTGTAGCAGCAATCTGGATTTAATTACCCCATATCTACAAACTTTTAGTGCCAATGTAACTTCTGAAGATAACTTAGGGTTTTTGATCAGTTTGCTGATTTCTGGCAGGGACGCTGTTGCTGACGATACAGTTGATACAAAAGTGGAGTGTTAACTCTGAGATTGACGTGGAATATTTAGTACAGTAATACAGAACCTGGAAAGAAGAATGGAAAACAAAGCTTTCAGAGGCAATGTCTGGCATGCCCCATGTAAGTCCTGAAAACATGGCTATCATCACTCAACGTGGTGACAGACACACATTGGAAATAAGAAAATGTGGGGACTTGCTTCTCTCCTGAAGAAAACTTTCCTGTACAAGAAAAGCAAATATCCAACATGGAGAGATGAAAAATTAGAAAATGAAATAGATATGGAATTAAGTGAAATAAGATGCTCTTGTTAAATGTTTCACGAAATAGGCAAAACGAGTATTTATGTGAGGGCTAGAGAGATAGTTACAGCAGGTAAGGAAATTACCCTGCACATAGCTGACTTGGTTCCCCAAGCCTGTCAGGAGTGATCCCTGAGCAAAGAACCAGGAATATGTGCTGAGTACAGCTCATTGTGGCTCCAAAACAAATAAAAAGTCAAATATTATTACTTTTGCCTTATAATGCAACATTGTTGACATTTCTCTAAGTCTAATTTCATGAATTCTTATTTTTATATATAATGTATTATTCTTGATTGATCAACATATTTATTATGTATTTTTCTTGTATGCTTTAACTTTCCTGTCATAACGTAATTGTGTTACTTAAACATTCTCCAAGTGGTTCAAATATTCTTTAGGTGGTCTATAATTTTTGGTAGACCTTGTTGATAGACATGCTTTGACTGCGTTTTAAAAACACCAAAATTCAGGAATGAAATTGCAATTTTTATTAATTAAAGCCACATAAATTTGGAAGCTGCCAAAGTCTTAGATAAGCATTCATGTATGGGATAATGCTCAAAATTTGCACACTTATTAACAAGTCAACTTCAAAAGAAGTTTTATTCCATCCAGCTGCATAATGAGTGGTAGCTTTATCCAAAGAGGTATTTTTCAACCACTGAGGCAGATATAACCATCAGCATCATAATGCACTCAATAAAAATAATATGTTGAATTTATTGGCTGATTTCCTTGGACAGAATTTTTATTTGACTCAAAAAAGGGAATGATTTCTTTTATTGATCAATGACTGAACTGCCCGGTGCCTATCCAGGTAGCTCAAAAACACTTTATAATTTAAAAGTTGTGTTTTGATTGTTTAAAATTGACCCATTTTTTTCTTTGTAACATTTACTCAGTTCATTAGATTCTATTTTATTTCAAGTATAATGTAAATTACTGCTAAAATATTAAATCTGGAGTCTCAATTTCTGTCCCTATATCAATATTGACGTGGAATGGGGAAGAAGGGAGAACAGAACCCTAGCTCTGTTGAGTTTCACTGCTGAGTCTCACTTCCATTGTCCCCAAGTAGCCTAGCCATGAGGGTCATCACTGGGAAAGCTTTACAAAAGAGTGATATTCCAGTTAAATGTATTTATTGATGGAGAAAGTTGGGCTGGTTTTCCATATAGATCAGCATGCTAAGTGTATCATCTCCCCCCATAAAAAACGTAGCTGCCACAGGACTTCATGAAACACGGAAAGATTTGAGTGCTTATAAGTCTAAATTCAAAAATCTGCCGTCTAGGGGAGGATTTTATGAACTCACGCATGAGACTTGCGTGCTCTGAACACATAAAGCCTTCCAGTTGGCAGCCACTGAGACAGAGCATAGTTTGCTGACTTCCCAGCTGCCTTTGGCCACAATTCTGAAAGGACCAGATGATCTGAGAGCAGGAGGAGGATCTTAGCCTCAGTGGTTTGCGTAAACATGGAGTGATAATTCATCTGGTTTGGAGGAAAGAGAAATGAGCCAGGTTATGTCATTGTCATTAATCATCAAAATGTGTGTCCGTGTGTACTTTTGATAATGGATCCACAGGGCAATTTATTTGAATATTTATAATCAGAGTCATACTGAATCTTTTATTCAGTATCTTTATGATGGAGAAATAGAATGCTTTAGCTGTCTGTTTATCTTAAACATACATGCTATTTTAGAATCATTTTGGGTTTACTGAGTTGTTCCTGTGCCTTGACCAAATAATAGTAGATTCATTGAAGTAAAAAACATGGATCCATTATTTTCTTATTAAAGACTGATAAACTTGTGGGACTGGAAATAGAACCAAAGTTTTAGATCCTGGAACTTAGTAGACCAATTTGAAAGGCAATAAATATAAATGACCGCATTGTTGTTGACTGTTGGTAATATTAATAAAGTGGTTTCGATTCAAATTTGTTGTCGTATTTACTACTCAAGTGTCAATGAAACCCTATAAAAATGGGATAAATATTTTCGAAAGATACTTTGAGAATATATTTTTTCAATAACTTTGGGAGAAGCAGTTAGAACCTTCAACAATATTCTTTCACTGAGTATTACTTTGTATATTAGTATAAAGACATTATAAGTGAAATTTTCTCTTCTCATTTTTCCCTGAAAACTATAGAATTTGTAATGAGTTGATCTGAGTAACTGTGAAAAAAATATAATGTAACAACCCGTAGAAATGTCCAACCTTCCAGCATAGAACGCACAAAGTGAATGAATCAATGCTAATGTGGTTCTAATTGAAATGTTCTCAGTATTCCTCCCTACTCCATTTTATTTGCTTCCGCATGTTTAGCTCCCCCCTCTTTTTTTCCCTGTGCTCTGTTAGTATCTATCCTCTCTGAAATCCTATGAAATAGTTTTATTTCTAAGTATTAGTAGAGATAGTTCTTTACAATTTTTTTGTGGTCTATAATAGTATCTAAAACAAGTTGATAGCTTGAGCACAAGGCTTGGTTAGCATAATTACTGATGAAATGATGTTTGTTATATTTGACATCTGATATCTCTTTGCATTAGGATGCAGCGAATAATAGTCACTATTTATTGCTTACTTGCTATGTGTCAGGGAATGCAATAAATAATTCTAGCTGTTACAATAGTACAGTAGTTCAGCAAGACAAGATTATCCGTGTTAACTGGACCATTTGACCCTACTTGCTCTTGACAAGTCAATTCTTATTATTTGTATCCAGACAAAAGTAACATCCATAAACACACACACACACACAAACACACACATACACACACACACATACACACACAAGTACTACATCTAACTGCTTTCTAAAGTAAGGAAAACTGGTACCGTTCTCTCCAAAACATTTATCCCCTTTCTTCGTTTTCCCATTGCCTGTGACTTTCCTGTGCCATATTCTCCTCTTAGACAGCTTTTCATGGACCTCCTCAGTCCAGTTTCATGCCCTCAGGGTTTCCTCATTTTTCTCAAATAAAGTCTTTCTTTATCTTTTCTACTTTACAGAACTCTTACTATATACCCAATTCAGCTAAGAACTAGAAACTTTCTACTTTCAGACATAATAATCTTTTCCTTATCCTTATTCTATTTGAAAGATTAGAAAAGATAGTTTAAACATGAGGTACTCATAGGTAATGTTGCTTATTTGGCTGCTTAAAATATTTTAGCAAGAATTTGAATAAAATGGTTAGATTGCAATATGTATCTTGCTTTATTATGTAACACTCTGTAATTGTGTTAGAAATTAGTTCAAAACTAAGTTTTATGAATCTAGAGATAGGGCCAGAGACAAAGCTCATAGGTAAAGCACTTTCATGAAGATGACCCGGGTCCAGTGTATGGCTCCACATGGTTACCTGAATACTGTCAGGAATGAACTGTAGCACAGAGCTAGGAGTAGGTTCAAGAAACACCAGCAGTGGTCCCAAAACAAGCGAAACAATTACAAATTTATAGAAATGAAACTTTTTTTAAAAAGGGTCATATTAAGATGTCTCTTTAATTTCAATCACCTAGTAATTCTAAAAATGCAACTTCTTGTTTTATTTTTTAAAACATTTTCTAGATAATGTTTGCATTATCTAAATGCATAATTTGTAGGACAGGAAAAGAGAGTACAGAACTTAAGCTGTTTGCTTTCCTTGTGGTTGACCCAGCACCACATATTCCACACACACCTCTGGGTTTGGCCCTGGCAACCTCTGACCCAGAAAATTCTGAACACCACAGACCCCAAGAAGCACCATAAAACCTAGCATTGAAATTCCAAGAAGAATCCCAGCCCTCCTAAGCATGAGTTGGGAGCCCAGTTCAAAACGAAAGTTTAGAGAGTTTTTCACAGCCAGTCTTCCATTTGAATTATTTGTCCTATTGGACATCATTGACTATCATCTGTTTCTGTTAAGAACCTTCCTTCACCTTAGAAATTATTATCTCCTTAAAAAGGAGTCACTTTGTGTGAAATTTTTGTTATTGTGTAGTTGGAATAGAATGCTACCCAACCAACTAACCTTAAAGAATGTATGAGCAAGGAAGTGGTGACAACCATGACTCCTGGGTGGGTGAGGGCTGTGGGGGAAATATTTATATATATATGTATATATATATATATGAGAAATGTATATATATGGCTGGAGCGATAGCACAGCGATAGGGCGTTTGCCTTACAAGCGGCCAACATGGCCGACCCCAGTTCAATTTCTCCCCCCCTCTCGGAGAGCCCAGCAAGCTACCGAGAGTATCTCACCCCTGCAGCAGAGCCTGGCAAGCTACCCGTGATGTACTCGATATGCCAAACACAGTAACAACAAGTCTTATGACGGAGATGTTACTGGGCCCGCTCGAGCAAATCGATGAACAACGGGAGGACTGTGACCGTGACCATATATATGTGAGAAATCACGGTCTACTTCCATGACCAACATGAATTGTTAGTTTTGGCAAGAAAAAATATTGTAATATTGAAGGATTTTTTTTTACTTCTATGAGTTGGTCTCCCCCAAAGTGTAAGTTTTGATTGAAGCAGAGGCATATTGTGAAAAACATTTCTTAAAAGTACAGTGCTCACTATTAAGATAAATATAATAGATTATGTATGAACATATTGCTGGAGAGATAGCACAGTGGTAGGGTATTTGCCTTGTGCACAGCCGGCCCAGCTGACCCAGGTTCAATTCCTCCACCCCTCTCAGAGAGCCTGGCAAGCTACTGAGAGTTATGTTGCCCACACAGCAAAGCCTGGGAATCTCCCCATGACATATTCAATATGCCAAACATAGTAACAAGTCTCACAACGGAGATGTTACTGGGCCTGTTCATGGAGCAAATCAATGAACAATAGGAGGACAGTGCTACATGTATGAACATAATGAAACAAGAAGGCAGGAAAATTCAGCAGGGAGGATAAGAGTAAATACTGAATAGTGATTCATTCTTAGATACAGGTATATAATAAATGAAACTTTACCTTATACGTGTTATGTAAAAAGATACTTATTTTGTATAAAGGGCCATACCAGCGGTGCTCAGTATTTATTCCTATCTCTGCACTCAGGGATCACTCCTGATGGGCTCTGGGGACCAGCTGAGGTGGCAGGGATTGAACCCAGGCCTTCTGGGAGCAAGGCCAAAGCCCTCCCTATTGTACTATTCTTCTGGCCCCCTTAATTTTAGTCTGAAATTTAATATCTCCTCCAACGATATAATTATAAAAAGCAACCTCATCATTAAAATATAATTTTCAGGGCCAGAAATATAACATAACAAGCTGGAGTACACGATTTTCATGGAGAAAGTCCAGGTTCTAATAGCACCACCGCATTGTCTCTCAGGCATCAACATGAGTGAACTTTGAGCACTAAACCAGAAATATTCTCTGAACATTCTCTAAATTTCCAAGTGTGACCCTGAATCCCACACCCGACCTCCCTCACAAAAATATAAATGTAACACCATGTCTGGTGATCCTAAAGTTCAAATTAAGTAAGAAGATCTATTTAAATTTTTAGCTATTCAGGGAGCTATTATGCAGTAAGGAGCATTATGTAGCCACAAGATTCTGGGAATAATTTTTAAAAGGATTAGAATCAACCTAAAGTTAGCGATGATTATTTTACTTTGATTTTGCAATTAGCTAATCCTTAAAAATTGAAAAATGAAAAATCTATAAATGGTGACTCTGTGGGCAATATCACTTTAATAATGCTAGGATCAAATTCCAAGACAAATATTGCTCTCCTGTCTTTGGTAATCACGAATCACGAATCACGACCATCCTGTTATTCGTCGATTGCCTCGAGCAGGCTCCAGTAACATCTCCTTCATCCTAGCCCTGAGATTTTTAAGAAAGTGCTATATTCAAGGCTCTTTAGGAGAATGAGACTCATCATTGTTACTGGTATTTGGCATATTGGGTACGCCAACGGGAGTTTGCCAGACTCTGCCGTGTAGGCAGGTTACATTCGGTAGCCTGCCAGTTTGTCCAAAGTAGGAATGAGATAATAAGATGTCATAATAAGATGACAGCCCCTATCCAAGTAGGCTTAGAGATCTCAGCCCCGGGACCTGCTTGCCTTTGTTCTTCTGCCAGTACCTTCAGGTGTGCGGAGAGTGGTCTCAGCATGGTGGTGCCTGGTCCTGGAGGTCTTCGGCTGCCGGAGTCCTGGTCGGGGTGAGCAGGAAAACTCAACCCGCTCGCCTCCAAGGGGCTCCAGCGAGAACAGCCGGGCGCGAGGGCAGGAGACTGCACTGTTCTCTTCCGGGAACTGGTTTTTATAGTCTCTGAGTCTTGGCCGTTGATGGGATTACACGGCGCCAGGGGGCCAGTGGAACAAAGGCAAGCAGGTCCCGGGGCTGAGATCTCCAAGCCTACTCTTTGGTAATAAGAATTTATTTCCCCAGAAATTTATTCTTAGTGACTTATGTATATTCCCTAATTCCCCAGTGACTGGGGAACAAGGTGGGGAGGAAACAAGAAATAAAGTGGGTGTCCAAACTTACTAGATTTTTTTGAAGAAGTCAACTAGTACAAACTTATGGGCCTATAACTGTCCCGTTTTGTGCATATAATTAAAAAAATGTGCATTAAACACATTTGTATTTCAGTGTGCATTGCAGCACTATTCACAATAGACAGAACTGGGAACAAACCAGTTTTCCAAAAACAAATAACTGAGTAAAGAAACCATGGTATGTGCACGCAATGGAATATTACTCAGCCCTAAGACAAAGTAAAGTTATGGAACTTGCTGCCATGTGGATAAAGCTAGAGCGTATCATGCTGAATGTTGTCAGCAAGAGGAACGGCAGTTACAGTACAATCCAAATATAGAGAAACATAGCCTGATAATTATAGAGAATCAAAGGCAGTAGAATCCAAAATAAGGTATACAGAACTGAGTTTCCCAGGGAGAAGAAACAGAAAGCACTTGGGGCTTGGATGAAAGCGTCCCTGATTCAGTGGTAGAGGAAAGTAAACCCTCTGATAGAGGGTTAGGGGTTGGATCATTGTCTGCATAAAACCCTATTATTAACTATTATAAACAATGGTGGCTAAAACTCTTTATTTTTTAAAAAAAGGAAAAATTGCTGAGTTTCCTCAGTTGGAAATAGGAGCATGTGTGAATCAAACCTGGAGATAGATCCTGCTTGGAGAAGTCCTCTGAGAATATTCAATATTAATGATTTCTTCATGGTTCTTAAAACTGATCTAGAGATCTTTTTATATTTCTCACTAACTCCCACTCTGACCCTCCCCCACCTTGTTTCACTTCTTTTTGTTGCAGTGAATCAGATTTGCCTGCTATTAGTTGTACTCACACCTGCCAGGCATCACACCCTTTACCTGTAGTGCTCACATAAATGCTCTCTAGGAGCTGCACACATTTTAATTGTCGTCCTTGAGCACATTCTGGTTGTGCTGCTTGCCAAAAGTTGATGTCGTGTCCATACACTGAGTTGAAAGGCTCGCACCTTTCTTGTTGTGGTGCTCCCACACACACCACTGCATTGCAAGCAGTGGAAGACTCTGTTGGGTCAGACTAATGCGCTCGGTATATGTGAGAGGCACCAAGATCAACTCATGTTTGCAAGGATGGTGCTTCAAACCACTGAGCAATTCAGGCAACTTTTCTTCATATTTCTATAAGCTCCAGTTCTCCCCCTACCTCTCTCTCTCTCTCTCTCTCTCTCTCTCTATATATATATATATATATATATATATATGTATATGTATATCCAGTGTAGAACATGGTCACAGACATATACTAAAAAATTTCTAATCCTGTACATGTCTCTGAAATGAAACATGCCTTACAAAGGTAACCTGATTACTGCTGTCATCATATGCTTAAATTATTCCTAACTCCCACTCACTGATTCTTAATTTCTATGTGCCATTTTTTGGTGCACTGGAGGAATAAGACACTGAAACTGAGATGGTACCAACTGAACAACAAGAAGGATATCCACCTCTGTAAGCTACCCCGCCAATGAAGGCAGGCTATGTCTCATAGAAAAGATTGGTGAGTCTTAACTAATACCGGATTATTTGAACATTGCAGTAGTAAAGTATGTCGTACTGCTGTTGGATAAATAACAAAATGGGGATTAAAAATCTCAAAGAAGATTATAATGTGAAAGTTTCATAAACTGTTCTTTTCTAGTTCTTTAACTTTTCTTTGCATTTTTAATTTTCATTTTGTATTAAGCACTTTGATTTACAAAGTTACTCATAGTTAAGTTTTAGAAATACAATACTGCAGCACTGATCCCACCACCAGTGTTAATTTCCCTCCACCAGTGTTCCCAGACTTCCTCTATCCTCCCTTCCTCAACCCCCTTCCTCTATACCCCTCGCGCCCCACCCTACCCCCCGGCCAGCCTTCATGCAAGGCACCTTTCTAAATTCAGTTGTTAAAGTTTGGTTCTATTTATTTCAGTGCTGTTGACTCTGTGGTTTGGGAATTTTGTCCTATCATTTCTTAACACTGCCTTTGTACCTTAATCCCTTGACCTGTATAAGGCTTCACTTTTTAAGATAGACTCTCTATAAAGTCAGCAGAGAAAGTTGTTAAGGGGAAGAATTGGAACAGTTCCTATGATAGATTAGCTCTTCTGTTTTTAATTTTTCTTATTGATCTGATTTAAATTTCAGGCATAATCTGTATAGATAATCTTTGCTCCTCGACTTTCAAGATAACGGGTCAGCCAGCACAGAATGCATGCACTAGGAAATGAAACAGAGTTGAGCAAGCATGACTTTACAAACAAGATAGAAGTTATTGGTGTTGAAACATTTTTTTAAAACTCTTAGAGTACAGGGGGAAAAATGTCATTCTGAAAATAAATGAAGAACATGTTCTAATCTCAGCAACTTTTGTTACAAGAAAGAATAGTGGATTTGATATAAACCTTAGACTAGCAAAATATTAGAGTTCAAAAGTCACAGATATCAGAATCAGTGTTAGTGTCTTTAACCTTGAGCTGACCTTATACAAAAATGTGCTTAGATAAGGAAAAATCAGGATCTAGCATTCAATGGGAGATTATGCAAGAAATTTAAATTAAAAATGAACAACAAATACAGAATATCTTTTAAGTTTATATACTATTCTTCCCAGTATGGTGTATGGTTAATATCAAATATGTTCATTTATACTTTCTGTCTTTCAGTGGACTATACCAATTCCAAAATAGTATCTCTTTATGATATAGAATATGGAGAGTTCACAGAGGTAGTACAGTGGATAGAGTGCTTGTCTTGAACACAGCAGCCAGCCCGGGTTCAACCCCAGCACCACATAAAATGGTCTATAGCATCTTGTCAGGAGTGATTCTTGAACACAGAGCCAGGACTAAGCCCCGAGCACCTTTGGGTGTGACTCAGTGTTTTTCAATTAATAAAATCATATAATAGAATGTGTTAGTGGGTCCCCAAACTTTTATTGCACTCATGTATAACCCTGTATTTGCACCAGTATGAACCGCGTCGAACAGGAATAACAACAGTGATAATCTTGCCCTGAGTGCTGGAGGATGTATCTACTTAGTATAAGACTGCTTGTGGCACGTGCAATTTTCAAAATGATTCATGTTGCTTTCTAAGGTCCTCTTTAACAACTTAGTGAAATAAAAGAAGAAAGGCTTATGGTACTTCTGCTCTTTAAATTAGAAATTCAAATCTTGAAGTATTTGTTATTTACCAAAACCTTAAGACTGCTGAGTTATACATGCAAAGTTAGAAGCCAGCTACATCCTTGTAAGTTCAGACCCCTCCCTTTATATTTTTTTATCTCCTGGAAAGCTTCTCCCACAGGTTCACACTTCTAGTTGTTCAGTTGTGAGTTGGAAAGTTATATTTATAAACTCTTGAACAATAATTAATCAATGGAGTACTCCAAAGATCGTTGTCAATTTTTCCAGAAATATAGTGCATGATAATAGTTTTTCACTTTTACACTCTATCACATTGTTCCTTTGAACTATAGATTTGGCTATCAAAAGCCAATATAATGGTAGTTATTTTGCAATCAGTACTCTGACAATAATTATAAAATAGCACTAGAAAGAAAACAATCATTGATGCTAAAACATGCAAAAAACCTTAGTTAAATGGAGTTATGAGAATTCCAGGTGAGTACTCCATAGTTATATATAATAAATTTTTTATTCTGTTAAATTAAAGAGGGTCTTAAAAGGTCAAAGAAAGGAAAATTGTGAACAAATCCAGTTTAGTCAGTCAAAGAGTTACTTGGACAAATCCCTTGGGCATGCATCATGAACTTCTCTAACAGTGTGATGACTGAAATCGTTCCTCATTCAGCTCTATTACCTGAAGAAGCTCTCCTCCTGATTCCACTTCCTAGGAAAGTGAGATTTTTGTGGGTCATGTTGCCCCTGTGCCTCTATTTTCTTTTCTTTCTTTACTGCAAAATAGCCTTTATTTCTCCTATTGCTCTGGCAAAATGACAAGCAGAGAAAGGGATTTGCTTGTTGCAGTCACATAGAAGCTATTAAATTCTCAGTTCCCTTTCTTTCTGTTTCTTTCTGTTGCTGCTATTAAAGGGTCCAGTTAGTCTAGAGGTGATATGGATTTCACAGTCAGCCTGAGGATGCCGATAAATTATTCACTCATATTTAACCAAAAAAAAGGTACTTAAAATAACTCTAGGCAACTAAGAATTATCCTCTTCGTCTATGTTTAATTTCCAGTGCAAAAAAAAAAAATTAAGAAAAGACTAACAGGTGCTTCCTGAATGTTCTTGGTATTGTCAATGGTATAGAATGTCATCACATGATTGATGCTACACTAATACTGATGTGAGTAATATATTAATAATGTGAGTCAGCCAGCTTTGTTCACCTTTATATGTCCTAGAGATTTTTAGATGCCACCTTTTCCATGATGGAGGGAAACAACAGTATTTTAGATAAAACTCTGGCCTCTGACTCTGTCACAAAGTGTGACAGTGACCAAAAGAATTCTAAGGGACTCAGCCTTCACAATTTTTTATTGAATCTGTTGTTCCAACTGTGTGATTTTAAAGTCCTTCCAGTTTCCTCAGTTGTATAAATAAAACAAAGATGTTTCTCTAACCAGAAACAAGGTACTCCAGGGAATTGCCTAAAGGAAGATTTCCAAAGAGGATGCATTTACCTGGGTAATTAAAACCTACCTCAGGACCTGTAGGACTAGACAAATGCATCCAAAGTAGCCAAACCTTTACTTTTGCAGAAGTTATCTTTCTTTGGGGATTTTTTTTAATAGTCTGCTCTATTTTGTGTCAGAATGAAATTGACCAAATCAGAGTTGGATAGAAAAGAATAAGTGGAAGGAAGAGATAATTTTATTTCTGACTTGATGAATTAACTAGTAGTACCACACAACCCATTTCCTTCTTTTACTTCTACGACTATGTAAGTGAGCTTTATTTTTCCTTATTTTAAAAATCTTAGCAATTTCTGAGACTGGAGCGATAGCACAGCAGGTAGGGAGTTTGCCTTGCATGCAGCCGAACCAGGTTTCATTTCTAGAATCCCATATGGTCCCTGAGCACCGCCAGGAGTGATTCCTGGGTACAGAGCCCAGAGTAACCCCTGTGCACCGCCATGTATGACCCCAAAAAGCAAAAAAAAATCTTAGCAATTTCTATATAGGGTGATTTAGGAGAATCAGAAAGACCCTGACTCCACAAATCACTTCACTGCCTACCTGCCATTCTCCTCCCAACAATCCCAAAGAGTTTTATTTCTTCTCTATTAGGCAAAGGACATCTTGCCTCTAAAAAGTTCTGAGTGAGAAAGGAAGGTACCACAAGAATACCTCGACAGAATGGGTTCTCTTGTAACTTTCTGTCAAGAAATTTGCTTTCATATTCAATCATTTTACCAGAGGATGGTAAAGGGGAATTGATAATGAAGATGTACATCAGTGCATGGAAGAAGAAAATGGGGACTATTATCAGTAGCAACCTTCCTGGCAGACAGGAGGTGAATCCAGGCACAGTCCCTGGAGAAGTGACTCAAGAGAAGCCTCTAGTTAATGGGTTCTCATGACATCATTTTATTTCAGTGACTATTTCTCTTTGGTTGTGGCAGTCGTCGAATATCATCTTGTTCGTGGACTTTGCATTCAAAGGACAGCACTTTGTTGTAGGAATTGAACCTTAACAAGGTTGGTATCTCAGTGAAAACTGACCCCACATCCATTAAGGTGTTAAAAGCCAAAGAAACAAGAGCTGACACTTTTGAAAGGAACGCAGAAACAGCCCATCAGCTTTAGACATGGAGATTCTGAAGAGAGGATATATTCAAACTCTGTCAGAATTGAACAATATGGGAACTTAGAAGTCATGCTATGCGGAAAAGAACTTCTATCTCGTTAAGAAAACATCCTTTACTCTATGGTTTAGAGCAAATAACTTATTTCTAGACATTAGCGATCTTTTATTGAGGATACAGATGAAAAATGTAGAAAAAAATAATGGAGGAGAAACGCAGAGACGGAGGGGAGAGTGATTTTTCTCTAAGTATAGCAATCCATGGTAAAACTTCAGTCTTTGTATACTGGGGGTTTGTGTGTTGATTAACACTACTATAGTGTAACCATTATTACTTAACTGACATGGTGCTACAAATTATAGCTAGAACACACGGTGGGATGTAGATACAAATAACATTTAAAATAATTTCTTTTCCTGATACCTAGAGAATTGTGAACTCAGCAGCAGGTTTTCCATGTACTGTAAAAGCATCCATCCTGCTAACTGAGTAAAATAGCTGTTTTTCAGGTTCATGCTGAGTTTTAAATGTAATGTGTTATAAGGTGTTTATTCTCACACCGATTAACTCCCATTATCATTAATGGGAGTTGCCTGAACAAGTTCTCCAGGAAATAGTGAAAATACCATCTTCTCGAGATGCTTTTTTTTTTCTTTGAAAATTTTTCTTTCCAAGGGAATTCTTTTCTTCACCATGCCAGTCATAAATGCCATATCACTATGTCAAGTTTTATTTTTTCTGTTGTATGAGCAAGAACACCTCAAAAGAATTATAATAAAGGCCATATAGATAAAGGAAAGTTAAGCAGAATAAAGCTCACCAGCAGAAACTTAGCAACCTCTCAAATACTGAGTCAATCTCACATATAGCTGGAGTTGAAACTGCCTGTGCTTATGGATTTCAGGTGTGCATAGCACCCAAAAATAAATCCCCCTCTTTCTTTCTCTCTCTCTCCTTCCCTGCCTCTCTCTCCCTCTCTCTCCTTCATTTACTTTTAGTAACTGCAAGTAGTCTTCCATTTTTTAATTTTGTTATGCCTAAAAATCAAAATATGCTACCAAGTTTTACTGTGTTTATGCAATGCATGAGACTTGTCAACTCAGCATCAGTTTCAATGACATGTAAGAAATTGACCAGAGATTACTTAACCCAGTGATCAGGATAAACTGATCAGAATTGACTCTTCACTGTTTGACATTTTGCTTAAATTGGGGCTAGCCACATGATGTGTTCAAATAAAGATGCAATGTTCAGTTGCTGGTCAGTTCTCGTTGTGGGCTGATTTATCTGCAGATTTTCCAAATGGCAACTGGACTACTGATTCCATTTTATCTAAGAAAGAGGAAATCGTTTGCAACCAAATACTTTGTAGTCAACCACAGGAAGCTCAAGCTGTTTGTATTCACACATGCTCTTCAGGGTCTCCAGGGAACCATTTCAGGATAAAACATGCCTTCATAACTACAAGCCTCTAAAGTGAGAACAATTTGACTTTATGTTTGTGGAATCTTCCTATCAGTTTGAGAGAACAAATACTGAGGAAGGAGGCAAGTAAAGCAGTAACTCACTCTCATATGGACTTTATCCCAGTCAAATAAACAGATGAGTAGAGTTAGAAAAACAAGCTTGAAATAGCACGTCTTAAATAGAAATAGTTCATTTTTAAAAAGCTAAATGAGGGTGTGATGATCAGCAGTGGACCAGCTCCGAGGGGAGGATTGTGTTATGTTAAAATCCCAAAGAAAGATGATGGGAAGAATAAGGAGAATGTGAGATTATTTACTGTAGAAAAATGAAGATAAAAATGCCAGTCACTGTTCAAGTACAATAAATCCCCTTCGTGTCATTTCTATTCATTCAGAATTTTTAATAAACTTGTAGGACTCTTTAATAAAGTTCCTTTATACAATTTTCAAAAGAGAGACTTTAGGAACAAAAGAAAACAGACATTTGAGTAATGTAAGAAAAATGATTTCTAGTATCTGTAAGCATATAAAACTGTCTAGGAAAATAAATGATTGTGCTGTTTTCAACATGGTCCCTCTTAGTGAAGAGTCCAGCACACAGCTGCTCTCTCCCAAGTTCCTTTATTTGTTGATATGTATTTGTTCATTCATTGATAACTTGTTGCTGTTGTTTCCTGTGCCAAGCACTGCACTAGGTATTGGAGATAGAAAGATGATCGAGCCTGATATATTGAGAAGAAATCCGAACTTGTGTTTTTAATCTGTTGATAACATTGTTCCAGTGAGGAGATGATGAAACTCATCAGTTTCTGTCAGTTCATAAGATATCTGTTCTCATCTCACCTTTTTTTTTTTTGGTTGATATTAGCTTTCACATTAAAAATGTAATAGTGCTACAGAATAGTTTTTTAAAGACACGCACTTCACATAATTCATTCATTAGCTAAGCATGAAATCTCTGTGTTTAAAGGGCATTTTTTCACACCCTCTCCCCCATCAAACTGCATATTCTAAAAAGTATAGCAATGTTTAATAGACATAGTCTCTTGGCTGTGTCTCCAATCATTTATTAATTTCATAGTCATTGAATATTTATTATGTGCTAGGCCCTCACTGCTCAGAAACTGAAAAAGTGAAGGTGAATGAGACAAAAGCCATGCCCTCAAGTAGGAATGAGAGTACATGCTGACAATATCAGACAACCAGAAAACAGAATACTAGGGCTGTGTAGGACTCATTTCCCTTCTACCTTCTTTATGGATAGTGGCAGCCTAGTTCAGTACAGATGAACAGAAACCAAGTGGGAAATAGACTCTATGAAAAATAAATATCTGCTTCCAAGAGAAATATTTTCTATAACAATATGCAAATCTTAAGATGGAATATTTCCTTATTATCCCATATGTATGAATTACAATGAGATCAAAATAAAATTTGAATTATAACTGTACCTCCAAATTTCACAGAAGATACTTTCTATTTAGGAGAATGGTGTGCTTATTTACTGAGGGTTAAAAAGCTGCTAATCTTATAATCTTTATAATTTATAAATTTCCAAAATTCACAAACTTTTTTCCAAGTTTGTAATATTCTTACCATTTACTGTTTATTTGGATACCTTACCCTTTTGTCTATATTTCTAATGATAATTTATTTTTCTTTTACAACTTGGTACAATATGGCTTCCATCTTGATTTTATGGACCCATAAAATATGTCACACCTATTATGACAATGAATTTTGTACATTGGGTACCCTGATATGTCTGCCACTGTAACTGCTGATGAAATTGATGAAGTTTGTTCCCAATTCATCTGCCTATGCCCCCTTGGGGATGATTTTAGTTCATCCTGCAAAAGGTGGGATGATTGGGTTACTTAGGAAAGTGATTCTCACAGTACTTACTGACTGAGGATTTAAAGACATGTTCTAGAAGTAAGTAGAGAAGAATAGGAGGGTCTGGTGGCTCCTTATACTCCTGCCAAATGGCTCCAAGTCGGTTCTTCTATTCTGGCATTACAAATTTTCCATTTATATTATGTAGATTGTTTAGAGCAGGAAATCTTCTGGGATCTTTCATCCTGCAACTTATAGCCTTGATAAGTGGTTCATAGTCATTTAAAGTACTTCACTTGGGAATTAACTAGTGTTTTATTATTACTCCCAATGTGGTTAACCCACTTTTCTGCTGAGCAGGAAACAGATTCAGAGATCAGTCTTGGTCACAAATATACTCTGAATTAGAACCTAGTAGTTAGCTAGTCACCGGTTAGTTCACAGTAGTAACACAATTGAGTATTTTAGAGCAAAAACAGCATTCTGGCCTTCTCTCAGGTTTTTAACTTGACTAATTTTTAACAGAGGTTGTCAAACATTATCAATTATCTGGAAGACTTACTAAACAGCTAGTAAAAATCTCATTCCAGAGTTTCTGTTCTAGTTGTTTGGGGAGAATTCCAGGATTATACCATTAATTTGCATTTTAAGCACTTGTATACTCCTATTCCATGGCCCTGGGACTACACATTAAAATTACCCAGGTAGGGGGCTGGAGCAATAGCGCAGCAGGTAGGGTGTTTGCCTTGCACACAGCCAACCCCAGTTTGATTCCCAGCGTCTCATATGGTCCCCCAAGCACTGCCAGGAATGATTCCTGAGTGCAGAGCCAGGAGTAACCCCTGAGCATTGCCAGGTGTGACCTAAAAAGAAAAAAAAAATTACCCAGGTAACAGAAAGATTCCAGGAATCTTTAGCATTAGCCACAGAAGTAAATCTAAGCTTTCTAAGCTGCTGCTTAGAAAGAAAATATGTTCCACATTTCCTTCTTTGTGTTGCCTGGTTTTACCAATTTCTCCTCCTCTCTTTCATCAAGTCATTGACAGAGAAGTGGATGTCAGAATAAATGTTGAGAATCTATGAAGTGCTGATTGATCCTGCACTTAGTGATATGAACTCTTCTTAAACTATAATCTGGAAATTTTTAAACAATTTTTGTTGAATGCCATTGCATTGTAACATTATATATTTCAGATATATATACATCATTAAAAATGATATATATATATAATACATTGAGCACACCAATAAAAGTTTGATTCTGTCCTTCACTAGACAATTCACCAATTTAGTTACCTCATTTACATCCCCCTGCCCATTTAATTCTAGAAATCTTGATATTGAATTTAAATTTAAACGTGTGCTAGGGAACATCATTGCTATACACCCACCCAGAGAGTTTCTATATCTTCATCTTCTTACTCCCTTATGGGGGGGGGGGGGGGGGGGAAGACAATGATGCCACAGATTCCCAGTGTCTACTGACCCCTAGTGTCAGGCAATGCCATGACCTATTTATATACTGAATTTTGCAAAATGAACTGGGGGAGATTTGTTGATGGAGAATCATTAGCAGTGATAACCATTATTTTGATTTCTTTATAGAGTGTAACCCTGCTGTGCAAATTTTTCTAATGCATGTAAATCAAAACTATCACAACTTCTTAAAAGTCCAAGAAAGAGAGTGCTCTGCAAAATCCAACTGCTCAAGAATTAGTTTTATATAACTGTAGATATTTAAATCTGAGTGTAAAGAGGGCATTGTGTGGTACCAAAGGAGTACAATTTAAAGGAATATTTAAATTATACCTACAATGTAAATCAAATGTGAAGATAATGACAGTTATTTCAGGGAACATTTAAGTCAGATTAAGTTTCCAATTGACTTGTTCAATGTCCCTGAATATGAACAGATCCTCCAGAAAATTTTCCAGCTTTTATAAAGAATATAGTTGCTAAATCAGTATACCTATAAACAAAATTCAGAGATATTTCCCCTTATGAACAAAAATGATTTGAAGAAAATAGCTTAAAATATATTGAAGATGCTTTATGCTCTGTATTATGAAATCAGAATTTTCAATGTTCAAACAAGGGAGAATTTAAGAGTTAAAAGACCTGTTAGTGGGGCTGGAGTGATAGCACAGCGGGTAAGGCATTTCCCTTGCACGCGGCCAACCCGGGTTCGATTCTCAGTATCCCATATGGTCCCCTGAGCACCGCCAGGAGTAATTCCTGAGTGCAGAGCCAGGAGTAACCCCTGTGCATCGCTGGGTGTGACCCAAAAAGAAAAAAAAAAAAAAAGACCTGTTAGAGATTCCTGGCACTTCAGCAATTCTTAAACCAAAAGCAAACTACATTTGACACATGTAAGGAGTAGTTGAGTACTGAATATTTATATGCACTGTTTGATACCAGCATCTTGTAAGTGATAGTAAATAAATTAATAATAAAAGAAAACCACTGACCCCAAATAAGCCTCTCACACTATTTGTTGCCCTTCTATTCATAATACCTTCAAAGAGACAGTCGGAAAGATCATTAAAAGGGAATCCGTTCTCCTAGAGAACCAGAGAGGACTCTACAGTGAAGTAGCTTAAAATCAAGTCAATGAATTGCCCAGAACTCACATATAAGGATGCTCATATTTCAGCCAGCAAAGAGGACTATTCTGTTATCTATCAAAAAAAGAGGGAAAACAATGAACTTTTAGGTCAGAGTGATAGTACAGTGTGTGTGTGTGTGTGTGTGTGTGTGTGTGTGTGTGTGTGTGTGTGGTGGGGTGCTTTTAAATGTGGCTGGATGACCAGGTTTCAATCCCTATCACATATGGTCCCCTAAGCCCCACCAAGAGTGATCCCTGTGTACAGAGGCAGTAGTGATCTTGGAGTACAGAGCCAGAAATAAGCCCTGAGTACCACTGGGTGTAGTACATGCACACATACACATACAAATACACACACACGCACGCATACACTCACACAAATTTTAAAATCTCAACCAAGGAATCTTTCCACAAGGAGCACACGCACAGAAATCTGCTCTGCGATTGAAGGCTGGTTGGACACTAGTCTCAGCACTTAAGACTTTTTTCCATAGAAAAGATAAGTCATTAGCCAGGAATTTGCTTCTCTTTTATCACTATTTCACAGTCTTTTCATGGCAGGTTCTTTGAGGATGTCATTAAATATGTGATAATAATGCTTTATTCACCATGACATTTTATGTTATTGGGATGCAGAATGAGGACTTGCTACTAAAGCACACATTTTGAAGAGAGAGGATTTATGGCAACCAGAAACAGTATTACCTTAAAAAATATGTGCTGGCAAATGATCTAGACTTACAATATTAATAAAACAGATTTACCTGCATAATAGACATGGAATATAAATCTAAGGAATTTTGACATATTAATATTGTTTAAAGCAGAGTTACCTTGGCCAGAAACCTATCTCTCTCACTGTCATCAGACCTGGAGATTTTGAAGCATTACTCACAAATAATTTCTGGTTGCCATTGTGCATGGTGTAAAGCAACAAGTGTGTTCTCCTGTCAAAGTTTACTGGTCTAGAAATGTGTAATCTAGGAATTTATTTCTGAATCTTGCAAGTTGAATGTTAGTGTTTATTTTTTCATATGTATGACAGCTTATTACTCTTCCTATGAAACACTTAATCAGCACATTTTATAACTTGTATGTATTTTTCTTCAAGATAATGTATGAAATTATAATATAAAACAACTTCTATGGAGTTGTATACTTCAAATTTTATACCTCAAACTCTCTTCCATGCTTACTGAATGCAAACCACACTACAAGCTCCTCTTAAAATAACCTTTCTTTTCCCTTTCCGTAAGAAATAATCTCCTCCAAAGATTATTTTTAACCTTAAATAATTCCCCAACTATTATTGTCACTAAAATTTTCTTATTTTTATGATCATATATTATCCAAATAACATACTTAACAACCTTATCAGTACTATATATACTCATATCAATACTATATATATATATATTCATAGTTTTGATTCATGTTTTACTACCTGTAGGACAAACTTTTAAGTAGTTCAGAGTTTTGTTTTCTAATGTTCCTGAATTTCAACAGGCAGGGATACTAACATTTTAATAAGTGCTCAGTAAAACTCCTTTTTAAAAAATTTTTGTCAACTCTGACCTAATCCTGGTTTATGTGGCAGTTGTAGAAACACCTAAGAAATGATGAGTAATGAACTAAGAATAAGTCTTGTTTTGTGGACGCTCCTGATGAAATACAAGGTTTGAATATTCACAGTTGCCCCAGTTGACTAATTTAATGTGACCAGGCTGAAAAAAATTACTATCAGGGCCTTTTGTATTTTTACTAATGTTTTCCCCCGTGCCTTTATTATTTCTTCAGAGCTCTACAACTTTTTTCAGAGACCTTTAGAAAATAATCATACACATTTTCATAGCATTTTCAATTGCATTTTGAAACTTAAGAAAGTGTACATCTCCCAAAATTATGATCTGATTCTTTTAAAGATAAGACATTGTTCTGGCTTAAGTAATAAAAGTAACTAGAAAACTCTGTTAGGAGAGAATAAAAATGGACCTGATGAATCACAGAAGGAGAGGCGTTGCAATCATAGGTATTGGGACAAGACAGTTGGAGAGGGACAACCATCACACCCTTAAATTACAGCATACTTGGTGACATTAACAGCTCTTAAAACCTATTCCTCCTACACATAGACACATCTTCACCCCAATTGTTCATCCCCAATAATGGAGGAGGGCATTAACACCTTATTTTAAGCTCAGAATTAATTTTATCTTTCTGTGCATATCTTGGGACTTTAGGAAGAACTAAATGGGATCTGTAGGATATAAGTGAACAACTAATTAGCCACTCTGTTTCTTATAATATCTTCACTCCAATGATTCTTTCATTGAAAATAATGGTCTATGTCCTATGGTGAACCAGATTGAGTCATCTGTTCATGGAGTTTTCAAGTGATAAGCTAATGATTTGACCTTCCTTCCTTCCTCCCTTCCTTCCTCCCTCCCTCCCTCCCTTCCTCCCTCCCTCCCTCCCTTCCTCCCTCCCTCCCTTCCTTCCTTCCTTCCTTCCTTCCTTCCTTCCTTCCTTCCTTCCTTCCTTCCTTCTTTGTTTTTATTCTTTTCTTCTTTCTTCTGGTAATTTGGGCTTTATGTATCTTATGTTTTTTTGTAATTGTTTCCTCAAAATATTGATTCTCTTTTTCAATGTAGACTGAGACTAGTGTAGTGGCAAATAAATGCATCCCACAGGGCATAACAATATTGAAAGAGTCGGATATTCCAAAGCAACATGCCAAAACCCTTTTGTTTATAAATGATCCGAATAAATGAGTGACAATGCCTGAGTTCTCAGAGTAAATACATAATTATCTTTTGCATTTATGATATTTACACCTGAATTCAGGTTTGATAATATTGTCAATATCTTTAAAAGGCCTGTGATCAGATTGAAACAGACAGGTTTACTTAGGATAAGTGGGAGAATATGCATAAAATTAGACTCTCTTCAGTTATAACTGAGAAATAGCATAGGAGATGTATTTTTCTGATATAGTAAACTGGCATATATTAGTATATGACTTTAGTTACTTGTGATCTTTACAATTGGATGATAATCTTTCACATCAAAATATATAGTCATGAGGTTTTTTTGTTTTGGTTGGGGGAATCTTTATCCACAACATGTTGTGCTCCTGGCTTGGCTGCTGGCACTATACAGGTGATGCTGGAGAATGAAACTTGAGCTGGTCAAATGCACAGCAAGCACCTTCCCTGCTATACTGTCTTTCAGCCCCATGAATTAATTTTGTAATGTTCAAAACACTGTCCTCCCGTTGTTCATCGATTTGCTCGAGCCGGCCCAGTAACGTCTCCATTGTGAGACTTCTTGTTACTGTGTTTGGCATATTGAATACTCTCAGTAACTTGCCAGGCTCTCCATGAGGGGTGGAGGAACCGAACCCTGCTCGGCTGGGCTGGCTGCGCGCAAGGCAAACGCCCTACCGCTGTGCTATCACTCCAGCACTATAATGTTGTAATGTTATTCATCTAAATAATAGTAAAGGCCTTACTATATAGTAACAGTGATCTCCTACAGATATAATGTTAAATAGCCACAATACTTGGGAGCAGAAAATTCTCCAAAGGGCAAAGCTCATCTGAAATAAATGTGTTAAAGTTGATTCCAAAATAACTTTCGATGGACCATCATAAAGCTAGGAAAGCTGTGTTTTTCTATTGAAATACTAATTTGACTGTCTTTTTACAAAAAAAGTTAATTTTAGTAAACCATTCATGTGGGCCAGAACTGTGGGCTTTTCTCAGTTAAAATTTAGCATTTACATGACTGACTCATAAATAATTCAACATTGATATAAACACACTACTGATTGTCACTGGAGAATCCTTTTTTTTTTCAGGTTCCAGAAATCATTTTTGCAGTCCATTTTTATTACAAAAACTTGCCATAGATTAATCAGCAAAAGAAAATTTAGGTATTCAGTCACTTTAAAAGCTACATTTAAAAGACTTGCTACTTGAAGTGGAATGATGAATCCAATTTGATTTAAATATTTGCCTTTTTAAATCCCTTCAATCAAATAATCAGGAGGAAAGTGACAATAAAACATTAGAACTAGTCATTTTTAAATGCCAAAATCATCTTAAATGATAGGGATTCCATTTCTGTAGACCCCTTTGTGAGCTCAAGGTTAAACCTTTAATGGTAACCAGCTTAAAGCAAAACCTTTTCAATTTTTGGATAGAAAGGTTTGGTTTTTAAAGCAGATGCAAATGAATGCTAAACAGGGGAAATCTTGAAGAACTGGATTTTAAAAAGCTGACCTTCAGAAATCCTGTCTACTACCCTGTCTCTGTAGACTAAACAATCAGCAGAGAAACCAAGTTCATTAGTTTAATATTCCCTGACTGAAATTTTTACTTGATGTTTTTCTGTGTCTCTACTTTCAAATGTAGGAGAATCACTCAAGGTACTAAAATGGTCAATATTAAGTATCAATGAGATCATTCTAGTTTACTAACTTTGAGAAAGAAAATGACACTCAGGAAAGGTGTACATGATTCACTCAGGGCTATCAAAGACCAAAAAAAGGAGAGTGCAGAAGTTTTAGTGATTATGCTTAAGTGTAAGATATGTTTGTAAGCTGCAGTTACTAGTATTGTCATGGTGTAGCAAAAAAAAAAAACCAGTAAGACTGATTAGCAAAAAACATAGTCCATTTATATTTAGTAGTCAACCACTGTATCTAAATAATAACCTTAGCACAGTGATAGTTCGAATAATTGAAAAGGAGATTTTTAGCTCTTTTTCAGAATCCTACTTTTCATTTAGACATTAACTTAATGAATTAACTACGTAACTGAAGCCTACTGAGAATAAAGATCCTTGTACCTCAAGAGCTGCAATAGTTTGGTTGTATTCAATCATACAGAGAAGACAGAGAAGGTAAAGAAAAATAACTCAAATATACTGTGTCAGGTGCTGTGCTAAACAGTTCTGAAGACTAATCTTCAAACCATATCTGAAAGGTATATCTCTTCTCTATCTTTCCTTTTCAGAGGAGAAAATGGAAATCCAGTGAAGTTGAACTGTTTCACATAACTCATAGTGTGTGAATGTGAACCTAGCTATTTCCATGATACTTTTTTATTTTTAAACATTATGTACCTGAATACTGTACAATACTTCTGAGAGGCTTCCATACCTAAGCAGATGAAAGTATTCCTAAAGTAAATTGGGAATGAGGAATTAAAAATAGGGGCTGGAGAACAGTACAGAAACCAAGGTGCTTGCTTTGCATACAGCCAAATCAGGTTTGATCCCAGGTATTACATATTGTTCTCCGAGTGAGGAATGCTAGGAGTGATTCCTGATCACAGAGCTAAAAAAGCAAAAAAACTGGGTACAGTTTAGTGGGGCCCCAAATGAAAAAACAACAACAAAAAGTACATATGTGTTTATGAAAAAAAAGAGAGAGGATGACAATGATTTTCATCTGGAAAGATTCATGAGTCTGTTTGGAAGCCAAGCATAATTATATATGGGTCAGAACTGCAAAGATCTCTTGGGCGGGGGCGGGGGGGGTGTTCAGCAGATAGGTGTGGGCTGAAAAGTTAAGCATTGTCAACTTTCCTCAGAGAGAGTGTACTGAACAAGTTTCTATCAAGCGTAGTGGTCTTTGTGGCATGTCTATGAATATGAGTTGGTCAGAGCATTGTGATGAGATGGACTTTTTATTGAAGAATGCTTATTGTAAATTGGATAGATATCATGGATATCAGATATCGTAGATATCATGATTAATAGAAAAATGGTATTAATATGAATAAAAATTTAAAATCCTGGGTTTTTTTGTTTTTGTTTTTGTTTTTTTGGTGGTGGGGGAGGCACTATCCGGGATCAAGTTGAAGTCTCCTACATATATTCCACTAATGATAAGCCACATTCTGAGCCCTATGGGAATCATCTTTTTTTTTAAATAATAGACCATTTTTTTTCCCACTTTTAAATGATAGAATTTTAACTGCACTCAAAAATAAAAGTCATCATTTAAAAGATTAAATTATATTGTAAGCTCTAATATTAATTACATGAACTAAAATTTATACATTTTAGTAATATGTACCTAATACCAGGCACTGGAGTTGACACTACATCCCAGTAATACGCAAATATTGCACAATAAAGAAAATAGAACTTTGATTAACAAAAGACTGTCAGATTTTCTATAAGAGACTTGCCATTAATAGATTCTATGAGATAAGTCTTTTTAAATGGTACTTGGATGCTAATGAAATTCAGGATATCCTTCATTCTATTTGCAATACAAAAAAATGAATTTGAAATGTCAAACAGTATGAAATGTTTATATTCTTGGTTTGTCTTACAACCTGATCAAGTTCTTTATTGTTTATCTTAGTTAGTGGCTCTAATTTTACAAGTATTTCTTATAGAATAGAATCCTGGAACTAAGACCTTAGAATTAAATTCTTCTTTTAATTTTTTCTCTTTGTTCTGTTTTGGGGACCACACTCTGCTGAGTTCAGGGCTTACTCCTGGCTCTACACTCAGGGATCACTTCTTGTGGAGGTCTCTGGGGACAATATAGGGTACCCGGGTTAGAACCCAGATCAGCCATGAGGAAGGCAAGTGCCCTACCCACTGTACTGTTTCTCCAGTCCTTCTGTTCTTCTGTATGTTAAATCAATTGTTTTGTGGTTCCCACATGCCTACCTAGCTGCTGGTTCCCATATTTTTCAAGCTTTCAACTAGTCACACTGTCTTTAGTTCTGATCCGTCCCACTCCATTCTCCCAAAACCTAGGAACCATTCTCAAATGTCAATGTAATGTCTTTAATTATCCTCCTGTCAGCAACAGATTGAAGTCTAAATTCCTCCGACTGACTGGTGTAAAAAAGATTCAGTGATCCTCCACCGCTTTCAGGTTTATAAGAACTGCAGTTCTTGCATGAACTATCACCTCATCTCTACCATTCAGCCTTTGTACTCATTGATCCCTCTTCCCAGAAAACCGTAACTCCAATGTGTTCCACTTCTTCTCTGATTACTAACTCCGATTACTCACTAATTTGTCTGTAGTGGAGTCTTTCCCTTTAGTAATATTCACAGTGATCCAGATCTGTTAAGTATTCCTTATATGTCCCCAAATGTCTCTTTTTAAGGTCCAGTGGTATACCTACCTCATTTGACTATCAATAAAACTACCTCAATATGACTAACAGTTGATATATTCATGATTTTACCTGAGGCTATTAGAGGATAAGGAGAATGTTTTCTTTACTTTTTTGTTTATCCTTATAGAAAAACTAAATGAATAATAAATAGAGAAGATGTGATATACAAAAATATTTGGACAAATAACTGTTGATCTGTCTCTGTTTTCTGATCATAAAAGAACAAGATCACTAAAAAGATCAAAAGGGATAATTAAGCTGATACCCTTCATTTATAATAAGGCAAATATGCTATATTGTCACAGTTTTCATTGTAGCTAATGGTTTTTTGGGAAATTAATGTCATGGATACAGCTGCTGTTATGAGTAGCTTGAGAGAGCACACTATATTCTTCTGATACAGAACTCCATATTGCCGATCTGGGCGCTCCCATCCACATTTTGACAACCCATCAGTCAAAGAGCTCCCTAGAGAAAACCACAAGGGTAGTCCATGAATTAGTGAATGGTTTCTAAGAGTCTGCTTCAATAAATTAGAGCTGTTTGATTAATAAAGATGTTACTCAACTAGGCTATAAATACACATACTCCCATAATATAGTTCTTATGATAAAAGAGCATAATAGAACAAGACTTAACCACAAAAACAGAAGAATCAATTTAAATCTTTGGAAGTTTTCCACACAGAATTACTTGTGGGTTGAAAGCTTTAACTTAGGATATTTTATTTACATGCATTCTAGGAAAAAATATAAAAAACATGCAAACAAGTGTGTTTTATTTTAAACATGGGAAACATTAACAATAATCTGCAACAATTTTACATGATAAAGACTTAAGTGTAGTATTCTCACTTTTTTGTGCCTAATTATTGTCTAGGATTTACATTAAAATATATAATTAAAGTTGCTACTAAATCAAAAATTCTGATTCTGTAATCTACTACAGGGCTGAGGAATTTGCATTTTAATTATAACTAAAATGATTCCAATACATATTTTAATAAGCTCACTCTTTAGAATCCTCTATACAAAATGTACCCATCTCATTCTTAATTTTGTACAAAAGGCACTGTATTTTTTAATCAGGCTTAACATAATGCTAGGCATTCCTGTTAATGTAGAGAAACATTTTTAGATGCTGGTAATTGAGGTGAGTTTCTCATTTGCACAACTTGTACTTATCCATATTTTAGTTCCAGTAATATGAAGTATTTCTCTTTGATTTAAGTGAATTTTATGTATTGAAATATGTACCCATAGTGCTCACTGATAGTAATGTTTTCATGAATTTTTTTCCCTTTTACTGACACAGGGCTGGAGCGATAGCACAGTGGTAGGGCATTTGCTTTGCCGCAGCCAGCCCGGTTGAACGGGGTTCAAGTCCTCCACCCCTCTCCGAGAGCCGGGTAAGCTAGAGAGTATCTCGCCCACGCAGCAAAGCCTGGCAAGCTATCCGTGACCTATTCATTATGCCAAACACAGTAACAAGAAGTCTCAAAATGGAGACGTTACTGGGCCCGCTTGAGCAAATCAATGAACAACAGGAGGACAGTGTTTGTTTGTTTTTTGTTTGTTTACTGATATAAAATTAGGAAGTGAAGTACAAGTATAAAACTGGCCCAAGACCGGAAATCTGTCCTGCTGCTAATTCTGTGATTTACACAAGGCATCTGATTGCTACGGGCATCAATTTCCATATCTTGACAAAAATATTTACAAGTAAATATTTTAAATATTAAAAATACTATAATCACATTGAAGTAAATAACATTTTCATAGAAGTTTTTTATTTTCATTTATATCAGTGATATCATATTTGATAATGGTTTTTACTCTTAATTTAAGCAGGAAATGGAAATGTTTTCAAAAGCATTGTGGCATTTATATTTTATGTACTGCTTTGTCTGTCACAGAAAAGGAAATAAGACTTAATAAAAATAGTTCTTCTAGGAATCCAGCACTATGTAGTGTCTCAATTCAATAGATAAAATACCAGTCCATAATATGGTTTTGCTAACAATTTTTTGTGAAAACTCATCCTTGATCCAGTAAGTGCCAAAAGAGTAAGGGCTTCTGATTGCAAAAATCAATTCTGCAGAGTTGTAAAGTCACAAACCATTTTCTACAAAAAGAATGAGGGTCCCTGAGATTCCATAACTTTCAAAATGCATTGCTTGTCTGCTAATTCAGGAAAATAAGCCTTGGAATAATCTGCTTATGGTATTTCAAATGATAAAGCAATACAACTATAAGTAACAGAATACCCAAGAAAAAATTAGGGGGAAACACTTCTGTTCTAGACTTAGGAAAACAAATTTTGAATTATTGACAAATATTTTTGCTTTCTGAATTCCTGTAAACATGAGAATGATCAGTTATAGTTCCAGTGATCTAACACAAGGATTTCTCAGTTATGCTATGAATTCCTGAGTTTACAAGCCATCCTATCTTCAGACTGAATTTGAAAGACTTCAAATTGAAAACTTTAAGATCATAAAACTGTTCACATGGGTCATGCAGAGAAAGAGCCCCTGGGAACTTCTAATACTTAAAAGAAATGTGATTACTCATAAAAATTACAATTTTTATCTCAAAATGTCTTTTGGCATTTGAATTCTTCACATTTCTAATAGTAGAGCGGTTCATGCATGAATGAGAAAGGAAAGAATTATTGTGAAAAGATACTTTGCTTGCCTCATCATTCTGTTACTTAAGGTAAAATAGTCTAGGTATTAATATATTTTTAACTATTTGTGTTTGCCTTTTAGCAAAAATTTTCATTGCTATTATATGACTCATTGATGTTTATAGAAGTCCAACAAATCAGCCCAATGAATCAGATATCTATGTATTATATACCTAACAATGCATACTTAGTCACTGCAGTTTTCAAATTTCATTTCAACTTACTTTTGTTATGTTTTTGTAAGGTATTGCTTCTTAATTTTTAATTTATTAATCTTTCTTCACATAGCTTTCAGAAAACTTTATACAAATAAATTTATACAAATAAATTTAAATATATTTATATCTATACCTAAATCTCTAGCATTTGGCGTAAACACTAATAATATCTATATATACCTCATATATAAATATGAGACTTTAAAATCTTTGAGAAATATGAACTTTTTCATTGGCACATCAGACTTCTATGAAAGAAAAAAAAAGTCTTATAAGTAATCATTCTTTTCCTCCTGTTGGGCTTATTCATTCATTTATTTATTTATTTATTTGCTTTTTGGGTCACACCCGGCGATGCTCAGGGTTACCCCTGGCTCATGCATTCAGGAATTACTCCTGGCGGTGCTCTGGGGACCATATGGGATGCTGGGAATAGAACCCGGGTCGGCCATGTTGGCTGCGTGCAAGGCAAGCGCCCTACCCGCTGTGCTATCACTCCAGCCCCGTGCTTATTTATTTTTAAAGACCACTGGAAACAAGCACAGTATTATATATTCACCAATTTTTGTTTGTTTGTTTGTTTGTTTGTTTGTGCCACCCCCAGCTGATTAAAGGGCTAATCCAGGATCACTGCTTAAGGGACTAGCTATCAGATCCAGGCTTTCTGCATGCAAGGTGTGTGTGCCAGCCAGTTGAGTTAATTTTCTAGCCTTACTCTTCACCAACTTTTTACTTTTTGGGTCACACTTAGCCATGCTTAGCGGTTACTCCTGGCTCTTTACTCAGAAATTACGCTGGTGGTGCTTGGGGGACCATATGGGATGCCAGAGATCAAATCTGGGTAAGCCCCATGCAAAGCAAACACCCTCTCCCACTGTACTATCACTCCAGCCCCTACTCTTCAACAATCATAACTCTTTTGCTTTAGCACAGAATATTAAATTTTCCTTTATAGAAATTCTATAGTAAATATTACCATGCCTAGCTCTAGCTACCTATTCTATAAACAGCCATATATAATATATGTATTTCATAAGATTACCAACTAATAAAACATTTCAATAAAAAAGTTAACCTGATATCCATTTTATACTTGACAGATAATCTCTATTTGATACAAATGTTTATTTCAGGCATATCCATTACTTTGAAATCCATGTGTCTGCTGCATGAGAAGATCAGAATCTATGAAGAAAATCCATTTGCCACAGTTTAGAACTCAGAATTTTTTTTATTTTTCAGATTCAGTTGTAAAGCTTGACCTATATCTTTCTGTTTATAAAAAAAGAGGAGCGATAGCACAGTAGGTAGGGTGTTTGCCTTGCATGCAGCTGACCTGGCCAACCCAGGTTCGATTCCACCACCCCTCTCAGAGAGCCCAGCTAGCTACAGAGAGTATCTAGCTATGAAGAGTATCTCGCCCTCACGGCAAAGCCTGGCAAGCTACCTGTGACGTATTTGATATGCCAAAAGCAGTAACAAGTGTCAGTCACAATGGAGACATTAACTGGGCCAGCTCCAGCAAATCGTTGAACAATGGGAGGACAGTGACAGTGACAGTGATGCTAAAGCACTTTGCAAATGTCAGCCACCTAGGTGAGGCAGCTGAAATAAACTTCTGCATTCACTCGTTTTTTGTATGAAAATCTTTTGAGAGAAATGCAGATATCAAAAATGAGCAAGTGTTTCGTCCTTGCATAGTAATGCATTGTTTACAGTTACTTCTTGACAGATAATTATGCACTGTAACATTTTCATTAGGATTTATATTTCTGCCTGCAAAAATACAGAAGGCTGTAGATTGTAAATCTTTCACACTGCTAACCATAGGTACATCATATCGGTAAAGAAAACCAGTGCTTAGGGTAGAAAATTAGATACGTGTTATTGGATAATATCACAGTCTGCAGCTGCTTGAGAGACAGTACAGTGGGTAAGGTGTTTGTCTTGCTTGCGACTGATCCGGTTTTGATCCAGGTTTGATCACCCACCAGGAGTGATCCCTGAGCATCACAGGGTATGGTCCCAAAACTAAATAAAAAAAAAAAACTCACAGTCTGTAACATCACACAAGGTAAGAATTCTCTCCTCATTTCTCAGATTAGATACATATATATGTATATATATGCTACATCTTTGATGCATGTAGTGTTCTTGAATTTAACCAAAATATGCGTAAAGGGATTAATTTAGCACATCCCTGTGCATGTTTTTAGTAATAGACCTACAAGAAAGATAGTAGACTGAAATCAGCTTCCAATTTAAAGCATTGCAAAAATACCCAGGAACATTTACATAAGCCTTTTCTCAACATAAGTGGAAGAACTAAGTTTAATGAATTTTGAGGCAAGCAGCAAATAAACCCCTTTGTAGCCTTGAAGATTAATATTGTAGAAAATTCCATAGGGTTGCATGAAACTGCTCTATATTAAACTGAAAGTCTCTGACCTAAAGTTCTGACTGTTTTATGATGAATTAAAAAGAATTTGACTCTAGAACTCCTTGGTTCCTAATGAGATTGACCAGATTCCTATTTATCCTTAGCAAAATGTGCATTCCTATTATTAGAATAAAAGACTAATCAAGAAAAAGTCATACAGAACTTTAAATAATTGAAATATCTATAAATGAATGAGAAATTAAGAGATTAAAGTTCGTTTCAAAATACATTTGTATCTTACTTGAGTGCCAAAGTTTTATTAAAATCAAACCCCAGGGCTTCTAAAAGAGTTACTTAAGATACGTGGCAAATGTTCCAATCATAGAAATATTGCTTTAAAGTGCAATTAACAATCAGCACTAGAACATCTAGAATTAGATGTTGAAATTGGATTAGTACATGAATTCTGGGACAGGCTGCCTGCTGTCTAACATTCTTTAATTTGTTACCTTTAGCAGGTCACTAAACCTCTCCAGGTTTTCAAGCTTCATCAATAAAATGAGGGTAGTAGAAGAGGCTTATGAGAATATGATGACTTAGTTTAGCACATGTGATCTGTGTTTTTGCTCTGATAAAGATAATGTGGATTATTGTGAATTATTTTATTGGGGGCTAGGAAGAAGATAAAATAAGCTGCAGCACATGATTTTTATTCAGGAACCCCTGGTTTGACCCTAGAACCACATGGTCCCTGAAAACCAACCCTTGAACACTGTACAAGAAATACCCTACGCGCCCCATCACGTGTGACTTTCTTGCAAAATACCAAAACTATTTGGTATTTTGGAACATTGTTCATCTTTCCATAAAAGCATGAAGTATTGTTTTATTTTTTGTTTCCCATGGCATTTTGTAGATAATCAAGAACTTTGACTTAGTAAATGAATCTTCCACTTTTATTAGCCTTATTTCTCATTAACAAAATAAAACATGGAAAAAAGGTAAACAGCATGAATAAAGTGGAAAGTGAAGTATTCACTTTGAGCAGAGTTCTGTCGTCAAGTTTATCACTGAGGAAGTTTGCATTGTTAACTACATTTATTTTTCAATCTATCCATACTATAATTATTCCTTATATAGAGAGATATTTCTGAGGTGACCACACTATATTTAGTGAATATTTTCTATAACTACAATACTATTAAGGAATCTTGGAAATAAGCAAATGCAAATAAGCAATTTCAGAGTTGATTTCTTGATTAATCTAGTTGCTCAGTGAATGGTAAAATAAAGCAATATACCTTCCAGAGATCTAGTCTTAGTCATACTATTTCTAACTGGTAATTTTCAGATCTGATGTATATTATTTATTTTCTATTTATTTTCTGAATACATATTCTCTTTATTAATAACATGAATGTCACAAATTATTTATCTTCATTTAAAAGATTATATAATCAATTCAAATGTGAATTCAGAGTGGAATAAAGAAGCTTTCCTGGGTCTAGAGTGGTAGCACAGAAGGTAGGGCATTTGCCTTGCACGCGGCCGACCCGGGTTTGATTCCCAGCATCCCATATGGTCCCCTAAGCACTGCCAGGAGTGATTCCTGAGTGCAGAGCCAGGAGTAATCCCTGAGCATCGCTACGTGTGACCCAAAAAGAAAAAAAAAAGCTTTCCTGTCTTTTGCTTGTTTCAAAATCTGTTTGCTTGCCTTGCAAGTAACTGACCTTGGTTCTATACCCAGCATCACATATATTTCCTGGGCTTTGCCAGGAGTGATCCCTGAGTGCAGAACTGGTAGTAAGTCTCAAATACCATCATTAAGACTCCAAAAGCATAAAACAAAAAAACAAGAAATAAAATCAGTTTGCCATTCCTATACACACACAGCATGTACACACACACACATTCCTGTAAAATCCCAAATTAATTATAATCAGTATTTTAAAAACAGAACTGACTCACATTAATAAATGTTAATAATATGTAAGGGAAACTTTTCTTATGTCTGCCAACTAGCAGGTATTCCTTAAAGAAAAGGGGATTTGTAGAATGATACTACTTTTAACATATCTTTCCAATAAAGCATAGTATAATATCTCTCTGAGATGAATTTGGAAACTTTTTTGTAAATTGGATTCTGAGCTAGAGGACAGTTGAGGTTGATTTGTAATTGGATAGCAGCTTGCGCAGGGCCACAGAGTGACAGGTTGATTGAGCTGTAATGGAGACAGAGGACCTTTCAGAAGGAGATTGATTTTTATTTGACAAATGCTAATGATGGTTGAAAAAAGATAACTGAACCCTCTGAGCCCTGTCTCTGCTAGGTAATACATTAAAGATATTTAGAGATATCAGTCCTGCTCTTTGTGTAAATACTTAAGTGATGTTCCTCCTACCTCTTAGCCTCTGTAAACAATGTATGTTTGTTAGGACATAATTTTGGAATAACTACCTGGTATGAGGAAGTTATATGTTTGAGAACTGACAGGTGAACCTTATTAACATTGGTTTCCCTCCTCTTATTTTTTTCATATCTTATGTAATTATTTCCTTTTTCCTTTGCAAAACACTTAATCTTTGCTAGATCTCATAATACTTTCTTTCATATTGTGTGTTAATCACATGTCATCATTTTCAGTAAGTCACTTAAGGATTTCACCATTTATCTATAGTTAAGGATTTCACCGTTTATCTATACTTTTATTTGTAGTTTCCTCACATAGAACCTTTGTCTTCATATTTCTTAAAATTTCAATCACCAGTATTTCTTTTACAAATGTAACAACTCCAATCTAATTCTTAAAATTAAAAACTTTTTTCCTGGATAATATCCAAAGTTGTAGCAGTTGGTATTTCTTCAATATGTCTTATGTTAGTAATATTTAGAATGTTTAGTAATATAAAAATGTGATCCAAATACCGCTGTATCTTAGTCCATTCAATAACTTTATCTCTAAGCATAACTCTGCTGCTTTCACATTTCTTTGACTTTTCCCTGCATAAGAACTTTACCAAAACAGTTTGTAACTTCTTTGCCAATGACATTCAAACTCATGTTTATGATAGAGTCATTCTCTAGATCATCCCAAACCATCTTTTGATCCCCAGCATTTACTATATTCTGCCTGTATTTGTGACTAATCTACCTACTTTAAAGATTTGAATTGAAAAGAAAAAGTGGAATGTAAATTTTAAAAGCATAGGAATTTTTTTAAAGTGATCAGTTTAATAAATGAATTGAGACTGAAATCAGATGAAGCAACATGGAAGTGATCTTAATTCAACTTGGACAGTTTTTGAAACTCCAAAACTTGTACAGAGCATCAGTCACTGTGAATTTGTGAAAGGGTGGGAAAGAATGAAGAAAAGTAAGAATTGAAAGGTAAAATAGCCTGGATCTTTTTAAAATTAGTTTCCCAGACTGAGTACAACCTAATTTTTCATGTCTCTGTCACTCTATCCTACAAAAATGGGCAGGAAACAATTAAGGTTTAGGATTTTTTTTAAGTTTACATAAAACATCATGGCAAGAAATTACTCCGTAGAGTCCCTGTGTGTGTTCAACATCTGTCTTCTCTTTAAAAGCTAAATAACTCTTTCTCAATGAACCATCCCTTTGCAATATACATCACCTAAACATCTGGCTAGATACAACCAATTATGCTATTTAAAATAGATTAGAATTTGCCCATATTACCCACTACTTTATTTTTAATCAGATATTTGTACTACAAATACAATACTATAGATTTGCTGCCTCAATCTTTTGGAAATATTTTTTATTTTTCTTGTCTATGTCATTTCACTCATTTAATCTCTGCTTCCAAAAATCTGATTAGAGTGCTATAATTAAGGAAGAGTGACAGAAGAGATGCAAAAGCGAACAGAAATGGCTGCTTCCTTAATGGGAAATTCAGCAGCTTTCTCTTTGTGAGCAATTTCTCATGGGCAGTGCTTATTTGATTTACCTTCATCCTTGTGTCAGACCATTAAATGAAAAGAATTAGCACCCTAATTCTTACCTCTTAAACTTAAGAAGAAGTCTAAAATGAAAGTAGGGGCTGAATTTCCCCATTAGACTTATTTTCTCATGTAAACTAAAATACAATTCATTGATTTCTTAAATAGTGTACAGAGACTATCTGTTCTAAAAATTTTCCTACAGTAATATGAAAGTAATCAATGTAGATACAGAGGTTGTAGTATTAGATTGGCTAGTAGACCTGAAAGACTATTCATTACACTATCACTTTTTTCCAAAAACAATGTAGAGAAGTGTAGTCCCTGCATAGATAATTATGTGGTTTATAACAAATATCTTCCTCAGGTTTACCTTGACAATACATGTACTACTCAGCGTAAAGATGTGATGATTTGTTACAGTTTGGTATTTTGGTAATTAAAAAATAGTCTAGAGAATCTGTCTGATAACATAATTTGAAATCATAACTAAGGACACCTAGATTAATTCTTATGCACAAAACTTTACACGTATCCACACACATGAACAAAGTGCAGAGAGAATCATTTTTCTTTTCAAATGCTATATGACTTTTGATTTATAAGATAAACAGAATGTGAATCCTTTAAAATATACTAGTGTAGTATTATACTTTCTTCATTATGGTTATTTAAATTCTCTCTTTATACACAACTAGTGCAACAAAACTCAAGTACTTTAATTTTCTATGATGCTTAAATTTACTCACATTAAAAATATGTTATGAACATTATAATGTTTCAACTCTAAAATGTATATTGGAATTTTGCAAATAGTATTGTTATCAAAGTTTTATCAAAAATTAAAATTTTCTACCAGAAATGCAGGAAGTAACAGACTTCCAACATGTTAAGGCACTGAGGACTGAAATGAGTCTTTTGCTAAAATAATTGTTATATCACTTATAGTTTTCTCCCTTAAGTTTTGTGGATAATTACTAGGAGGAGATCATCCTCTTAACTAATATTGTCTGTTTTTGTAGTTCAAGATAACTCTTGGCATTTTTTTCCACTAGAAAATGTAGAAAGGATCTTGGAAGATCCATACATCTTCAGTTGACATTAGAAGGGAAGTTTCACCTTTAAAAAAATCCATTTTTTGCTCCCAACTTGAGAGTTTTGTAAAAACAAGATGCTTACACATGTAAATACCTGAGAAAAATAAAAAGAGCTTTATCTATCAGACACAGTCAATAGACCCTGACCTTAATATGCAAGTGAGTTAGCCAATATAGAGCACAACACCCAATTCTGAACATCCAGCGCATCTTGATTAAGCACAGTTGAGTATTCCAAGATTAAAGCAGTTAAATCAAGAATGTCATTTAGAATCTGACAGAAGTCATATTTCTCTTTTCTTTATGCAATTCTCATCTTAACCTAACTTTGAGGGAAAAGGTAACCCATACATTGTTTTAAAACACACATTTCTCACTGGTGAAGAGATGGATGTTGGAATATTGCATCACTGGGACTCAATTATGAACAACTTTATAACTACATATTACGGTAATTCAATTAAAGAAATAAAATAAACATACATTTCTCTTCTATTGTCCCTGCCTTTGTATTGGGATTCTAGTAGGAAACTAAGTTAAAGTTTCTTTAATATTGAGAGCAAATGGAACTAATTATATGATTCTTGGGAAATAATTAGGTTTAATATCCCTGAATTGTTTTCATAGGCAGAAGATAGTGTTAATATTATTTAATCAGAGATAATAAGCTTAATCTAAAATGTGAACAAAACTATCATCACTGATACTGGAGAGAGAGAACAAGACTAAGGCACTGGGCTTGCACTCAGAAAACCCCGTTGTGATCCCCCAAGCACAGCCCAGAATAATTGCTGGACAGAGTGAGGAGTAAGCATTTTGCCACTCCCGCCTCAAAGACATCATTGATAGTTGCCTATATATATTTTAATTTTATTGAATCACCATGAGAAAGTTACAATCTTTCATGTTTGGGTTACAATCACACAATGATCAAACACTCATCCCTCCACCAGTGCACATTCCCCACCACCAATATCCCCGGTATATCCCCCCTTTCCCACCCTCCCCCTGCCACCATGGGAGATAATATTCCCCATACTCTCTCCCTCCTTTTGGGCATTATGGTTTGCAATGAAGATACTTAGAGGTTATCATGTTTGGTCCATCCATCTCCCATCTCGACCAGTTCCTCCAGCCATCATTTTCTTAGTGATGCCTTCTCTATTCCATCGGCCTTCTCCCCTCACTCATGAGGCAGGCTTCCAGTTATGGGGCAATCCTCTTGACTCTTATCTACTATCCTTGGGTGTAAGTCTCATATTATGTTATTCTATACAAATGAACAGAAATTTCCTCAAAAAAGAAATACGAATGGCCAAAAGACACATGAAAAAATGCTCCACATCACTAGCCATCAGGGAGATGTAAATCAAAACAACAATGAGATAGTTGCCTTTAATGCAGGTAGATGTGTCCCATTTTATTTATTTATTTTTTATTTATTTATTTTATTAGTGAAACACCATGAGGTACAGTTATAGACTTATAAATTTTTGTGCTTGGATTTCAGTTATACAATGATCAATTACCCATCCCTCCACCAGTGCCCATCCTCCACCACCACAGGTCCCAGCATCCCTCCCACCTCCCATCCCCCCATCCCACCCTGCCTCTGTGGCAGGGCATTTCCTTTTGTTCTCTCTCTCTCCTTTTGGGTTCTGTGGTTTGCAAGAGAGGCATTGAGTGGCAATCATGTTTGGTCTATGTGTCCCATCTTAAAAGCTTAAGGAATACCCTTCATCTGCCCCTGGAGTTGATTTTAGTTGTGAAATGTCCAAAGTTACTTAGAATAACTTAAAGTCAATTTCAAGTGTCTTGTGGTAATGCAAGTGTTCAGAAATATGTTTCTTTAAATTTAAGTTTAGTTGCCATGCTTTATAGTTTTACACTAAGGTATCATATATACAGCATTCAACACTACCCAACCCCCACCAGTGTGATCATTTCCCTCCACCATATAGAATTCTTATTAGAAACAAGTTCCATATATAATACATGAAAACAAAAAAATTGAAACTAGCAATGACAATATCTTCAAAAGAATTTGTAGTAGTATAAAAAAACTAAATAGTGAATGTGCTCAATTATCCTTTTGCTTATAATACATAATAAAGGGCACCAAATTTAAAAGACAGAGAACCTACATGTGTAGTAAAAGGTGATCATAGTAAAGCAAAGGGTTTAATAAAACATACACACATGAATAATTATCAGACAATTGACAGACCTCTAAACCTGTCATTCTTAACTTTAGCAATACTTTCATGTAGATTGCATTAAAAATGCCAAATATCAAATATTCAGTCCACAAGTTCTGCTCTGAACATTATCTTTATTGGCCTGTTGTCACCTGAGCATTGTGAATACTACAGATTTTCAAGTGATTCTAATGTGTAGTCAGGTTTAATGTGTAACAAGGTTGTAGATGGGTTCTCACATTCACACTTTGTCTCTTCCAATCAGCTTTACAACTTAAAAAAAAAACAAGAGTTTTATCATTTGATAGTTTGAACTATGTATGGTGGTTTCTGCAACTGTTTCCTTTGAGATGTTCAAAATTTTCTTATTTATAAGTAAGACTAACCCTTACAATGAAATAAAGCCCACTCTTCATTCTCACAAAGAGACAGGTGAAATAAGTAAATAACTACTCACACAGTTCATCTTCTTACAAAAGGATTTTGGCTAATCAGAATCTCTACACCTGACTTCATGGTGCTCAGCATGTGAAAGATGTTTAAAATTCAAATCAGGAGAATATGCTTGTATTCAGAGCTCTGAATCTCAAGCTGTTTGGTTGGACCAGAAGCAGGCTGGTGACTCATCACTGTATCGACAAGCACACTCCTAACACATGCCCTTGCAAGAATCTTTTTCCATCTCTTACCTCAGCTTTCTCATTTCTAAAATAAATGAGCCTGCAAAGTCATGTCTTAACATTTCTCAGATTGTACATCTTATTTTTTCACATCTTACTGAATTTCTTCTCCTTTATATATGCACGATGCCCTGCAGTGGAACTAGGCCCATGATCTATAAAAATAATTATATCCTCGTTCTCTCACAACTTTGTATCATGACTGATTGTGAAAGCATCATGCCCAGTTTGGAAAATAGAAAATGTTATTTTAAAAAGTCAGTAATCATGCTTATCTTACCATACATTTTGTCATCTACTTTTTATAGGCATTTCCTGAAGAATTATATAGATTGTGAATATGCATGTATAGCATGTATTTAAAAACAAGTAATAACATCTATGATAGTAAAGTTGTATATGCAGGCAACGTATGGCATAACTCAGTGATAGTGTATGTTTCTCATGTACAAGACCCAGGATTCAATCCTTGACATCTAAAATATATATATATATATGTATGCTTATACATATATGTGTGTATGTGTTTGTCTTTATGTGTATATACATATATTGCTGCAAATTACTTACTAGTTATTAAAAAGCTATTAAATATCTAAATTAGATATTATATATCCAAGTAACTAAAATATTTTAGAGGATTTATTCTTTTATATTTTAATTAAAAATATTTCCAATACCATGCAGTTTTATTTTTATTTTTAACAAGGGAAGAAATTTACATCCTATTGCTTTTGAATTTCCATGTCAAACTCATCTGTATTTTTATCACTCTTACAGTTACCTCATAACCCACTGTTAAAATTTAGGTTTTTTTGATGTCTTGTGTTTAGAAATAATATTATATTAAACAAATTTATATGTATTTTTAACCACTTCTAAATAAAGTTTTGTGTGCTGGATTCCATGGAAATGCAAGTTCAAAGAATACTGACATTTTTGCAGTTTTTTATTTATGATGTAAAACTAATTTTATTTTATTTTACTTTTTGCTTTTTGGGTCACACCCAGCAATTCTCAGGAGTTATTCCTGGCTCTGCACTCAGGAATTACTCCTGGCAGTGCTTGGGGGACCATATGGGATGCCGGGGATCGAACCCAGGTCGGCTGCGTGCAAGGCAAACGCCCTACCTGCTATGCTATCACTCCGGCCTAATTTTAAGATTTTTTAAATTTAAACCTTTTGTATCATATAAAAAACTTAAATACCACACTCTCATCAATTGTAATATATTTCTTTCCCAGTTGTATAGGAAAATTTTACTTATAAATCTTCATTTTCTTCATTTTCCAAAAGGGGCTTGATCCATCCTTAGGGCAGTAGTTGAAGATGAGAAGAATCCATACATGGCTGCAGCTTGCATTTATTTTTTTTCCCTTTATTTTATTTTATTTTTTTTAAAGTTGTAGATTTACAATTTTTTGTGCTTTGGTTTCAATTATACAATGATCAGATACCCATCCCTCCACCAGTGCCCATTTTCCACCACCATGGATAATATCCCCCCCACCCCCATCCCCCATACCCCTGTCTCTGTGGCAGGGCAATCCCCTGTGTTCTCTCTCTCCTTTTGGGTGTTGTGGTCTGCAAAAGAGGCATTGAGTGGCAAACATGTTCAGTCCATAGTCTACTTTCGACATGCATCTCCCCTCCTGGGAGGATCCTCCAAACATCCATTATTTGGTGCTCCCTTCTCTATCTGAACTGCCCTTTCCTCTAGGATACCCGGCTGGCCTCTAAGTTATGGAGTAATCCTCCTGGTGCTGATCTCAGCTATTCTTGGGTATTAATCTCATACTTTGTTACTTTATATCCCCCAAATGAATGCAATCTTTCTATGTCTATCCCTCTCTTTCTGACTCATTTCGCTTAGCATGATACTTTCCATATTGTACCACTTGTATGTAAATTTCATGACTTCATCTTTTCTAAGAGCTACATAGTACTCCATTGTGTAGATGTACCAAAGTTTCTTTAACCAGTCATCTGTTCTTGGGCATTCAGGTTTCTTCCAGTTTCTGGCTATTGTAAAGAGTTGCAGCTTGCATTTATTGTCTAACACTTTTTTGTGTGTTTGGGGCTGCATCCAGTGGTGCTCAGGATTACTCCTAGTTCTGTGCTCACAGATAACTCCCTGTGGGACTTGAGGGACCATATGGGATGCTTGGAATTGAGCCTATGGTGATCACTATGCAAGGCAAGCATCCTACCTGCTGTACTATTGCTCAGTCCCCATTATTGTATAATGTTTCACTTTTTTTTTCAAAAGGAGCTTCATTTCAATATCCTTACAGGGGATGCATTAAAGTGCTATAATACCTTTTAAAGCAGTTTTAACATTTTAGGATATTTAAATAATTTGTTTTATATTAAGAAAAACAATGATGAATCTTGGAAAATAATAGCATAGTTGGAAGGTCATTTGGGGGTATATTTTCATTTTGATTTATACAAGTTTTACTGTTTCTAACCTCGTTATGGATGTGCTAACTTGTGAAATATGTTTGTCCTGCAACATATATCATTTTTCCTGTTTTGTTAAGAGATTTTCTCATGTCTCCAGAGAGAAGACCTACTTGCTTGTCATTACAGTTTGTACAAAACATTAAACAACAGTAAGTTAACTATACATACTTCCTGGCCTCTTTGGGGTGGGGGGGAAACCTACTTTAAAAAAAAAATCTCAGGCTTTTATTCAGTCAAAAAAAATCCTCTTGCACAGTAGTAAAACACCAACTTAAAATTCAACTCATTTTATATTATCATTAAAAAATGCTAATCTAGCACATTAAATCTTATCACTTACAGTTGCCCCATAAGCCTACCATTAGCCAATAATTGCTTTGTAATCATGTTCTTTCCTCAACAAGGTGAGTAAGAATATGTACACCCAAGAAATAAAGTTTATAAATCTCTATTTGCTCCTACCATAAAATGAAAATTACCCCTAGAGATCTACTTCAAAATGAGCAATTTAATAAAGATGATTTTTCCAAAGATACAGAGTCTATATATTTCTAATTTTGCTGTAAGCCAAATAAAATCATTTATTATAACCACAATAAACCTGGCATGGTGGGAAACCTAGAGAGTATAAAGTATATGACTGGACAATTTTCTTCTACACTAAGCTTAAGGAAAATTCAACTGTGAAGATGGTGGTGAAGTAGACATGTAATATTCCTGGGAATCCCAGAATGCCCTTAGAGACCCTACTGCTGAACACCCTGGTCTATCATAGCAAGTGAGAAGTGTGATTGAGAACCGAGATTTGAATATCCAGTAGTGTTTCTTGATTATGCTGATGCCCAGAGCCAGAATTTCTCATGAAAATCCCATTATTTTTATCATATCTGTCACAGTTATCAGTTGTGCTCTTGCGATCAGGCTTTGCATAGCGATAGGGCAAAATGAGTCTCAAAAGAGGAAAGAGGCAGTGATTCAGAAAGCCGATGACCTATCCTCCACCCTCTTCTATATTTTCTTCTCTCGTTCTCTGTCCCTCTTCCTCCTGCTCCCAAACTATCAGCAGAGCAATCCTAAAGCCTAGGAGGACAGAAGCCACTAATAAGAATTAGAGCATTGAATCCACTAAGTGATAACTATTCAGACAGCCCTATGTTGTTTACAAACACCAGTCCCTGTTCCAAATGTTTAATGTTTTTTTTGGGTACTTGAGTACATTTACAATTCACCTTTTTCTTCAAATTTATACGCTGTTAACAAGGAAAGTAAGGATGTCTTCCACAAGAAGGCATTTTTATGTTTGACAAGTTGTTTCGGCATCTGATGGTCTCAACTTTATAATAGAACAGCTAGAATCTGAAAGATGGACACCTGAAACTTCTCTATTACAACACAGTGATCAGTCTCAAAGGAGTAATGAGCTCTCAACCCTGAAAACACCCAAAGAGAGGCTAAACATTAGTTTGTGTAAAGATAGTAAAGATCGTTGAGAATAAGGGGCCCACACAATACTGCAGGTAGGGCTGTTTCTTTACACACAGCTGATTCTGGTTTACATCTAACCTCCAGGAATGATCCCTGAGCTCAAAACCAGGAGAAAGATCTGAGCACTATCAGGTATACCCACCCCCCCCGCCGCCACCAAGCAAAAACAACAACAAAAATGACAGTTGAGAATAACTCATAAATTTAAAAGAAGGCTAAAACTAAGTATTTCTCCATTTTATTTCAACTCTGGTAACTAACAAGCTACCCATTTCCAAAATTCTTAGCTGAAAGTCAGATATGCTATAAGCTGATGAACTGGACTTACAATCTAAAATTTTGAGAACTCAAGATGAAATGATTCCCAAAGTAGTATCTTAGTAATTATGAGATATTTTTAGCTAAGGATTTTTTTCTTAGGCAATTTTTTTAATGTTCTATGCTTGTTCATGCTGTTTGAACAAATTTTCTAAGTATGGCATAGTCGACAGTTTATGATTTTTAGCTGGCTTAATGTTTCTTTTCTAAAACAGGTTTATGGTTTCTTTTTCACTTGCCTATAGAAATCCTGTTGAAAATCTCTAGTCAGTCAACTTTTATACCTTAGTAAGTCCTTAACATGATCAACAAGAAGGTCTGATGGATTGAATTGACAGAGATTCTCATCCAGTTCTATTTCAAAATGTTTTAACTTTTGCTAACGAGTAAAATATGTATCCTGATGGGGTCTTAAGTAGATTATAAAAAATAAATAAAGTATAACAATAAATAATATAAATAGCAATAATTCACTTCCTCTCTGAGAGAAGTAATCATCCACCTGCATTTTTCTTCTCAGAAGAAAAATTTCCTTTACAGAAGTAAATGCAGCTTTAGTATTCTGCTCAAAAATCAAGCTATTTGCCTGGAATACAAAACTGGTGTATTGGGGCTAGAGCAGTAGCACAGCAGGTAGGGTGTTTGCCTTACATCCTATATGGTCCCCCGAGCATCACCAGGAGTAATTCCTGAGTGCATAAGCCAGGAGTAACTCCTGTACATCACTGGGTGTGACTCAAAAAGCCCTCCACCCCCCCCAAAAAAAACTGGTATATATAACAATTTAACCAAAGCATGAATGAAAAAGTAAAGAAAGCCCTTAACTTTCTTAATTTTTAATGGTAATGTGTATCATTCTTCATCTTGAGTACACAACTTTATTGATACCCACATTTTCTCCTTGTGTTTTTCAGGATATGTGTTCAATCACATTCTTTGAGCCCCAGTTCTCAATACTATTCACTCTGTCCTTCCTTGCTGTTCCTTAAAGATCTCAATACCTCTCTATTCATGATTTAAAAAAAAAAAACAGGGCTGGAGAGATAGCACAGCGGTTAGGGCGTTTGTCTTGCATGCAGCCGACCCGGGTTCGATTCCCTGCATCCCATATGGTCCCCTGAGCACTGCCAGGAGTAACTCCTGAGTGCAGAGCCAGGAGTAACCCCTGTGCATCGCCAGATGTGACCCAAAAAGCAAAAAAAAGACCCTACTTAGTTTGAAGACTCTTACTAGTTCTTCAATTTTTATTATTTCATGCAAATCAAACTTTATTCTCTTTAAACATATTTCTCTTGTTCATTTTAATAAATAACACCTAACCTTGTGTCCTCATCCTATACCAATGCTTTTTAGGGACTCAAATGATGATGTCACTGAATTAGTCTATGTTTCACTTTCCCATCCTGCTGAATTTTCTGGTCACTTCTGATACTTCCTTCATGCTTGAGATCATGTTATACCCTAAAGTTTTGAGTCTATTTTAAACTTTTCTAATTACTTCTAATCTTCCTTTGCTAGAGTTTCTCAATCCTCTCATTCCATAAAATGAGCCTTTTCTCAAAATACTGATCATTGTCCTTTTTCCCCCTATACACTTTATCCTCCAAAATCATCTCTACTCCATAAATCTTAAGGAAAGAATCAGTGTGCCAGAAAGTATTTAAAGAGCAATATAAATTTATAATATAAAATTAATAAATATTTTTACTCTGAAAACATCTCTATCTTTTGATTATTTTTTTGGGGGGGGAGGAGGGTGGTTTTCAATTTATGAGCATAGAATTTATTTTCTTTTCTTCTTTTCCAGATTCTACCTTTTGCTGGTCTATATGTAATGGCTTTCTACTATTCTTTCATGTTCATTCCATTTGATTCTCTCTCTCTTTCTCTCTCTCCCATCCCTTCCCCCTCTTCACCCTCCTCCTATTCCTCCTCCTCCTCCCCCTCCTCCTCCTCCTTCTTCTCCACCTTATTCTCTTCCTCTACATCCTCCTCCTCATCATCATCCCTCACCCCATCCTCCTCGTCTCTCTCTCACATATGCACAATTTTATTCTAAGCTCCTGAAGGTTAATATATGTATGTATGTATGTATATATATATATATATCTTTTGCACCATAACTTATACACCTAGTATTGTATCTGATCCATAGTTAATAATGAATTAGTAGGTTAAATCAAAAGAACTCCATCACAGTTAGAACTTCTGATTCACAGAAATAGAATGTGCCTTTCCTTTGCTGGATATAAATCCTTCTACCAAAAGACTCTACAGTGCAGGGCACATTTCATGGTCATCAGCATTTTCTGAAATGCTTCTGGATGATGATTTCTTATTTTTCCAAAGTTTGTACTTAAACTGTGGTTTTATTTTTGTATTATCTTTGTCTTTAAAATTTTTAAACAAAATGATAAGTTGTTGATTCATACATGAAGATATATATGCATATCTAATGATATCTAAGGTACATACATGTGTATATGCATGTATACAGTGTATCATTTTGCTACAGTTCCCATGAAAGAGGGCCACAAACTTGATCACTTAAACAGCAGAAATATTGTTTTCTCACAGTTCTGGGCAAGAGTTTCAGGTTCAAAGTGTTAGCAGCATTGGTCTCTCTGAAATGTCTTACTTTGAGTTTGTATATGGATGTTTTCCAATATTTTTCAGTGTCCCGATTTTTTCTCTTTATAAGAACTCAGCCACATTAAGATCAACCCTAATGACCTTTTAATCCGTTTACCTCTTTGAAGGACCAGTCTCAAAATCTTAACATTCTAAACTACTCAGAATAGGGACTTCAACATAGAATGTTGAGGACAAAATTCAGCCTGGGTACATATAAACAAAGAATTTCAAGTCCATATCTATCACTATCACATCAACCCATTGTTCATTGATTTGCTTGAGCAGGCACCAGTAACGTCCCTATTCATCCCTGTCATGTGCTATTGTAGCCGATGGCATATTGGGGCTCTCTCAGGGTCAGTGGAATGAGGGCCATCATTGTTACTGTTTTTGGAATATCAAGTACGCTACCAGTAGCTTGCCAGGCTCCGATGTGCGGGCTGAATACTCTCGGTAGCTCACCAGGCTCTCTAAGAGGGATGGAGGGTTTTGGGGCAGCCTCTAATCACCTTTACAGATTTGCTCAGTCAGGCTTATATGCGGGCAAGATACTCTTGGGTTCTCTGAGCGTGAGAACTAGACAATAAGAGGTTGCTTCCAGGAGCTTGGTTTTATAGTCTCTGGATCTTGGCCGTTGATGGGGTTACACGGCAGTTGGTGGGTGTAATGTCTAGCTACTGGAATATGGGTTATCTGGGTGGAGGAGGCCCAGTCCTGATCCAAGCAGGCTTGACAATCTCAGCCCCAGGTCCCACACACCTGGTTTTCTCTGCCAGTATCTTCATGTGTGAGGCTCATCCTAGCATGTAGAAAGTGGTCTCAGCATGGCTGTGGCTGAGTCCTGGAGTTCTTCAGCTGCCGGGGCTCTTCTCAGAGTGGAGAGGGAAACTCAACCCACCCTGCTCCAAGGGGCCTCAGGAAGGATAGCCAGGCACGGGACAGGAATCTCTGCATTGTTCTCCTCTGGGAGCTTGGTTTTATAGTCTCTGTATCTTGGCTGTTGGTGGGGTTACACAGCAGTTGGTGGGTGTAAGTGTCTAGCTACTGGAAGATAGAGGATCTGAGTGGAGGAGGCCCAGTCTCAATCCAAGCAGGCTTGGAGATCTCAGCCCTGGGTCCCGCACACCTGGGTTCCTCTGTCGGTCCCTTCATGCATGAGACTTGTCCTAGCATGTGGAGAGTGGTCTCAGCATTGCCTCGACTGGGTCCTGGATATCTTCAGCTGCCAGGGCTTTGCTCAGGGTGGAGAGGGAAGCCCAACCCGCCCCTCTCCAAGGGGCCCCAGTGAGGACAGCCAGTCGTGGGGGCAAGGAGACTCTGTGTTGTTCTCCTCCGGGAGCTGAGTTTTATAGTCTCTGGATCTTGGCTGTTGATTGTAAGTGCATAAGTAATTCTCTGAAATCAAGAAATAGTAGAAAGGCATTAAACTTCGAGCTACAAAAGAACCACATGCAAATTTAATCAGCCATCCAGTCAAATGAAGTTGGGAAGTCATGAACACGGGGCCTCAGGAAGGTCAGAGAATGCAAGACTGTCATCTGAGTAAGGAAAAAGGAAGTTGCTAATACAGCCCATGGAATTTCAGAGGGTGTTAATCATATCAATTTTTATTCCCTTGAGAAATTCTCATGAAACTGAGGTAAATATCTGGAATGTACGATTGACAGAGACATATGGAGGGCATGCTTTAATAATATAAATAAGCTTTCTGTCCTCTTTGGGAGCATACTTTACATTTTGAATTACCTCATAGTGCATATGCTGCCCTGTGTATTAACAGTTTATCATTCCATGCAGATCCATTTCCCAAAACTGTCCTCGACCTGCGTCATTTATTGATTGTGTTCAGTCATGGATTTTACTGATCATTTGTAGTCTCACGTTCAGGTGACTCTTTCAGCAAATTTTAAAGTTTCCTTGCTGGTATTCCTGCTATTATTTTTTTAGGTGACTCATGTTGTAATTTTCCAAACCGACTCTTGTAAGAGAAAAAGCATTTACTGAGCTAAGATGGATTTTATGTTCAATGCCATTCTAAACTCTCAGTAAAAAAAAAAAATTGAACATGTTAGTATTTGAAAAAAGTACATTGGTAGCAAAATAAAGAAACTCTTTTAGGAATTAGCTGCTTACAGAACATCTTGGCATTGAATAGACTGAATCCTGTTCCCCTAAATTGTAAGAGAAATGTAACCCTCAGCAATAATGGCTCTTACTGGTAAATCTTCAACATTTCTGGATACAAAACTCTGTATATACATAACTATATCAGCATCTATCTATTAGATAGATATTGGTATAGATCTGTGTGTATGCATATGTATATAGAGAGAAGAATTTTGTATCCAAAAATAAAGAATGCAGAATCATTTATTTAGAATCATGCAAGCACACGCGCGCGCACACACACACACACACACAGAGTTATACACGCTTTCTAGTGAAAGGTTAACATATGCCACAACCCCCCCCCCCCCCACAAAAATATCTAATTTAATTGAATTGCACTTGTTAAGAAACAATACCTGATTGATTCTTATGAACAGTATAGAAATGACAAAATACCAAAGGTAGTACAGGAAGGAGGAACTACAGAGGAAAATGATTTGAGTTTTCTTTGGATGTTTATGTGATAAGCAGTTTCCACCTTTATACATTTTTTAGCATGGCAGCAATGAGAAGATTTAGGATAAGCAGAACTTATCTGAGCTATTGCTGTACCTTGACGTTCCTGATAGACACTTAATACGTCTTTCTTCCTAAGCAGTGACCAAGCATATTAGTGATATTAACATGTGGACTTTGGGGGAATATTGTGGGACATATAAATAGAAAGTATGTTGGGAAATGTTACATTAGTAAAAAATTACCTAGTGAAGACAAAATCCTTGGTATAGCTCACAGAAAAATAGGAACAGAAGAACATAGACAGAGAAAGAAAATACTAGGTAAAAGTTAAAATAGACATAATACTTGTGAAAGGGGGTTGATGTGGTGCAATTTGAAGTACTTCCAATGCATGGCATAGGGAATGTTTGTGATAGTGCTTGCTTGGGAACATGAATTGTGCCCACTGACTACACGTGGGAAAGAATTCTAAAAATCATATTGTGTCAAGGTTTCCTAAAAGAAGTCATTCCTGGAAATTCAGGCAAACTGGCGAGGGAGGAAGATGCACACATATTAGGAAGAGGCAGTCACAAACTAGGTCACGATCATGATCACAACTATCCTGTTATTCGTCGATTGCCTCGAGCAGGCCCCTCCTTCGTCCTAGCCCTGAGATTTTTAAAAAAGTGCCATATTCAAGGCTCTTTCAGAGTTAGGAGAATGAGACCCATCATTGTTACTGGTATTTGGCATATTGGGTACGCCACGGGGAGTTTGCCAGACTCTGCCGTGTGGTTACATTTGGTAGCCTGCCAGTTTGTCCAAAGTAGGAATGAGATAATAAGATGCAGCTGCGCACTTCCGGGAGCTGGGTTTTATAGTATCTGGGTCTTGGCCATTGATGGGATTACACGGCGCCACGGGGCCAGTTGGTGGGTGTGATCCCTGCCTACTGGAATTTGGAGGATCTGGGTGGAGGATGCTCTGCCCCAATCCGAGCAGGCTTGGAGATCTCAGCCCCGGGACCCACATGCCTTTGTTCCTCTGCTGGTACCTTCACGCGTATGGAGAGTGGTCTCAGCATGGTGGTGGCTGGTTCTGGAGGTCTTCGGCTGCCGGAGCCCTGGTCGGGGTGGGGAGGGAAACTCAACCCGCTCCCTCCAAGGGAGGGATACTAACTAGATACAAGGGGAAAAGATGGGAGGAGCCAGTAGAAGGCTGGTACCACCCTTAAATTAGATAAAGGTGCATTCCAAGAAGCATGGACTAAAAACATGGTGACAGAAAATCCGACAGAAGTTAGCAAGTTATACATTTCACTGCTCAGCTGTTTCAGGGAAGGACCTGCTTGCAAAGTACTGCAAAGTTTTATAACAATGGTTCAGAATCTTAATCCTTTAAATGCTAATCTCTGGTAAATTAGTTTATCTTTCCTGGTGTCTATAAACCAGCATTGACTATTTATTTAGTCCACATTAATGAGAAAATTCCTAAGTTTCACTGGATTGAATTGGCAGCTTTGTAAGTTTGAATCTTTAATAGTCATATGATTCAGTTCAGATTATAAATTCAAAGCTCACTCTGAATAATATTTTTTCAGGAAAATTTTCAAATGTTACTTTTTCTAGTTTCTGTATGCAATTGTTCCCATTATAAGGATTATGTGATTAGATTCTTAAATATTCTAGATAGCACACATATAGAACATACAATAGCTTACAAACTTACAAATAGGTGTGTGTGTGTGTGTGTGTTTGTGTGTATGTGTGTGTGCATGGATAAAATTCAGTTAATTACAAAATAATTTCAGTGCACCTTCTTTCTACGAAAATCACATTCATATATTCAGAAGTTAAACTAATGATACAGCTCTCTTTGTTTCTTAACTGAAGCTTTTAAATTCTCCTTTTATCTATTTAAATATTGAAATTCTGATCTCTTTTTGTCTTTGTTATTTTCAAAGGACCAAAGAAAGCTTTGGTTACACTTAATGCTTAACAAAATCTTTATTCATAATTAAGCTTGTAAGATATGGTGTTGCTATCAAAATTACAATAATTGAATCTATATCAGAAATTATCAGGCACAAATAATGTTCTGTGATTTTTAAGTAATTAATTTTTTCTTTCTTACATTGTGTAAGTCGGTAAGGTTTTTTACATTCTGAAACTGTCAGATAGCTGAAGATCTATTATTAGTGATTTAGAGTTTTTTATTGTTAAGATTTTCACTGCTTTTTCAATGGTTTCCCGACTTTCAGGGGACTTTTTTCTTTTTCTTCTTCTCATTTCCTACCAGGGTAGCATTTTAAGTAGATGTTATAAATCTCTGCCAAAGGCACATTCATAGCCTTGCTTGAATGGTTTCATTTAGACTAGGACTACTCTTACTTTTCAAGTCTCTTCAAGATCTTTATCATGGTGAAATAACACTTTGTTTTCCTTAAAGAATCAAGCACAGCTTCCTAAAAATCCCCCAAAGTAACTAAATATAGATGATGTCTTTGATTTTGGAGTAGAACCAGTATTAAAGCCACATTATTAAATTAACTTTAAATTTCTATATGATCGCCAATGTGGATTTTCAGTTCTTTTGTTAAGGAGAGAAAGAGACACTCTCAGAATATGTATTTAATAAGTATTTTTAATATATACACTATTTTAGCTTTATAAATCAAACACACTTGGTGCCAGGATGCTGCGTGTCTTTTCTTATGTTGTCTTAATACAAATACAATGTTAGGGTTTCATTTTGAAATTTTAGTCAAATTTCTATCACTGTCACTGTCCTCCTGTTCATCAGTTTGCTCGAGTGAGCCCAGTAACGTCTCCATTGTGACACTTGTTACTGTGTTTGGCATATCGAATATGTCACAAGTTGCTTGCCAGGCTTTGCCGAGAGGGCGAGATACTCTCGGTAGCTTGCCGGGCTCTCTGAGAGGGGCGGAGGAATCTAACCTGAGTCAGCCAGGTCAGCCGCGTGCAAGGCAAATGCCGTACCTGCTGTGCTATAAATTTAACATAAGTATGTTTTCTTTTCCTTTTTTTAATGTTTTCAAGACTTTCAGTTCAGGTTAAGAATATATATATATATATATATATATATATATATAGAGAGAGAGAGAGAGAGAGAGAGAGAGAGAGAGAGTCAGAGGTTCAGAAAGAAAAAGAAAACCTGGAAATGAAAATTTCTCACAAATTCCATTTCTAGTCTAAGTTGATACCAAGTATACTAACATACTAACTTCTAAAGCTTTCATGATTTTTCAAGATTTTAGCTTCAAGGCAACTGTACTATTCTTCTTGATCTGCTTCATGATCAGTGAGAATGCTTGATTCACAATGCTATAAGTAACAATGTAAATATTATATAGCCCAATATTTACATGACATTTTGGAGGGATTGAATATATTTTCTATTAGACATTTAAAACTTAGGTTAAAAGTTGACATGGATCTTTTTCCAAAGGGTATTTTGGGGTAATAAAAAGAAATCAAGTGAATCAGCAATGAGATAATCTTTCTCTTTCAACTTTCTGTTTGTTAAGTCACTTTCTTACCACCATATAATGATGAAAAAGGCCACTTTTAGTGTTACAAATGCTCTTATTTTCAGTGTCCTACTTTCATGCAGCATTTTGTTGCCTTTGTAATGCATGGGGTTATATAATTATATATAGCTGTATAATTATATATTTCATTGTGTTCTATTGAATTTATTCTTGTCACTTTATTTTTTGTGTTTTGAATAGGAGGCAAATTGTTTAGTAGTAGTCATAAATGGTAATATTACACAGATATATTTTATATATTTTTGATAGATTCTAAGTGCCACTAATGTCTAGGATGAAGTGTTAAGAAGCCAAGAATATTTTTTATATAAATGAAAATTTATTTTTATTTAAAACTTTATTTAGACACTGTGGTCTAGAAGCTTTTTGTAATACAGTTGTTTCAGGCATTCAGTATTCCAATACCAATACCAACACCACTGTGACATTCTCTCTACCATTGTCCCGTTTCCCACCAGCCCCTCCAAGTCTGTCCCCTTGGCAGGCACAAAATAATTTATTTTATATTGCTTGTTACAACAGAATGGCAAATGGAATTATCATAAAATAGTTCATAAAAGAAAATTTGTGAAAATTGTCATATCTCACAATAGGATTATTATAGTCATTATCTGAGGGTTTACTGAGCTGTTTGTTGTTTGTTGCTTCTGTATTATCATGTTTGTTTGTGTATTTAATGCAGTTAGTTGGCTTCTATGCTACTCTGCCATAGAATCTGCTGTACTCCTACTTGGCTGTCAGAGTTGTGGAATTTGGAGGTGTCACGCAGCAGCAAACGCAACAAAAGCTCTAGTATCTGTAAAACTGGGATAATTCCCAGCCTGCCTCCTTCCCTAGGGGGCTCCAGAGTTTTGGACCCAAAGACCAGTGTGCCTGTGAGTTGCATTGGCTTGGCTTGGCATCTCTTCTGAGATTAGTAGTGGAAGCTATGAAGCTGGGTCATTTGAAAGGTGGTGGTAGGGGGTGGGTGGGAGTCAGGGGGGTGGTGAACAAAAGAAGTCAGGAATATTTTGCATGTGCTTTTAAGATATACTTCATGTTAGCTTCGGGGGGTTGTTGTTGTCATTTTTAATTTTTGGATTTAAGGCAGCACCCTGCACGCTCGGACTTTGCTCTTAGTGGTGCTCTGTGAACCAGGGGGTACTGGCTGTGGACCCAAACCTCTCACATGTAATGCAGACATACTACCCGTAAAATTATTTCTCCAGCACCTCAAATTCATTTCTGATTTTTGTTGTTTTGTTTGGGGCCATACCCAGGGGTCATCTGGGCTTACTCCTTGCTCTGTACTCAGGAATCATATCTGGTAGAGCTCAGGGAACAAAACGGATTGCTGGGAATGGAATTTTAGTTGACTGTACTTGCTCTCTATCCCTCTCATATTCCTTCTTAAGTGCTAAGAAATTAGTCAGAGAAATAATACCTTCTCCATCAAATCAATAACAAAGCTACCTGGTTTGACTTCCTTTCCTCAGTAGAATGTTTATAAAACAATAATTTGTAGAGTATGTGGTCCTAATGTAATGAAAATTCACATTAATAAATTTAATGAGATTTAACCCAAGTAAAGTGAAGAATTAGGGGGATTTCTGATTCTTTGGGTCTTTACATATTATCTCATTATATTCTAACTGGTAATATAATTTAAGAGCCCTGGTATCACTGCAACTCACATTTTATAATCCTAAATACTAATGATAAAATAATATTGTGTCTCTGTGAAAGATATATACCTTGATCATTCATTTTATTGTAGAATATTAGTGACAGAATAACACACACAAATACATACACATACATACTCATACATTCATCGTTCTTTAACTCTGTCAAATAATTTAACATTGAAGGGGTCCAGACAAAGACCCATAGGTGCAAGGATATCTGAAGGATTTCTACCCAGAGCTGTTGTTGATGCAGTGATGAGTATTTTTTTTTTTCTGTCTAGAAGTAAGACCCACCAGTTAGTTTGGACCCATCATCTTAAAATCAAATCTAGTAGAAAATAGAGCAGAGCACTTTTCACCCCTCTATTTATGGGGAGGATGGAACTTCATTCTGGTTCCCAGCTGCATTCCCTCCCACCTCCTCCTGACATCTGTGGGCTACAGGAACACAAGCTTGTGAAGAAAACTGCATTTACTCGCCAATTGCTATTGGAACATCAAAAGAATGTGGAGGCCCAATGGTAAAATAAATGAATATAGGAAGAAGACTGAATTAATTTTATACTGTCACCTACTTTATTGTTTCTTTTCAAATGTTCCTTATCTAATTTTCTTTAGGCTTGAGACATGATTATTTACCTGCCTGTCTGGTGATTTTTCATTCAATAATGCTTTCTAGAGCAAAAACTCTTCTAGAATTCTTGGGCTTTCAGAGCATTATCTCATATGCTGTTTGGAAAACCAAAATTAAAATAGTTTTTGTAATAAAGCCAAATGAAAAGTGTGTTCTCATAAAACAAAGCAATAAAATATTAGTCTCAGAATAGCCTAGCCCTGAAACACTCTTCTGAGGATACAGGCCAATGCTGACATAGCATTTTGTCCTAAATTCAGAAGCTTCCTCGAATATATATTTTCATGTTTGTTTTCATAATGATGAATTCAAAGAATTTAGAATCTTCTTTCTAGTCTCCAAAAATAGTAAAACTAAAGTGCTTGCCTTGAACAAGGCATTACCACTACAGTACCACCAGGAGTTATTCCTGAGCATAATCTTCTTTCTTCCTAAAATCAGAACTTAAAATAAACAATGATTGTACAATTATAAATGCATTCTACATAAAATGCATCTTAGAGGTTATAGATTAAAGGTATAAAATAAGTATCTGGGTATAATAATGAGCATGAAAGCTTAAAACTAAATTAAAATTTATACTAAAAATCTAATTACTATTCTCACTGAATATGCATTTGATATAGGATAAAAGGTATATCGAGATATTTTTCTAAACTAGTAGATTATTATGTGAAGTAAAGTTGTTGATTTTTTTAAACCATGAGAACAAGAATATTTGACAGCCATTGAATACAAGTGAGAACATTTGCAAAGGGACATACAAAGTCACTATCAAAGTGCTTTCCAACCCACTGAGCCTAAAATCCTTAAATGCTGGGACAGGCAGCAAGGAGTAAAATAAATCCTGTGATTTTTACTTTTCAAAAATTTATTTTAAAATCCATTTCAATGCATTATACTTGCTTCTTTGATGTTAGGTTTACTTTGGAGTAACTTACTAAAACAATAAAAAAATGACAATTTACAAGTTGAAAAAGAAATTATTTCCAACCAAGTAAATTCTGTTAATTCACTTGTTATGTCCCGAATTGCACTTGAGCATGTTACTTAACTTCACTCTTTCTTAATAGATAATGATATAGTAATAAGATCATGGGAACCTGTGTGGCACATCTTAATGCACAATAAGAAGTTCATTATTCCTACTATCATTATCATTGCTCCTTTGTTCATGGTATGACTCTAACAGTTGTGTGTTTGCCATATTCCATAATTTCTTTAAACTTCTTACATCTCACATCCTTGTGATAGATAGGCTGTATCTTTTTTTAATGAGATGAATACACATATGGAGATTCTCATCAGAGATTACAGCTTTCTTATCATTCCTTTTAGTCCAGACCCAAAGCCCAGATATGATCACTGTGACATTAAACATACCTAGTAATTTATTGAAGGGATTATGGACATGAGAAATAGCCATCTAGGAATAAAGAATACAACAAAATTTTCATGTTTATTATTTGTCAAGAACTATAGTGAAATTATGACTTTTGTCTGCAATCTTTGGAAGAAGTTTGATCACAGTTCTCTCCCTTCATTCTCAAAGGGAGAGTTTTTATTTCAAAGCCATAATTTTATTAAATTCTCTGAAATATTTCTTTACCCCCAAATGAGTTCAATACCTCAAAGAATTTATATGGTGACTACAAATGTTTTGGTCTTTTTGAAGCATTTTTATATTGAATTAAATTTTCCCATATGTCATCGTCATCTACTTTCAATAGTATTTGTTACAGATCATTGTTTAGCATAAGTTTTCCAATAAACTCTACATGTTCTTAGAAATGTTTTTTTGGTGTAATGATAGGAGAAATTTAACTTTGTTTGAGTTCTTTAAAAACTTCCCACTCATAGTTACTGTTATAAATAAAACATTAAAAAATTATGAATGTTTATGAGGTATTTCAGGATTTTAGGTTAAAAACACATAGTAATATTAAAGTTCACTCTTTTTCCACTTGCTTTATTCTGAATTATAGCCCAATGATTTTTTTAATAGGCAAAAGTACGGCCTGTCCCTTGAACCGTATGCTTCCAATAGAAAGTGTCCAATTCACAGAGTTAGAAGACCAAATCTAAACCAAGTATTGCAGTTTCATGTAGAAGTGTATCCCTTTTAGAAGTAGAAGACAAAACAACTCAACTTCTATTACACATACCAACATTGTATTAGGATAAATAGATGTCTGTAAGAATGAAAATACAGTGGGAAAAGCTATGAAAATAGCTAGAGAAATACCAAGTATTGAAATAACCTATAATTTTAAATAAATTTTCCTTGCTTGTTACCAAATTACAATCATGTCCAATCTTATATATTTTTTATCTTTGGTGAAAGAGATCTCAAAGAATAAGATTTACTCCATTGGTTATTCCATCAGATATCACCGCCTACTAGCAATATCATCCTGAGTAGGTTGTTTCTTATCTTCTTTTCCTTCTATCTCCTTGTAAGTGGTAAAAAATAAATGAGATGGTACTAGTAAAAACCCACCACAGCTTTGCCACTGTGTGTGACATTCAGTTATTAACATGTAAGCCTTTGCCTTATCCTCAAGACTAATAGGTATTACTGGGAAAAGAAAACATTTAATTAAGCTCAAATATATACACTAAGAGTAAATGGCTTCATAAAATAGCAACTGGTGGCTGACCATATTTTATAAATAGTAATTAATGAGATTCTAGGCACTGATTAAAATTTAATGAACAAAGTTTCAATTTTAAAATTGTTGCTCAAAGAATCCTGGTCACCCAATTTTAGTTTAACAGCAATGGATGCAGTTAAGGGTCTTTAATGAGGCAGCTGCCTGCACAATTATGCTGTTAGGAGTGTTCAGTCACCAAACACGCAGCCCAGCTCTATGCAATAGTTCTTACCAATCTCTGTCCCATAACAGCAGAGCCTGGTCACCTTCTCACAGAGAGAATCAAATGGAGTAGAATGTTCATGTACAGCTATGATTATACTATAATATGGGTTTAGATAACAAAATAGACAAAAGTTTTCTGTAAAACCACAAAGACATGTTGGTATGGCATGCAGCACCTTCAACTTACTGGTTCTCGGTGTCTTTCTGATATTCTCAATCTAGTTGGAAGTAGCACTGCACTACACTGTCTTCCCATTGTTCATTGATTGCTCAAGCGGGCCCAATAACGTCTCCCTTGTGAGACTTGGTACTGTGTTTTGGCATATTGAATACATCACGGTAGCTTGCCAGGCTTTGCTGTGCAGGCGAGATACTCTTGGTAGCTTGTCGGGCTGCAGTTGGAAGTAGTTACACAAATTTAAAGGTTAAAAGATATGTGTTTGGTTATTATGTCTGAGGAAAATAAGTTGTATTTGAATAAAATTAAAATGCCCAATATTAAAGTGCTTGTACTATTAGCATTCCTTCACTTGTATTCATTTTTTATAAATGTGGCTTATAGAGATGTCTATTATTTTTAAAAGAAGGAAATATATAGTGGGATTAGAACATGATCCAAGTAAATGCTCTTTATATTCATATTTTTAAGAGTTGAGAAACTGATTGATTGTCAGTAATTGCTAAGAAATATTCAAAATATAAGCAAATAGTGTATATCAAAATGTTTATAGGAATTGGCCATCTAAAATATCAGCAAGATAGTCAAATTATAAAAATAAATTCAACAGGTTTTTTATAAATCTTTTTTAACTGAACAGTAATATAAAATGCAGGAAAACCTATCATCAAATATTGCTTTCCAAGCAGGTATTAGACTCCAAATAGGATGCACTAGATGATAGCTGATCCGATCACATACTAATTTATTTTTTTATTATTCCCAAATACTTGATTTAAAATAGAGCAACCTCTTGATTGGGTCTCTAAACAGAATTAACTTCCAAAGGCACAAGCAAGGAGCTAAATAAAATTCTCTACTAGATGACGACCATAGTCATTGCCCTTTAATATTTTGGAAGAGAAGGTCACAGAATTCTTTCAAATATAAACTCTGTGTCACTTCCCACTATTATTAAGGTCAAGCCAGACAGCTGAATGTGACAGGAGAGCCACTTCATCCGAACAATTTTGCCAATAAGAGATCAAGTGATCGTCTCACTGCAGGTCTATAGTGTTCTATAAACAATAAGTTTTATTGAGTTCCAAAAGGGAGAATGCTGGAAATACATGAATTTCCAAACATAAATAAATAAGAGACATAAAGTGACCATCACTCATACCAGAAATGCAACTTTGAAACCACAGATACTAAATATTTGTTCTCTGATCCCCTTTGTCCACATTATTAGAAGAAAACAAGATTTTTGCTTGCACTATTGTCCCAAAACCCTCTTATTCCTTGAAAAGGTGAAAAGGAATGTTTTTCTCTCTGCTTATAAACATACTGCAATCTCTCTACACAGATGTTTCATTGACCACCAGAGTCTGCTGCCTCTGGAGGGTTGTCCACAATAGCACCAGCTTCCGCCAAATTGCTAGCCTTGGCACTCATGATGACTCACGGGCAACTTTTGCTTCTCGCAACCAGATAATTAAGAGAGTAGGGTTTGGGGGTAGTATTTTGTCCATAAAGGTATGTTCTTAGAAAAACTCAAATCTCATTGAGTATCTGGATAACTTTTGAAAATAGATTTGTTCATCTTATTTCTGGCCAATCTAATACAGAGCTCAAGGAATAGATTTTATTAAATCAGTATATCTAATAAATTCCCCCACAACAGCAGTGTAGAGGTGTAAGGGTACAGCAAATAGTACAATTAGAGGACACACATTGACCAATGCAAATTGTTGTTTAGACAACAGCCACCTTTTCCATTCTGGTGTTAACACCTACTTTGCTGCCCCATGCATAGGGTTAAAGAAACCCTTGAATACTCAATAACACTAAAAGTTGGTTGTCAAAATGATAGAGTATACATGCAGGGAAAGATAGTGCCTAACTCTCTTGCAGCATAAGCATAAAAATTTCATGTCTGTTCCCCTAAAATCCACAATAGAAACTGGTATTTGAAAAGTTCCTCTTTTTAAGAAATTATTCTCCCAATGCTAATATCTCAAAATGCAGTGAATCTTAGAAATAGCTAAATATAAATGATGTCAGTGATGTTATAATCTCCTTTTTTGAGAGGCTATCATCTTAAGAACATAAAATCCTCAACTTTAAAACGATAACATTAGTTTTACTTAAAATTAAACTATGACAACCAGGATGATGGTTAAAAGCACTAAGCACCTATATTCCAAGTAGGAGCTCCAAATTTAATCCCTGGTAACTTGTGGTATCTTAGGGCACCATGGGGAATGATATTCTTGACACTGAACTTAGAGAAACCAAAACATAGAAACATGAAAACCTTAAATAGGATTTCCTCAAAAGATAACAAGCACTCAACATAAACTAGGGGGAAGTAATTAAATAAGGAAGAAATAAGTGCAACTTTTATTTAATTAAATTCATTATATTTCTCAATATAGGGTAGAATGTTTTCCATTTTCCCAGAAGAACTCTTCTATAATGATGTTAACACTTTTAATAAAATAAATGTTTGGAAAACTGTTGCCAAATTGTTCTTCATGTATAATACCTCTTACCACTCAACATATGCCAAGAATATAATAAAGTATAAATGCCATTGACTTCAAAATCTGAAGAATCAATATCCATATTCATAGTGATATTTATATATGAGGAGATAAAATAAAATTTTATGTTGTTGAAAATTGCAAAAATATATATTGCTAAAAGTTATGTCAATTTATGTGATAAAGTAAAGCAGCAGAAAAATGTTTCAAATCTCCATATAGTCTCAGAAAGTTCATGTGAAAAAGTCAGATTTTGAACACATTCAATTCACACATTGAATTTTACTTCAAACCATTGTTCCTTCCAAACAAATGTCATTAGAACTCTGGATCAGAACTGAGAGGAACATTTGTATGTGGATTATTAATTAAATTCATGTAATGTTATCAAGTAAATATTGTAGTCTACAATGTTCACACTGTGTTCATTTATATATAGCTATTGCATATATAAAAGGTAGTAAGAGGGGCCAGAGGGATTTTACAGGGGATGCTGTGCTTGCTTGCAAGTTCAGAGCCATGAGCAAGTCCTGGTCACCACCCTGTGTGTCCAAAAATATACAAAAAAGGCAATAAAAGCCACAGTCTACCCTGAAATATATATAGTCTACATGAAAGGGTCAAACAGTGCAAAATTGGTTAGATTATATTGTGTTAAGAACTAACAAAGAACTAAATAATCTGAGTTAACATAAATTTACCAAATCTTTGTGCCAAACATTGAGTGGAGAACAATATTAAAGTCACAAAAAACTGAAGAACAAAATTTAAAAAATAGACTTAGAGACGCTAAGACACTCACCCAAAGCTAAAGTTCAAAGTCAGGCAATCTATTTCTGGAGCTCTTACACTTAATTGGCACGCGGTATTTCCTTCTGGAGTAGAAGTGGAAACGAATCCACATGAAAGTTGATAAGCACCTGAGCTAGAATGGCAGCAGTGGAATTGGAGAGGAATTAGACAAGTGGTACTTGAGAAAAAGAAGTGAGAGCACTTGATGCCAATTGGATGTAGAGGAGGTGATGATGGGTACTGATAAGAGTCAGGGAGGAGTGAAAGATCAAGGGCTGTAGCTCACATGAGGGAAAGAGAGATGTGTATTTTACAAAAATGAAAATAATAAAATCAAGAGAGATTTGTGAGGAAGACAAATGGATTTAACTTTCAATATGTCTTGTTTAAATAAAAGATTTCGGATAGTGTAAGATCACTTAAGACATGGCCACAAAATGACCCAGAAGACATATCAGGCAGGAAAATTGGCTTTAAAAAAACAACTTTTATTCTTCATCTGTGAAAGTCTATGTTTGTTGTTTAGTTTTACTTAAATAATTTCCCCAGTTATAGTTCCTGCACTACTAGGGTCTTAATGGGATATGCAGTGGTTTTCTCAGCCTAAAAAGCTCTGAAAGTATCGTCATTGCCATCGTTCTTTATGGAGGTAAGTCAAGCTTTACCTTGCACATCCTCAAGATCCTGGTAGAGTAACCCCAAACCCAACTATTCTTTTTATTTTAGCATGTAAGAAAGCTTTTTGGGAACAGTTAAGGCTCTTAAACTTTAACATTCAGACACCTTTCATTCCTGTTTCTTGAACTACCTTATTTTCTAAGAAGTCAGCCTGTGTTAAATTGTCAGTGCAGCATTTTGGTATGTAAGCCTTAGTTTCTGACCTAGAGGGACTCTCTTGGACTTGTTGTGGGCTTCTGTTTGCAGATGTGAAAAACTGCCTTCATAAAAGTGTTTGTTCTTCCAAAACAATGTGAATATTCATATAGAGAAAGTACCAAACCCAAACCACACTTATAAAAATTTATATTACCATTATATGTTAAGTTGCTTGGCTAAGTAAAACTTAATCTTCCCATTATAACTTGAAGCTTAATATTGTTTATTTTGGTTTAAGAAATCAGAAGCATAAGTGCTGATTTTAGCTCTAAAAAATTTAGTAAAAGGTAATGTTTTATTACTATTGACTAATGGAAATATCTTACCAGTCAGCAAGTTTAACACATTTAAGCTACAACCTCATTTGTGTATTGTTAAATTATTTCATATAGGCAAGAAACTTAGTTTATGCTTTTCCTTATATGGAAGTGCTAGTTCATTTGTTCTTTTTCAAGTTAAAAACTTTTAAACTCAGACTGAAGAGATAGTACAATTGGCAGAGCAGTTGTTTTGCACACAACCAGTCTGTGTTGGATCACTAACATAACATATGGTCCCCTGAGCACCACCAGGAGTGATTCCTGAACACAGAGCCTGGAGTACGCTCTGAGCCCTGTCAGATTTGGCTCAAAAAACCAAACAAAAACAAAAAAGCTGTCAAATTGTTTCCCAAAGGATTCTATAATTTGCATACTTACAAGTCTGTGATTTGGGTTGTTTTACTACTTTGTCAGGACTTAGTACTGTTACCACAGAACTGGACTAGCTTCTATATTGGAGTCCTTGAGTGTAAACTCTTATCACGCCGAAGGTTGTGTGTTCACGGGCTCACTGGATGGCACTGTCTCACCGCCTGCGTTTGGTGCTCTTGAGCCACTGTGTGTGGCCTGGATCAGAACGGCTGTTGGCCAAGGGCAGACGGAAGAAGAAACGAGGGCCAGGCCGGTCTATATCAATAGTAGTTTATTCCAGTCCTCTTCACTCCTGTCTTTCTCTGTCTCCTTCTCTCCTGGGCCCCAATCTGGAACCTCTCTCCTTCTGGCTCTGACTCTGGATCTCTGGAGCCCGAGCTCTCTCGCTTCTGACTCTCCTCTGCCCGAGCTTACAGTCTTAGTTTATATAGTAGTCACATAAGGCGGTGACATAAAGGTGGGTTGAATATTGACTAATCAACAAAGAGAGGTAAAACCACTTCTCCAGGAGATTAACTCAAGGATTAAATCTCATCTACAGAGATTACTCCAGATTACTAGGAGATCTGCTCAAGGGTGGAATCCCAACAAGGGTGTGTTCTTCCCTCAGTTAGTAATCTACTTAAATAGTTGTAATAAATCTACTTCTAATATTTCTAGCAATGTCATTCTGTTTGAGCACAGTAAGAGATATAAACTTAGTTTGGTTCTTCCTGAGAACATCTCACTATACATTTCGCAGTCCTCAGGCCAGGTTAATCTTCCTAGCTCCAGCAGGGTCCTAATCTCGTCGTTACTTACTTTTGGATCATGACAGCATTTGTCCATGATCATGCCCTCAACTTATAGTTGAGTATTGTGGCTCTTTGGCCTGGCCCATTTCGATGCCAGGGTAGCTCACAGCTTGCCCTGGGTCTATTCAGTCCCTCGTCAGGACCCTGCTTTTGGGGTGCTAGGAACTAAGGACAACTGAGTCAAGAAATCAGATGCCCAGGAGTAAATATTATTTGGAGTCAATCAACTCCCAAGTTGCAAAGCATAATATTAACTGTATTCCTGTGTCCACACAGAAAGGACATTGCTTACAATACAAGTTCAGTGTCCTTAGATGGGTGTGACCTGACAAACCTAAGCTACCTGAGGAAGGACAAAAAGAGTGTTATCCTACACTTGAGTCTCATTTGTAAAATAACATACAAAACTCAGACATTTATGCAGCCACAATTACTTGTCTACTAGTTAGTGATAGGTAGATTTTGGTCCCCCAATGTCCTATTTAGAAATTTCAGGTTCATGCCAATTTCTAGCAGGTTCTGTCCCTTGGTGTCCACAATATCCACAGGTCCAGAGCCCCTTCATTCCCAGACCTCTTCCATTGACACACTGGGGGTTGCCTCCCATTGCTGCTGCTTGTGACTTTTGTCTTTTTGGCTCTCCTTGATTTTTTTGGCCCTGTGCAGAAGTAAGAACTGCTGCTTCTTTGCTGCCCAGACACAGGAGAGGGATCAAAGAGAGACTGCTGGAAAGAGCATAGTCAGCTTCCTAAATTATATTCCCCATTTATCCCCCTGACCCAGAGCATCTCTATTATCTAACTAGATGAACCTCATGTAAGTATGATCCCCCTCACTTCAACTGTCACACTACATCAAAACTTTTTGCTTTGTAAGAAGGAGATTGGCTTTATTTTTTTACCCCACTCTAGCTCAGTAATTATTCAGACTTTAATGTTTATTGTTTTCTGTTCTGTTGGTGTACATTTTATTATTGAGATCATTCTTTGTATAATCTGGGTAAAATTCATTTATCATAGACCTCCCTGAAAATATTTTCTCCATCTCATTTTCATATTGCATTTATTATTTTTAATTTTTTTAATTACTTAGAGGTTAGGGAACACCTTCTGGAACACTTGGAACACTTGACAGTGCTCAGAAATCATTCCTGGCAGGGCTCAGGAGACCATATGTGGTGCTAGGATCAAACCAGAGTTATCTGCATACAAGGCAAGAGTCTTACCCAACCGTACTATACCTCCAATCCCTGTCTTATGTTTTCTTATTTTTTTCTTTTTTTTTTTTAATTATTTTTGGCTCATACCCGGTAATGCACAGGGCCGGGATTAGTCCTGACTCTGCACTCAGGAATTACTCCTGGCAGTGCTCAGGGGATCATATGGGATGCTGGGAATCAAACCCGGGTCGGCCGCGAGCAAGACAAATGCCCTACCCACTGTGCTATCGCTCCAGCCCCCTTATGTTTTCTTAAGAGTAATCTTTTAGTCTTTTATTGCTTTCATCAAAGTTTTGTGGTTATCAGAATATTAATTTTGCATATGCATTAGATTCACAGTTGTATATTTTATGACTATCATGCAGTTTTAAACGGTATTGTTTCCATTTCAAGTTACTTGTATGTAGAATTAATTTTTTTTTGTATGTTGACTTTGAACGTTGTCACCTTTCTAAACTTTGGAGTCCTAGTAGCTTTTGTGTAGATTCTTAGGCATTATCTTTGTAGACAGTCATACTTCTGTTTATCTAGAGAACACCAAAGGTATTTTATTTGTTTCTAATCTATACTTGCCTTATTGCATTGGCCTCCAATAAGATAATGAAGTAGATTTTTTTTATTATTTCTGATTGTAAAAGTATTTATCTTTCACAATTAGTATGTTACCTCTAAGGTTTTAGTATATCCCTCCCCCCCATACTCCATTTATATTTACCCTATAAATGGAGTAAATGAGAATTTGAGGAAAGATTTGAGATATCCATGAAGAATGTGAATTTTACTTCCCTGGACTCTCTGTTAAAGTTATCATATGGTTTATATATACTTTTCATCTCTTGAGTGTACTTTCTCACATAAAGAACTTTGTAATAGTCTATATTGGATAATAACAGCATGAGATTTTTTCCATAAATTTGTAGACTATATTTATGGGATTAAATCAGTCATTGACCATCAAACACCACTCCACCCTTTTGTACTAACTGATCAGATGGATAATGAATAGGCCCTGAGCTCCTTAAAAATGCATCCGGATATTATTTTTAATAACGCTGATAGTTCTTTAAAATTTAGACTACTTTAATTATAATACCATAAAATTTAAGTTTTATTGGATATGTAAAATATTTAAATCTATTTCCTTAACACAAGTTCTACTAAAATACAACTTCTGAGGATAGAGATTGGATACATAAAAATGCTAACATTTCTAAATGGAACCCAACTTCATTAGTTTTTAATTTCAGATTATTTAAAGTGCTCATTCAAAAGAAAACCAGCAGACTATGGCAGTAAATTATAAATTGATTTTTCAAAACAGAGGGAAGTAACAATGATGTGTCTAATTACCAGATGATCATCATTGCTTTTATTAAGATAAAATTTGCCTCTTATTAGAGACTTGGAAAAGTTGATTATAAATTTTCTTTGTTACTAATTCTAAATAAATTCATGAGTGATTTCCAAAATTTAATATGTGAAAAATCTGATAGATAAGTATTATTTGCATATTATCTCAATGGATGATAATTGAACAACTCTCTAAACAAACATCCTGTCAGTAAAATTAATGTACTAAAATTGAGAATACTCAAACTCTGATATCATCTTAAGCTTTTATAGTTGCCAATATTGGAGCTATTTATTACCTTTCACCTTTTTATCTGATAAATCCAATATGTATTGTTAGTACTATAATTTTTCTTTTTCTTGAAAAATCCTTGAACTACTAGATACCAAGAAAGTAAAGATAAATGAAAAAAGTGTGTCATTTTCTGGGAATTTATGTACAGTTCTGTTCTGTTGAATGAATCAGATGCTTAAATCGTAGATACAATATTGTCAATTCCTTTATAGTAGGTATTTCAGTGTACTTAGCCATAACTGTCACCTTTATATAAAAAACAATACTTGCTGCATGGCATCAATTTATATGTCTGATGCTGCAATAGCAGAACTCTTAAAGAATATGAAGAAATCACAAAAGATCCAATGATCTTTTCTAATTTATCTTAGAAAAAATTGTTTAGAGGAGATGGTTTTCACATTTAATTCCATAGATGCCCTGAGGAAGCCAGGACATTCAGAGTGGTCTGGCTAGAGTTAGTAGAGATGCTTTAGTGCCAAAGCACATTCTGATACACAGTTAATCCTTCTCCATTGTCATTGCTAGGGAGAGCTAACTGGTGAACAGGAGATGGAGATTAGTGGGTCCTGCTTCATTTCTCTTCAGTAAATGAAGAGCTATTGATTCTGTACAGTTAAAGAAATCTTTATAATGTTAAACAGCATTCACCATATTCAGCTAATCACATGTGATTCAAGAGTCTGTAGTTGTGCTAAAAACCACCCTGACCAGTCCTTTCTGCTTTTCCACACAAGAAGTCTCTGTAATAGTCCAGTACTAAGAACATTAAAACTTCTCACTGATGGGGAGTACAGTTTCCCTTGGAATACACAACCCTTTCTCACTTAGTAAATTTATAGATCCACCTGCTCACAAGTGAACCCAATATGGGATTCCATTCAGTGATTTTTACAATGTGATCAGCTTGAAGAGGTAGATAAAGGAAATCTTCAAATATAAAACTGTCCAGTGAAGATAAGAGCACATAATTTAGGACATGCAGTGGCAGACAGCATTAGTTATTGCACTTTCCCATGCAATGAACAAAATCTGCAGAGCTCCATACACACTGACAGAATTATTACCTCCACTTCAAACCTTTTGTAGTTCTGTTGTTAATAATAAAGTCGTGTAAATAGCATTATGTGGAAGTTTCAACTCCTCTACATTTATAAGATCCTCATTTAGAGAATTCATGATGCTGAATATGCAATTATGAATAAATGTTGGGCCTCAGTGATCATCTAAATGTGGCAAAATCTCCCCGTGTTGAGATTAATGTGCCTGCTTTGTTTTTGGTGTTTTTTTGTTTTTTACAAGCATGCTGCTATACTTTAGTATACATTTTGCTTTTTTCCTTCTTTTTCTTCGTCATCCTTTTCCACAGCCTGCGCTTCATGCAGTCATCCAGTCCATACACCTAAATAGTATTGTGTGGTTTGCAGTATCCCATAACACGTTCTCACATTTGAAATGTGTGGAAATGCTGAGCAGAGCAAAGGATAAATGCAGATGACATCGATGAAAACGCCTCCTTTTAAGCTATAATTATCAAGTTTGAATGCTCTAGTATTTTAATATTTCAGTGAAATTATTGTATATAAATTTATCACTCTAAATGTTGTTTTAAACAAGTGTAAAATTTCTCAAGAAATGTGATGCAGTGTGTAAAGAGCTTTCCATACACTCAGTCAACTCAGATTCTAGGCCCAGCACTGAAGATCATCCCCCGACCCCACCAGGAGTGAGCTCTGAATGCAGAGGCAGGAGCAAGCCCTGACCTGACAATTTCCGGGTGTGACCCAAAACCAAAAAAAAAAAAAAAAAAAGGAAAAAGAGAGAAAAAAAGCAAAGTAAGGCATGTACTCATGTAGTCTCCCTCAAAAACAGTAATCTCGGGGCTGGAGAGATAGTATAGCAGGTAGAGTGCTTGCCTTGCACACAGCCAAACCGGATTGGATCTTGGGCACTCCATATGATCTCTTGAGTCCCGCCAGGAGTGATCCCTGAGTGCAAAGCCACGAGTAAACCCTGACAACCAGTAATCTCTATTCTCTTGAGTAATGAATGTGCAAAACCAGGACATCTACTGAAAATGTTCCATAGCACATCATTTTCTTCTCAAGTGTTTCTATGGAAACATCTTAAAGGAATTCTTGAAATAAAGTAGAGCACATAGAAATAAAGACTCGGAATCAGAAGCAGTTCATGAGAGTAAATATTACTCTTAGAAATCTATTGAACTGTTCTTTTTTCTAAGACAAAGATGAGAAGAAATTTAACACATTTTATATTAGAGATTCAATTATTATTATCCTATACAGATATAAAAATAGTACAACAGAACAAAAAATCCTGGAAAAAATTATGTAGCCTAAATATGGAGATGTTAGTAAAACAGAGAGAACATACATATGGAATGCAAGTACCCATATTTTTCTACTGATTCAATGACTTGTGGCCTATAGAAGTTACTTGCATTATTGAAATGTCAGTTTCTTTGTATATAAAATTTAATAATGATGGAATATTGATTACTATTTAACGGATTGCTGTGGAGTTCAAATAACACTAATATGGAAACTCTTCTACCTGGAAGAAATTGATATTTGATTTCACTTAAAAAAAAACAACTTCTCAAATATTCGAACTGGAATAATTATGTACCAGGGTCCAGACCTGATACTTTCCAGGGTTTAAGCTTTCAGCATTTCTGAAAGGGTGAATGTAGTCCTAAATTCTAAATTCATATTTGACTTGGAGTCTCGTGCCAATCCCTGAACTGGAAATGTATTATCTGTTCTTTAGAATCATGGGGAGTAACTTCAGGCTCTAGTCTAGAAAGAACAAGATGTCAGCAATGAGATGGGTGTAGGTTCAAACCTTAGCTTCGCACCTAATAAGAATAGCTGACTTTGACCTCCTTCTCTGACTCTTGACAGATTCAAACATCACATCCAAACTTCTTCACAAATCCCATGTTATAAATTTCTTTGATTCCTGTCATGTGTAAACACATTTGCAAGATGCTCCCAATTGTGGTTTCGATATCTGCTTGTGATGGCAATACTGAAAATGCAGCTTTATAATAGGACAAAAATGCATCATACTACTTTTTCTATACTGATTCATAGGATTTGAGAATTTTTAAAAAATTGCCATGGGAGGTATTTATACTCATGACCTTTGTAATTAAACAGGTCTGGGTTCAGGATACAAAAAAAAAAACCTCACCACTTGTGTTTATCCTGAATCTCATTAAACTTCTGTTTGCTTAGCTCTGAAATGGGAACAATCCCTTGAGTCATACCTAATATGATTATATAGTTAAATGTAATTTAAAACAGGCAGAGCAGGACCTAACACATTTAATAATTTCTAAATGTAAATTATTATTTTTCTGTATTTAAAGATCCCATGCTTATCTATATTAATTATTTTTGTCATTCTCTACTATCATTCTTATTAAATGAGCATTAATAAGGAGCACGATGGATTTTTTTGTTTGTTTGATTCACTTCATATTTTTAACTAAGGGAATATCTCTTGGAAAATCTAATTTAGATTCAGTTTTCTCTCCGGCAGTTAAACTAGAAACAGGTGCTCATTGCATTCTTTTCTCTTAAAGATGTAAAAGTTTGATTTACTTTATATAATTATGTTTTCATTGTTGTGGAGAAGAGTTTGAATATATTTTAGTACTATGTTAAACACCAAATCTAACAGGAAAATACCCCTTTTTATGGGGCATCATCTTTCATCTCACAATTATAAACAGAAAAAAATTCATAAATGTAACCTAATAATTCTAAGTGATGGTGGTAAATTAATGTTCTTCTTCATTTAAGGCATTATTTTTTGTTATTACTATCTTACTCATTTAAAATTTTCTTCTCTCCTAAGTGTAAACAATGTTAAAAACAAAAATTGACGTAGAACTTACTTACACATTTTTATTATTATATTTTTTTTTGAGAGCCACATCTAAAGTTGCTAAGGCTCAGTCCTGGCCTGGGTCTTGGATTACTCCTGCAGGTGTTCAAAGGACCTTATGTGGTCTCAGAGATTGATCCAGGATCAACCTATTTGCAAGGCAAACACCCTACATCTGCATTATCTCTTCTGTTTTATTATAATTATTAATTAATTATATATTGTTCAGATTTTTACCTATCAGTAAAGATAGGTATTCATCAATGATTCTCAGAAGGGAAATACTGACCATCCCATGCACAATTTGGCTAATGTCTGGAACACTTACACAACAACCACTTTCCAATTCTAGAACATCATCATGAAAAGAAAACTTCAACCCAATTCCAGACTCTACATATCCCTCCTTGAACCTCTGAAAACCACAACTGTACTTTGCTTATAAATTTGCTTATTCTATATAATGGGAATGTAATCATACATTGCGTCACTTTAAATCTAGAATTCTTTACCTCGTATAGTATTTTCACTGGGCTGGAGCGATAGCACAGCGTTAGGGCGTTTGCCTTGCACGCAGCAAACATGGCCTATCCAAGTTCGAATCCTCTGTCTCTCTCAGAGAGCCCGGCAAGCTACCAAGAGTATCTCGTCCGCACGGAAGAGCCTGACAAGCTACCCGTGATGTATTCAATATGCCAAACACAGTAACAACAAAGTCTCCAATGGAGACATTACTGGGCCCGCTCAAGCAAATCGATGAACAACGGGAGGACAGTGACAGTATAATATTTTTGAGATTCCTAGTATAATATATCCAATGTTTTTGTGTTATGCATTGGTAGTCATTTAAACTTATGGCTCCATAGTACTCAGTAAATATCTTTATACTTATCAGCCAGCCTAATAGTCAAGTCTGTCTTTAGTGTTCACACACAGAGCGTTCAGTAAATATGACTTTTTTTTCTTTTTTTATTACTGAAAAACCATGAGGTACAGTTATAAGCTTACAAATTTTGTGCTTGGGTTTCAGTTATACAATGATCAAGTGCCCATCCCTCCACCAGTGCCCATCATCCATCCCCACGGGTCCCAGCATCCCCCCCCAACCCTCATCCCCCCCCCACCATCCCATTCTGCCTCTGTGGCAGGGTATTCCCCCTTGTTCTCTCTCTCTTCTTTTGGGTACTGTGTTTTGCAAGAGAGGCTTTGAGTGGCAATCATGTTTGGTCTATCGACTACTTTTAGCATGTTTCCCCCACCCTGGGAGGGCCCTCACAACACCCTTCAATTGGTACTCTCTTCTCTATCTGAGCTTCCTTTTCACCTAGAGCCTGTGGCTGGCCTTCCATTCATGGAGCAAAATTCCTGGTACTAATCTCAGCCATTCCTGGGTGTTAATCTCCCTTTTTGTTGCTTTATGTTCCCCAGATGAATGCAATCTTTCTGTGTCTATCCCGCTCTTTCTGACTCATTTCGCTTAACATGATACTTTCCATGTAGTACCACTTGTATGTAAATTTCATAACTTCATCTTTTCTAACAGCTACATAGTACTCCATTGTGTAAATGTACCAAAGTTTCTTTAACCAGTCATCTGTTCTTGGGCACTCAGGTTTTTTCCAGATTCTGGCTATTGTAGAGTGCTGCAATGAACAAACAATTGCAGATGTCACTTCGACTATACCTTTTTGCCTCTCTGGGATATATTCCCAGGAGTGCTATAGCTGGGTCAAGTGGCAGATCAAATTCTAATTTTTTGAGAGTCGTCCATACTGTTTTCCAAAAGGGTTGGACCAGCCGGCATTCCCACCAGCAGTGAAGGAGGGTCCCTTTCTCGCCACATCCGTGCCAGCACCGGTTGCTTTTGTTCTTGTGGATGTGGGCCAGTCTCTGTGGTGTGAAATGATATCTCATTGTGGTTTCGATCTGCATCTCTCTGATGATTAGTGATGTAGAGCATTTTCTCATGTGCCTATTTGCCATTTGAATTTCTTCTTTGCAAAAGTTTCTGTTCATTTCCTCACCCCATTTTTTGATGGGGTTGGGTGATTTCTTCTTGTGGAGTTTAACCAGTACCTTGTATATCCTTGATATCAACCCCTTGTCGGATGTGTACTTGGTGAATATCCTTTCCCATTCTGTAGGCTGTCTTTGTATTTTGGTCAATGTTTCTTTTGAGGTGCAGAAGCTTCTTAGTTTAAGATAGTCCCATTTGTCTATCTCTGTTTTCACTTGCTCGGCCAGTGGCGTAACATCTTTGAAGATACCATTAGCTTCAATATCATGGAGAGTTTTGCCGACTTTGTCTTCAATAAACATTATGGATTCTATGCCCTGCCACAGTGGCAGGGGGGATGGGGGGATGGCAGGATGGGGGGGGAGGGATATTATCCTGGTGGTGGAAAATGGGCACTGGTGGAGGGATGGGTATTTGATCGTGGTATGACCAAGATCCAAGCACAAAAATTTGTAAATCTACAACTTACCTCATGTCGTTTCACTAATAAAAAAAAAAACATTATGGATTCTGGTCTGATGTTGAGGTCCTAAATCCATTTTGATCTTACTTTTGTGCATGGTGTTAGGCAGAGATCTGAGCCCACTTTTTTGCATGTAGCCATCCAATTTTGCCAGCACAGTTTATTGAAGAGGCTTTCCCTGCTCCATTTCACTTTTCTTGCCCCCTTATCAAAAATTAGATGATTATATGTTTGGGAGGAAATGTCATTATATTCAACTCTGTTCCATTGGTCTGCAGCTCTGCTTTTGTTCCAGTACCATGCTGTTTTAATTATTACTGCCTTGTAGTAGAGTTTGAAGTTAGGGAGGTTGATTCCTCCCATTTTCTTTTTCCCAAGAATTGCTTTAGCTATTCGTGGGGGCTTATTGTTCCATATAAATTTCAGGAGTGTTTGCTCCATTTCTTTGAAGAATGTCATGGGTATCCTTATAGGGATTGCATTGAATTTGTACAGTGCTTTGGGAAGTATTGCCATTTTGATGATGTTGATTCTCCCCATCCATGAACAGGGGATATTTTTCCATTTCCTCATGTCCTCTTTTATTTCCTGAAGTAGCATTTTATAGTTTTCTTTGTACAGGTCCTTTACTTCCTTAGTTAAGCTGATTCCTAGATACTTGATTTTCTGGGGCACAATTGTGAATGGGATTATTTTTTTGATCTCACTTGCTTCTCTTTCACTATTTGCGTATAGGAATGCCATGGATTTTTGGGTATTGATTTTATAGCCTGCCACTTTACTATACAAGCCTATTGTTTCTAGGAGTTTCTTGGTAGAGGTTTTAGGGTTCTCTAAGTATAGTATCATGTCAAGTATAGTATCATGTCATCTGCGAATAGTGAGAGCTTAATTTCTTCTTTCCCTATCTGGATGCCCTTAATATCTTTTTCTTACCTAATCGCTATTGCAAGTACTTCCAGTACTATATTGAACAGTAGTGGAGAGAGTGGGCATCCTTGTCTCGTCCCTGACCTTAGGGGGAAGGGTCTCAGTTTTTCCCCATTGAGGATGATGTTTGCTGTAGGTTTGTGGTAGATGGCTTTAACTATATTGAGGAAAGTCCCCTCTATCCCCATTTTGGCAAGGGCTTTCATCATGAATGGGTGCTGGATCTTGTCAAAAGCTTTCTCTGCGTCTATTGATATGATCGTATGATTTTTATCTTTTCTTTTGTTGATATGATGGATTATGTTGATTGATTTCTGAATGTTGAACCATCCTTGCATCCCTGGGATGAATCCCACTTGGTCATGATGTATGATCTTTTTGATGAGTTGTTGTATTCTATTGGCTAGTATTTTGTTGAGAATCTTCGCATCCCTGTTCATCAGGGATATTGGCCTGTAGTTTTCTTTTCTTGTGGTGTCTTTGTTTCCTTTTGGTATTAGAGAGATATGGGCTTCATAGAAGCTGTTTGGGAGAGTTTCTGTTTTTTCAATTTCCTGGAAAAGCTTGAGAAGAATTGGCAATAGGTCCTCTTTAAATGTTTGGAAAAATTCGCTAGTAAATCCGTCTGGGCCTGGGCTTTTGTTTTTGGGAAGACTTTTGATTACAGTTTCAATTTCCTTGATGTGAATAGGTCTATTCAGGTACTCTATATCTTCTTGATTCAGCTTTGGGAGATGGTAGGAATCCAGGAATTTATCCATTTCTTCTAGGTTCTCGTTTTTCGTGGCATAGAGACTTTCAAAGTAGTCTCTGATGATCTCTTGAATTTCTTTAGTTTCTGTTGTGATATCCCCATTCTTATTTCTGATTCGATTTATTAGGGTTCTCTCTCTCTGTTTCTTTGTGAGTGTTGCTAGTGGTTTATCTATCTTATTTATTTTCTCGAAGAACCAGCTCTTGGTTTCATTGATCTTTTGGATTGTTTCTTTGTTTTCCATGTCGTTGATTTCTGCTCTAAGTTTTATGATCTCTTTCCTTCTGCCTGATTTAGGCTCTTTCTGTTGATCCTTTTCTAAGGTCTTGAGCTGTGAGGTCAAATTGTTTATGTGCATCGTTTCTATCGACTTAAGATAGGCTTGCAGAGCTATAAATTTTCCCCTTAATACAGCTTTTGATGCATCCCATAAGTTCTGGTAGTTTGTGTCTTCATTCTCATTTGTTTCCAGGTATCTTTTGATTTCATCCTTGACTTCGTTCCTGACCCACTCATTGTTCAGCATCGAGTTGTTTAATTTCCAGGTGTTTGATTTGGTTCTCCGTGTCTGTGTGTGATTCACTTCTATCCTCAGTGCATCATGGTCTGAAAAGATGGCTGATACTATTTCTATCTTCTTGATTCTGTTGAGGTATGTTTTGTGTCCTAGCACATGGTCTATTTTGGAAAATGTTCTGTGCGTGCTGGAGAAGAATGTGTATTCTTTCTTTTTGGGGTGTAAAGCCCTGTATAAGTCCATGAGCCCTTTCTCTTCTATTACTTCTTTCAAAGCCAATAATTCCTTGCTGGGTTTTGTTCTTGTTGATCTATCCAGAGGTGATAAGGCGATGTTGAAGTCTCCAAGTACTATTGTGTTGGTAGTGATGTCCTCCTTAAAATCTGTTAGCAGTTGTTTTAAATATTTAGCTGTTCCCTCATTAGGTGCGTATACATTTAAGAGTGTGATTTCTTCCTGTTGTACGTATCCCTTGATGAAGAGAAAATAGCCTTCACTGTCCCTTCTAATCTTTTTCAAGGTGAAATTAATGTTGTCGGATACTAGTATGGCCACCCCAGCTTTTTTGAGGGAGTTGTGTGCTTGCAGGATTGTTTTCCATCCTTTGACTTTGAGTCTGTGTTTGCTCTGGCTGTTGAGGTGAGTTTCTTGTAGGCAGCAGAATGTTGGGTTCTGTCTCTGTATCCATTTTGCCACTCTGTATCTCTTAACTGGTGAATTTAGACCGTTGACATTGAGAGAGAGAAAGGTTATGGGGTTTTGTGTCATCTTTCTGTGCGGGTGTGTTGTGGTTGTAGGGTTTGTCTTTTCTTATAGTAGCCCCTTTAGGCCTTGCTTTAGGTTTGGTTTTGAGTCTATGAAGTTCCTGAGCTGCTGTTTATCTATAAAATAGTGTACTGTTCCTTCGATTTTGAGGGAGAGTTTAGCCGGGTAGAGTATTCTTGGGGAAGCATTCATTTCCGTGAGTTTTTTGACTATATCTCGCCACTGCCTTCGGGTTTGTAGGGTTTCCTCTGATAGGTCTGCTGTGAATCTAAGGGATACTCCTTTGTATGTGATTTCCTTCTTTGCTCTTGCTGCTTGCAGTGTTGTGTCTCTATCGGCAGTATCGATCATTCTAACTATGATATGTCTTAGAGTGTTTTTGTTGGTGTCTCTTTTAGCTGGCACCCTTCGGGCTCCTTGAACCTGAATGGCTGCATTGTGCAGCTCTGGGAAGTTTTCAGCAATGATTTGTTTGACGGTGTTTTTTTCGTTGGGATTGTTTCCCTGAGGTTCAGGTAGTCCCATGATTCTAATATTGTTCCGCTTGGAATCATCTGCTAGGACTCTGATTCTCTGTAGAGCCATTTTGAGGTCTCTTGCCACTGTTTGTTGTTGCGTGTTGGCTTGTTGCAGCTGATCTTCCAGGTCACTGATTCTCTCTTCAGCTGTGGTCATTCTATTTTTAAGAGAAGAAACTGAGTTTCTCATTTCATCTATGGAATCTTTTAATCGTGACATTTCTGCCCTCATTTCTTCTCATAATTTGTCGATTTTTTCTGTGGTGTTACTGGCTGTCTGTCTGACTGTTTCATTGAGTTGATTGAACATCTTGATGACTTCGTATCTGAATTCTAGGTCAGAGAGGTCCCTTAGGTGAGCTGTATTGACAGAATGGTCTAGATTGTTTTCGTTGTTCTCCCCTTGTGTTGGAGATTTTCTTTGTTTCTTCATATTGCTGAGTAGGTTGGGTTACTAGATTCCTTGGGGACTAGGCTCCTTAGTATGGGAAAACAACCTGTGGCCGCGTGAGCGTTGGCCTGCCGGAAATTAAGCCACGCCCACTTTTGAGGCCAAGCCCACTTTTGAGGAGGCCATGCCTCTACAGAACCCTGGGTTTGGGATGAGATGGGCGCCACTGTCAGGAGTGAAGAGGGCAGGGCAGACGCTCAAAACTGCTTCTCTTCAGGCATCTCGGGGGACACCTGGGGTCCTGCAGGGAAAGATGGAGGTCCCAGGGTCGCGAGCCGGCAGCTGTGCTGACTCCGTCCTACTGCCCAGAACCAGCGGCCTGAGCCCGCTAAGGCCGTTCTCAGCCCCGAGTCCCCGGCGGAGATCTAGTCCCATGCGCGCAGGGAGAAGCACCTAAATATGACTTTTAATTGAATATATAACTAGATAAGGTAAAGGTAAAGGCCTTCCCGTTGTTCATCAATTTGCTCGAGCGGGCCCAGTAACGTCTCCATTGAGACTTTGTTGTTACTATGTTTGGCATATTGAATACGTCACGGGGAGCTTGCCAGGCTCTGCCGTGGAGGTGAGATACTCTCAGTAGCTTGCCGGGCTCTCCGAGAGGGGCAGAGGAATCGAACTCGGGTCGGCCATGTTGGCTGCGTGCAAGGCAAAAGCCCTACTGCTGTGCTATCACTCCAGCCTGAAATAGAATTAATATGTCACATGATAATTAAGCTAACTATTTTGAAGAATGCCAAATTGTTTGCCAAACTGGCTGAATAGACTATTTTAAGTATTTACTAACAGTGTGTGTTGTGGGTTAAGATTCCACAAGTACCCTATTTTAGTCTTCCTAATGGATGTGTAGTTGTATTGTGCTTTTGATTTTCATTTTACTTATGGTTAGTGATGTTTTTCTCATACATTACACATTCTTAATTGAGTTATTTGTCTCTATGTGGTTGTGTTGAAAGAATTCTTTATATTCTTTTTTAGATAGATTATTTGCAAATATTTTTCCATTTAGTAGACTATTCACTTTCTTCATAGTATCCTTTGAAGCATAATATTTTTAATTTTGATAAAATTCAATTTATGTACAGTATTTCTTTGTTACCAGAAATGCAATTGCTCTACGAACTCATTAAGAACATACCTATATTTCCTAATTTGAATTTTATAATAGTTTAAATTTGGTAGTTGATTAAGACTAGTTAGTTATTTTATATAGTCTGAAGAGAGGTTGCGTCATGATTCTTCTTTTGCATGTGGCTATCCAGTTGTTCTGCTATTAATATTGAAAAGCATATTGCTTCCCAATAGCTTTGTCATTGAATTATTATGGAAAATCAGTCACCTGTAAATGTAGTACTTTAGTTCTGTACTCTTAATTTTATTCTGTTGAGATGTGTGTGTTTCTCTATGTGTGTCTATGTGTACGTGTATGTCTTTATTCCAATGTCATTACTGTTGTGATTAGTGAACATACATAAGTTTGAAAATAATATTGTTCCTACCATTTTTTACTTCATTTTTCATGTCTGTTAAATACTCCTCTGCATTTCAGTCCAGTCTGTGAATTTCTGCAAAGAGGTAGTTGAAACTTTAAAAGAAATTGTGTTGAATCTGTATCTTACTTTGTGGAACATTTCTATTTTCACAGTCTATACATGGGGTGAGAACATTCTCTTCTTTTTGTTCCTAGTTTGGTAATGTGTTAAGCATGAAACAGTGTTGGATTTTGTCAACTGTGTTTCTACATATGTTGAGATTACTATGTGCTCGTCTACCTTGTTTCCTGATATAACATATTACTGTGATTGATTTTCATATTTTAAGCTAACCTTGATTTTCTGTCAGGATCCTAGCTTTCACCATCCTGATAGGATTATTGCTTTTAAAGGCTCCTATAAATAAAAATAAATGGGAATATGAGAATTAAAACAAAAGAACAAAACAAACCTAACATTTTTATGGTTTCTCTAGTTTTTTAATAAATGATATGATTCCCAGCTTATTGCAAGCTCTGGCAAATTTTTAGTCCAATAAAAGTGTATCTTTTGACAATGTTTTTGTCAGTGTTCTCATTGTGTTTACAGAAAAAAATTGTCAGTGTTCTCATTGTTTACAGAAGTGAGTTTTCAGGGGTTCAACTTTGTTATCTCCACTGATGTCAACACATAAATACAGTCTTAAGAATATCATTAAATAGGGGCCAGAGAGATAGGACAATGAGTAAAGCACTTGCCTTGAACACATCCAATCCAGGTTCAGTCTCCAGAACCCCATTTCATCCCCTGAACGTTGCCAGGAGTGATACCTAAGTGCAGAGCCAGGAGGAAGGAACCCCTGAGTGTCACCGAGTGTGACCCAAAAACTTAAAAGAGAAAAAAAGAATGTTATTAAATATTCCTGAGTATTCAGTTTAAACAAATGTAGGGTAAGAAACCTACATATTCTCAATTTTATTATCTTCTTCTATTCAATTTTTATAAAACATTTTACCATTTATCTCTGATTTTTCTATTTATCCCAGCTAACGTCACTGGATTTATTCCATCAAAAAGCTATTCAGTTATTTCTGAGTCTGAAGCAATGTGATAAACTTTTCAGAGGATATAAAATCCATGACTATAATTTGTGGTAAATAGGGTATTTTTTAGGGCTGAAGCGATAGCACAGAGGGTAGGGCATTTGCGTTGAATGCAGTCGACCCGGGTTCGATTCCTTCACCCCTCTTGGAGAGCCCAGCAAGCTACTGAGAATATCACGCCCGCAGAGCAATGCCTGGCAAGCTACCCATGACCTATTCGATATGCCAAAAACAGTAACAAGTCTCACAATGGAGACGTTATTGGGCCCGCTTGAGCAAATTGATGAACAATGGGATAACAGTGCTACAGGATATTTTTATAAATAAAGCAATTTAGCTATGATAATTCTTAAAAGGCATATAAATAACTGAAGTTCAAAAGCAAAAGTGGAAAAATTCAATAAGTTTATCTCTTTTTGGAGCAGCCAAAGTGACAATATATATATATACATATATATATATATTTTTTTTTGAACCAAGTAGGAATAGTCCAGGAATAAGCAAGACAAAGGAATATATATCAAGGGAAGCATCAAGAGCAATGCTCAATGCCCGGTCATGTTCAGAGCAATGGCATCGATATTGAAAAAAACACCAACCTTAATCAGGAAAAAGAACCAAATATATTTAGCTGTAGCTTAGGAATATGAAATAGAATAGTGGTAAATAAAGTTAAATAAAAATTAATTATAGATTAAAAGTACATTTAAGATCAGTTTAACGATTGTGCAGTTTTCTCCTGCAAGATGTATAGAGCATTGAAAATTACATGATTAGACCTATACACTAGAAAAAGTTATCTTCATATTATTAAAATATTTGAGAAATTTAATTGAACAATGTTCTGTGATAAAATGTAATCTAGCCTCAAGATAAAAGATGGAAATTATAAATTAAAATTGAAACTAGCATATCAGACAGAACGAAGAAAAGAAATACTAGCTTTCTGACTATTTTACAACTTACTTGCAGTAAATCTAATTGCTTCCCAGAGGTTCTTAAGACCAATAATCTTATATTATCTGTGCAATCACAACTAAAAGTAACAGGCAGCAGAAAATCAGGCAAAGATGAAATCACCCAGATAGTTCCTTCTATTTGCAAATATATTTTAAAAGGTTTTTAACGGTGTTGCCATAGTTTCTACTCTATTATTTTTTCACTATGAAATATTCTTTCAGTTTTTCCAGCTTGATTTATAGTATCTCTAATCCTAACACTATAGGTAAAATTATCCTCTTCGTTTCCAAAAGTCCAGTCCTGAACACATTGTTGAAAGCCCTTCATCTTTGTTTTGCATTATCATCTCACTTCAGTAATCTGGGTTTCCCACAATCATCTTTCTTTTTTCCTCAAAACTCTATATAGTTACATAATTTCCATTACCTTGTTTATACAACCGTAGTCTTAGGAAAACCACACGTCTTTAACAGTTAAGTTACAGATGGTCCCTAAGTCCTTAAGACATATAAAGCTGAAAAATTCCTTCACAGTTTGCACTGTGACTGATGTAGACCAAACTGTCGGTTTTGCAAGTATAGGTTCACCTTCAGGATTAATTTGTCCTCTTTGAGATAAATGTCATTGACCAGTTGAGGGTGTTTTCTCTAAGAAGTTTAGATAGCCCAGTTGTCTAAAACACAACAAAATTCTAGGTTTTTTTTTTTTATGGCAGTGTTCCTCTATAATGGGATAGGACTTTGATTTTAAGCAGTTTAATCATCTGTCACAACATAATCTTGGCATTGAATATTGCCAACATAATTACCAGTTCATAGTATTGTACTATTGTTTTCTTACACAGTTAAGAATGTAACAATACAGCAGCTGCTGAGTCACTTTCTGAGGTGATTGATAGCATCCAAGGCTTGTTAATTTGAAAGGAGGCCACAATTCTATGTTACAAAAGCACCCCGGTTCCTAGTCTTTGATTGAAATTGTTAGCCAGCATTTTTAACTTCATTGATGAGAGGAGAGGGCTTCACCACACTGTCAATCTTGATGTAATTGTTCACACAATTTTGGAGTAGCATAAGGAACTTTCTAAAATTTGCTTGGCAGTCAGATTTACTGATATTTTGCCAGAAGCCAGATTCTTGATGGGTCAAATTAACATTGGGGATAGCTAATCCATGTAGTGTAGATATCTTGAAACCTCACAATTGTCCTTTCATTGTGTATAGAAAAAACTTTGTGTTTACATTTCATCAACTTTTAAAACTTGAAAGAATGTGATTTTTTTTTATTAGTGAAACACCATGAGGTACAGTTGTAGATTTACAATTTTTTGTGCTTGGGTTTGATTATACAATGATCAGATACCCATCCCTCCACCAGTGCCCACTTTCCACCATCATGGATAATATCCCCCCCACCCCCATCCCCCCATCCCCCCCTGCCTCTGTGGCAGGGCAATCCCCTGTGTTCTCTCTCTCCTTTTGGGTGTTGTGGTCTGCAAAAGAGGCATTGAGTGGCAAACATGTTCAGTCCATAGTCCACTTTCGACATGCATCTCCCCTCCTGGGAGGATCCTCCAAACTCCCTTTATTTGGTGTTCCCTTCTCCATCTGAGCTGCCCTTTCCTCTAGAATGCCCGACTGGCCACTAAGCTATGGAGTAATCCTCCTGGTGCTGATCTCAGCTATTCTTGGGTATCACTCTCATATTTTGTTACTTTATATCCCCCAGATGAATGCAATCTTTCTATGTCTATCCCTCCCTTTCTGACTCATTTCGCTTAGCATGATACTTTCATTTTGTACCACTTGTATGTAAATTTCATGACTTCATCTTTTCTAAGAGCTACATAGTACTCCATTGTGTAGATGTACCAAAGTTTCTTTAACCAGTCATCTGTTCTTGGGTATTCAGGTTTCTTCCAGTTTCTGGCTATTGTAAAGAGTGCTGCAATGAACAAACAAGTGCAGATGTCACTTTGACTATACATTTTTGCCTCTCTGGGATATATTCCCAGGAGTGGTATTGCTGGGTCAAATGGGAGCTCAATTTCTAATTTTTTGAGAATCGTCCATACTGTTTTCCAGAAGGGCTGAACCAGTCGACATTCCCACCAACAGTGAAGGAGTGTCCCTTTCTCGCCACATCCGCGCCAGCATCGGTTGCTTTTGTTCTTTTGAAGAAAGAATGTGATTTTATTAAACAAAAGCCATTTCTGAAGACAATTTCCTGATAATGTGTTTGCGTTCAAAGAATTTAAGGACAGAAACTATCAGAAAATGCCTCTGGGCCTGGAGAAATAGTACAACAGATTGAGCTCTTTCCTTGCTGGAGGCTCAAGTTCATTCCTGAGACTTTAGCCCATCAGAAGTGAACCCTGAGTGCAGATGAACCACAAGTAAACTCTGAGCACTGCTGGGTGTAGTCACAAAATAAATAAATCAGTCATAAGTTGCCCCTGCTTATACCAGATCTCTCCTGAACAAGTTAGGCTACATATTGAAAATGTTCAAGACAGTTGAAGCTCAGCTTTAATTCAACTGTGGTGCTATTCTATGCCTAGGGCTCACTTTTCTTCATGGTGCACTTTGCATGCTAATGAGGAAAGTATAAAACATCACCACCTTGGACTTGATGAGATTCCTCTCTTGTTTAATATATATAAATCCTACAGGTATAAAGTAACAGCACTATTTTCCAAAAATTTGGGTGGAGTGTAGTAATTATCCCACAAATAATCCGTATCTCTTTGGGTACCAACTATGTGTTGAATGCCTTCTGCTATGTCTTCAGATTTACTTCTAACAAAATAATAACTATTGATTGGCAAGTGTGACTTACCTGTAGAAGATGACTGTCAATATTGCCTTTAACCTGCAAGGAAAGGAAAGTAACTATAACAGTAATCAGAAGAAGCATCTCTGTCACCTCTCAGGTGAACCCACTGCATTTCTCCCTGAAGATTAAGGGAAACTATTTGCACTTTAAATACAACCAGTCAGAGGCTGAAGGTATAGCTTAAAGGTCTGGAGAACACACTGTTGCCGTGTGTTCAATCACCCAAGCACCATTAGAGAAAAGCTCCAAACACTGTTCCAGGAGCAGGCGCGGAGCACTGCAAGCTGTGCCATCACCACCTGCAAAATTACATTTAAATATGGAAATAGAGAATCAAATCCTTCCTCAATCACTGAGAATTTCATAGTGTTGAGTGTTGTGTGAGGGATAGACGGGTTTAACCATGCTTATCTCCAAATGAAGGGCAAATAAGGCCCTGGACATGTGGTGGCCCCATTGTAATATGCACATAAATCACTAGAGGTCACAGAAAGGTAGCTTTTGATTCCACTATGGAGTGGAACAAGATCCCGATTTTCCAACAAGATTTCAGGAGATGCCTGTGCTTTGGTCTGAAGACTGTGTTTGCAAGGCAGGGCTCTAGAGGAAACAAATCAATCACCTGTCTTGAAATAAACACAGAATAGATATACTATGCAATCACTATTCATGAGGAAACTAATTACTTTCAGAGTTTTACACAGCCGTTCCCCAGTTACATTATTTTTAAAGAAGTCGAATTCTCTCTTAAAGGAAAAAAAAAAGGCATGCCTTCATACTGAAGGGGAACATTAGCCGCCTGCTGCTCATCTGCTCACCTTGTCTTTATTGCTTGGTTATGTAGATATTTTCAGGATGATGAACCAGTTTAACCTTTTATTCTCTTCACCCACTCAGCTGCTGTTCATAGAATGACTTCAACCTCACATCTATCAAAAAGGCATTTCTCACATCAGTTCTGAAAACGCCCATCTTGCTATCCCATGGAAATCACAAATGATCTAAGTTTTACATCTATAATTAAGGGAGGATAATTGCTTACTAAACACAGTGTCCTACAGCCTACAGCAGCCTTCCAGAAGTACTGAACCATGCCATTAAATGAAAGCTGGTAATAGATAAGACGACCTTGATGACTAATATCAGGGTTCCTCTATGTTCCCTTATTTTATGCTCTCTAAGCGCTCTGTAAAAAAATGCTTCACTCTTAGACACCTGATTATCTTATTTTTCAATTTATCTTTTATGCTTTTCTAAACTGTAAAACTATAAATAGTTTTGTTATCAATTGAAAACTTCTTATTGAGAAACATGGTCTTAAAGAAAGGTGAGTTAATCAAGCATGACCTTTTTAGAGTAATTTGCCACATTCCAGACTTCTTCCAGCACAAACAAGAAATATGTGTGACTTAGCACACACTCTTTCCCCCTTAATTTTTTCAGGAAGTATACATTAGCACAGAAATTAACTCTTAGTGAAAGAAGGCAAATGAGTTATGTGGTATTAATTAGAATTGCATGAAGGGATGGAGAGTGGAGAGAATTATTAGACCTCTAGGTTGTGACCAGAAAACCCTGATCAAATTGGTGATATTAGAAAAGAACAATTAGCAGAGGTGAGAAACTACATCATGGATGATTATATCATGAAAAGATGATTTTATTTTCTGTTCTCCACAATAAAGTCAAAAATGGACTTTGTCCCAAGGTGAGTTTCCTAATAAAATGACCTCTTAAGACTTCCTTTGAATGGTATTTAAAATATCACAAAAGGTTAAAAGACCCTAGAATCATCACAAGGTTCTTCGTGCTTCCTTGAGAAGACCACTAGCAGAGATTAAAGGAGCAAAGTGCGTTTCATTGCAGAATATCTTTTACCCAGGGTATTGAGTCCCTGTGCATAGTGTACCTCAGTAATAACCCTCTTGAAGTTTCTCTTATCAAAAAGCGTATGTTTAAGCATGACCAATCCAGGTTCTCAAAATTCTGAAATGCAGCTTTTCAAAACGAAAGCAGATTTGGTTGTTGATCACTTTCCCAAGCCACTCTATAGAACTCTAAGCCTGTAGCTCTCCGTATCCTAGATATCCACTACTAGTTACTCACTACTAATGAGCAGATAGAGAGCCATTGGGTTATTGTAAATTTGGCCCTGAATTTGTATATAAAGTTGATAAACAACTCCGCTGAATTTTAACACACAACATTATGTGAAAAAAAAAAAACACCATCGCTCATCTTTCAAATCCCCTATGCCCAAACACTTAAACTTATAGTTCATGAAATAAAAAGCTAATGTTGTACTTTGGTTCCATAGCTCTGTCTCATCACAGCACTCATTTCGTGTAAAGTAGTGTTTCCCATTAAATAAAGTAATTAAGAATCATTCAGCAGTGAAGGAAATAACACACAAAATGAGCTGTTAAGGTACTAAATAAATTATGAAGGAATATGTTGAAAGATTAAAAACAGTCATATCTGTTTTACTCCATTTCATGTGAGGCATGCATATCTTTCAAAAAATTGTTTTGTCCCTTTCAAAATGTTGCATGAATAATCAAACTGTTTTCTCCACACACACCCTAAATTCTCAAGTATCCATAATTCGTTAACAAGTCATAAGTCTTTGGAAACTTGATTTGAATCATGGAATTTTATTATTAAAATAATAAAACCTCCTTATTGTATATTTAATGATCTCAGTTCACTACTCCTTAATCTATTTTTTAAGTCTATTAGAGTTAATGTAATGTGCTTACAAATAGTACTGGTATTTATGGTCTTGGTAATGCACAGTTAATCAATATGAATTTTTTTAAACTTGTATTATACTTACATGGGTGTCATTTCATTACCTTTTTAGGAATTTCACAAACTTGTTAAAATGTTTGAATTTTAATTGATAAATTGGAAAAAACTTACATCTTTCTCTCAGACTTTCATATTTTTCATAAATTCAAATTAGAATCATTAATCAAATAAGTTGCTCATTAAAGAATAGTCTAAATCTGAATATAGGAAAAGCAAGAAGCTACAGAAGTTGGGAGAGGTAGTCAGCGCTTTGTATAGTAGAAAGCTGGATAGTTAGGGGCCAAGGACAGAGCTCAAAGTCAGAGATATAGGCCTTGAAATCATTGGCAACCCAAATTCTAACCTTGGCCCCACATGTTCCTCTATGGACACTGAATGTATCCCTGGAGGTCCTGATTATAGAAGAGAATGCCCTTGTGGCACATAGCATCACCAGGGTTGAGAAGCTCCTCTTCACTTGGCTAAGTAGTGGGCCCCAGATCCCCTGAGAACTACTTGGAAGACCAAACCAAACCAATGCAAACCAAAACCCAAAGCTTTGTATTTAGCTTGATTTTCTATTTGCTTTCTATTTTTAAAGTTGATTAGGAAATGGGGGGAACATGAACTTCCATCAGCCATTACACAGGAATTCAAAGACATAATATTACAAAAATCAAAAGATCAGTTGATCTAACTTCCTTCCTACCAATTACTGGATTACTAAAACCTAAAAAATGATTATAGCTATTTGTAAGTTAAAAACATTTATGACTCAGTATTTATTTTTTTCTCCAGAATGAAAAACAGTTCTATTCTGTGAAGTGTTTTTATCATCATAGGTGTAATATTTCCATAATATAGGTTGAAATTATGGCTGAGTGGAAAGGTCCTATCTTTGAGATCCTTTGTCATTTTCAGGAGTAGAATTATAGTCCTCTGTAGTCTCTTGCATGTTATAATTCTTAAAAGACATCTGCATATAGAGATAACAACTAGAATTATATTTTCCTCTTCATTTCTCCATGCATTTAAACCATGAGAATTATGTTTTTCTTGTTGTTAGTGACTAAAATTAACCTGTATATGATTTTCTGATAAATCTAAAAATTCTGTATCATTTATTAAAATAATTTTTTCAAGATCATAATCAGAACTTTGCCTTAAGTCATTGACATCAAATATGCCAATGGAGAATCATTCTGATGTGTACTTCATTTGAACATCAATGCTCTTTCATCTATAATAAGTCTATAAAACTAGAAATCCACCTCATCTTGTTTTATTTGCAGTTATAGAACTCTTCTGCTTCATTCAGTTCCTTCGTGAACATTCTTCTGAATTTCATTCCCCAACACCCTCTCCCAATACACACATACTCTTTTCCCACTTATATGTATATGTTCCTAGCTAAACCCAATTAAAATGTGATGAACATTGGATTGAAACTTCATTTACTAACTTGATGTGTGCCAGGAGATATTCAGCATCATAGAAAGTACAGTACAAATGTTTTTGGTACTGGTCTTTTTTCTGATGCTAAGTGATTATATTCATCACATTGTATTAAAATGAATGAGAAAGTAGTCTCATAAAGTAAAATATAACATTTGCATAATTTTGAAGATAAAACAAGAGATTTCAAAGATATTTCTAGGGAGATTCATTTTCCTCTCTCTGCCTAGGAGAAAACATTGGAAAAGTTTAATAACTACTAGGCTTACTTTGGTATACATTGATCTTTCTTTTCACATAATGGACACTTTCAAGTTAAATACATTTATTATAGGCAAAGAATAATAAGGATAAGAATGGACATGTTGGGGGGAGAGAGAGAGAGAGAGAGAGAAAGAAAGAGAGAAGAGATAGGATAGAGAAATAGGACAGAGAGAGATAAAGAGATAGGGGAGAGAGAGGGAAGAAATGTGCCTATCACAGAGGCAGGCTGGGTATGGGAGGTGTGGGGAAGGGTGTAGAAAATCTGGGGACATTGTGGTGGATAATATACACTGGTGAAGGTATGTGTATTTAAACATTATATGACTGAAACCCAATCATGAGCTGATTGGGTAACTTGTAACTGTGTATTCCACTGTGTATCTCATATGCTTCCATTTAAAACAAAATTTTAAGAAAGAGTGAACATATAAGATCATTTAAAACTATCCTTCATGTGCAGATAAAGAAATGGCCTTCTTGAAAACTTGAAAGTGGCACTGCTATTGAGTCTTTCTGGCTCTGAGATCACTTATGAACAGAATTTGGAGTGACAGAGTTTGTATACTCAACTAGAAAGATTTTGTTATTGAAGGTGAAATGGACTGATTGTGAGCAGTTCTTATAAAGTGTTTGGTAGCCCAAACAATGGAGATAATTTTAGTGAAAGGGTCCAATGTGTTACCTTTCTAAATGAGAGAAAAATAATAAGAATCACTTTCCCTTCCAAGGGTCAATATTGCCATTTTCTTCTTAGGAGTTAACCCCTGTTCTCTTTTCCTTGGTACATCCATAGTGGGTAAGTGACAGTGACAAATACCAGGTGATCTAAGTGTAGCTTTGTAGTCCCCATAGCTATGATCTCCATCTTGCTTGTTGCTGTTTCCTCTGTTATTTCTCCTGTGAATACTGCCGGTAGCTACCAGAATTTAATTATATAGAGATCACCTTCTTAGTTTCCCTCTTCTATACTAGAATATGGGTATGAGTAAAATGTGGCAAATAGTCTCTTTTCCAGGATTTTATTTTCCTAGTATTATAGCCTCATTGCATGTTGTGAAACCAGATCAGGCTCCATGAGCTCAGTCCTAAAGAGCTCAGCCCTAAAGAACCATTTTCACTCTCCTGATTTTGCCTTGAAGCTGTTTGATGTTCAAATATGACATGTTAAAATGATGAGAGTTGTGTGACTTATAGTTCAGGGTATTCTTACTTTTTGAAATTTGGTTCTTCATCAATGAGATTCCTTCATTTTATCACTGAGTTGACATAAAGGCACATTTCAAGCTAATGGTGATATATATATATATATATATATATATATATATATATATATAGAGAGAGAGAGAGAGAGAGAGAGAGAGAGCTCAGTACATCAGTTTTGATGGAACATGAAGTGAATCGTTGTTGAGAAAGTTTTATATAATTCAAATAATTTCTGCAAATTTTAGAATATTTTTGATGTTGCTGTCATCTAGTGTCCTTTAATTTAACGGACAAAGGAGAAACATAAAGGGCCCAGGAAATATGTTATACAACTGAAGCACAGGCTTTGCATCCAGTAGGCCACAAATTTGATCCCCAGCACTGTGTTTCCCTGGCCACTACTTGGGAGATCCCTGGAGCCTCCAGCACAGTTGAGCCTAAGCTCCACCAGATTGCCAGACCAACACTGAATAGACAGCCATGCACAGCTGAGCCAAGTTTCATTAAGAATAGATTCTAGATCCCCTCAACACTGCATGGAAGCTCCTTAAAATAGAGAAATAATAATAAAATAGAAACATAATTTGGGGAACCCAAAAGATCAGACTTTCTAGTTGATTATCTGAAGATGAGCCTGGTGACAGGAAAACAGTGGAAAAATACCAACATAAGAGATAAAGAGGGACATTGAGTTTTGACATTAATGTGATTAATAAACGGTGATATGCATTCAACAAGTACCCTAGACTCTATTGTGTGTAATGTTGTGTGTTTTATAGTAATATGATACTTTTGTCCTATGATGTCTAGTGTTAAGAAAAATATCTGAAAGTAAAATAACCAGAATAGATCATAAGCTAGGACAATACGTTTTAAGCGGTCTTATGAACAGTAGACTGAAATATTGATATTTCAGTTAATGAAAGAGTGGAAGACTCAAGAAAACAAATGAGAAATCACATTCAGAAAGACAAGGAAAAGCTTTTTGCAAAGAACTCAGACAGGAAAAATGCAATTAGAACTCAAATGATTTCAGATGTAAACAAGGTGTGAATCATTCAATACTATAGAGGGCATGGTAGAAACTTTAGATTTTATTCCAAATAAAATCAACGGCAATTAAAAGGACCATTTTAAGAGAACCCCATGTGCAGATTAACCTGTTTAAGTCATCTTTTTCTGATATGTATAAAAATGGTTGCAGAAAATGAGAAACAATTTATGAGGCAATTTATGCAATAGGATGTAGGCTTATAAAATTAGGTATGAAAAGAAATGAGTGCATTTGAGTTTAGACTTTATAGGTAAAATGCTGAAAAATTAGCATTGTATTCTTAGCAAAGACCAGATTTCTTGTTTTAGCAACAGGGTATATTTCTTGAAATGGAAAGGATGAAAGACAGATTAAAGATTATATTTTGGTCCTATTAACCTTGACATGTTTAGAGGTATCTACAGAATGAGAGAAGATCATTAATCATGTGGTGGGCATTGAGCCAGGACATAACTCCTGATCGCGGAGTTTGTAGAGTCTCATTCATATCCACACCCCAGCAGTTCTTCTGTTTGCTTACACAGAACAGAAACATTTACCTCGTGATTTTTGACACTTCTTAAGCACTATTTTTATATCAACAAGTGATATCAACTATGCTACAATGAATATAACAATAACATTAGGAATACATCCAGTGGAAGTGAAATTAAGTGTTTTACAGTCTGAAATTGCCATAACACAATTTTATCAACATCAGCATAGTTTGCACATCCAAAGAATCATCTCTCTTCAGAGGAATCCCTTAAGTAGGATGTAAATTTTCTTCTAGAAATTTTAGTTTTTGAGGTCCAGAGCAATAACATAGCAGGTAGGGCACTTGTCTTTTATGCAGCCAACCAAGTTCAAGTCCGAGTACCCAATATGATCCCCCAGACCCACCAGCAGTGATCACTGATCACAAAGCAAGGAGGAAGACTTGAACACACCTGGGTGTGGCCCCCCACACATACACACTCAAAAAAATAAGAAATGCTGGCTTTCTTACTATTTTTAGAAGACTCTTTGCAGTTAATTGCCTTCATGATATTTTCAAGTAGTGATGGATTTTATTTTGCTAAGATTAATTTTCAAATAAATTCATTTAGTCTTAAGAAGAAAAATTGATGTATAAATTAGAATCAAAATTAAATACAGGTTATAAAGAAAATATAGTTCTTATAGAGAGACACTTTTCCCATATGAGTCACAACTTGCTACAGATGACTTTGAGAAATACAGAGTAGTTGAAACCAGTTGTGGCTTCCCATATTGACTTGATTTCTACATAAGATTTAAGATTTTTTTAAATCTTACTTCATTAAAATCATATGAAACTTTTAAGCAGATTAAATCAGTATGCTTGAATCAGTACATTTGAGATTCTTCATGTATATTACACGCTTTTCTAGTACTAATAACCAGTATCAACTATCTTCTATTGCAAAGATGTCTGTTTTAATTTGTACAAAATGTAAAAAGAAAATGAACCCCTTTGCCTAATATGCTCATTTATGTCATCCATTGTAATACATAATTTAACCTTGAAAGACTCTATGAAGACTGATCTGATATGCTCTCATTTCAAACCTTTCAGATTTTATATATATTTTGTTGGGGAAAACAGATAATCACATTTTGACTTTATGAATTATTCCCTGATTAGAAGAACATGAACTTATTAAATTGGTTTTTTTAACTTTATTATTAAATTGGCTTCATGCTAAAGAATTTAAACCTTGTGAAAGATAGCAGGGGTTAAGGTGAATGTCTTGCATGCAGCCAACCCTGTTTAGGATCCTTGCTCCATATGATTCCCCAAGCATCCTGGAATACAGCCTTGGAATCTGCAGCACATCAGGGCTTAAGCAACATCTCATCCTCTAGTTCCAGTTTGGGATCACTGGACACTTGATCAACAATCTCCTGGAGGTTACCTCTTCTGAGCACGATTTGGGAACAACTTGCTTTCAAAACAGAGGAAAGAATTTTATCTTGCTTTCAAAACAGAGGAAAGAATTATTGAATATGAGCTCTTTTTCCACACAGAAAAAAGATAACTATCAGTCACTATACAATTATCTTTTGTTTTTTATTGTAATATAGGGTTTTAATACACATAGTTTAACTGTAGAATAGCTATTTGTCTATTGAATACAGTAAACTTTAACCTTTCCCCCGCTTTCCTCTCTACCTCGTCATCCCCATCCTCTCTTTTTTCTTATTTTTTGGGGGATAGTGATGGCTGGAGAGAATATTTTCTTAATTTCTTACACATATTATAATACTCAGCTGTGTGCAAAGCAAATTCCTACCCTTTGTACTAACTCTCCAGCCCCAAGTAACTATGCAATTTTTGTGTGGACCTGTTATTTGAGAATTTTGAAAGGAATACTGCAGATAAAAGACCATCCAGGGTGACCTTCCGTGCAGTGTACCAGCCTAATACCAACAATTTCAGTATGCAAAGTGTGTCAAGGTTTATTTTGAAGGTGCCAGAACTAGCCTTGTTTCCTTTCCTAAATAAACCTTATAAAAATCTTCATGACCAAAAAAAAACTTGCTTTAGTTTCATGGTCAACAAGGGTCTGTTTCTATTTGTGTCTATTTTTTTCCTTCCCTTTGTTTTTTTCAAATATCCTCTGCCTTGACTTCTTTTCATCCTTCATTTGACTACGCAGGACCTCAGCACAGTCACAGTAGAAGTTGTTGTTTTTTTTTCTCATTGTATGACAGAGTTGATCGTGAATAAATCATTTTGAATAACAAAGGAAGGAAAGGGCCAAAGATTTATGACTGGGGTTAAGGTACTAGCCTTGCCTGTAGTCTAACTCCAGCCCTGGCTCCACTCATTGAGCATTACAGGAGTGATTCTTGAGCATAGCCAGGGATGAGCCAAAGCCCTTCCAGCCACCACCACACCACAAAAAAATAAGGACAAAAAAGAATGCAGGAGAGATGGTAGAGAGGGGGTGAGGGAAGTTAAAGTTTATTGTATTCAACAGACTTAATAGCTATTGTAGAGTTAAACTACCTCTATTAAAATCTTATAATCCATTTTCTGAGTAATGTAAGAAAACCTATTTTCCCACTGCATAAATTTCTACAACCATAAAGTTTGAATAAAATTTGTAGCAATTTAAAAGAATTTTCATAACGACTAAACACATATAATGGTGTTGGTATAATAAATACATGCACTGTGTATTATTCTAACTGAAAATAGATCTATACATTTTAGTTTTTATCATATTCAGAGGTGGTCATGAATCCTTTTAGAATCTGATGGAAATGGACTATTTTCTCAAATAATTCCATGACTTTAATAAGCTCTTTAAAGTTATCCATTACTTCATATTAAGAACCACTCAATGAAACTAGTCACATTTTCCCACAACTACTTAACATAATGTGTTACTGAAGAGAAATGTTTGCTTTGTAGGTACTGATAATATTTTATAATGAAAGAGAATAAAACAGAATAAAATATGTCTTGCATATCATTTAATTGGAGTGAAGATTAAGGTTGTAATTTAGTGTATAGTAGGTTCGTGTGTGGTAGTTTATATCTAGTTGTTTTTCCAGTTTTATATAGTCATTTTATTACACACTGCAGCATATGAAAAGTAAGTTTTATGCTTATTAAGAGAAAACTGACACTGAATCTATCAAGAATGTGTGTCCTGCATAGAGACACTGGTCCTTGGTCACCCAAGGGCATATACCCTCTGAGTTAAAGGGCAAGTAACAGGCTAAAGGGAGAGATAGTTATCTTTGAAAGCAGGATAGCTTAGATGACCTACAAATGCCTCTTTCAGCATTTTGTCACATGTATCATTATGAGTCACACTTGAGCATCCTTCAAACTTTCATTCTAAATTGACTTCTTACCCCTTGCATTCTTAGTAACCCCCAGCCCACACCCCACTGTTCCTGATTCTCAGCCCTTTCCACCTCATCTGCTTGATTTCCCAAACAGCTTTGCACTATAGCCATGTTTGCACATGCAATTGACCATGAGGTTAATTATTTAAAAAGGAATCAGTTAACCCCAGTGTTCACATTAATCGTTGAATATTAACCCCATCAGCAACATAAATGTCATGTTCAGAAAGCAAGATGTATGCATCTAAATTCCAGGCTTGCTACGCGTTTGTCTAGAGTTTTATTGTCATGCTGCCCCTAGGCTATGACCTGGGAATAGATTATACATGACAGATACAGCACGATGATTCCAGTAATTATATTGCTCCAGATAACATTCAAAATAACAATTTTATGTCATATTTTGTTCTGTAATGAATTTATTTTAATGTGTGTTTCAGAATTTTGTAATAAAGCTATTTTAAACCAGTGTATCCAGTTTTTAACTTGAAACCAGAATCAAAATGAATCAATGTAAGGCAAAAGACTCTTCTATAAAACCGAATTATGTATGTACTTTTAAAATATTTTCTGTATATACAAAGAGATAATACAGAAGTTTAGGCATTTGCCTTGCATGTAACCAAACCCAGTAAGATTCCTGTAACTGCCAGGAGTAACCCCTGAGAACAGTCAGGAGTAATCCATGAGCACTGCTGGGTGTGGCCAACAAACAAAATTAAAACTTTCTACTTGAATTGTAGACAGATGACAAAACTGTGTTTAGAAAAGTCTAAAAAATTGTTGATGTGAGAAGCTGGGCCAGTGGTTCAGTGGCAGACAGCATGCCTTGCATATATATGTGAGGTCACTGCATTTGTTCCCCCACATAGAAAAAAAGATTTGTTGATGTGACACAACCTAAACTCTTGTCTCAATGAACATTTGGTTGTCTCCTTAGGAGACTGTCTTTTTTTTTTTTTTGCTTTTTGGGCCATACCTGGCAATGCACAGGGGTTACCAGGGGTTACTCTTGGCTCATGCATTTAGGAATTACTCCTGGCGGTGGTTGGGGGGCCATATCTGAATCGAACACAGGTCAGCAAACACCCTACCCATTGTACTATCACTCCATCCCAGTAAACTGTCATTCAAAAAAGTAAAATTGCTCTTTGACTTTCTAAACTGAATTCTAATTACACTAATTTTGTTTCTTAGTTCGGTCTTACCTATAAAGGTATAAATTATTAATGAAATTCACATATAACAGTTTAATATCACCATTATTTCACAATACATGCACATATTTAAGAAGATATGCAAGATTTATGGTCTTTTTCTAAGTTTTCATTTTACTTGTTTATCAAATTTGTGATTGATTTACAGAGAAAGTCCTTGATAGAGTATAAATAACTTTTATACTCTATAAAACCCCAACATTTTAATCTACTTGAGGCTTGAGGTATCAATATAAAAACATCTGAACAAAGTACATTTTTGATATTCTTTGTAATCACATTACAGATTTTTGGAAGATTTACCAAATAAATCCTTAGGAGTTCTAAGCCCTTCTGTATTTACTTTCTCTTCAGTGAATAATAAAATAGTTACTTCGCTAGAAAATAAAAATCATGATGGAACTTCTTTCTCTAACATCACCTTTCCTGTTAACTAGGAATATATGAATGTTTCATGAGAGCAAACATATATACTATGTCTCAAAACATAAATGTCAAAGATGTGTAACTTCATATATGGTGCATGAATATTTGAAATGAAACAGCTATCTGTTCATGCATGAATTTAAAAAATCAGGATACCAACTGCTGGTATAATAAATAGTATGTTGTGCATGCAAACTTAGAAAACACAATTTACAGGCATGAAATAGAATTTGTAACAATGGCAACAGAAACTAAACAACTGAAGTATAGTCAACATATTATTGTTCCTTAACATTATCCCAGCAGTCAGGAAGTCTTAATTTTATTTTTCTTATTGTTGTACTATTCTTGGCTTGTGATCTTCTGAAAAAGAACATCAAATTATGAATTTGTGAAACACAGTTACAAAAGAAAATTTCTTATATGCCCTATGCAAGAGAAGAACATGGGTAAAAATGAGGTTGAAAACGATTGTTTTACAAATAAAAAGAATTTTCTTTATTCATAAAGTTAGTGTTTACACAATAGGAGTTTCCTTCCTATAATGAATTTAAAATTAACATTCTTGAAAAGAATAATGTATAGTAACTCAAATGATGAAATTTTTGAGAATAATTTTGTAAGTATGGAAATGTGCCTTAGTATGTAAACTAAGTAATCGCAATCAACAGTATCAAACATTGGTATAATCAGATTTTCATATAAAAGTCATGGAACAAGATAAGTCACAGTCACAGTCATGGTCCTCCCATTGTTCATCAATTTGCTCGAGCGGGCCCAGTAACGTCTCCATCATGAGACTTGTTGTTACTGTGTTTTAGCATATTAAATACGTCATGCGTAGCTTGCCAGGCTTTGCCATGCGGGAGAGGTAGCCACGGTAGCTTGCCGGGCTCTCTGAGAGGGGCAGAGGAATCGAACCCAGCTCAGCTGGGCTGGCTGTGCACAAGGCAAACGCCCTATCGCTGTGCTATCACTCCAGTACCAGAACAAGATGAAAACTCTTCATTTTTTCCATTGAGGTATTGTGATTTACAAAGTTATTCGTGATTGAATTTAAGACATACAATCTTTGAACACCAATCCTTTGTCTAGTGACCACTACCCTCCACCAATGTCCCATGTTTTCCTCCTGCTCCCTGCTGCCTGACTATATGAGGCACCTTTTTTTCTTTTAAGCACTGTAGTTCACATTACTGATATTGATATAGTTTCATGCTTAACACTAACACCTTCCAGCACCTCTTCCTCCTCCAAAGTGACTGCTTCACCATTGCCATATAGTTCCCCTCCCTGTTCTAGCCCCACCCTTCACCCTTCATGAATCCTGCTGATGATCAGTTCTCATTGCATTTGTCTTCAACCATATGAAGAACTTCATATTCTTCATATGAAGAACTTCAAGAACTTCATATTCTTCAATGCATTTGTCTTCAACCATTCATTAGTTCCTTACTATGTTTTTTTATAACATGCATGTGAGACAGATGTCTGTCCCTTTCCCTCTAACTTCACTCATCATACTCTCCAGATCTATCCATGTAGCAATAAATTGTATGGTTTCATCTTTTCTTATGGCTGTGAAATATTCCATTGTGTGTATGTCTCATAGAACAACTATTGTGAACTTGAGAATTTTCCAGATTTTTGCCATTGTAAGTAGTGCTGTATAGAACACAGGAATGTTCTTTCTGCAAATGTCTTTGTTTCATTGTGTTTTTGAGTCCAAGAAGTGGAATTACTGTGGGAGTCTTTATATGCTGGTCATCATTTCCTTTGAGGTGCAGAAGCATCTGATTTAATGTAGCTTCTTTTGTTTATCTTTGCTTCCTCTTGCTTGGCCAACAGTGTTGAATCCTTAAAGATGCCTTTACCTTCAATATCACAGAGAGTTCTGTCTATGTTTTCTGCATTGTAGCTTATGAATTCAGTTCTGATATTGAGGTCTTTAATACATTTTTTTCACTTCTGTGTATCTTGTTATAAAGTAGTGTGAGTTAATATTTTTTGTCTGAAGCCAACCAGTTTCCCCAATACATTTGTTAAATAGTCTTTACTTCTACACTTTATATTTTTGGTCCTTTATCAAAGATTAACTGTCCAGATACCCGAGGATTCTCATTTCTATTCTACTGGTCTGAGAATCTGTCCTTATTGCAGTACCACACTGTTTTTATTACTACAGCTTTTATAGTACAGTTAAAGTTTAGCAAAGCCTTCAGTCTTCTTCTTCCCTAGGATCACTATGGCTATGGGGAGGGGGTAATTATGCCTTATGAGTTTTGAAAGTATATGAATTATTTCTTGAAAAATGAATGGCATGGGTATCCTTATTGGGCTTGTACTAAATCTGTAGATTGATTTGGGTATATTGCCAACATTAGTTCTTCCTATCCATTAGTTCTTCCTATCCAATTGTGAGTGGGATTTGCTTATTTGCTTATAGAAAAGCCATGGATTTTTTCATATTAATTTTGTAGCCTGCTGCTTTATTATACAAGTCTGTTGTTTTGAGGAGCTTTTTCATAGAGTATTTGGGGGTTTATAAATATAAGCATTATGTAATAATCTGTGTATTGTGGGTTTGATTTCTTCTTTTCCAATCTGGAGGCCCTTAATATCTCTTTCTTGCTTCATTGATATGGCAAGGACTTCCAATACTATAGATAATAGTAGTGATAAGAGTGGAAAACCATGTGTTGTGACTGACATTAGAGGGAGTTTTCAATTTTTAACTGTTGGATATGTTTGCTGTGGACTTGAAATAAATGGCTCTATTTATTTAGAGTTGAGGAAAATTCCTCCAACTCCCAATTTAGTTAGAGTTTTCATCATGAATAGGTGTTGGATCTTGTCAAACTCTTTGTTTACATCTATTGATATCACTTGATCACTTGACTTCCCGTTAATCATCAATTTGCTCAAGCGGTAGCCAGTGACGTTTCCATTCTTCCCTGTCACGTGCTAGTCTAGCCCAATGTCATCTGTTCATTTTAAGAACATGAAGAGCCTCAAACCGATCGTTCAGGGTCTTGACAAAGATCTCTGACAATCTTGTAGGTGGGCAGCCATGCGGTCTTTTGACATCCTGTGGAATCCAGTCAGCAACAGCTCTAGTCCAGCGGTCATCTACAGATCTCATTACATGTCCAGCCCACCTGATTTTCGATGCCTTGGCAAACGAAACAGCATCCCTGATTCTTGATTGGTGATAGAGGTCAGAACTCCAGATTCTTTCTCTCATTTGAGTGAAGAGTGATAGCTCTTTCGATTCCTCTTTGGGAGACCCAAATAGCATTCTCATCCTGTTTTTGTAGAGCTCAGGTCTCCGAGGCATATGTTAATACAGGAAGAACAGGGTTATGGAAGAGATGTGCGTGGAGCTGGAGGTTCTTCATCCTGTTAGCTATTTCTTTGACACTCTTGAAAGTGTTCCAAGCCACTCTCTTCCTCCTGCACAACTCAGGTGCCAGGTCATTCGTCACGTTGACTTCTCGACCTAGGTACACATAACTGTTGCATTCGGAGAGGGTCGTTCTGTTGAGAGCGAATGGAGCATCAGGAATGAGACTGTTTCTCATAAACATTGTCTTTGTGAGATTCAGCTATATTTGACCTTTCCACAATCACAGTTGAAATCAGCCAGCATTTGTGCTGCTTGGCTAATGTTTGGTGTTATTAGAACAATGTCATCAGCAAAGCAGAGGTGGTGTAGTTGCCAACCGTCTATCTTCACTCCCATTCCTTCCCATTCCCGTTGTCACATGACATTCTCGAGGGTGGCACTGAAGAATTTTGGTGAAATGGTACCACCCTGCAGAACCCCTCTCTTGACATCAATGATCACTTCTTTGTAGAATGGTGAATCCTGGTAGTGAATCCATAATACAGCTCACGGAGGATCCTGATGTATTGAGTTTGAATGCCCTGATTGGCTAGAGCTTCAATGACCGCTTCCATCTCAACAGAATCAAAGGCCTTCTTTAAATCAATGAACATTATACAGAGTGGCATCTTGAACTCCCGAGAAACCTCAATAAGCATGGTTATCATGTGGATATGGTCGGTCGTGCTGAATCCTTTGCGGAACCCGACTTGCTCGCATGGTTGTTCCTCATCTAGTCTTCTGCCAATCCTATTCAGGATGACTTGAGTGAACAACTTGTAGATGACAGATAATAGGCAGATCGAGCGATAGTTGCCAATGTCATGGATGTCTCCCTTCTTGTACAGTAGTACAGTCCTGCTGATTTTCCATTGGGATGGAACCTTGCATTCAGGCAGGTAGTGTGTGAAGAGCCGAGCCAGTGTATTGATGAGTACTGACGGCAGGTTCTTCAGGTGTTCAGGTCTGACCTTTTCTGGGCCCAGTGCTGTTCATTTCTTTACCAATGAAATGGTGTGTCAGACGAAATGGCGTGTCGGATTTCGGAAAGGAGAATGTTGGGAACAACATATACATCCTGTGGAATTTGGTATGTGGGCAGGTGGATGTGGCTATCAAAGAGGTCTGAGTAGTAGTCATGGATAATCTTCTCCATTGCCCTTCTGGAAGATGTGATAGATTCATCAGAACATCAAAGGGCAGTCATTGATATATGAGCTTAATTTTTCTTATATCAATATAGTATATTATGTTGATTGATTTGTATGTTAAAATTATTCCTTGCATCCCTTAAATGAATTCTATTTGACATGATGTACAATCCTTTTGATGTGTTGTTTCATTTGATTTGCTATATTTTGTTAAGGATCTTTGGATCTATGTTCACCAGGGATTTAGGTTTGTAGTATCCCTTGTTCTGTGTGTGGTGTCTCAGTATGTCGTATCAGGATAATGTTTGCCTTGTTAAAACTGTTTTAGAGGATTTCTGTTTCTTACACTTTCTGAAAGATCCTGAAAAGGGTTGTCAATTGGTTTTGTTCTACTGAAAAATATTGTTCCTTTTATAAAATAATTATAATACTAGGTTAGGACTTTTTCAAACAAACAAATCTCAAGTTGCCAAACTCGTGTTACCAAATACAAATAGCTCAAAACATGCAGTTGGTAAAACAATCTGAAACTGAAGGGGGGGAAAAAATAAAAATTTGTCATGGTTTAATGCAAGAAAAAAATCATTGAAGGATTAAATTTAGGATTCCTCATTTACAGCTTCTACCGCCCGACCAAAGCAGAAAATCTAGGTGAGCTATGTAGAGAGTTCCTTCCTCTTTTGTTCATCATTTCAAAAAGAGTCTAGCTACCTTTGACAATCTGAAGAATGGCATTCAGTGATATGAAAAATGAAGAGAAGCCTATTTTTGTAAAACGTGACTAGCCTTATTTCTCAAAGGATAATTTTTTCATTAGTTTATTATGAGCTGGCCAAACCATGATGGATAGTTTTACAATACACTCTATGTGTTGTACTAGAAAAAAAGGCCACTTATTCCAAAATAAATAATCCTTTACTTAAGTAAATGGCTCATTGCCATGTTGTATTGGATTTTAAATAACCTACAACTGATGTGTCTGAGTTTATTGTAGAAGAACTCAACATATGTTAAACCTGTCTAAGAAGAAAGCCTTAATTATTAAGTTATTAAATCAACTTCAGTGCTCAGAGATGCATGACAACGAATATATTTGCATTGATAGCATTCCTTTATAACAGAGGGAGCTTGATGCTATTTCAGATGGTAAATTGGAATTTTTTTATTTTATTTAAGAATTATTATATAATTAATTTCTTCATGATAAAATGATCTATATGCATATAGTGTGTATGGTGTCATAATTTCTTTTAATAAGTAATTGTATAGGTAACTATACAAACATATCTCAGTTTTCCATATATTCAAGGATCTATAGCAGAATTATGAACAATAGAATTTTATTTCCTTTCCATAGAAAACTAATATGTAAATAGTGTTTTTTATGTGAAAGGAAAATAGTGAGTACTATATAACATGATCATCGGAGGTATTGGAAAGAGTCATGATAAATAGCTCTGGTGCTGTTGTTTGAATCAGCAAATAGACACTAATTATTCATGATACTTCATAGCACTAATTATAATTGTATTTAATAATGAACTTTCCTACCTTTAACATCATCCACCCTGGAAATTTTGTTTTTGCTTCTATCTCTCTGCCTTGATTTCTTTGCTTTTACTTGCTATGGAATAGAAGCAATATTATGAGTTGCTTGTTTTCATTCTCCAGAGTTGTGCTTCTCCACAGCTAATCACCTATAAATCTTACCAACCTGAAGATTTAATTTTGTCTGAGTATGTATAGGCAGTTCTGAGACTCTTCTGCTCACAGTGATTATACATGGATTACCAAGAGCCAATAACATTTACACAAATTCAGTATTTCATGTACTTAAAGGATAGCATGAAACACATAGTTTAAATTTGTCAAATTAACATCAGAATCATGACAAATTAATTTTTCAAATCAATATCAGTTTTTAAAGATATTTAGAGAAAGAACTACAAAATAACTACAAAACACCTTTCCAGGAGCCACAGATATTGTGCAGGGGGCATAGCCCTTGACCTGCATACAGCCAACCCAGGTTTGATCACTAGCACCCCATAGATTTCCCCCTTGCACACCCAGGGTCCTAAAACACAAAATGAGATGTAAGTACAACCTGGTGTGGCCATAAAAACAACAACTACAAAAACAAAAACACATTTCTGGAATAAGGGAAAATTTACTCAAGTTCTAAAGAATTAAAAAAAATAAATGAGCAGATAGAGGGCAAGCAATTTGTAGACTTGTAGAATAATTTGAGTCAATTGTGTAGGAGGAGAAGTACAAAACAAGTTTAGGAATAATAGTTGGTGTGCCCAAAGTTTAAAATTTAAGTGAGGCCAAAATTAAGTTGAAAAATATTTGTTGATGCAAATGATTGTGTAACTAAAAATGAATTTATATATTAGGACTTGACAGTCTGTGAAATGGTCACTATGTTTTTATTATCTTAGGCAGTGATGAAAATGAAAGATTGTAGAAAATGAAAGATTGTAGCTATAAAATGCTTAACTTTAACCGCAGGTATAGTATTACAGGATACAGATTTGACACCAAAAATAAGACATGACTACATATCATTCTCTTTGCTATATAAATTACATTTTAACTGATCTTGAAAATAGTTCAACGGGAATATTTGTGTATTTTGGTCTCATGTTAGAATTGTTTACTTTATCCGCACTGTAGCACTGTCCTCCCATTGTTCATCAATTTGCCCAAGCAGGTACCAGTAACATCTCCATTGTGTACTGTATCCCCCTACCAGTAAAATATATTAGTTATTATGCAGCTTTCCTAAATTTGTACATTTCTTGGCTATTAAGATTTCCCCAAATTTTTCCACCAAAAAGAAAAAAGTGAATAATGCATCTTATTGGAGTCTCATATTTTACACATATTGTCATTGTTTTCAAATATTTAACAATATTGATGTTCAATTCTATATGCATAAAAGTATTAACAACCCCTGGGGTGTGTTAAGCATATATAGTCAATACAAATTTGACATGTAAAAACAAAACTCAACTTTAATAATAGAGGGAGCATACATTCATGTTTTGAAAGTGGTTTTGATTGTATTAGAAAAAGAAACAGCATAATATTTGATAAAATTTCTGAAGGTCACAGCTGAGAAATCAACACACTAATGTATATTTCACAGCATCTAATTGCAATTTTGCCTATTATGTGATTTGTTTCCAGGGGGGAAATAGAATGAAACTTGGCCCATATTGTATAGAATTAACAGCTAACTATAGTGTATAGCTGCCATAAAATTAACCGAAGAGTAGCCCTCATAAGTGATGTCTAAATCAAGTGATTTACTGTATAGAATCACACTTAGACTCAATGAAGCAGAATAAGTAATTGACAAGGAAAAAAATTAAAACATTGTAAAATAGCAAAGCAAGGAAACTGCCATTAACAGAAAAATGTAGTGATCTCATTAAAAGACATTGCATACACTCTTCCATTCCAATTTCATATCTCTGTATTTTTCTCTAAGCTTTGCAAAAATATTATTTCTTTCACATAATTTTACCATTAATTCAAATGTAAAATAATATTTTACATAATACATAATTCAAATTTATTTTGGGACTTTATTAGAGATTTCAAACTTATATTGCATTATTCCATATACAATATTAATATTTCAATTGATTTCTTTCCTTCTTCCTTTTCTAATCTGAGATTTAAGTAATTCATTTAATTCAGATGGAAGAGTCTAAGGTAATGGTTCATTAATTTTCATTATATATGAAGAGAAAAAAATTACTTATGGGAAACTCAGTAGAAATAATGAAAGAAAATCAAAGATTCTTGGATTAAGGGATATCCAGGAAGCATTTGCATGAGAATAAGTTTCACATTGCAAACTTGAAGGAATCAGGAATAACATGCAAGAGCAAATATAAAATCTTAAAATGCTTTGTAATGGGCATCAGCCCCATGCAAACCAAGTGCCTTAATCATGGTACTAACTACTTGGCTCTCATTTATTTTAAATTTAAGAGAATTCTTAAAAATGCATGTTCTTAGAGTGAGAGGGATAGTACAGAGATATAGTAAGATATTTGCCAAGGTTCAATCCCCGGCACCAAATATGGTCCCACAATCTCTTCCAGGCGTGATCCCTGAGCACAAAGACATGATATAAACCCTGAAAATCAGCAGATGTGGCCCCCAAAACAAATAAAAAATAATGTGTAGCCTGTGTTAATATTTAATTATTTATTTTTATGCATTTCATTTTTAGTGTTCATAAAAAATGACTTATAAATGTGCCAGATTCAATTTTGTGTCTGCATAGAAAACTTGGACTCTAAAAAAAGAGTACATAAATGGTGGAGATAGACAATAAAAATTTCTAAAACCCACTTCTCCATTGAGCATTATTAGTGATGAGTGCATTCAAGAAAAGGCATGTCAACTTTAAAAGTTATTATACATATCTTTTGAGAGTTTCATAAAAGTATATTTTACTAACCATTGCTTGCATTGGCATACATAATTCTAATGAAATATTTTTTAATGAGTAAACAAGATAGGTGGTAGAAACCAAGGTAGTTCCTAACGTTAATGAGTTTTGTGTATAGTACTTAATTTCACCAATACTAACACACACAAACACACACAAAATGGCAAATCTCCAAATCAGTTCATAATTTATATCACCACTCTATGGAATGCTGGACTTTAGTTGAAAAGAATATAATAGTAGACGGCACTGCACATTTGGATGCAGCTGTATTAAAAATGTGAAAACTGATTCACTTTGTAACTTGGGCAAATTATTGCCTTTTAGCACAGCGGTAGGGCGTTCGCCTTACAAGCGACCAACATGGCCCACCCGAGTTCGATTCCTCCACCCCTCTTGGAGAGCCCGGCAAGCTACCGAGAGTATCTCGCCCGCATGGCAGAGCCTGACAAGCTCCCTGTGACGTATTCGATATGCCAAACACAGTAACAACAACGTCTCAATGGAGACGTTACTGGGCCCGCTTGAGTAAATCGACGATCAACGGGAGGGCCACATTGTAAAATTCTCTTTTTATTTTTAAGAGGAAATTGATAAGTTTCCACCATGTACAGACTGTAATGTAATTTGGAAGTAAAAATGAAGCTCATAGAAGATATTATTTGAAAAGTGTAATATGCTGAAGAAGCTAAAGAACAAATTGCTACAAAGAAACCTCTAAATTAAAAACTCATGATTGTTTTCTCAGGGTCCCCAAGATTCCTTCCAGAACTGTGATATGTATAATAAAACATCTCAGTGTCTTTGAGTTCGTCCAACAGTTTATTTAGAGTCAGTCAATATCCACTTCCATTTGTGCACAGTATAATTTCATCATATACTAGAAGGCTTTTATACTCGCAGATAACTTCAAATATTACTTAGTATAGCAGCAAACTGTTTTATCTATCAACTGCAATGTGTCCGGACTGTGTTTATCATGAGTGCAGAGTAGAAAAATAGTTCTCACTCTTCAACAGCTTTTCATCTGGTTTAAGAGAAAGACAATCCAATCTGTAGTAATCCCATTTTAACATAAGTTAATAGAATGACTTTAATGCTTGTTTTAGCAATGAGGTATTTGAATTGAATGGTTTTAATTATAATGTAAAGATTTTATTTATAATGTTGATTGTCAACTTTCAAAAGTTATATTTTGAAAAGTATATTCCTATTAAGCATTACCTACCATAAATGGTTCAGTTCTAAGGAATTTATTCTTTAGTTAATTTTTTCAATGTTCTTATAATAATTATTGTAAATTTTGCTGGTTTGAATCCCAGCATCTCATAGGGTCCCCTGAGCGCCACCAGGAGTACTTCCTGAGTGCAGAGCCAGGAATAACCCCTGAGCATCGCCAGGTGTAACCCAAAAAGCCAAAAAAAATGGCATTTTGAGAAACTGGGCACACTTACAGATTGTGTGCTTGTAAGAGACCCCTCCCAAATAAAATGTTTCCCAGGCTTTTGTTTTGTGATTTATTCATGTGTTGAAGAGATGGATGCAGCAATGCATGCTTGGTCACATAAGATTGATGGGTGTGTAGTGAAACCAAAGAGAGCTATTTCTAGAGACGATTCTATAAAGCCTCATGCCTATCTAACAGTAAAGAAAAATTTTGTCATGGTTATTAAGACATGAAGAATATTATTTGAGAAATTGCTTTGAGAAGTATGGCAAAATCGTAACCATAGGAGTTATGGAAGATAGGTAGAGTGGGCCATAAAGAGAGAATTTTCTTCTGTAACTCTTAGTGATCATGATATAGTTGATTAAAAATTGTTGTTCAGAAAACCATACTACTAATAGGCATAATTGTGAAATGAAAGGGTCCCTTTCTAAACAAGAAATGCAGTGTGCTGTAGTACAAGGAGGTCATGGAGTTACGTTATGGGTCATCAAGGCAATTTTGTAGGTCGTGGAGAAATTTAGACCATGGTGGAAACTCTGGTAGAAGAGAAGGCCTCGGTGGTGGAGATAGTGGCAGCAGAGGTAGCTATGTGTTTCTACTTTATGCTGTGATGGTTCTTATGCAGTGATGAAACCACAGCAAAAAAGGCAAAATCCCAGAATTAGAAATTGTATTTTAGTTATAGGTTGAAGGTAATAAATATCTGATTAGTAATACAGTAAAGCTATTAAGAAAAATGGTCAGGATAAGGAACTCATGGAGGAATTCTCTCATATGGGACCATTTAAGTAATGTCTTAAATCAAAGAAAGAACCATGCACACATCTGTAAGAATTTTCACAGCAGGAGAAAAAACTTCAAGAACCCCAAGACAAGAAAATGTTCAGTTTTGAAAACTAAATAGCTTCCACCCATTGGTTCCATCACAGTTCTCTCATTCATGTTGTTCATACTACAAACTTAAGAATCATTACAAAGAATCCTTGGAAAGTTGACCCAGAGTAAGCATGGATGAAGTGAGGTTGAACGAGAGGATATAGAGTAAGTGGTGTGCATTTGGCAAACTAAGTAAAGACCTTTTTAATTTTACTTTTAGTGAAGTGAAAATTAATGAGAATTGTACTTTAAGTAAAAAGCCTTGCCTGTTCAATAAAGGGAACACTATAAAAGATGAAGGTGAAAAATGTTTGAGTTAGAATGCTATTACAATACTCCAAGTGAGAACTATATTAACTTACCTTGGATAGGTAGCTGCCTTAGCTTGGTGAGATATTTGGGAGGTTCTGCATATATTTAGGAGCTATTAGATGGTGTTTGATTGAAAGGGGAGTGAGGGATGATTCTTAAGTTTCTAGTCTGAATAACATGAATAAGAGAACTGTGATGGAACAGATGAATGGAAATTGTTTAGTTTTAAACAGTAGAAGTTTGAGGTGTCAGTTGAGCATCTTAGTGGAAATGTTAATAGGAAATCAGACATATGAACCTGGAGTTCAAGGGAGACGTAAGGGTTGGAGTTATAAATTTGAGAGTCATTGGTACAGACAACATAATTAAAGACCGATGAACAAGTGCACTAAAAGAAAATTACACAATTATTGACATTTAAGGAAGAAAAGATGAGCACACGATCTCAGTGTTCTGACACTAAGGGGAAGTTCCCAAAAGACAATTAGTTGTCTTACAGTACTCAACACTGAGTCCTGTATAGAAAGGCAATTAGCAGGTCACTTTCATAATGATATTGTAGATCCCTACATTATTAACCCCAATATTCTGAGACAGTTACTCTTTGACCAATGCAAATTAACATTTTGGAAATGATCAAGGAACTGTGCTATCCTTAAAAGAGGAAATGTGACATATAATCTTAGCTCAATAAAAAGTAATTTGGAGAATCAAAGTTGCTGCTGCATTTTGCTAAGTATACAGTTTCCTTTCCCCCAAATTATCAAACTCAATTTCCATCACTCCAGACACAGAAAAGATTCATCTGTGATTCAGTCAAGTTCATTGTTTCAGACATGAATCCTATGGAAACCCTTCCAGAACAAGTTCATATATGTTTATTTCCTAAAGACTTGCTATAAACATTTTTATTAAAAAGCCATTAGGAAGACAAAGTAAATAAAAATGTCTATATTATACCAATGAAATTTCTTCTTATTGCTTGTATCATTAAGAAATTCCAAACTAATGCTGTAATGAGAATTGTGGTGTCTCATCTAAAGACATTTAAGTCATATACTTTTCACATTATGGTTTTCTAAGATAAATCACATGTGTTTTAAAATATCTAAGTTAAAGTTGTGCATTTTATTTGATGTTGTGTTAATATGAAAATTATTCTTGCCAGAAGCAGATTACAACAATATTTTAAGGAAGAAATTAAAATTAGGTATATATGCTTGCTAATGTTATGAGAATAGTGCTAACTACATCTGCTAACTAAATCTGTAAATTAGAAAATCTTTGGTTTAGTGATCACATCAGCCTTAAGGAGCTGCAGTTTAAAAGAGATTAGACGTACTTCTCTAACAACTGCTCCAAAAACTGTTGATAGAAAAGAAAATGAATACCAATCATCTTGAGAAATGCCTGAAATTTTTATTGAGGTATTATTTTGATCCTTCCTTCATTTAGAAGGCATTTTATCAAACATAAGGTGTAATAAAATTCTGCTTTTTCAAGTTTAAGTAATTCCTTACAAACTTTATACGCTGTCATTATCTAACCAGCTCTTCTACTGAAAAGCTGTTCTATTTGTCTGTAACTGAAATCATGCATACACCACATGAAGTAGCCCAGTGTTCACATAGTCATTGCATTTCCATTTGAAGTTTAGTGATTTTTAAAATCAAAACTGGTGTCTAAAGTTATCAAAACTCATTACTTTGCAAAGGCTTAAAATATAGCAAATGTGAAAGACTGACTGCATTAAAAATGCAAGCTTTTATGTGAGCATTTCCACATTTTTTTAGGATATACAGAGAAATCAGCTTTAGAATTTTCTTCTGACAGGAAATAAAATTGTGTATGCTACTCGATGCAATGCTTTCTAAAACAGCACTTTGTGGAATTAGATATCTGAATGACATAGGGAAGGAATGATTATTGTTTGGACGTTGCATATATGTACTTTTATGTATAGACATAGTAAAGAAAGCAATTTAGTTTATATATAATTTATTTTATCAGCTCATAATATGATGATCAAGTACATGTAGCTCATTATTCTCAATTTAAACTAGGATAAGGGCTATTGCATAACTTTATTATACAAAAATGTACATATTCTACATTGAAATATCCTTACTAAGAGATGAAATTAAAGATTAAAATGACATCTATCCTATGTAGTAAGCATTGTCCTCATTTTATTCATGTATTCAGCATGTTGTGTCTTCTCAAAATGAAATCATTAGAACACTGTCTCCATTCATGATGTCAGGACTCCAAACTCGATTTCAGGTTCTTGTCATTACTCTAAATAAGACCTCAATTTTCTTGGAGGACAAATGGATTTCTATATATTTTTATAACCTCTTCTGGATGTAACATGGCTTCTATATGATTAGAGAAGAGCAATTCCAGTAAATTGTATTCATAATGCAACATCACTATTAAAGTCAGACAGTTTTCTATTTCTTGAAAAAAAGAGGGGTGCTACAGAATATCTCATAAACAGTAATTTGCTATCATTAGGATGTAATTTCAGCAGTGTACATGCACATATGCTGAACAGTAGAGAGCAAAGACATACATCCAAAAAATAAATATATCTTGCATTCTTGTACACTTTGCACCCAAAAGCTTGAAAATAGTTAAAAGAAATAAAATTTTAAAACTAGAGACAACCTGTAAATTACAATTACTATTGTCTTTAGAGAGGTGAAGCACGCAATGTGCATAACAGAAAAATGGTTCTCCCTGGACTTAGAAAAAGAAACACACAGACACTACTGTTTACTACTAATATGTGGAGGTCCTCACTTTTCATTAAAAAATGGGAATTTTTTTTTTTTTGCTTTTTGGCTTACACCCGGTGATGCACAGGAATTACTCCTGGCGGTGCTCAGGGGACCATATGGGATGCTGGGAATCGAACCCAGGTCGGCCGCATGCAAGGTAAATGCCCTACCCACTGTGCTATCGCTCCAGCCCCAAAAATTTTAAAATTTTGATCAAAATATCTCGTACCATGTCTCTTTCATTTTATTTTGACCAAATGATTATAATGCGTTGCCCATTGATACAAATACTGCATACATGAACCATTGCAACATGATGGAATATTCATTTATCTTTTGATAGGTGAGTAAATGAGCATGAAGAAGTTAGGTTATCTTGCTCCAAATCATGTAGTGAAGATTTGGTATTAATGTCCTGCTTTGCCATGTTTAGAGGTGCTGAACCTAGAAGGACTCTAAGTCCTTCATCTACCTGATTGGCTATCAAGAATTTTCACAGATAATTTTCCATAATTGTAGAGAACTCACGTCCTCTACTAAAGTAGGGTGAATAATCAGTTTTAACAGAAGAGACTGCAAAACCTACAGCATTCCTTACACTGTTAAACTATAAGAAAATCAATCCCATTGTTAACAGCACTGGTATAGATAGATTACCTGTTGTATTGTAGATAAATAAAACGTTGATGTATTACCATTTAAAGTATTAAAAGAAATGTCTCTTCCTTCTTGGAGGAGAGAGGAGCTGAGAGGATGTGTGTTTAAGAATGCCTGTCTTACATTTTAGATTAATTGCCAGTTTGTTCACTATTGCTCTTATAAAAATTCCTCACTCTTTGACCGGGTTTGCTTAAAGTAGAGCAATGCTACTAGTTATAAAGTTTCTATTTAGGAAAGCTTTGCAGGCAGCACTAAAGAGATTAGTCCATTTGGGGAAGCTATTTATTAATGCAGAGAAAATCACTTTTCAAGCATGGGCCACATAGAGAGACTTGACCTGAATCTAAAACATAGTTATATAGAAAGAAACCAAGTGTAAGGCTCACAATAGATGGTCAAGAATAGCAAAAAACCATTTGGAAGAAAAAGACAGACACTTTTCTGTGACAGTGCTGGCCCATCCAAGTAGTAATGAGATTCAAACTTCAGTATCATATTTAATTCTATTTTAAAAGTAACATAATGGGGGCCACAGAGATAGTGTGCAGTTAAGATGTTTACCTTGCATATGCTAATCCCAGCAACACATACAGTCCCTGAGCACTGCCAGGAGGGATCCCTGAACTTGTGTTCAGGAATAGGCCCTGAGCAGTACCCAGTGTGGCCTAAAAATCTGAAAGACTTAAGTTTTAAAATTTTGTTTTGAAGATAATGGAATTTAATTCTTTTGGGTGACGGAGAACATCCAGTGATCCTCAAGGGTTACTCTTGGCTATGCACCAGGAATTACTCCTGGCAGTTCTGAGTGAAGCCTGTAGAATTTTAGGGATCAAACCCACGCTGACTGCATGCAAGGCAAGTGGCCCTGCCCACTATGCTCTCTCCAGCCCGTAGAATTTATTTTCTAATAAAACAAAAAAAACTTGGGGTCAGAGAGATAGTACAGAAGTTAAGGCCTTTCATGTGGCCAACCCTGCTTCTAACCCAGAACCATCTGGTCCCCAAACATCGCAGGGTAGAGCCCTAAAGGCTTCAAGCACCAAAAGTTATCCCAAATAATCCTCTGTACTTCAGGATTCAGCTGCCTGGGCCTGAACATTGAATCACTGCTCGTGCTGGCCAGCAATCAATGCTGGGGTCCCCACACCATCTGAGCACTGCTTGGGAACAAGCAGTGAGCACCCCTCTGGAAAATAATTTAAGAAATGTATAATCTCATGAATCTTACTATTACCAATTTTAGATTTAAGCAAACTTGATTTAATAAAGTTTGGACTCTTTATCAAAATTAGTTTCGAACTCTGGACCCAGTATTTAAACCCAGAGGATCAGTCCCATAATGCATGTTCTCAACCATGTAGTACATGTGGTAAATGCCAGAGAAAGCTTAGTAGTATCTTACAACATGGCTTCTTTTGCATTACAGTTAATAAACTTATAAGATCGACCTTATGTCTACTTGTTAATTTAGTGAATATGTCAAGTTTTAAATTGGGCAACACAGCAAGGATTTCTAATGTGACCATCTGCAAGTATTTTGAGGATATTTAATCATAAAGAAAACATTTAATTAAATACATAAAAGATTTGGTTATGAAGATAAGCTTTCTAATTGCTACCTAACAACATGAATATTAACTTTGGTAGAATCTTTTCAGACAGTATAATATTGCTATTATGTAGACTATAAAATTTGGAAATTAAAATCCTGGGTTGATATTCTAATGTTGGGCAAGATCTTTCAAACAACCTGAATTTCTTTGTTTCAAAACTTGGTATAGTCAGTACTTATTGTATTGCCTTTCTTGTGATTTTTTTCTGTATATATTTAAGTAAGAAAACATGCTATAAACAGTTAAAATTTAATTGAATAGCATTATTTGACAATTCTATACACACTGCCTAGAAGAAAAATTAGTAAGGTCATACATTCAATGCTCAGTCTAGAATCTGGCATTATACTGAAACCTCCCTCATTTGCCACACCCTGTCCATCACCAGTGCTTCTTCACTGACCTCAGTAACTGTCAAAGTCATCCCTTTATCTGCATAAATGCTGCCACCACCACTTAGCACCTGTCACTTGCAGCAGATTCTAAGAAACCTCCCATTTTTTTCCTTGCCAATCTCCTTTCTTGTCTTAATTTTGCTACTGATATGGAAAATACAAATAACAAAATAAAACATACACCTCCCTTTTTAAAACCCTAAAATATCTTCCCACCCTTTAGTGCTACATCCAAAGTCGTGGTAGGACCCCATGACTTTCTGCCCCCTCCTGCATCTGCACCTTGGACCATTCTCTCCCATAATGGTAGATATTAGTACCTGGATGATTCCAATTAAGAGCTTCTTGTTAACAGCTTTTTCTTTCCTTCTTTGAAATAAGCTTGTGGACATCATTTATGGAGACCTTTTCCTGTCCCTCTAAATTGTATAAATAGTGAGACTCTCACACCATTTATACTGCTCCTGAAAATAGTCATGACAGTCAAGTTTCTTATTTTATAACATTGTATGCATTGTTCATCGCTCTAGTCATAGAATCTAGAGTAGGGCAAGCATAAATATGTTACATCTCAAAAACTATCTGATAAAAAGTGGGTGAAAGTATAAAACAACAATAAAGTATAAACCTTCAGTTGACTGGGATAGGAATCAGTGTATTTCATCTTGAAACACCTTGAAGGACTGAGCATTGGTTATGATTCCTTCTCTAATTTGTCTGCAGTATTAATGTTTCATATAAGGTTTCAGAACAATGACAGTACCTTTAATTTTTTTTTACTCTGAGTCTTAACACAGTGCTTAGAACATTGTAAGAACTATGCAGATATAGGTAGATATAGGAAAGAAGCAAGATTGTTGATTAAAATGTGAAAAATTGAAAATGCAGTGGAGCTTATCAGATGATGTTTGTTTCCTGCTTTCAAATAGACACCCTGGAACACAAGTACTTTTCCAAGGCATAGTTGCATTTTTATCATATTTTAGAATCTATTTTAAAAAATATACTCATTGGTTATAGAACCTCTCTGTAGAATGTCTCTAATAATTATAAATATTTTACCGTTCAAATGTTCCTTTGAATTTTTAAACCATTCCAATTTGAGAGCTACATATTATGAAGAAAATAGAATAAACAAAATCCTGTTTCTGATTTTGAGTGATAAATGGGAAAAATCTATATCTTGGACAAGTCAAATTTAAAAAGTAAATTTTGATATTGAAAGGTGTTTAAACTTATAGACTAGGAAGACTTAAAATGGCAGTATTAATTTACTGAATCAAGGATTCAGTTTATTTAAAAATACATCCCTGAAGAACTTAATGTAACAAAATAGGAGACTAACACCCAGGAACGGCCGAGATTAGTACCAGGAATTTTACTCCATGACTTAGAGGCCAACCAGACACGCTAGGGGAAAAGGGAGCTAAGATAGAGAAGGGAGCACCAAATAAAGATGTTGGGAGGATCCTCCCAGGGTGGGAGACGCATGCTGAAAGTAGACTATAAACCAAACCTGATTGTCACCCATTGCCTCTTTTGCAAACCACAACACCCAATAAGAGAGAGAGAAAAAAAGAGAATGCCCTGCCACAGAGGCAGGGTGGGATGGGGGGATGGGGGGTGGGAGGGATACCGGGACCCGTGGTGGTAGGAAATGGGCACTGGTGGAGGGATGGGTATTTGATCATTGTATAATTAAAACCCAAGCACAAAAATTTGTAAGTCTACAACTGTACCTCATGATGTCTCACTAATAAAAATTTTTAAAAAATACATCCCTGGAAAGACAATTCCTTGATTTCAGAAAATGGCTGTGATCTTCCTCCTCCAGAAGCAACTATTTTGTTCCTGAGTAAAACGATTCCTGACACCCACCTCTGATACATAGCTGTTCTTTAGATTGATCGATTAATTGATTTTTAGATTGATTCTCTTGCTTATTTACTTATATTTATATTTAACAAACATAAATTATGTTAGTTATTTTCAATAGAATGAATAGAGTACCATTAAAACCTCACTTTGTGTGATGGCAAATTCAAATACAAATTCATAAGCGCAATCAGTCTTAGACCTAGTGTATAAGAGCATTAAACAGGTTTACTGAAAGGGAAAACTCAGCTAGCTGAAAAAATCCTCATTACTAATATATAATCAGTGCTGTTCCTCATTATGAAATATTTATGTTTGCACTAAAGAGGCTAGAGCATGTTTCTTTGTATTTTAATAATGCTTCATGGGCTATGTTTGCTGTGGATGCTATTATTTTTGCATAATTAAGTAATGAAGCAATTAGCACAGCAGGCACATGTCAACTAGATAGTGGTTAAAAATTGTGATTAACTAGATTTTTTTTGCTTTGTTTGCCAATATTCTCCTTCTTACCAAATGAAGCAGCACTATTTTTTTCACTAAGAAGACGGAGTTCTCACATATTGAAGGCTTCTACTACATAATAATTTTACAAGATAAGTCTTAAAATGAAAGTGTGTTGAAGAGCTGTGTGTGAGAATCTGTGAAGTGAACTACTGAAAAACATTAGTCTGGTTAGAAAAGATATCAGGGAATAAGCATTTTGCAGAATACCCAGAGGACCACTTAATATTCTACATTTCACCAAGTAATAGCAGAACTTTTCAACTCTTTCACACTATCCTTCTACTTCCTCTGATAGAGTGACAATCAGTACCTGCAGATAGAGACTTACAGAAATATCAGTAAGAAAACTGGCACTTAGTAATTCCACTCTTTGGGGCCAGAGAGCACAGTGGCTTGCCTTTCCCACTGCAGACCCATTTTGATCTCCAGCACCACATATGAACCCCTAACTGTCACCACTGATCCCAGAGCAGAGAGCCAGGAATAAACCCTGAGCATTGCCAAGTGTATCCCAAACTTCTCCTCCCTACAAATCCTATAAGCAAATTCCACCTTTGTAACTTCATTCTTAAAGCTAACTGGAGAAAAAAATGTTCATCTACACTCTGGGGATACGTGTAATTTTATTCAGTAGACATTTATTATGTGGTATCCATGCTGGCCCTTTGCTTTATTTGCTAAGCCAAAAACAAGATAAGAAGTAGTGTCTACACTTAAAGAACATACATTTTACAGTAGAAATTAATTTGATCTGATTCATAATTATAATACATTTTTAAACACACCAAAAATACATACAAAATTTTGACGAATCACAAGAGTTCTCAAATTATGTTTCTATAACCTGAACTCTAGTGAGAATTTTTGCTTTTCATAGGTTTCTAAATAAGAGTGAAATGAGAAATTTGTGAAGACCATAAAAATAATTCAAACATTATGCATGAAGATTACATGCCTCCTCTGTTTCTGAATTATTAGAGAAATCAAAACACTTTGAGTCTGAAATATGCGTGTTATAATAAATAGTGTTCTGTCGGGGTTTAGGATTATAACCAGAACCAAAACAGAGAAAGGCTTTGAAATAGACTGTTCTTACTCACTATTTTTTATTAAAATGTTGTATTTATCAATTTAAAGATAATAAACATTAAGGTATGAGAAACATCTGATTTTTTTTATTGGTCATTGATATTGTCCTCTAAACAATATAGAAAAAAATATTTAATTTCTTTTTGATATAAACATCCAGCTGTGGCCACCACTTTTCTAGCTGTCACAGTGCCCATTTTGTATATGGTTAGTAGATCAACTTGATTTTATAACACATGAAAAATAAATCCATTTTTTGTCGGTATTATTATTAAGTGAGAAGTGGGGAATCTACTTCTTTTAATGTCTTAAGATGCATGAAGTGTCTGAAGTAGTTTTATCTCTTACCAATTTTCTGAAGAGTATGATAGCCATTACACAGTTCTAGGACCCAATTCAATGAGATTAGTTCTTAGAAGGCCTTTACTGAGAATTATGAAATGAAGACTCATTGGAATACCTAAGGAAAATATATAGAAGCAGGAACCAAAAGATAATCTTTCCTTATAAACACAAGCAGCAGTAAATACTCTAAATAAACCAGGAAAAAAGTGTGAAATTGGGGATATTAAGGTAAATATACTTTAATGGTAAAAAGGTTATGAAGAAATATAAGATGACCACTAAAATCAAGGTCAGAATAAATGACAAGTTTACTTAGGATTACACTTACTCAGGAAGACTTAGACTCGTCCCAATAAAGAGGGTTTTTGTTACAAATGCATCAGATCCTTTTCTCAATCTTTCCCATTTTACTGTGTAAAACAAAATGATAAAGATACTTATAATATCCCCAATGACAGTCTTCACTTTGATAAATTTTGGGCCTGTGGGACAAAGAGTTCAAGAGAAAAATAGACAGTTTTGTTATCATGTGTAAGACAAGCCTTAAGTATACTTCTGGGGACATGGGCAATTTCAAAATAGATGTACCTGAAACCTAGCAAAAAAAAAAAAAAGGAATAAAGAAAAATCCCTCATGTTTGGGCTAGGGATTTGGATGATCGATCTCACTAGTAGTAACTAGATATTTAATAAACCAACTTTGGTTTAATTTTTTAAGGATTAAATTCCATATGGAGATTGTTTTGGGAACAATACTCAGGACAGAGATGATATCGTTTCTTGGGGGAGCTATCAAAATGACATGTGTATGGTTCTTGGAGTTTTCAATCTGATAATAAATAATTTCCTTCCTAGGATTTGGGTATAGTTCCCATTTACAAATGTGCTTTCAAACTGAAGAGACTCACATTTTTTCCTCTGAAAGGGGCATGTGTGTATGTGTGTGTGTGTGTGTGTGTGTGTGTGTGTGTGTGTGTGTGTGCGCGCATGTGTGTGTGTGTGTGTTGGTGGGAGGATGGGGTACTTGAATGTAGAGTGAGTGTGTAGATGAGGGAGAAAAGGAAAGAAAGGAGATAAATTTGCTAACTTGCAAAGCAAAGATATGCAGATTTGCAACTCTGACATACTACTTAATTGAGTTTTTTCTCACAATGAATTTTTTTGAATGGGTTTCCTGTAGTGCTTCATAGATACATGAAAGAACTTCAAATGCACGTAGTTACACATTGATACTAGTTAATAAAGCATGGAGAAAGAGATACTACACCAGCTTTGATGGAATTGATTTGGAGAAGAGGTCTCCTTTTTTGGTAGAAGAGAAGAAAATCTATTCGTTTTTCTGAATTTGTTCATGGAGCAAATACTAATGGGGAAAAAAACTGCTGAAAGAGCGCCAAATCAGCTGATCTTCTTTTAATATAGGATCTTAGAAAATAGATCTTAGATTCTCCTTGCAATATGACTTATTTTAATATAGCAGAGAGAGCGAAGATTAGAAAACAGTCACTGTCACTGTCCTCCCGTTGTTCATCAATTTGCTCGAGTGGGCCCAGTAACGTCACCATTGGAGACTTTGTTGTTACTGTGTTTGGCATATTGAATACGTCATGGGGAGCTTGCCAAGCTCTGCCGTGAGGGCGAGATACTCTCGGTAGCTTGCCGGGCTCTCTGAGAGGGGCAGAGGAATCGAACTCGGGTCGGCCATGTTGGTTGCGTGCAAGGCAAACACCCTACCGCTGTGCTATTGCTCCAGCCCTAGAAAACAGTAAAATTGATCTTTTTTATAGCAAATAAAAGTTAGTTGGGGCACAGCTATGGGCCTCTACCCTTTTTACAATATACTTCAAACTCCAGCAGGATGCAGTGTGACACTCCACCCCTATACTCTCCACCAGGGACAAAGTTTTATTTGTCACATTGTTCCCATTAGTTGCTGGCCTTCTACAACAACCTCAGCGTGGTGCTTTCAGACAGATTCTTGTCAATTCTTATGTATGACACAGAAATATTCAACTCATAAAGTCCATGCAAACTCAGGACAGGGAAATTGTATGTAAACAAACAATTCAGATTTTTCAGTAACAAATACGAATAATGAATGTATCTAGTCCAACTCACTCATCCTTAAAACCAAAGTTTGACTGCCTTATTTTATTTGGGCTCTGTTGAAGATTATTCTGTGCCAGCTAGCAAGTGCAGTCACTGGAAACTAATAAATGGTTCACATTCAGAGATTTCTCTGCCTCCCTAGTTGGAGTTTGTGGCAACACCTTTGCATCACTAATGTGTTTTCTTCTCATTGTATTTTCTTCTATTTTTGTTTACCTAAATAATCTAATATAGATAAATAGAAAGCAAGTAAAGTATATAACTTTTATTTCTACACTTATGTCTCATCCGACTTCTGACACAATTCATTTTTAAGACTTATGGATATTTTAAATGTATCCTTTTTAATAACATTGAATGCTCTCAAAGATTGATTATTCAGCAATATTTCTTCCTTCCCTTCGTGGCTTTAGCCTACCCTGTGGAGTGTGTTGATGAAAAGTCATGTAATATATTGAGCCTTCACTGAAATTTATTGTCCTTTTTAGATGACATATATAAATATCCTAAATGAAATGTTGGCACCATCATCAAAGTACTAAAATATGTCATCATTCCTCTCCAGCAATTTCATATTTTACGTGTATTTGATGTTAATATGAATGTTATATTCGGGCTTAATAAATATGTGACAAGAAGAAAAGTAAATGTCAATAGGCTTCTTAAACCCTTTCATTAAAGAGTTGTATTGCATAAAAATATATCAGAAACATAAGAGGCATAGTAAATTGTGGTTATCAATGTTGTATAGTTCCATTTATTCAAATGATTTATGTATTTGTAAATGTGTATTTCTGTAGAGAACAGGCTAAAGTGGTAATGAAAATCCTTTAAGAGTGTGGCATGAGAGAAAAAGTTCTATATTAGTTTTGAGGATTTGGTTGTTACTCAAATTAGCTCATCATGTAAAGCCTTCATGTTCAGCCTTAGTCTGATATCTTCCAACCACCAGCAGATCTTTCTGAGAACTAGGTTTACATTTCTTACTCCATGGGTTACAGTTCTCATAAGAGGAACACAGAGTGAAGTGTAGGGAAAAGAAATGAGAAAGGCTATTTCTATAACCAATGTAGATCATCTACTTATTCAGAGAATTAAAATGAAATGTGATTGAAGTCCTCAGGGTTTCATTACTCCAGCTCTTCAATTGGCCCAGCCAATCCAATTACCTCAATTCTGTGAATGGCATCAGCTCATTCACAGATGTCATTCTAGTGGTCTCCTCTGTCCCCTCCGAGCCCCCCACCCCCTTTCTTCACCAGTTCATCCTCTATTGTTGGATCTAAGGAGAAAACACACTTAAGAAAAAGAAAATGAGGTAGTCCTCCTAGAATGTTTACTCCAAAAGGCCACGTGCCCTCCAGATACCATGGAGACATGCCAATGATACTTCTGTTTTCCCCCCACCAACGTGATTTTAGAGAACATCCTAATCTAGGATCTTGTATAAATCACATTGATAATGGGCAATTTTTTTCAAGTGTCTGAATCTCTTTTCCTCTGAATATACCTGGCGCCCACTGACTTTAATTGGACTTATGTGTGGGCACCCCAGGAAAAATGCCTTCCAGATGCAATGGGCTGATAAAGCTTCAAAGTCTCACTGTTTAATATCCATGCAATGACATAAAATGAAATAAAACACTATTAATGTCATTATTGCATCACTGAGTTGAATATTTCTTTTCAAGTAAGAATCTTATTAAAACTTTTCTGAACATTTTTTCTTTTTTTATTTTTTGATACTTAAAAAACCAATTATAAAAATTTCCTAGAAAGAATATCCAGTGTTCTGTGTTATGAAGCATAAAGATAAAAGATAATAAAAAAGGAAGAAATAAAAGCACAGCACTTTCATATCTACCTATTAATATGTATCCTTAAAAACCACCCATTGTCATTTCTTCACAAGATTATCACTCTCAGAACTTTCTTGTCCTACTGCTGCTGGGGTTTTGATCTCTAGTTTAAGTTCATATAATAAAAATATTATTGAAATAGAATCTAATTAAATACTTCTGGGTGTTTGCTTTTCATATTTCTTCATTTTCTCTCTATCTTTGTGTCATGTGTCCCTATGTTTTTTATTCTTTCCCTTTTTATATCACAAATATACCCCCAGATCATAGATATTGATCTCATTCTCAAAAAGAAATCTACTTTGAACTCATTATTTTATATAATAAAAATAAATTCTATTATTAAAACATATGATTAACATATATTTTAATATTTTAATGTTTTGTATTGTACATGTTTTTATTTTGTCAATATATTTTATGTAATTTTTAAGAAACTAAAAATGATTCCATATGGCTTAACAGTTTTTTCTGTTCTATTAAATATCTCAACCAACCCATATTTTTTATACCAATGTAATTGATAAACTAACTTAGTTTCCAAACTATTTTCACATTTATAATTTGTAAATCTGATTTTCACTCTCTAAAGCAGAATTTTAGATTAAAATGCTGGATCTCAAACAGACTAAATGATTTGCTAAGATTTCACAGTTAGAAAACAAAATCACGTTTTACAAAACCCAAATCTCATCATTTTTTCTATATTATGCACCAGAACTTTTGTAATAAAATTTTTACTCTGCAGTAACAATAAACGTGATTTCATTGCATGGCACTCTGCAGTTACTAGGGCATGATTTTTCATGATATTTGTCATTTCCTTCCTGTTACAGATGTAAGAGTACCATCTTTGCAGTAAGTGTGGAAAAAAGTTTACTAGTCAACTGAGTGACAAATCAATATATATATATTGTCATATTTTACAGAATAAGAGTTTATCTTGCAAAGCTATTTGGTTTCCATGTAAAGACATTTTGGTTCCCAATTAAAGTATACACATATTATCAATGGGAAGTACAATTTCAGACCCTTGAGTGGCATTAACATAATTAGAATTAAATGTAAAAGTGGGTTTTATATGACAGGCCACAGTTTCTGAATGTCAGCACAGAATGTCATATGCTATAAAGTTAACTTTATCATTTCAACATTGAAAACTACTATGTATTTCTCAAAACTATTAACCTAGAAATATACAATAATTGTAAAAGCAAACTTTTGACCCAGTTGTGTCTGACATTATCTAAATAGTAGAGCTCAGTAAAAGAGTTCAGACTTTGAGTAAATAAATTCAGTTTATAACAATATTTTTTCAAAAACTTTACCTTAATATTTATGATAATTATCTAAACATTGAAGAAGTTATGTATATTTTAATTAACTGTTTCAGGATACATTAATAAGAAAAAATATAGTAACCTAAACTTATTACCATAAACTACCAAAACCCTTTGCAAATTGAACTATAGTGAAAATGTATATGTTTTTAAAGTCAGATCTTTTTAAAGATTAGCCAATTGGGGCTGGAGTGATAGCACAGCGGGTAGGGCGTTTGCCTTGCACGCAGCCAACATGGCTGATACAGGTTCGATTCCCAGCACCCCATATGGTCCCCCGAGCACCGCCAGGGGTGATTCCTGGGTGCATGAGCCAGGAGTAACCCCGGAGCACCGCCGGGTGTGACCCAAAAAGCAAAATAAATAAATAAAATAAATAAAAGATTAGCCAACTTATCCTAGTCCTTAAAAAACAAAATAAAATCTTTCTTAAGATACATTTGCACATTTGAGAAATTTCGGGACTATTTAAAGATTAACACAGCCTCCCCGCCCCAAGGGACCCAGCCATGCAGCCGAAAAGCTCTAGAACTCAACCACTGCCAGGCTCATGGCCACTCTCCACATACTCGGGCTGAGCCTCAGCCATGAGTGAACACCCTACCCGTACTCCAAAAGTACGGCACCACATTTGATGGGGTTCAAAGTAGGGGGCAACCAATCTTAGAGGAAAATATTATATACATATGTATATAGATATATATCTGTATATATATATCTATATCTATATATGTGTGTGTATGTGTGTGTGTGTGCACACGCGCACAAGGCTCACCCTTTTAACAACATCTTAGTGATCTCTTATAGAAGGGCTTAATAGGCCCTCAATGAAATATAACAATCTTCACACTCCTATAACAAAACTTTTTCAGAGCATTTTCAGTGGTTTTTCATAACAATACAAAATATATTATTTTGGTTCTGTTTTGGGGCAGGGTTTGGGGTTCATGATGGAAACATCTGAAATATGGTGGTGGGAAGGTGTAATGGTGGTGAAATTGGTGTTTGAATATTAAATGCAATCAAATATTGTGAACTACATTATAAAATAAAGAAATTTTTAAAATAAAGACTAACAGAAATTTCAGAATATTGGGGACAGAGAGATAGATAATAGTCACTTGCTTTGCATGAAACCAACCTGGGTTCAGTTCCCAGCACCGCATACGGCTCTGTGAGCTCCATCAGAGATGATGCCTTAACACAGAAATAGAAGCTCTGAGCACAGCTGGTGTTACTCAAAACCGATTTTTAAAGGCAATTTCAGAATGTTATACATAAGAAAGAGTAATATATGAATGCGGGCTTGAGAGAGTACAGTGAGTAGAGCACTTGCCTTGCAAATAGCTGCCTAGGGTTTGATCTCACAAAAGTTCAACCCTTACCACCTCATGTTTCTATGACACTGAAACATATGAGTGACCTGTGAACACAGAGCCAGGAGTAAGCCCTGAGCACCACTAGGTGACTTGATGTGAACCTAAACTTCACTCTAAATAAAGGTCAGGTTGCAGAGATAAAAAACATATCCATCTTAAACATTTCTGTTTTAAATTCTACTGAAAAAAAAAAAAGTAATAGCATCTTGCTAGCTCCATTTCAGAATTCCAGACATTCTAACAAGACTATATTACTGAGTAAAGTCTGACAATTCTAAAAAGGTAGATATGTTAGCCTAAAATATTTTAAAGCAAATAGTTCATTAGAGAAGATTTTGTTTCTGGTCAAAGTGCCAGCATCTTTACTAGACTAGGTGTTCATTTGCAGAAAAAGTTTGAATTTCCTAAAATTAAAGGGATATGCATGTCACAAAATTTCACTTGGTAATTTCATGATGGCTTTAGGTTCCATTTACTAGTAACTACTCATTAATGTCAGAAACTATGTCCTACCTTTTGAAATTAAGAACACTTCTACTTAAAAGCTAAACTTTTTCTAGAAGTTATTTTTGTGTTTAATGTTCATCCCTTTTCCTAATTTGCTCGAGCGGGCCCAGTAACGTCTCCATTGGAGACTTTGTTGTTACTGTGTTTGGCATATCGAATACGTCACGGGTGGCTTGCCAGGCTCTGCCGTGCGGGCGAGATACTCTCAGTAGCTTGCCGGGCTCTCCAAGAGGGGCGGAGGAATCGAACTCGGGTAGGCCATGTTGGCTGCATGCAAGGCAAACGCCCTACCGCTGTGCTATCGCAGCAGGGGCTGGAGCGATAGCACAGCGGGTAGGGCGTTCGCCTTACAAGCGACCAACATGGCCGACCCGAGTTCGATTCCTCTGCCCCTCTTGGAGAGCCCGGCAAGCTACCGAGAGTATTCGATATGCCAGACACAGTAACAACAAAGTCTCCAATGGAGACGTTACTGGGCCCGCTCGAGCAAATCGACGATCAACGGGAGGGCCTTTACCTTTACCTTTACCCTTTTCCTAATAAATCCTTAGCTAAAAATAACTTTTGTTGGTATTGTAAAAAAAAAAAAAACGTTGCTGTGTTTGCTGGATTTTCCTGTCTAAATGTATAAAACTAGTCTAAAAGTATAAAACTAGGACTAAATTTAGTTTAGCCCTTTTAACTGGACAGTGATAAAAATTGAATATTTGTTGATTAGATCCATAGTCACACTATTTTAGGTGTTGCTTGCTTATCTATATCAATGATGCAGTTCTGCTTTTCTGTAAACTTTTTTTTAAGTCCTATATCTGTCTTAATCTCTCTCTGTGCCTACTGAAATGATCAGGATTCGGAGGGCATTTGTTATGTGTTGTTAAATGACTCAGGAAATTGGTTTAGTAAAACATCAAAGTTAGAAGTAGTTTCAGTTCTCACACTAAATGAAGAGATTGAACAGAAATCTAGCCTGGAGCCACATTGCTATATAGTCTCCCTATCTGCTGGCCATGTGTCAAAGTGCATGATGACAAAGGCTTATGTATTCAATGGGGTCCACATGACAAATGGCATGATAGTCCTGAGTTTGTGTTCAATGTCAAGATTTCTTAACATTGTTATAAAGCCACGAACTCATTGGACACTTAACTAGTTCCATTTCCCTCTCTTTTAGGAAGACTTGAAGGCCCTCACATTTAGTGAAGTGAGAAACTATATAGCATCATATAACATCTGCCACCAGAATGTAGCTTTTGTGCAGATCTGGACCATGAAATCGCTTTGGAAGAATGAAAATGTGGCTATAGGAAATTAAACTGAGATGTACTGAAATTATTTTGCAGCCCAGAAATTTCTCTATGATAACTGACCCAAGATTTTCTTTCCCAAACCCTAAATGACCCATGTAACACTACCCAATAAGTGACTTTTCTTCAATGAGCAATGAAATGAAAATTTAAAAACATTAAAGCAACAAAAATTATTCTTTGACCTTGGAATCCAGGATCTCTGGAATATAAGATTCCTGCCCTCCCTTTCTTCTCTCCTTTTAGTTTCTTTGTTTTGCTTTGTCTGCTTATATTTTCAAAAATAATTTCTCTACTAGTGATTTTGTTGATTGTGATTTATTTAAATTAGATTAATTTGTTTTTCAATGTGTTGTTTTGATTTATTTTTCTATCAATTCATATTTACATATGCATTGTATATACTCAACTCTCTCAGTGAATTTATCTGTAACATTCAGGGGAAAAAATTTCTTGCTCAAGATTGTATGAATAGTCAAATAGTTTCCATTCCACAGACAAAAAGAGGAAGAAAAAAGAAGCCAGATTTGTTTCTAAATGGGTAAGTTACTTAACAAAAATAAGGCGTACTTAGTGAGACAACAATAAATAAAATACATCTTCTAACCAAAATACGAAACTCAGCATAAACCTCACTTTTGATCTTAAAAGAAAATTTCAAGAGCCATTTTTGTATTAAAATTTTAGCTATAGAGTTTTAAGCAACTTAACCAGTGACAAAGTTTTCAAGACTCCTTTAAAATTAAATTTGGCTGAAGAAATTGATAGTGTCATGTAATGTTCTCTGTACATTGAACTTGAACTTTGTACTTGTACATTGCTCTTAAACTTCTCTCCCAAGTTTTTACACCTTTTATTAACGTTTAGCCCTACCACTATGCAAGGTGATCTAGCCATTGATTGACTATAAGTCTTGTTTGTTTATTGTTTTATGTTTTGATAGGAAGCCAAAACAGACTGTGCTCAGGACTGACTCCTGCTCTGTGCTCAGGGATCACTTCTGGATGAGCTCAGGCAGATCTATGCAGTGCCAGAGACCAAACATAGGTTAGCCATATGCATAGTAGCACTTTTTATAGATTCATAATGGATATACACTCACAATTTGTATTAACAAATTGTAATATTTACCAGTATATATGATTTGGCTCCATATATATGATAAGTGCAAAAACTTAGTTATGTACATAGATGTGGATATTGTTCATTTTTCTGAGTATATGTAATTCTATACAAAAGTCCTGCATCATTCATGTAGAAATGGCCAAATACAGTGATATTTTATGACATATAATATACCATGTAATATATATTATAATATATGAGACCCATTGTATTTACTGCTTTTGGCATATTTAATATGCCCTCCTGTCCTTCACCAACTACAAGACCAAGATGACTGCCCTCTGACGTCCTAATGGATTTATCACATCTTCCAGAAGGGCAATGGAGAAGATTATCCATAACTTCTACTCGGATCTCTTCGATAGCCACATCCACCTGCTCACATACCAAATTCCGCAGGATGGATATGTCGTTTCCAGCATTCTAGCTTCCAAAATCCGACACACCATTTCGTCTGTAAAGAAGCAAACAGCACCAGGCTCAGACAAGCTCAGACCTGAACACCTGAAGAACCAGCCATCAGTACTCATCAATACACTGGCTCAACTCGTCACACACTACCTGTCTGAATGCAAGGTCCCATCCCAATGGAAAACCAGCAGGACCGTACTATGTACAAGAAGGGACACATCCACGACACTGGCAACTATCACTTGATCTGCCTGTTGTCTGTCATCTACAAGCTCTTCACTCGAGTCATCCTGAATAGGATTAGCAGAACACTAGATGAAGAACAACCATGTGAGCAAGCAGGGTTCCGAAAAGGATTCGGCGCAATCAACCATATCCACATGGTAACCAAGCTCATTGAGGTTTCTCGGGAGTTCAAGATGCCACTCTGTCTAATGTTCATTGATTTAAAGAAGACCTTTGATTCTGTTGAGACTGAAGTGGTCATCAAAATCCTAGCCAAACAGGGCATTCAGGATTCTCCATGAGCTGTATTATGGATTCACCACCAGGATCTCACCACTCTACATGGAAGTGATCATCAACATCAAGAGAGGGATTCGGCAGGGTGACACCATTTCCCCAAAACTCTTCAGTGCCACCCTTGAGAATGTCATGTGACAACTGGAATGGGAAGGCAACTACACTACCTCTACTTCATCTATGACATCGTTCTAATAACAACAAACATTACCCAAGCAGCACAAACACTGCCCTACTTTAACTGTGAGTGTGGAAAGGTCGAACTATAGCTGAATCTCACAAAGACAATGTTTATGAGAAACAGACTCATTTCTGATGTTCCATTCGCTCTCAATGGAACAAACATCTCCGAATGCAACAGTTATGTGTACCTAGGTCAAGAACTCAACATGATGAATGACCTGGCACGTGAGTTGCGCAGGAGGAAGAGAATGGCTTGGAGCCCCTTCAAGAGCGTCGAAGAAATAGCTAAGAGGATGAAGAACCTCCAGCTCCGGGCACATCTCTTTGATTCCACTGTTCTTTCTGCATTAACATATGCCTCAAAGACCTGGGCTCTACAAAAACAGGACAAGAACGTTATTCACGTCTCCCAAAGAGAAATTGAAAGAGCTATGCTTGGAGTATCACGCTTCACTCAAATGAAAGAAAGAATCCAGAGTTCTGACCTCTATCGCCAATCAAGAATTAGGAACACTATCTCATTTGCCAAGGCGTCAAAAATCAGATGGGTTGGACACATAATGCGATTTAGAGTCGACCGCTGGACTAGAGCCATTACCAACAGGATTCCATGGAACATCAAAAGATTGCATGGCCACCCACCTACGAGATGGTCAGAATTCTACATCAAGACCCTGAACAATTGGTTTGAGGCTCTTTGTGTTCCTAGAGCAAGCAGATGTCATTGGGCTACACTAGCACACAACAGGGATGGATAGAGACATTACTGGTGCCCGCTGGAGTAAATCAATGTGTAAGGGGGTGTCAAGAGATCAAGTGATCAACATATTTTATAATATTATATGTATATTTGTATTATAACACCCTTTAGTATGTTTTGCTTCTTGTTACATAAATAACTATAAATTTCTTCACTCTTTTTTGTTTGTTTCACTAGGGATCGTGCTTTTTAAATTATTTCACTCTTTCAACAAGTGTGATAAAACTCTCTTAATATTTTCTTAAATTATATTCTATTGTCTTATATTTTATTCTAATAGAAAAAGAATAGCCTTATGGCACATAGCAGAAAATCAATAAATGTTATTGGTTAAACAATGAATAAATAAAGTAGCAACCATCATAGATTGTCATGAATGCGTTTGTACAGTGCAGGTCAAAAACAGATGAAATTGAAATCAAAAATAAATGCAGAACACCAACTGCAAGAAAAAGAAAGCAAATTATTCAGAGAAAGACCTCAAAATAGAGAAGAGTGTGAATACATAGACAATAAGGCAGAAAGCAAGACTGAAGTCATGGTAAGATGGAGAAGGACCTGAAAGGAACTGATAAGACCCAGCCAGCAACACAAGTGAGCAAGCTTAAGCAGAGAGGAATTTAGGGAGCATAAAAATGAATATGATACCTTGATGTGAAAGGAAAGGAATCGGGTCACTATGTTATCTCCATGCTCTCAGCAGAATGAATAGTTGATGGTTGATTTTAAATTTCAAATTTTAAACAGAAAACCTCAATGTGAACTAGAAGACCTGATTACCCCAAAGAGTTCGATTTCTTTGCACACTGTCTAGACAGGCTAATGAAGCAACACACAAATGCAGTTTACTCATGTATCACAACAGAGAGCATTTCCTATAAATGGCTGCTCTACTATGATTCTTATAGGCAGTATTGTTTAGTAATACTACAAAGTTACTGTAAACTTCAATGTCTCAAAAGTGAATTTTATTAGAAGACATGATACTAATGATATTAAGAATTAATAAGCCATCTAATTACATTAGTGAAGTTTTCCTTACTAAAAGGAAATTCACCTACTGTAAAAACAAGTCATTTCATAGACTGATTGACCCAAGTAAGAAACAATCTTAAAGATAGACTAATACTAACCTTTCATTTAACTGTTTAGGAAAAGGGGCTTACAAATGTTATGGGACTCTTCCAAGGACACATAACTAATTAGTGGTAGAATTAGAGACTCTCATACTAATCTTTCCTTTCTCAGTTGTAATCAAGATGTGTAGTCTTGTGGATTTTTTTCATGTATGTCTATGTTATTATCTAAGAAATGCATCATTACTCTTACATTAGTACTGATGGAATGTTTTAATCTTAGGACTTTTTAATAATGTAGATATAGTAAAATATTAGAATGCATTACTGTAAAAAGAAACTCTATAATAAAAAGACAGTAATGTTCAATATACTGATTTATTTCAAGAATGCCTACTTTAATAGTCGTCCAAATAAAGATAGGCATAGTATGAGAGGAGGATAGGGAGAGAGAAGTCAAAAGTATCTTCTTTATAGTGCAAAAATACTTCACCGAGAAATAAAGGAAATTAGCTGAATAATTCTCGTATGCAAGAGGTGATAATAAACAGGTTAAGAAGATTTATCACTGCAATTCCCTTTGAGATTTCACTTTAATATGAATTTTAAAAGAAAAACACAGCATAATTTGGAGACCATATGCATTTTTTAAGATATTCTTTAGATAGTAGTATTGTTTAGGTATATAGATATTACTCAGTTAATTGTGATATTCTGATCTGCTCTGCCATAACCATGTCACACTTTGGTGGGAGACAAATGGTAATTGATAGTGCATTTTATAGTAAAACTTGTTACTAGGTTATTTTGAGGTCATTCAACTAGACATTTTGACTTAACTATATTAGCTTAACCTATTAACATAGGTAAGAATTCATAATATTTCATTAAGCTATGACCTACAGAATTAAAATAGATAATGCAAAATGAATTACTTTGATATAGTTTTATAGAATTTGTATAGTACTTTTATAATCATTATCTGTTTTTATTGCAACATTCTGTGAGATAATTAGGATGAATTCCAGGTTTGAAAGTGAGGTTAGACATAGGTGAAGTGATTTGCCTAAATTAATATAGTGAGTCTATTTTTAAGGTTTTCTCAGAACCAAGTTGTACTAAATTCTAGTACGGATCATAGAAAATAAATGACAATAATGCACAAAATTTTGTCTGTGTTTCATGCAGTATTTTCACAAATCTGCAAGACAATAAGGTATTAAAAATATTCACATTGCATTAATAACTGAGGGCTGACATCATTCTCTTCTTGCTATTCCATTCCCTTTATAAAATTTTTTATTTGAATTTATAAATCATTTCAATCACGTTTTCTTCCACCTTAAATATCTTTAAATCTTTCCCAAAGTAAAAGTTATGGTCCTCATGAGCTCTTTACACATTTCTGACTTTATCATCATGGTAATGACTTTATTTTCATTAAATAATATGCCTTTCAGAGACTGGCATACATCAAAGAGAAAAAGAACACAGATGTGGGGAGAAAGGGACTCTCTTTCATTGTTGGTGGGAATGCCAACTGGTCCAGTCTTTTTGGAAAACAATATGGGCATTCCTTCAAAAACTAGAAATTGAGCTTCCATATGACCCAGCATTGTCACTTCTGGGAATATATCCTGAGGGTGCAAAAAAGCACAGTAGTAATGACATCTTCATTACTACTGTGGAAGAATCGAACTGGGCTGGCTGGGCCGGCTGCATGCAAGGCAAACACTCTACCTCTGTGCTATTGCTCCAGCTCCAGTATAGTGGCTAGCATACAGTGTATTATAAATTATAAAGACATATCTAATGTTTTTATTGCAGTAATTTTAATAACAACAATTATAAATGATATAAATGCTCAATACAGTAGTGAAAAGGAATTTTCTGTTTGGATTGGGTTTGTGGTTTGGGTTTTGATTTTGTTGTCACACCCAGCAATACTCAAGATCACTTCTGTAAGTGCTTTGGGATCATTCTTGGTGCTGGGGATGGGAGAGATTTGTTTAACCATAAGATAAATTTCAGTTTTTCATGTAATGTACTTTTAGATTTAGCAAGTTATATACAACACACTATTATGCAATATTGACAAAGATAAGACAGTTCAATATGTATTCATATAGTATGAAAAAAGCAGCAAATTATAATCATTAGTGTAGAAAGATATAGATAAATGCATACAAATATAGGTAATGCCTTGACTATGATAATTTTGCATGTGAAAACTCACTAAGAGGGTACACAGCAAGGAATAACAGTGATCACAGAGAAAATAGAAAGACTCACTTAAAGTTACATATACTTTTGCTTTCATTTTGAAACTGGCATTACCTATGTGCATTGCCTATTTTTAACTGAATTAACAAAAGAAGAGATAGTGAAAAAGAATTATCTAGTGGCCAGAGAGACAATATAGGAAAGGCAGATTCCTTGCATATCATCCACCCCAGTTTGATCACAGGCACCTAGACGATCAACAGGTGCAGCCTCGGAGACCTCCGAGCACTGTGGGGTGGTCTGCATAGTTACTGGCACTGTAAAGCCTGCTAGCACTATATCCTCTCAGGCTCTATTAACCTAGAATTTCAGAAAAAAACCTCTTCCCCACCTTTACCCCACCCCCAAAGTACTAGCTAAAACACAAACTGTCTCTCCGGCTATAACTGTATTAACTATTCTGGTGAAAAAGTTTTTTTTTAAGTTAAAAAGAACTGCACATGTCACTCTAAACATTTATTTTATAGAAGAAAATCAACTTTTTCAAGAGAATTGTAATTTTCAAAAATTTCTTAAGTTATTCACTACCCCTACCCCAAGAAAGTCAATCAACTTCCTTTTGCTTTTCTCCAAAACAACCAGTATCAGCTAAAGAAAAGGTCCAGAGAAATTAATCCTATGTTTAACAGAACAAATGAGGTATACAAATCAAAGAAAAAACATTTGAAAAGAAAGAGTGAGCTACTAGATCCTTGGGGTGCTAACAGTAATATACACATCATTACTTAAAACAGGCTTGCATTACAAATTGTCCCACGGGGGAAGGGGAGAAAATTTCTATATTGTGTTGCCTACTCCTTTCCTCATATAAGAGAAACATTGTTGATACAAACGTATCTTCAATAAATAAAATTCTGATCTTAAAATCACTTAACTTCCCGTTAGTCATCGATTTGCTCCAGCGGGCGCCAGTAACGTCTCCATTTGTCCCTGTCGCGTGCTAGTGTAGCCCAATGGCATCTGTTCGCTCTGGGAACATGAAAAGACTCAAACCGATCGTTCATGATCTTGATGAAGAAGTCTGACCATCTGGTAGGTGGGCTGCCACGCGGTCTTTTGACATCCCGTGGAATCCAGTCGGTAACAGCTCTAGTCCAAGGGTCGTCTTTAAATCTCATTACGTGACCAGCCCATCTGATTTTTGACACCTTGGCAAATGAGACAGCGTCCCTGATTCTTGATCGTCCACGGATGTCGGAACTACGGATTCTTTCTCTCATTTGAGTGAAATGTGATATTCCAAGCATAGCTCTTTCAATTCCTCTTTGGGAGACCCGAATAGCATTCTCATCCTGTTTACGTAGGGCCCAGGTCTCTGAGGCATATGTTAATGCAGGAAGAACAGTGGAATCAAAGAGATGTGCCCAGAGCCGGAGGTTCTTCGTCCTCTTAGTAATTTCTTCGACATTCTTGAAGGCGTTCCAAGCCGCTCTCTTCCTCCTGCGCAGCTTAGGTGCCAGGTCATTTGTCATGTTGACTTCTCGACCTAGGTACACATAGCTGTTGCATTTGGAGATGGTAGTTCCATTGAGAGCGAATGGGGCATCAGGAACGAGGCTGTTTCTCATAAACATTGTCTTTGTAAGATTCAGCTGTAGTCCTACCTTTCCACACTCACAGTCAAAGTCGGCCAGCATTTGTGCCGCTTGGCTGATGTTTGGTGTTATTAAAACAATGTCATCAGCAAAGCGGAGGTGGAGTAGTTGCCGACCATCTATCTTCACTCCCATTCCTTCCCATTCCAGTCGTCACATGATGTTCTCGAGGGTGGCACTGAAGAGTTTCGGTGAAATGGTATCACCCAGCCGAACCCCTCTCTTGACATCAACGATCATTTCTTTGTAGAATGGTGAGATCCTGGTAGCGATTCCACAATACAGCTCACGGAGGATCTTGATGTATTGGGCTTGAATGCCCTGATTGGCTAGGGCTTCAATGACCGCTTCTGTCTCAACAGAATCAAAGGCCTTCTTTAAATCAATGAACGTTAAACAGAGCGGCATCTTGAACTCCCAAGAAACCTCAATGAGCTTGTTTATCGTGTGGATATGGTTGATGGTGCTGAATCCTTTGCAGAACCCGGCTTGCTTGCATGGTTGTCCTTCATCTAGTGTTCTGCCAATCCTATTTAGGATGACTCGAGTGAACAACTTATAGATGACAGACAATAGGCAGATCGGGCGATAGTTGCCAATGTCATGGATGTCTCCCTTCTTGAACAGTAGTACGGTCCTGCTGGTTTTCCACTGGGACGGAACCTTGCATTTAGACAGGTAGCGAGTGAAGAGCCGAGCCAGCGTATTGATGAGTACTGACGGCAGGTTCTTCAGGTGTTCAGGTCTGACCTTGTCTGGGCCAGGTGCTGTTTGTTTCTTTACCGACGAAATGGCATGTTGGATTTCGGAAGGGAGAACGTTGGGAACGACATATCCATCCTGTGGAATTTGGTATGTCGGCAAGTGGACATGGCTATCGAAGAGATTTGAGTAGAAGTCATGGATAATCTTCTCCATTGCCGTTCTGGAGGATGTGATGGATCCATCAGGACGTCGGAGGGCAGTCATCTTGGTCTTGTAGTTGGCAAAGGACAGGCGTGCGTTACGAATGCTTTTCCCGGCTTCTGCCGCATCTACCAGCACTTCTGCTCTTCTCTCTTTGAGGTCTTCCTTGATCGCATCTCTGCACCTATATGATATATTTTAAGGAACACTTAAATAGAAAAATACATTTTTAAAGGATCTTGAACTGTCTAGCAAATTCTAGAAAAGTGTTATTTTGGGGGAAAAAAACAGGTCAGTCATACACATGGTAGTTAAGTCACGTTCCTTGCTGTTGCTGACCCTCGTTCCATCACAGCCACTGCATATGGTCCCCAGAGCACCACCAGGAGTAATCCCTGAGCACAGAGCCAGGGGTAAGCCCAGAGAATACCCCAAGATCTGCAAGAGCGACCCAATCCCCATTAAAAGTACATAAGTAAAGTAACCCCATGCTAATTTTCTCTCCCTCTACCTTTTTGAAGGGAGGATCAGAGGTAGTCACAGTCACCCCACTAATGAATCTTGGCCAACTGGAGACTGGCAACTCATTGCAAAGACTGAGGACTTGATACTGGTTGGGCTCAGTACTCAGGTTACCAGATGGTCTTAAAATCAAAGCCAGCTATGTATAAGTACGACTATCTCCCAGTCCCTATAATTTATACTAGAAGCTAGATGATTTTTGAAAGATTTCTCAAATACTTTGGTTTCATTAATTTTGAAAACTAATGGAAAGAGCTTTACTAAAGTACCTATTTATAAAATATTAATATGGTAGCTTGTACATTATAGTTTTCTTATTTTATGCGGCAAGCTACCAAGAGTATCTCACCCGCACGGCAGAGCCTGGCAAGCTACTTTTGATGTATTCAATATGCCAAACACGGTAACAAGTGTCACAATGGAGACATACTGGGCCCACTCGAGCAAATCAATGAACAACGGGAGGACAGTGCTACAGTGCTACAATATAAGGAAAACTACTATAATATTAAGAGAAATAAAAGGAGAAAATAAATTTGGTTTTTTTGTATGAGTATTTAAAAAAGTCGAAAATACAAGTACTATATTTTCTTACAATCATAATTGAGATGATATGTCTAAGTATATACAAATAATTTAATCAATAATATAATGTACAAGACTCAGAACAAAAGTTGTCTGTTATGAAGTACTCAAAGTTATAACCATTTGCTTAACATATTTAACTCTTGCAAGGGGAAGGCTTTTATATTCTATCAATTCTTTTTTATCCATGTCTCAATTGTCTACATCATATATTTTGTTCTGAATAGAGGCCTAACTCACAAGTTAGTACTTCATGGCTGATCTGACCTTCGTGGCCACTAACTGGGGTATACTTATAAATAAAAAATTTATTAATATCCTAAGCCAAACAAAATTCAGAAGGTGAATATGCAGAAAATACTTAAGAATATATTCCAGAAGCAAATGTGTATTCATGCTTTTTAAATTATGCACATCACTGCATCTTTACATTACTGTAGGCTAGACTTGACTCATAGGTATTTAACCAAATGAACCATAGAAGACTATTTCCTTTCGTAATTTGTCACTGTAAAGCAAATGTCTAAATCTGAAATGGTAAAAATGGATCTTTCATTATATTTTCAAATACACAGAGCATGCTGAGATTAAGTATTTAGAATTCATATCCCAGTGTATCTATAATGTGTTTTAATAAGGTCATGAATAATGAAGTAATTTTATACAATGTGGGAAAGCTGTGAAGTGTAGCATTCAAGTGATATTTATCTATGAGGTGTATCCATTTTATGGTTCTCTTTTCATAAATTTCATTTCCACTTGTGGAGTTGTCATATGCAGACTAATTAATATGACTTATCCTGTGGCTAAGGAGGAATGTTTTTCACTATTCCTTTATCCTTTCACCTTGTGTAAAATTATTATTCCCCTCCACACTTCATTTATCTTTCACGTTCACTCTAGGGAGTCCCTCATGCAGAACAACTTGGAGGTGTATATCGGGCAACAACAATCTGGCAGCCTCATCATAAAATGTGATATGTTAGCTATTTCCCTTTCCAAGGGACCTATCCAGCTGAGACTGTATGAGGCCTCTGGGCCACACATGAAAATACAGCAGACTCACAGCCCAAGAAAACTTTTTGCCAAAAAGGCAGAAGCAAATGACTCTTTAACAGAACTTGCACAGAAAGGGAAAAAAAAATCATCCTGTTTCCTGAGTGCTTGTCATAAGGGGAAGTAAACAGTCAAATCCAGGATACAAGAACAGATATTTTAACTGGACCAGATATGCATAGAAATGAAGTTTACTGCCATGCACTCTTATTGCTAATCCTGGGAAAATTGGCTCTATTATCGAGGGGTTATTTTTTAAATTGGGTGGATTACTATATGCTATAAAAATAGAGAACATTTTACACATGTGTCATTGCAACAGATGAATTTTGACTAGACCACGTATGAAATATACATTGATAAGTATATATTCACAATTTTTTGTTTTAGTAATCGTATTGGCCCTTACTTGAGTCAATTGCTAGTTCGTGGTAAAAAGGAAGACATTGCCTTTAATTTTTCTTCTTTAAGCATGTATTTTGCCCTGTTTCCAGTTTTCAGTTATCAATTCATTGCTGGAGATCCAGACTTGAGAAGGATCTGTGGTGAGTTTCAGCTCAGCTCTGTCAGTTGTGCCAGACTCATGAAGGAACCATTAGGCCAAGTTCTATGCCCACTTAATCTACATGGTGTGGAGATCAAGTAGGCATAGTTTCCTCATCTCTGTCACTCTGAGTCACCAATCCTAGTCTGAGAGGAGATTTGGTTCTTAGATTCAGAGAGAAAATATAAACGAACTCCACTCAGAGGCCAAAATTTGATTTCTTCATCATAGAAATCAAACTAGGACAGGACAGATTGTAGATAAAAGTATAAGGATTTCTTAAAGAAAGTCCATGAAAAGTGGGGAGCAGGCATTCTCAAGAGGAAGTTGAGACTGGTTTGGGGGCAAATTAATTTCTAAGGAGTAAACTTATTAAAGTGAGGGATATTCATAAGAGTTGAGTAGCACTACACTGCACTGTCCTCCTGTTGTTCATTGATTTGCTCGAGAGGGCCCAGTAATGTCTCCATTGTGAGACTTATTGTTACTGTGTTTGGCATATTGAATATATCATGGGTAGCTTGCCAGTACGATTAGCAATAATTGGACAGTGCTAAATTCACACCTGTGAATGGAAATTACTGCTAATCTATGTATCACATGTAGTTTTAGAATGTGATTGAAAACTATAGAGTTAGTTAGTATGTATTTTGGCATTAATGAAGTAAAGGGTGAAGAACTAAGTCCAGTTCTTTGCACATGTTCCAGAAACTATTTAGAGTTGTTTTTCAGAGTTCTTCTATTGTCAGCAGGTTGGTAACTGCAAGACCATTCAAGTTGAGGCATATTTTTGCTTTTCTCGAGGCCTTTGTTTTAGCCACCTGAGATAGCCCTTTTTGCTTCTTATAACAGTTTATCACATTGCTTCCCCTACCCCAAATAGATTTATGTAGGTTGACATTACTTGTTTGTACTGCTGATGATAAAAACACATTCTGAAGGATTTTGCCAATACTTATGCTTTAATCTGGTATGGATTTTTTCTTAAGTCCTACGTGGACACAGTTACCCTAATTCACATTTCCATCAAAACCTGGTCAATATAACTAATCAGGTTCACATGAAGAAATTACATTTGGTTTCTTGACAATTCAAATAAGAAGCAGCCTTTTTTTCCCTAAGAGGAAAACTATCCATTGAGATAATTGTAAGCGCCAAACAAGTGTGAAATTGATTCAGCTTTGTTCCTACCATATCCCCATCATCCGGAACACTACCTGTGCTTGCATTTTCATGGGTTAGATCCAGGCCATTATGGAGAATGAGCTTCAGAGTGTGAAAATAAACCAGTGATTTTATTATTTGAATCAAATAGCTGTTTAACCTGTCAAAAATATGATACACATAACATGGAGTTGAAAGCATGATAAACAGTTTATAACGAGGTAATTATTTGTATTACTTTAAATCATCAAGTTATTTTTATGTTACTCTCACATTCAACCAATTTTCTGCAATTGATTTTCAATCTTAACTGTTTTTTGTAATAGTATGGGAAAATTAGGTCATCATTCACATCTCCAGCACCATTTTAAACCCTTACAGTCAAGCTTTAAAAGAAAACGTCCTGGAAGTAAGGAAAGAAGGAAGGGAGGGACGGAGGAAGGAAGGAAGGAAGGAAGGAAGGAAGGAAGGAAGGAAGGAAGGAAGGAAGGAAGGGAGTGTGGGAGGGAGGAAGAAAGGGAGGAATCCTGATTCTTACCTCCAAAAAGCCAATGATTACTTGATAAGTGTCTAGATTCTGAAACTAGAGTCTCCTTTTCTCCAGAGTCTGCTTTTTTTGCTGTCTTAATAAAATACTGCATTAGAATTTATGGCTCTAACTGAAGATGTATTCCTCACAACACACTCAGTGGTGGAGCACTTGCTAGTCGATTCAGAATGTGAAGCTCTCTTGAATATTGAGAAAATACAAAGAGGAACTGAGCTGGATCCTTCTTTCAAGCCTGACACCATAAAGAATACTTACATAGAGGGATCCCAACCTTCCTCAGCATCTGACTAACAGAAGTAATGTCTTTAGTCCATTCAGGCTGCTATAATAAGACTACCATAAACTGAGTGCCTGATAAACAACAAAAATGTATTTCTAATAGTTTCGGAGACTGGAAAGCTCAAGATCAAGACCCCAGCAGGTACAGTGTCCGGGGAGAGGTCCTTTGTTCATGCGTCCTGATGTGGCAGAGTGAAGCGCTGTGGTGTTGCTTTTATGATGGAGCCAATTGCATGCAGAAGGGTTCTGCCCTCCTGACCTAATAACCGTCTGCATTGGTTATTTGAGAGAGAGGAATATAAACATGTAGTCTGTAGAAAATAACTTTGCTAGAATTGGGAATTTATAAAGCCCTGGGTTCCAAATTTCAGAGGAAGATGGAAGAAAAAAAGAAAGAAGCCACCAGTAGAGGGGCAAATAAGAAAAAGGTGTGTGTGTGTGTGTGTGTGTGTGTGTGTGTGTGTGTGTGTGAGAGAGAGAGAGAGAGAGAGAGAGAGAGAGAGAGGGAGAGAGAGAGAGAGAGAGAGAGATAAAGTTTGAGAAATTTCAGTTTCTCTCTGGCCCTGAAATGCCTGAAAGATAGCAGGTGTTATATGTCTGTCCTCTAGGATGAGTAAATTTGAACTACTGCATCCTACAATAGAGCTGATAGGGGCCAGCACCTTCTTTCAAACTCCTTGCTAGCCTTGACTCTGAGTCATAACTGCTCCTATACTTGGCAAAACCACATGATGTCCCTGTTCAGAGACCTTAATCCATGGCTATCAAAGGCACCACCTGCAAAGATGAATTTGTGTGGAAATTATGTGACATATTTAAATTACACATATACAATGGTAGAAAATGATGGTAAATGTGTGGTTGCCTCAGACATTTACATCACAATTGTTAAACTTTGATTAAGATGTTTTTATGTTGATTGCATGTCATGAGGAGAAAATAGTAAGTAAATGTATAACTGACCCTATACGTCAAGGCAATGAGTCATTTCTATTTAAACAGAAAACTAATTTCCAAAAGGCAAATGTAGCAAGAAAGATTACTTATGGATTTTTAGTTGCTTCAAAGATCAGCAAGAAAAATTCCCACCACCCCAATCAGAGTCTCTGTAGGTTTCATGTTTGTGACATACAATGGTTTGTTCTGGTTCATGTGTTTCAAGTAATGTAACTTGTGATTTCAGGCACTTCTCCCTACTGGGAATGGCCTACTTGTACCTTTCATTTTACTATAGAGATTCTATTTTTTTAACTTGATAGCCAGCATTAAAGAGTAACGAAAGTTTTTGATGCTCAACACTTTTGAAGTTTTCCTTCCAATTAAAACCTGCAGGCTTTGTACAGTCTTCTAAGATGCATAAATGCTTTATTTTTTAAATTTTCAAGAGAAACAGTGACTGATTATGTAAAGAAAGTGTCCTAATAAAGAAAAACATCTTTTCTCTAAATAAAACAAAAGAAAAGTTAAAAAAAGAAACTTGAGCTTAAAACAGATTATTTCCTTTACCTATATTTCATGACCTCCTTCTTTTTTCCAGTTGGTTGGATTTTAATAGAAATAACTTCGTGTTGTTTGCTTAGTTTAATTTGCTATAAAAACATAAACGGTACCATTAGCATTGATTAGGGCAGGCATACTAGCATGGCCTTGGAAACCCATTACGTGTGTATGTGCAAACCCATATTATTGTACTATGAACTGAGATTTGTTTGTGTAAAAAATAGCAATAATCTTAGTATAGTCATTAAGGATTTGGGGTAAGATTAGGCTGCATTGCACTAGTTCCAAAGAATACAGGGTTTGATTTAATGTTGAATTTGTGAAAACTGCTTCATGTATCTTTTTTCCCTCCCAACCTTTAAATATGAACTATCAAGGCCTATCCTTCAAGCCTGTGTTCTCTCAAACATGCTTCTCACTTGTTTGTCTCTATGTTTCTTTACTTGCCCACTTACACTCTGGAGAAGCCTGTGTTTTCTCTAAAACATATATTTCTCTTTTTCTCCCCCCAAATCTTTCTAAATAAGGTTCAATAACAACTATCTTGTTTCTCACACACACACACACACACACACACACACACACACACACACACACACACACAGAAGAACCATTCAATAAGTCTTACGTCCTAAAACCTGAGGGGTTAAGTAAGAGTAGGTTAAATTTCACTTTCTTTACATGTTCTATGAGATAGTTTTGCAAATCATACTTAGATGAAGCTTTATAACTTTGATATAAAAGCAATGAATGGGCTAAAAATATCCAAGCTGAAACAATGATGCCACTAGAGGGAAAGCTGAGGGAACTATCTTAATCCCTAAAATAAGTGCCCCTGCATTAATTCCAGAAACTGAGGCACTGTAACACTGTAGCACTGTCCTCCCATTGTTCAACAATTTGCTCCAGCGGGCACCAGTAATGTCCCCATTGTGAGACTTGTTGTTACTGTGTCTGGCATATCGAATAGGTCACGTCATGGGGAGCTTGCCAGGCTTTGCCTTGCTGGCGCGATACTCTCAGTAGGTTGCCGAGCTCTCCGAGAGGGGCAGAGGACTCGAACCCAGGTAGGCCCAGGTCGGCTGAGTGAAAGGCAAGCACCCTACCTCCTGTGCTATAGAAACTGAGGCAAAAGCCACTAATTATCTAAAACTTTCCAAAAAGGAGCAGTTTGATTTTCTTTGTAATATAAAATGTTCCTGAGCCATACTGGTAGAGATGCTTAAAGCCCCAGGGTTCTGAGGCTTGGAATGAGAAATTTAAAGCAATGAAAGGGAAAAGAAGGGCAACAAGTCTATGACCTGCACCTAAGCTTTGGTGGATTGCTTCTCAAAGCATTTCATTGATTGATGCCTGAGAAGACAAAGTCATATGATGAAGGATCTATTAACAAGTGCTATTCCATGATTGATCTGTAACCCTATTTGTTCAATGAACACCTACACTCTGATGATCCTTGAGTATCTACATCTTCAGATACCACAGGTATGCTTTCTAAAGGTTAATTAAATTTACTTTGTTATAAATTTTTTTTTGCTTTTTCTTCTATATTTTTGTTTCCAATTTAATTTACTCTTTTCAGTCTAGGAATAAGTTTAACAGATAGCTTAACTTGTTCACAAGAATATCTGAACAGGAAGATCACTTAATCACTTAATCACTTAACTTCCTGTTAGTCATCGATTTGCTCCAGCGGGCGCCAGTAACATCTCCATTTGTCCCTGTCGCGTGCTAGTGTAGCCCAATGGCATCTGTTCGCTCCGGGAACATGAAGGGCCTCAAACCGATCGTTCATGATCTTGATGAAGAAGTCTGACCATCTGGAAGGTGGGCGGCCACGCGGTCTTTTGACATCCCGTGGAATCCAGTCGGTAACAGCTCTAGTCCAGCGGTCGTCTTTAAATCTCATTACGTGACCAGCCCATCTGATTTTCGACACCTTGGCAAATGAGACAGCGTCCCTGATTCTTGATCGTTGATGGATGTCAGAACTCCGGATTCTTTCTCTCATTTGAGTGAAACGTGATATTCCAAGCATAGCTCTTTCTATTCTTCTTTGGGAGACCTGAATAACATTCTCATCCTGTTTGCATAGGGCCCAGGTCTCTGAGGCATATGTTAATGCAGGAAGAACAGTGGAATCAAAGAGATGTGCCCGGAGCTGGAGGTTCTTCATCCTCTTAGCTATTTCTTCGACGTTCTTGAAGGCATCTAATTATCTTCCTGAACAGGAAGATAATTAGAATTATTTTACTGATTATCAGGAATTTTTTTTAAAGTTCTTCCAGCCATTTGGTTCTAACTTGAAAGAACAGGTTCCTCTTGACCAAAAGTGATATATAAAACACCTTGAAAGGATAAATAAGAATATTTGATGGTGTAGGTATGTTGGAAATAATTGATTCCTTACTTTCTAAGTTTCTTTGAAAACTTTGTTATTATATGTCTTAGGAGAAAATTTTCCAGAACGTTTTAAATGTTGCTCTTAAAGATAAAATGACAGTACTTTTTTACTCCTAGAATTTCACTTCTAGCCATACAATTTCGCCATATTAACAAAAAGGAGAGAGATTACCAGTGAGATGCATTTCTGACCAAATTTTCCAAACAGCAATAAAAAGAAAGATAGCAATGTGATTTCTCATAATTTTTTTTATTCCCTCACAATCACGATCATGATCATCCTGTTGTTCGTCGATTGCCTCGAGCAGGCACCAGTAATGGCTCCTTTGTCCTAGCCCTGAGATTTTTAAAAAAGTGCCATATTCAAGACTCTTTCAGGGTTAGGAGAATGAGACCCATCATTGTTTCTGGTATTTGGCATATTGGGTACGCCACAGGGAGTTTGCCAGACTCTGCCGTGCGGGCAGGTCACATTCAGTAGCCTGCCAGGTTGTCCAAAGCAAGAATGAGATAATAAGATGTCGGAATAATAAGCTTCCAGGAGCTGGGTTTTATAGTCTCTGGGTCTTGGCCACTGATGGGATTACACGGCCCCGGGGCCAGTTGGTGGATGTGACCCCTTCCTACTGGAAGATGGAGATTCTGGGTGGAGGATGCTCAGCCCCAATCCGAGCAGGCTTGGAGATCTCAGCCCCGGGACCCACATGCCTTTGTTCCTCTGCCGGTACCTTCATGCGTGTGGAGAGTGGTCTCAGCATGGTTGTGGCTGGTTCTGGAGGCCTTCAGCTGTTGGGGCTCTGCTCGGGGCGGGGAGGGAAACTCAACATGCCCGCCTCCAAGGGCACCCGACGAGGACAGCCAGGCGCGGGAGCAGGAGACTCTGCCCCCTCCCTACTACTTAATCTTTAAATGTTTTCTGTTTTATGAAATAATGAAACCATAGTAAAGACAATAATGCCATAGCACTTTTCAATACCATGATGGTTTTGCTATTCTATGATAAGTAAAAATTTAAGAACAACTGCACTAACCCACATACTTAGAATTCTGGGTACATAATTCCATGCTATTTCTATCATTGCATTAATGTTTGGGTGTTTTGTTTGATAATTGATTGTTCAACCTCTTACTCTCATGAGTGACTTTGTTCTTAAAATCACAACTACTTTTGTTTATTCACAATATCAATTCATTCTCCTGCCTTGATCAAAATAACTTATAAACTAACCATCAGCAGCTTTTTTTAAAAATTTTTATTAGTGAAACACCATGAGGTACAGTTGTAGACTTACAAAGTTTGTGCTTGGGTTTCAATTATACAATGATCAAATACCCATCCCTCCACCAGTGCCCATTTCCCACCACCACGGGTCCCAGTATCCCTCCCATCCCCATCCTCCATCCCACCCTGTCTCTGTGACAGGGCATTCCCCTCTGTTCTCTCTCTCCTTTTGGATGTTGTATTTTGCAAAAGAGGCATTGAGTGGCAGTCATGTTTGGTCTAAAGTCTACTTTCATCATGCTTCTCCCATCCTGGGAGGATCCTTCCAACACCCTTTATTTGGTGCTCCCTTTTCTATCTGAGCTGTGTTTTCCCCTTGCATGTATGGCTGGCCTCCAGGCCATGGAGCAAAATTCCTGGTACTAATCTCGGCCATTCTTGGGTGTTGGTCTCCTATTTTGTTACTTTATGTTCCCCAGATGATTGCAATCTTTCTGTGTCTATCTTTTTCTGACTCACTTCGCTTAACATGGTACTTTCCATGTAGTACCACTTGTATGTAAATTTCATGACTTCATCTTTTCTAACTGCTACATAGTACTCCATTGTGTAAAAGTACCAAAGTCTCTCTCTTTTTTTTTTTATTTTGCTTTTTGGGTCACACCCGGTGGTGCACAGGGGTTACTCCTGGCACACGCAATCAGGAATCACTCCTGGCTGGCGGTACTCGGGGGACCATATGGGATGCTTGGAATCAAACCTAGGTCAGCTGCTTGCAAGGCAAAGGCCCTACCCGCTGTGCTATTGCTCCAGCCAAAGTTTCTTTAACCAGTCATCTGTTCTCGGGCACTCAGATTTTTTCCAGATTCTGGCTATTGTAAAGAGTGCTGCAATGAACAAACAAGTGCAGCTGTCACTTCAACTATACTTTTTTGCTTCTCTGGGATATATTCCCAGGAGTCATCCGCAGCTTTTGAATTTAGTCCTTATATGTGTTACCTAAATCTTCACTAGATCCAAATTTGTATCTTTGTATTTTGAATTGAATAATTTGAATACTCATAGTAAAGTTTCTGTGACAACTTATCAAGCCAAAGAATAAAGAAAGGAAAGACAAGAAAGAGGAGAAAAGAAAATTAGCATAAGCCCTAAAACATTCATATCAATGATTAACATTTAAAAGATAGTAATTATCTAATTAGCAGTAGCAAAGAACTGAGCTGACTTTATTTTGAGATTGCTCTCTTGCTTCCAATCATTGTAGATTTAAAGTAGAAATTAATCTCTGTGTGCTAAGGACATATATACATTGGTGACTAAATAAAACTGAATCCTTGATTCTAGCTCTAAAACTTAGACTCCTTGCTTCATCTATGACTTTCTAGATGCCTTGATTATTAGTGATTTAGTGACTATAAGTCAGAAAACTCAATAAAATAGTTACTTGAAAGGATAAAAATTTGGATAGAATATTTACCAATTTAGTATCTCAGAGTCCTAGCACTTGTTCCATGAAAAACTATAAAGATACCTATCTTCAGATATATTGGATGTCTTAATAGTAGTTCACGGTCACGGTCCTCCCATTATTCATCGATTTGCTCGAGCGGGCCCAGTAACATCTCCATCGTGAGACCTGTTGTTACTGTGTTTGGCATATTGAATACATCACGGGTAGCTTGCCAGGCTCTGCCGTTTGGGCGAGATACTCTCGGTAGCTTGCAGGGCTCTCCGAGAGGGGCAGAGGAATTGAACTCGGGTCAGCCATGTTGGCTGCTTGTAAGGTAAACGCCTTACCCACTGTGCTATCGCTCCAGCCCAATAATAATTCATTCTGGATCATTTTTATAAGATCCATGAGCCAAAGACTTAGCTAGCCAGATTTTAACTCAGTGACCTGTATGCAGATAATATTTCCAGAAAAGTTGAATTTCCAGAAAAGCCTTGCCTTTTCTATCTCTTGGGTTATAGAGTACATACAATGGATGTTTAAGGAAAAGATGGAATACTGGAAACTACCTTTGTCATTGACATAGTAAAACAGACTATTGAGGCATTGCTGAAATTATCTGTTTTTGTTTATGACTTGGTTATTTGATGAGTTATAATTTTTTCTGCTTTTTCACAGTCCCACATTTAAAAAGCACACCAGATATTTAACTTAAATTGACACATGTACCTCTGTCTTAGGCAATATTCAAGCTCAATTTGCTCTACACATATAACTTTACTTGATATATCAATGTGATTTTCATTATCTTAAATTGAGTTAATTCTTCATTAACTAGTTTTATTTTACTATGTTGCATTCCTCTATAGTACAAAAAACAGATTCTACTTCTTTATTTTCTACCAGATATTGTCAACAGCTTTAATTTCTTCCGGATATAGAAGAAAGGTGCAGTGTATGCCTATGGACTTGGTAGCAATAAAACCAACATAAAATTAGTTAAGGAGGAAGAAAGGGAATTGGGAGGTTTTCTATGCTGCTTTTAGTAATCTAAAAGAAATCACGGGAGCCATTTACTTTCCATTTTCTTTACGATAATTGACTCACACAGCCCATCTCTTTTTCTTCAAATAGTTCTGCAATGATCAAACTAGATTGGATCTTTTGTGGTTGTGTTTTTTATTATTCAAGCACAATTATCAAATAACCAATGGGAAAATTGTCCACCAGCATGAATACCCAATCAAATATAAGACTAAAATTGATTCATAAATACTCACAAGCAATTTTTCAAAAATAGTACATATTTTTACAAACAACTTAAAATACTAAATATTAAATTCTTGATTATACATGCTAAACTTCAAATCTACCAAAGAATAATTCTGAAAAGGTAGAAGAAATTTGAAAGGCCTTTTAAGTTTTCAGTGAAGCTGACTTAACAATCATTCACTTGTGAATCTTAATGTCAGTTCTTCATTGTATCACAAAATGGTTTTATCTTGTATTCACCTGGTAAACTGTTCACTACAGTTGTTAACTGCACTGTAGCACTGCACTGTTCCCGTTGTTCATCAATTTGCTTGAGTGGGCACCAGTAACTTCTCCATTGTGAGACTTGTTGTTACTGTTTTTGGCATATCAAATACGCCATGGGGAGCTTGCCTGGCTCTGCCTTGCGGGTGGGATACTCTGTAGCCAAGCTCTCCAAGAGGGATGGAGGAATCGAACCCAGGTCAGCCACGTGCAAGGCCAATGCCCTACCTGCTGTGCTATCACTTCAGCCCACAGTTGTTAACTATGCCATTTTTTTTTTGGTTGTTGAGTGAAGAGGAACGTTTGAGATTTGAGGAAAATAATGTGAGGCATAACATTAAAAATCAGGAACAAATATCATTAAAAAAAAAGAAGCGGGGGTATGGTGCCGCCAGCAGGTCAATCTGTACCTGTGAGGCGAGTGCATCAGCAGCCTCATGGCGCCTTCAGACTTCCAGATACCCCAAAATTGCTGCTGTGCCTTTGGCCAGACCCTAAAAACTGGGGGCAAAGTTTACCAAGAAAGTAAACGGCCAAAAGTTAGGTATGTGGGAAACACACCCACAAACCACCTCCGGCTCAGCTATATAATTGGAGGCAAGGCCTCTTTGGTTCCTGATTGAACTGCTTAATGGACATGATCCCAGAAACTCAGAAACGAATCTCAGAACCCAGTGGCTTTAGGTAAAAATGCGTCTGGTCTCTGCAGTAGGCTACCGGTGCTGGGCCAACCCAGGTGGGAACAGGTTTCGTGCCTTGGCCTATTCCCCCTGGCGGCCCAGTGGCCGCCATCCATCTGAGGCCACTGGATAGTCACATTTGGGCCCCCAGTGACGAGACACACAGGGTCTCACGGGATGAGGGTGGAGCCGGGCTTGTCCTCCCCACCCCAACGAGACTCCAAGTCATCGCCCACGAATGGCCTCTCTGGCTCCTGATCAAGCTGCTTAACAACCATGATCCCAGAGACTCAGAAACAAATCTCAAAACCCAGTGGCGTTTGGCAGAAATGCATCTGGACTCCACAGTACGTTACTGTTGCTGGGTCACCCCAGGGAGGAAAGGGTGTTGTCCCTCCGCCTGCTCCCTCTTGGCGACTTGGTGGCTGTCATCCTCTAGAGGCCATTGGACACTCAGGCTTGGGCCTGCAGTGACAAAACTTGTTGGGTCTCACGGGATGGGGGGGGAGGTAGAGCCGGGCCTGTCCTCCCCACCATAACGAGACCCCAAGTCATCGCCCACAAACGGCCTCTCTGGCTCCTCATCAAGCTGCTCAGTGACCTTGATCCCAGAGACTCAGAAACAAATCTCGAAACCCAGCGGCTTTTGTCAGAAATGTGTCCGGACCCCGCAGTAGGTTACTGTCACCAGGCCACCCCAGGGGGGAATGGGTGCTGTCCCTCCGCCTGCTCCCTCTTGGTGACTTGGTGGCTGTCATCCTCCAGAGGCCATTGGACAGTCAGGCTTGGGCCCGCAGTAACGAAACTTGTTGGGTCTCACGGGATGGGGGAGGAGGTGGAGCCGGGCCTGTCTTCCCCACCCCAATGAGACCCCAAGTCATCGCCCACAAATGGCCTCTTTGGCTCCTCATCAAGCTGCTCAACGGCCATGATCCCAGAGACTCAGGAGCAGATCTCTAAACCCAGTGGCTTTTGGCAGAAATCCCTCCAGATTTAAGTGTTAAAATTTCAGAATTTCAAAACCACATGGCCCTACTGCAGACACACGACATCATATGTTAGTCATAACAAGCAATAGAACACAAATTGTCTATTGTTGCCTTTTCAGCAGATCTAAGTGTTGGGGTAAAATCTTAAATAATGGTGGGTCTGGTGTCGAAGTAGTGAATGTGATCAAAGTAGAGAGAGAGTAATGTGGAGATCATCTGCCCCACAGGCAGGGGGAGGGTGTGGGATAGGGGTATACTGGGATTTTTGGTGGTGGAGAATGGGCACTGGTGAAGGTACGGGTGTTTCATTGTATGACTGAGACTTAGACCCAAAAGCTTTGTAACTGCTCTCACGGTGATTCAATAAATAAAATTATAAAAAATGGAAAAAAAAAAAAGCAAGGCAAAAAAAGTGAATTCCTGCCTTTGATAGATGTAGTTGGTCAGTTTTGAATACTTACTTTGTGCAAAGCACCCAAATAATTTCTAAAACTATTATGTAAAATGCTCACTTATTTTACGTAAAATCTGTGTAGTCTAATAAATACTAGAATAGCTTGATTCTGATTTTTTTTTAAAAAACGGAACCACAAAATGTAACTGAAATCTTTGCTCAGCCTTGGAAATGTCATACAAGAGTTTTATCATTTTATTTGATCTGGAAAAAAATCAGCATGTGTGCATTTAAGAAAGTCACCATTTCCTTTCTTTCTCATTGTTCAGTTCTGAGATGTACATAAACTCTTGCAGGAACAATCCCAATACCTAGACCCAATCTGAACTTACCTAGGCTCAGTCAGCACAGCCTAACTAGTAAAAATAGATCCTTTCACTCTAAGGATAAACACTTTCAGTGAATAATGCTTAGCCTTTTTACGTACTACTGTTTGTAGTTCTTAGGCAATCAAAAGGAAAGAAAAATTGTCAATGCTTAAGAAACAGTTTTTTAAAATTTAGCATCTGATGTCACTGTAGCACTGTAGCACTGTCCTCCCGTTGTTCATCGATTTGTTCAAGCGGGCCCAGTAATATCTCTATGTGAGACTTGTTGTTACAGTGATTGGCATAGCGAATACATCACAGGTATCTTGCCAGGCTTTGCCGTTCAGGCAACATACTCTCAGTAGCTTACCAGGCTCTCTGAGAGGGGCGGAGGAATTGAACCTGGGTCGGCCGGGTCAGCTGCGTGCAAGGCAAACACCCTACCAGCTATCACAATGGCCACAGAGACAATATAGTGGTGAAGTGTTTTTCATCCAGGTAGTGAACACAAACCCAATCCTTTCACCCCATTTGTTCCTCCAAGTCCCACCAGGAATGATCCCTGAGCACAGAGCAGGAAGTATGCCCTGAACAGCAAGTGTGGTTTTTAAAAAAAAAAGCAATCAAATTTGCACCGATGAATTTTTAATTCTTTCATCTATTTGTTTTTGTAACAAAAAGGGAAAAACAAATAACTAAGGAAAAATGAGAAGAGGAAAAGAGAATGACAAATAAAGAAAAGAGGGGGAAAAATAAGAATATTCTGCAAAAATACTTCCTAAGAAGAAATTTCATCATATTCAGTCAATAATCCTGTATTTGGGCTTTAAGTTCAGGCTCCTTTACCCTATATGGATTAATACTTTTCCTAAATAGCAAAGGGTGAAGTTTTTGATTTTAACTTGATAATGAGACAGTATTGGTGCTCTATTTGAATAGATATGGTCTATTTGAAGATTTTCAACTTTAAGAAATATTTGAAAACCTAGGGAAAGCTGTAGACCTCCTCCAAAAATTAAATGTGCACATATATACAAAGTCTCTTTGCATCTGGCTTCAAATTGATCCCAGAAGTTCACAAATGTGGTTTAGCTTTAGTAGGAGTACAAAAGCCTTCATGTGTAAGGTCTTCAGTTCAATCCCAGATGCTGCAAACAAAAATACCAAAAGGTAATTTCAGAATCCATGTAGCCTGAAACTAACCTTGGTTGCAAGTTGGGTAAAAATGACAATGACATTTTGCATTTACAATTAACTACAGAAACACAACAGAAAAATCATGTGCACTCTGTATGCAGTAAAACTCTAAGGCAAGCATACTGTCCTTTTAATGCATGTATATATTGAGAGTCTAAAATGTACCATATGAATGCACTCCAGGCCTATATTCCATTTCTTTCTAAGAGTGCTTTTAGGAAAATTCAGAGCTGCAGAAGATATACCTCATCTTATCTTTAAAAAATGGAGTTCTCCCATGGCTTTGAGGACAGCCTCACATGTTAGGGGAAAAAGCAGCTCAGATAGAGAAGGGAGCACCAAATAAAGGGTGTTGGGAGGTTCCTCTCAGGATGGGAAATGCTTGATGAGAGAAGACTATAGACCAAACAAGATTGCCACTCAAGGTCTCTTTTGCAAACCACAGCACTCAAAAGGAGAGAGATAACAAAAGGGAATGCCCTACCACAGAGGTAGAGTGGGATGGAGGGATGGGGGGTGGGAGGAATACTGGGACTAGTGATGGTGGAGAATGGGCACTGGTGGAAGGATGGGTATTCGATCATTGTATAACTGAAACCCAAGCACAAAAATGTGTAAGTCTACAACTGTACCTCGTGGTGTTTCACTAATAAAAATTTAAGAAAAAAAATTTTTAAAAAAGGAATAGAAATGAGATATAAAAACAAAAAATGGAGCTCTTCATCCAAGTATATTTCACCTCCTTATTGTAATCTGAATTGTCTCTCTTCATCAGACAAGGGTATGCCCAAATTTATCTTTACTGAATGTTAAAGAAAAAGGCGAAGAAGTAAAAAAAGACACCAAAGTGACAACTGAGTCAGACATGTCACCCCACTTTGACCTCAGACTCTTTCCCTCACAGGAAATACCCATCCTCTTTTCAGGTGTGAAAAGTAAAAGATGACATGTAATACTAAAATAAGCTTAGGGTTCCCAGGCAGTTCCAATTAGAAGCAGAAAGAAAAAATGCCTTTATATGTCTTGGTAATTAAGCAACTTATTACTTTGCCTGAGTGATCCAGAGGAAAAATATACACATTAAGATATGGATTTGTCACATCCCACACCCAAATAAAGTCAAAATTCACTTAATTATTTTCAAACAATGGCATACTGGAGGGGAAAAATGTGTTTTTATGGGGCACAGTTATACAGTTAACCAGTGTGCCTATGTTATCAAAATGAATGGATTTTTCTTCCTTGAAAAATTTCACACTTCAACGGTAACATAAAGTTCAGTAATTATCTTCTATCTTCTATCTTTCTATCGCTATGTGAAGCAGTAATTCTTCTGTGTCAAATGTGAAGCAGCTGGGAATTGAGCAAAATTAAATCCCATTTCACATAGGTTATGATCTGAGAATCTCTTCTTTGCCCAGGTGAAAGGCACTTGGGGTGCAGAGGGGCTAGGGAGGAGATTTGCCAGAGAAAGAAAAGAAAGTCATTCTAACAATAGACTTTTAAAATAATTATTCGTGCACTTAAAGTGCTGAAAAACTCAAATAAATTTTAACAGTCCTCTTAGAAAGCACTTCTGGTTTTTCAGAATGTTTCTTAACATAAAACAATCAGAATCCCTGGTTGAATAAGTAAAATTACATGGTAACAGTTTCAGGATATTAGTTCAAGTCTAATAAAAATTTAATAGAAATATGTTTGATGACTTTAAGTTACTGCTGAATTGATAGTACTCTGCAGGATTTGATAGTATATGACTCGAAAAAAAGATTATTAAGAAGACATATAATGCATTTTTATAAAAGATATATGCAGGAAACCATTAGATGGTACAGAAAATCAATAACGCCTTGTGCCAATTTCAGCAACATTAAAATTACAGTGCTCGTTGATATTTATGATGATAGAGCAACCAAATCATTTCATTTTTATCTTCACTACACTGGCATTTTTCTTTGTTAGCCAAGACCAGTTGCAAAATTTGATCAGTTCTTTTTAAAAAGTGTTTTTATAGATGATCCTGTTTCTAAACAGCTCTTCTCAGGAAAGAACTTTCACAGTCTATTATTTCTAGTTTATTGTCTAGATGGATTGTAAAGGTTTTTTTAAGAGAAGACTTAATAATTATAAAATATTCAGGTATTCAGTATGGATCTTAGCAGAACCCAGTAAATAGGATTTAATATAGACTTCCTCAGCTCTATTTCCTAGAGGTAAAAAGTAATGATCATCTAGTCTCATCTCACATGTATATGAAAGTGAGCTCCAAATCATAGTGAATTTTCCAGGATTAGAATTTTATATTGAGTGTAAACAAACCTCTTAGTTTCATTCAGGTCTTTCTCCAAGGTCACAAATTATCATATAAACAGGAATATAGAGTTTACATTCATTTGTCTTCTGAAGTAACCCTATATCCTTTTTCCTAATCAGAGTAACATAGCCAGTTAAATGTAGATAAATTTACAAAATTAGCCGAGATTACAAAATTAGCAGAGGAAACAATAGATGTAGTAAGCTGGGTTTCTACCATCTGCTGAGGCAGTGTTTGGTTTATAGAGAACAGAAACTATTTGACAACATCACACAGTTACTAGCCTTCTCCACAGGCAGAGAGAGGCAAAACAGTATCCCATTTCAAGACTGACCGGAATTGCTGTTTCAGTCTTGAAAAGATCCAGAAAAAAAAAAAAGTAATCATTTCCCAAGCTCAGAGGAGCTTCTCTGGTTGTAGAATATAAAAATAGCAACTGCCAGAGGCAATGTCGTTTCACTGTGAGCTTCCAGGAATTGTGAAGTCTCCAGTACTGCTAAGAAGCTGGAAGAAACTTTTCAGATATTATCCCTGACTAAGGATGATGTGAATCAACCTTTCCCACAGTTTCAGCCTGGTCTGTACTTAGACAGGTAATAACAGAAACACCAATAAAAGGCAAAGGTACATAGACCACTTCATGAAATAAATGTTAATAATATATAAAGATTCCAGTAGGATCATAGACTCCTCTTGAGCTTAGAAAGTCAGAGATCATATTTCATTTTGACAGAAAAATTTTCCAAATTTGCTTTCCCATCCTGACAAGTGTATCATTTTATATACTCATAAAGACTTGCCTGGCCTTCATTTTCTGGTCAATTCTGAGATCCAAATGTAATTTTGATATCCTCACTGAATGATCCTATCTATTGATATATTCTGAAATTACTGCCTGCAGTCACTAAGTCCCAAATCTAGCTGCACATCAGATCTGTTATGGGCTAAATTATGTCAAATTCATCACCCCCTCACGCAAATTCATATGTCAAAATCCAAATCCCCATGATTCCCAAATGTGACTGTAGAGATGGGGCCTCAATAGGGTGGTTAAATTAATACATTTGGCCCAATGTACTCCAATCTGACTGGTGCCCTTATAAGGTAAATTAGGGTGTAAGAAGAGACTCCAAGGGCATACACTCCCAGAGACCTCATGGATGTTTGCTCTCTACAGCTGAAGAGAAAGGCCTCAGAAGAAAACAAGTCACTGACATCTGTGTTTTGGACTTTTAACATCCAAATATAAGGGAAATAAGTTTCTGTTGTTTCAGTCAATCAAATCTGGGGTATTTTTGTTCTGGCAAACTCTAGCCAACAGACACAAAGTCCTTCTCTTTAGCTTCAGAGTCATAAATAAACAGCATTCTAATGATCTCAAACTGGAGCTTTTATAACTTCCCCAAACCTAACAGGCTCAAAATCAAATGACCTTTATTCTCCTCAAAGTCTCCTTTTCTTACTGATTCCCATATTGATGGTAGGCATCTCATTGTGACCAAATAAGCAAGCAGAAATATGGAACTTTTACATTCAATTTCTTCAGTCACCCTCCCTTTTTGATTACTAAATAGTGTTAATTCTACAGCTCTCAAATCTATCCTCCTTCTCCAAATGATTATCTCTCACTTAAAAGCTTCATAAACCTCCTTTCTGGTCTCCTGCTTCTGGCTCTGCTCTAATCAATCCTCACTGCAGCCTGAATGAGCTTACCAAGATGCAAATCTTATTGTGTTGTTCCCTTGCTATAAATATTTCAGTGGTTCCACAATAGCCTACAAAATAAAATCCAAGTCCTCATCATGGCATGAATTGCCCTCTCTGCCTGCAATAATCAACATCTGCCTTTCCAGTCAATCTGTATGCCAAGCATCCTGGACTCCGGGGAGATTTTTCTTTTTAAAAAAAATTTTTTTCCTCTTTAATAGACTTTCCTTCTTCCCCTGCCTGACTGTAATTTTTTCTTTCAGAAGTCAATAGAGTGCTTGTAAAAGTTTTACTTAAATAACTTCCCACAAACCCACCTAATCTAGGTACCCTTCTAATGTGGACCACAAATATTTTATGTCCAGTTAATAAATTTATTTGTAAATCTAAGATAATAGATTTAGAATTTTTTTAAATACCTTGCCTTTGAATACTGGTGGGGAAGTGGTCTCGTCTGAATTTAATACATGTAAATTGATGGGAAAATAGTGTAGTGAGTCTATGAGTAATGGTGTTGACAGTTAAATTTTATCTAGACTATCTTGTGTGTCATAAGTCGACCCAGTTAGTCTATGTGTCTGAGAATTTTCTTAGATAAATATCTTAGAGAAATACCCTAATCTTTCCTGCTATTAATTTTCTCCTTCTTCTATTGAAAAACTGTAGTCACATCCTAAAGGTGATTTATTGATATATCTTTCCAGTTCTATAGTTTAATAAATTTCTTCTAGTTTCATGGTCAACCACTTATGCCATATAAGACTTAAGACCTTCAGATTTAGTGTAATTGCATTTCACTTAAATTCTACTGGGATTGTTTTTCTAAATATGGTACACCAGGACTAGGGATGCAGCTCCACAAGAGAGTACATGGCTTGCATATGTAAAACTGGGTTCAATCTATGACATTACAATTAAATAAAAATAGTAAAATACATGGGAAACATACACTGTTGAAGAGATAGGTACTGGGACATTGTATGACTGAAACCAAGTCATGAACAAAAAAGTAAAATACTAACTTATAATTCAAAAGCAGTGTGTTTTTGTGCTTTCAATGTGTATAACTTTTTAAAAGAAACTCCTTGGTTTGTACAGAACTGCATAATTATTTATTATTATTTTTAACTCAGGATTGATTAGAACACAAAAACACAACTTTTCAGATCAGAGAAATAGTACAGTGTGTGGGTCACTTGCCCTGCATGCAGCTGAACACCTCTAGTAGTCATTCCTGAGCACAGAGCCAGGGGCAAGCCCTGAGCACAAGAGAGTGTGGCTCAAAATCAAACAAACAAACAAGCCACAATTTTCTTATCTATGACCCGAGTTCGATTCCTGATTCCTCTGCCTTTGATTCCTCCACCCCTCTCAGAGAGCCAGCAAGCTACTGAGAGTATCTCACCTGTACAGCAAAGCCTGGATATTCGATATGCCAAACAGAGTAACAACAAGTCTTACAATGTTACTGGGCCCGCTCGAGCAAATCGATGAACAATGGGAAGACAGTGACAGTGACAGTGACAGATTTTTGGGGAAGTGGTTTTCCTTTAATTTCATCTTGTATCTTTTTATCAAACCACAAGTTTTCATCTATCTCATTATTTAGACTCAGTACAAATTGTTCAATTCTGTTCATACTACTGATGCTTGCTAACTCCTTGGGATTTCAACTTTAGGATACATTTTTGAGTTTATACTATTTTTCTATGGTTAATTTATGCTTATACACAGCATATGTCTGAATCTCTGAAACATATATAAGAACAAATCGTAGAGAGACTTCCCATCTGCCACATACCTATTTCTATCTCACACCTATCTGCATACTTCTAGAACTATAATGTCAAAAATGGAAATGACCTGAAAGGTTTTTGTGCTTTCATAATGCATTGCTTATTCTTCAGTAACCTGATTTCTCAAAGGACTGTAATGAACTATGTAGAGAGTTACACCTTGAACAATTGGTTCATATGTTATGTGAAAATATCTTCCACTTACCACTTTCACTTATTTAACCAAGACTCAACTTCACTAGCTATGATTTATGATCTCCTGTTTCTATCCTTCATCAATACAGTTAATCTGAATTACTTCAGTTAAATCATTGAAAGAAAGTAGCTATCTCAGTTCTTATATAGGTAGAGGTCTATCAGACACCTCTTTTCTATCTTCAATCATCAAAGATTAGGAAATAATCAAATTTTCTATTCAATACTAAAATCAAACTGGCATTTATTTAGAGGAGCTCAGTAAATGATTATATTGAGTTGTTTGGGAGTGTCGCTTTTCTGTTGTCAGTATTGAAAGTATTTTCTTTGATTTTTTTTTGTTGTATTGTTTTTAAATGCTTATTCTTTTTTTCAATTAAATAGAAGTTTATCATTAACTCAAAACACATTTTGGCTGTATCTCACCTTGTTTAATTCAGTTTAGGCATTATTTGGTCCCACTGTACTACTCATCTCTGCATCATTTAACCAAATTTAATTTCATTGACTTTAGTTTCTAGGTGTCTTTAAATAGTATGGATTGTTAGACTTTCTAGGTTATAGAGTTATCTGTAATTTTTAAAATGAGCTTAATTCTACATTTACTAAATTTCTAATATAGGGCCTAAAACATTGACCAGAAACTTGCATCAATTAATATCTAGAATCACTTGAAAATGTATACTTAAATATATCAAAGGTAAGTTGGGAAGCAACTTGTTGCAAACTCCTTGTCAATGACTTATGCTTTTCTTAGGAAATGTTCTACATATACTTACCCTTATACCTAGAATTATTTTCTAGTTTCCCTAAATTATATTCTTCTCTAGTATTTCTGCCTATTTTAAAATTAAATACATAAAATGCTTATATAAGCTTTGATGATTGAAGCTAGAAAAGAGATATCTGGTTGATCAGTACCTATACAAGAACTAAGATAATTACCTTCTTTTAATAATTTAACGGAAATAATCAGATTAACAATATTGCTGAGACACAGACACATGAGATCATAAAATTATAGCTAGTGAAGTGGAGTCTTGATTAAATAAACATTCTACCACTACAAAGGATAATCACTATGGAACAATCACTATGGAACAATCAATAAAATACAAAAATAGTAGCAATAGGAGTATAGCCGGTAGGGCACTTAGCTCGATCCCTGGCACCCCATATGATTCCTGGAGCACCACCATGAACATTTCTTCAGTGCATAGCCAGGAGTAATCCCTGAGCATCAATGAGTGTGGCACCAAAAACAGAAGAAAAAAAGAAAAAATCACTAAATCATAGTGACTTTAAAACTGCTAATTTTATCTTAGAAATCCTGACAGTGATCATTCTGCCAAGATTTAAGATCAGGGAGAACTAGAACAAACTCTGCAAATGAATGAAGGCAAAAAAACAACAATGAGATATCATCTCACACCACAGAGACTGGCCCACATCCAAAAGAACAAAAGCAACCAGTGTTGGCGCGGATGTGGCAAGAAAGGGACCCTCCTTCACTGCTGGTGTGAATGCCGACTGGTTCAGCCCTTTTGGAAAACAGTATGGACGATTCTCAAAAAATTAGAAATTGAGCTCCCATTTGACCCATCAATAGCACTCCTGGGAACATATCCTGGAGAGGCCAAAAAGTATAGTCAAAGTGACATCTGCAATTGTTTGTTCATCTCAGCACTCTTTACAATAGCCAGAATCTGGAAAAAACCTGAGTGTCTGAGAACAGATGACTGGTTAAAGAAACTTTGGTAATCTACACAGTGGAGTATTATGTAGCTGTTAGAAAAGATGAAGTCATGAAATTTACATACAAGTGGTACCACATGGAGAGTATCATGCTAAGTGAAATGAGTCAGAGAGAGAGGGACAGACATAGAAAGATTGCATGCATCTGGGGAATATAAAGTAACAAAATAGGAGACTAACACCCAAGAATAGCTAAGTACCAGGAGGTTCACTCCATGGCTTGGAGGCCAGCCGCACATACTAGAGGAAAAGGCAGCTCAGATGGAGAAGGGAGCACCAAATAAAGAATATTGTGAGGGTTCTCCCAGAATGGGAGATGCATGCTGAAAGTAGACCATAGACCGAAGTGATTGCCACTCAATGCCTCTTTTGCAAATCACAGCACCCAAAAGGAGAGAGAGAACAAAAGGAAATGCCCTGCCACAGAGGTGGGGTGGGACGGGGGGGGGGGGGGGGGGGGGGCGGTGGGAGGATCTACTGGGATCAGTGGTGGTGGAGAATGGGCACTGGTGGAGAGATGGGTACTTGATCATTGTATAACTGAAACTCAAGCACAAAAATTTGTAAGTCTTCAACTGTACCTCATGGTGTTTCACTAATAAAAATTTTAAAAAATCTCTAGCTTCTTAGAACTGTTTTTAATTCTATTTAGTGAAAATAAAGAAAGTATAAAGAATATACCTGTAAATAAATGGAAAAACAAATTTATGTTATTAACAGTGGAACTTCTGTGAGTGGCCAATTACCTTGGAATAAAATAGTTTTACAGACGAGAAAGGAAAACTGGTAAGATTCAGAAAGGAATGATGAAAATCAGATGAAACGCACAACTTGTGAATCCCAAAAACTCCCTTGCCAGTTAGTGTTTGTGAACTGTTTAAGGAAGAGGAGGGTCTGCTTTTTTGAGTTTCCTTAGTGATAATTCATGAAAATTTACATGAACATGCACACATATATGTAAATACACACATATATTCATGAGTGTATATTTGAATATAAAAACATATATAAGATCCAATGCTGATTGTAGTGACACTTTAAATTGTAGAAATATGAATATCCAGAAGAAAAGTAGGATCACCTTTCTGAGACATCAAATGCATAAATTAGGTAAGGTCTTTGAAATATTGTTTCTTGTGGTTAGAGGTAGTATCATAACTCTCATTTTTGCTTTCAAACTGCTAAGTTACTCTAAAGACTAGAAACCATTGCAATATTAATGAGTTATTTAATTCTGAAGTTGACAAAAATAGGTTTAGATTTTTAAAAGGAGATTGAAGTTTATTTCCAAATCAGTAAGATTATGTATAACAAATGATAATTTACGGTTCATGAAGTTAATCAGTAGTCTATATAGTTATTTAGTGTTTCATCTCTATATATTACTAGAAATATAATCATTATTTTTTAATTATCAGTGTAATAAATGGCCTTAAAGAATTGAGGCTTAGGCTGATCCTTCAATCCACTTATCTAAAATAAGCTTTATCTGAGAAGAACATACATAGTATGTTAGCATGGCTTACATTTAAATTTAATTGTGATTCTTGAACATAAACTCTAAGATGGCCAGGAGAATCTGACCTTAGCAAGAGCATACGTAAAATTTATACCAACAACTAAATTGTGCATTTCCACCTCTAGTTCCCTTTTGCATTCAGCTGTTTGGGACTTCATACATTCTGAGAAACACACTCATCACTTGCAAAATTCAGAGAGTGAACACAGAGAGTTGAATCTCAGTGATAGTGACGTCTTTATTGACGCTCTATAAAATGGGGTGTCCTGAACTCAGGCGCACCCAAAGTGGTCAGAACAAGCGTTATATTACCTAATGTGCAAGTCTTTCCTCTGGTCTCTCACTGGCTCAGTACGCTGTAGTATCTTCTCAGATGTTGTCTAAGTTTTCTTGAGTAATATGGATGCATAAACTCATTGGGATTGGTTAGAGTTTTGATTGTCTCTAACCCAATTTTTCTATTGTGGTAGAAAGGTTCTCCTAAGGTATGTGCTTTGTAGCCTATAGACAGTTTCTGCTTTGACCACCTTCTAATATCCTTTTTGTTCAAATACTCTGTTAGTGAGTCATTATATAGGCAAGCTGCTAGTAGTTTTCTACTTAGGGTTAAGTGCTTTGTCTTAAAATGAAAATGGACCATCGCTGACCTTTTTTCCTAAATCTATGAATTATGAAATTTCTGAAACTTGAATCAATTATACCAAATTCTAGAGTAACTCTTGTATCAGTACTTTCTAAAACGAATTAAATTTGAGCCTTTAAAAGTATTAAATGTGATAGAGAATATATATCAGCAACACGACTGATAGTTATACTTCCATAAACAGTGATGTTTCCACGTGAGTACATTTCCATCCTGTATGTATTATTCCATCTGGTAGTCTACCCTGAGGCTTCATTTTTGTCCTATAAAGTTTCTTGAGAATTTTATTGAAAGAAACAATGAAAATGTTAATTAGTTATATTTTTCATCAAAATCTTCTTTTTTAATACTAAAAGATCCTGCTCCCTTTTCTCTTCCTGCTTTTATACCGTACTTCCAATGAGTTTCATTGCCCCAGAGCTATCATTTTTAGGCTTCTAATATTGTTTTCTGTTCACAGGGCTTAATAACTACTTTTTAATGGATTCCGTTTACCTCAGAGGCAGGCATTTTGGAGAATTTAGCTTATATTAGGGTAGGACTAAAAACTTCGATGTAGCTTTGGAGGCTTCTTCCCTCAGAAAATTAAAATGGTTTAATCTTTTCCCTAAAAGAGAATCAAATGATTCATTTTTAAATGATCCCCATGGGATTTGAAAGGGATCACAAAAGAAGACTCTCCTGCATGCATTTAAATGCTTAGGCAGCATATTTATACTTGTAGTTTTTGAGCTCTTTTAATTATTTTTTACCTGCTTTTAAAAATTGCCTAGCCAAGCACTAGAAGTGAAAGATCTGTTGTCCCCATAACCATGATGGGGGCGCTCAGCAATAGTACCACAGGCAAGGTACTGTGTCCTTAGCAACCATCCTGGTTCTGCATATGGTCCCCTGAGCACTGCCAAGAGCAATCCTTAAGTACAGAGCCAGGAATAAGTACTTACACAGCTGGATGTGTCCCACCACTGAAGAAAGAAAAAAAAAGAAAGGGAAGGAGGGAATGGAACAAAGGAAGGAAAGAAGGAAGAAAGGGAGTGAGGGAGGGATGAAGGGCGGAGGAAGGAAGGAAGGAGGGAAGGAAGGGAGTGAGGGAGGGATGGAGGGCGGAGGAAGGAAGGAAGGAGGGAAGGAAGGAAGGTAGGAAGGGAGGGAGGGAGGGAGGGAAGAAGAATGGAAGAGAGAGAGAATATGCGTGAAGTCCAAGTTGGACATCCCTTTTAAAGACTTCTTTTTAAACTTTAAAAGGTCTCCCATTTCTTTGTTCTCTTTAGTCATGAAAAGTACATTTCATAACTGATTTAAATAATGCTAAGTTCTACACAGCGAAAAAGAAATTTCCACTTACTAAATTGATCTTTTAAACTCGTTTTTCTCCTTTTCCTTAATACCTGAGAGAGTCAGCTCTTCACCAGGTGGAGATAGAGAAAGAACTCAGAGATGGTTTAAGGTTGGGTAAACACAGATAAGAAAATTGTCCTGGTCATTTACATGTGAATAGCTTGTCTCCTAGAGGACAGTTTAAAGGAGAATAATCCCTAGCTTTTAGAGGAAATAACATTCAGAGAACAGTAGTCAGCAATATACAGAAAATTTCCATGGACCAAACACAGCTCAAGCACTGTGCTAAACTGGGATGCAAAACTGAAAAATGTCTTATTCCCTCCCTGGTGAGTATGTGACTTGGAAGCCAGAAATGATAGAAATGAGCAATCGCTTCAGTTTCTGTCCATTTTCAAAAGAGATCAGGAACTTCCTGTATCATCTCTGTACTGCATTTACCAGTAGGTGTTATGTTTTAGTTATTGTCATGCGCATGTTACCTTTCTAATGCCAGACCTGAACCCCTTTGAGTATTTTTTCAGCCAGGTATAATGCCAGGCTGCATACCTTAAACAAGGATCACATCATAAATACTTAATAAAAGGATAAAATAAATTGCAAGGCACAAATAGCACAAATGCCAAAAGCATGTGTTTTTAAATAGGGTATCATAGTACAGCGGGTAGGACGTTTGCCTTGCATGCAGCCGACCCGGGTTCAATTCCTCCGTCCCTCTCGAAGAGCCCAGCAAGTTACCGAGAGTATCTCGCCCGCACTGCAGAGCCTGGCAAGCTACCCGTGATGTATCCGATATGCCAAAAACAGTAACAACAAGTCTCACAATGGAGACGTTACTGGTGCCCACTCAAGCAAATTAATGAACAACGGGAGGACAGTGCTATCATAGTACAGAGTCTCTCTGGCCAGCCAGCCATTGTTCCCAATCCATTACTGCTCTTAGAACCCAGTCTGCCTCATTTGCCAGGTCCTGATTATTGTCACTTAGAATAGAAAATGTTAATTTTCCATTTAATCCAACACCACATAAACTGCTTGTAAAAGAGAATGGTCTATCTTATGCATTCTGCAAGATATTTCAGATGACTAAGCACAGTGACGCACTTGACAAATGTTTGTTTAAACAAAAGAAATGAAGGAATAAGATTGTAGGGAAGTAGTAAGTTTAATTCTTAATTAAATGACCTAAGGCACTTCAGATAATCCAGATATAGTTAATAAGCATTCAAATATTAGATCCAAAGTTGCAGGTAACCCATGTCTTCGGAACCTCTAACTAATAAGCTAACATGGGGCTCTGTGTTGGTGTGTCTGAGGGTTATCAGTAATGCCACGCTGAGCATGCTTTAGGGTGAGTTCTCATGGTTCACATCCAAGGACTGAGATTAATTTCATGTTTGAACACTTTATTCATGTATTTACTCATGTAAATACATCACAAGCGATATAAAGAACAGCTTCACAAAAGAAACAATATTTCAAACTGACATTTGCTTTTTGTTCTGCTTTTTTTTTTCTTTTTTAGCTGCTTACAAATATAAGACTTTCTTTTTACTGTGCTATTAATGTTCTTCTACTCAGGCTTCCCTCCCCACTGTTCCCCTCTCCATCTTGGGAATATCAGTTCTATTATCAGAGTTCACAGGTTTGTTCTCAGTCCCTGTTATTCATTTCTTCTCTTTGTTCTTTTGTGTATCACATGTGCATGAGATCATCCACCATTTGTCCTTTTTCTCTGAGTTATTTTGCTTAAAATGGCACCCTCAGTTTCTATCCAAATTGTGGCAAAGATAGGATTTCATTTATTATAGCTTAAAAGTGTTCATATATGCATACAAATATGCATATATGATATATGCATATACATCAGTTTCTTTATTTGCTCATTTGTTTGGGCATTTGGTTTATCGATATTGACAATTTAAATAGTGCTGCAATGATCATAGACAGGTCTCCTAGATCTTGAATTAATATTTTTATATGCTTGGGCTAGATACCAAGAAAGAAATTGCTAAGATATATGGTTAATTTTATTTTTAATTTTTTAAAGAAATCTTACTATTTTCCATAGAGGCTTAGCCAATGAATGAGTGTTCCTTTTTAAACTGTATCCCCACCTTCACAGTGACTTCTGGGATTAGTGACATAGTCCTTGCTGGTATGAAGTGATATCTCATTGTCATCAAACTGAATTATATGAAATGCATGGTCACTATACATATGGTGATTACCTATGAATATTTATTCTGTAACACTGGGTTGAGGAAAGATGCAGAATGACCAAGCTCTAATTCACTGTCACTGTCACTGTCCTCCCATTGTTCATCGATTTGCTCAAGCGGGCCCAGTAACATCTCCATTGTGACAATTATTATTGTGTTTGGCATATCAAATATGTCACGGGTAGCTTACCAGGCTTTGCCATGCGGGCGAGATACTCTTGGTAGCTCGCCGGTCTCTCTGAGAGGGGTGGAGGAATCGTACTCGGGTAAGCCATGTTGGCTGCGTACAAGGAAAATGCCCTACAAGCTGTGCTATAGCTCCAGCCCAAGCTCTAATTAAATATGATTAATTTATAGGCAATATTTTCACCAATATCATAAGCTGGTGACATCTTTGTTCTAAATATTAAAAAACTGGTCATTAACAAATAATTTGTCTCTGTAAAATGAAGAAAGGTAAAGGTAAAGGCCCTCCCGTTGATCGTCGATTTGCTCGAGCGGGCCCAGTAACGTCTCCATTGGAGACTTTGTTGTTACTGTGTCTGGCATATCGAATACTCTCGGTAGCTTGCCGGGCTCTCCGAGAGGGGCGGAGGAATCGAACTCGGGTCGGCCATGTTGGCCGCTTGTAAGGCGAACGCCCTACCCGCTGTGCTATCGCTCCGGCCAAAATGAAGAAACAAACATAAAATTAGTGGGAAGTTACTAAACTTTGTATTTAATTATTACCAAACTATTTCCTATAAATAGATAAATATTGGGATTTTGCATTTCTCTGTATCTTTTTATCATAGCTAATCAGGTTTTTATTTCTGAATATGAGAAGCCTTTGCCAGTGGTATTAAAAGAAAGAAATAGTTTAGAGAATTGAGTACTGTTTTTATATGCAATTTAGGATTTTTTTTAATACTATATACAAAATAGCCTTTGCTGAATGTCCATATAAATGGGTTTTATTTATCACATAATAACATAATTAGGCTAACTAAGCAACTACTACTAATTTAGAGATTATTAAATGAAACTCCCAAAAAGGCGCAGTTAAATAGTGTAATAGAAAAGATATTCTTTGAAAGTACATGATAAATTCTACATAATGTAATGAATATAAATTAGCTTTAATTATAGTTTATTGTCTTATTGTCAAAAATATAGTCTCAAACTCAGTTAGAACATAAGCTATCATAACTAAAAGCAATTCACTTCATCAGTACAATAGTAGCACTCCGTCATTTTCTTTTTTCAAGTTCAGTGACATAAACATAAATTAACAAGATTTCTGTTCATTTTCTCTAAGTGAAGTTTGTTTTCATTACATCAATTATTTCCTTCAAAATGTGTGGAGAAATAAAAGATAATATTAACAAACATGGGGGTAGTACATCTGTTACTGCACATAATAAATTATACTACCAAGACATTAAAAAATCAGCACTATTTCAGATATATTTTCAGTAATGGTCACTTTTCCAAATTGACAGAATTCAGAGTAGATTAAAATCTGGGACTGTGAATTAATATAGACTGTAAAATGAATGAAGATTCCTATTGTGCTCTGTCCTATCAATGAGATGCCAGTGAATACAAAACTCTAAGGAACCAGTCAAAACTAGCCCAATTTTCCAGTGATAATTTATAAGATCTGGTACAACTAGCTATGAATTTTCATATTATTAAAAGACAGCACTTTGCTTTGGGGGGACCTTACCCCTGTTGCTAGGAGCTTGAAAGCCACCCCTGTTACAGCTGGTCAGTAGCGCTGACCTGCTGATTCTGCATTAAAGCACTGCAGTCCTGGGAGGCTGTGTGATCTGGGAATTAAACTCAGCACCTCCAAAATGCAGTGCATGCTCTCTAGTTTTTTAAGCTTTCTTCCTGGCCCTAACAATCTTTTTCTTTCTTAAGTAATAGTACACAGCAAAAGTGAAGAGTTCAGAAATGAAGCAATGATTTAGAGTTGTCTGAATGGGAAACATGAGAGCAGCACATATCAGTTGATATTTTTTAACTATGATCAGGGTGATAATTCAAAGTGCCAGCATACGAATCTGAGTTCTGTCCCAGAGTCACCTGGACAACAGTGATTGCAGGCCTGGTGACTCCCTGCTATCACTGGCTTAGCACACTGCATCTCTGGGTCTGAACACCAAGACTTTAGGCCTGAACCACCCAGCCAAGCATCACCTGGACTGGCATCATGAGCACTGTAGAGGGAGGCAAAGGAAGAAAGGGAGGGCTTTAGCTGCATGTAAGTCATTGTTTAGTTTAAAAATACTTTAAGAAATAGTGATGTATCATTCCTTAACAAGAATTTTATTAAGTGCTTGTTAACCATGGCAGTCCCATGATTGATGCAAAAGCTTAATAACATTTGTTCCACTTTTCTTCTCTGCCTTTGCCTGGTGAGTTGGTGATATTTTAATTATGGTTTTAAGGTGACCATAGAATCTGTATTATCTCTTCATAGAACAGCTTCTAAAATAAGTAAAGGAGGATAGACTTTTCCATGTGTCAGAAACTTCCATCAGACTGCAAAACTATCCTCTGGGTCAAAATTTACTCTGTGTAAGTTTAAATCAATTATAGCAAAGACAAACTGAATTTCTAAGTGATTTTAGCAATATATTGGCTTATCTCATGAAGACTGGTTGGATACCACTTTTGTCATGGAGTTTGGGGAAGGAGAGCTGAGGGGAGCTAGCCCAAACCTGATAAGACATCAAGAAAAAAGAAAGGTATAGTATATGACTTAAAAAAAGAAAGAAAGAAAAACAGCAAAGCACCAATATTTGCTGCAAAACTAAGTATTAGCTTTCACTTGAAAAATATGATTAAATTATAACTTCTTAGCAATTCTGAGAGAAGAGTAACTAAGTGAGTAAATGACTCTTTTCTTGCACTCTGAGCCAAATTTTATATCAAACTTCAAGTGAATGCCTGTCACTCAGTGTGTATTTGATGAATAAATAAAGAAGCTTCACAGTTGTTTATTTGCTTTCTTTGATGAGGACATTGCAAGTAGAGATGGAGGAGGAACTTTAGTCTACTGCTGACATACTATTTCACATGTCTTAAATCAGCTCAGAGACACACTAATAATGAGTATCCCAGAGATTGTAGAGTACAGCAGAGTATGGAACCCAGTAGATTTTTATCTAATGCTAGAAAAAAATATCAAGAGAACTACTTGAAGATAACTAGTATTGTTTCCTCATTCAGTTAAAGACAAACACCCAAAATGGATATAAAAGTTTTCCTAGATACTAACAAAATGTATAATCGTTTAAAGAATTAAAAAATATTTTCACTAGTATTTCTATATATGTACTATTTGGTTATTGTATAGCATAGTTAAGAACAGTCTATGCTCAGAGAGAAAAGGTGCCATGGGAGTGTGCAAATCTGAGGATACCAGTATAAACAATGACCAGATAAAATCAGCAGAGCCAAGACACAAACAAGTGGTACAGAAACTAAGTAAAATCCAAGATGAGATTCCCCTATAAATTCTGAGTAAGCAGTACATTGAATCCCTTTGATTTTTCCCTTAGTCAAAGGGAAAATAGAAGTAGAAACAGTGTTTCAGGGAGTCAGCAGACTGGCATTGTTAGAACGAGGATGTAGATGGGGTAATGGTGGCATTGGTGGAATAAATACAGATGATTTCACTCTGGCCTGTATAAAACAACCTTGTTCCTTTTCTTTCTCTTTTTAATGTTTCCCGGTTGTCTTATTTGAGCCATTGTGATAATAGAGACCATCTCCAAATAGAACCTTTATTTGTAAAATAGCTATAACAAGAAAATGGAGTGCTTCATCATCACCTAAAAGCAAAAGGGATACTGCTGATTTACTAGAAAGCCTCTGTTGAAACAAGGTCTAATTTTGTACAAAACACTGAACTCTTTGTGTGCATGCTAGCCTGAAGTAGCCTTACACCTAAGGCCTTAAAATACAGAAAGTTCATCTTTGCTAAAATATGTTTGATGGAGTTCAAGTCACCATGCTGCATTTCAGTGCCTTAAGCCTTATAGCTTAAACCACTATTTGTAAGTAGAAGTTATTTTCAAGGAGACAAAGATTAATTTAAAACAAGTCCATGAAGCACTCCTGGAATATTACCACAGGGTACACAAATTTCCCTTTCAGAAACTATAACTGTAGCAGATTGGTTTCTTGATGCGTTTCATCCTACTTTCATTAGTGTTCCGTTTAAGAAATCAGAGCTTGCAAAACAGACGGACTCATAGCCATACACAAAGCTAATACTTTGGGTATCTCTTATGTGTCTCTGTTTATTATTTTGGATAACACTGGATAAACTCTGGTAAGCCTTAAGGCTAAGCAATTTACTGCAGTTCCAGAGGTAGCAACAGAAGTGAGAGCAGATAAAGATAAAGTCTATATTTCTAAGACTTGTATCTCCAAAACTAGAAGAAAAATGAGACTCCCTCCGTCTGCTCTCTACTGAACAGTATCTATAATAAGCTCTCTGCTAACTTCTGTACATCACCAATCTCTTCTTGAGATTGTAATATCACCCTTACAAAATTGCCCTTTAAAAATTAGGCAGTACCCTAACTATTAACATCATGTAAGCGCTGTGGATTCTTCTGAGTTGTTATACCTGTCATGATTCAATGCAGAAACTGATATTGTAGTCTGCAAATTCTTCTCATATCCGTCCTTCTTGTCAGATCACACGTAGACAGACAATCTGAAATGTGCGTGGAGCATTGTGTTGCTAGGAAGTTGATGCGATGCTATCAGATTCTACAGTGTCAGTTGACACAGCATGCAACTCTGAAATAAATGCCCAATCACGCAACGAAAGACAGAAATATCCCCATTCAAGGGTAGCCAGCTCCTGTTCTTTGAGCAATTTGTCATTGTAAAATTGGTTTGATTCAGGCAATCTAGTGTGACTACATATCCACTATGACAAAAGCAGCCCATTTCACTCACAGCCTCAATTGAATCCTATGAAATTTGTTTAATTTTCTACTAAGGGAGAAAATGTCATTTTCTTTGAGAACATAATTTCTGAGGAACATTCTGACCATGGCAATTTTTGTTTTTGTTTTGTCGGGGATCACACTCAGCAATGCTCAAGGCTCAGTTCTAGCTTTGTGGATAGGGATCACTCATAGTGGTGCCCAGGTACCATATGTGGTGCAAAATCCTGGTAGACCAAGTGCAAGGCAAGCACGCTAGCTGCTGCTCAAGCCCGGCCGGAACAATATTTAAAGAATTCTCTCCCACAGAGAAAACATTAAGAAGTGAAACTATTATAATAGGGAAACAACCTCTTTGTTCCTGCTCCTTTGGATCATCCAGAGTTGACCAATTAGAATCTATTCATGAATTTTTCTCAGTCCTTTCTAGAGAAAATAATAAAATTCCTAGGTTCCAGAGATCAGATTGAAGAAATTGAATTAAACATTTGCCTCTTCCCCTTAGTGTAGGTCTTACACTAAGCAGTTTGAAAAATCTGACAAAGGTTAAGATATTAGTCCTTGAGAGACTGTGTCTAAAAAATCTTTGCACCAAACACCTTTACTCCACTGTAACCCCACATTCAAATACCTGGATTCCAAATCAAGATTAAATGTAGAGCATAATGAAAAATATTCTGATCAAGGGGTTTATATAAGATTAATACCCATTAATATAAAATTGTAGAATCAGAGAAAATGGGACTTAAACTTTACCTTTTAAAACACTGGCCTCAGGCTGGAGTGATAGCACAGCAGGTAGGGTGTTTGCCTTGTATGCAGCTGACCGGGGTTTGAGTGCCAGCATCCCAGATGGTCCCCTAAGCACCGCCAGGAATAATTCCTGAGTGCAGAACCAGGAGTAACCCCTGAGCATCTCTGGGTGTGACCCAAAAAGCAAAATAAAAAGAATACTTGGCCTATTTGAAACAACTCACTTCTTTCAAAAATATCTTCTCTTAATGAAGTTCAGCTAGGACGTTTGCCTTGCATGTGGCCGACAGGGTCAACCCAACCAACTCTGACAACCTGAGTTCGATTCCTCCGCCCATCTGCCCATCTCGGAGAGCCCGGCAAGCTACCGAGAGTATCTCACCCTCACGGCAAAAGCCTGGGAAGCTACCCGTGACGTATTCGATATGCAAAATACAGTAACAAGTCTCACAATGTTACTGGGCCTGCTCAGCAAATCGATTATTTGTCATAACTACAATACTCTGTTTTATACTAAAGAGAATATACATCAGTGTTGCAAGTATATAAAGTATGAAGAACATTAGGCACCTAATCTGGACCCTGAGAATGAAGTCCTCATGGCCCCTGGAGAAGATGTTACTGCATCTCAGATTCAGTCAAGTATCTGGTGATGTGGCTTTCTTAAAAAATAGATCAGGCAGCCAGAGAGATTCACTGAGAGTATAGTGCTTGTCTTGCATGCCAAACTGGATCTGGGTTTGATACCCAGAACCAAATATGATCCCCTGATCACTCCAGTAGTGATCCCTGAGTGCAGAGCCAGGAGTGAGCCCTGAGCACGGCTGGCTATGTCCCCTTCTCACCACCCTCCCCCCACAGGCCAGAAAAACTAAAACTCTACTCTGTAACAAAAATATTTATTCCTGAGTTTATTTCTAATGTGAAGTAATGCAAATGACTTCCCTTTCCATTTATGGGAAAGTTATATTATGAGGCCACAAACTTCTTTTATAAAAACCCCAGATCTAAAATAGTGTGTCCAAATTGTTATTGGCAGAGCATACAGTTCCTGTTAATAGAATACTATCTGTTGCTGCTGTTAAAGGCAATCATAAAATATACAAAGGAATATATAAGTGAGTTCTAATAAAGCTTTATCAGGCATCACAATTTGAATTTCTTACCACTTTCATATATCACAATATATTTTATTTTATTCAGCCGTTACAAAATTTAATAACCATTTTCAGCTTGCATGGCATTTAAGAAGATGAGGCCAAGTGAATTCACTATGCTGTATCATGTGTCTTACCTTGCTCTGTAAGTGAGGGTTATCCCAGGCCCTGGACAGCAGCAGTTAGCTTCTCTATGAGCTTCTGAAAACAATGTGTGTCATTCTCATTTTTTTTTCATCTTCATTCCTTAACATAATCCTAAAAGATAAAAAGTTAAAGAATAAGATTCAAACCTGGTTATGATTTTAAATATAGAGATATCTCCATGCACCATTCTGAAAATGTCTTTGTATTTTACTGTATCACTGTATCACTGTCATCCTGTTGTTCATCTATTGCCTTGAGCAGGCCCCAGTAATGTCTCCTTCCTCCTAGCCCTGAGATTTTAGAAAGCACCACATTCGAGGCTCTTTCAGGGTCAGGAGAATGAGACCCTTCATTGTTACTGTTTTTTTGCATATTAAAAATGGCACGGGGTGTTTGCCAAACTCTGCCGCGTGGGCAGAATACTTTTGGTAGCCTTCCAGGTTCTCCAGAGTAAGAACTAGATAATAAGATGTCGCGCAGCCGCATTTGCTTCCAGGAGCAGGGTTTTATAGTCTCTGGGTCTTGGTCGTTAATGGGATTACATGGAGCCGGGGCAGTTGATGGGTGTAACACCTACATACTGGAAGATGGGGAGATCTGGGTGGAGGAGGCCCCAGTCCCAATCCAATCAGGCTTGGAGATCTACACCCCAGGTCCTGCACACCTGGATTCCTCTGCTTACTTCATGCGTGAGGCTCGTCCGAACGTGTGGAGAGTGATCTTAAGCATGGCTGTGGCTGAACTGGAGGTCTTTGTATTTATTGGTTGTTAATTTTCTCAAAAATTAAGACGAGAAAAACTTTTGTAAGACTGAACATGAAGAAGAAAAATTTTACCTCTTTTATGCCAAATACTAGATCCTGAATAGGAAAAAAAATCAAAAGGTTCTTTGTAGATTGGATAACTCAGTGACGTATTCAAAAACAGAATCTGTGTAGTCAATCCTATCTCCCAACTGGTGCTTCCTCTGCTCTGCTGTCTTTCCAGATGCTTTAGGGAAAAGTTATCATGGTTATAATGCACTTGTATCACTATAGTATAGAGTTTTATCTTGGAAAAAAATGGAATATGATCTGAAAAATGCACAGCAGTTGATCTTAACTCAGATATCTTCTTGCGATATGACTTTGTATTTTCTCTTTCAGAAGAGAGTACAAAATAAAACACTTAAAAGTTCAATCAGAATGTCAAGAAACAATGTTATTTTCTTTTTAGTCACAATTTTTTTTGTCAGCCACCAGTGTTATATCACAATGAATAATGCCACGATAAATTTACTTTTTAAATAATTATGCTTTATATACATATATACATTAAAATATTCTTTTGATTTACTTTGAAATCTCTCCAGCTCAATAATCTGGTTCCATGGTTTGCCTTTTTGTATTTTTATCCATTGTTTTGCTTGTTTTGAAGAGTGTGAGTCTAAAGTCGCAATCAATAAAATTTGGGCCAAAGATTTACTTGAAATATTTATTATAAACCCCACATCATAAAATTTATGAGACCTGTTGCCCTTCATTTTATTTTTAGATCAATATTCTCATTTAGCAATTTTGATTTATATGAGAAGTTGGTCATTAATCATCACTATCCTTTCTAAAAGTATCTGGATGAATGTACTTGAAGTTTGCAATAGTATACTGCTTTGTAGCCTGGGGTTTGTGTAGATTTAGTATTTTTGCAGCCAGGTGCTATCTACCTAAAAGGCAAATACATCAAATAAAAATGGGAGACTAAACACTTTTTTTTATCTTGTGACTCTTCTATGCTAAGTAATTCTCCAAAGCATAATTTGGGTGAGCAGCAGGACTCTTGGTCCTCTCTGGCAGTGCTTGCAGAGAGGCAGATCTGGGAACCTATTTGCTCTCATGCATCTCTTAAGCCCATTACCATCTGCATGATTATTCTTATCAAATCAGCTATGATGTTGGGTACTTCTTGATCTTGTCCTTGGCATCTGGTAAATCCCAGCACAAATCTTTCCATGTGATTCTGGAGTTAGAAAATGTTTCTTTTTGTTTGGTTGATTTGGTTTTGGTGGGACCATACCTGACAATGGCCAGGGCTTACTCCTGGCAGGACTCATGGGACCATTTGGGGTGCTAAAGACCAAGCCAGGTCAGCCAGTTTGCACAGCAAATGTGCTTCCTGCTGTACTATTTGTTGTTCTGGCCCCTGAAATGTTTCTTTTCAAAGATAATTTTTTTTGTTCAAGAAAATTAAAATGTTATTTCTTTTCTTTGACAAGCATTCGGTAAACCACTGTGTGCCATGGTACTTGTCTATGAAGAACAAATATGCTATGCAAACATAAGTGTGCAGAAAAGTGCCTGTTTTTTAAAAAATGACCTGCAAATTTGGTTTATTTTTGAAATCTTAAATATGTATACAAACAAAGATTATTCTGTTACATTTTCATGCAATATTCTTATGCAAGAAAGCTACTCACAAATAACTCAGAATAGTTCTGGCTCTCAGCATTTAGTTGTATGCCAGTGTCTCTGAATAGCAGACACTGAGAAAGAGGAAGGAATGTGTGCTTACAGAAGCACAAAGGCACCAGAACCTTGCGATCCACAACTATCCTGTTTCTTCAGAAGACTTATCTTTGTTCACCCACTCACAGATGTGCATCAAGACACTGAAATAGTACACAAGAAGAATAAAATGGGAAAGGGAAGTTCGATAAAAACACATCAACCAGAATTAGGATGTGTTTTAATGTTACAAATAATAAATTTTATTTCAGATGATCACATCTACACATTTGACTAATACTTATTGACTACCTGCATATACTACAAACACCATGACAAGTTGTAATACTGCAATGAACAGAAACCAAAGACTTGATTTTTATGGATTTTGAACTTCTAGTGGTGGAAGGAAGGACAGAATCAAAATGTATAGTTGAAACCCACAATATGTTATTGGATGATTCCATATAATAATAAGAAGAAAACAAAAATTCCTATAAAAATATTGAGAAGAAGCACTGATGTTGAAATTATAGGGGGCTGGGTCAGGAAAATTCACAGAGACAGTGGCATTTTAATAAAGATCTAAAAGGAGTAAATATATGGACCTTGAATATTCAGGGTCAGAGAATTCCAAACAAGTGCAAAACACCTAAACATCTAAAATACCTAAATAGGGAGGTGTTGGAGTCCCTGTGAAACATCAAGACCAGTGAGTGGCGCTAGCTTGGATGGGGAATTAACTGAAGATCAGAGAGAATATGTCTTTAGCCCAATTCAGTGACTTTGACTCTATCCTTTATGAGATTGAAAACCTTTGCAAAAATTTTAAGCAAAGAAGAAACAGCTCTAGGACTTTTCTAATACCTTCTTTAACAAGATCTCTCTGCCTACCTCACTTAACTGGACTGTGAGGAGCAGGAGAAGCAGGAGAGAAGATGATGTGTGACACCAGGGTAATAGGAGAGGAAATATAGTGAAGAATTTGTGCAATAGGTATATTCAAGCTAATGGGCTCACATGTATTTCTGGCAGTTTAGACTGTTAGAGTAAGAGAAGTCTAAGATGACTCTGAGGGTTTTTTTCAACTTGAGAAATGGTGGTATCTTTAAACTGGGGAGACATAAGCAGAACTGGATGGTGATTAGAGGTGAAGTTGAACATGTTAATACTGAGATGCTTACAAGACATTAACTAGAGATGACTCATTAGCAGTTGAATATGTGAGTCTGGAATCCAAAGAAAAGATCTAGCTTGAAAATACATATTTGGGCATAGTTTCAGGTTGGGCCAGAGCGATAGCATAGTGAGTAGGGCAGTTGCCTTGTACACTGCCAACCAGGGTTCGATTACTCCGTCCCTCTCAGAGAGTCCGGCAAGCTACAGAGAGTATTCCACCCCCACGGCAGAGCCTGGCAAGCTACCCATGAGGTATTAGATATGCCAAAAACAGTAACAACAAGTCTCACAATGGAGACACTACTGGTGCCCGCTCAAGCAAATGATGAACAAGGGGAGGACAGTGCTACAGTGCTACAGTTTCAGGTTAAATGTTAGAAAGCAAGTAGCTAAGAGAGAAAGAGGAGATTGCCAGGAGGCTGTTCTATGAAAATAAACAGTGCTGTGTGAGCGAGGGCAGGACTCCAAGGAAAAGAGTTTGGTGTGACAATCTGGGGACAAAGAAGCGAAAAGCAAGTAAATAGGAAGAGAGCCAGATGAGTGTGGGGTCCTAAAAGCAAACAAAGAAAGCAAGCAAAGAAAATGTTTGAAAGTATTTATGATTGATCAAAGACTGCGAGTGGCCAGATAAACGCTGTGACTCAATCTTTGGATTTTGCAGGTTAGAGAACTTTGAAGGATGAGGCAGAAACGGGAGAGTTGTCTAATAGCACCACAATCAAGAGAGCAGAGAGAAAAAAATCAAGATGAATTAGTGAACTAAACAGGGGAATACTTGCAAGGAATGTTGCTGTACAGAAAGTGAGGGAGGAGGAGAATGAGGAGGTAATCTGAGAAATGAGAGTCAAGAAAAGATTTGTTGGTAGGTTTGGTGATCAATAACAGGAGGATAAATAATGTGTGTGCATGTATGTGTATATTGTATTGCATAATGTAAACTTCTAGTACAACAAAGACCTCCACTGTTGAATAATCTAAAGCAAAGATTATTGACGATGGTGCTTCCTGAATCATAGTCAAGTAACTCTCAGCTTCTCTTTGACAGATTTTTGGTAACTGCCTTTTGTTTGTTTGTTTCAGTTTTGTCCATAAAATAATAGCTTGCCATAATGGAAACACTGTTACATTAAATTATGTTGTTGTGACATAAACACACTGACAGGATTCAAATCCCCCAGTCTTGGAAGAAAGGATGAGTAAGAAAAAAGATTTCTAGCACACAGTTTTGATTTAATTCTAGATACCAACAACCCCCTCCACCCCATACACACACCCCCTACAAAGAACCTTTCCCTTCTAGGATTAACAAGATAATTATTACCCAATAAGTGAGTGTCTTGCTGTTTGAGACTGCTGACTTCTGTCACTTCGTGGCAAGAGTACTAATGTAGATAGGGACTTTGAGTTCTCTATTCTGTCCAAGCCACAGGGCCTGGGAGAGATTTCAGCCCCTACAGGGTATTCCATACTGTGAAGCTGCCTCAGCTCAATTCATTATGATGCAACTCCTACGAGGGAAGTAACTTGGCTCTCTCTGGAGTGGAGATAATGTGACTGAACTGTGTTTCGGGGCTACCCACTGTTTTGAACTCCAAAGTACATTTTCCCCCCAAAGGAACAAAGATATTACCATTCATTAGTCAAAGGAAGACTAAACCTATGAAAAGTCCATTGAAAGGACCACTTATTAAAAAAAAGAGCAAGAAAACAAATGCAAACGCAAAATAGAAATATGTTAGGTTGTAATCTTTTATTCAGCTTCCTGATTCTATAATTTCATAATATAATTGTGCCACCATTCATATATCTCTAAGATCAGTTCTCCACTACAGAAATATTTATATCTTCTGTAACTTGAGGGGGAGCAGTCTGCTATAGTATATGTTTTATGCTTATTAAAAGAGAACGCAAAGGAAAAAAACATAGTATTACTTGTAATAATCTTATTATTCACTCACATAGCATCATCTACTTCTGCTTTATGCTTAGCAGTTATAATTTTGTTTATTTTCACTTTGATTAATATTTGTCTCTTTTGCTTGATGGTAAGATGATGAGGGCAATGATTGTTTTGTTCCCTCTGGAAACCAATTTATCCTTGGTGCTAAATACTGTACTGGAAGTAATTTAGAAACATTTTTCAATGGATAATGAATAAAGATAAGAGGAGAGGAAGGAGGAAAAGAAGGGCAAAATGAAGTAGAGGTAAAGTAGCAGAAAAGACAACGGAGTAAAATAGTTTCCAATGCATGCTTATTGCATGTCCAGATCTACATGAACAATTTGATATATACCACCTCAACAGAAAGATTCACTTCTTAGAAAGTAAATCTTATTTTTATTTTAAAAGAAAAAACAACTCAGACTCATGAGGGTTAAGGAAACCCACTGGGCAAGGAGTAACTCAAACACCTTCCTGCATTCATCTCCTCTATAATCATTCCTTTCCTTCCTATTACACTGGAACAACAGACAAAGGAGTAAAATAGAGAGAAAGCAGGAAGGAGATGAAAAGTATTTAACACTAGTAAACAGACAAAAAAATGAAATTGTATCTTTATTGTCTAGGAATTAAGTCTTAGAATCAACTATGGCATATCATGCCAGCTAATGTCTCCTTTCTCAGGTCCATGAGCACCAATAGCTCCAGCTTGATGCAGTTATTGTGTCATTTTCAAAATTGTTGAAAACTTTAAAAATTGTCTCTATACTTTAGTGTCTCTAGCCCATAATAACTTGATATTTTTGGGAACAGCCTTTTATGTGAAACCCTATTCCTAGGAATGGGTCTCAAAGATAGTCTGCAAACCACTGTCAAAAGAACATATAGTGTCTTCATATAATTAACTTAGATATATTCTATAAGTAAATAATTATGACTCCAACATCTTTCTTTCTATTTGAAAAGGTCACATACAGACCCAAGTTAGAAAGCAACTTTTTCTTCCTATGTGAGCCATGTCATAAGTGAGAAATACTAATTTATCTGCCCACTTTCCAGTGGAATTAAACTTTTCCCACAATAAAGTCACACTGCTTTTATTAATGAGAAAAAGAGAAAAATCTAAAATTTTTAAAGATCAACATGATTATACTGCCCACCTCAGTGCCTAAGTGTCCTGTGATGGTTCTCCTGTGCTTGGTTAATCAATCTCTGAAGTTAATCTTCAGGTTGGGTTTACTCAGAAGACGTGTAACATCAGTAATGAATCTGGTGTTGGAATTATGTGCATGACAAACCATTATTAAGAGCATTGTAAACCACAGAAACACAACAAAAAATAAATATAAAAGAATTCATGAGGGGCTGGAGCAATAGCATAGCGGGTAGCACCTTTGCCTTGCACACGGCCTACCTGGGTTTGATTCCCAGCATCCCATATTGTCCCCCAAACACTGCGAGGAGTAATTCCTGAGTGCAGAGCCAGGAACAACCCCTGTGCATCGCCAGGTATGACCCAGAAAGCAAAAAAATAAAAGTCATGAGATTCATTATTTCAATAAGAAAGCATCTGTAAAATATGTTTTTAACCTCACACCTGATCTACCACAGCTCTTTCAGCCACCCATCAGTAAAGTTTCCTGTGTTCTATTATGTTTCTCTACTTACGTTCATTATTTCCCTCGAGGCTGGGGTACCATGTTCTTTCCGTGTTATAGCTCTCAAAACCGATGTTACTTTCCAAGTCTAGTGTAAAACTCATCTCTTTAACTCAATTTCTAACTCTTTTGATATCCTCACATTTTAACTCTAATTATAAACTGGGTTGGTGACTGGATCCTTGTTTCCCAGTAAACAAGCACATTTTTTAGCAATTTAAATTTTATTTCGTCACTTATACCATGTTACTAAGCACATGTCAAGCAAAATTTTGTTGTATGACAATCTAACAATCAAACAGGAAATAAATCACTAGTTCAAACCACCTGTATCCCAGAGGTTTTCTTCCATATTGGTTCACTTTTATTTTAAGAAACACTAAAATCTACATGCAGAAGAAATGTTTCACCTTTACTATAGTATTGGTAATTTGTATGTAACAGGAAGATTTGGCAGTAGCATGCAAAGTTTAATATTTTCCATTTTCTCTGTTTTGAGACAATGAGATTTCCCACCATATACCAGACACACTTTATGAGAGAGTGTCAGTGAACTGTGATATAGACTGTCCATCTACCACTCTATCTGCTGCTTTTTATTATGGAGAGGAATTTAGCAAGATTTGAATTAGTAAGTTTCTAGTGATTCTCAAATGAATATTTTTAAGTGAGACTACAGTGAATAATAGGCAAAAATAGAAAGGGTATATGCAATATATTCATTAATGATGATGGTGGTGGTGAAAGCTGCAGTAGAAATGGAAGTTTCACTTTCTCCTTCTTGTCTGAAAAATCTGCCACATTTCATATCCAGCCCTTGATTCATTGATTTTTAGTTAAGTTTAAGATGATATATGACTAATCAGAATATACATAAATTATCTCAAATTAGAAGTACTCTGAGTAGTTTATGGGTCGAAGTTGATTGACCACATTGCCATGAGTTTATTTCAAAAAGAGGTGTAAGTAAAATGACAAAATAAATCAGAGTCACCTAATCCTCATACAGGGGTCACAACCGACTTGAGCTCCAGATCACATCAATCATTTAATTTAACAGTCTCACTGAGAACCACTTCTTGGTAGCATCAAATAAGGCAACCAGCCAGAAATGTCATTATCCCAAACAACATTTCTGTTGCATAGAGCTACCTGACATGAACTGTAATTTACTTTTTAAAAAAACAGTTTTTATTTATCCTGGATAACTGAGCATGATGGTATTATTTTCCTCCGGATTATAGGTATTTTTGGTTGGTGCTGAACAGGTTAAAGGAAGTCCCTTCATTGTAGACATTTTCAACAACAAAAAAATTGCCAAACTGAAGGTTAGACTAGCATTTTGTTAAGTGTGCCAGAGTCAAGCTTTTTTTTTTTTTTTGGTACTGGGGGTCACAGCTGGCTGTACTTAGGGCTTCTCCTGGCTCTGTGCTTAGGGATGACTCATGGAACTGCTCGGAGGACCAGGATGGTGCTGGGGATCAAACCTTGGTCGATCGTGTGTAAGGCACCTTACCCATTGTGCTATCAGTCCAGTCCCCAAGTCAAGTTTAATTCAACCATTCCCATTGCTAGATAAAAGTAGTCAGCAGAGACCCTCTTCTAATACATATTACTCAATGAAGTATGTTAAAAACCCATTTGATAATTACTATTAAAGTTAACTGTGAGTTGGGGAGATAACTCAAGGAGCTGGAGCACAGTTTGACAGGCATAGGACTGCATGACCTCCACACCTTCTCCAGGGATAGCCTCGTGATCCCCAGCACTGCTCAGTAGTCCACCTCAATATTTCAGAAATTAAGTTACAGAATGATAGAAATTGAAAAGTTACATAATGATAGAGATTGAATTTAAAACCCAAATAAGTCTTGTTTGGTCAATACATAAAAGGATTATAGATTATCAAGACAATGTAATTTCCCAAATATATGCAAATCCCAGAGTTATAGTCATATGTGAATTATGACATCTTTTTTTTTTAATTTTAAGAATATTCTCTTTTATACAGCTTTTGAACTGCTGAATCAGTGAAAGTGTTATCATTTTTCACCTAAAAATATGGTGTGTTAAAGGGATCAATCTTCCCTAAGCACTGATGAATGAGTGAGTTTGCATTCTAATTACAGATATGGCTTATGTATTTTCTCCTTTCAAATGAGATTACTATGAGGTAAAGTAATCAGGAGATAACTTCTTATACTGCAGCCAATAATTTTTGCATTACTTATCCAAGCATCTTTCTGGTGTTGATTTTTAGAATGTCAACCTCAAAAAAAAAGTTAATATTTTTTCTGCCAAGATGGGTAAAATAATTCCCTTTTAGATTTATCTGGGTGAAGAGGAATTTTTTTATTATAATTATTTGTTTTAGAAGCTAAAATAAACCTTGGGGATATTTAAAAAGAACACCAAGATACCTTATAATAAAGAGTCTCTAGTCTGATATGCTAAACAGGTTTTAGTAGCTCATGCAGAGTATAAATTTTTGCTCTATACCCTAATATGTAAGTCATGCATGCGATGATATACAGATTATCCTTTAGAGAGGTTTCATAAAAATGTGAGAGCATGTAAAATTCAAAAGCATAAGAAATCAGTAGATTACCCCAGTAGACCAAATGAAAGAGAATGAAAAGTAGAAGCTGAGAGGCTAATGACAGGATAATGGTAAGAACAACAATCAACAAAGCTGTGAAATATAGCAACAGTGGATGTAGCCTGCCACTAAACCATAAAACACAGTCAGCAGGGATTGAGATTGAAGAAATACTTTTAACACCATGCATCTACTGCTCTCAAATAAAATTACTAGACATTTTATAAAATAGTAAAGAAAATTTATTTGTTGTTTACCCAATTGTAGTTGTGGATATTTAAATAGCACTTTATTATACCCTAAGAAATTCAAGGAATCATTCCTCTCATTACCCATAATCTTTGTATGTTTGGGGGAGAGAACACCTGGTGGTGCTCAGGACTTCCTCCTGGCTCTGTACTCAGGGATCATTCCTGACAGTATTAGGAAAACCATATACAGTGTCAGGGATCCAATCTGGGTCGGCCATATGGAAGGCAAGTACCTGAATCCTGTTCTGTCTCTCCAGCTCAAGTCTCATATTTCAGTGAGGTACATTTGACTATAAAAATTCATATAATTTGAAAAAAAGAGTAATAGTTTAGGAAATATGGTTAGAATAGTGCTTAAGATTACAGTATTGATGTACAAATATACTTTAACTATATTTGTCACTAGATCAGAAAGACAGGACAATGAATTAGGCACTTGCCTTGCACACAGCAAATCCTCGTTTGATTCCTCGCACCACCACATATGGACCCCTGAGCACTGCCAGGAGTGATTCCTGAGCACAGAGCCAAGGAAAATTATTTTAATTAATTTTAATGAAAAATAAAAGAAACATAGGTTGGGCTGAAAAGCTAATACACTGAGTAAGGGGGTACCTTAACACCAGAGCTACATATGGTCCTCCGAATGCCTCCTGGAGTTAGCCATGAGCACAGATGGTGTGGCCAAGAAAACAGATGAACAAACAAACAGATAATCAAATAAAATACACACACACACACACACACACACACACACACACACACACACACACACTTGGAACCCCTTTGTCTATATAGTCTACAACTAGTGCAGTTTACTTAAAAGTGTACTGACAGAACACAGACTGCTGGGCCTATGTTTGGTCCTACTCCTTATATTCTAGACAATTTATTTTATCACTCTGCGACCAAATTCCCAGTCTTATAAACAACTATGATTATGATATGATGAAAATGATAATAAATTTCTTTTGTAGATTGTTATAATATTATCATAGGAACTAAATGAGATAAAAGATAAAAAAAAAGTAAGAAACAGTGCCAAGCACATATTATGTCCCTAGTAACTGTCAGCTATTCATGATTACCTTGATTTATGAGTTTGTACACAACTATCTCAACTTGAAATAATGAAGTCATTCATGTGTAAAATCATTTTTAAAATACTTAATGAGTAGCTACTGATAGCAGACTACAGATTAACTGACAAGACTTTAGAGTATTTCTGAATATTAGATCCAGTAAGTAAGCTAGGGTCTCAATCACATCACTCTGTACGAGGAAATTGGTATTAAAATCTGACACGTATTTGCTCCTCCACACCAGGAAACAGTTGTGTTCATTGGGTTACAAAGATACATTAAAAAGGAAAAATAAGGAAAGCTATAATTCTTTTACAGTTCCTTCTATACACAGATATTTCTTTTTAGCTAATAAAAAAAGAGTTTTCTAAGATTAAAAGAGATAAAGAAAAATAAGGATGTTACCAGTCAAAGATAAAATAAGAAGTTAATAGCTTGGCATTTGAAGTGAGTGAGGGCAGTCTTAGAATTGCAGGGTTTTGTTATTGTTTTTTGATGAACACAGAAATACAACTTTGAATTTCAGGATGTAGAATGTTTAGAAATAAATCATCAGAAAACAGTGGTATATAAAGTGAGAGAGGAGAAACTCACGAATCCCAAGAGAAATATTTCAGAGATGGTCAAAGAAGTGAATAAGAATATCAGATGGCTACTCAGCTGGGAAAACCAGAACAAGAAGCCTTATAAAAATTGAGAGTTAGAGAGTTACACCTGAGAATCCAAAAATCATGTTGAAAACAGACATGTCAAAACCTTTGGTCCATGTCAAAGGTTGATCAAGAAGGTGAAGTCAGACAAGTCTCATGAAATCAAGGAGATTTTTATGAGTGAGTTTAGACAAACCTTTCACAAAGTTTCTCTCATTCATAAATAATTTAGGACACATTTTTTAAACTACTCTACTCATTAAAAGAAAAGGAAATAAGATAATAAAGTAGATGGACACTGACTGCTGAGAAGAGATGTTTTTAACCATAGAAATATTTTTATCACATGCATTTACTATAAATTATGAGCCATGAAAGAGATGTTGCTCATGTGACTTATTCATATAAGGCTAATTGCATATTAAAAAAGACACTTTTTCCTTTAAAATTGTTCTTAAAAAGCTCTTATGAAATTATCTATGGCCATACTAATGCCTTCTTCCTAGGTTGCGGAGCCTTTTTTGAAGATGTGTAAAATATTACCTCAAATGGAGTAATGGTCTGTTAATTTGACAGACACAATTTATTTGTGGACCTCACATGAGATTGTGATATGATAATGAACTATCAGTTTTTTCCTTCATTTGAAGCCAATATTCCATTTATATGTAACCTTACAATCAGGACATAACTCATGATCAACATTGTATGGGTCCTCTTAACATGCAAACTTTTGATAACTTTAAAAAAAGGGAAAAATATATTTTAGGATTCAGAGAACAATTTTTAAAATGAAGGGGACAATCTTTAATAAACAAAATAAATAAAAATCAGCTTCTTTGTTCTATATATGTCACCCAAATCTATTCTAAGATGGTTTGGGTTAATTTGCTCCATCTATATTTATTTATTGAATGCAAAAAGTACATAGGTTTCTTCAATAGAGTCCTGAAAGGAAGGACAATAGCTAATATATGTAATGTTTAAAAAAAAAACTTCCATATAGTCCATTATAAGGTTAATTTTTCTGTGTAGTTTAAAGATACAAATATATTCCTACCTTTTATCAAGTAAGATTAAAGATGGAATGTAGAAGACTGACTTGGGCTTTCTAAAAGTTTTGAGGGACCCAAGCTTTATGAGCAATTATTGAGATTTTCAATAATTTTCCTTAGAAGAGAAAAGGAACATCTTTATATCCACTACCCATATTGAACCATTCGTACTGAACATATATGTAGGAGCTGGAACTGTAGCAACCGTTGTTTGCCACGAGGACAAGGGTTACATCCCATATCCACTACTTTTTTTCTGTTTAAAACTGGTGAGACTTTAGTCAAATGGATATATAGCTTGAGGCTTCAATGTATGTTAAGATTAAGGTCCCAGTTCTATTACTAAGGAAAACATTTTTTAACTATAGTGATGAAAATGTAGTAATTTCTGCCAGTTGGTTCTATTCACAATGAATATTTCAAGTTTCCAAAGCTCCTTCCTTCTCAGGTGTGCAATAGGATAAAAAGCAAGGTAGGCACTAGATGAGGTTTGGTTAGGTATTAGGACAACAAAATGATGATATTCTAAAATCTTCCTAATTCAGTTATCAGGGAAGTAATATTAATTCATTTTGTGATTGCCCATTGTCTTAGTTCTGTTAACACATTTTAACATATCCTTGAAAAGAGTAGAGCACCTACCTCTAAATGTGACATATGTGATCTAAATTCCTACCCGAGATAGTGATGGGATCGAGGAAGGCTATTAAGAAAATCTTGAGGGGCTGGAGTGATAGTACAACAGGTAGGACATTTGTTTTGCACGTGGCCAACCCTGTTTCGATTCCCAGCATCCCATATGGTCCCCTGAGTACCTCCAGGACGAATTCCTGAGTTGCATGAGCCAGGAGTAACCCCTGTGCAACACCAGGTGTGACCCAAAAAGAAAAAAAATTTTAAGAAACTCTTGAATGACTTGTCAAGAAGAGAGAGCTTATGAAAGTGACTTCAGCTTTCACCACACTTGGGCTGGGTACAGTCATTGCTGCAGTCAGTGGCCTATTAAATTAACACCAGAGACCCAGAGCTGCCCCTACTGTTCATCAGCAACTTCCTTTAGGACTTCTCCAAGGTCAGTGCTCTTCCATTCTTATCGCTTCGTGACAGGACTCAGCATTTAGCCATCACCCTCCAGATGGCAATGTAAAGGACCTTGGCATACTGCCTTTCAAAGGTCATGAACTCTAGTGGAGAATAATTATCTGGATATTAAACTGAGGTGTTTTTTTTTAAACTCTATAATTAAAATAATTGGGAGAACTGTGGTGGTGTTGACAGAAATGTGTGCCTGCCAATTTCACCTTTTAAATAACTACCGGTGGGAAATGATGTGAGGCCCTTCATCTGCTGAGACATTCAGAACAGTTATCAATCAGGACTGGAACCTAAAGTGATGTCCTACATTTGAGCAGAAAAGAAAGTGCATCCACAGAGTGAGAAATCAGATATTTATTAAAAGTATGCAGCACACACAAGAGAAAAAGTGCTGATACATTGCAGGTGGCACTGGCCACATTGTGGTGTCAGCGATATCACATTAGCAGGTCAGATCAAACTTGCCTGATAATCGGCAAGAGCTCTGACATGACTGGCACAAAGCCAGCTGTGGACCAAAGTCCTTATAGCGACATAAATCCACTTGATTTCTGCTAGCCTCGGACATGCTGATGTCTCATGAAACATTGGATAAAATGCTCCGTTCATCTTAGGAAGTCATCCTCATCACTGATGGTTTCCCTGGCATCTTTCTATAATCAATAATAAAAATAATACTAGCCAACACTTATTGACCTCTTGCTGCATGCCAGACACTATGCTAAATTTATATTTATTTTATCTCACATAATACTGGCTGTTGGCCAAATGGTATCCAATTCTGTCTACTTTCCTTCTAATAGAGTCCCAAGTGGAAAAAAGTCAGGATAAAAAATTTTACCATTTATAATATCTGTTTAGTCAAGAAAAACAAAAATCTGTATCAGTGCAATCAGCTGTAACATAGAAAAAAGCAATCTTTAGAAAGGCAAATTTCTAAAGTACCAAAATTTTATAATACATTCTGTTTTAATTTGGGGTGATAAATTATTTAGATTGATAGCATTCCCAAGACAATTTTACCTAGGGACTTAAGTCAATCTTCCATATCCTTGAACTTCAGTTTAAAATACTATGACTCTTAAATCTTAAAACTTTTGCGAGTTGAATTGTGTGTGTGTGTTTGTGCACACATATGTGTATAAGTATATGGATATATATGAATACGGTATATATGTATATGGTATATATGTGTACAAGTATATATATATGTATATGTGTATTAGAGATATATATCTTTTTTTCTTTGCAAAGCCTATTCCTGCTCAGTGAGAAAAGTCACAGCCCTGAGTATTTATGTGACAAGGTTTTTTTTAAAGCTATAGACTGGATCGAAATACTGAATTCAATAGGAAGTTATAATCAACAGAAGGAAGGAAGGAAGGAAGGAAGGAAGGAAGGAAGGAAGGAAGGAAGGAAGGGAGATATTCCTGTTATCTTATATATGTTAAGCAACAAAATTGGTAAAATTTTTACTATTTATATTCATCAAGACTTCAATTTTAATTAAATTCCCTTTAATTAAATTATCTTTAATCCTAGGACTAAACTACTGTTTTTTCCTTTAAATGGCATAAAGGGTGACTCTTTAAAATTAATGAGCATGTGGAATAGAATCTGAAGCCCCTTCTAAGGGTTAATGTTTCAATGCCTTTAACATTGGTGACTAATGTGCAAAAAAGTTGTTTTAATTCAAGCAGAAACTGTATCAGGCTGCATCTGGGATTCTCCAGCAGTGGGAGAAGCAGTAAGATTTAAGGATAGGATATTAGAACATCATTGAGAGAGGGAGGGGTGCGGGACAGAGGCAGTGAAAGATGATGTGTTCAAGGGACAACACCACCACCCCTCCCCCCACCCCCCAGGGCTTCTCCAGAGGGGAAAATGCAGCAGAGAAAAATTCAGGGGCTTGGAAGAAAATGAATTAACCTTAAATGGCTGGGGGGAGGAGATTACAAACAGCTCCTCCAAATTGCCTGGCCAGGAGTTCTCCATAGACAGGGAAGTTAATCTTGGCGTTGTCACCAGAAAAGCTTTGCACTGTTAATGTTCCATCCATATTCTTGTAAAGACCTTTAGATTCTTTGACAGCTTCTCTCTTTCCAAGGGGTCCACCATTCTCTGGGAGGGACCTTGGTTTCTGTTTCTATGTGGTGCTTCCTTTTCTCCATCTCCAGTGAGATCAGGACTCGCATCTCAAAATGGTATAGTCTACATGCTTTGGTCTACTTCAGGGCTAGGCAATTTCTTCTTAACTTTTTTTCGTTTTCCCAAAGATCCCCCTTCCCCCAAAAAACAGAAACATGACTTTTAAGACTTTAAGACTTCAATGGCTTGAATGTAAATATGACAGTATATTAGGTGATCTAGCATCTAAAATCTAACCTTCAAGGAAATTAGATGTGCATACAAACTTTCAGAGGTAAATTGCTTTTTGTGGTGCTTTAGTTTTTCTTTCTCTTTTTAATTTTTTGGCAGCACGAGGGATTTGAGAGGTCGGAAATTTCTCCTGGCACAAACAGAGGGACTGAGACAAGTAAAGTGAAGACATAGGAGTTTATTGGAGTGCATTTTAGGAGAGACCAAGTGAATGTTTAAGTTGTCTTGGGCAGAAAAGGTAACAAGGAGCAGTGAAAGTGATATGCTTGATAAGCATGGGATATAGCCAGGAGGCTACCAGGTTTGAGATGGGTCTTTGGCCCTGTCTTTAGTGCCTAAGAGGGGTGGGTAATCTTTGATTCCAGGATTCCAGCTATTTCATCAGCTGGTTGCCATTTGGTCCCCAGCAAACCTTAAGGGATTGAACCCAGGAATTTACATATGTGAGGCATTTATGCTGTTGATGAAGTACATCCTTATCCCTGAAAATATTGATTTGGGTTGAGAATAATAAGCTACAATTAATATTACATTTCAAAAAAGTTGAATAGTACCTTAAATGTCAAAATATCCAGGAACTATTTCTTTGAATTGCCCCCAGGCATTCTAATTTTTTCCCTCACATTTTTTTTTGTTTGCTCACATCTTATATAACAATTCTTATAATATTTTCTATAGAACTAAGTATAATAGTCTTTTTTATAGAATGACTGATCAAAATTTTATTTTGTCTAATTCATGGCTGAGATATGTGAAATGTATTTTTATTGTAAAATTTATTTGTATTACGCCAGGCTGTTTCCACTCAGGGAGCCCCAGGGAGGGGCGGGAAAGAGCTCTCCCCACCCTAAGGGACCCAGCCGCAGCAGCTGACCTCCACTACCCAACCGCTGCCATGCTCCAGGCCACTTTCTGGACATCATGAAACACTTCCTACCATTGTCCGTAATTACCTCACCATGACTGACGGAGTTCAGACAGTAGGCAGCAGATCATAGAGAGAAATATATATCTATGCCTCTCGGAGTGCCCAGCAAGCTACACAAGGGCAGAGCCTGGCAAACTCCCCATATTCAATATGCCAAAACCAGTAACTATAAAGGGTCTCATTCCCCTGACCCTGAAAAAGCCTCCAATCGTTGAGAAAGATGAGTAAGGAGAGGCTGCTAAAATCTCAGGGACGAATAGAGACGTTACTGTTACTGGCTCCTGCTCTAGTAAATGGACGAACAATGGGATGACAGCGATACAGTGATAGTATTTTATATTGGTATGGATTTTTATATTGTACAGAAGTAAAATTATACTCAAAAGTTTCCATGAAAAATGCACAATATGTACTCAAGCATGATAAATTCTATCACTGACAGAATATCTTGTCTTTTGACTGGATGTGGACTAGCACCTAAACTTTCACCTTCCCATTCACACCTCTGGTTGAAAGAATTTAAGATTCACATATCTGACTGGAAGACTCAGTTATTTCTAAAGCTAATCTGAAAGAAACCTACCTCTTTCCAGAGCCAGGTTATTGATTCTAAACACATTTATATATTGATACAGATTGCAGAACTGCATATTTGTTCAAGAATGGAAGAATAAAACAAAGGTTTGTAGATATATTCCTAGAAACATGATCTGCATTCAAGCAGTTATAATTATACTTATTTCTGCAGGGGCTGAAAATCACAGATATGTTACACACTAAACTCATGCTCTGTGTGTGCTCAATTTAGCTTTTCAGCCAGATCCCTAAATGCTACAATACTTTCGGTCCATAGGGGGAAAATGAAGGGGAAGTTGAAGTGGAAAGAGACAACAGCATTGCCAACCTGCATGTTCCTCAGGAGAATAAAACAGAGATGAACATGACACACTGAACACAGCAACTTTACGCTTTGTTTAACTTCACTGTAAATCGGCCTCTGGTTGGACTGGGGATTGTGCTAGGTCAGCACTCGAGATACTGCTGAGGGCTGACAACCAGGCTTAAGTGGAGAGATCAATATTCAAGGCCTTAGCTGGTAGGTTCCGGGTGATCGGGGAGTGAAGGCAGTAAGAGAGCTGCTGATGAGGCGACAGGAAGTACCAGTTCTGCCTCGTGAAATATTTTGGACCAGAAGAGTTTCACATTTGTGAGCCTCTCCCAGATGTCTTTGCTCTGTCAACAATCTAGCTAACTTGATCTCAGTCCTTTGATTCCATTAAGCAAGACGAACTAGAGGATTCCGATCAAAGAGACTCCTCCATCCATGGCTTGGAGGCCAGCCGTAAACACTAGGGGAAAAGGCAGCTCAAATAGAGAAGGGAGCAACAAATAAAGGGTGTTGGGAGGATCCTCCCAGGATGGGAGATGCATGCTGAAAGTAGACTATAGACCGAACATGATTACCACTCAATGCCTCTTTTGCAAACCACAACACCCAGGAGAAGAGAGAGAACAGAGGGGAATCCCCTGACACAGGGACAGGGTGGGACAAGGTGGTTGGGGGGTGGGAGGGATGCTGGGATCTGTGGTGGTGGGAAATGGGCACTGATGGAGGGATGGGTATTTGATCATTGTATAATTGAAACCCAAGCACAAAATTTGTAAGTCTACAACTGTACCTCATGGTGTCTCATTAATAAAAATTTTTAAAAAAGAGAGAGAGAGAGGAACACCGATTTTATGTCTAGGAGCAAAAGAAACAAGAATGAGAATTTGGGGGGCTAGAACCATAATACAGACTAAAGGATACTTATTTGTCTTGTACTCAGCCGACCCAGGTCCCCAGCACTACACATGTTCCCCCGAGCCTCAGTGGGAGTGATCCCTGAGGATCACCAATTATGGTCCCAATAAACAACGAAAAAATGACAATTCTATGAGAAGAAAACCTCTTTCTTCATTTTCATAAGAATTTTTTAAAAATAAATGACAAGCAAAAGCAAGCTAAAGACTACCGGGAATACTTTCACTTACTCTCTTTAATAGAACCTTTACTAGAATGGTATTGTGTCCAAGGGAGAGCATGCTATCACCTGGTGACCGAACTAACCGAACTAAATTTTGTCAGACAACATGTAGATTCAAATCATGAATCGCAGACCTCCCAGGTAAATTCATTAGGAGCTGTTGTGTGTGTATAAGAAAAAGAGAGAATCTACACAGTGGAATTATCCTACAAACTGAAAGTTCAGCTAAATAGTAAATGAATGATTTCATCGATAATGAACTTTCTAGAAAACTGCTCATACATATTGTTTAATATGAATAAATGGTGAGAATATGGCTAAAAATTCTCTTATAGATTAATATTAGCCTTCTGATAATAACCAAGCTATATGTGCATCTAGTATTTACTATTGCCAAATTTATTATCATAATATTCATAGTTGCTTTGTAAGGTAGGTGTTTTCATTTCTTCATTTCTTACCCCTTCTCAGTTATCTCCAACTTATCTATTATGCCTCAGTTTAGTATTTCATCACCCAAAATAAATTAGGTTTCAATACCTTTCTTAACTTTCTCAAAGCATCCTAGTTGCTTTACTTAGCACTTAAAATACCATGATTATGTTCTTGTTTTTGTTCATCAGTTTATCAATTTCTGTTTTCTTCTCTATCAGGTAGTCTATTGTATTCTTCACAATGACAAGAATCATTTTTGCTCAATAATTATGTGAATTAAATAACCAAGTGAGGTGAAAAATGAGGCTTAATAAAGCCTGGAGCGATAGCATAGCTTTATAAATAAATAAAGGGCTGGAGTGATAGCATAGCGGGTAGGGCATTTGCCTTGCACGCAGCCAACATGGCCAACCCGAGTTCGATTCCTCCACCCCTCTCAGAGAGCCGGGCCAGCTACTGAGAGTATCTCGCCTGCACGGCAGGGCCTGGCAAGCTCCCCGGTGACATATTCGATATGCCAGACACAGTAACAACAAAGTCTCCAGTGGAGACGTTACTGGGCCCGCTCGAGCAAATCGACGATCAACGGGAGGGCCTTTACCTTTACCTTTTTAATAAAGCCATGCCAGCTAAGCTATATACATCTGCAGACTCCATTGCAAAAAAAGAAAAAAAAATTAAGCTCTTGTTCAAATCAAAGAGAGGCTGAAAAATGCAAGAAGGGAAAAATACCACATTTTGTCTCCACTTGTCACATTTTTACTTGATACTTAATATGCTTCTAATTAAAGAAAATTTAAATATTGAAGTTATTACCATGAAAGATACTCATTTTTATTTGAGAATGCCATTTTTTAAATACACTGTAGCACTGTCCTCCCATTGTTCATCGGGTCTTGTAACGTCCTCATTGTGAGACTTACTGTGTTTGGCATATAGAATATGTCACGGGTAGCTTGCCAGGCTTTGCCCTGTGGACGAGATACTCTCGGTAGCTTGCCCGGCTCTCCAAGAAGGGTGGAGGAATCCAACCCAGGTGGATGGAGTCTCACGCATGCAAGGCAAACGCCCTACAGCTGTGCTATGCTCCAGCCCGTTTTTAAATACAAATGTGAAAATTCACCATGTATGCAGAATCACCAAAAGTACACTATCTGTGTCTCATAAACTGAGCATAAATATGTATTTTGGTCTTAAAAGAACTGTGTACACAATGCACAGAACTAATCTGATTGTTTTTATATTCCTGCGTGACTGTATGTATATTATACCAACATTGTCTTCCTTTGAGCTCACTGAGAAGGAATTATGGGTTGCCTTTAGGTTCCCCTTTCCTTTTAGGACCCTATTTTCCCATTTCCTAAGTTATCAGCTCCAAAAGGAGCAAGAACCCAGAGTAAGAAAGCATGTGTTGGAGGTTTTCCTGTTGCTCCTGTTTTAAAAGGGAACGCCAATCCTTCTTTGTGTCTGCAGAGCAAATTCTAGTTCAAGAAGATAGCATGGCTTTTTCCAGGTGTCAGCACCCTCATTTACACAGGCATAGATGTGACACACTCATCATGCACTTGCTTTGAAACTTGGTGAAATCCCACACGTGGTGGGTCCACCAGAATTCTGTGCTCCTAGGCAGCACCAAACTGCTAACGTGCGTGCGTACTGTGTACATCTCTGCTCAGACACCTGCTTCATACTGCTGCATGACTTCACATGCATCACACAAAAGCAAAGACAAAATCATTCAGGGCGCTAGAGATAGCACAGCGGGTAGGGCATTTGCCTTGCATGCGGCCAACAGGGGGTTCGATTCCCAGCATCCCATATGGTCCCCTGAGCACCACCAGGAGTAACTCCTGAGTGCAGAGCCAGGAGCGACCCCTATGCATCGCCAGGTGTAACCCAAAAGAGCAAAAAAATAGACAAAATCATTCAAAATTTCAAATGGCAGCAGCAGGTGAAGGGAGAACAGGGGGAAGGGGAGAGAGCTTGGTGAGCACATGGCTCTGGCTTTACATTCTCTCTTACGCTTTTGTTTTGCTGCTTTGTACCTGATGGCTCCATAATCAAACTCCCAATTTAAGGTTAAGGAATCCTATTAAAATGATATCAAGAAACATGGTTTCAGTACAGTGAGGACAATGAAGGATGACAAATAGTTCCCAAGCCTCCTTTCAAACTTCTGTTGTAACTGCTAAAGGAAGGAGATACATATGTTTGCACACCAGGAATGACGCATTATTTTTATTTGCAGACATTTATAATTGCTTCGCTGTTGACTGAGCTATTAAATATTCAAATCGGAGCTGGGAGCAGGTAATTTAGTGCAGCGATATTTTCTCCTCTGTTTTATTATTAAAATGAAATAAAAGTTAAATTATGAAATGCCGTTGCAAATATTTTAGTCAGGAAGACATTGGACAGTCCCGCCTCTTTTGAAAAGAGAGATGCAACCATAAACAAGATCAAGTATTCTCATTCTACCTGGAGCCTAGATTGATTGTGCATTATCCCCTCCATTTCTGCTGATAGGAATCCCAGTTTTGAGTATATTTGCTCAAATGAAGATGACTTTTTCTTACTTTCCGTAACAACTTGGGATTTTCTTTTACAAAGCCATCCTAAAATTGATTTTCAGCTTATATCAAGAAAATGAAGAAACAGATGTTTACAGGCCTATTTGGAAAATTAGGAAATTTAGAAATTCAAAAATCAGAAAATCTCATAAAGGTTAAGTACTTCCCACAGCTAGTAAATGGCTGCATTAGAAGTTGCATCCAGAACAGGCTGAGCCTATATTCACTCCTACCCAATTCCTTCCCACTGAGCTCACTAAAACCAGAAATACGATCTGCTGGTATCTGTACACCATTTTCAAGCTATAACTACTATACCCTTTTCCTTTCTCTGATATTTTATATACATAGCTTTGTCATACTACTATATTCCAGGGTACTTTTTTGGTACATATTTTCTATGTTTCTGCCACTATTTACTGAAGATAAAAACAAAGTATTCCCTTAAACTATATTGCAAATAGAAAATCTTGTACTGAACCCTTTCTTTTCATGTGTTTGATATAAAAATATATTTTGATTGTATTATAATTTAGATTAATGTATATATTTTACATAATATACAACTGATTAAATTGATAAAGTAGAGTTAGCAATTAGCTGAGAAAAGTGACATATACTCTCATCAAAAATTCTGATTTTGGAGTGATAGTTCAACAGGGAGGGAGTTTGCCTTGCACATGGCTGACTTGGGTTTGAGTCCTGGCATCCTATGTGGTCCCCCACGCACCACCAGGAGTAATTAATTCCTGAGTACAGAGCCAGGAGGAACCCCTGAGCATTGCTGAATGTGCCCCCCAACCAAAAAACAAATAAACAACAAAAAAACCCTGCTTTTAGCATTTGATCAGAAATTCAGCAACACTGTATTATTATAGTTCCTATGTGCATTTAAATCTCTTAAGTTTATGTTCCACATGATGTGTAGCATTTATTATTAATTCAGCATAACTGAAGGTCAGTATATGCAAAGCAGTGAATTTATCACTGTATTTAATAGCATGCATTCACTTTACCAGATGCCTAAAACAGCTCAATATCTGATAACTATGAAAATTATATTTTCCAAACTAAATTTAAACAGTATAAAAATTTCAAATTGAAATAAATCATGTTCTCCTGGGAAAACAGCTAAAGCCAGATAGTCTGCAGAGAGGGGAATGGCAGGAAAGAGACCCAATAGTAGTGCCTAAATTAGATCACCTAAGGAAATAGGCTTCTCTGTCACTGAGTATTTGATGCAAATTCTTTGTATTTCCTTAGAAGTAAGTGAAAGAGTATAAGCAGCTTTTGTGTCTTATGCAAGTTCTGTTCATATATTAGCTCAGAGAATATTGCGGTTCTGTTTCTTGAGGCATTGGTGTCTGAGGAAAAGCAGCTTGCGACAGATTTGGGGGGGCATGAATTTAATTTTATTCGGATTTCTTTCATTTATTTATTTTGATTTTGAGGCCACACCCAGCGATGCTTGGATCTACTTCTGGCTGTTCACTGTGTGGTGCAGGTGCCAGGAATGTGTCTCCTCTGCCTGCTGTGTGTCTCTAACACTCTGGACCTACTTTTGCTTGTTTTTATCTAAGGGTTCACCAGAGTCTATACTTAGAGTTCATTCCCTTTTTAGGCATAGCAAATTATAATCAGGTAATTTAATAAACAAATACAATTGTACAGGCTAAAGTGGAAAGTAAAAGATCTGGTTGTATGACAAAGACTCTAAATAATAATTTAAGTGAAGAGATTTGCATATGTATGTTGTCTGAGAAAGCAGGTGTGTTAGGTGCTTCTTTCCAGTTTCAAGGATTGAAAGTGAATATGATCAGGCTCAGCTAATGGCTTTTGCTCCAGTCTCTATAACTGGGAAGCCAATCATTAGAACACAGCTACTTTTGGTATGATAGATCTAACTGTATTTGTATCTTAAGGCAATTTTTTTACCAGACAGCACTCATATCATTGCTAAGCTGTGATTATTTGTTAAACATATGAATAGTATAAACTAAAGTTCACATCTCTCATATGTCCTAATGATGCTAAATCTTCTTTTTGTTTTGTTTTAGTTTTTGGGCCACTCCCAGTGGTGCAGAGGGTTTGCTCCTTGCTCTGAGTTCAGGGATCTCTCCTGGTGGAGCTTGGGGAACCATATGGTGTTCTGGGAAACTAATCTGGGTTCATCTATACAAGGCAAATACGTCACCCGCTGTACTATTTTTCCAGCCCCTCAACTTCTTACCTGAGTGAAAAAGATAAATTGCATTATTACAGAGAAGGGTCTCCTGAGTGGTATTCAGTAGGTTCAAGTGCTCCCCAGAGATTTTCAGGCAGTGTAGCTGAGGATGTGATTCTGTACAGACCCTGAGGTGCCAGGGGCTCCGTAGGTCCCCCCAGTGTGCTGAGGGCTGCCTGTAGGACTGTATTCTGCAGCACTTAGGAAACCTCAGGGCTCCATGCAGCAACATGTATGGGGGGAGGGGAGGGGGGAGGAGGATGTGATTTCTGCCTTAACCCCTGTGCTCTCTCTGTTACTAATTTGGAATTCTTTTTTTTTCTTTTTTGAGTCACACCCAATGATGCACAGGGGTTACTCCTGGTTCATGCACTCAGGAATTACTCCTGGTGGTGCTCAAGGGATAAGATGGGATGCTGGGAATCAAACCCGCATGGACCGCTGTACAAGGCAACCACCGTACCCGCTGTGCTATTGCTCCAGCGCCCAACTTGGCATTCTTTAAACATGTACTCTCTACCATGCACTTTGATGATTTTTACCTAATTTATTTGCTCCTAATTTTTTAAATAATTTTCTCCCTTGTGTCTTAGTATGTGCCAGAATGTATTGCAGTACTTAATGTTGCTGATTGCTTTGTGTCTGGTATTGTTTATAGTTGGCATCCGAAGATTAAAAATTCAACTTAATCATCTGAATTTCTGCCAGAAATCTCTTCTAAACTCCCTTAACTTTGCGTCTTGTAGCAAAAATCCCCGTGGTGTATGTGGCATTTAATTTGGATTCTAGTGGCTCTTATAAGAAAGATTATTTATACATTCTCAACTTTCAAGAAAAATCTGCTGGTGCTTTTAGATAATATCAAAAAAGATATTTATCCTATGTTGTGGGATGTCTTCCGGACAGTGCTCAGGGGACCTGGGGGTCACTACTGGTGATTCACATCCAATTAGACCAAGGTGAGGTGGTGCCTAGGTTCAGTTCTTTTTTTTTTTCAAAGTTTTGTGATTTTACACTGAATTGTAGATTTGAGAAATTTATTTTGTATATAAATTGTATATAGTCTGGGAAGAATATAACGAATAAAATGAAATTAGATAAGGAGAGCAAACAAGTCCACATGAGAAGTAGAAGGTGTTTCCACCTGATAAAAGTAACTTGATATTAAAAATAGAAAGATATGAAAAGAATGTGGTCTTAATTGGAATGTCTGAAACCTTGTCACAGAGCCCCGTGACAGCCAAACCTAAACTTCCAGAACAGGGTCACTATGCATCCCAGTGTGCTTCTTGAAAGATGTTTATTACACCTGGAATTTCCAGAATGTCTGCTTTCAGGTTTTGCTCTGCCACTATATGGCAGACACTATATGGCAGATTCTCTATACAGAGAATCATTTGAAAATAGGATCCAAAGACAACCTTTGAGGCATGTGAGGTCATACCTAGTGTTTCAAATCTCTAAATTTCCTTTTCCTTTACCTTTTGTAAAAAAAAAAAAGTGCTTTTCCTTTTAGGGTAATAACATCCCTATCACATTGAGTGGTTATCAACATACTGTAAAAATGATTTTCCATATTAAGTTTTTAACCATGTGCCCAATCGATGTTATTCATAATTCAGCCACTGTTGGCTAAAACTTTAAGTCTCCTAAGAAACTCGCTCAGTCCTTCTCTCTCTCTCTAGGCCCATAGAGATAAGACTGGGATACTTGTCTTGCATGTGACTCACCCATGTGACTCACCCCGGTTCAGTCCCCAGAAACACACGGTCACACAAGCATGTCTGGGAGCAATTCCTGAGAACAGAGCTTAGAGTAGCTCTCAAATACCTCCAGGTTTGAGTCCCCAAACATTCTCTCTCCAAAATAAAATCAGTCCTTCGTAGGGGCAGCTGTACAGGAGATTTTGTTTAGGAGATTTCATGCACCAGTCCTTCCTGTCCACCTGGATAAGGCAGTTTGGAGTAGTTGTTTCCAGCACAGAGCAGAAAATAGAGTTGCTACGCTCACTTCCACATTTTACAGCTAAACCAACCATCCCAAAAAGGTTAGATTATCTACTAAATGCCCTAAAGCTGGTAGGAGATGAAAATTGACCAGGAGTATTCTGGTTTATGTTTCTAATTGTAGCACAAAATAAGTCACAGTCATATTGCCTCAAATAAATATTCATCAACTGAGAAACTAGGTATATTATGGGCTGGAGCGATAGCACAGCGGGTAGGGTGTTTGCCTTGCACGCAGCCAACATGGCCAACCCGAGTTCGATTCCTCCGCCCCTCTCGGAGAGCCCGGCAAGCTACCGAGAGTATTCGATATGCTAGACACAGTAACAACAAAGTCTCCAATGGAGACGTTACTGGGCCCGCTCGAGCAAATATTATGCTTATGTTTGATAATTAGTGACAGAAATCTCTTATTTTAAGAAAAATCCATATAGGTTACAGATCTAGGTAAATGTGTCATCAGAAATGGATATGGATTGTGACAAATACCCTGACACAAAATCCTTGTGCAAATAATCCATTCATATTTTGCTAATCTGAAACTTAGCTACGTCAAATTTTTCATGAAACAAACTAAAATGCCAACAGGGGCTCATGGATTTCTATCATTTGGGAGGTCTCTTTTAGTTATGTGAATAGCACAATCTTAAATTTTCGAATTAGGACTTCAAAGGGACTGGGTTGTAGTCATATTCTATTCTTGTTTTGTTTTTTATGAAATATTAGAAACAAAGTTTAGATATCACAAATAAACAATACCAGCATAAATATTGGCCAGCAGAACCAGAGAGAATGTGCAGAGTTGAGGCACTTGTCTTGAACCCCAGACTCTGGTTTCATCCTCGGCTCCCCATTTGGTACCCAGAGGAGTGAGTACACCAGGAGTGATACCTGAGCACAGAACCAATGAGTAAGCCCTGAGGATCAACTTAAGTATGGCTCTGAATCCAAAACAAGCTGATTGGCAAATAGTTTGCTTTGGCAATAGCTTTGTAAGAGAGCTATAAAATATCTTCAAATTTGCTCAAATTTAGAGGCAGTACTATTGTTGAGCACAACAAATATTATTTACACTTTAAAAGTACTGTCACTGTCACTGTCCTCCCGTTGTTCATTGATTTGCTTGAGTGGGCCCAGTAACGTCTCCACTGTGACACTTGTTACTGTGTTTGGCATATCGAATACATCATGGATAGCTTGCCAGGCTTTGCCATGTGGGCGAAATACTCTCTGTAGTTTGCTGGGCTCTCCGAGAGGGGCAGAGGAATTAAACCCCAGTTGGCGGAGTTGGCGGCATGCAAGGCAAACGCCCTACCACTGTGCTATCGCTCCAGCCCACTTTTAAAGTAGTAGATATATAATTCATACAATGAATATATATATTTTATATGTGATCCTCTAGTCTTTCTTTCAGTTCGTCAAAACTCATCACTTTTTTTCTCCCTTTAAGACATTTCCTTCCTACGGGCTTCCATTGAGAATGATATGTTTCATCACTGAGAATTTTATCATTTAAACTTGATCAGATAAAGCTGCCTTTAGATGATAAGGAAATTCTGACAAAATAAATTACTGCTTTTATCTGATTATGTAAGTGCAAACATGTGTTGGTTATAGAACACAGTGTAATTAGCATATAAAAAGTGTGGAGCTGTAATTCATAGATTTGTTTGTGCTACAACACAGGATGAGCCAACATTATGCTTGCAAATAACCATCCATAGAAGCAACTAATAGCACTGATGTTGTCTCCCAGTTATTATTTCTGATCTTTGAACTCTTTTTCTCAGAATTGTATATTCATTTGAAACCATAAGAATTTAATTATAATTCAAATGCATTTTTGCGTGTGTCCTTTTGGTGTTATAATGTTGACTCACATTTAGTGTTTATGGCATTTAATCTTCCCAATGAGAGGGGTACTATGTCACAATAAAGTAAAACATAACAATGGCAAAAATTTTATAATGGTAACCATTCCTAGTCTTTGGGAATGGTATTCTTTCATTTTGTTTTTTTAACATACACTTATTTTAAATTTCAGAGCTGAATGTTTGTATATTTGTATGAATTAAGTGTAAATTTTCCCCAAAAGAGAGTTTTTGGTAATGCTAAGTAACTCTTTAGATAACTAAAGACATACTAGGTTACCAAAAATAAAAGATCGTGGAAGTTAGAACCCAAAGATAGTATTGATCAAATATACTTACTCATCTCTGTGTCTTCCTTGGGGCAGAAGAGCTAGAACACAAACATTACTAATCAAACTTGACTAATTAAAGCGGCTCTTGGCTGGTAAAAACTGTTAATATGAAAGACTCGCCTCTCTCTGCTGGCACATAGCCAGAATTTGGCAGTGTATTTAAGATGGTTTCTGTTGTCCCCCAGGCATTTGTGCTTAATTTTGTTTTGGAGATGTTAAGATTAATTTGGAGGAAAAGAGAAAAATGATAGTTGTAGGATCAAGAAAACTGAGAAATTGTTCAAAAGTGATTCTGCCACCCTGAAAATACTTGAACTTTTGAAATTCCATTAATGAAAGAGTATACATTTACTCGGTTTCCAGTAATAACCCATAACTACTTTTTTTAAATTTTCTTCTCTTCTTTACTTTTTTAAATTTTTTAAAAATTTATTGAATCACTGTGAGATAGTTACAAACTTTCATGTTTGGGTTACAGTCACACAATGATCAAACACTGATCCCTCCACCAGTGTACATTCCCCACCACCAATATCCCTGGTATACCCCCCCTTTCCCACCCTCCCCTTGCTTCCATGGAAGACAATATTTCCCATAATCTGTCTTCTCTTTTTATCCACACACATTACCCCATAAAAGTGAGATTGTTTTCCTAAAAGACATTACCGTGTGAAAGATGGGTATTCTGTGTACCAAAACATGAAAACCATTTGGGGAAAAAAACACTAATTTGCCTTCAGAATATCTCACAGGACCTGAAAATTACAGGTACTTTGAGGTTATATTTCCTTTGTTGTTGAGCAGGAAAGTTAAGGCACTCAAATGACACATCGACATATCATGATATGAAAGACATTTTATTTCACCTTCATCTTTTAAATGTGAAATTTGTTTGAGCTTATTAAGTTAGCTGACTCAGAAAACTTACATACTTTTCTATTTATAGTACCAAATTATAATCAAAATTAGCATTCTATACTAGAAAAAGATCACAATTATATAGAATCAGTATTATTTTAAATCTACAGCACTTTGGGATGTTTCAACAAGAAAATCACTAAAACAAAGAAAAAACAACTTTTCTTTATAGAATAATCCCTTCTAAAATAAATAGTATTTTACTATATGTTGCGCAATTTTTTTGAAAAATCAATACAGTTGTGAAGTTAGGTAAGAACTTGTTTTTTTCCTGATTTCACTTAATTGAATTTAATTTAAGAAAAACAAAACATGTTAGCCACATGCCCTCTTTGACTTCCCTATATTAATTTGTTTATTAGGTTCTCTGCTCACTTTTCCACACAGAGGAAGGTTTCATAAATGCATATTGACATGCTCACTGTAGGCTTATGCGGAAGGGAGAATTAATCCTCTATTGTGTAGCAGTCAAGTCCCATTTAGTGGTTTGTCTGTGAAGATCAATACACGGTCTCTAAGGCATAATGGCTGGCTCCATTCACTCTTGCTAGACAAACAAATATCCTATTAATAGTCAGTTCACGAAAAAAAAAAAAGCTTTTCCTAAGCACAGCCCTGGGTAGACCTTTCAAAAAACCTACAAGTATGATTTGTAATGCTGCATGCTTCATTTCTGCTTGGTTTTCCTACTTTGAATGTAATTTCTCTCCAACCTATTCACATTAAAACCTACCATCAAGAAACAATTTGATATATAAATTCAATCCTATGGAAATAGCGAGCCTTACTGTGTTGCCACTTTCAAGTAGTATTTTAACAGAATGAAGAATTCTTAAGTAACCTTTGCTGCTAATTGAGGGTTGAGTAACTTGAAGAACATGAGAAACTTGTGAAAATCATGACTTCATTATCATAGATAGGGATTACTTCCACCTACTCCTGGTTAATCCTTCAACCAGGAGTTTGTCTAGATGCCTCTCCCAATGCGCCCTGCTCTTGATTGTTTGACTATTTTCCATTCTTCTACATTCAGCACAAATATTTCTTCCTCTTGAACTATTTCTCAGGTACACTCAACTACTAAGGAATCCTACAATCATCTTTATTATAGTACTTTATACACTCAATTATTTCTGATGTTGCCTCTCTCCTTACAGAAATAAGAAGAGCGAGGACTGTGGCTTCTAATCTCTACCTCCCCACACTTAGCTCAGTGTTTAAAACATAATATATCCCACTTCCTACTTCATGTACCAGTATTGCATTCCTAATAGACAGCAACTAGCGTAATCAGTTTATGTCCCCTTTAATTTCTGTACATCATTGACGGTAGGCATCCAGTGATGTCAGGATGGCAAATGAGTGGCAGACGAAGGAGAGGCTCTGCAATTCTCTTCACTCAGAAGGTGCATTCCTTTCTTTCTTTTCTTTTTTCTCTAATTAAAGCATAGTGATTTACAAAGTTATTGGTGGTGGGTTTTAGACATACAATGTTCCAGCATCAATCCTGCCACCAGTGTCATTTCTCCACCAGTGCTTTCAGGTTTCCTTCCTGAGCCTCCCACGCCCAGCCTGTCTTGACATAAACGTGTTTTAGTTTGGCTGTTTGGGTCTCATGATTTCAGTGTTGACGCTGCATTTTGGATATTTAGCTCTATTAGTCCTAACACCACCAATGTACCTGAATCCCCATGATCCTTCTTCTCAACTATCTCTTCTCCCCCCCGCCCACCACTCAATTTCTTTCTTTCTCCTCCATATACTCTTGGGGACATGAGTGCTCTGGGCAATCTACCTTTAAACCGTTGCATTTCCTTATCCAGTTTTTCTACATGCCACATATAAATGATACCATCCTGTGTTTATCCTTCGTCTTGCTTACTTCATTTAACATATTATGTTCCAGTTCCATCCATGTTGCAGTGAATTGCATGATTTCATTGTTCCTTACAGCTGCATAGCATTTCAATATATCACTTGATCACTTTATACCCAGTTACTCATCGATTTACTTGAGCGGGTGCAAGTAACGTCTCCATTCATCCGTGTTGCGTGCTATCGTAACCCAGTGGCATCTGCTCATTCTAGGAATATGCAGAGCCTCAAACCGATCATTCAGGGTCTTGACAAAGAAGTCTGACCATCTTGTAGGTGGGCATCCACGCAATCTTTTGATGTCCCATGGCATTCAGTCAGTAATGGCTCTAGTCCAGCAGTCATCTCTAAACCTCATTACGTGTCCAGCCCATCTGATTTTTGATGCCTTGGCAAATGAGACAGTGTCCCTGATTCTTGAGCATTGACGGAGATCAGAACTCCGGATTCTATCTCTCATTTGAGTGAAGCGTGATACTCCAAGCATAGCTCTTTCGATTCCTCTTTGAGAGACCCAAATAGCATTCTCATCCTGTTTTCGAAGGGCCCAGGTCTCTGAGGCATATGTTAATGCAGGAATAATAGTGGAATTGAAGAGATGTACTTGGAGCTGAAGGTTCTTTGTCCTCTTAGTTATTTCTTCAATGCTCTTGAAGGTATTCCAAGATGCTCTCTTCCTCCTGCGTAACACAGGTGCCAGGTCATTCATCATATTGATTTCTCGACCTAGGTATATATAACTGTTGCATTCGGAGATGGTGATTCCGTTGAGAGTGAATGAAACATCAGGAACAAGACTGTTTCTCATGAATATTGTCTTTGTGAGATTCAGTTGTAATCCGACCTTTCCACACTTACAGACAAAGTTGGTCAGCATTTGTGCCACTGGGCTGATGTTTGGTGTTATTAGAACGATGTTATCAGCAAAGCGGAGGTGGTGTAGTTGCCGACCATCTATCTTCACTCCCATTCCTTCCCATTCCAGTCGTCGCATGATGTTCTCAAGGGTGGCACTGAAGAGTTTTGGTGAAATGGTATCACCCTGCTGAACCCCTCTCTTGACATGGATGATTACTTTGTAGAATGGTGAGATCCTGGTAGTGAATCTGTAATAGAGCTCATGGAGGATCCTGATGTATTGAGTTTGTACACCCTGATTGGCTAGGGCTTCTATGACCGCTTCCGTCTCAACAGAATCAAAGGCCTTCTTTAAATCAATGAACATTAGACAGAGCTGCATCTTGAACTCCTGAGAAACCTCAATGAGCTTAGTTATCATGTGGATATTGTCGATGGTGCTAAATCCTTTTTGGAAACCGGCTTGTTCACATGGTTGTCCTTTATCTAGTGTTCTGCCAATCCTATTCAGGATGACTCGAGTGAACAGTTTGTAGATGACAGACAATAGGCAGATTGGACAATAGTTCCCAATGTCGTGGATGTCTCCCTTCTTGTATAGTAGTACAGTCTTGCTGGTTTTCCATTGGGATGGAAACTTGCATTCAGACAGGTATATATATATATATATATATATATATATATATATATATATATTATATATAATATATAATATATATATATTATATATTATATTTCTATATATATATATGTGTGTGTGTATCATATCATATAGAGCAGACGCCACTGGGCTATACTAGCACGCAACAGGGACAAATGGAGATGTTGCTGGTGCCTGCTCAAGCAACGATGAGTAACAATGACAAGCGATACAAGTGATATCATGTTCATACCATATTTTCATAATCCACTTATCTGTTGTTGGACAACTATGTTGATTCCAAATCTTAGTTACTGTACTGAATACTCAATGAATAATGGTGTTCATACATCCTTTGAGCAAGTGTTTTTCTATCCTGGGGGAAAATACCAAAAGTGGAATTGCTGGGTCATATAGCAGCTCAATTTAAAGTTTACTGAGAATCCTCCATACTGTATACCATAGGGGTTGAACCAAACAACATTTTCACAAGCAGTGGGTAAGAGTTCCTTTTGCACCACATCCCACCAATACAGGTTGTTCACGGTATTTTTGATGTATATCATTCTCACTGGTCTTACCTTTGTCTTGATTTGAATTATCTTAATAATAAGTGATGATGACCATTTTTTATGTACTTGTGGGCCATGCATCGATCTTCCTCAGAGAAGTTCCTTTTAATTTATTCTCCCCATTTTTTATGGACTTTTGATTTTTTGATCTTCAGAAGGTACATTTCTTAAAGACAAGTATAAGATGGTTAAAGAAATACATTTAACAGTATTGAGACAATATTTTTTGAATGGTTTCAAACTCTTCAACTAGAAAATAGCATTTCACCTTTCCAAGGTGAGTTGATTCACCAAGAAAGTCTCTAAATTAGAAAATGGCCAACTGTAAACCATGGACCAAAGATCAGTCATCTTCCATGTTTTGTATCATTTACCATCTTTGAAGAGTTTTTCCATGTTTAAAGAGAATAAAAATACTTTAAAGATGATTATTTCTTATTTTTAAAAAGAAGTATTTCTGCGCAGTTTTTTCTTAGTAATTTATTGAGGTAAGAGTAGTTTTATGAGTTCTAAGAATAAATGTTATTATATCATGTTCAATAACACCAAAGTGCCAATAACTGTCTACACAGTCCATAATCCCCTTATGCCTTTTTCTTCTGCTCCCCACCCTTTTACTCATCCTCAGTTCTGTTGTCAGAGTTTAAAGTTTTGTGTTTGGAGTTGGGGGAGGAGGGTTCCTATTGGAAGTTGTCTGTTGATTCATTTTATTTCTTCATATGCTTGCTATGAATGAGATCATGCAGTCTTTGTCTTTTTTTCCTTCTGACATTTATTTAGTATGACACCCTCCAGACTCATCCATGTTATAGGTAAAATCAAAATTTTATTTTTCCATTTTTTAATGGTGTAGAGGTGACACCCATCAGTGCTCAGAGATCACTCCTTGCAGAAGACCATATGGCATGCTGGAGATTGAACCCAGACTGTATTCAAAGCAAATGCCCTACTCACTTACCTATCACTCTGGCCCCAAGGATTTCATCTTTTCTTATAACTTATTAATATCCTGTTGCATGTGTATATATACACTGCATCTTTATCCATTTTTCTGAGAAGACTTTGCAATTTTTCCCTTTCTTTCAGATTGAGATAACTGGTCTACAAAACTGGATATATTTTTCGGAGTACAATTTTAAACTTAGAAGAGTATTCCTTGACATAAAATGATATGAAATTTAAAATTTAGCCCCCATAACATTTTATTTATTTATAAACACTGAAAATTTTATGGTATTATAGTCACCCTCATTATTTATGGATTTCTAGAGCTGTGTCTGCATTAGTGCAACAGAATTGAGTAGGTGTAATAGAAGCCAAATGTCCTGCATAGATGAAAATACTTCCCATCTTTAAGAAAAGAGAACTCCAAGTGAGTTTATTCAAATCAATATAGGTAACCTAATGGAATATTTACATCTTTTAAAAAACATAGATTTGAAGCTATTGAGAATGAAGAAAAGACATTCACTTAGACTTGAACAGAATAAGCCATTGGGATTTTTTTTTTTTAGTGTAAATAGCAGCGATGTAAACTAGATAATTACCAATTATTTCTAGTAGAAGTTAGAAGAGATTGGGCACACATGCAAACAGTAACTCTGGAATCTTGAAAGTAGGAGAGAAAATATGTAAATATTATTAGAAACATGATATAATGCAAGCTTACTTGTTTTTTAAATAGCTTTAGCTTCCTTATCAGGGAGAAGTTTCTGAGAAAGGAAGATGGAACAATAGAAGGGAGAAAATATATTTAAGAGATATTTACTTCAATGTTTTGTTTGTTTTGTTTGTTTGTTTTGTTTGGAAATTTCTATGGTAGGGATTTTTATCCAAGCATACAACTTGTAAAACCACTAGCAAATATTTATTTCAAGGGATATTATTTCTGTTTCTCTTAAGTTTAAGCTTCGATTGTCATAAGGAAATCAACCACATTGATCTCAGGCTGTTCTCAAAGGTGAAGGCACAATGACTTGAAAGCTTTACCCTTCAACTGTAAATAAGCCTTTAGCATCAACCCTCATTAATGATGAAAGTACCAAGTTGTCAGACAAAAAATGTATTTTTTTTGCTTTTTTGGGTCCCACCCAGCATTGCACAGGGGTTACTCCTGGCTCATGCACTTAGGACTTACTCCCGGTGGTGCTTGGGGGACCATATGGGATGCTAGGAATCGAACCCAGGTTGGCCACGTGCAAGGAAAATTCCCTACCTGCTGTGCTATCACTGCAGCCCCTGTCAAACAAATTTTAAGTCTTCTAGCTATCTATAATAGTGACATCTATGCTATAACCACTACAGAGATTCTTGGTTTTAACTCAAGCACATGTCATATATTTCCATTTTATTGCCCAAACCCTCACCATCCATCTTATATCCTCCTTTTAACATATGAATCATTTTTCTCTATTAAACATAGAGCTAACAACCAGGTTCTGACATGTTTAATGATAGACTTTCATTGTTATAATAAAAAGGAGCAACAAAAATTACAAAAAACAGAAACCCTTTGCACTCAAAAGGCTTGTACAAACTGAACTAATTTTAAAAGCATACTCATTTTAAAAAGCAATCTTGTTTCTATACAAATTTTACCTACCCTTAAAATTTGTTCAAATTTATTACTAATGGCATTCTCAATGATCTGTTGAAGGATACAACTCTAAAATGATTTATTCTAATTAAGAGCCTCTTTCCAGCACTTAGTCACCACAAGGCTTAGAAGACCCCAGAGACCAGCTTTTATTACACATTTGTGCCCATTTCATACAAGAAGAACATTTCACAGTCATCAGGTCTAATTGGACATCTTTGTAATGTTGCTTTATGTTTGGTATTTTTCTCCTCACTGAAAAAAAACCTGTAATTTGATTCTTTAGCTTATTCTCAATTTAACAATGAATTAAGTGGTGGCAACAGTAAAGCCTGAAGTCTGTCCCCAATATTCCCTTAAGGTAGGACATTGGATCTGCTTGTGATGATTTCAAGACACTAGGATGGCGTGACACAGCTCTGTTACCCAGAGAATCCCTTTCAGCCTCACCACAGGGATCCTAATTCTGGTAAAATGTAATTCTCTGCTTTTAAGGGGGAGGGCTTGAGTCAATCAACAAAATAGCAGCCTTGTGTATGGGTCATAACATCTTCTAGAATGAACTTTAATAGTGAACTGTTGGCTGAACACAGCTTTGTGGGGGGGAAAGACCTATTTTTCATAGTTTTCTGATACCTCTTAGTAGTCAGTGCGATGTAGTCCCCAAGTTCGTTTGACATTTGTTTTTCTACCAATTTAGTCATTGAAACCATTGGCAAGTGATTTGGAAGAAGCATAGAAGGGGGAGAGGAGATGGGGAGGGGAGGCATGACTGAGTTTTGGTCTCCTAGGTATCTTTTGTTCCTACCCATAAGGCTTAGTGAAGATCAATGAGCTACTTCAGAGAGTTGGCACACATGCTTCCCAAGAAGGGATCCCATGATTGAGACTCACACCACTGGTCAAGGAGTACCGTGTGAGGATCTCAAGCCAAGTGTCATCCCAGAATAAAACAAAAACTTGATAAAGGTAGAGTAAGTTCTTTCCTCACCAAGAAGTCTCTAGTATCCTTGGACATTGTATCAAGCTGGTGACTTCCTGTTACTCCATCCTGGTGGACTAAAATCCTGCATTGGAGTCCTCTCAGCTTTAACACCCTGTGAAGAATTTCCTTCATTAAATCCATTCATTGCAAATCTTTCTAGTGGCTTTTATATTGCTGCTTAGATCCTAAACAGCACTAAAATACTACAATCTAATCTCACTTACAGAAAAACTGCTTGTTGGTAATAAAATACAAAGAGATGTAGAAATTTATGCACTTAATATATTCGAAATGTGGAATATCTTCTAGATATTTAAAATTCTTGATTTCTAATTCCAACTGATATCTACATAATTTATTTTGGTATTGTGAGAAAATCCATTTTTTATATAGGTTTTTGTTTTGTTATTATTGGTGGTGGTGACAGTTTATGTTTAAGCAGATACACCATTTTTTGTTTGTTTGTTTGTTTTGCTGTTGTTATTTTAACTTTTTGCTTCTGGGGATATTTTAATGCTAGATATAATCAAAATGCTAGATATAATAAAATCAAAATAGGAGTATTTTCATATATAAATCTGACTAAATTACACTAGAGTGGAAACATAAATTTATCTAAAACCCTCTTCATTCATGCTTGCACTGGCTATGTCTTAATTTATATGGTTAATAGAAAGAAGTATTTTAATCAGTGTTCTAATCACCTAATAAAATACCAAAGAATCTAAACATAAAACTGCATATAGCGGGTCCAGAGTGGTGGTACAGGGGTACAGGTGGTACCTTGCATTCAGTTGACCAGAATTTGATCCCCAGCATCCCATATGGTCTCCCAAGCACCACCAGAAGTAATTCCTGAGTGAAAAGCCAAGAGTAACCCCTGAGAACTGCCTGCTGTAGCCCCAAAACAAAACAAACAAACCCAGAAAAACATAGAACTTCTTGAATTAATTTTTTAAATTAACTTTGATAACTTGTCTCCTATTCGGCAGAATAAAACTGTTCTCTGAAGCCATCTGTAATGTAAATAGAGGGCTCTTGAATTCTCATGAAATATAAAGTTTGTTTAAGGTTATAGAAACTTTATAGGTTAAATTGAAGGCGGAAATTTTAGTGAAAATTCCTGGCTATCTTTGGTAGGTTAAATCATAGCAGCCCTACTCTCCCACTTTTCTCATATTTAAACAGCTGTGACTATTTACATGGAGTAAATCACATTAAATTATTGATACCTAATGAACTTTGAAATTTTTAGCACTGCATAGAGGAGGAAGAAACCAGGGTGACATCTGATCCAACTGTCTAACTTGTGAGAGAACATCACCTCTGTCACAGGACAGGGTGGGGGGAGCCCGGATGAGGGGTGCCAGACATTTCATGGAATTCCTATCACCTGATGCTGATGATACTCCACGTGTTCTGTGCATGTCCCCCATAGAATCCAGATGTTGACTCCTTATACTCACTGTGGTTATATATGCAGAAGGCACATTTGGGAAGCGATTAGTCACAAGCATGTCGCCCTCGTGAACAGGTTCATAACCATATAAAAGTCACCCCAGAGGGCCCTTTGCTCCTGCTGCCAGGTGACAGCTGTCAATCACAGTCTCCTTTCAGAAGACTGTGTCTAGGAAGAGCTCTGTCACCAGATGGGCCTGGGCACTCTGACCTGGGACTTTCAAGCCTCCCAGAATTATGAGATAGAAATTATTGTTGTCTATAAGCCACCCTGTTTGAAGTGCTAGTGTCATAACATTCCAAGGGACCAATAAAGAAGGTGTCACATATTCTGTAACAAAAATGTTATGGGCATGGCCAGATCTGCCAACAGGAACAAAAGTGATATTTCAGGACCATCATTTTAGACACTGCTTCTTACTTCCGGGCCAAGAAAGTCTGATTGTCTCCCTAGTCCAGTTAGACTTCTGCATATTTTTTTCCAACAAACTTAAGAAGGAGACATTAGGGGTAAAATGAAGAGGCCCTTCTGGGCAGAATTAGAAGCAGGAGTTGTTACTGGATAATTTGCAGTAATTTGCAGTTCATTTTAAAAGTACAGAGCAAAATAAAACACGTAACCTCTTAAATAGTGTTTCAGGGTATCCGTGAGGACTAATAGCTAATATGTCGTAGACTATGTAAACTCATGTGGAGAAAATGAAAATGTTCACCCTTCACTTTTAGTTATGCTGACGAAATGAGTTCTCCTCTGGAACTGGTGCCGCTGGCATCACTCTGGGGACCAGATCCTGCTTCCTGTGGCAAAGGCATCCCGGTGTCTTTGGATGGATTGTAAACAGTGACTAACTTTGGTGATGTCAGTGAGTGAGAGAGGTGACTGATTATAAGAAAACAGATTTATGAACAGAGCTGTCGAAAGGCCATGGGGATTTGGCTCCTTGGGCGACAGCCTGCGGCTAGCAGCAGTGATTTGGAACAGGGCGCAGAGGGGAGCTTCCTGCCACAGAGTTACCTTTCAAAGAATAGGAAGAGAAAAGGAAGCAACAACAGCAGGTAACTAAAGAAATTCGCCCAGTGGGAGAGGAGTTCTGACAGTGTTGAAGATGCAGCCTCTTAGGATGCAAAATCAAAACATGAGTCCTATGAAACAGGGTCAGCAACCTAGAGCCAGAGGACCAGGCATTTCTGGGACCTGGATTTGCTATTTGCTTGAGGAGTTTTTTTTTTTATTTTCATGGAAGACAGGCTTAAGTCCTCCGATCTATACTGCCAGGACATAACCCAAGAGAACCTTGCTAAGAGAAGTTAGTGGATACTAAACAATGGAATTTTCAGAGAACAGCTAAGACTCATGGTCTAAGATTAGCAGCATCTTCGAGAAAATTAGGTATGAAAAGACTCAGCCACTTCCCAGAATACTATGTGTCACTCGGAGAACTGGGAGTCGGTATTCACTCAATTTGTAGAAATTGCAGGGCATTTGAGAATTGCAAACATTGTCAAATGCGGGTGCATTCGTATTTTTGAAATTCTGGACAGGATGTCAAGCATGTGACGGTGTGAAACGGGGACTGGAGTAGAAGGTCTCTTCGATTCAGTCTTTATTTAAAAATCAGCCAGATTAAAAATGATTTCTCTGGTAGAAAAAAAGATTAATTGATAGTAGGGAACTGGGTTATTCTGGGCTTATCATCTAAGTACCCCAAGAGAAATTTAGACAAATTGAGGCATTGCAGTGATGCTGGGACAGAGACAAAATGTGAAAATCTGGTCAAGAAAAAAGGAGGCGAAGCTGTGTGTTCCCCTTCACTCACTCCCATATTTATTGTTTACCATTTCACTTCTCCCTGGAGGATTTATTTGAGCAATAAACATTTATTGAGTTCCAACTATTTGCTCAGCACGGGACAAGGTCTGTGCTAGACTTGGGTATATAAAGATGACATGAACCTTGACCTCGTGGACCTCTGAGTTTAATGGGAGAAAACAAACTTGTAAAACACTAATTGAGCTCTGTTAGTTGCAAGCAGTGTAAGAGGCATAAGAACTCATGGATGACGGGTGCACAGAGATAATATAGTCAACTCATTCTTTTAAATAAGAAGAATCGATGCTTGAGTGGACCATAGAGATGGTACAGGAATGTTTGCCTTGCCCAAGGTAGACTCGGATTCAATCTCCAGCATCCCTTATGTTCCCCTGAGCACTGCCAGGAGTTATCCCTGAGCACAGCTGGGGGTGGCCCAAAAACCAAAGAAATAAAATGAAAGAATTGATGCTGAGATTTAGCATTGAAAATTAGGAGTTCACTGGAAAATTTATGCAAAAGAGGAATACTCTAGGAAGAACAGGCTGTACAAAGATCTAGAGGAATAGAAAGACATGGTACCTCCAGAATTATTTATTCCAATACAAACAGGATCTGAGAGTGAATAGTGGCCAGTGGTTGCAAATGAGGATGGGCTAGAGCTTTTTCCTGTGCATGATGGAGAGACAAGAAAGGCTTTTGTGGGGAAGAATGCTGTGAGCACTCTCAAAGATCCCAAAGGGTGAAAGGATAGTGCTAAGAAATAGAGACAAGGATCCCCAGGTAAGGGAAATATTTCCGTTGATCCCACAGCTGGAAAAGCCAGTTTCTGGTGTTTTTAAATGTGTGCTTCACAGTAATCAACTGTGCACATGTTTTCATGACTGTAGAAAATGAAGACAAAATAACTCCAACAACAGCATACTTTGAAAATGAGAACTTATCCTTCAGAGACAACTATCAAGAGTTTTAGTGATTCACTTAGGGTTAAAAGAAAGCATTTTATTAAACATTCTGGGTCATAATCATACATTTCTCTTACAACTTTTAGTGTCTCATTTCATCATATAATGGTAAAAGCAAGAAAAACTAGGAGACAGAAAATAATTTGGTTTTGAAAGGGGCATAAGCTGGGCAGCACATTTAGTAAACCTGAAATATAATGTTGAGAGTTTAGTGTATAAATATGAGTAGATGTACTAAAAGCATCTTAAATCTTGCCTCAATTTTCCTCTTTTCTGTATGTAACTGAACCAATCCTATAATTTCCCCCAATTTTCACACTGAAAATCCTGGTGAGGTCTTCTTTTTCAAAAAAATTGCTTTAGTGATATCTCCCGTTACAGAAATTTGCTTATCTTTCCAAAAGAAATGAAAAATTTTGTCAGTATTCTTTCTTTTCAGAAAAAAATCTTAAAAATAGATAATCTATGAAATTGGTGAAGTTTTATCCCATTCAACTAGTGCTAGAGGAATAAAATGCCCCAGATATATCCTAAATATTGAATGTGTGTAGGCAAAGATAAGGAATCATATAGGCAATTTACTGGAAATACTTTTCTCTCCGCTTTAGAAAACCAAAAATGTTCCTGGTTTATTTCCAAACTTTCATTTAGGTTTTTATGCCCCCTAGTGGACATTTGTCATATCTGCAACTGTAAAATAACATGCTTGGACATCATTTTGCTTCTGCAATTTTTGTTTAAACTCTTTGTAGTCACAATAAATATGACATTGAAATATCATTAAACACACAAATCATAATTTTAACATTCTTTATATAATTTTACTCTCTGTTATTTATTAAAATCTTTGAAAACTCAGGGAAAATTTCTATGAAGACATACACTAAAATGGAGTTTATTGCACACCTGAATTTTATGCATAAAATTTTTAAGCATTTTATGAACTCCTGGCTAAAACATTATAGTTTACCCTTTAATTTAGTGGATGATAATATTACTACTGTGACGAGTAGGAAAATGAAAACAGTATTTTTTTAAAGTTCAAAATTTGGCTTGGACTTAAAGAATCAGGAGAGACTACAGAGAATATTTTAACGTTTTTATGCAGAGGATAAATTTTAAAAATCAACATTTCCAGAATAGTATAATAATTAAACCTACGGGGGAAATACAATGGAGATATAAAACAGACAACTTTTTAGGCAAACATTGATTTTTAAATGTCAGAGAAATTTACCTATTATTGAAAGAAAACCAGGGTCTGCCCCTGGCAAAAAAGTTTTATACCACAAGCAGGTGTTCTGTAGCAATGCTTTTTTTGAGTCATTTTCTATTTTCAAGTATTGCAACTACTATAAAAATTATCTATCAAACTACGAACCTTCCAGAATACCAAGGTGATGGCAGAAAATCCATGAATAACATAGCCACTGAGACCCTAGGGGCTAGAATTATTAGTTGAGAAGTGATTCAGCTTCCATGTCAGAGCAATTATTTCTCAGACCTCTCTGACTAGTAATCAGGTCTTGGAAGAAAATCCAAATACAAAATTAGTAATCACACACACACACAAACACAAACAATCTCCCAGATTTTACCAGGGTGCTTATATTATCTGTCATTTATATTGACCTAATTTTTAAGTATGTTGTTTTAATCCTTTTGGGACACTGTACCAAAATACCATATTGATAGTTTCCAAATAACAGAAATATATTTCTCCCCGTTGTAGAGGCTGAGAAGTCCAAGGTCATGGAGTCAGCACATGCAGTGTAACAGCAGATAAGGGCCCATCGCCTGATCCAAAGATTACCCTTCTTGCTTGTGTGATGGAAGGGGCTAGGGAGAGCTGTGGGGACCATTCTCATGAACTAATCACCTCCCAGGGGCTCCACTTCCAAATACCACATAATGGGCACTAGGATTTCAGTATATCAAGTGTGTTTGGTTTGTGTGTGTGTGGGGGGGGGGGGGGGTGTATATAGAAACTTATCAGATAAACAATGTCTTTTTGTCAAATACTTTTACTCCCCAAAACTGATTCAAGTCCCATCTGAAGATTTTTATTTGCTTTTTAAACTCTATAGTAATTCAAAAACATTTGAACTAGCTCCCGCCCCGTACAATGTGGAGATTTTTGTGCTGCTGCAAAGGATCCATTCATTCTGTTCTTTAGGCCCAGCAATTTAAGACTTTCAGTGTAGAAAAAGAAAAGGTGGCATGAGAGATTGAGTTACGGTAAGCATCGAGGTTTATTTTCAAATCAGCATTTCCTTCCTCCCTCTTACACGAAGAGCTCTTCTACTTTGTGTTTATAAAATACATGGTTTTGTTCCCTCTTACTCTCCATGGGAAATATTTTCATAGATGGGATGTCATGCTTTAGCTGGGGAGGTTTGTTTGTATAGCATTTCTCCTTTATTAAGTGAGCCCACATTCATATTATTCAAATAAGAAGAAAAATAGAAGCCCTCTGAATAGAACTGGGAAATTAACTATGTAGTGCCTGAACATGGTGAAAGAAATTTAAGGAGCTCTTTCTCCATTTCATATCTAAGACAACCACACTGTGTATTCAGTGGTTTTTTTGAGAGAAAACTGAGAAAGGGAAAGGTGACTAGATACTAATTCCATCTTATTTATGATATATTATTATTTTGATATTACTTGATACTTTGGGAAATTGTATGAAGAGAGATAATAGATTTATCCATTCAAGTCGTCAGATTTAATCAATTATATCTGTATTTTTGACAGAAAAGTGCATACCAGCATAAATGTCTTTTGCATAAATGTTTTGGGTGATATCTAAGATTAAAATCTTTAGGAAATAGTAGTTGCATCTCTCCTGAAGATTTGGTGCTCCATTCAATATGATCTTTAATATCCAGTTAAAAATGTAATTTTTAAACAAGTATTTAGGGTCAGTGTGTGAAATGTGTAAGTAGTATTCCTTTGAGTTAATGATACCTTTATGTGTGTCTTTTTCACTGATGCTTGAAGGAGAGGAGGCAAGAAATGTAAGATCTGGCAGATTTCCAAGGTGGCAAAAGAGCAAGCAGAAACTTGACTGAATCCACATAGTGAATAGAAGAGAAAGGGGGGAACTTCGCAGAAGCAGAACAGTTGGAAGTCAAAGGAGAATAGGGATGATGCCCATCCAACTGACAAAGTTCAAGTCTACTCTGTAAGACTCTTTGTTAGTTATTCTTCTGTCCTGTTGCTCTCCTCTCTATTATTTCTTATTTTTATAAGAATTCAGAGTTGATTTTATTTGGTCCCTTATATTCTTTCAGCTAATTTATTTAAATAGGCTGGAGCGATAGCACAGCTGGTAGGGCATTTGCCTTGCATGCGGGTGACCTGGGTTCGATTCCTCCATCCCTCTCAGAGAACCCTGCAAGCTACTGAGAATATCCCGCCCACACGGCAGAGCCTGGCAAGCTCCCCGTGACATATTCAATATGCCAAAAACAGTAACAAGTCTCACGATGGAGATGTTACTGTCGCCCACTCTAGCAAATTGATGAACAACGGGAGGACAGTGCTACAGGACAGTGCTATAGGGGGAAATGGCCGAAACAAAACCACATCTACAAAGTATTTTAATGTAACTCTTTTGAGAAAATGGATTTTTGAGAAGTGGAGACATAATATTCTGAAGTAAGACAGAAAGAATAGAATATATAATATTGCTGGGCTTAGTATAAATTTAAAAAATAACCATAAAGAAAATGAGGTGTGTTTCACTATATGGAAAATCACTGTCACTGTCCTCCCGTTGTTCATCGATTTGCTCGAGCGGGTCCAGTAACATCTCCATCATAAGACTTGTTGTTACTGTGTTTGGCATATCGAGTACGTCACGGGGAGCTTGCCAGGCTCTGCCGTGCGGGTGTGATACCCTCAGTAGCTTGCCGGACTCTCCGAGAGGGGCAAAGGAATCGAACTCGGGTCAGCTATGTTGGCTGCGTGCAAGGCAAATGCCCTATCGCTGTGAAAAATAACAAATAAAATGACAAGCTTCTTAGGATAGAAATAATCATTGAAAGACAGCAGAATTCTAGGCAGAATTTAAAATGTAAATGAACATTTAAAAATGATGTGTCATTTTTAATTAAAAAGTTTGCTTTTCCAGATAGAGTGTTAACTAGAATTCATCTGCCTCACAGGGACTGGGAGGGGTGGGGGTGGGGTTTTATTGGGGTTCTTCATGGTAAAAAATAAGTATTGGTAAAGGGAAATGTGTTTGATATTTGCATGACTGAGACCTAAACCTGAAAGCTTTGTAACCTTTCCCACAGTGATTCAATAAATTAATTAATTAATTAATTAATTAATTTTTTTAAAAAAGTTTGCTTTTCTAAGCTTTTGTTCACTGAGTTTCCGGGAGATATGATTCCTTTGATACATATTATTATTTTGTTTCTTACTATGAAGAAAAAGAATACTAGTAAAAAGATCCTTTGGTGAGCTGGAGAGATTGCAAAATGGGCTGAAGCACCTGCTTTGCTTGCAAGAGGCTCAGGTTTGATCCCTGACACTCCATGGTCTCTCCTAGAATAGAATAGTGACCCAGCAGTAGCCAGGAGTAGCCCCAAAGCAGACAAACCCCAAAAGAATTCTTTGTTGGGGCTGGAGCAATAGCACAGCAGGTAGGGCACTTGCCTTGCACGTGTCAGACCCTCTATTCCCAGCATCCCATATGGTCCCCTGAACACCCCCAGGGGTAATTCCTGAGTGCAGAGCCAGGAGTAACCCCTGTGCATCGCCAGGTGTGATCCAAAAAGGAAAAAAATCTTTGTTAAATGAAAAAAAAAGTTGTTGGGTTTACCAGACCGCTCTTTCCCATACCATAAGATTTCAGCCCTTGACCCCCAAGTCTGAAGAGGAAAACGATCTATTTCCCCATTCAATGTCACTCCTGAGTGAGAAGAGACAGAAGTGAACAATGCAAGAACGGGGAGAAATCTCACGGTATTTATCATATTTCTTCCACGTTGTCAAGCCTGTGAAATATGCTGAAAGTTTTATTAATACCAACAGCTATCCAGTCTGCAGAAGGCAAAGGGCTGGGCTGGGGAAGAAGGCAGGCGGGATTTCAGACGGGTGTAGACGCACAGAACCCAGGAGGCTGGACTGACCGACCCAGACAGCCTCTAGTACCCTAACCTGCTCATTCCCTGTCCGGGACGCTGGGAACCGTCGGCCTGGGCCTGGATAAACGGCCTGAATTGTCCAAAACTGCCTAACCCTGGGTTTCTCTCCTAAAGTAGGAAGATGAGAGCTGTACCCTCTCGGGGAACCCCTCACTCGGGCTGGCCAGCCATCTCGAGCACACACCCACAACTTTCTTGACTGTGAAGGAAACTGAATCTTGTTTTCTTGTTTTCCTTTTCTTCGCTGGGGATCCCAAAGGGTGGCACCTAGGATTGGCTACTGGGTTGGAACTCGGGGCCCTGTGACTCCCTGTGCTTTAAGCCTCCTGCGCCCCAGAAAGGAGATTTGGTGGGGATCAATCCGATCTCTCCTTGTAGCTGATACAAATTAGCATAGCTTTCTGATCCCAAGCCACCCCTAAGGATCTGTTATCTCTTTTCCCCCTATGGATCCTTTGAAGCTGAGTTCCTTGCCTTTCAGCAAGCAGGTTCCTATCCTTCTGTGCCACCCTTTTGTCACAAGACAAAAAGGATATTTCATTTTATCCATTTTCCCCCTTGAGTAACAAGTTCATTTTCTGCTGTATTTATATTGTAATCTCTATTTACATTCAAAAGGGATTTGCAGCGACTCTTTCTCTAGCCAGATACCTCATCAAAAACTGCCTTCCCAGGAAAGCTTGCTTTATCCTTTGGTCCTAAATCCGTTTCATTGAGTCCCTCAGAATCTATTTTCTCCTTTTTCTTTTTGGCCTATGTGCAGCCCTTCTGCGTGCAGGATTTTCTCTCCTTCCATCCACTGCTATCAGCTGCTACCTGATCTCACTGGTCTTCGGTTGTTTTAAAGTCACTGAGCACTGGTAGCACATCGCACAGTGTAGCCCTTCATTTCCCTAATAATTACACGTTCGTAGACTCAACCTATTCTACAACATAACGAGCAAAGAATATATGAGTAGTTAATAAGTGCTAATTTTTCAAATTTCATTTCATTTCATTTTTTCTGCTTTTTGGGTCACACCCAGTGATGCTCAGGGGTTGCTCCTGGCTCTGCTCTCAGGAATTACTCCTGGCGGTGCTCAGAGGACCATATGGGATACTGGAAATCGAACCCGGGTCTGCCTCGTGCAAGACAAACACTCTACCCTCTGTGCTATTGCTCCAGCACCCAATAAGTACTAATTTTTATATATCTCTTCAAGCAGGAAAATCTAACACAGCTTATTCATTTAACGATTTCATGTGATATATTTTTTATTGTAATTACTGTAATTTACAATGCTGCTAATGTTAGGGTTTCATGCAATAGTGATCCCATCCCACACCTTGCATCACTGGCTTCTGTCCTACACCATTTTTTCAGGATCCCCACTAGCCCATACCTCCCTCCCTTCAAATTCCACCATGTTAAGATCAGTTCTCAGGGTCTGTTGTCTTTTACTATTTCCTTCGTAGGCATCTTTATATTTTACAGATTTAAAGGTTTGGTGTGATTATATGTGCTCAATACTTAGTTTCTTTGGCTATCACCAATAGTGGAATTTTAGTTACTTTTCTTTTGAAAAAATATTTTCTAAGTCCTAACTGGTAAGTATTAATATCAAATCTTTTTTGACATGCTTCTTGTATACTGTATGGAGAAGTCTGTGTGCTTTAGACTTCTCCAGGGCCTACTGCATAATCTGTGCAAAGAGAAAGAAGATGCTTATAAAACAGAACCAACACTCAGTGTGAATTATAGTAAATGTGGAAATCGGCTGTGTATACACGGTATTATATATCAAAAAGTTGATCTTCCAATTCTCCTGATAGATGCCTTTGGAAAGAAAATCCTTAAGCATTGTTTTCTCCTCTTATAAATATCTTAATTTTTGACTGTCTCCTCACTAACGTCATCTTCATATTATGATTTATGTTCTCAGATAGATCACAGAAAGAGATGTTATTTCGTATGGCTGCTGCATTCCACTTCTTGGATTAGCATGTAGCATCATTTCTATAAATGGGAATACTGTCATTCAGATTTCAAACATTATGGAAATTTGTGTTGGGGGAATTTAGCGCAACTGTTGATCTCTTTATTTTATTTATTTATTTATTTTTTGCTTTTTGGATCACACCAGGCAATGCTCAGTAAGGGTTACTCCTGGCTCATGCAATCAGAAATTACTCCTGGAGGTGCTCAGGGACCATATGGGATGCTGGGACTTGAACTCAGGTTGGCAAATGCCCTACCTGCTGTGCTATTGTTCCAGCCCCTCAACTGTTGATCTTTACAAACAATAATAAGAGTGAGTAATTAGGCCTTCAGAAAAGGTACTGGGGCCTGGGATAGGGATCACATTATTACTGTATATCAGTATAGACCCTTATAACCCTCCCTATCCTTTCCTGAACCACTGTCACTGTCACTTCAACTTTGTACATCGACCAACTCAAAAATGCTTCCCTACCTACAGATGAACATTACATAAATAGAGTAAATCATATTGTAGGCCACCATTTAAAAAACAGCCTACACCTGAATATTCCTAAAGATGTGCATATCTGGATTCTGCTATCTGACTTCCTCAAAACCCTGTTTCTAGGATCTAAATTCCCAGGGTTCCAAAGTCAGCAGAGAAGACTTGGAGCTCTACAAGTGCTACTACACAAGTTCTGCAGTAACATAATCTGAAGACCTTCTCCTTGGCCTCTTTCTTGGCCCAAACAGCTGAATTCAGGAACTTTGCATCAATCAGGCAGAGAAAATGTATTCATTTGGGGTTGAAGTGATAGCACAGCCGGCAGGGTGTTTACCTTGCATGCGACCGACCCAGGTTCAATTCCCAGCATCCCATATGGTCCCCTGAGCACTGCCAGGAGTGATTCCTGAGTGCAAAGCCAGGAGTAACCCCTGAGCATTGCTGGATGTGACCCAAAAAGCAAAAAGAAAAAGAAAAGAAAGAAAAAAGAAAGAAAATGTATTCATTTAAGTAATATTTAAGAATATGCTTTGTTCTAACAAATAAAGCTGCTCCTGCTTTTCCAAGTTTATATTCTAATGTTAGCAGGACACACACACACACACACACACACACACACACACACACACACACACACCCCAATGAAAAAAATGTCATCTGACAATTACTATGAAGACAATTACATGAGGACATATTATAGAGAATCACTGGAGATGGGGTGGAGGCAGGAGAAAAAAGCCCCTGTGGATAAGACAGCCAGAAATTAAATTATGGAGGGTGGAGACACTACCTGAACACTGCTGATATGGGGTCTGCCCTTATGACAGGACAGATAGATAGGGAGCTTTCTGGTAGGCAGTCTGGACTGTAGGCAACAACTAAGTCACAGAGTTCCTTGGAAACAGAAATAAACTTTTGCATTAAAAGTTAATGCAAACAAATGCATTTGCATCTGTTTTCGTTTCAAATCTCTTCCAAGGTTCAAACAAAGTAGCACCAGTCCCATCTCTGTTTATAAAACCCTAACTGTTATTTGTTCTGAATTGTAAACTGACAAAAGTGGAAATGAGTTCAGTTTCAAAGCTATCTTCCTGGCACCGGCAAGAGATGATGACTAGGATTGTTTTGTGAAATAGAGATTAAGGAAAAAGAACTAAGTGGGAAATAGTTTGGATCAAGGAGAGTGAAACTTACTGAGAAACAGACTCTGAGGTCGGGGTTGACTCAATTTTGTTCTGAGCGACGGGATGGTTTATGGTTTCATTTACTTGGACATATTGGACTGTGAAAGGAACAGAGTTCGGTGGAAGTGGAGGAAACTAGGAAAATAAGCATTCCTCTTTGGCTAATTGAAGTCTTAATTGGCTCTTAAACTTTCAGAGGCAGAAATAATCAGTCTAGACTATTGAAGATATGAATTTGATTTTCAAGATAGACATCAGAACTGTCACTGCAAATTATGGTATCTGTGATACTTAGTTCTCAGCTGTGGAATTGGATGAAGACACTTAGAAAGAGTGCTTATACAGAGATGATAAGAGGACTCGGGTCTGAGATCTAAATTACTCTTAGATTCAGAATCAAATGGAAAGTGAGTCAGAAAAGAAGATAGAGAAGAAATACCAGTGAGCTGGGGATACCACTAAGGGAATTTCTTAATACTGGCATCAACAAAAAATGTTTCAAGGAGAGATGTCTACTAATGAAATATAAATGAATAATTGAGTAAGATTAGTATGAAGAAATGCCATTGGATTTCTCCAATAAAGGTTACTGATACCTTGGAAAGTTTATTTTTCTAAAGTTTATTGTGTTTGATGAAAGAAAAGTGATGTACCACTTTTTGCATTTAACTTTCATAACCAATTTAATGTTGAAAAAATTAAGTGGAAAAATGTGTTATCTAGACTATAAAATGTAGCATGGAAATATTGACTATTAAATAAATGTAAAGAACTATGTCATATTATGTAAAGGACAAATTGAAGTGCTATCATTACATCACCTGACTTAAAATATTTTCCAAAGATTTCTAAATGTTGGAATCAATTTTCACAAGGTTGAAAGGTAACTTTTTGTATGCAGATATTTTATGGTGCCTGGCTTCTTAAAATCTTAAGCTATGTATATTGTATTCATGAAGTAGAATTATGTTGTTCCCAGAAAACGATTTGAGGTAAAGGAAAAGAATTATTCATAACAAGCGGAAATAGGGGCCGGGGTGATAGTACAGCGGGTAGGGCGTTTACCTCGCACATAGTCAACCTGGCTTTGATCCCTGGCATTCCATATGGTCCCCCAAGCACTGCTAGGAGTAATTCCTGAGTGCAGAGCCAGGAGTAACCCCTGAGCATTACTGGGTGTGACTCAAAAAAGAAAAAAAAGGTGGAAATAACTTTCTGAGGCTTGAAAGTATTTTCTGTTCTCTAACCCAGGTATGGTGACATGGTACCAAAAACCATAGCAGGGAAGATTTTTGGTTCCATCTGTTCATTGAGTGGCGTCTTGGTGATTGCTCTGCCTGTTCCCGTGATCGTATCTAACTTCAGTCGGATCTACCACCAAAACCAGCGAGCAGACAAGCGGAGAGCACAAAAGGTGTGTATGTAACTCTGCGCTACTATAATTTAGCCTCTTCTGTTTTTATTAATGAGTTTTTAAATTCCTTAGTGGCTATTCTGTGTTTCAGATTTGGTCAATAGTCACATAAGTCAGCACTAGCTAGGTAATACTACAGGGAAGAAGGGGGAAAGAGTTTTAATGTCTCAGTGACTTGAAACAACAAGGAATATTTATCAGTTGCTGTACAATCATGATGAGGTCTGTTACTGGTCCAGAGATAGAAACTCCATCTTGACAACCAATGCCTACAATTATTCAGGCAGAGGTCAAGGAATGATTAATCAGACACTGACTCTTAAGGCTTCCTCCTGGAAATGAGCCAAGTCACTTCCATCTCTATTGCATTAACTGAAACAAATAATACAACCTTGTGTTTTAATATGACTACATGAACTTCAAAGTGAGCAGGGAAATACAATCTTGCTGTGCACCCAGAGCCAGAAATAAAGAAATATCTGCATAAGAGTACTATGATAGTAGGGAGGGAAAAAAATATTCATGGGAGGAAATACTCCCAATTTATCAAAAAATAAAATTGTATGACTCATTGGTTTAGTCTTGTTCATCAGGATTTCAAGGTAGTTTCAGTAGGCAGGATTATTAAAGGACACCAAACTGTGTCCTAGATACTTTACATGGATGACAGCGGAAGTGGGAGGATCTGATCATATGAAGGAGGGTTTTATTTCTGGTCCAGCAGTTTACATCTTCTCTAAACTCCATACTAATTAATTAACCCTTCTATGACCAGGTTGTATACTCAAATGTGAAAGATGGCAAACTTCATATCTCACATTAATATTAAGATAATATCTAATGTATATTAATCTGTATAAAAGTATCATATTAACAATGTCTAACACAATTTAATGTGTCTGGTTTGGATTTAATATTTCTTAAAAATAATTCATATAGCCAAAATAATCAATTCTTCACAACTATAAGACTTGTAATATGAGAATATATTGCTATTATTCCTTTAATATAGATGAGAACTCTAACAAAAAATTGAGGATTCCAAGCTCACATACCTAATTAATTAGAGGAACATCATTTAATCTAAGACAATCCCGGCTTGCAGGGTTAGCACTGTAGCACTGTCCTCCTGTTATTCATCAATTTGCTTGAATGAGCACCAGTAACGTCTCCATTGTGAGACTTGTTACTGTGTTTTGGCTTATTGAATATGCCACGGGGAGCTTGCCAGGCTCTGCCGTAAGGATGGGATGCTCTCGGTAGCTTGCAGGGCTCTCCGAGAGCGATGGAGGAATTGAACCCGGGTCAGCTGCATGCAAGGCAAATGCCCTACTCACTGTGCTATTTCTCCAGCTCAGCTTGCAGCTTAATAAACTCAATTGCTATAATAGACTGCCTCTTAGAAAAACCAGCTGAAATGTTATGATTCTTCTCTTTTCCATCCTTCAGTCACCTTGAGTCGGGACTTTATTGCTTAGAGATAATTTTGAAAATCTACTTTAAGGCTGGAGAGATAGTACTGCAGGTAGGTTGCTTGTCTTGCACGGGGATGACCTGGGTTTGAGTCCTGGAACTCCATATGATCCAGGAGTGATCCCTGAGCATAAGGCCTTGAGTAACCCTTGAGCACTGCAGGGCAAGGCTCAAAAGCCAAACAAAAGAAACCTACTTAATAATTTCCTCAAAACTCTGGTGCTAGATTTTCCATATTCTCTATAGACATTACATAGTTTTGGTGTTTGTTAATATCCTAAAGCCATTTTTACTCACGAATAAATTGGATGCACAGTCTGAATATGGAAAGAGATTTTAATACAGTTCATACCAATTTTTTGTAAGTACATTGAGAACAGGATTTTAAATATCTGTTTGAACAATTTTCATGCTCCAATAGGCATAAAATCTACTACAGTAACTCACTGGAGCAGATAGAGTGTTTTTAGCCAGAAGTAGCTCCTCCATCAGGAATTTTCATTCACCACAATTTTTTTTATTGAATCACCATGAGATACAGTTACAAAGCTTTCATGTTTGAGTTTCAGTCAAACACCCATTCCTCCACCAGTGCACATCTTCCACCACCAATATCCCCAGTATCCCTCCCTCCACAATATCCCACCCTGCCTCTATGGCAGGCAATTTCACTCATACTCTCTTTTGTATTGCTTGTTATGAATAGCATAGGATGTGACTTCTGGAATTCTAAAATTTTAGATAATTAGGGTCTGCAAAAAAAAAATCTCTGCAGTGAGCTGCTTGGTTCTGAGATTCTTTTGTGTGTCTTTGGATCATAACCAATAAGGAGTTTAAATAGCACCCTGAGGCAGTTTGTGAGCATGACTTCCAGGGTCCCCTAGAGATGAGAAGATGAGAAGGACTGATCCATTCCCTACCCATTAACAAGTTTGACATCATTGAACCCACATACCTGCACTTCTTATAGGGTTCTGAAAGTTGGCAGCTGCCGGATTCACCACAATATTACTTTTACCATTCATTACATATATTTTCCTGGATACCTATGTACATAATTTCATGGGATAGAAATAATAGAAACGGCTCAGCTCTCCTGCACCCATTCATCTCTATTCTAGAAATCCTTCCTCTTTTTTTATCTGGGGGTCACACTTGCTTGCTCAGGGCTTACTCCTGGTTCTGTATTCAGGGATCACTCCTGATGGGACTCAGGACACCATATGGGGTTTTAGAGATTGATTGAACCCAGTTTGGACACATGCAAGGCAAGCACCCTACCCGACATTCTGTTGCTCTGGCCCCAATTTCTTCTTTAATGTAAGATCTTCGTTGATGTAAGAGTTACTCATAATACACTTCTTTGGTATATTATAAATAGTATAGAAACTACTGGTATAAAACCTGTAGGAAATACAAATATCATTTTTAATCAAACCAATTTCCAAAATAATTGGGTGTTTTTAAATTGTTTTCATTTTCTTTTTAATTTATCTTTAATTGAATCACCATGAGATAGAGCATTACAAAATTGCTCATGATTGTGTTTCAGTTGTACAATGTTTCAACACCCATCCCTCCACTCGTGTAATTTCCCAACAACATTGTCCCCAGTTTCCTTCCCTCCTCTTCAAATCACCCCACACCCTAGCCTGCCTCTACTCTTCTCTCATTCATTTTCTTTCTCTCATTTTAGGCATTGTGGTTTGTGATACAGATGCTGAAAGGTTATCATCTATATCTCTTTACCTGCTTTTTTTGTCCAGAATGATCTCAGTTTTTGTCCAGAATGATCATTTCCAACTCGTATTGTCATATAATGAACCCTCATCTATCTTAACTACCCTCCGTCTCCCACATCATTGACCAACCATTGACAATCCTCCCCTGGCCCATTTTCCCTGGTTTTGGATATTAGTTTCATACTGTTTTGTTTTGTTTTTATATCCCAAAAATGAGTGCAGTCATTCTACATATGTCCCTCTCCTTCTGATTCATTTCACTCAAGATGATCATCTCCATATCTATTCACTTACTGGTAAATTTCATAACCTCATTTTTCTTAACAGCTGTGTAGTGTTCATTGTTTTCATTTTCAACATGCAAATCAGTAAAGAAAACTTTAGGATATTTCAGAAGTTTTTAAAGCTAAGAAAATTTAAAATGCAAAAGTAAATACAATATTATGGTTTAACAGTTCACTCAAAAGGGGATGGAAGGAGGTACACTGGTAATGGGTGTAGTATTGAAATATGTACTCATAATATGTTTCATTGAAATATGAAAACCATCATCACTAATATTGTAAATCACTGTACCTCAATCAATAAAAAATGAATCAAAGTACAATGAAATTAAATATGTTTTATGAATCCTTTTAGTTATTTCTGGGGCCTGGGTGTGGGGTTTGCATCATACTCAGCAATGCTCAGTGGCTATTTCCAATGAGTTGTTCAGTGTCTATTCCCACTGATGTTTTGGGACATCACAATGCTGTGGGTCAATCTGGTCCTTCCACATGCAAAGCATGTACTCCAGCATTTTAAGCTATCTTCACAGTGTCTGGTTTTGGGTATCTTGAAAATATCTCCTCTATTCTTTTTTTCTGCACTATTCAGTGGATTTTATATATAATGAATATTAGAAAAACTAATTTAAGATGAATAAAATAACACAAAGTGATATTTCCAGTAAATAATCTGTAATCAATAAATTGAACACAGGCATGTAAGAAAAAATCAAAGTGGAATGATAAAGTTACCAAGGAGGTTTTTTTTGTTATGTTTCATCCCATGAAATTTCTTTTGTAATTTTCAAAAATAAGCTTTCATTATGCCAAGGTCATTTAATTTTATCTGGAATTGGACTGGGTGATATGAAAAATTGTCAAAGCATGCAGAAATAGCCATTAATTCAGTCAAGTAAGCAGTCTATTCAGTAAAAAGTCAATTTAAAAATTATATAATTCTGAAAAAATTCTTGTTTGGTCTGATATGAAGGTTTTTAATCCCATTGGCAACCCTAAATTTAAGAAAAAATAAAAACTATAAAATAAAAACTATTCTCATCATCTGGACTAGTGAGTAGTAGGTGAGTAGAGCACTTGCCTTGCATGCCAAAGACCTGGATTCAATCCCCTGCTCCCCTGTATGATCCTTCTGAACAACACCAGGAATGAACCCCGAGCACAGAACCAGAAGGAAGCCTCGAGCACCGCTAGGTATGCCACCTCCTTCCTTCTCTGAGAAAAAAATCTCACTATCACTCAAGGCTACTTAGTCTTTTCAGGCCCTTCCCCTTAGCAGATTCTCACTTTGCTCTCATTATCTCCTCCTACTCCATTTGCTTTCCTCCTTGGTTGAGGAACCTCCCAAGCAATGCTCAGGACTCCAGGAGGTCTTGGTGGGGTGCACCTTCCTGCTGTTTCTCTGCTAAGTGGGTCCAGTAGTTCAACTCAAGTGTGGGAGGATGAGGTGCTGTTCCTCTAAGCCTGTGCTCAGGGGCCTGCAGTGCTGTACCCAGTGAAACTTGAGGACCATGTGGTTGTTTGGTGCCAAGGACTAAAGTGACCTCAACTATATGGAAGGCCTGTTCCTTAACCTCAGTACTCTATCTGTTGGACTCCAAGTTCTTACATGTTGAAGGGAAATTTGCCCCCTTCTTATCAAACTTTGATGAATCCTAAACTGAATACTGACATCTGGATTAGTGGACTTAAACTGTGCTATCTTGCCCTCATTCCACCACTGCTAATTGTATTTTAATGGATTAATTTATTCATTCAGCCATTCGATAAATATTTATTGAGTCAAATGTATTTTCCAAAATAAAACTAAATTGATGCACTGGCAGGTGGTAGAGATGATATTTTGAAGTTGGGAGCCTCCCCTATTTTAAAATACAAATCAGACCACTTAATCATCAGCATATTTACCAGGCTAACTTGCAAGTAATTATCATGTATAATAGTAATTATAATTATAATTTAATAATACTGGTAGCAACAACAACAACCCTCTCTAGAGTTTCTGTTATGTCCCAGATCATTTATGTCTGTTATTTATACTTCCTTATCAACTTGCAAAAGAAAATGTTATTATTTCCATTTTATAGATGAATTGCTCGTGTTTACACACCTGTTGATTCAAGTCTAAAGTTAAAATATTTATTAATAGAGTCATAAATCTGATTATTTTTTGATAGATAATTCTAAAAAGTTTAAGTTTTTGAAATAATGAGCCATTATACAGTCAACATAGATTTTTTTATCAGAGAATTAATTTTATTCTTATTCATTTTTTTATTTTAATGAATCACCCTGAGATACAGTTACAGACTTACAAATTTTTGTGATTACATCTCAATCAAACAATGTTGGAGTACCCATCCCTCCACCAGTGCCCTTTCTCCACCACCAATGTTCCCAGTGACCCTCCCACCATCCCCATCCCTTCCCTTTCCCTGCCTCTCTCCTTATGGGTGTAATGGTTTGCAATATAGGCACTAAGCAGCCATCATGTTTGGTCCATAGTCTACTTTCAGCATACATTTACCATCAAGAATGATCCCTCCAACCATCATTTACGTAGTGGTCTCTTAACCCTCCGATCTGCCTGAAACCCCAGCACAGGAGATTGGCTTTCAAGAAGTGGGGCGATCCTCCTGGCCCTTATCTCTACTACCCTTAGGTGTTATTCTCCTATTATGTTACTTTATATTTCACAGATGGGTGCAGTCATTCTGTGTTTGTCCCACTCTTTCTGACTCATTTCACTTAGCATGATACTCTCCATTTTGATCCACTTCTATGCAGATTTTATAGTTTCATCTTTTCTAACAGTTGCATAGTACTCCATTGTGTAGATATACCAAAGTTTCTTTAACCAGTGTAAGTCAGTTTTTAACCTTTCACATAAAAATGTACTATGGTGATCCTCAAAATTTCTATTTATTGGAATCACTTGAAAGGTTTGATAAAAAGATTTCCAAGGCCAAAGAGATAGGACATGAGGTAAGGTGCTTGTTTTGCATGCAGCTGCATTAGCCAATATCCTAATTCAATGCCCCATACAACACATCCTCCCCACCACCCCACCACCTCCAGAACCTCCAGAAGTCATTATTGAGAAGAGTCAGTAATAGTATCTCACAAACCCTCCCATCCAATAAACCTATAAAACAAAATAAAAATATTTGGGACTCCATCCATCCCTAAAATATCCAGTTTAATATATTAGGCTTAAAGCCTAGGAAGATTCATTTCCAACAAATTATTCAGTGATGCCTGATGATGGCCATGCTGATTTGGGGGGAAGAAGAGATAGTTCAATGGCTTGAGCATATGCTTTGCTTGCAGGAAGCATGGGTTCAATTCCAAGCAACGTCTATTTCCAGTCACCATGGGCAGCAACCCTAAAGCACCAAGAAGGGCGCAGCCTGGAAACACCCACCAAGTGTGGCCTCAGAAAGAATTAAAATGCTAATTTAGAGAACACATGTTAAGAACCATTGTTTAGTATGTTCAGTAATGTCCAATTTTAAAAAAAATATTAGGGAACTCTAGAATAATTAGGAATCAGAAAAAAATTCCTTTGCTAGAGCCTGGAATTATCTCTCATAGGTAATCTACATTTAAAAATATATATTAACCAGTTCCTTCCTCAAATTCTTTTAAATAAACTGGTATTATTTTTATTTGTCTATAGTTTAACAACAACTCCCTTTTCAACTCATGTAGCCATCTGCTAATTGCACACTTCTATATAATCACTAAAGTTCCAGTCTTACTGAATTCTCTACCTCGGCTCTAAAGTCTTTATTCCACCCCCTATTACTTAATGTTGTCACCTGGCAAGTTCCTGCTCTAAACTTAATTCATATATTGCCATTCTATGATGATAGATTTTTGTGAATGGTGTTGAACACAGTTGCTTCTTGCACACAATAATCCTTGCTCTATTTGCATGTATTGCACTATACTATTCCTCTCATCCACTATACTGTGTGCAGTCCTGGGAATAAAATAGGCACCAGTATTTGCATAAAGAGTGAAAAGAGTCAATGAACAGTGGAAGACATGTACCATGATTGTATTCTCAATATCTAGAATATGGTGGGTTTTCCAAGGATTCATGGCAAAAAAACATTGATTCTGTCTCTGGTACACTCCCACAGCCTTTTTTGTTCTATGCCTATTCCCATATTGACTCCTCTTGTTACCCTTCCACTCACTCCTTCTGGTTCCCTTCCACTGACACACATTAAGTAGTGTTTCTTCCCAGCCTACCATTCACAGAATCAACCAAGTTCTTGAGCTCAGTATATTACTCTATCCATCATCCACTGGCTTCCTTCCTTTCTTGGTAATATTGTGGGACACTAACATGATGTATGACTAGGGGATCCGCTTTCCTTAGTAATGGAAACATTCCAATGAATTACTTCAACTTTAAAAATGAATTAACTTTAATATGCTTTTGTCACATGAACCATTATATGAAACTTTAGATAAATGAAGTGAAGTAAGTAATAAGTAAAACTTCTACAATACAATACAATACAATACAAAAGTATGTGGGCAGATAATTGAGTAGTAAAAAAATTGCCTTGGAATATCAAGGAGAGACTATCTATGTATATGTTTAAGATTTCTGATGATACGTATTTTTAAAAATATAGAGAAAAATTGAAATTTGATAAGAAGATAGTTCAGTAACTTTTTTCAACCTGCCAAATTCATTTAGAAGTAGATGCCATTTAATGAAAATTGTTCTTAGTGGTTTGGGGTTTATGTATATTTCCTGATTGGCTCCCTGCCTCTGTTCCAGAAAATACATTACAGAGTTTACATAGTGTCATTTGGTGCAATTAAAAAATAATCTTCTTGCTAAAAATCATTACATACTAGCCTCTGAATGATCCACAATAAAAGACTTCCATGTCAAATTAGTTTAAGAAAAATTACATGATAAATTCCCTTTTGTCTTCATGGTGATAACCACAAAATGATGTGTTATAAAAAAAAATCCCACAACAAAGAAAACCCTGTTTAACCATTCACCATTTCACAAAGGTTTCTCAACTCAGAACCAGTTTATTTCATTTGGTTGGTTTGGATTTGACCCATAACACTTACTAGTAACACTTACTTACTTTGGAAACAAGTTTGAGAAACTCTGCCAAGTTTAGAGAATTTTTTAAAAATTATGAAGGATTGGGAAACATAGGGAAAATGTGCTTATGAGACAGTTTTTTTCACAAATGCCATCAGTATTCTCAAGATAATTAAAGAACTTGAAAATAACCTCAAAGCTATACTCTGATAATTATAAACTCATTTTTAAGTAGAATTTTGGAAACTTTATATTTTCCATATTGGTGAAGGAAAAAGTATTCACTAAAACATCATTCTAATTTCCATAACATTTTCCATGCCAAGAAGTTGTATTTCTCACAGATCTGGGGGTAGGAACTGGAAGGAATATATTTCCTATTAGCAGTAAATGTTGTGCTTTTAACCTCTCAATTGCACGACCAAAGTTGCCAAGATAGTCATACTGAGGGGACCAGAAATAGTTATTTTTCCAAAATATCTTTGTAAATAATCTCCCTTGATTATCTACTGGAACCAAATATCTAATCACAGGTCATAAAGCTAGTATTCAACAGACATTTGGTGTGATGCCCCAAAAGACCAATTAAACCAATTAACTCATATAGTGTTATAACAAAATGAAAGAAAAATTGTGATTGAAATTGACATAGGAGAAATTTTTTTTTGTTCTAACAGATGATATGATTTAACAAATGACTTTTTTGCTCTAAGCTGTTTAGAAGGTTTTGTTTTTTTATCCCCTAAGCTTTGAACAACTGTGGTAACAGTTGCCTCCACATGTAGGCTTTTTATTGTGAGAAAAAAAATGTAATTTTCTGTTTTTGCATAGTGCCATAATGTTGTTGCTAAGTGATTTGGTAAGTACATAGGTGAAACTATTTCGTATAATATGAACAATAAAAGTAAATGTAGTAGTATGGAAGGAAGAAAAGAAGAGGAAAAGAAAAAGCAGAGGAGGGAATTTGGGAGTTGGGGGAGGAAGGGCAGATAGAGAAGAATTGATTGTTACAAAAGATCAAAGAGACTATAGAGGTAAATTTCAATAATTCCTTTCTTAAAACAAAATGTTTATTTAAATTTATGTATTTTTAAATGAGTACATCAATCTGTCATTTCCAAATGTGCTTATCACTTTGTTGCTTTACTGAGTCTCATCTGAAATCTTGGTTGCTGAGCACACCCTTTGTTTTTTTTTTCCATATCTTTTCATAACTTTATTGTGTATTTTTATTTACCTCAAAAAAGCTGCAGAGTAAGGATTTATCAAAGTCTATTTATCCACTTACATATGGAGGAAATTTTTATTGCTCCCATGTTTGGACAGTTATATAGTTTCTCTCCTGAATCTTATCCTAAACATGTCTGATCTTGTCTGAGAAGACTCTATAATTATAAACTATCACATTTATTGTAAGTATATGATTTTCACTCCTTCAGAGAAATAGCAAAAAATCACCATTTTGATTGTTTGATAGCACTGTAGCACTGTCCTCCCGTCATTTATCGATTTGCTCTAGTGGGCCCAGTAACATTGTGAGACTTGTTACTGTGTTTGGCATATAGAATACCTCACGAGAAGCTTGCCAGGCTTTGCCGTGTGGGTGAGATACTCTTGATAGGTTGCCGGGCTGAGCACACCCTTTGAAATTAAAATGGATCCACCTTCCAACTTCATTGTTCATCAATTTGTTCGAGTTCATCAATTTGCTCGGGCACCAGTAATGTCTCCATTGAGAGACTTGTTGTTACTGTTTTTGGCATATCGAATACGCCACGGGGAGCTTGCCAGTCTCTGCCATGTGGGTAGGATATTCTCGGTAGCTTGCCACGCTCTCCAAGAGGGATGAAGGAATCAAAGCTGAGTCAGCCACATGCAAGGCAAAAGCCCTACCTGCTGTGCTATTGCTCCATAGAAATGTAGGGAAAGTAATACTGCTATTTTTCTCTGAAATAAATAATGAAATTTAATTTTTCTGTGAATACTTAGCTGCAATTCCTCAACGCATATTCCAGGTCCAAAGTTGTTAATTGATCATAGTGACATTCACTAAAACACTTAAGTGGAAAAAAAATTAATAACTGCATGTGAAAAGCTGAAGTATTTTTTTCATTTAAATATATACATATGTTTATATTAAGATTAGAAATGAATACATTCACTATTTTAAGAAAACAGTTCATCAGTATTAAAAAGATATGCGTATTTCTGTTTTAGAAAGCACGACTTGCCAGGATTAGGGCAGCCAAAAGTGGAAGTGCCAATGCCTACATGCAGAGCAAGCGGAACGGCCTACTCAGTAACCAACTACAGGTACAGCCAAGCACTTCACTTTTACTAATGTTCGATTTATTGGTGTAATATTGATTCAGCCTACCTAGCTGTAGAGTTTGACTGTATGTAATTATTAAAAGTGACTACTAGAAAAACAAAAGTGTCTTTTTAAAATAATTCCACTCTATCCAATGTTATAGGTCATAAAAGACTAGAAACTGGCTATGGTATATTTTCTGAGAATCATAAGTTTTCATTCAAGATTCGACAGTATTTATGTGCTACCTCATGTAAACACGGTATAGGATAGTGATTTATAATAAATACAGACTTGGTTCCTTTTCTGACCTAAGCCAAGAGATCCATAAAGAGGTCTTTTTTTTATATTAAATAAGTGACTCTGGAACCGTATCCTAGGATTTGGATCCATGAGTTTCAGATCTGGCCGCACGATTAAACAGTAGAAACTTTAAATTCACCACCAGCCTCCTGCGAGCAAAGAGAGTCTGGGAGTTCCATCAGCAATCCCAAAGTGCAGACTGGTGTAGAGAGATTCCCGGTTAGTGAGTAGATAGAGATTTGGGGAGAGTATCATTCTCAGAGAACAGAGAAGCTCCTCGTTGGACTCTAGACCTTTCCATGTGTGTTTCCTACATTTGACTGTACCTATTATTATAATAGGTAAAAAATTTAAAAATGTTTCTCTGAGTTCTCTGGAAAATTAATCAGTCGGAAGCTTTTTGACCAACTCCGTAACTTCTCTATCTCCGATATTTGGCTATTCTTGCATTATTATAAAGTGGTAATAATAAGAAAATGTTTCTCTGAGTTTTCTTTTTTATTTTTTGAAAATTAGCTGAATCTGGGGAAAGGGTCTTGGAAACTCTGAGTTAAAGTCAGACTGTTAAAATGTACCCTGACCTGGGATTGGCATCTGAAATCCAAGAAGGAGTTTTTAGACCCTCTGAACTGTAGCTGGTTGGTCAGAGGTACAGGTGATAATTTAGGCTTGCCATAGGCATCTGAGATGTGTGAGGTGGTGAGTTGGAGGAATATTCTTGTATGACTGAGACCTTAACCTGGGTAATTGGATCCCATCTCTAGGTAGATAGTATCCAATTTAAATTGAGTTTTATGGGGACCATCCAACTGATATCCATAAGCATTGCCTGATGTAGTGGGAGGAGGGACTTCCTCCACTTTGGAGTTGAATCCAGGTCCCTTTAAAATGAAAAGTGCAAACATTCTCCATATTTTTTATTTAAAAATTTCTTGCCTTCTTTAAATTCTTTGGGTGAGGATAGATAATGACATGATGTCTTGTTTTACTTCTTAATGAAAAGCTGGCATCGTTCGGTAATAAAAGGTCACGAGGTATGGCATATAATTTGAGAAACTTTACTTTTACCTGAAAAACTCTCCTTTAATACTTTAGAATTCATCATCTTTACTTTCAGAATAGCTTCTATGAAGGTGAACACAATAGTGGTCTCTGGATTATCTCAGCACTAGGTTAAATGTTATTATCCAAAAAGAAAGGCTCTGGGGCTTTCAAAGGTAGCAAGTAGTTGAATGAATAAGAGATTTCAATTTTCAATTCAGGAAGGAAAGTCTATAAGACTTGGAAGCTAATTTGATGAAAATGTAAATGCTGATTATGAAACTTAAAAGCAACCGCACACTTGTCTCTTTTTAGCTTAAAAAAAAATGCTGCCATTTAATCTCAGGAAATAGGCCAGATCTCTCTATGGAAATGTGTGGCTGAGGTTCTCATTGTTTGCAAATAAAATAGGAAGCACTTCTCTTCTCTGTGTTAACAGTCCTCCGAGGATGAGCAGGCCTTTGTTAGCAAATCCGGCTCCAGCTTTGAAACCCAGCACCACCACCTGCTTCACTGCCTGGAAAAAACCACGGTAAGGAAGCAGGCATGACTGCCTGCCACTGTACTCAGACAGTAATCCCATTAGCTTTGTGAATACTTAATGCTTCCAAGCATGATTTCACTGTCTGTATTACTGGAAAATATGACAAAAACCAAAAAGCCAAAAGAAAGCCCACAATGTCTGAAATTACTTTAAAAGACTCAGTGACTTTTCAGCTTGAAAAGTAGAGACTTCTAAAAACATTTCTAAATGTTTTTATCCTTAGGGGTTCTCTGAACTCTATTCTAAAATAGCAAAATAATGCAGATGGAACGTTGTCTTCTCATGGTCAATTGCAAGTTCAGTAAAATATCATTTTCTGCCTGATTCTTAAAATGCTGAGTAAACAAAAGATGACAATAATGTAGTTTCGGTGATCCTGTCATCTGGATAAAGGGATAGTAATAGCACTGACAAAACCAAAAAAAATAGAGAATAACTTAATAGAAGCATTTCTTTTATTCACATGTGCAACAAAAAAAGATAAATAATAAGAACTGTCCATTGTAAGAAAAAACTGGCACATTTAGTCACTGGCATATCCCTTAGGGCTGAGGTTTAGTCTGCATTTCTCCACTTAAAACTCTGGATTGGACCACCTCTTTAGCAAAAGTGCTGTTCCCTAGGTAGCTTGTCAAAAAGAGGTCACAGTTTGTGGCAACAGAGCAGAACTAAACTTTCTCCCTATTAAATGAGCTCTGTTCATTCACTCACCAGAGATAGATATTTGTCGAGCCAATTTCAACACATTGCATACAGCGCCCTTTTATTTGTGTGTCTACAGAGTCATTCAGCAAGTCTCTATCACGTGCCTATTATATGTCAGTGATACACAGTGATACACAATGAAGTCAAGTGCAACCTCTGCCTTCGTCATTCTGTGGGGACAAAACACGGGTGTGACAAGATAGGGTGATGAGAGGCAGATTCAAGTCCAAGGTCAAGCAAGGACACAGTATTCCTCTATTTGGGCAAAGAAGCCAGAGTTAGGCGAGACAGGATGAGGCTGAGACTGAGAAGTTGAGTGGAGACTCCCAGGACAAGGAGTTTTTAAATAAAAGAAATGAAGGGCCTAAGAGGTGAGGTCAGCAGCTAGGTAGACTAGAGCGTGGCTTAAGAGGATGTGAAGAAAACCAAGAGTCTAACATGAACAGAGAGGAGGCTGAAGAGAAGGCTGTGTCTCCATTAGACTTTGGAAGCACTGGAGAATTTTCATCTTTATCTCACAAAAAATGGAACATGATTAGATCTTAAACAGGGAAGTTGATTTTATTTATGTTTTTAAAGAAATGGACATGTCTTTAATTTAATTGTTTATCTCTTTGAAAGTTAACCGATAGCATTAAGATTATAGAAAATATTTACTCCTATCTTTTTCTTTGCATCTTATATTCATATTTTGTAAAATTTAAGCACTTTTTTCAAAAAACACAAATTAACATAGTTTACATTGAACTACCAACAAAGGTATACAGTAACCAATAACAAAATGATTTCTTCACTTCCATCTATGAGATAAAATTGGATAAATCTCATGTTTTATAACTTGTTTTATGTGTGGGGAATATACATTGTAAAAGAACATAGGATTGCAAATTCTTTCTGAATTGTGTGATTTTCTATGAAATTTGACAGGAAATTCCTATCTGATATTATTCTCTGGACTTTAAAGAATAGAATGTTAAATTTTTTTTTCTTAAAAAATGCTTGCCTCAGCAAAGAAATTCCAAAATCTGTAGCTAGAACAATTTATTTCTTATTAGCCTGTAAATTGCTTAAATTGTTTCGCTAATTTTTTTCAAATTAGAACCAGTTTTGTGAAATTGGACATAGGCAAAGCCTTTCATTACTAGTAATTGAAATTATTCTCTAATACTTCTGATGGGGAAAAGAAATGTCTTGAACTTCTTTTTCTGAGGTGAAATTCTTGCATAGGCATTTTGTGAGGGAATTCTTCATTAAAATCTTTAAAATACAAATTTATGCCACATTTCTCTAAGAAATGGTAAATAAAGTGATTCCTGACATTGCTTGCTTCCAGGCTAGATTCTGAATACAGACAGGAATCATGAGTATGGTAAAGTGATATATCATAAAGATGAAGAAAGGGATCCCAAAAGTTCTGTGCTAACCTGCTCTGGGACAAAATAATGGCACATTTTGCAGATCAATGTATTTCACCTATTTTATGTATAACTAAGTCCTATATTTTTATGTGTACTAGGAATTTTACTGGAGTGTCTAAAAGAAATAGAAAGTGGCTCAGCTCCACTTCTAATTAAAAAGATGTTTTCAATCCCATGTGAAAATATTAGCTCACATATAACAATCTAATTTGGGATAGTTGAGTAAAATAGTCTCTTATTCATAACTCCAATATGTTTAAAAATAAAAGTCAATGTGAATTTACATATTTCCTGGGGGTATTATCTATATTCATTTTCAAGGTTATTTTCTCTCTAGCTTATAACTCTGCCAGATTTTGTATTTAAAATAATAAATGATATTTCCAAATAAAGTTAGTCTGTAAATAGATGCTCAATCAGCCTGAAGATTTCCATCTTGAGGTCTAACTCAAGAGATTTTATTTTCATACAAATGCCCACATGAGGGGGCTTTGGCATCCTAATCATGCAGAACTGAATTCCACTAACTCCTTGGACGGTCCAATGTAAGTGGTAATATTTGAGTTTAAAAATAAAGCTATTCATTTCTTTGTTGAAAATTAAAACGTTTCTCTACTTTCTTGGCTTTTTCTTATAACTCTGAAACAGAATCATGAATTTGTGGACGAACAAGTCTTTGAAGAAAGCTGCATGGAAGTTGCAACGGTCAACCGCCCTTCCAGCCACAGTCCTTCTCTCTCTTCACAACAAGGAGTCACCAGCACTTGTTGTTCACGACGACACAAAAAAACTTTCCGCATCCCAAACGCTAATGTATCAGGAAGCCACCGAGGCAGTGTGCAGGAGCTTAGTACCATTCAGATCAGATGTGTGGAGAGAACCCCGCTCTCTAACAGGTACCCATAACCATCTGTGTGCGAACTTCCTTCTGAATGTTTTCTCCATCTGATCATGTTGCAACCTCCATGACAACGAAAGTGTAGCACGACCATTAAGAATGAGACAAGGGGCTGAAATGATAGTACAGCGGATAGGGCGTTTGCCTTGCACGCAGGCGACCTGGGTTCGATTCCTAGCATCCCATATGGTTCCCTGAGCACCGCCAGGAGTAATTCCTGAGTGCAAAGCCAGGAGTAACTCCTAGGCTTCACCGGGTGTGGCCCAAAAGAAAAAAGGGGGAAAAAAGACAGAGAGAGAGAGAGAGACAGAGAGACAGAGAGAGAGAGAGACAGAGAGACAGAGAGACTCACCTTGTCACTAAGGGAAAAATGGATCTGTTGGCATATGTTTAAGAGTCAGAGTGACTCTTCTTCATGTGTCAGTATTAAAAGAATCAAAGGGAGATGATTAGACTTGTCCAGATGATTTTCTGCCTCTTCCACTTCACATTTTTTAATCTCTGAACTCAGTAACTGTCTTTGCAAACACAGAGTCTGAAAAGATAGGCCACTTTACTCACTTAATTAGCATTGATATGGTTTAAAAGTGTTTCATGACCAAAATTATATCAGCACTTTCAATAACAGTGAAAAAATAAAATGATACCCACCCAGATCTTTTGAGTCAATCTAGAAATTTTAATCATAAAGTTACTTTTTGGTCACAGCAAACACAGAAGCCAGTTCAGCACGCAAAACTGATAAGAAATATGCTAAAATTGTTTGCCTCTGCTTAGTGTGTAGATAATTTAAGTGAGTTATTTCTATTGGTAGTTTCCCTTTGCTTCTTTTCGTGTGCTATTTATTTTTGCCACAAACATCTTTGTCTAATAAAATATAGTACTTACTACAGGTCATTTAAAAGGTCAATTTCTAGCCAACTAATTTTGCTGTAATCTTCAAAATAAATAGTAATATTTCACATAAGTTATTCATTACCCAGTGGTGCTTCTTTGAAAATCTGGAGGAAAGTATTGGGGCACAGCTCGGCAGGAGAGTACTGGCCTTGCATGTGTGCCCTGGGCTTTCATCCCTGGCACTGCAAAAAGAAAAAGGAAAGAGAAAATCTGGAGGATAACCCAAGTTCAGGCTGTGTTGATTAATACCAATAAGAAAACTCTTGGGAACAGAATATTAAATTGTTGGTGTGGGGAGATGCTTAGGGACCATGCCTGGCAGTACTTAGGGCTTACTCCTGACTCTGTGCTCATTGATCCCTTAGAGAGTTTCAGGAACCATATGGAATGCTGGGAATCGAACTTGCATGTAAAGGCAGCTACATGCAAGGCCCCAGATTACAAAGTGAAGAAATGAAAGATTTTTTTCTTTAAGAATTCTAAGACATCTACAATGTTTTACATCTATTCCAAAATGAAGTAGAAAATGGAGAAGTGTTGAAAAGGAGTACTTATAACATGAACATTTAAAATAAATTTTCATGAAAATAAACTAGTTTTAAGATCCACTGCACCCCCCCTTTACACTTCTCCCTTTCTTTCTGTCCCTATATAGAAAATAGATCTGTAGGAATACCCCTTGAAAAGACTTTGGATTGTTAGATAGTAACAGCTAACTTTGGTGGGTTCTTAACATTTGGCTACTACTATGAAGTTGGAAACTTTAAGGATAATGTGTATATCAAAGAGGCAAGACACTAAAATCACCCTATGATCAAAGGAACTGAGAGATCCACAAAGTTTAACCCTTTCATAATGACTCTTCAAATCTCTTAGAAACCCTGCCCTAGAGAAAACGTTATACTTTGTTCAACACAGATTTTTCAAAACTTACCTACAGAAAACCTTTTGTTGAGTACTAGAATAATATGAGAGTTGATAAGACACTTGCTTTGCATGTGTCCAACGCTGATTCAATCCCCAGCACCCTATATGTTCTCCCTCAGAACCCCATTTGATTCCGCGAGCACTGCCAGGAAAGATCCTGGAGTGTAGAGGTAGGAGTAAGCCCCGAGCACTACCAGGTATCCCCAAACAAGAAACCAAGAAAAGAAAGAGAGAAATCTTTACTGAAGAAACACCAGTTGAATCAAACTGAATTGACACTGTTAGATATTTATTTGAGCAAATGACTTGACAAATGTTGACTTCAATATGTATTAAGGTTTTGGGTTTTATTTTTAACAAATCTTGGTACTTGTTCTTAGGCACTTAAAATTGTATTTGGAATCATAAAAATGTGCATTACTCAGTTACAGGGGGAAATGTGTTTTTTAGGAAATAAACAACTTACTTTCTTAAATTTATTTTTTCCTCAGCCGATCCAGTTTAAATGCCAAAATGGAAGAGTGTGTTAAACTAAACTGTGAACAACCTTATGTGACTACAGCAATAATAAGCATCCCAACACCTCCAGTAACCACCCCCGAAGGAGATGACAGGCCAGAATCTCCTGAGTACTCGGGAGGAAATATTGTCAGAGTGTCTGCTTTGTAAAACAATTGGAGTCCTGTCTAAGAAAATTTCAGCTGTAGCTGTGGAAAGAATCCCGATGGGGAAGAAAGAAGAAACAGTAAACCCTTTGCAGATAAAGCTGGCAAAGCAAGAAGGTTGGTAGTGAATTAATAACAAAGCTTCCAAACTGGAGGAGGAAAATAAAACCACCCAAATGGCATTTCTAGACAGTTTGACCCGTGTAGCAGAGGAATAGCCTGTGGCCCTTTGACTTTGCGTATGAGCACAATGAAATGCCGCCTACTAATGCTTCTTATGACCAGAACTCTTTTTTTAATAAAATAAATAAAATAAATATTTGAACATAATGTTCCAGTTGAATGCAAAATAAAAAAAATATGGAAAACATTTTGATAAAAATTTTTCCTGTTAAAATCATGAACATTGGCTATAATGAAGATTAGTACATTAAAAAAAAACTCATACAACACATTTGTATTGACTGAAGGAAACCATCATAATGCATGCTAGAATTCTTTGGAGCAGTGATCTCACTTTCCTTATGTTGTCTTCAGAATAGGCATGATAAACTATACTTGTAGAAAGGGGAAATTTCTGTGCACTTACAAGCTGATTGTTCATGTTCCATGGTGGGCTGTGCAAATAAAATCCTTTTAGAACCGCCGTATTTCTCATGGGGATGCTCATTAGTAAATCTAAGTGTTCAGATAGTTCAGTATTAATTCTTGTTTTACCTTGCACCTAGATACTGTTACAACTGCAATAATTCATTGTACACCTGTTGTATCAGGAATCAGGATTTTTTTGTTGTTGTATTTTCCAGATCTTCATAGAAACAGTAAGAGCCACATCTCTAGAAAAACTTCTCATGTGGCCAAGTTTTAGATAACTTTTTAATCCAAAACTATTGTGCCATGAATGTTTTTCAGTAATATTCTTCAGTCCTCTGTATTTCTGTGACAGTGCATTATTTGTTCCTGTATTTCTATAGCACCTTTTTATTGGGTTTATCGTCATCAACCAGACTAATGTTTTGTAGTTCCGACTTTCCTACTTTTGTATTCCTCGACAGATTATCTTGTAAGTAGATTATCAGTACCAATCCCCTTGTCAAAAATTAGGAAAAAGGAATTGACATCTGTGTATCATCTTTAACCTCTTTGCTATTATGGAAAAGCCCAGAAACTGGATATATCACTCTATGTTTTATGAAAAGAGTTGGCTGGGATTAATATCAAAAGATCAATGATCCCAGAATCTCACTTGATGTATTATTTATTTTGCTTTAGATCTTGAATACATTTTGAGAATAACTCATGTGAATTGAAATGCAGAGATAAACTGGAGTGCTTTATGCAGCAATATTTGATGAAAGCACGCTTTCTACACTGTTGGGAAAGGCAGCACAAATTTATCTGAGAAAGGTTCCTGTATATTGCAAGAGCAATTTTCTCTACTAAACCAGAAAGTCAGGAGTTTGATAATGCAAAGTTGATCTCTATGTACATTTAAGTGAAAAGTCTCTATACCTTTTCACCTTTAAAATATATCAGCAGACATGTCTGCACGTGACAATGTAATAAAGTTCTTTGTCAAATGAAAGGTTTTGTTCATTCCAGACCACCACTGTAAGGAATAAAGTTAAGCTTCCATATGTGGAATGAGTTATTAATAATTTTCCCTATACAATAGAAATTTTAAAGTACTTACCATAATTTATCACAAAAGAAAGAATTAATCGAACCAGTTTCCACTAAAGCCAGAAATTTTTGCTTCCCGTTTCTAGGATAGCTTCTAGGCCAGTGCTGAGCACACGGTAGATCTTAATGATAAACTACTATCTCTCGGGAAGAGCTGGTTTTATTCCTAGCATCTTTTTAAAAGTTACTAATCTTCCTGAAACGTGAATATTAACAATTATATTAACACCTGCCTCATGTCACTTTATGCTTCTAGAGCAAATATATAGTGAAACTACTTTGACGGCATTTATTGAAAAACTTTTTAAAGAACAGACCTAGGGAACAGCAGTCTGCATCACCTAGGTCTTTTGATTCCCAGTGAGAAGTTCTATTTTCATGTTCTTAATATTACATTTTTAAAACTGCATTTGAGTATTTCTTTTGGCGATTCTGCCTCCTTTTTGACTTATCACTTATCCAAAACTATTAATTTCTTTAAACTTTTGGAAAATTAAAAAAAAAACTTTTTGGTGTTTAGGTAGTTTAAAAATATACTGTGTTGGTGGTGAATGACTCTTGATGACTGTGTTAAGTGCATCTGTATTGTAAGTGAAATGTAATTATTTCTGTGTACCATATGGAGTAACCAAGGTCATTGTTTTTGACAATTTTGTTTAAAATTCATATATCTTATTTCAAAGAATAGCATAATATCTGCATTATGCTGAAAAAAAAATAGACCTTTGGAGAATACTTAAATAAAACATGTGCATGCTCAAACAGGACAACATGTGTGACTGGTGCCTTTTTTTACTTGAACTCCCTGCCCTTCCAAAATAATAACGCACCCTAGTCATAATACACATTTTGGGAGAATCCCTGAAGCATATACAAATGTAAAGAATTTGGCAATCTTTAGTAACAGTAAATCTGTTTCAGTAAATAAAGATCGTAGCTTTCTGCCGGTGATAAGAATTTAGGCAGTGACTTTTCCGAAGTTAGTTTTATTTAGGAAATGAAAAAGAGAGAGAAAGGGAGGGAGAGAAAGAGAGAGAGGAGAGAGAGAGGGAGAGAGAGAGAAAGAGAGCACTACATTCAAGAGAGAACTTGGGTATCTCCATGGGGGGGAAAGCCCAGGCAGAATTTTTAGCCTAGAAGTCGCTAACATTTATTGTAAACCCACAGAATCTCAACTGATAAATATTTTTAAAATAAAGAAATACCATGAAATACCATGAGGGAAATAAAATGTTAAGTAAAAACATACAATGATAACAAAAGTTACTAACATTTAAAGGTAATAGAGAGTTACTCCTTTAGATGGTCACTTTTAGAACTATATTGGTAACATTAATAATTACATAGTGATATTGCAAGGTTTCATCAGTCATTAAGAAGAAAACAGGATGTTAAAATCGGGTTTTTTCCATGAAAAAAAAAACATTGAAAGTGACCCCTCTACAGTGAATCCCACAGTTTATTTGACTATATCCTTGATGTAGCTGACCTCTTGCACGATGTGGACCAAAATAAAATAAAGCTGACACTTGGACCAGATTTATTCCTTAACCACCACTAACTGCTTAGGCAAAAAGACTCTTAGAGTCAATATTTTTGGTCAGAACTTAATTAAATGCTTAGTAAAAAATCTTTAATCTAGAAAATGTGAGCACGTGTATATTCTTTTATATTTATATATGCCAATATATACTTGTACAATGTAATTTTAATTTTTAATATACATGTTCTGTTAGCTTCTCTTTAATATTCAAGAAGTAGAATTTCAAAGAAGGGTAATAATGAGATATTATTATAAGAAGAAGGAGAAAATAAGTGATTAGTGATTTTTAATTCATGAGACTTAGTGATACTCTTGATGGAGCTTCTTCTTTTCTTGATAATCTTCATTCTTAGTCCTTAAAATAATTATTTGACAATATTACACCAAAAGCTTCAATATACCTGCCTATTTTTTTCATTTTTGTTATAAAATTGGTTTGGAAACGGTCTCCAAGGAGCTATATCCACATCTGCCAGGATCATTGCTCTAAGAGTAAAAAGAGGCTCTTCTCAAGTAGAGAGCTCCTCAGAGTTTCGTAGGGAAGCCCTCACCTTTTCCCTGCAGTGCTATTAAAGCAATTTTATGAAGTCACAGATACAAGAATGTTTATTGCTCTACACTGTATAATGTCCATCTGAATTTTCAACACAGTTGAGTAGGCACACTATCTTATAATAATAAAGATAATAAGATAAGACTAAGTCATAACTACTTCAACAGATTGTATTTAGAGGAATAATTTTTTTTTTTAAAGAAAAGAAAACTGGGGCTGGAGTGATAGCACAGCGGGTAGGGCATTTGCCTTGCACACAGCTGACCTGGGTTCAATTCCCAGCATCCCATATGGTACCCTGAGAACGACCAGGAGTAATTCCTAAGTGCATGAGCCAGGAGTAATACCTATGCATCGCTGGGTATGACCCAGAAATAAAAAGAAACTTTTTTAATTAAAAAAAAAGAAAATTGATGCAGGGAATTAGTATTAGATCTACTTTGTACTTTCTAGTTCTTTCCACTTTATTGTCTGCCAGTTGGAGGCATAATACAGAAGGTACAGCACTGGCCTTGTCTGGCCTTTTCCTCCCTTCCCTTAAGCACTGTTCCTCTTGGGGGTCAGGGATTTCCCCTGCAGTGCCCAGGGTTCCAGTTACTCTCTTGGATATTTGGCCAATTGGACCAAGTGATTTGATGCTAAGCGAGAGAGAACAGTGCTGGGCATGGTCTCCAGGGACATATCCTATGGTACATCAAGGCCTCCAGGGCTATACCCAGCAATGCTGAGGGGACCCCATGGTTCAAGAGTTCAAATTCAGTCCCAGCTCTAGTGACCATTGAGTGATCTCCCCAAGACCTCCTAAATCAGTATTTCTTTCTCTTTTTTTTGCGATTTTATACCTTTTATTTTCATAAAGAAGTTCACAATAGTTCATTAAGAAAATATTCAAACACCCACCCCACCAGCGAGCATCTTCCCACCACAATAAGAGGAAAGTGTGTGAAGGTTGTTGTATTTCATTCTGGTGCCATTTAAGCCCACATATAAGAGAATACAAGCAAGTATGTTAAAATCAAACACACGTGTGCTACTTTAGGTGCATCAATGGGCTAGAGTATAAGAGGTCACACTGCTGCGAATGAGGCTACATGCTCCAGGAAATACTGCATCGATCTCTTCCAGGAGCTGTATTTTATAGTCTCTGGATCTTGGCCATTGATGAAATTACATGGTGTGCTGGGGGCAGTTTGTGGGTGTGACTGCCAAGCTACTGGAAGACTGAGGAGCTGGAGGGAGGAGGCCCAGTCCTGATTCAATAGGTTTGGAAATCTCAGCCACGGGTCCCGTATACCTGGGTCCTTCTGCTGGTTCCTTCATGAGTGAGGCTTGTCCAATCGTGTGGATAGTGGCTTTGAGCATGGCTGCGGCTGGGTTCTGGAGGTTTTTGGTTGCCTGGGTTCTGCTTGGAGTGGAGAGGGAAACTCAACCCACCCCCTTCCAATGAGTATTCCTTTCTTAAGAAAGTTATTCACTTTTCTTTCCTTAATGATTCTTCCCTCTGGCATTTTGATGGAAATCCATTAGGTAACTAGTGTTCCAAATTATTGAGTGCTTAGGATGGTTTGACATTACAGTAAGTTAGATAGGATAAGAAGCCAGACTAAACACTCTCACAGATTTACAAAGTGATTTAATAACTTGAAGCACTTTCTGATTCACACTGCATTTCATTTTACAAATACCTTTTTTTTCCTGAAAACTGATGAGTCATTTTTCTACATAGATCTCCTAAAGCTGTCTCTTCAACACAAGAGGCTTGTAAGGCCAAGGCAATCCCAATAGCGCTGCAGATAGAGATCCCCAGTAGAAAGGACCCATAAATTGGTTCAGGGACTTAGGAAGGGCTAGGACAAGTGAGAGGCCCTGAGCTAAATCCCCAATGCCACTACATATGCTGAGATAATCCTGACTCTCGTTTGGAGATCTCCTTCAAGGAAAAAAGAGGGAAGGAAAGAAGGAAGGAAGGAGAGGTAGATGAAGGGATAAATGGAAGAAGGAGGAAAGACCTAAAATTACAATTAAATTATTCTTCAAAGAACTGCTAAGTTTCTCATAACTGCTATTAAGATCTTTCTGAAGTTTTAGTGATAATGCAGCAAGAAGGGCACTTAACTTGCAGGATCCCCATCACCACCAGTAGTAATTTCTGAGCATCACCACTTGTGGCCCAGAAAGAAATCACTGTATCACTGTCATCCCGTTGTTCATCAATTTACTCGAGTGGGCACCAGTAACATCTCCATTTGTCTCAGTCCCGAGATTTTAGCAGTCTTTTCTTACCTGTCTTTCCCAAAGCTACCCTATTAGAGACTCTCTCAGAGTCAGGGGAATGAGATCTGTTACTGTTGCTGTTTTTGGCATATCGAATATGCCACGGGTAGCTTGCCAGGCTCTGCCATGTGGGCAGGATACTCTCAGTAACTTGCCAGGCTCTCTAAGAGGCAAAGCATATATATATATATATATATATATATATATATATATATATCTCCTAGCATAGAAAAATGTTGATGTTAGTATATATGAAATACATACATCTTCAAAATATAAATATATAAAAGTAAATGGCCTGCTCAAGGTCATACTAAGGATCTAAAAAATCTTAGAGAACAATTCTCTAGACTAGAAATAAGAGAAACTAGTAAACAGAAAAAGGTCTTTCTGTCCTGATCCTTTATTCATAAATTCAGCCCTGCCATGGGTCAGGGTTATGAATCCCTAACTACTTGAAGAAAGAAATTAGGCAAAATAAAACAAAAAAGGAGATCTTCATTCAAAGTTTACAAGAAAGAAAGAAAGATAGATAGAAAGAAAGAAAGAGAAAAATAGCATTCTCAGCTCTATGCTCTCCTTTCACTAGATTCTGAAGATTTGTAGAAAATTATAAATATTAGCCCGGCAAGCTACCGAGAGTATTCGATATGCCAGACACAGTAACAACAAAGTCTCCAATGGAGACGTTACTGGGCCCGCTCGAGCAAACCGACAATCAACGGGAGGGCCTTTACCTTTACCTAAATATTATAAATATTAAATATTATAGAAAGTTATTAAAAATTTAAAAGCAGGCCTACCACATGATGCTGCTATGACTCCTACCACCGCACCCCAAATTATTTTATTAACTCAATTGAAATATCTGAGAGAAAAGTAACTTAGAACAGTAAGTCTACAAAAAAGGTAAGTTAAAGTCTATAATCAGCAACACCTACAAAAATATTGGGATTAGTGACCCTTTCCCTGTTCAAAAGCAAGGGCCTGGGTAGAGAAGAATATTAAACACCAGGCACCAACAGTTGGAGAGAAATGGGACGAACCATTGAAGACGGGCACAGGGTGGTAAAAAGACTTCCTTGAGCTTCAATTCAAATTGAAAATCTGCTGATATTTTTTAAAGTTTTATCAATTTAATTGCTTTGCAATATAAATTACAAAACCGAAAGGTATTTGTCTTGACTAATCACCAGATTTCACTATTCACTCATCAATGAATTGCTGAGATCCCCGGGTTTCCTTACAACTGAGAACAAATCCCTAAAAGAGCAGAGTAAGGAACTGGAACTGAATGGTGGCAAAGGAGCTGAGAAGCCACAGCCACAGATATAGGCAGAAGAATCTGTTAGATTTCTTAATCTAACTCGATGCTCTGGATATAGATGCTCAGATGTTGATTTTCCAGACACATTACAGTTTTACATAGCTCTTAATCAGGACTTAAAGAGCATTATTTTTAATCCCACTCAGCCTGTTAAGAAACAACATTCAGAGCACACAAAATACTGATGCACCTTTAACACTTTTGTTCTCCAATAGATTTACCGTGAACACTAAATATCAAAGAATGTACATTATGGAAATATAATAATGGCTATAAGTAACTTCTTTGGGATCCTAATATTTTCCAGGCATGCAGCTAACCACTTTATACATATCAGTCCATTTGATAATTTATTAGCCACATTCTGTGTCGAGGAAACTAACACAAAAAAATGTAACGGGCCCCTATTTTCCTAATTTAGACAATATAAATGCTAAAGTTAAATCATATTCCTGTGATGAGGTTTATTGTGATGAATAATTAATGGCATTGCTTCTTTTAGATTCAAGGAAATTGGAGGGAGTGTGGCAAAGAGAAAGCCTGATCTTATCCATCCATGCTCTGTGCTCCCAATGTCATTCCCAACTTTTCTTCACATTTTCTTTGGTCTGAATTATTTTCTTAACTTAAAAATTAGACTGCCAGCAACTCTTCCTGATTTATTATAAACAAGTTAAAATAAAAATGGAAATCTAGCTGGGAAATATATTGCTTTCCTAATTGACAAAGGTTTTCCTAACCTTTGTCGATATTTCAGCATACACATTGAGTTAATTTTTTCAGTAAAAGAAAGAATTATGTAAAAGAGTTTCCATCTCTGAGTTTCTCCCCTTTTTGAATAATGCCTGCCAAAACGTTTCAAGGTTGCTGATGAGAGCTGCAGTTAGCTTGCAGGAACTAATTGGCCTGTAGTCCAAGTCCTGGAGGCTTATTATAATGGAATAGAAATATTTTGGAATTAAGGTCAATCACTCCAATTCCCATCCTTCATTATCTTTTGTATCTTCCTCAAATTCTTGCAGGCACAAATTTGGGAGAATAGCTGTAGTGAGGTGCTTCTTGGCATATAATACCATTTGCAAAAACTGTGCAGAAATTCAGATGACAAATGACTGCACAATTCAGTAGCCACAAATATTATAAAGTAAAATATTCTGGAGTTTTTCCATACACAGAAAGAATTTCAGTATTTTTCTGTAGGTCACTGAATTTTTTTCCTAATAAAATAGAAAACCTAAATAACGGTGTAAACACGGGCATTTGATTTATACAGAACTGTAGAAGATTTAATGTACCTTTTCAAATGGCACTTGGGATATAACTGCTTGTCATAAAACTTCTTTGGGTTTCATTGTTTGCTTATTTTATGCTCCAAAATAACACTGACCTATTAATAATATTGTTTTACTTTCCACCTCACATTCTTCTTTTCTACTTCTCAGTAGTTGGATATGTGATTCATCATTAGTGGTAATACTTCTCAAACTTCTGCACTGTAGCACTGTCCTCCCATTGTTCATCGATTTGCTCGAGCGGGCCCAGTAACATCTCCATTGTGAGACTTGTTACTGCGTTTGGCATATTGAACATGTCTTCTATTGCATGGGAAAAAAAGGTGTCATTACTATTAAAATTTTAAGTGTAGAAAAAATTAACATTATAATGTCTGGAGAGATAGTACATTAATTTTGGCTTTTGCCTAGTGCTACTGACCCTAACTTAATCCCTGGTACCACAAATGGTCTCCCCAGAAGCTCCAGGAGTCACTGCTGAGGTAGAGCCAAGGATTATCCTTGAGTACCTCTGGGTTGGCACAAATCCCTCTAAATTAACATTATCTAAAAAATTTAACATTATCTATAGTCTATCATTCTTAGATCCTGTTGAAACTGATGATACATTATAAAAATTTGCCTCAGGAAATAAGATATCCTTTTTAAGATGTCTTATAGAAAAAAATGGTTATTCTCTCTCTTTTTTTAAAACAAGGTCAAATATGTAGCTAGTAAACTTTTGTATAAAAACCACCTTATATTTTGAATAGAAGTGTATCAGACATCTTCACAAGGATCTATGACAAAGTGCATCTATTTATTCAGGTGTGAATATACCCACTAATGAAAAACTAAGAGAGAAATGAAGGATCCAGAGAGATAGTGGAGGGGTTAAGATGCTTGCCTTGCACACAACTTGGCTAGGTTCAGTCTCTTGCACATCAGTTGGGTTCTATCTCAGACATCATGTGGGATCCCTCAAGTACCAGCAGAAGCAATCCCTGAGCATAGAGCCAGGAGTAAGCCATGAGCACTGCAAAGTGTGACCCCCAAAACAAAATAAACAAAGGAAAAAAAGAGAAAGAGAGAAATGAAAATTTGACTGAAAGAAACTGAAGGAAACTTAGAAAGCCACACTTGTTTGGAAAATTTAGTTTGAAAAACCAGTATTCAGCATCAAGTCATTTCTTTTGGCTATGTTACATAGATTTCAGTTCAAGGGCAAAAATTCTGAGAATTGTTTGATGATACTATAATTATGTATGCTTAGATTGAGATGAAAAATTTTGTAGAATTTTCTGAATTCAAGACATTCAAAACCATCATTTCAAGCCTCAAATTATGAGTATCCAAATATAAATTTAGAGAAAATGAGAAAGTGATTACAATTAATTCTAGTTAGGTGAACAAACCTAAAGGCTTTAAGTCAGTAATAGAGTATAAATATTTTAGTACCTGGGTCATATTTAAGGTTTTTATAATAACTCCTCACCACAGTCAAAACTTGAACACCAGTCAATTTAAGAATGCACATTTTAAATATTTCTAGTTAGTTGTAATTAAATAATTATGTTCAGTTCCCAGATTCTACTATAAGAGTGTAACCTAACCAGCTGGTTTTTCACAGTTCAGGAAAAAAATCAGACAAGTAAATGATCTTCAGTACCCCGTGCATTTCTCTTAACAGAGGTACACAAAGCATGTCCAGAAAGATAGCACAATTGAGGGCATGCTTTGCAGATAAGAAGACCCAGTGTGAACCCTGGCACTTCGTGGTTCCTGCACCACCACCAGGAATGACCCATGAGCAAAGAACTGGGAGTAGCCCTGAGCACCACTTATGTGACCTCCACTCACCTCCTAAAAGAACTATAAAAGCAATGTAAATATTATTAAAAGCACTTAAGCTGTTAAGAAATTCTTGGGATGTAGATTTATATTTTAGTTATAGTTTATTATATAATTTATGTGCATGTTTTCTTTTATGAATCTCTTTTGTGTCTCAGATAAAACTCAGGAAAGAAATTGTTGGAGGGAGGGAATGAGCACACACAAACACACGAGCGCGTGCGCACACACACACACACACACACATACATACACATACACACACACAAAAGAGGCCTAATGTGGTATTTCATTTATTCCACTTCCTGATGAAAATAGAATTTTAATGAAATGTGGAAGGAAACTTTTTCTTGCCAGCAATCATATCTCCTGGTATTTTTTTTCTTTGTTGATTGCAGAAAATTATAATGTAGCCATGTCTCGGCTTTTAAAATGTATCTTCCTGAATAGAACTATCAAAAAGAGCATTCTTAGGATTACCAAACAACATTATCTCTTTTCTAAAGCTTAAATGTGAAGAATGTCTGAACCTGCATTAGATATTACAGGGAAGTTATAAAGTAGTGATTTTGAGGACACGCTTGAAAAGGAAATGCATTGTTTATTAACGAGCAGATGTACTGAGAATCCGTGCCATTCTAGGCTACTTTTAGGTAGAGAAAGGAATAGGTTTTCCTAAAACTTAATCAGCTTCTTGGCTAAATTTTTTTTTAAATTTTCAGTAGGTGGGAGTGGTGAGGTAGTGACAAGCAAAGGATCCCTCGACTTTGTTACCATAAAACTAAAAAGAATGTCAAGAAGTTTGAATTCTGGTTTTTGAAGTTTACCTATGAGTTTCTGCCCCATTCTCTCAATTTTGCAAGCAGCTAGCCACTTTTGTTGGGCATTGTCATCTATAAGGATCACAGATGTACGGCTGTGTTCACAGTTCTCCAGTCCACCTTAAGTATTATAGGTAACACCGTAATGTGGAGCACTGAGACACACTAAGGGGAAGGAAGTCAAGTTTCCTCACCCAAAGGGGATGTTAACTGCATCCTGAAGATTAAAGACTCCAGAAAGGATTTTAAATTTTCTTCATGGTCATCTCAAAATTATGTAAATTTTAAGAAACTTTCTATCATATAGTTGTGGGGTGTTTGTTTGTTTGTTTGTTTCCTTTTTTTTTTTTTGACCTCACCCTGAGGTGCTCTGGTCTTACTCCTGGCTCTGCACTCAAGGATCACTCCTGGTGGGCTCAGTGGACCATTTTGGGGTGTTGGGGATTAAATCTATGTCAGCAGCATGCTAGGCAAGGGCCCTACCCAGACAAGGCCCTACCTACTCTACTAACTTTCTAGTCCTAGTTGTGTGTTTTTTAAGTTATGACTTGCATTAGACTTCAGCTGTGACTAGAACAGCACTGCAGGAAGACAAAATTAAACTTGGACTAAAAGGTAAAGTCCCTCCCGTTGATCGTCGATTTGCTCGAGCGGGCCCAGTAACGTCTCCATTGGAGACTTAGTTGTTACTGTGTTTGGCATATCAAATACATCACGGGTAGCTTGCCAGGCTCTGCCGTGCGGGCGAGATACTCTCAGTAGCGTGCTGGGCTCTCCAAGAGGGGCGGAGGAATCGAACTCGGGTCGGCCATGTTGGCTGCATGCAAGGCAAATGCCCTACCACTGTGCTATCGCTCCAGCCCACAAGGAGGAAATGTATACAAATCTATTAGTATCTATACCTCACCTGCATATGGGACAGTTTCCTGGAAACTGCATACAGGTTTCCTTGCTCTACAAAGTTCATCTTTATTTGTTATGAAATGATAAATTGGGGTGGGGGGAAACTAGGGAGATGATCAGAGAATGCCATTAACATTTATTTACATAAACACATTTTTTGGAAGGGATTTAGATGATTGTGACAAAGTTTGGGTGTGGTATCAATTTCTAATCTCTCCTGGACCTGAGCCAATCTCCTCAGTTGATGAAAGGCCAGAGGCTATCTAAAACAATAGTCCCTTTTGGAGGATCTGCCTATATTCAGATAAGGAGAGTTCTGGCAAAATTCTTTCCCTGCAATTTTTTTTTTAAGTATGACTTTTTTTTTTTTTAACATGACTGCAGCTCAAAATAATCACTATTGCCAAATAGCAAAGTGGCATATTTAAGGGAGGGAAGCCCTAAACTCCTGCTGTCATACTTTGGAGGTAGAATCTTGTGTTCCACTTAGGTATTTCTACTTGTCGCCATTGACCCAAAACAGAAAGAAATTTTATTAAGCAACCAAAATGCAGAAGGAATTGAATTCTAGTTTGAAATGAAGGAAGTGTTCTGATCAGCAATGAATTTGGTTTCTAAGATGACGACAAAGAATAGATCTTTAGGAAAAGACATGTGAGACCTGCAGAAGGAAAAATGTATGTGAAGAATGTTTCAGAGTTAGGAGGCACACATAGATTTTCCCTAGGACTGCAGGGAACCAATCTATTTTGTTTCAGCCAAATTCATGTATCTAGAATTTATTAATTCTTACCTTAGAAATTTATATATTTAGGACCAATTTTTTAAAACTATTTTAAAGAATCCAACATCTGCTTCTTATTGATTTCTATTTCTTTAAGTATTAAAATAAGGTTCTTTCAGTGAAAATGATACCTAACGTGCACTCCTTAAGAACGAACATAAGCTATTCACTTCCTTTCAATTCCTTGAAACAACTTTGAGGGCACAGTGTTAACTGTTTCCAAAGGAACTGAGGTAAAAGACACAACACTGTAAATTAACCAGTGATGGAAAAACTGGGAAATGGTGAGTTTTGCATACAGGAGCCCAGGGTTTGACCCTAAGTACCAAAGGATGCCTTGAGTTCTAATTCAAACATGAAAAAACAACAAAAATATCAAACTGATGCTTGACTGAAAAAAACTATATACTCTCCAACCCAACAGAGTTCTCATTTTGTTGACAATAAAATTAAATACTACCACATGTGTGTACAGGCCACAATTCTTGAGTTTATCACTGATAAACAAAACCTTTAGCAACATCATGCAACTTGCTTTAGACTGAAGTATTGTGATTTTATCAGTGAAATGATTCATTTATATTTGTTATAGTTCAGTTATTCACTTTATTCATCCAAATACTGATTAAATACTGCTCTGCTTGGCATTTGGAGTAAAATAATGGACAAGGCAAATATGATTTTTGTCATTTTGGTAGTTTGCTTCAGGGTAAAAAGACTATCATTAAGCAAGAAAACACACAGATTATATATAATTACAAATAGTGGTAAATGCCATAATGGATAATAATGGGTCCACAAAAGAGCTAACAGAGGTGTCCTTGGCAATGGGTCAAGCATAGTTATTTTCGAGGAAGACATTTATTGGGGCCCCCAAAAAAGAAGTGGGAATTATCCACAACAGAATTAAAAACATCCCAGAGAATTTGAAGCAAAGCTGTGAACCACCCATAGAAAAGCTCTTGTAACACTTGGAGATCTGTTGGCACTCAATGTGGTTGAGCTGCAGATAGAGGGAAGAGACTCCGGACTGAAAAGTGGCGATGAACTATATGAACCTTCAGGCCCTTCCACTTCAAGGTTTTGAACATTAGCCTTGGTCTAATGGGAAACCATGAGGAATTTTGAGCAGAGGAGGGACATGACCCAATTTGTGCTTTTAAAATCACTCTAGTTGCTATGTGCTGATGAATGAAGTGTAGGGAGGAGGGAGAGGAGAGAGCAAGAAGCAGGGAGACCAATTAGGCGACCTCTGTTTCAGTTACTCCAGTGAGAGAGGAGGGCTGACTGATTGCAAGTGGTACCTGAGAGAACAGGAGGACTTGAGTGACACTCTGGAGTTAACATCAAGGGACTTGGTAAGGACAGGTTTAAGCACGAAAAAAATTCTATGAAAGCTGTCAGTTTCTTAGTTGCGAAATATAATGGCAGAAAGAATCACTTATGAGATGATCAGGAGTTCTGCTTTAAGCGTATCCATAAATCATCCAAAAGAGGAGACAAATAACAGTAAAAAGAACAAGAAAATCTTATAAATACTAATTCTGGGTTCTAAAGTTATATGCTACAGTTTTTAAGTATTTTAAATATACCCATTGGTCATAAGAAAAGTTACACAAACTATATGCTATATGCTTCTCTTATAAAAATAAGAAGCAGAGGAAGAGATATATCCCCTAACTTAACTAAGGTTACCCATAAATAAGCTGCAATATTGGTACTGAAACCTAAATTTGTCACTCTGACTCCAAAGTCTAAAGGTTTATCCACCCAGATCTCTTCTACAATTACTCATTTGGGAATCAATAACGTCAAGAATACATTTAACCCAAGGGAATAGAATAACATGTCGCATAGAGAGGGATGCATGCATTACCCACAAAAAGATATAAGAAAGATGAGAAAGTGGTTAGAGAGACAGGAAGATACCAGGAGGAAAGGGAGGGAAGAACGAAGTGACTATAAATGGAATTTGGAGATGGAAAATAGAAAAATTTGTGCTATCTACAACAGATAAAATGGAAACTTTTGTCCTGTCAAAACCAGAGTAATTCTCATTCAACTAAGGCAAAAGTAGTGCTCAACGGATGTATGAGCACAAAACCTACACAGGATTAGAAAATCCACATGGGAGGCCAGACTGATAGTATAGCGGGGAGGGCATTTTCCTTGAATTTGGCTGACCTGGGTTCAATCCCCGGCATCCCATATGGTCCCCTGAGCACTGCCAGGAGTCATTCCTGAGTGCAGAGCCAAAAACGCATAAAAAAAAAAAATACACGTGTAGCACACATTCTTGAGCTCCGCAGCTTGGGAGTGAAGTAAGTGAAATGGGAGGTGGAGCTTTTAATGTCTTCAACTTCTGGGATCTATCATCATGTTCCTATCTTGGTAAGAAAGATCTAGTGGATGGGAAGTTTGAGACTGCAGGGAAGGAAGAAACATAGAGTGAAGAACTGAGGCATTAGCATGCATCAAGGACCTGAGATGGGCGGCAAGAGGTCACTTTCTATGGGACACCAGATGGCATCTTGGGAAAAGTTTGCCATGTGGTTCTGTATAACAGAGCACAGAATCAATTCTTGCTTGTTCTCATCCCCTTCTTCCATGCGTCAAAGGGTGGCTCTGGCTACTGGGAATAAGAGCGCCTGGTTTACTATTCTCAGTGAGTGGAGTAAAGTACCCAATTGCAAAGGTTGCTGCAAATTCCAATGCAATATCCGTTTCAGTATGAAAGGCACTCAGTAAAATGTGGAAACACATTTTCAAAAAATCTCTGTATCCCCTCTGTGTCCTCTTGTCCTTTCCCACCGTTGAGCTTGTCTAAGGATGAGGGAGCACCCCTGTGATCCATGTTGATCATACAGTAGATGTCATCCCAGCCAGCCAGGCACCCCTGGGTTTTCTTTTCTGAGTCCATGTTCTCATTCTTACCTCTGGCTCTTGTCAGCAAGAGCTAGAAGGAACAAATTTCATTATAATATTTCACCGGAAGATTTAGATGATGGATGCAGCTCCCAGTATATTGGCAAATGAAAAGAGACCACTTTCACGTAATGAATCTAAGAGAAATCTTAATATTGAAAGAGGAGTAATTTGTGGTCCCTGAGTCTTCTCAAAGGTGATGTCTATTCTGCTTATTCTGCCCAATCTGTCTATCAATCAAGATGCTCTGTATCTACTAAGATACACGAGCAGACACATTCCTGACATGCATAAACACATGAGGCACACATACACATGTGGCACACAGTCACAGAGAATGCACACAAGCACAAGTCTGTTGTGAAAACTAGTGTGGTACAGTAAGCACCAATCTAAGTTAAACCCAAGAGTTTTGATTTATTATTCTAAGTGAAATAGAAGGCCTTATGGAGATTCAAATGGAATAGTAACCAGAACTCATCTTATTTTCATAAACAGCATTATACACAAGGACCAGAGAAGTAAGAAAAGAAATTTTTTGCAGGGGAGGAGGCAATTTCTGTGGTTCGGGGAGAAGAGAGTGAGGCAGGAATAGAGTAGTAGCAGGGAAAATGCAGAAAGTTTCGTGGATTTGGGAAAGATTGAAGAAAGTGTTCACAGGACTTGCTGAGGGATTCGAATGAGAAAAAGGAAGATATAAACATCTAGGTGGATTTACTGAGAGAAAGTGCAAAGCAGGAGGGCTGAGAGAGAAACAGGGAGAATCAAGAATTATGATAGCCAGGGCACATTTTTAATTCATGTGACCCATGTAGCAATGTCAAGGAGCAGCTGGATATATAGAATTGGGATTGCAGAGAGAGGTAAGGCTGAAGATAAATACATAAGAAATGTGATACTAGAGACAGTATTTAAAGCACTGAACCAGAGGATGTTAGTGAGCTGAAAGGCACATAAAGAAGAGACACTGCACAGCAGAAGATTCCCCAACATTTTCAAGCAAGTGGGGTATGGGGGAAGTGCAGAAAGAGAAAGCAGAGCGGGGGAGAAGAATCTATCAGTGACAGATAAGATATACCAAGAGAATTTTTCTCATCCGATATCAACTAGCATGTGAACCAGCTGAAAAGGAATAAATCTGTTTCATGTGCTTTTTCCGGCACAAGCTAAGAATTTGGACTTGACACTACAGTCATTTTCAAGCTATGGCCATGAGTTCCTTAATATTCCTCCTAAGAACTGGACATAACATCTCCTCCCTATATAGGGGAGGCTGCCTTGAATGAATCTTTCAAATGAATTGAATCTGATGATAGTAATGAGATACCAGTTCAAGATTAGATAATAAAACGACTGCAGTTTTTGTCACAGGTGCTATCTCTTGTTCTTTCTCTCTCTTGGCTCACTTTCTCTGATGCAAACCAGCCGCTGTGCAGTGAGGTGACTCAGAGGGAAAGGAACTAAGAGCCCCAACCAGCAGTTGGCATCAAAGTGCCAGGCATCTGAATAAATCAGCTCAGAAACAGAGCCTTCATCTCTAGTTGTGTCTCCAGAGACATGCAGCTTGATTGAATACCTCTTAAGAGACCTGAGTCAAAGCTAATCAGGCAAATAATTCTCAGAAACCATGATATTGGGCTGGGGATGTGATTCAACAGTGAAATGCATGCAAGAGACTTGGGTTTGATCCTTGGCACTGCAAAATAAAAAAATATTAGCAAGAAACCATGCTATAAAAAACATGTTATTTGTTTTAAACCAATATGTTTTGATGTGGAAGCAATAGATAACTAATTCATCAACATAATAGAGACAGAAATTGCTGTGTAACTATGTATAATAAGCTCCCCTTCTCATGTTTTTACTGCTTTACTCTGAGGAGACAAAAATATATCAAACCTTGTAAGCGTGTTTTGGGGGAACTAGTCTCCACATCATCATTCCTCTCACGGAAATGAGTATTTGGGGCTTTATCCATGTATGGCTGACATTTCTCACCTTTAGATGGTTTGGTCAAAGCCCTGTCTAGCCCGTGTAGTGTTTCAGATAATGAAACATGACTCCTTGACGTCAAAGTCAATATACTATGAGTTTTGTAAAGTATTCCCAAAGGGAATTACTTTAAGCCCTCCCCAATCTCCCTGAAATTGGAAGGTCAAGATCGAGAGAACACAGAGAGAGTAATGAGAATGAAGAGTCCAGGAGAGGCAAAGAAAAGGGGCAGTGACCCACATTTTACCAATCTGGAGCTATCATACCTTAAAAAACATATCCAACCTTTTGAGCTTCAATATCTGCATCTCTAAAGTGAAGTCATCTCAGGGCTGGAGCGATAGCACAGAGGGTAGGGCATTTGTCTTGCACGCAGTCAACCCAGGTTCAATTTCCAACATCCCATATAATCCAAAATAGCAAAAACAAAAAACAACAACAACAAAAAACAACCAAAAAAGACAAAGTGAAGTTATCTCACAGAAAGATGGGAGGGTAAAGAAAATAAAACATTTAAAAATACCCTTGAAGTCACTAGTTGTTTTTTTATAACTTTATGTGGTGGGATGCTTGGGGAGAGAGACCTCTACTTCCAAATAGAAAATGAGTGGGGTGAGTTGCATGTCAAGGATGAAACCCAGAGCCTCACACATGCAAGACAGACTTTACAGTATGTCTCTCTTTTTGTTTTCCTTTTGCTATTTCCCTGGACCCTAAATAAAAAGATTTTAGAATGTCACACAGGCTGTATCTGTAGTGATGCTGTGGCATTGGTATATTGGTGGAAATGGCAGGATGGAGCGTGATGGTTCCTTAGAAAATGAAATGCATTTACTCAGGTGACCCTGAATGTTCCTGCTTCAAAGCGTTCATATAAGTATAAGCTCAGCACTTTTTGTTCCAAGGCACACATTTTACCTAAGTTTCTTCATATGTCCCCACACACCTGATTCAGCTATTTTCTTTTATAAGTGATTATTAGGTACTTGTTCTTTTCCTCTTTGATAATACTTGGTATGAGCTATTTAATCTGAATTTAAGACAAAAGGGATAGCTGGCAAATCTAACTTAGGCCAGCTAGTATTTTCAGGATTAGTTTCTATGCTCATTCCTCTCCTTTAGAGATTCAGTGTTAAACATCATTGAGAGAATTCGGTGTTAAAAGCAATTGACAAAAATATTCATCATAACCATTGATTCTAAGCAGGTGATCATGTTAAATACAAGTTTCATATAACACCTTGAAATGCCTTATGAATGAACAAAAACTGAGTAAAAATCCATAGTGTGTTATTGAAACAATATGACGTTAGACTTCAGAAGTTTTTGGCTTTCTTTTTTCCTAACCTTCATTGTAAAGGAAGGAGAAAGGCATTCCTAGGGGAAGCTGCTTCTAGGAATGAACGAATCAAATCATCATAATGCCAGGATTGACCCACCTAAGTAGTCCAAAAAAAAATGCATAATTAGCAACCCTTCACAAAAACTAGAAATCAAAACATAAATTTTGTACTGCCCTTATCTACTTAGAATTTAATTATTTGGGCAGTAAAGGGGATTGTACAGAGGACACAGGGTATGATTGTGGTACCAGCCTGAGTACTTTCAAGTATGGTCCTATTGTTCCCTGGGAACTGTTGGGGTGGCCCTGGTGCTTACAAGGCCTTAGCAACACTACGTCCTGAGACCCACACATTCAACGACCCCCTCGTTGGCAAAGAATTGCCAGGAGTGGCTGCAGGACCCTATGAGCACCAGATGAAAGTAAACAGTTCTCTCTCAAAAAAAAAAAAACACTGTTAATTATTTTATATTTAATTTTTCTTGGGGGTGGGGGGCATGCTGTAACACTTGGCTGTGCTCAGGGTTCACTCCTGGCTTGACTCTGGGGTCAAAGGTCAAAGATAGGCCAGCTGTGTGCTGTGTACAGTGTGCCATGAACAGTGGATAAGGCAAATGTACTTATATCTATGCACTATATCTCTGGTCATATAATTAATTCTTTCTAAGGATTATTATTTTAAGAATAACTCATTCTCACCACTCAAGTTTAACAAATAATAATATTTGCCTTGTTTTATATACATCTTTATTTTTAGCAAGTGAAGCATTTAGTATTGCAGATGAGGCATTTCAGCTTCCAATTCTTTTCTTTCCTTACCACACACAAACCTTGCCTTGGCATTTGTATGTTCGCCAACAATTATGTTTAAGTAATTGTTCTGAATGTGTTGTGTGTAAAATCAAGGACATTGAAATGCCGAGAAGTCTTTGGTATATTTTAGAATTCCTACATGCAGAGAGATGGGAGTTTGGAGTAAATTTACCATTTAGCATGTGTGAACTACTACCCACCCAATAATTTTGTCCCAAGAAAATACCCACAAATAACTATGTTTTGCAATGCATTGAAAAATATGGTTCTAAGGGGCACCCTGGAAAGCTTAGGGTGCTTCAAGCCAGTGATGATGTAGAGAACAGATCCCTTTGAAATGGGCTCCTTGATCCCCAGTCTTAAGGGATAGTTTCAGATGATTATCAAAACAGGCAGTAGGATTATAGTAAAAATAGAAAAGTCTCAATTTATAGAAGTCACAATGTTAGCCAAACAGTGTGCATACTATCACTATCAACTATTTTAAATGTAGTTACGAGGACAGACTATAAGACAAAAATTTAACTTTGTCAAATGAAAAGTTATGCAATTGAGTGTTGTCACTCAATTTTCAGTCTTGAACACCTTTGTACACGTGAGGTCCTTAAATGAAAGAAGGACCAGATTCTCTTGAGGATAACTGATGCATGCTGCAGAAGACTCATACCAATTTTTTTCTTGAGTTTCCCAAAGGTCTCTACAGCCTTTGACTAGCGTGGCAATACACTGAGTAAACAGAAATACTCAGACTCTTCAGAGATTATTGAAATGGCTCTGAGCCAACAATAATCTGGGGGAGATTCTGTGTATGTTAATGTGTCCCAATAGTCAGAGGGCAGATTTATGGGAGTCTATGACCTACACTAAATGGAGCTGAGAAGCCAGAAATTCTTTTTTTTTTTTTTTTTTTTTTTATTTATTTATTGAATCACTGTGGGAAAGGTTACAAAGCTTTCAGGTTTATGTCTCAGTCATGCAAATATCAAACACATTTCCCTTTACCAATACTTATTTTTTCCCATGAAGAACCCCAATAAAACCCCACCCCCCACCCCTCCCCGTCCCTGTGAGGCAGATGAATTCTAGTTAACACTCTATCCGCTTTGATTAGATTGTTTCAATAAAAGATTCACCACTATTATTTAGAGTTTACCCCCCCCCCCAAATCAGACATGCTGAAAAAGCATTGTGAAGTGATTTGCTTTCTCCAGCTGGGTTCAAGAATTAAATGTTGGTTTTGGATTTCTGCTATTTTACTTATTGACCCTGGAAGTATTTCTACTGAAAGTCAGATAGTTAAGAAATTGGTTTCTGTGTTCTGGAGTCGTGGCCGTGCTGGAGAGCCGCTCGTGGGGGGCAACTGGTGGCCTCGGTAGGGCATGAGAAGCCAGAAATTCTTAATTTTAATGCAAAGAAAGGAATGTGAAAGTCGGAGTCCTTGTCATCATGGACTGATTGGGTGTATGAACTCTCCTGTTTGTAACAATGTTGTTTCTGAATACATATTGTACAATCAACAAGGGAATGTATATAGGCACATTAGCTGCTTGATCTACAGGGTAGACACTATCAGGCAGAAAGGATAAAACATAATTGCAATAACCCATCCCTCCAAAAAGAAAAAAATAAGCAATAATTATTCCAGACACTAGTGTTAATAATTATTCCAGACACAATTTATAGAAGTCACAAATTTGAAAAATAAGGGAAATTTCTGTTGCTATTACATTGAATTCACCGATAGTTTCTAAAGAAAAGATATATGAATCTTGTAGAATTATGTGCATTACCCACAAATATATTTAGCTAGTTGTATACACTGTGTAAATTCTTTTAGGTTTTAGTGTGGGTCAGAGGATACACCCAACATTGCTTTGGGCTTAGTCCTAGTTCTGTGTTTAGCTATCACTCTTAGCTCAGGGGACCCTAGGTGGGATCAAATTGGAGTCTGATGTGTTCAAGGCAAATGCCTTAACCCTGAACTATTTCTTTAGTATCCATAGTGTAATTTCTTCATGGAAGGCTAGTATAACACTGTTAAAGTTGTCAAATGCATTTCCATGAAAACTAAAGAGGAAATTTGCTTTTATGTTTCAAGGACAGCAATTTAGATTCACTATATTACTCTTTGATTTCTGGCTCTGTCCTCTAGACAGAGGTCTTAAGCATTTTGTCATTTTACCAAACATTCTGTTGGTCCACTATTTTGTTCACATCATATTACATGTTCTTGGAATTAAATATGTGAAAAAACTATCAGAGTGTTTACTCACCGAGTGTAGACTTCAGATATATGACCTTGTTCACAAAGCCCATGTGCAGTTCCCCTTATAATCAGAATAATGTCCAAAATTCTTCTAAAACCTTCCATGATAAGACTCCAGCCTCTCTGTTTTCATTCTCTCAGTATAATGAGCCTGAGGTAGATACACACTAAGCTAACATCTGTCTTTTTGATTTATTTATAACAACCTAACCTTGTTTTTTCTCTTTTTTCTACATCTACCCATCTCAAATACAATTTTCCACAGTATGCCAAAACTGCAACCTACTTTGATGTTTGGTTTTTCCTAAAATCCTACATCTGTACCACATACTTCAGTATTTAGTGTTCCACCATTATTAAGTGTTGCAAATTCAATCTATACTGTAATGAGTACCTTCAGTTGCCAGAAAATGCACCAGGAACTGGTTAACTACCACATTTCACTGCATAATCATCTCAGATTTTGTGCCAAGTCTTTTGCAAAAAAGTAGGATTGTGACCATTATGTGAAACTTTTTAAAAATTGTACCAGTGTTATTCAAAACAGTGTTGATAATTATGCAGTGAAATAGTCTTCCTTGCCCATTTGTCTCATCTCTTCAACTAAACTGTGAGTTCCTTGAGGCAAGGGTTAGAACTGTTTTTTTTTATTTGTTTCTCCTGATCTTCACAGTATCCAGTCAAACTTATTCTGCATAGCAGATGTTCAGTAAGTCTCACTAAATTGATTTGAATTGGTCTCAAACTTGGCAAGAGATAATAAGATGAATTCCAAGGAAAACTAGGAGAGAATAGGAGGAAATTAGGAGCCATCATTAAATATCTGATTGTCAGACTGATTCACACAGAACGTAAGGCCAAATAATAGCACATTATACCTTCATCATTGCAAAATTTCCCCAATTTTGTCAGAGTACATACTTCCAGATAGAAAAAAAAGTTTGAGATATGCATGTGTGGAGAACTTAATTCAAGGGCAATAAAATGCTCATATATTTAGCTCTTAATATACAAAGGCTAATAACCCAAGGCTTAATTTTTTATTATGAAAAAGCATCCTTTTTACCAACTTTCACAGTTCTAGCTACTGAGACCCCAGGCCCATAGAAAGTATTTGAAAAATGAATTGTGAAATTGAACTTTCTCCTGCTTCAGTAAGTAACATATACAATCTTAAACATATAATGTGTCTCATTAGATCAACCAAAGATCACTATTTATCCATCTCCTTAATTAAGCCTTCTTTTGAGAATGGGGTGAAAAATTTAGTTCCGGATTACAGAATAGACACTCTAGTCTGAATTGGAACAGAGCAAAATTCCTGAGAAAGGGAAGAGATACTTTGTTAAAACATTACAATATCCTAATGGATCAGGTTTAAGAGCAGATTTAGTCTTTAATTTGTTAAATTCCATCCAGGCAACATTGCCTTAAACTGAAACTGGAGAAAGTCGTGTTTTAATAAAATTCTAATGACAGACTTAGAAATTAGTATATTGCACCAGTAATTAATGAAGAAAGATGTCTGCAAAACTTAACCCCATCCATCTAAGTAAGAGAAAAGTTGGAAATAATAACAAGTTCAAACAGTGGAGACCTAACTTATGAGAGGAGAGAGTTGATTCACTTTCAAAGCTTGAGATAGTCTAGAAATCACCTACCATCTCCCTGATAATTTTTTAATGTTCATTTTAATTTCCTCATGATTTTCCTCTCTGAGAAAACCACAGTTCTGCTTCTGCCACTGTAGATTTACTTCAATTATTAAAGTTTTATATAAATGGCTTCATATGGTGTGCATGATTCAGTGTTTGCATTCTTTCACTCAGCATAATTCTTTTCATTTTTACCCAGATTGTCGTATGAATTTACATACATGCTAAGCTTCATTCACTGAGAGTGATTGCTTTGAGGTGTATCTATCCATGTTGATGGATGTATCACTATGCCATTTCTTTTCATAACTAATATTCTATTAAATAGGTGAGATGTAATTTGTTTACCCTTTCACCTGTTTATGAACTATAGATAATTTATTTCCATTTTGATATTAGCACTAAAAAAGTTGCCGTATCATTCATAGATGAATACTTGAAGGTTTTGTCTTATCTCGGTAAACAAATGCTGGAGTGGAATAAGTGAATCAAATATTGGAATATGTTTAACATGTATGTAAAAATATGTGGGCCACACTACGTTTGTATTAGCACTGTTCCAAGTTTTAGTCTTTTTGGTGTAATAGTAATATATTGTGAATTTAACTAACATTTTCCTAATGAACAACATTTATAAATTATATTTATAATATAAAAACATATTGATTTGTAACAGCTAAATTACATTTATAATTACATTTTTCATAAATATAAAATATATTATGTTTATACTTTAGTTCTTTTTTATGTGCTTATTTTCTATCTACTGCTTTATTTTGTGAAGTATCTAGTCAGATGTTCACCCATTTTTAACTTTAGTTTGCTTCATATTGCTAAAGTTCCAAGGTTTTTACTTACATTTTATGGAAGCAATTTATTTATTAGATGAATGCTTCATAAATATTTTCTCCAGGACAGTAGCTTTTCATTTTATTTCCTTAGTGGTGTGTTATAATGAGCAGTTTAAAAAAATTATAGGCTTCAACTTATCAGTTTATGAATTGTGCTTTGGTACCACATCTAAAATTTTTTGGTCTCATCTGAATCAATAAATACTTTCCATGGCTTCACATAGAATAATTGTTTTAGTTCAAATCAATTCTATGGCCCACTTTAAATTACTTTCATTCATGGTGCATAGCATGGGGAAAAGTTGAGGGAAATTATCTGGACTTTTTTCTTATTGATTCCAAACTTTTCCAGTACTATTTGATATAATGACTATTCTTTTCCATTAAATAAACTTTCTATGTTGGTCAGAAATCACTTTGTCCACATATAGGAGCATTCTAAAGGCTCTACTCTGTTTCATCATCTCATTATTTTATCTTGATGTCAGTATCACATAGTCTTGATAACATTAAAGTATTATAGTAAGTTTTAAAATCAAGAATCTTTTCCTTTATACTTGTATTAATTTTCACTTTACTATACTTTGTTTTTATTTTCATGTGAATTTTAGAATTTACTATAAAAGACCTAAAAACAAAACTACTTCTAATATTTTTATTAAAATTACATTAAATTTAACGACATTTATTTGGGGGAAATTGTGACCTTAACAACAATAATAAAACTGATTCATAAGCATGATGTATCTTCGTATCTTCTCATTATTTAGTTAGCTATTCCTAATTTATCTTTGGAATATTTTGTGGTTTTTACTGAAAATATACATATGCATTTGACATTTTATTTTGTTTTGTTTATTTTGTTTGTATTTGATGTTTTTAGTGTTATTATAAATTGTACTGTTTAATGTTAGTGTCTTGGGCTGGAACAATAGCACAGTGGTAGGGCGTTTGCCTTGCTATGCAGCCAACATGGCCGACCCAAGTTTGATTCCTCCGCCCCTCTCGGAGAGCCCGGCAAGCTACCTAGAGTATCTCGCCCGCAGGACAGAGCCTGGCAAGCTACCTGTGATGTATTCGATATGCCAAACACAGTAACAACAAAGTCTCCAATGGAGACGTTACTGGGCCCGCTCAAGTAAATCGATGAACAACAGGAGGACACTGACAGTGACAGTGTCTTATTGTTGGTTGCTAGTATGTAGAAAAAATATTTGTTGGTGTTTTTTAATGTTTTACACTTTTAATAAAATAAAAGTGTATGTTCTAGTAGCACTTTTGTAGATTTTATAGGACTTATGTACGTTCTACTAGTACTTTTGTAGATTTTATTGGGGCTTATGCTTAGGCAACCAGGTAAATAAAGTTAAACAATACGGGTATCTTTTTTTTCTATTTTTTTATAAGTAAAGCATTTATATGCTTACCTATTTTAGGTTATCTGTTTTCCCATGATAATTCTGTAGTATCAACTTAGGTTAAATTTGGGGGTGGGGGAGTTTGAGTCACACGTCACAGTTTGGCTGTGCCAAGTGTGGTCAGAGTTTACTCCTGGTTCTGTGCTCAGGGATGACAACTAGCTGTGTTCAGGGCAACAGATGCTTGCTGGGGATTGAACCAGGGGTAGCTGCAAGCAAGGCAAGCACCTTAACCCCTATACTATCTCTACAGCCCTCAATTTTATTTTATCATTCAAATATCTGAAAAAGTATTTTTTGCTCCTGTTGAAAATGTATTTTTTGCTAAGTAGAGAATTGTACTTTAGTAACCATTTTCTTTAAATAAAATATATTCACCCACTGCCATCTTATGTATATTTTATATGGCAAGGCACTGACAATTATTCTTATTTTGTTCCTGAGTACATAGTCTCTTTCTGACTGCTTAAAAAAAAAAAATAAAAGGAAGATGGTAAAGTGGTTGGGCTGGGTTTGATTATTAGCACTTATGAACTCCAGTGTAACCATTGAAGCTTCCAGGCACCACAAAATACACATTCTCTCAGTCTAAATTGTTCTTTTTCATTTGCAAAACAGGGTTGCCCTTCTCAGATTTCAAAACACTGTGAAGAGGTGAGTAATGCATTGAACACCCATCTCCCTCAGGCCTGGCACCTTGGAAGGACCCATCCAGGACTGTGAGATGAAGAAATGATTGCATACTGTATTACAATAGGAACTTTCAGGAACTTTCAAGACAATATCAAAAAAGCCTCTCGAGCAAGTTTCTAGTAGTTGTGTGAATGCAAGCAAAGAGGGATCCAGTGAATAAGGAAGCCAAATTCCCTTATAAATAACACAATGATAATGGGCAGGGAGGGAGGGGGGGAGTGTTGGATGAAGTTATAAGACAGCTGGCGGTATTTTTTTTTAAAAAGAGGGTGGCCCCATTGTCGTGGAAAGATTCACAGGTCTATTCATTCTTTTCTTTTCCTCTCTTGACTCATCCAGAGGAGTGGGAGTTCAAACAAAAGGAAGCTCTTGTAGCATCCTGCTTAAGATTCTCTTCATATAAGATTTGGTTTGCAGCCCATTTTCTGTCAGGCTTCCTGAGAAGAGAAAGCAATGCATAAAAATTCTCAGGCTCCACAGTGAACTCTCCTGAGCTCCAGGCTGGAATTTACAGCTGCCTGTAGACATCTCCATCTGCATGTCCTGCAGGCACAAGGCAGTATGTCCCAGACCAAATTAATTACCCTCCCACATACCCGGTCCCCCTCCAGGCTCCTATCTAGGTTAGTACCAGTGCCAATTTATCAGGTACAAAGTTTAGAAATTTAAGGTCTTTGGCTGATTCCACACGCCTCAAGATCAATCTGCTGCCAAAGGTGGGTTGTGCCATGATGTAATCTGTTTTGTGGACGTGAACATTTCTTTCCTTTGGTGAGGATCCTTCTCTCTTTTTCGAATGATCTATGTAGCTCCTCTCCAGAGATTCCAGAGTACTGCCCTTGCAGAAAATTCTTGTCTTGAAGGAACTAAATGAGAGAGCTTGCCTGAGCACGGTTAACGGGGGCAGCCGTTTCTCTGCTTCAGATTCTCACCTGCCTTACCAGTTAATTTCCGAAACTCTGGTCTCCTTCTGAAAATACCTTATTGAGTTATCATAACTCAATATTGAACTTGCAGAGCGCATAAAACCCAACACTTCACACATTTCTTTAATCTTTTTTTTTTTTAGCTTTTTTGGGTCACACTGGCAGTACATAGGAGTTACTACTGGTTCATACACTCAGGAATCACTCCTGGCCGTGCTTGGGGGACCATATGGGATGCTGGGAATCTAACCTAGGTAGGCCGTGTGCAAGGCAAAGGCCCTACCCGCTGTGCTATTGCTCCAGCCCCTAATCTTATTTTTTCATACATGCTCTGAGTACCTCCAACAGGTCTTATGCCCCTCCCCCAGGCATCCCCAATAATTTGTCTACCTTTAAAAATAATTTTAGTCAGTATGATTTATAATTTTATAGTGCTATCAATGATAGACTTGCATGAACATAACATTCCAACACTACACCCTTACCACACCTTTTTACCTTTGTCATTGTGTCCCCCTTAACTCCCCTGACTCCCATATCATATCAACACTATCCCCCTCACCTCTCACCACTCAGTGCCATGGTAAACTAAGTTCTGTAGACCAGTTCTTTGATTCTCGTGTTCTGAACTTTTAAAAAATCCCCTCACCATTCGGATTTTTGTTTTCTTTTGTTTTGTTTTTGCTTTTTGGGCCACACCTGGCAATGCACAGGGGTTCTACTGGCTCTGCACTCAGGAATTACTCCTGACAGTGCTCAGGGGACCATATGGGATGCTGAGAATCGAATCCTGGTCAGCCTCATGCAAGACAAACACCCTATCCGCTGTGCTATCGCTATAGCCCCTTACTATGCGGTTTTATATCCTACCTCTGAGAGAGGTCATTCCGTGTCTCCCTCTCCTGGCTAAATTCACCCTACATGATACCCTCCAGTTCCATTCACATAGTGGTTAATTACACGATTTCATCTTTTATTATACCCAATTAGTTTTGAGTATATAGACTATAGTTTTCTTTGTCCCAATCATCTATTCATCGACACTTGGGTTATTTCCAGATTTGGGCTGCTGTGAATAAGGTGCAATGAACATTTTCATTTCATTTCATTTCATCATCCTGTTATTCGTCGATTGCCTCGAGCAGGCCCCAGTAACGTCTCTTTCATCCTAGCCCTGAGATTATATTCAAGGCTATTTAGGAGAATGAGACCCATCATTGTTACTGGTATCTGGCATATTTGGTACGCCACGGGGAGTTTGCCAGACTCTGCCCTGTGGGCAGGCTACATTCGATAGCCTGCAAGTTTTTCCAAAGTAGTAATGAGACAATAAGATGTCATTAAAAAAAAAGTTCTGATAAGATGTCGCGCGGCCGCGAATGCAGCCGCGCGGTTCCGGAATCTGGATTTTATAGTCTCTGAGTCTTGGCCGCTGATGGGATTACACGGCGCCAGGGGGCCAGGTGGTGGGTGTGACCCCCGCCTACTGGAATTTGGAGGATCTGGGTGGAAGATGCTCGACTCCAATTCGAGTAGGCTTGGAGGTCTCGGCCCCGGAACCCGCGTGGCTTTGTCCCTCTGCCAGTACCTTCATGTGTGCGGAGAGTGGTCTCAGCATGGTGGTGGCTGGTCCTGGAGGTCTTCGGCTGCCGGAGCCCTGGTCGGGGTGGGGAGGAAAGCTCAACCTGCTCCCCTCCAAGGGGCTCCGGGAAGGAACACTCAACGCGGGGGCAGAAGACTGCACTGTTCTCGTCCGGAATCTGGATTTTATAGTCTCTGAGTCTTGGCCGCTGATGGGATTACACGGCGCCAGGGGGCCAGGTGGTGGGTGTGACCCCCGCCTACTGGAATTTGGAGGATCTGGGTGGAAGATGCTCGACTCCAATTCAAGTAGGCTTGGAGGTCTCGACACTTGGGTTATTTCCAGATTTGGGCTGCTGTGAATAAGGTGCAATGAACATAAGGGTGCAGATATCTTTTCTGAATAGAATTTGGGGTTCCTTGGTGTAGATGCCCATAAGTGAAATCACTAGGCTATTCGAAAGGTCAATTCTTAGTTTTTTTGACAACTGCTCATATTGTTTTCCAAACTGGTTGGACCAGTCAACACACTCACCAGCAATGGATGAGGGTCCCTTTATCCCCACATCCATGCCAATACTGGCTGTCCTTTGTTCATTTTGACTTGTCTAGTCTCACTAGTGTGAGGTGATATTATTGTTTTGATTTGCATTTTCCCGATGATAAGTGATTAGAGTACTTTTCCATATACTTATTTGCTATTAATGGCTTCTTCAAGAAGTTTCTGTCAATCTCTTTAAATTTTTAGTGAAGCTGATATAGGCAAGTAGACAGGGAAGTCCCATGGCAACGCAATTCCTAGGATGCAATAAAACCACCTACCCTTAAAGCCATCAGGGCCCATCTTGTGAGCAAGGACCTAAGACCTGATAAGACTTTCTCCTGACACCAGTAACACACGCAGAGAAGGCTGGACCCCACACTGAGAGAAGCACCAGTAGAAACAAAAGGCCAAAAAAGGAATTTCAAAGACAATTGACCAATCCCAAATAAACTCCCTAACAACAGACTTTTCCTTAGGTAGAAGCCCCACGTCAGGGCAGTTTGGGAAAGGCCCTATAAAAGCCACCTTGAACAAAGGAAGGGCTCACACGTGCTGCCAGAGCCCATGTGCTCCTTGTGCCCACGTGGCTGAGCTTGCGTGAAGCCCTCATCTTCCCTCTTGAGACGTGCACTTTCCTATCTAATGCCCAGGTCTGTGTAGGAGCTCTTTCCACCTTTGGAAAAGCCTGCATTCTTTCTCTCTCTCCATCCCCTTCCTAAAAATCTCTAAATAAAATCGGTTTTACTTCACTGCTCATCTACTCCCAAAATTCTTTTCTGCGTGGCAAGACAAATTGGGTCCCAGGGTGGCAGAGGCAGATAGGGAGAAAGTGACTATCTCTCTCCTCCTTGCCTCACATAAACCACCCGTGGGGTCCACTCACTTCAAAGTTGTCTGTTTTTCTTTGTTAATATTTACAAATGCTTTACATCTCGGATATTAACCCTTTGTCAGAGTTGTGTCTTTTTATTCTGGCCATTTCTCTTGCAGTGGAAAGCATCTTAATTTGATATAGTCTCAATGGTTTATCTTTTCTACTTTCGCGTTGCCAATGACATTGAATCATTAAAGATTCCTTTGGAGTTGATAGACTTCAAGACATCTAATCTTTAATAAAAGGGCTAAGAGTATGAAGGAAAGACTCTTCGGCAAATAGTGTTGGGAAAACTGGTCTGTCAAAATATGAACTCAAATCCTTATCTACCACAAAGTCAATGACACAAAGTCAAATGCACAAAGTCAATTACAATAAATTAAAAACCTTGATCTCTGACTCGAATCCATACGGTATATTAAGGAAGATACAGGCAGAACTTTTAGTGTATATATATACCTTTTAACTTTAGCATGCTCATGGAATGTTCTTTGTGAGCTAACTAGGTTCCACTCTACCTATTTGATTCAACATGAACGTCAACTGCTCTGTGTAGCTGCCTAAATTTCACTGTTCTCAGTTTCCTATCCTAAGCAAGGCCCAACTCCTTTTTCCTTTATCTGTGGTTAGCAAAAGTGTCTCTGAGCCAGATTTCACAGTATCTGAGTCCAGAAATCATCTTTTGTCATTTCTATATTGACAGGGTACTCTGAATGGGTTATTAACCATTCTAAAAATAATCTTAACTTTCAACTTTTGAAAATGGTGATTTTACATCCAAAAGTTTCTAAAAATTCCCAGCCAAACAGTGAACAATATACCCAAACAGTGAACTCCCTCGGCTCCACCATATTAAATACACTATTTAAAGTTCCTTGCAGTTTTATTATTCCAGGTGCACAGCTACTATAAGAGGCCTTTGTAAACCACTGCCATAAATGTCATTTATTCTCACTGAGCAATTACATTATATATAAAAATGATTGTCTAAATTTATGTTGACTATCCTAGAGTATTAAATCAGGTATTATATCAACATATATGAAGTCTAAAAATGTAAAAGACAGCTTTTTCTTTAAAATGGAGTTCAACACAAAACATGCTTGTTTCCCTGATCATAAGATCCAACAAAAACAAACTAAATTCTAATCATCATCAATAAATTCAAATAATAATCAGAGACCAAATAATAATCAAATAATAATTCAATTACTTGGGCATTTTAGGTGAAATTGTGGAGAGTTTGGGTGATAAAGAAATTGTAAAAAGGGAAGTTTAAGTTGAGGTAGAACAAGTGATTTACTCAGTTTTCAAATATTTTACTCAGTTGTCAATGTCAAATATTATATTCCTTTTACTTGTTTTTTTGAAAAAAATTAGATCAAGATATAAAATTATTGAAGATAAATGAAAATATTTATATTTTCAGATTATATTGAACCGCATTATTATTTTCTCTAAATTTAAAAAATAGGCATTTTTTTCTCTTTCTTTGGTGAGGGTACATACTCTTAACAATTATTTTCAGAATCTGGAAATTGTTATTATCTTACTCAATTTTCTCCTTTTGTTAATTGCTTCAAGTGTTAAAAATATTTGCAATGCATAAAGTTAGACACCAAATATTATGCTCTAGAAAATATTTATTGACACATTTTCTTTCCATTTTACACCAAATATTATGCTCTAGAAAATATTTATTGACACATTTTCTTTCCATTTTTTGAGAAATAAACATAATACACAAACTACAGTAAAATGCACTTTTCCCATTTCAAATAAATATATTTTACTCTTGTAAAAAAATTTCACAATTGGCTTAATTCACCACAGTATCTTAATTACTGAAATAAAGAAAAAAATCTCAGTAAGTTGTCACTTATTTTTAATGATTCCCATAGCATATTTCTGGAGAAAGAGAACAACTATTCTTTGAAGAATTATATTCAGACTTGAAAATTGTTGCTTCTTGTTTGGAAAGGGCAAAGATAAGTTCTTTTTTAAAAAAGTGTTTGTGTCAAAAAGACTTAAGGATAAAGGGGGCATTCAAGTCTTTGCTGAATAAACTAAGTTATAAGTAAACTTTCTTGTTAATACTTCCTAGAGACCATACTACATTCTGAATTATAATGATTCTTTTGTATCACACTGGTAAATTTTCAAAATTAGTGGTTAACTATTTAAATTAACAGTTCTGTATGTAATATAAACTCAAGACAGATTTTTAAAGCTCTATCAACAGAAAAGTCTGAAACAATGATACTATACAGGACAAATTTATCCTTTTCACACTGTTATTCTCAACATTATAAGAACTGAAATATACTGAATTATACAGACTTAACACAAACTCTTATATACACACAGATCCCTGATCAGTTTAAGACATGTATTAGTTTGTTCTTGTAAGTAGTAAGAATATTTTAGTAACCAACAAAAATCACATTTAGGTAGTCACCAATATTCAGAGTTTTCTCATATATAATCTATCCACCCTCAAAAAGAATATATCAACAATTAATAAAATTCATTAGTATTGTCTTTAACTTCCTATGTTAGCAATTAATACTTTATATACTAACACGCATATGGAAGGAAATCAAACTTCATTGTAACTCTAATCCCACCATAGCACAGCTCCGTTATTCGAATGCAGAATTGCCAGTCAAACTAAGACAAAACATAAGCCTCAGTCCACTGCTATAATCAGTTTTTAATTTTACACAGATCATACATCTGTCCCCGGCATTACAAAAGGCATTATTATTTTCTGGGTGTTGTTTTATAATATAGAACTTTTCCCTCATCATATAATGTATTCAAAATTTTTTGATTGGGAATACCCTGCATGTTTGAGGGCTACTCCCAGTGGTTCTGAGAGGCTCAAGCAGTACTGGAATTGGAACCCCAAAGTCCCACAGAGTAAAGAATGCACTCCAGCCCTTCGAGCCCTCTCTCATAATTTTGTTTTCTTCTCTTTTTCTTTTTCAGTGTAAGGGTAACGCCTGGAAGTACTCAGGATTTACTCCTGACTCTGTGCTCAGGGATCAGGGTTCGGTATCGGGTGACGGGAACTGAACCCAGATCCGCCACACGCAAGGCAAGCTCCTTACTCTTTGTATCTTCTCTCTAGCCCCTCCCTCTTCATTTTCAAGGGCAGAAAATTATGCTTAGACATCCTTTCCTGGGAACAGTTTTGTTTCTACACATATCTGAAAACAACAGAGAAGTCTGTGCTCAAAAATCCACAAGTCTAACAGAAGAAAACTGCAATTTTCCTTCTTTGGACTCTCTATTCTACAATTCCTCCATTTCGAAGTGTGTGTTAAAGCTGTTTGCCATGGAGGTGTGCTCAAAGATCCTAGACAGGCTTGGCTTCAACAGTTCTACTGAGTGGCATGGCAGGTGCTGAGTGGTGTCATTCTTCAGGGACATCATCTGCTCTGTCCCTGGCTCCCTTCTATCATAATAGAGAGCCCAGAGTAGAGTAATGGTGAGAATCATGGCCAGGATCTGGGTTACGCCAATGGAGATTCCCAGAAACCTGAGCACTTGCAGTTGTTTGGTTCCTCTCAAAAAGGAATACATTTTCTTCCCACAACCCTGCAAAAGAAATATCACAGTATCAGTTTGGGTGTTTGACAGAGGCTGAAAAATAGTGAAAACAATCTGCATTAGTTCATTAAGTGAAACCACTTCAGTTAGAAACTTTAACGATAAAAAACCTTTGACTCTCTCATTTCATTTTATATTATTTTATTTTTCTGTTTAGGGGTCCCCAGTTGGAAGTGCCTAGGATTTACTCCTGGCTCTGTGCTCAGGGATCATTCCTGGTAGGCTTGGGGTTCCATATAGGGTGCCAGGAACTGAACCAAGATTGGCCATGTAGAAGGCAAGCTCCTCTTTGTACTTCTCTCTGGCTCTTCACTTTTCACTTTTAGGTCATTATTTGAGGTCTTCATTTTTCAATGTGCAGGGGTCAGGGTGTGTGCCTGGCCCCAGTTCCAACTCGGGCACCATGCAGCCTAAGCATCACTGAGTGAGACCCTGGGGAGCAACAAGTACTTCCAGGTATACTGCCAGGTGTGGCCCTGGTGATCTCTTGTATCACAGGGCCTAAGTGCCGGACCATCAGCCTCACTGGCCAGATATGACAGGGAGTAGCCCCAGAACCCCCTAAACAGTGTGGGGACCCCCTAGGCTCCCTCAAAATTAGGTACTCCCAGCAGGGAATGATAATGAGAACTGGAGAAGCCAGTAGTAAGCACTTTTTGAAAAACCTACCCTGGAGATTGTGAGGAACAGTCGTATATATCAAGAATGTTTTCTGAATCTACTGTTGAAATATGTGAGTTGCTGGGAATCAACCCAACCCTCCCCTCCTAAAATACACACACATGTCTTTTGTCCTTTTGTTAGAGTTTTTGTTTGTCGTTTGTTTAGGGGCCACATCCAGGGTGATCAGGATTTATTTCTGGCTCTGGGCTCTGGGCTCAGGGATCACTTCTCACAGAAATAAACAATAATCTACTTGTTTATTTTGGGGTCACATCCAACTGTGTTCAGGATTTACATCTAAACTCAGCAATCACTCCTGGTGGGTTTTGGGGGGCTATATGGGATGCCAGGGATCGAACCCAGGTTAGTCATGTGCAAGACAAATGCCCTATGCGCTGTACTATCACTCTGGCTCCCAAGGGACCCATATGTGGTGCTGCTGATTAAACCCGAGCTACCATACACACTGTATTGTCTCTGATATGTTTTCATTAGTTGAGTACAAATGGTAAAGAGTGGCTATGGTAGATATAAAAGAGAATTCTTGAAGAAGAACAAAGCAAGTAGAAAGGGGGAATTTTAAAAAGCCACAGCCCAGTAAAACTGAAGAAGGAGGACAAAGAAAACAAAGTAGAATGCAAATACCAATCTTCAAAAGTCATCTGTCAGGTGACCCAAGAGTTCCAGCTACTTGCCCGGTCTCTAGTGAATTCACAGCAATGCACACTAATTCATTCCTCTAAAAGGAAATCGATTTTAAATTGAGGTGAGAATCGAGGAAATAATTTTGTGAGTATGTGAGTATGACACATTTCAAGAGTTTGAAAGATTCTGAGACTTTTCTCTACTGGGAAACTGAAAAAAAAAATAGCTTGCCATAGTTTCATAGATGCTAGTAGAAGACAGAGACAAAGGACTTTGTTACTTATAACAAGAATAGTAACCAGAATAAATGTCAGTTCCTCAAGTCCCAAGGGCAACATGAAGAAGGCCGGATGATACCTGGTCACACAGTGGTTTGCATTATGAGAGAGGAACATTAAGTAAGTGTAAGGAAATGTAATCTTATAATGGGCAGAAAGCATACCTATCCTTTGCACTGAAGACAGACATTATCTTTACCTCCCAGACATAAACAAACCTGCCCTTTTCTCTGGAGGGAGACACTATCTCTACTTTCAAGGCTCTATTCTGCACAAACAACTTTGAAAAGATAGTCCCGAATAAAGGCAGTCAGAGCCTCTCCTTGTAAGACATACAGAAATGCAAGAGATCCGTGGAAAACTATCTCCCTGCAAGAAATTCAATCTTCAAAAGAATTTACTCAGAGTTTAGGGGCAACGTGACTCACTGCTTACCCCACTGAGGCAGCTATTTAATTAAAAATGAAAGATAATTGCTTCCATTACTGCCTCCTTATTGTCTTATCCAGATTCCAAAAGGAACGAAATCAAGGAAAGCAGGCACACTAGGCCAGTCGTTAATGTGGGTATTTTGGGGGAGGGGAGGGAGATGATGACCCATAATTATTAGATTTATAGCTATTGAACAGTATTTGTCCAAAGACATAATTCTCAAGAAAAATTTTAAAGTCATATCAAACAAATCAACACATTTAAATAAATCCTGGGGTTCAGGTGAGCCTCCCAAACAGTGCTTAGGAGTCCTGGGTCCCCTTCTTGGCTAAGCAGGTAAGAGGTTCCATGCCTGAGAATTTGATTCTGCCCTGGCCCTGAGATGCTGGAGAGAGAAAGACCCTTGACTGGTGCTTAGGGGGCTTCCGGTACTGCACCCATCAATGCTTAGGAGATCATGCTATACCAAGGATCAACTGGGGTGGGCAGCATGCAAGGTATGCTCCTTAACTTTGGTCCTAACTCTCTAGCCCTCAACTTTTTCCCCCCGGCATAGCAGGTATGGCAATTAACAACAACAATGAAAATAAATTAATGAATGTTCATAAATTTTACCAGTTATAATTAAAATTATAATAAATTAATCATTCTTAACCCTGCCTTGATAAAATCACTTTGGTGGCCATCTTGTCTATTCAATAAGTACACAACTGTGGGCATATGTGTATGGCAAATACACATGGGTAACAAGAATAAATACAGTAGCACTGTTGTCCCATTATTCATCGATTTGCTCGAGCGGGCACCAGTGATGTCTTCATTGTTGTTACTGTTTTTGGCATATTGAACATGCCACTTGGAGCTTGCCAGGCTCTGCCATGCAGGTGGGATACTCTCGGTAGCTTGCCGGGCTCTCCAAGAAGGATGGAGGAATCAAACCTGGGTCAGCTGCATGCAAGGCAAATGCTCTACCCACTGTGCTATCACTCCAGTCCAAGAATAAATACAACAAAAATAATTATAGGAACAAAAATAGATACCACAAAGATAACTTAGCAAAGTTCCTACACTTCACAAGAGTCCCACTCATCGTCCATTCACCCAAATGTGCGTGTATGTGCAATTTTCACAATTATTCTCATATAATACCGCACAGAATGTAGCAGACAGGACGGGAGACAGTTCGATGCTAGAACTGGCATGTGCAGGATTCTGAGGTTAATTCTCAGCACTTCTGGCCGCCAAGCGCTAGCTGGTGAGGCCCTGGTGGCCTCCAGCATTGCTGTATATAGCACCATAAGGAAAAGAAAAGAAAAAGAAAATAGGAAAACAAGAGCCAAAATTCTGAATTCAACGCACTGTCTGACACTGATACTTTTCAGTAGTCTCTGGGGCTTAAGTTTTATCTCTAGGGTTTTTCCCAGTGGTGTTTACTCGGCTTCCTTATTCTAAGCTGGAAATAACTGTGCAAGAAAGGTAATATTTATTTTAATAATCTACAAATAAAAGAAAGCAGAAATTGATACCTAAACTACATTCTACTTGGTTTCAGATTTCGGCCTTGGTGAAAATTTCTTATTTTACTTTAAACAACCACTTTTTTTAAAAAAAAAAAAAAAGGATACAGTAAATTAAACCATGTAGGTTGATTAATAAATGAGTAATATTAACTAACATGGAATGTTCTAGAGGAAAGGGTCTTTGGAAATCAACGATGTCTCAACTGGCAGAGAAAGAATCTCTGATGAGTCTCTCCTCTTGGTGAGGAAAAACTCACCAACGTGGCCAAAATAGACTTTTTGAAATTCTAGAAATTAACCAGAGATTACATCAACCTGAAGAAAATCATCTGAATTTCAGGAAGAACTGCTAATTTTATGGCGTTTTAATGTTCCTTATTTACCATTCTCAAACTACCAAGTACATCTTTATCCCTTTCAGATATGAACTAGTCTTGAAATTCACGGTAAAAACCGGAGATCTGGAAGGCACCAGAGAAAAATGATTAGGTTTAGAGAGCATTCAAAGCTCTAGTCTCCAGAACTGTCATTATTTGTCTTAGCTTTGATTCCTTGGAAGACATCATGTATAAAGCTGTCTTTATTTGACCTGCCTTGCACTTCAAAAATAAGGGTCCACCCTTTTTTTTCTGGGGGTTTCTGTCAAAAGTGGTGCTAGATAACTGACACTGAGGGTGCCGGAGGCTGCCGGAGGCTGTGGATTTCAGCTGTGCACAATGGACTCGTCAAAAAGCTTTCAGTGAAAAGCATGAGAATGCAATGTCCATGGAGAGGTTGGCAAAGCTGATATATTTGTGGGAATCAAGAAAGATTCCAGCGAAGTCAGGCGGAGTCATGCCCTAGGCTGTGCGCATGCTCAGAAAAGACTTCAGAACCGCTAAAATCTCACCTCTGGCTAACCTTCAGGCTCTGTACTCCCTTGGCAAAGGCTAGGAGACATTGTTTATAGCCTCAAAGGAAACCTCTTCATTCAGGAGTCAACCACTAAACCAACTGAGCAGGAACCTCAGTGGTTACATCTGACAGCCAATGAACACATATCTTACAGAATTTTTTCCAAAAGACATTCATACAGAAACAATGGCCACAATAAACAACTAAATGAAGTGTGGAAAGAGTAGAGAATCTGATTTCCAGAGTAGCCACGTTATATTAAAATGCCCGGTTCCAACAACAGCAAATGACATGACATGTAAAGAAACAAGAAGTGTGGAACATAGAGGGGAAATAGGCTTCAGAGGAAACAGCCTCTAATGAGAATCATTCCCTGTCTCACTTGAGAGCCCTGTCCACACTGAGCTAAGTTTTAATGAGTGCTCCCTAGTTGGAACCTGCCTTCTTAATAGTGACCCTGGTTCCATTCCATACTAAACCAATCTCTTTTTCATAATAGAGAGTCGAAGTTGAAGTAATTGCTTGTCCTTTAACCGTTTTTTTTCCAGAGATTTTTTTCCAAGTTTCTTTAAGTTTTCCAAATATATTTCCATCATCCTCCTCATGATTTCCTTCTGGATTGCATATGTTATCAATGTTTCTTTGAAAATGACTATTTTTTCACTTATATATATAAAGAAAATGTGGGTCTGGCGATGTGGCTTAAAGTGGTAGAGTACACTTTTCAAGTGCTGAGGCTCTAGGTTCCATCTCTGGCAGTTTAGGGGTCCCCAGGACTGTTTTGTGTGACCTTGGTGGGTCTCCAGAGCATCTTGCACTATGGACCCCATAACAACAAATGAGAAAATGTGATAAAATATTAAGGCCGAGATTCTGGTGAATGGGTCTGGAGCCCATTATAAGTTTCCCTGTTTCCACCCTTACAGAAGAGAACACTGGATCTTGCTGAGTCGGCACAAGGTGACCGGTCAAGTCCTTGGGCTCATTACCTCACTGAGAATGGCATGGGTGTTTCTCTCAAACTAAAGTCTTAGAGTAGACCACTGAGTATAACAGTGTGTCAATTCCAGTGCATCACCACTTAGGTTGCAAAACACATACAGGAACAAAACCAAGTTTTAATGATTAAATCTGTCATCAGAATTGATTAGATTTTGTTCATACTTCAGACTGGAGTGATAGTATAGTGGGGAGGGTGCTAGCCTTGCACAAGGCCAACTGTGTTTGATCTCCGGCATCCCATAAGGTCCTCCAAGCACTACCTGGAATAATTCCTGAGTGGGGAGCCAGAAGTAACCCCTGAGCATCATCAGGTATGGCCCAAAATTTAAAAAAAAATTGTTTATGCTTCTCTCCAAGAAGGCCCCCAAAAGAAGGGTCTTCTACTGATCATTGAAAAATGAGATCAACTGTGAAGCACTTTAAATTATGTCCTAGTATCAACCCAGAACACCCAGATCTACCATACTGGAATGTATTAGCCTGTGATGGCACATATTGCTTTCTTGTGAGATGTATTTTTTTTTTTTTGCTTTTTGGAACACACCCAGCAATGCACAGAGGTTACTCCTGGCTCTGCACTCAGGAATCACCCCTGGCAGTGCTCAGGGTACCATATGGGTTGCTGGAAATTGAACCCGGGTTGGATGCATACAAGGCAAACGCCCTACCCGCTGTGCTATTTCTCCAGCCCTGTGAGATGTATTTTAGTGACATCAATTGGAGAACGCATCATATACAATCTGGGACAGACTGCAAGTCTGACAGCAAGCCCTGGTTCAATCCCCAGCACTACCTTATTGCTCAAGCACCATCGAGAGTTGCAAGCCTTTATCATGGGTGTAGTAAGTGTATCCCTGGAGAACTGTGACAACTTGCTGGATGACCTGGCCAGTCCCCTAGCACCATAGGATCCCAGCAGAACCTGGTGTTTGAATTGCACCTCAGCCTATTTGGACCTCCTGAGCACCACCTGGGAGACCTCCTCTCCAAATCATAAGAAAAAAATGATATAAAAGTAATATTGAGCATGTTCTCCTAGATAATTAAGAGCAGTCGATGTAAACAGCCACTTAAAAAAAAGCTTCAGAAATTGTTCTCTTTAAAATGACAGACTATCTGAACTCCCAATATTAAAAGTCATGCACATGATTATGTCCCCTTTTCACAAGGCCTGACAGAAAGTTCAAAGGCAAATAGGAAACTAAACAGCAACCCTGTCTTCCTGTTACAGCTTGTCCACTTGCTCTTTTCTTAATCTTACTTTTAAATAAGTACTATTTCTATTTTATTATTGAATTTATATATTTGATAAAAATGATAGTGGACATGGGCTGGAGCCATAGCACAGCGGGTACGGCGTTTGCCTTGCACATAGCCGACCCAGGTTAGATTCCTCCACCCCTCTCGGAGAGCCCAGCAAGTTACGAAGAGTATCTTGCCCTCATGCCAAAGCCTGGCAAGCTACCCGTGATGTATTTGATATGCCATCAGGTTTGCTTCCTCCGCCCCTCTCAGAGAGCTTGGCAAGCTACCGAGAGTATCTTGCCTTCATGGCAAAGCCAGGCAAGCTACCCGTGATGTATTTGATATGCCAAAACCAGTAACAAGTGTCACAATGGAGACGTTACTGGGTTCACTTGAGCAAATCTATGAACAACAGGAGGACAGTGACAGTGACAGTGATAGTGGACATAATATATCAATAAACATACAAATGTCTCTAATACAGCACACTACTTAATATTTCTTTGGTGATGCAGATGTAATTGTAGAAACTTACAGCATATCAGGTATGATGTTGAATATTAGTGAAACATTTACATAATTACTTAAAGGATTAGTTTTCCCAAAGAAGATTCTGCTTCTTAAGAAACAATGTTTCCCAGATTCTTTGTATAAAACTATTCTCTTCCACACAGTCACTTTCTAAATTCACAGTATCAGCTCCGGGATTTATGTCTCACTTTGTATCCTCCTCACTGATAGAATTCAGTCTGAACATACATCGGGAGGCTTATTTTGAGCCAAATAAACATTCAGAATAAGGTTTACACTTTGCCATGCAAATTTGAACACTTTTGAGAAGTAGGGCATTCTGACTAGAAAAGAAAAATAAATTGATGTATTTCTATATTATCTAGTGTACTATTCATAGATGCCTAGTTGCATAAACAAATATTTCTGTTGAGTGAGTCAAAGAAAAAACAGAAATGTCAATGTCAAATTGCATTTCATTTCACAAAGGGTATTTCACTCAGAATAGGAAAGAACTTAATTGTACTTAGTTGCTTCTGTCAAAATAAAATATTGAGCTGATTTACTTTAAATATATTTTCATTCAATTTTGCCCTATATTATAACCTAAAATAGTTCAAAGGTTTAAACAAGACATATTAGCTAGCCTACTTTATTTGCTGCAATATTAAAATTCTGGCCAGCTATTAACTGTAAATAATAACACTACCCTTTTATCAGCAAAAAATCACTAATCCCTTCATTTCCTAGAATCTATTTGAAGGCATGTCAGGATGCCTCATTTCACTTGAGGAAATTATACACTTGAAATAATTCTCTGATCTATCTCCAAAATGAGTTTCTAAAATTGGAAGAACACCCATGGCTTTTCAGTACTCAATATTCACAGGCAATATAAAAAAATTAGGCTGGCTTTTAATGGGCTTATGAAGATAAAGTATAAATAAAATCTAGAAACCAATACATGCCACTATTGACATTTTTGTAATTGATTTTTGGCAATATACATGACTCTTAAGTTTGAAAATGACTGTGTTAATTATCAGCTACAAATATATAATCTTCACTTCTATTTCTTCTAAAATTGAAAAATTGAATCATAACAGTTTATGAGTTCATGAGCTTTTCACAGGTTAAAGCCAAAGTTCTCCACTGATAATCATAAGCTCTGCAGGGAAATAAGTACTTCCCTTAAAAAAATTAAACATCAAGTAATAAAATTCACTGCAGGACTGTCTGTTATTTTAAGAGTAAGGTCAACTAAATCCACACATAGGAAACAATCTAGAAATAGACTAATTTCAAAATAACAGCAAGCCTTTCAACTTCACTGGAGCTCCCCTCTGTCCCTAGTAGACATGGAGAATCATCTAATCTAAAAGGACTGTACTTAGTTAACATCGTTAGTTTTTTTTATAACCAAAAAATTATGTATATGAAGACAATTAAATCAGAAAGTTCAGAAGGTTTTACTCTCCTTAGTAACAGAAATTCGAGCAGTAGGCATTTCCTGCTTGATTAAGCTGAACATTTACAAACTGCTCATTCAAACACTATTTTTCCTTGGGTTCTTCTACCATCTATATATTTGTCTACAGTGTGAAGAAGTGGGAAAAATTTATCTAAGAAAAGAGAAAGTTTTAAAACAGTCAAATGCTGAACTTCATAAGGCTCCTAAAACCCTGATCTGAAGATCTACCATCAGCTTTAAGTGCATGTATGCCTGCGAATAGAGAGAGAGAGAGAGAGAGACACACACACACACACAGAGAGAGAGAGAGAGAGAGAGAGAGAGAGAAAATACTTTTCCTATCGTTATTAGAAAAACTAGAAGATAAATAGATAAATATAATCTTAAATCACTATTTTCCTAATTCTTTTAATAAATCACAATCACAATCATCCTGTTGTTCGTCAATTGCCTCGAGCAGGCACAAGTAACGTCTCCTTCATCCTAGCCCTGAGATTTTAAAAAGTGTCATATTCAAGGCTCTTTCAGGGTTAGGAGAATGAGACCCATCATTGTTACTGGTATTTGGCATATTGGGTACTCCACGGGGAGTTTGCCTGACTCTGCCGTGTGCGCAGGTTACATTCGGTAACCTGCCAGGTTATCCAAAGTAAGAATGAGATAATAAGATGTCGCTCAGCCACAAATGCGGCCAGGCACTTCTGGAAGCTGGGTTTTATATAATAATAATACTACCCTTATTATTATTATCCAAAATCCTCCATCCCTCTCAGAGAGCCCGACAAGCTACTGAGAGTATCCCACTCACATGGCAGAGCCTGGCAAGCTACCTGTGGCTTACTCAATATGCCAAAAACAGTAACAATGATGGTCCTCATTTCTCTGACCCTGAAAGAGCCCCCCAGTATGCGATCGGGCTACACTATCACGTGATAGGGATGAGTGGAGACGTTACTGGCACCTCCTCGAGCAAATCGATGAACAATGGGATGACAGTGATACAGTGATACAGTAATTATTATCCAATACCATGCACTCAGGATTTGTGTTTATTATGTATCAGTTTGCTAGTGAAGTAAACTACTTGCCCAAAAATAATGAAGTTTCTCATGAAGTAGCTTGGTTTGTATTGGTGATGCTATGATGAGCTAACATTAGGGAAGGAAACTGATACTTAAAAGTGAAAAATATCTACAATACTCAGGTTTTTCCTTATGATGTATCTGACATCTCAAAATTTTAGTGTCTAGAAGAATGGATCTTGGAATCAAATAAACCTGAGGTCAGTCACTATTTAGCTCTATGATATTAGGCTAGCTCAGTTATCCTTTTGGTGGTTCATCTTTGTCATCTAGAAACTGGATATTCTTGTACTATATCTCATCAAATTCTTTTAGGGCATAAATGAAGTAGTACTGTAGCACTGTCCTCCTTTTCATTGATTTGCTGGAGCGGGCACCAGTAACATCTCACAACGAATAGTGAGACTTGTTGTTACTGTGTTTGACACTATATACATGCAAATCCGTTTTTACTTTTTTTTTTTTGAGATTCTGTGACTTACAATATTGTTAATGATGGCTTCTCATTAACATAACTGCAATATCACACTGGTTACCAGTGTATCCACTTTCCTACCCCAAGGACTCCAATCCTTCCTCTCAAACCAGCTTCCCTGCCCTTCAACCCCGCAACTGATGCTTTTGGCTTTTTGTTGCTACCTTGATGTGTATCTTGCGGCATCCCACATATGTATGTATCATTTTTTATTTATCCCTTTCTTTGGACTGACTTCACTCAGCATGTATGAAAATCCTCTTTGAAAAATCCAATGTGTTCTCCTCATTCCTGATTTATTTTAACTCAGCCATTAGTGGCAGGACATACTGTAAACAAGCACTTTGTTAAGAGCTTTAAGAAGTGAATTTGCTCTTCAAATAACCTTGAGATGAGTATTTTGGCTATTTTCATTTTGTAGAGAAGGGAGAAAAAATGATGTGTATAGAAGTTATAAGACTTACCCAAGGTCACCCGGCTAGTAAGTAGTGGATCAAAGGGTTTGGATTTTAGATTCTAATATTAATCCCTGAATCTTACTTTCTCGCAAAGGGAAACTCATTGCCCAAAACCTCTCCTTTCACTTCCAGGATAACAGCTTTCTATTTCTTGTGCATATAATAGGTGTCTCCTCCTCTGCTCTTGAGTGTTGCCACCCCCAAATCTGGTCATCTGCTGCATATATCATACCATCTCTGTGTGATCTTATCCCATTCCATGACTTCACTGCCTAATATACGCCAACATTTATAAACCCTTAGTACCCCGACCATCACAGACCTCAAAGGAATGAATACTGCTTATAGGAATGTAAGTTCCTAAACAAAGACCACATTTTCCTGCCTCCCTTGCAGCTATACATAGTCATGTGAGTGCTCATCAGTGGAGCATGAGCAGAAGTGATAAATGGTGGACTCTTTCCTTCCTATGTCTACGTTTTCTTCGCTGACTGTGACAGAAAAAAAAATAGTAGCAATTTTAGAAGAAAAACAAAGAAGATAGGTGAAGTTCTCTGGGTGAATGTACAGCAAAGATGCCTGACCGCTGTCCCAGCTGAAGAATTGATGAGAGAAATAAACTACCTCATTCAAGTCACTGTATTTTGTTAAAACATTCGATAACAAGTATACAGAAAATCCTTATCTCCAATTTAATTTAATCTCCTGAGCTTCATATTTTCTACGGGATTTCTGCACAGGGACTTCAACACAGAACCCCAAATCCAGCATTTCTAAAATGAAACTAATTAAATCCAACCTCTTTCCTCAATAAATGGCTTTTCTCCAGGGTAGAGTTAAGTGTTCTTACAACTTTCCTGTCATTCAGCTCCCATGGCTAGTCCTGTTCATTCTCCTCCCTCCTTAAGTATCTTCTATATTCACTCCATGAAGAGACAACTGGAATTCCAGCCCTTTTATTAACTCACATGAATGAGCAGCAATGGTTTGTTACCAGTGTTACCTGATTTCAGTTGCCAGAAGACCCAATCTTCACCTTATTCATGCTCTATCATGCACATATGAAGATTTTTAAGCACAAATCTACAATTGCTACTTTGTGAATGCTTTTTCAGGTCAAAAATCATGGTGAAAGACCAAATTTGCAAGTCTTCACTTAAAACACAAAAGCAAAAGGTTCTGAATAGTGAATAGGTAACAGGAAACTCACAATTGAACTATGTCAAGAAAGAGGGTGAAAGCATTTGGATCCCTGAAGCAAAACTGGAATAATAGTTCAAGGCCTGATTAGATCAAGTAAAGTCCAAGATAAAAGGAATTTTTCCCCTCACCAAGTCAAAACTAGTCCTGCAGCGTTCTGAATGATAAAACAGCTATCACCCCAAGTCAGAGGCAACCTGAACCTGCCAGCAAGTTACTGAAGAGATAATGAAGTCAGCAGAGAGGCAGGAGGAAGTGTCTTTGACTTGATATAACAAACCCTGAGAATAGAACTTCTTGGGGATATTCCATCCAAATAACTACTGAGCCTGAAAGTTGCCTACTGTTTACTATCTATGTGCGTTTATCTGAGCGTGGAGTTTCATTATTAATAAAAGAGAATCCTGCTACTTTTCTCTCCTAGCCTTTATTTTATAATATAGCCTCAAGTATGTGAACATGTTTGCCTTTTTCTGGCATCGTATCACAGACTTCTGAATCAAATATTTGTGTGAGTGAGACATCAGAGGAAAGTCATAAACTTGTTCCTGCCCTGTCCAGTCCTGTCAACATGACCCTCATCAAGGCTGAGTCCCTGTTATCCTATATTATTTTCAGATCTGAGTCTACCAAGGCCTTTTTGCTTGGAATGACCTTTTATTTATTTTTTTATGATTTTTAAAATTGAATAACAATAAGATATGCAGTTACAAGGTTGTTCATGATTGGGTTTCAGTTATATAATGTTCCAACACCCATCCCTTCACCAGTGTACATTTCCCACTACCCTTTTAGGCCTCATGCCACCAACTGCTATCTGCAGCAGGATTCTATGTGCTTATCTTTTAAGTCTGGAACCTTCTAATCCCTCTTTGTGCTTCTATTGCAAAATTTCAATCACCAAAACAACTGAAATTAAAGGACTACCTGCTCTATGTCAGGACATAACTCAAGATCATCTCAAACCCTACCTTATAGTCTAACCACTGATAGAAGAATCATTTCTGTTCAGATTTAAAGAATTTCACACTAGAGCAACTGGCCGGATCTGACCAGGCCTAAACTGTCATCTCTTTCAACATTAACTCTTAATTTTTCTTGTTTCGGGCGGCAGTTTACTCAGCCCCAAGAAGGATCCCATGGATCAAGAAAGCCCAAAGAACAAAGAGCTGAATTCAATATTAGAAGTCAGAATACCTAGTTGATTAAGGGTGGTTGAAAATGTTCAGAGTGCCCCTTACTTTTTTCCCTAAAGAATAAGAGGTGGAAACTTTCATTTAAAATCTTTATTTAAAAAAAAAAGGGAGGGGGGCTGAAGCGATAGCACAGCAAGTAGGGCATTTGCCTTGCACACAACTGACCCAGGTTCGATTCCCAGCATCTTATATGGTCCCCTGAGCACTGCCAGGAGTAATTCCTTAGTGAAGAGCCAGGAGTAATCCCTGTGCATCACTGGGTGTGACCCAAAAAGCAAAATAAATAAATAAAATAAAATAAAATCTTTATTTGAGGTCAGTTCTGAAGTGTGCTTCAGAGACCCGTCCAGGAGTAAATTTATGAGTTACCCTGGAGTCCACAAATCAGTTTTTAACCCTGCCTTCCAAAAATGCATTTCAATGCTCTCTCTTTCTATAAAAACTTTCCTGTGACTAAGCAGACAAATTTGGGAAAGAGGCTGTGGAGGTGTCATGACTTCTCCATCTTCTTATTCCCTTCAATCAACTTGATTTCTCTCGCATCAACTCTTATCTCTTGAATACCAGTGTTCAGTAATATCAGTACCTTCAGAGCAAGATCACTAAGAATAACAACCGCCAACACCATAACTAAAACCCCATAACTTTCTAAAGTTTCACACCTCTGTTCCCTACCGTGTCCTTTTGTACCTAAACATTCCATCATGTGTGGGCCTTGGGCTCACGAGTGCTGAAGAAGTTATTTATAGATATATTATCATGTGCAAAAATTATGAAATAGTTTCTATTATGAAACAGGATAGTTTCTAATATATACCACTGATTCACAATTATTATTATTATTATTATTTTCGCTTTGAGACCACACATGGTCATGTTCACATGATATTCCTGGCACACTGATAAGGGAACATGCAAGACCAGGGATTAAACACGGGTTTTCTGCATGCAAAGCTTGTGTTCCAGCCTTTAAGCTATTCCTCAGCTCTTCACCTTTTCAACTAATCGAAGAGCTGAAGGCTGAGATACTTATGAGGAAAAAACAAAAAGTGTATCTTTATGTGTGTGTATTTCTCATATATATGTATATATTATATATTTCTCAAATATCATTTTCTGTAACATCAGGATGAAAGAAAATGGGTAAGGAAAAGAACCCCAATCTAACAGTAAATACATAACTCTCACTTACAGAGAATGCAACACACAACTCAGAGAACAAATCCTCAAATAACCCAACGCACATTGTACACCAAAAGTTGCTCCCAACTTTAACTTGGGGACACACCCCTACAAGTGCATTTACATTGTGAGCAATAGAGACCTCCCCATACTTATTTACCATCATCTCAATACGTGTCCTCCAAGTATGACTCACAAAGAAAAGTTATATTGCCTCATCCCCACATGCATGCACTTCTCTATCTCTTTCTAAGTATTTTCTGTTACTTATAAAAGTCCACCTATGTTTTTTTGAAGTGACAAACAGGGTTAGAAAATGTATTTTCAGTCCTTTTGAGGTGTTGTTTATGCTTCATCTTCTATCTGACAGAGTAAGCAACGCCACTTTTCTCTATGATTATAATTCTACGGGCCGTTAGGTATGGAAGCCCAAGAATTGTCGATAAAAAATGATGGGTCATAAAGCATAGAAAATATCAAAAACAGCTGCAGCAGTTACACTTTCCTTTGAAGTCTTTCCTTAAGAGCACAGTTCCCCGGACAAGAGTTAGGGAATCCTTACTCTATAAAGACTGTGGCTTTATAGTAGCTTAGTGGTACAACACTTGCCTTGCTTGTATGATACCCTGCATCGGCTGATCTCTAACACCAGGAAAGCTAAAAACTAAACAAATAAAAAGTACAGGTCTTACAATGACTATTTGTGTCTTGGACATTTTTTGCCTCATTTTTTACTTTGCTTCTCTTCTCTAAAACGTAAATTCATTAGTAAAAGATAAAATGAAAAACTCAGAGGTGAGAAAAGGATGCAATCGGGTCCTATCTTTAGACAACTTAGACTCAGAGTCCAGGGTTCTTCTGAGGTCACAATTAAAGTCTGCCCATTAGTATTTTAGACAGTGGAGTTTCAGGAACAATCTCAAAGATCAGGTTGTAGGCAGTTAGAAATCACTGGCATAGGTCTCCTGGGGTGGGTCCAAAAAAGGGCTTTGCATCACCTATTCTCTGGGCCCAAAATATCACTCAGCAGAACTCGGCAGGACTGGATCATTCTCATCTATTGGTCTCAGTTCAAATGACACCTCTGAAGAGAGTCTATTCCTAACAATCCTATTTTAAGTAGCTTCCTTCCCAACAAAGTCATTCCCCAGTACATCATTCTATTCATAATCTTCAAAGTGCTCACCACCACCTGAAATTTTTTTGTTGGTTTTCATCCTGGTAAAATGCCAACATCCAAAACTAGAATGTAAGTTACATAAGGAGAAAGAATTTTGCCTTCAATACTCTTGCTGTATCCTCAACATTTTACAATATGGATCACACTAGGTATTCAGAAAACATTTAATGTAACTAACAATATCTAACTAATGGTCAGAGATATTTTTGTCCGTAATTACAATCCTTAAACAATGTAACTGTTAAGCATATTACAAATAATTTAGGAGCTGTCTGACAAATTTAACACCATCTCTGAGGAGAACATTTTCAAATGTGCAATTGTTGCTACATTTCTGCTGTCATTTTCCAGAGATTTTAAAATGCGCCACAAAATATTATTGGGTCAGGGACCAAACAGGTCAACAGATGGTTGAAAATGATTTATTTACTTGATTTCAGAGTACTGAAGAAAGATTGCAGGAAGAAAGCCAGTTCTTATCTCTGAGCTTACAGAATATGAAAGATAAAAGGGACCTTGAAGTACATCTAGTCCAGACTCACTCTTAATTTAAAATCCCATTCTACCTACCAAAGATATGGTCCTCTGACCTTGAATTTAATATTTTTAGTGATGAGACACTCACTATTGAACAAGAGAATCTGTCTCACAATTGGACGGATTTTGATGAGCAAGGTCTTCCTTCAATTGATTCAAAATTTCCTTCCTGTAACTTCTGGCCCTCAGAGTAACAATGAGTAAGACTAGTTCCTGTTTGAATGATGAACTCTGAAATATCTGAAGACATCTAAAATATCTCCCCCTAGTATATGCTGCTTCAGCATAAACATCTCAAATAACTCCAAATATCCCTCACTTCAGACCTTTATCTAGACACTTATCTTCTGTGTGGCTGATCCCTGGCTACAGTGTAATTTGGAAACAGTCTTACTTATATTTTTAACAATGGATTTAATTGTACTTGTGCAATATAGCCACTAAATGATCCACTTCTATAAGACATCATCTATGCATATAATGTCATATCATTATCAGTATTAGCATCTATTACTAATTATAATAGACTCTGAGTCAGGCAGTGGGGTGGGTGAGAGCCCTCCCCACCCCAAGGGACTCAGTCCCAGCAACCGACCTCCACTGCCCAACCAACACCACACTCCAGGCCGCTTTCCAGACGCTCAAGCCAAGCCTCATGCAAGAACGAAGTCCCACGGAACCCAGATAATGTGGAACTTTGTGGACTCTGGACTCAATGGGACCCAGAACAGAGATCCTCTGCTTCCCCCAGTCTCCTGTGACTAAGGGGTCACACCCATAAGCCACATCCTGCCAGCATCACATAATCTCCCCATCAGCTACCCTCCAGAACTCATAATGCTCCTCCCATATGTGAGTAAAAAAGGAGGCTCCCAGAACCATGCCACTGGACTCCATGCCAGGCTGTGGGGTGGGTGAGTACCCTCCCCACCCCATGGGACCCAGACCCGGCAGCCTACCACCACCATGCTCCAGGCCGCTTCCCAGACAGCGCGGTCACGTGACACATTATAAGACACTTCTTACCCATTTTCCACAATTACTACACCATATCTGATGGGATTCAGACAGTAGGCAACAAATCATAGAGGAAAAATATACAAATAAAATATAAACATAAATAAATATGTATAAATATATGCCTTTTAGAGAGCCTGGCAAGCTACGGAGAGTATCCTGCCTGCATGGGCGAGCCTGGCAAGCTCCCCGTGACATATTCGATATACCAAATACAGTAATGACAATAGGTCTCATTCCCCTGACCCTGAAAGAGCTTCCAATTGTTGGAAAAAGATGAGTAAGAAAAGGTTGCTAAAATCTCAGGGCTCCTCCCAACACCCTTTATTTGGTCCTCCCTTCTCTATCTGATCTGCCTTTTCCCCTAGCGTGTGCGGCTGGCCTCCAAGCCCTGGAGTAAACCTCCTGGTACTTATCTCTGCTATTCTTGGGTGTTAGTCTCCTATTTTGTTACTTTATGTTCCCCAGATGAATGTAATCTTTCTGTCTGTCCCTCTTTTTCTGACTCATTTCGCTTAGCATGATACTTTCCATGTAGTACCACTTGTATATAAATTTCATGACTTCATCTTTTCTGACAGCTACGAAGTACTCCACTGTGTAGATGTACCAAGGATGCACCAGGATGGGAGATGCATGCTGAGAGTAGACTTTAGACCGAACATGACTGCCACCCAATGCCTCTTTTGCAAACCACAACACCCAACCAAAAGGAGAGAGAGAACAAAGGGAAATGCCCTGCCACAGAGGCAGGGTGGGATGGGGTGGGGGGATACTGGGATCAGTGGTGGTGAATGGGCACTGGTGGAGGGATGGGTATTTGATCATTGTAAAACCGAAACACAAGCACAAAAATTTGTAAATCTACAACTATACCTCATGGTGTTTCACTAATAAAAATTTAAAAAAAAAATCTCAGGACTGGGACGAAGAGAGTTACTGGTGCCCATATGAGTAATTCGAAGACCAACAGAATGACAGTAATGACAGTGATGGCTAATTGTAAAATGCAAAAGCAGATTACTCTGACAGAAAGACTCTCATCTCTGCTATCTCTCTAAAGAAAATATCATAACTGAAAATGATATTTTCAACTTTTTATGAAATTTTTTGGATGAAAATAGAAAAATCACTTTAAAAATCATCAGGACCGTCAATTTTCACAAGCATGGTATATGATTTCTTTCGGTCAAAATTCATGACACACAGAATTGTAGACATTGTGAAATTACAGCATCTCATTATAAATACTGATAGTGGAAATAATCTAAGATAAACTAGTAAAACTGAATTGCATTATACAAGAAAATCTTATAATTTAATTGTACACTTTTCAATTAAGTAAAGTAAAACGGAAGTGACTGTCATATTTAAACGTTATGGAAATATCTGGTAAATGGTTCCTTTTCTCTACTTTTCTCTTTATCAACATTGGTACTAAGTATATCATTAGCATCAATCACTAGAGAAAACAGAAATAATTTTACTATAGCACAGTAGACCAACAATTTTTATATCTCAGTATTGCCATATATATGTATATATACACACACATATATATTAGTAATATATTTGGGTCAGGGATGACTCAGCAGCAGAAAGCATGCACCATGAGGCTCTGGGTTTGATCCCTGGTACCAAAAACAAGGCTGGAGTGGTAGCAAAGCGGTAGGGCGTTTGCCTTACGCGCAGCCAGCCCAGCCAAGCCGGGTTCGATTCCTCCACCCCTCTCGGAGAGCCCAGCAAGCTACCGGGCTCTCCGAGAGAGCAAGATACAAGCAAGAGACAAGCAAGATACAAAAAGAGAGTATCTTGCCTGCACGTCAAAGCCTGGCAAGCTACCCATGATGTATTCAATATGCCAAACACAGTAACAGCAAGTCTCAAAAAAATGGAGACGTTATTGGGCCTGCTCAAGCAAAATCGATGAACAACGGGAAGACAGTGTGTGTGTGTGTGTGTGTGTGTGACAAAAAAACAAGCAAATAAATAAATAAATGACCTCAAACTCACCCTGGTAGTATGTTCTAATATATCTGAATCCACATGGTGGTATATTAGAACATATTTAAATATATTTGAATATATTTGAATCCACAGTAATGTCTATATTATTATTATCTGAGAACTATTAAGCACTATTTTCTGCTTTATGAAAAGACCAAGACTTTGCCTGTTGTTGGTTGACCATCCCTACTACAGACAGCCATCACTATTTAACTTTCACCCAGAAAAAAAACTGCAGCATAATCACTGTGGCAATCAGCTCCACTGACCCAATAATTCTTTTTTCAAGTTATAACAGCTTAAGTAATCCTCTTCCTGAGAGTCGGAAGGTTGTAGACACAATATGTTTTAAATGATAGTAGCCAAAAATATATCTGAACAACTTATTTTTACTTAACTTTATCTAATTTAAATTTAAGTAGCTACATGCAGCTGATATAAAACCTGAAAATAAGATTCTTTTTACTAACAGTTTAAAAGCCACCACAATAAAGGAAGGGACATGAAAACTCCCTTGAAAGGAATAACTGATGATTCTGATAAATTCTCTCAGAAAACACAAACTGTCTGAGAAAACACTGACCTCTATAAATCAGCTAGATCTAAAAATCATTGATCATTAACCAGCAGGGGGAACTGAAGAGCAGATAATAAACTTTACTCTGGAGAGTGGATTGTTTTCCCCTACCTATGGTTTAGTGACCTGAAGGTTAAAATACATATTCTTTTGAGGAATTCCAAAGTCAGTGCTTCTCAATATCGAACTAGCTACATGCTCTGCAAGCATCTGTTTTCAAAGGACACCCAGGAGATGGAAACAGAACTTGTTTCTCAGAAAATCAAGTTTAAATACAATTAGTTCTGAAAAACCTTTTGCACTAATTGCCTCGCCTAATTTCCTCTGTTAGAATGTGATTAGTGTTCAGATAGTGCTATTACATTTTCAGCTTTATCCTGTTTCTCTACATATCAGAAAAGTAAATAAGAACTTTCATATTTTAGAAGGGAAAGAAATGTCATTGACTTGTCAGTTCTTCATTTAAAAATTACTATGAGAAAACTTGTATCCAGAGTCCAGGATAGGCTGTAGTTCAGGAAAAAAGTGCTAGAATGTTGCAGGGTTCAATATCCGGCACTGCTACAAAGGAAAAAGAGAGAAAAGGAAAGGGAAAAGAAAAGGGAGAAGGAAAAGAAAAGAGAAAAACTTGGATCCATGGTGACATGACAAGATAGGACTTTACCTCTTGGTAAAGATCACTGAGATCTTCCTGGTGGGCCTGTTTGGAACATCCTGGGAATTCCCTTACACAGCAGGAATCTGGGGGCCAGTCCATCTCCGTCATTTCCAGCCAGTCTGTGAAGTACACCACTCCACAGCACTTAAACTGCAACACAAGCACTGGTCAGAGTCAGAGCCCACACACACATTTTCTTACCTTAAAGAAGATAAAATATTAGATTTCTTAAATTTTTGTGCCCACAGCTAAACTCACTAGGTCATCTCCTAACAATATGTGTACATTCTAACTTGAGGAATCGATCTGTCTATATTGTATCACTTACTTTACAGGTTAATCATTTCACACATTTAGATATGATATTAAAATTGTTATATTCTCTGCAGAGAATTTTTATAGAATATTTTTAAAGAAATATTTCTTTGCATATTTTCATCTCACAAAAATGACCATACTTGGATGAATTAACCAATAAAATTTGCAGAACTCTTTGAGATATAAACATAGGCTTGCTCAACCAAGTGAGATTATAGAAATAAATGAACATATTGTATCACCAAAATCTCAAAAGAAAGGATAAGCCATTAGCTTGAATAAAGTTAAATTTTTATTACAAAAACAATGATCCTGCCCCCCCCCCACACACACACACACAATCCCAGTTGACCAAAAATAGGCAAAAACAGTCTCTGGTCAAGGTTTAGGAATAGTGCTTAAGGGCATATGTAGATTAGATTTATAATAATTAACTACGGTGAATAATTTTCTGCCCTTGGGTAGAGGGAGTTATTCTTCCATATAATGAAAGACAAGGAGTAAGTCCCTCAGCAGTCACTGAGGGGAACTTTGCAAGAGTGACTGTCTGCAAATTACATCGTACTGCAGATGAATTTGTGTCCAGGATAAACACAGCACCAGAGAAGGCCACAATACACCATTTCAGAATTCAACTCAAATCAACTCTGCTGAAATCTGAACTCATGCAAAAATAAAAAATGAGAAATTATAAAACTGGCTTTACATCTTTCCAATTGCGTCAACATCTAATTTTTATTTTTTCAATTTCTTAATATCTAATTCTTTTAAATAACAAAGGATATGAAGATTCTTAGAAAGGGTGGCTGACCAGCATAATACTAAAATTTTCTCAAAAACTTTAAAATATTTTTTTCCTTTTCCTCTTAAAAACCTGTTCTAAAATCCAGGAACACATCAATAGCACAAAAATTAACTCACACTTAATTTGACATATTTTTCATAAGTAATTGAATGTTCATTAAAAAAATAGGCAAAGACTTTTGAAAAATCATAAACGATCTCATTTCCGAGTCAGTGTGCTTACTGCACTCAGAGCAAACACTCAAACCCTATCTATAAGAGAACAGTTCCTATATCTTATACTGTAATAATAAAAGAAAGCTCTCCCAAAAAGAAATTTCATAAGAGTTGAAGCATATTTAATTGCTAACCTGTAAAAAAATTGGCAAGTGAGAGATAAATTTTCTTTTTATACAAATGTTTTTCTTCTTCAACAGATGTCATTGAAGGGGCAGTGGAGGTACTTGCTGAACACTCACAATAACGAACCTATTATTATGTCCCATAAATGTAGTCCGCATCTCTTAAAAATTTTCCTGACTTCTTCAGCATCACACAGAATCAGCACCACTTTTGTTAACACTGTGTCATATCTAAAAAATGCCACCACCTCTCTACATTTATGGAAACTGGAATCTCTTGGACCCAGTAGCACTGCACTGTAGCACTGTCCTCCGTTGTTTATTGATTTGCTCTAGCGGGCACCAGAAATGTCTTACAACAAATTGTGAGACTTGCTGTTACTGTTTTTGGCACATCGAATATGTCACAGGTAGCTTACCAGGCTTCGCCATGCGGGAGAGATACTCTAGGTAGCTTGCCGGGCTCTCCGAGAGGGGCGGAGGAATCGAACCCAGGTGGGCCGCGTGCAAGGCAAATGCCCTACCTGACGTGCTATCGGTCCAGCCCCTTGGACCCAGTAAATCTGCCAAATATAAGACCAGTGTGTGGCAGAACCAAAGCCTGGCTTTAACCACTCTGTACAAATAGTCTTTTAAAAGACAGGCAATTTTCCCACCAGGAAAATTTTATAACTTATTTTTTAATGAACTATAATAAGTATAAAACATTGGATTAGTTTCAGGTACACCATGTAATGATTTGATACTTACATTGCCTACAATAAGCCTAATACATAAAGATAATCACCAACTACCGCTATCACACTTATAAAGTGCTTTTCTTCTGATGAGAATTTTTAGAATCTTCTTTCTTTGCAGCTTTCAAATATGTAACTGGGCATTATCAAGTATCATCCCAAGCCTTTAAATCATCTCTCTTTGATTTATTTGTTTTACAGCTACAGGTTTGTTTGTTCCTTTGGTTGCCCTTCACCCAAGTTGTCCATACATCAGTCACCCAGCCCAGCCCAGCCCATGGAGGCGTTTTCCTTATGATTCCATAGACTTGTAAAGCAGTTGTCTAACTTAGTTCACTTACAATAATACCTTCAAGGTCCAGAAATTATTTTTAAGGTTATATATAAATGTCACTAAATATGACTAAGCAAAGCCAAAGTGAGAGTCCACCAAATTCAATAACGTGCAGATCAGTACTGAGTGAACAGTCAGGAAAAAGGGGGTAGGGTGTCTCACACAGCTGCTTTCCGCTCCGAAATTTACTCTAGAAGCACCATGTCAGGTACTAATGGATGACTCCGCCCTTGTCTCCTCTAGTTCATGTTTAAGTTCCTGGAAAATGGAACACATTTGAGGCTTTCGGGTCTTTACAATCGCAGTTAAATTAAAATAAGGACACAAGGGTGGGCCCTACTCTCCTAGGACAAATGTCCACATAAAAGGAAATGTTAACACAGACACACATAGAGGGAAATCAGAGAAGACCCAAGGAGAAAAAGATCTTCTACAAGTTCAGGAAATATTAACCCTGCAAGCCTTCCTTTCATTTCCTCCAGCCTGCAGAACCATAAGACAGGACATTTCTGTTGTTTAAGTCACCTGGTCCGACTAGTACTTTGTTGTGGCTGTAATCCTAGCAACCTAGGGTTTCAAAAAATAAACCCTTGTGGGGTCTTTTTCACTCATTTAGATGAAGTGAGTCTGTGACATGGAGGAGGAAACTCAGCATGCAATAATCTAAAAAAAATGTGTGCTGTCACTTTCAGTACATTCACACTCCAAGTGGAGCTTCCCTTGGTAATCTGAATGGTTTCTCTCAACTCATTTTTCTTTAAAACCACATTATCACAGTCTACATCACAAATCCCAGAACATAAGGAGCTCTCCCTGTTTTTACCTGGGCCAGTAGCTGGACACAATTTACAATAAATTCCTGAATTCTTCCCTTAATTTCCCTTTGTGCTGTTTCTAGTGCAAATGAACAGTAAACAAACAAAAACAGTCAGGAGGCATTTAAACAAACAGGAAATCTGTGTTGCAGTGATTTTTTTTACTTTCTCAACAATTAGAAAACAGGGAAGCAGATTTCGAGATTTTTCTGGACCTGAGTCTCTGTCCATAGCCATGACAGAGTAAATGGAGAGAGACTGGAGATCTATCATTCAAGACAGACCAATTCTCAAGGTTCAACTATGAATGAAATTCAGGAAACCCAGAAGCCTAATTATTTGGAAATGTCACTCTAATCACAAGGAAACTGCTTGGAAGAACAGCTTGATTTGAAGAATTGATGATTAACCTCAAGTCACCAGATTTTTAAGTATGTAAATACAATCTCCTTTTGAAAAGATAAGGTGTGGTGTTTTGTGCAAGTTCCATAAGAAAAGCTAAAAGCACTCTCTTTTTTTTTTTATTTAACTATTTATAATCTCAACTAAGTGGGGAAGGGGGTCTGTGATGCCATTTAATCTTTTTAACAACCAAGGAAAGTAGGTATTTTCATTATTTCTATCTTTTGATGAGAATACTGAGGTCTAAGGAAGTTAAATAAAAGGTCACAGAATACTTATCAAAAGCAGAAATTGGAGCAAGGTCTTTCTGACTAGGGAGCTTATGCTTTAATGCTGTAATGAATCCTAACTCTCAAAAAGGAATTGTCAATTAAAATGTTGAAATGTTTAAAATACAGATAGTAGGGCCTGGAGGTAATACAGGAAGCTAGTACAGTGCACCACAAGATTGACAGATCATCAACTGGTCACCTCCTGAGCACCTCTAGATATGGACCCAGGAGCCCCCAGGTCTCCTGGGAGGCAGGGTAACCCCCAAACCAAAGAACATTAATGGGGTCCCTGTACCTCCAAGAACTACTTGGGAGACTTCCTCTTAATAAATAAATACATAAAAATAATACCTTAGTCCTGAATGCACAAAATCATTGAGATAGAAATTAAATATTTATCAAGTTACTCATTACAGAGGAAATTTCATGGTAGTTTCTCAAAAAGGTTTCAAATTCTAATATATATATATATATATATATATATATATATATGAAGCATAAGATAGAAACAGGAGATGGAAAGAAAAATGGGGCAAAGAGTTACTTAACTTTCAATAAATAATTAAATCAACGGCATCTGAATCAGAGCTTCACTTATCAGGAGAAATGATATGAAAATTTGATTTGAAGGCATGCCATTTATTCCATAGCCTCTACTTCAGAAGTTACAGCACTTACCTCTCTCTGAAAATAATTCCAAGCATGAGTCAGCCACCGATATCTAGGTACACCATAATTTGTCATTCTGGCTTTCAAAGTGATCATGTCTGACCACTGTACTGGAACCTAGTGATAAAAAAGCCCAAAAAGTAATAACATACAAATAAACATATTTAGACATATGTACACTAAAAGGGTCACATACAAAACTATTCCTAGACACATATATACCTGGAGAATAGGCAATAGACAAATATTATTTTAAATTCATATTTACAAGCATTATAAAGTTAAGTCCAGAGAAACTAAATGCTAAACAATATGTATGTCAGATTTTTGGACAGAAAAGGCAATATTTCATATCAGAAAACCAATGTGAAATCATTTAATACTAATATCACATACAAGACAATCAAGACAAGAACAACAGTTTATAAAAAGTAAGCTATCCATTCTATAGGCAGGCCCAAAGACCTCCTCATACAAAACTATCACTGAAGACAAATGCCTTTTAATTTTTATTTCATAATTTTTTGAGGTAACTGCAGCTTACATACTAAATAAATGGTTCAGTTCAAATCACCCTCATTCTGAGTTAGTTTAATAAGTAACTTCAAAAGTTGGATTTTTGAGTCATGTTAGAAGTCTACAAAGAGGACATACAAACAAATCTTGGACCTGAGCAACTTGATGCAGAGATGGCCCTGGACTTTGCAATAGGCCATTTCTGCTGGGCTACACCAGACGGGGGCAGGTATCATCCCTCCTCCTGCCTCTAGGAGGCCGCCATTTTCTAGAAGTCAGCAACACGCTCCAGTGGCAGTGGCAGCAAACGCCAAGTCTCATGGGAGAGGAGAGGAATAGGCCCTTCTTCCCCCTGCCCCGATGGGACTCTGAGATGATGCCACATCCTACCACCATCTACTTAAGCTCCCATATGGCCACAATCCAGAGACACACAAACAAATCTTGGACCCGAGCAACTTGCTGCAGCAATCTCTTCAGACTCTAATTATTAAAATTTTAAAACTGCTAGAGCAGGCGGCCGCTCTTGTGGCCACACCACATTATATTGTATCCATAACAAGCAATACAAAACACATTGTCTAGCACTCCCTTTTCAGCAGGTACGAGTGGTGGTGTGTCTGGAGTCAAATATCGAAGGTAACTAAAGTAGAGAAAGAGAGTATTGTGCAAATTGTCTGCCACACAGGCAGGGGGAGGTGTGGAATGGCGGGGGTGGGGGGATACTGGAGATTCTGGTGGTGGAAAATCTGCACTGGTGAAAGGATGGGTGTTTGATGACTGTATGATTGAAGCTCAAACATGAAAGCTTTGTTACTATACCTCATGGTGAATCAATCAAAAAATAAATAAATAAAATTTCCTAAAAAAAAAAGAATTCTACAAAGAGTAGGTCTTAACTTAAAACATTCTTTGTGTCTTTACTCTTAAGTTACCTGATATGGTGTCTCTTAATATTTTTCGATTATGTCAGAGCTTTAGCTATACCACATAACAACATAACAGCTAGACGAACAACTTGTCAGTGTATCTGACAGTCTTATCTATGATTCCACATGAGAAATGGAGGCATTCAAGTCCTAGTCTCACTACATGTACAGTACTTAAATAACTCTTGGGAAACTGGACAAATCCATGTCTAATATATTGAATAATACACACCAGGATTAGTCAAGCAATTTTGGTAAAGGTAAAGGTAAAGGCCCTCCCGTTGTTCGTCGATTTGCTCGAGCGGGCCCAGTAATGTCTCCATTGGAGACTTTGTTATTACTGTGTTTGGGATATCGAGTACATCACGGGGAGCTTGCCAGGCTCTGCCGTGCAGGCGAGATACTCTCAGCAGCTTGCCGGGCTCTCCAAGAGGGGCGGAGGAATCGAACTCAGGTCGGCCATGTTGGCTGCGTGCAAGGCAAACGTCCTACCGCTGTGCTATCGCTCCAGCAATTTTGATATTCAGCATATAACAAGCATAAATACAGAAAAGAGAAGGGGGAAGGCACATAGACAGAAGTCCAATAAAACTCAATTATTTTGAAATCTTATTTTAAAAATAGCAATGTTGGAGCCTGGAATGATATGATAGTAGCAGGTAGGGCACTGCAATGGCCTTGCACACGGCTGACCTGGGTTCGATCCCCAGCACCCCATTTAGTCACTAAGCCCTTCAGCAGTGATCCCTGAGTACATAGCCAGTAATAAACTATGAGCATAGCCAGATGTGGCCCCCATCCCCCTAAATTTTTTTTAATTAAGTAATAAGTTCTTTTCTCTTTTTATACTAGAAAAGCACAAAAAGATAATACTTCAAACCCAGCTTTGTTCTCCAAATAATGAACAGTTTTGTTTTACTTTGTTTTCATATGTTTTCAACTAGATTCAGAGAACTAAACAAAATTCAAGCTATTTACTATAAATTATTAGCATTTTACATCCTTTTTGCACATAAAATGAATGGAAATAAATTCTCCAAAAACTCATAATCTGAAAGAATATTATTGATAGATTTATTTTAGAGAAAATTAACAATGAATAGGAGATTCAGATGTTAGAAGTATAGATATATTATGTAAATTGATGTCACATCTCTTCATCTGGTTACTAAAACGGTCTTATTTTTATTTCCCAAGATAAATACACATTGTTTTCCCCTGTGACCACAATTTATCTGAGTTTAAGCATAGCAAGAAACAGAGGAAATCATTGAGGTTATGGCATAAAATACTGCAATCTGGCCATAAAGGAAAACACACATTTACTGGCTTCTTGCATGGAACAGCTAAGAGTATAAAGCCCATTCTATACAAAGACCAAGTTTGGCAAATTTGGCAGCTAATAAACCTTAATGGCAGTTTTCATTCACACTGCTATTAGCAGAAAAGCAATAAAAAATGTCTGAAACAGTTTTTCTAAATGATTGCTTTCCACATTTCACTTAAAAAAAAAAATCCTTGTTCTCTCTTGGTGACTTAATGGAGATTTACACAAGAAAAACAGTGATGTCTGCCCTCACCTGAGATGGCAGTGTGCTCTCATGCAGTAACATTGGGATGCTGAGTGGGAACTACAGATTGACCATGAACAGAGAGGGAATTATCTAAACAAGCAGAAATTCTCCTTTGTTTCCTCAAGTTTTTTAGAATAAAAACTAGAATCAAAACTGTCACTGTCACTGTCACTATCCTGCCCTTGTTCATCGATTTGCTCGAGCAGGCCCAGTAACATTGTGAGAATCAAAACATTTTCTTTTATTTATTTGTTTGTTTGTTTATTGTTCTGGAGGTCACACCCAGTGGTGATCAGGGCTCACTCCTGGCTCTGAATTCAGGAATCACTCCTGGTGGGACTCAAAGGATCATGTGTGATGCTGTGGATAGAACTTGGCCCTAAAGCATTTCCTTTGAAACTCTTCAAATTGATTAATAACATAGAAGATGTATCAAATCATAGTGACTGTAAACAGAATACAAAGCTTCTTTTAAAATCCCACACAAAGTAAATTCATGTCTTAAAAACTTTTCAATTACTGCAAAGAATGGAATCAAAAGCTAAGGGAGCTGAGGGAAATCAAGAATGGCTCATACAATTCACAGGTGATTTTTTTAAAACAGAAGTTGAGATCATCTCTCTACCAATAAAACACAGACTCGAGTCCCTTGAACCATCTGCTATTTACTCCACTAAATATACAAACTTTTTAGTTACAGAATAAAAATAGGATTCTCAAAGCTAGCAAGAGAATTCCTTTTTTAATGAAGGATTTCTTTCTGAAGAAAGTTCTGGAGTTTATATTAAATGGTTAGAACCTGTCCTGACTTTCCAATGTTGAATGGAGAAAAAAATATTCATAAATTGCCTCTTTTTAGAGTTGACATCCATTAAAAGGAGTATCTGCAGAAGGTTGCAGATGTGTGGCATTGTGGAAGCATCGTTTCCATGTAAATTGGAGCATGCAGAGTACCCACTCGTCCGTAATTACCACTTAGTATTCAATACTGTCACAGTATAGGAGCAGTTTCACCACGGAATCTTTAATAACCGAATCGGTAGCAAAAATGACTACAATTTTATCAGACAGGTGATGAAATTCCTCTCTGAAACAAATAAAATAACACTTCCCATGTCTTCTTCAGTGTTCTTACGTTGAAGACTCACCTGGGGAGCTGGTTACAAATGTCAAGGCCCAGTCCCTGGCCCCGTTTCAGCCTGTCCTCTTGTTCTGATTCAGCAGAGTCAGTCTAGAGCCCTAAAATGCACATCTCAAAGACTCATCCTAAGTGAGTCTTTGAACTCACTGCCTTAGACAGTCCAAGGATTACATGTTGAAGAATATCTAAGTGAAATCAAGTTACTCTACACTGCCTTCCATGGAAAAGTGTGCGTCCACCATGAAATAACCAACATTCACAGAAGGCCCAACACACAATTGGTGCACCAAGCACCACTAATGAAGACAGCAAACGTTAAGCATGTGATAAAATACAAACACTAGCAAAGGTAAAATGTGAGTGATAAAAGAAACACAACTGGTCAAATCGTAAGACTGAGAAACTCTTGCTCTAATTATTTTAACATTGCTGAATTGTAAAAGAGCTCCAGTGACTTTAGCTATTAAAATGAAAGAAAAAATGTTTTTATAGAGCCACGTCTAAATCTGTGAGAGAGATTCTAGACCAGTGTAAACACAGCAACTCTTCAAATATATATTTTTTAAAGTAGGAGATAGTTTCCTGAAGAAAGAAAAAAGAGAGAGAGAAACGCATGCTTTCTACTCATTGGGGATACAGCTTTAGTCAGCACATTATAAGGCTTTCACGAGGATTTTCAAGCTTTCTCATATCCTTTTTGAACTGAAAAGCTTTCCTATTATACACCAAGAAGACGGTAAAATTATTTTAGAATATATAAAATAATAAATCTCCATGTTAAAGCAAGCGGTGGAGCTAATGGCTGACAGCATTAGCTGTCTAAATGAATACTAAATGAAATATTACACATTATGGTTTGGAACTGCACTTTGGACACAGAAAAGAAAATGTTATTTTTCAGAAGTTTTGAGACTATTCATTGTTACCATATAGTCTAAACTTTCAAATTAATAATCATGTGCCTGAATTACTCCAAAGCATCTTATTTAAAAGACTGGATTGTATATTATTTAATACTGTGATTATATCCCATTTTGAACTCACCATAATTTCCTGCTCATATGTCCAAACACCACAAGCCAGCTCTACACAGAAAATGACAAGCAGACTGCCAAAGTACTGCAGAAGAACAGAAAATTAATGCTGTGAGAACAGAAGCAAAGTAAAATATGACCATCAGCAATGAGCTAAATAAATAAATAATGAACTAAATAAATAAATAAACCTAATGGACAGCAAAACAAAGACACACACTCATAAAGCTCCCTTGGGAGACAATTCATCAAATTTGGAGATATCTGTGCCCAACCTATAACACTTACCTGAGTGGACCATTGTTTATTAGTCATCTCCTGGGGCAAGTCTTTTATAAATGTCAGTACTTTCATTAAGTTGAATAAGAATTTGCATGCTAACAAATGGAGTTTGATAAATCACAATCAAATTATTTGAAAAACTGGGCCTAATTTCTTGCAAAGTGGAAGAAGACTCAACATATTCACTCCTTTGTCTATGAGCACATTTTAATTTGTTCCTCTAGGAACAGGGCCTTCTTAGAAGGAAGAAGAACTCATTCTTAGAAAAGCATGACACAGGGACCAGGGAAATGGGGATGAAGGTCTCATATTTTGTATGTATAAGGTCTCATATTTTGTATGTATATGGTTCTGAGTTCAAATCCTGGCAATACATGTTCCCATTTGGCACCTCCAAGTGTAACCTTGAAGAATCCCAGCATTGCTGGGCCTGAGTAGGACTACATATTGGGCCCTAGTGTTGAATTCTTGGGTTATTTGGCTGAGTATCATATACTGCTGTGAATGGAACCTGGAAATCCTGCACTGTCACCACCTCCCCTTAAAAAAGCGTGGTTTAGAGCAAAAGTCTCATTACTGATTTTTACTTCAAACTGCAAAGTCTGGCAAACTACCCATGATATATTCGCAGTAACAGTAACAGTTGTCACAATGGAGACGTTACCAGGCCCGCTCGAGCAAATCGATGAACAACGGGAGGACAGTGACAGTTACAGTGACTGATTTTTACTTAAAATACATGGTGGGGGATCAGATTGATAGTACAGTGGAAAGGGCACTTGCCTTGCATGTATCTAACCTGGGTTTGATTCCCTCGCATCATATATAGTCCCTCAAACCCGACCAGAAGTGATCCCTGAGCCAAGAGTAAGCCCCAAACACTGTTGAGTGTGCCACAACACCAAAAACTAAATAAATAAAAAATCAAAATTAAAAATAGTAAGTTTTTATTATCTGAAAGGCACTTGTACTCTTTAAAATAATACCATAAGTACTGATAAGTCATACATAAACAATCACTGTCACTGTCACTCCCATTGTTCATCGATTTGCTCGAGCGGGCCCAGTAACATTGTGAGACTTGTTGTTACTGTGCGTTTGGCATATCTAATACACCCTGGGTAGCTTGTCAGGCTTTGCTGTGTGGGCGAAATACTCTCGGTACCTTGCCAGACTCTCCGAGAGGGGTGGAGGAATCGGACTTGGGTCAGTCAGGTCAGCCGCGTGCAAGGTAAGCGCCCTACCTGCTGTGCTATTACTCCAGCCCACAGAGACAATATACAATAAAACTGAATATAGTGTCAAAACAGAAATGAAGAAAAAATGCAAAATATTTCCATGAAAAGGAGTTATGTTGAATCCTGACAGTTCAATAAAAAACTCTCAAAAGTTTTCTTCACTAATTCTGACTCAAATAAAACAACATCAAGTCTCTTAATTTCGCTCCATTCACGCTGCAGGATAAGCATGAGAGGAACTGTAGTGGTGAACATAGACAACTCTGTTCAAAGCAATAAAAGCATAAATGAAAATGGGATCTTTCTAATGGTAAGGCCATGAATCAGTTCATTTTTATTAATACCAATTATTTAATAGTCAATATTAATTAGTATTAATCAGCTTGTTAGTTTCATAAGCACTGTAGCACTGTAGCACTATCCTCCCGTTGTTCATCATCGATTTGCTCAAGCGGGCCCAGTAACGTCTCCATTGTGATACTTGTTGTAACTGTGTTTGGCATATTGAATACATCACGGGGAGCTTGCCAGGCTTTGCTGTGCAGGCGACATACTCTCAGTAGCCTGCCAGGCTCTCCGAGAGGGGCATGGGAATTGAACCCGGCTCGGCCGGGCCTGCGGTGTACAAGGCAAACGCCCTACCTGCTGTTCCATTGCTCCACCCCATGATTGTAAGTAACTAGGAGTTATAACAGACTGGGCAATCAGGAAAGATCTCTTTTTAAAGGTAACTTTTAAGAGAGTCAGTAATGAGCAGGACAGGGCAAAGCTTCAATGATCATAGAAAAATACTGAAAGAAGAACAAATATCAAATGCAAGACCATCTTTTAGGGTGAGTTAGATAGTGGTCCCGAGAGCACAGAAAGGACTGAGATATTTAAAGAGAGTATATAAATGAGTGACATTGATAGAAACCAAGAACTATTTGGCTCTCAGGCCACTGAAAAGATTTTGGATTTTCTGTGTGATTTAAATTAATTAGCATGTAACAAGATCAGAAAAGCCTTATAACTCGATTCTGCTGTTTCATGGGGGAAAAAAATGACCTGTAGAAAATGAGAGTGTAATCAAAGCAGTTAAATTAAAGAACGCTGAACTAGGAAGACGGGGAAAAGATGGTTGGGGGATGGGTTGTTTAAGATTGTAAATCAGGAGATGAAATTTGAATTTCTTATTTTTTCTTTTCTTTTTGTGGGGACTGATGGTGGAGGTTATATCATACCCAGGGCTGATGACTGGCTCTGTGATCAGGGATCACTCAGGCAACCAGGTGGTGACTACGGTTAGAGAGGTGAGAGAAACTTTGAGTAGTGTTTCAGAACCACATGTGATGCTGGGAATTGAAGAGATGTCAGCCACAAGCAAGGCCAGTATTTAACCCTCTGGACTAACTCTGCAGTCCCACAATACTGAGCTTCTTTGTGCAGATTTTCTCCCCAGAAGGGAAGAGAGGAAATAAAAATTACTGAACCTTGATTTTCTACTACTTAAATGATAGAGCACTTACAATTTAAAAATGTAAATCACTGGTGTTTTAATTTGCTTGTTTTATATAGCACTAATAAATTTATAACAAAAAATCTCTCAGATAATCACAAGACTTAAAAAGTTAACAATTGAGGGCTGGAGAGATAGCACAGCGGGTAGGGCATTTGCCTTGCATGTGGCCAACCCGGCTTAGATTCCCAGCATCCCATATAGTCCCCTGAGCACCGCCAGGAGTAACTCCTGAGTGCAGAGCCAGGAGTAACCCCTGTGCATTGCCAGGTGTGACCCAAAAAGCAAAAAAAAAAAAAAAAAAGTTAACAATTGGTACAAAACAATATAAAATGTTCTTAAAGGAATCCCATCTTATTTTCTAAGCACTTTTATTTTCAGAATATGAGGTATTCATGGTCAGTTTCAGTCTACTTAGATTTCATTTCCAAGTGTTGCCTTAATGATTTTAGTCTTGGTGATTAGAAGCATTTTTGTGAACATGGGACTCAGAATCAGTTTTTTCAAATTCTTTGTAATGTTTTTACTTAAGAGACTTATAGATATGAACTATACTAAATTTGCACCTTAAGTTACAAAGACACCATCATGTTTAATAATTATAAAGTACATTGTTTTATCTTTTGTAAGAACCTAGAAGAATGTGAGACTCAAAAAAATTTATTATTGGGGGTATGGTGCCGCCAGCAGGTCAATCTGTACCTGTGAGGCAAGTGCATTAGCAGCCTGATAGAGCCTTCAGACTTCCAGATACCCCAAAGTTGCTGCTGTGCCTTTGGCCAGACCCTAAAAACTTGGGGAAAAGTTTTCCAAAAAAGTAAACGGCCAAAAGTTAGGTATGTGGGAGACACACCCACAAACCACCTCAGGCTGAGCTATATAATTGGAGGTATGGCCTCTCTGGTTCCTGATCGAACTGCTTAACGGTCATGATCCCAGAGACTCAGAAACAAATTCTCAAAACCTAACAGCTTTTGGCAGAAATGCATCCGGTCCCTGCAGTAGGTTACCGGCACTGGGCCACCCCATGTGGGAATAGGTTTCGTGCCTTGGCCTGTTCCCCCTGGCTGCCCGATGGACGCCATCCTCCAGAGGCCACTGCACAGTCTGGGCCCGCAGTGATGAGACATGTGAGGCCTCACAGGATGGGGGTGAATCTGGCCCTTTCCTCCTCACCCCAATGAGACCCCCGAGTCGCCATCCATGAACGGCTTCTATGGCTCCTGATCAAGTTGCTTAACGGCCATGATCCTAGAGACTCAGAAACAAATTTCAAAACCCAGCGGCTTTTGGCAGAAATGCGTCCGAACCACGCAGTAGGTTACTGTTGCAGGACTATCCCAAGAAGGAAAGGGTGTTGTCCCTCTGCCTGCTCCCCCTAGGTGGCTCTGGTGGCCACTGGACAGTCAGGTTTGGGCCCTCAGTGATGAGACACGCGGGGCTTCACGAGATGGAGGTGGAGCCGGCCCTTTCCTCCCCATCCCAACAAGACCCTGAGTCGTTGCCCATGAATGGCCTTTCTGCAACTGATCAAGCTACTTAACGGCCATGATTCCAGAGATTCAGGAACAAATCTCGGAACCCAGAAGGTTTTGGCAAAAATCCCTCCAAATTTAAATGTTAAAATTTCAGAATTTCAAAATCGTGCAGCCACTACTGCAGTCACGTGACATCATATGTTATTCATAACCAGAAATAGAAAACAAATTGTCTACAGTTGCCTTTTCAGCAGATCTGAGTGTTGGGGTAAACTCCCAAATAATAATGGTGGGTCTGGTGTCAAAATGTTGAATGTGATTAAAGTAGAGAGAGAGTAATGTGGAAATCATCTGCCCCACAGGTAGGGGGAGGGTGTGGGATGGGGGCATACTGGGGGTTTTGGTGGTGCCACTGGGGAAGGTGTGGGTGTTTCATTGTATGACCGAGACTTAAACCCGAAAGCTTTGTAACTTCTTTCATGGTGATTCAATATGCTAAATTTATAAAAAATTTTAAAAAAGTAAGATGGAGTTCATGCCCAATTCAATCAGCTAATTAGTGGTTGAATAAATAGCAGTAGTCCTACATAAAAAAAAATTCATTATGAAATAGTTTTGCATTCTCAGAGTCATTACCTAAATTATTTTCAAAATTTTGTCTGATTAAAATTAAACCATCAGCCCTGACAAGCTAATACGGACACAAATGAGAATTATGTGTGCTATTGGTAGAAAAACACTAAGGATTATCACAACTTTACATCGGGGAAGACCCATGCAGATTTCTGGACTGGTTTTATATCTTTGAAAGTCCAATTTGAGCAACATCTCTTATTTCATGCCTTCCTAAGTCATTGATCAGCTTATGATGTCTGAGCTGCACAAGCAGTAGTCCCTCAGCACAGGGCCAAGGGCAAGGACCCAAATATAAGCAGTTCCTAAATGCATGCAAGACATAAATAAATCATCAGTTCTATGGATTTAAGCCACAGTATAATAACGATAGTCATGACACCATCGCACTTGCCTTTTAAATTAAGTTTGACAATGAGTCTAGTCCAGTCTAGATTTAAGTATTCATAAAGCATTTGTATCTAAAATGGTATTTCACTGCAAATCCAAAACTGAGATACCAATTATGGGAGGAAAGTGGTACAGCCCATATAAATAGGGCACTCAACTCTGACAAGTTTGGAAATGGTTTTCTTCCAGATTTTTAGTGGCCTCATCTGATGCAAATTCTCAATACCAAATAATGCTTGGGAAATCACTCCACTTACCCTCGGGAACACACATTTATTTAACCTTGAGATTGAAATTACAAGTTTCATACACATTATATTGTTGGGAAACTTAAAAAATCTAAATTTCCATTCCTAAACTTCTGCCCCCCCCCCAATGATGCCACTTTCTTTGCTCTTGTTGTCATTGCTTTAGTTTCACACAGCCAATCTTTTCAAGTCAAGAAGAAATTTAAATGTCAAATCTATCCTAATTCTACCATACATCAATGGCATTTGCTTCTTAGTTTTCTTGTCTTCTAAATTTTCAGCAAGTTATGAGCCCTAGACAAAGACATCCACTTACTAACTACTGCACAGAAAATCACGTTAGCACTTTAAGGAGTGAGGATGAGCAAGGTATCTATAAAGTGTTATATTGATCCATAAATTCAATATAACAAAACTAGCAAAGAAGCACAGCTCTGCCGAACTTCATTATGATGTAAAGAATACATACATATCAAGTTTCATTGTAAAACCACAGTCTACTTCTTTCCTACTTATGTTACGTGTGTATCTCATGCTTCTTATGTTCCCTTTACATGTTTGATAAGGTAGTCTGTACTAACATAGTTGGAAGAGCAATTTTCCCTTCTATTCTTGAGCCCTTGAGTGCTATCCTTCTAGATCAGTGGAAAGACCTTTGAATTTTGAATTCAGCATTCTGAAGTTCAAACGCAGTTCTGAAACACACCGTTTGATCTTCTGCAAATCATTAAATTGCCCTGACTTTGGTTTGCTCAACTTTATAAAGAAGATAAGAAATAAAGTCTTCACAGTCAGCACCAAGGTTGATCTGATATTAGGGAAAGTGGCTTCAAAAAGGTATAAACTTCTTTACAGAGGGCTTTTCTCTATTAATTGTGAAATTCAATTCAATATTGGCTTGTCCTTGTCTCCTGGACACAGCCTTCATTCCAGCAAGGCCCAACTACTTCTTTCTCATTCTTGTTTTCCAGTATCACATCTACTGTTCCCTTTAAAAATATTTTTAATTTGAGGTGTTAAGATTTACAAACCATTAAAGACAGTATTTCATGCAAACTACGTTCCAACACCCCCACCAGTGTGTCCGCTTCCTTTTAAATTTTTCTCCTCCTTCTACAAATTAGGGTTTCCCTGGAGGCTATAATTCAGAGCTCAGAGACTTCTGCTTTTAAACCAGTTGGTTGCCTGCCTCACGAACAAGACACTGTTTCAGCTGGCAAGCATCTTGTTCTTAAACATTATTTTATCCCCAGGGCCCAAACAATGCCTGTTACACAGTAAGTATTCAATAAATGTCAGTGGAAATAATGATCAGTTTACCAACTAAAATGAAAACAAAACCAATATCGTATTTCCTGAGTTTTTCTTCATTCAAGTCCAAGTTTCTTGTTAACATTTAACTCCCTTAGTCACTGCTTATAAGTTTCTATGCTAAATATTGCCTGTCTGTTTCACCATGTGTCTTTTTTTTTTGCGGGTTATATTATGACAACTCAGTGTGTCTTTGTATATTTAAGACAATTTACATAGAGAGATAAAAGAGGTACTACACAGACTCTCCCCTCTTTCCTGGGCTACCATTAACTAAACACTAAACAAATGAAGACCAGGAAAGGATGTGTTTACACCAGGAAATTAGAATGCAATTACTTGCATTACAAACTATTTCATTTGCTCTAAAAATTATTCCATACAGAGCTCCTGAATAGCTGTTTCCTTGTTGTAATTAAACCAAGAATTGTGCTCTATGGATAAGTTCTTTCTCCATACATACGTTCATGAAAAAAAAAATGCATCAAGGCAAACAGATAAAAGGACACCCCCCCAAGGGAAGCAATTAATTTTATTCAATAAATCATTCAAGCTAAGAATAATCAACTATCAGCTCAAATCACAGAGCTCTCAGTGAGCTAGATAACAAAAAATTTGATAAAACACTGTATGCAAAATTGCATGATCAATTTTTTTTGAAACGATGCAAATGGAAGAACACTGGCTTGGAAATAAACCGAACCTGGCCTCAGATTCCGGCTCCTTTGCGTACTAGATGGAAGAATTTGGGCAAACCACTAAGCCTTGGTTTATGCAAAGGTTTGTCAAAGGATACTTGCAGGGCTGAGGAGATAGCTCAAATGCCTAATGAGTACAAGGTCATGGGTTCATCACTAATCTCCATCCCAAATACCACCAGGGGTAGCTCTCTGGTGGTCACTGATCATCACCAGCTGCCCAAAAGATGGAAAAAGCATTGTTGGTGGTGAGCCCAGTGGAGGTGCGCCATTATTCTAATGTTCTCCCCAAAACATCGTAACCATTCCATAATATTAGAAAATGAAATTTATGTGCAATTTTAGCAGTGTCACTTTAAATTTATTTATTTATTTTAGGTTTCGGGTCACATCTTACAGTATTCCAGGTTTACTCCTAAGTCTAAGCTTAGGGATCACCCTGGTCAGGGCTCAGGGGGAACATAATGGGGTACTGGAGATAGATAATGGAGATAGAACTCAAGTTGGGCACATGCAAAACTTTACCTGCAATATTATCATTCCAGTCCCTAGAAGTGTCACATTTTAAATACTAAAATACTACACAGCATTAAATAAATATTCCATGCATATTTCTTTTTTTTTTCTGATTTTTGAGCCTGGTGATGCAAAAATTTGGTTCTTCTGGCTCTGTGCTCTGGTTCACTTCTGGCAGTGCTCAGGGGATCATGTGATACCCAGCATCAAACCTGGGCCTCCTGCATGCAAAGCATGTATTCAATCAAGCTGTCTCTCTGTCCCAGTGTATATTTACTGAATAGAACTAAGTCTGATTATAGGATGGCAGTGAGGGTGTGTTCATCTCCCCCCAAGACTATCAGTGTTGCTTCCTGAAAGGAGATCTTATCATAAAAGCTATCTGATAGCTTAAAAGGTAAAGAGAAAATATAGACAAGTATATTTTAGAAGGTGGAGAAAAGAAAGAGCAAAAATATCTTTGCAGTGCCCCAAAAGTGAGATGCTTAACCATTAGTGGGGAAACCTTTAACCAACCTATCCACATTATAGAGCCCTTCACAAGTCATGGAGGCAGAGCTAAAAAGAAGACCTTACCGAAATCTTATTTAGGAATACTTTAGACACCTTCATTCTCCTTTCTCTCGCTTTGTCTGGATAAAAACTTGTTTCCAGGAACAGAGAAATTATTGCTAGGGTCACATGGTTCATCTGTGGAGACCGTATAATAGGAGTGGGGCCACTAAATACAACGGAGGATGAAGTTTAGTACTAGGAACAGAAAAGCCAGGTTCAAAACAACATACTTTTCCATAAATACCAAAAACCTCAATCAAATAAAAATAGCATTGATTTTCTCAACAGAACACTGGAAGCCAGCTAGAGGACAGCAGGAGACTGTTTTAAAAATGCTCAGGAAAAAAAATTATTTTCAGGCTATAATTCTATAGCCATAAAAGAGAACATGGAAGCGTGTATGTAAAATTGCCGGAAAGTATACAGGCTTTTAAATTTTATCTCTTAGGTGTGCTTCCTCAGGAAACTCCTGAAAGATGTGCTCCCTAAAGTGAGAGACTAAACAGAGAAGAACAATAACTTGGATGCCAGGAAACAAAGATCTAAGACAAGAGGGAGGGAGGCTAAGGAAATCCCAGAACAGTAATCGTGGGATAGCTCATGAAGGCCAAACCGTTAACAGTCCCAGGAGGGAGCAGGTCTAGAACCTTCTGAGAGCAATTTCTTTGGAAAATAATCATCAATAGAAAGACTCAAACATTTTAATATGTATAAAAAGAAAATTTATGTCGGGGGAGCTCACAATTTAATTAGATATCCGTATATAGTTTTTTAAAAGTTATTAATTATATGGGCTGGGAGATAGCTTTGTAGTGAGAGGTGAATTTAATCCTGGCATCACATGATCCCCCAAAGCACCCTGGGAGAAACTCCATGCACTGAGCTGAAAGTTTCCCTTGAGCACTGCTGGGTTTGTCTGAGCAAGAGTTATTTATTACAAAAAAAAATATTGTTACAGAAAGAAAAAGTAAACACAGTACTTTACATGACCCAGCTGTGAAGAACACAATCATCATGTAAACACAGATTGAATCAGGATTATATGTTTACACTGAGGTGCAATAGGAAATATGTATAAAAAGAAGGATGGGAAAGGGTGCTAGCATCTCACTGTTCATAAGAACCCAATAGATAGTGTTGAATACTCAAAACTACCATTATGAGGATAGTTATATCATGTGACACAGAGATATGGAAATGAGTTCCAAACTTAAAAGTGGCTGCCTGTTAAGAGTGAAGGACTACTATTTTTCATAATAAGCCTTTTGGATTGAACTCTGTAAATTAGGTGTAGAAAGCACTCTGAATAAAGTGAAACAAAATTAAGACAAACAATGGCCATTGGAAGCTTGAATACTAAAGATAAAATAGTTGCTAACTGAAGGATTTTAAGTTTGCATTATATAGAAAAAGTGACTCAGAAAAGTTGAAAACAGTAGATCAGTCATATATCAGACTATTGAGGCAATGGAAACTTTATTCTTACATACCATGATTCTTCTGTTAAATGTACCTGCAGCAGGTCAAAATAAAAGCTATAACAAAAACCAAAGTGTCTACTTAAACGTGATTTATAAACCTCATTAAGAGGTCTCTTCCACTAGAATTTGTTTGCAAGTTTGGGTCTCCCATGAAATATTGCTCCATTTTAGGGGTTTGTTTTTGTGTGTTCTATTTTTGGCCACACCCTGTAGAGATCAGGGTACCTTGTGAGGCCAGAAATTAAACCTGGAGTACCCACATGCCACCCACATGCCCTTTGGTCATCACCTGGATCCAAAATTTTACTCAGCAAAACCACACATATAGTTCGCTCACATCATTATTGTCCACAATAGTTCATTCTATCACAGAATTATGAAGCTTTGCATTCTGCAATGGGGAATTTCATTTGAATTTCAAAGGGAAATCTGGCTTTTTCATTGTTAAAGATACAGATAGATACATATGCATATAGACAGATATGTACACACATATACATGATATCAGAAACTGCGAGTATATAAAATTAAATTTTAAAAAAATTATGTGTTCAAAAGTGTGCATATGCAAATGGTATGTAAATTATACACATCTGTAAATGCACAAATCATTTATTATGCAGAAGATTTACATATATAATTTTTTACTCTTCAGAAATATTCTCTGCTTTTTAAAAAGAGAAAATGGATATAGGTATATTTATCAGAACTCAAGCAATAGAACACTGAGTTTCAGAAAGCATAATCTCTGGAGTGAAATCTCCAGGATTTAGGTCTCTGCTTGCTCTATAATAGGCAGATAATAACCTAGTCTTTCTGTCTCTCTGTCCTTGTGAGTAAATTGGACTAACAAGAACGCCAATCCATGGTACAATGGGGAGAGCAGAATGAGTAAAGCACATACTGACGCTGGTGTATGGTATGCATTATGTTAAGGGCGTGAGTAGTAGTGTAAGCAATGTTAGCGATCCATGAACTGAGTCCAACTACACATATGAGTTGAGCTATATATTCACACATTTTTAAAAAATAAAATAAAGAATGACCTAAAAACCCCATGTGTCCATCCTTGATGTTTTTTCAGCTAAGGTAAAAACTACCAATAGTATCAAAAATTTAAAAATGGCATAAAACATCCTTTTGTTTTCCACCTATTACAACTAATGAAAGATTCAAATGCTGTCTTAATTGCTGTCAAAATCCTTGACAACTTATATCAGTAGATCCATCTTCTCCATTTTTCATTTTTTGTTTGTTTTTATGCTCAGGTCCATGGCTCAGTGCTCAGAGATCACTTCTGGTTGTGTTTGAGGAACCATATGTGATACCCAGGATTGAATCCTAGACAGCTGCATGCATGAAAAGTACCTTAACAATTTCTTGGCCCAGTCAATCCTCTTTTTAAAAATTTATTCTATTATGTGAGTTAGGTAAGTTTCTTGGAGCCAGAGAGATAAGTAGAATGGGGCAGTACTTGCCTTGCAAGCCACTGATCCTAGTTTGATATCTGGCACCACATGTGGTATCCCAAGAACATCTAGGAGTGATCCTTGAGCACAGAACTCTCACTAAGTTCTGACCACAGCCAAGAAAATTAAAAATAGCAAACTTCTAATATGAAAATTAATTTGTATTTATATTTTATTATTCTTATAATGAATCCTGGAGTTATAGAAATAATTAATGCTTAACAGATCATTAAGTTGAACTTTCATAAAAGCATTCACAAATGAAGTGATTGATTTTCTTTTTCAAAGCTTCATTCCTTTAAAATTAACAATTGCTATAAAACTGCTGAGTGGAATTTTCTTTTGTTTAAAACATTTTTATCTTTTTTTTTACTTTTGACGAAATAAATTTATTTTTAAATGTTCATTTCTAAACTTTTACCTACATAATGAAAATACAAAAAGCAAAACAACCTGCCCTAACAAAACCAATTAGTTCTCTCAGTACTTATACTTTGGATAGTATTAAACTGTATAAGTGATAAAAAATATAAGAAGAGATGGAAATGATTGAGAACATCTTTATTAGGAAACATAGCCTGTTAATATAAAGGTATCCTCACTGTATCCAGCTTTATAGAAAAGGGACTCTGAAATATATACTAGCTGAAGGAGTCAAGTAACCCTGAGATCCAACTATCTAACTAACCACAGATAGATAAATTATTTCCCCAATTTTTTCTACAGAAATGCCAAAACAAAATTTCAATCTTGTTCTGAACACTTTTACTAAGTTTCTTCATGCTCTCCTGCATGGGCAACCAAGAATCACAGAACCTTTTCAGTAAGAATATATTTCACAGAGAGAAAATTTAAAATGATAAACATTGTAAAAGTTATTGTAACCTGCTACTCACTTAATTTACAACAAAAACTCACATCACTTTAACTAAAGTAACCTACTTGAATTCGACATATCCTGAAACCCAAAATGTCAGCTTTGCTTATCTTGAAAAATTAATATAATCTAAGATTCACCTCCCCTCAACAAAAAAGGCTTCAAAATATAACATTTTTTCTGAACATTTTAATATTTTAAAACACACTGTCTTTGACTCCAATCTACATGCTACATAAACAATACTTTTAATAAACAAAAAGTTTCTAAATGATAAATGATAAACTCCAGTCTCTACCCTGTCAAATACTAAACTCTGCAAGCTTTCAGTGCTAAGTATCTCTATGGCAGTTGTTTATTTTTCCTTTCATGGTGATTGGGGGTTTAGAAATATTATATTACTTATAGTTAGTAAATAAGAGAATTCCAGTGCCAAATATTTGTACAAGATAATGGAACAGCCAGCATTCTGTTAAGAATCCACCGAGACTAACTACCAAGAGTCCAACAGTACTTACTTCTTAAAAACACAAACATACAAAATCTGCTGCAACCCAGTTTCAAACAATCTCACAGCAGAAATAGGGTTGATCCAGCCTAAAACCCTACTGTTCACCATGCTTAATTCTCCCTATAATTTTACTTTATAGGTAAAATTAAATATGCTTCCTTTTAAGTTCATCAATAGCATGAGATCAGTCTGCTTTAGGAAGGGGTCAAAATGATAAGCCAAATTTTTATGAAACTCCTGAGCCTATACTAGGAATCTAACAACAAATATGAAAGTATTGGTTATGCTAAAGTCCTTTGTTCATGCTTATTCTTGAACATAGACTACGTCTAATAATGCGTATCAATTTACTTTTTCAATTTTGCCTACACTAATAACCGCTGGGATCATTATTGACCAAAGATTTGGGGTACCTGGAGATGTGACTCAGTGGTCCATCACCTGCCTTGCACGCTGGAAGGTACCAGTTCCATGTCTGTAGCACCATACAAACGAGTGTGATCACCACATGGATGTAATCCCTGGCAGCACTAAAGTGTGTGAGCTCTGGATAGGCACCAAGAGCCCACTCACCACAATGAGAGCAACAACAAAGCGAAAGGAAAGAGAAAAAATATATATTAATACATGTGCTCCTCTAACTCAGACAGAGAAACGTGTAAGGCCAGGATCTAAGGGATTTAGCCAAGGGCTATGAGTTCTTGGAGTCAGTGATCTGTCTCAGGAGATGTAACACATTAAGGATGAGGCAATAAAGTAACTGGACATGCTGGATAAGGCACCATGTAATAGTTTCTGCTGCTTTGTAAGCTAGTTCACTTAAAGTCTGCATGCTCAGCCCTGTCTCAAAAGATTTACAGGGTGTTACTGGTCCCTGAAGAGTCTGTCTCTACATATTATTGGGCTATTCCTCAGCGTGCAAGACAGGGTGGGTCTACCACCAGCATGTGGACAGAAAAGTGCAAAGAGAAAGAAGTCTTAGATATAACCTTAAGCAACACAACCAAAAGACCCACCAGATGCAGGAAAGTCATGTAAATAATGACAGTCATTAAATTCTCACCCAAGTTGCTCTGCATTAGTAATGCATGCTAATTGATAGAAGAAACACTCTGAATGAAGGATCATGAATCATAGAACGATTTTAAAGAAATGCACTTTTGTTGCTACAAATACTTGAACTATCACAATATAGGAAAGTAGAGACCTCTGAAGACATGCTTTTACAAACAGACCAATGATGATTTGAAAGGAAAATATCCATTACCTGCAGGAAAATGCTTCTAATATGTTTGCGAAGTTTGTTTTCAAACAAGAGTGCAAACAAGCAAGTTGCTCTAAGGCCTTTCCCACCCCACCTCTCCACCAGAAAACTCTTACCCATTTTCAATATTCAGCTCAAACAAAGACTAGCCTGAGAAACCTGCCCCTCGTCCCCTACCCTTTCTGAGTTTGTGTTTCCACAGTCTTTTTTTTTATAACCTGAACACTTTATTTTGCAGTATTATATTCTTTCTCTCTTCTCTTTTCGTCTTTCCATCTCAGGACTCTCTCCGAGATTGTGCACTTGATTGATACCTTTTTATGGAGGGAGAAAGGAAATAAGAGAGGAACTACTAGGGAAGAAAGGAAAAGAGAGTGGAACTGGTTTGATTCTTGGGCAGGATAACTATGGCAGGATTTTAAGAATTCCTTTTTAATCATAAGGACATCTGAAGAATATATCTTTAAAGCGAAATGACTATGAAATGCTATGTCATTGTAAAAAAAAAACATATTTAAGTCTTACCTAAAATTTTGCTGGTGATTAATTAAAGGTATTATAATAGGAGGGTGGTACACTGGAACTTGCATGGACTTTAAGCAAAGACACCATCTGAATGCTAATGACAACAACTACCAGTGGTATCTTTGGGCATGCAACATCTGTAAAGTAAATCTATTCCAGTCTTTGCTGTAATTTTCTTAGAAAACTAGGGTAAAACACTGAGCAGACTGCTCAATATGCAGTCAGTTACAGGATGGACCCTGGTTTAGAAATAAAAGCTATTAACAAAATTTATAAATAAGAATAACAAAGATATCAAACTTACTTGATTAATTTTTGCTTAATGATTTATGACTAGCTACATAATTATAAAACATAAAACTACTAAGAGCAAGTCTTAAACAGGGAAACTGAAGAAAATGAAGTTTTTTGGATGGACAGGATGATTTTAAATAACAAAAAAAACGGAGGAGGTTAAAGTCTCCGTGTGCATTAAAAATGTATTTGATTTCCATTAAAATAACTATTCCTAATCGGGTTCAATCACTGTAAAAGTAACGAAGGCTTTAAAAATCCCTTCAAACAATCAACAGCCATCTGTAAATCATATGCAATAAAGAAAAGAAAACCTGCCCCCTTCAAACACAGGGTCCTGGTATTAAACATGTGAGGTGTGTCCAACTTCATTTCTGACCACTGCTTGACCAGATTTGGTTGTTGGCATTTGAGAATACATTAGCTTCACACTCTGACAAATGACGTCGCAGGACTGTGACATTCAGCTGCTGTCGATATTGTAAACATGTCTGTTCAATCTGTTTACATTCCCCCTGAGCTGCCACAGCTCTCTTAATGCCTATGTTAATAGCAAGGTAGAATTGCAATAACAAATGAATTTCATTTAGTCTCCAGCTAAAAGCCTTGGGAAGTACCCTTTAAAGGCTTAAAACCAATTTCCATTTAGCTTTAATTTCTCTTTTAAAGAGAGAAGGAATTTCTGCTACCGAAATTACTGAGAAAGTCATAGCATATTTAAGTTTATTTTCCTAGTCATTTTTGCCTTGTTTTCTCAATATAATTAGAATTTAATTACTCCTAATTTCCTCAGAAATATATAAAAGTTTCTGTTCTGTGACAGTTTCACATCTTTTAAGAAGAGAGCTAGTTTTAGTAGGTTTGAGAGATTTAGCCAGTAAAAATATAAGATGCCCATTTTAATTCAAGGTTCAGATAAACAATGAATAATGTTTTGGTACATCTGCATCATAAACACTGCGTGGAACATACTTATACTAAAATATTTTTCATTATGTATCTGAAACAAAGATTTGAATGGACTGTCATTTATTAGAGAATGAGAAATTAAGGTGTTTTGGCAACAAGTCTCTATGATTTAATAGAAATGTCGCACTTGTGACCAAGAGTAACCAGAATTGCTTTCCTATGGGTGGCCTCTAAGCATCTTGAGGGTTGTCACTGCTGGTACTATTGTTTGAGGGGAAATTGTGCAAAGGAGAACAGGAGAATAGATTGATTAGAAGGATCTGTTTGGAAGCTCTCATTTTTTCTTGATCTGTCTGTGAATATGAGCATTTTGACTTGAGAAGTATCAGAGTCCAGCTGCCAAATCTTTTTTTTTAACAATTACTCAAGAGATAATGTAGTTCTCAGAGATAACAGTATCTTTTTTTGAAAAAAAGCAACCTCCAGCTCATCTGACTCACCTGTCTTAAAAGTGAAACAAAACTGATTAGATGAGTACACACAGATTGAATTAAATGCACTCTGCTTATTTAAATATTTACATCCAAAAAAAGGGTAAGGAACTTCCTAATTTTTTTTTTTAGTTAGGATAAAAAGCTAAAAGGGGAAAATGACCATGAGATTTGCCTTTCAAATACTTACTGAATACCTAACAACATGTCATTTCATTCTGTTAGCTTCCCCGCCTTTAATGAGATATTTATCTTGTAGTTTAATTCCGCTTAACAGCCAGGATCCTCCCCTAAGAGCTCACTAACTGCATTCTAGGCACCATCCTTCATTAGATGGCCCGGACACTCTCCTTCCTCATTTCCTAGCCATCATTCAACTTAATAAAATTTATTAAAGCAACTGCCAAGGTAGATGGCTTATGCTATGAAGTTGTTCACAGTCTGGCAGTATAGGCTGGATATAGCATTGCTCTATAGCACTGTCCTCCCATTGTTCATCGATTTGCTCGAGTGGGCACCAGTAACATCTCACAAGAAATTGTGAGACTTGTTACTGTTTTTGGCATATCAAATACACCAAGGGGAGTTTGCCAGGCTTTGCCCTGCAGGCGAGATACTCTCAGTAGCTTGCCGGTCTCTCTGAGAGGGGCGGAGGAATTGAACCCAGGTCACCACATGCAAGGCAAATGCCCTACCTGATGTGCTATTGCTCCAGTCCAGGCTGAATATAAAAAATTAAAAAATAAATAAAATAAAGATCATCATAAGGAAATATCTCTGCTTCAAAAACTGAGTGAAGTCTGTTAGAGCAAGAGGCGAGAGACCCAGGGAGAGTGTGGCAGTCAGAAATGCTGACTCGGCATCTCTCTACCACTCACAACTGACCATGGGCAGGTGACTGAACTCTGAAACTGGTTCACAGTAATTGATCTTAAATGATTATGGTCTGGCTTAAACTGTAAGAAAATAGGTAAAATATTATAAAATGAATCATGTTCATAAACACCTAAGAAAAGGCAGCGATGACAGTAAAGATGCTACAAACACACTCTTGGGATAGGACTGGCATGCTCGAAAGATCAGATTCTCTATGTACTAGCTATGCACACCAGGCAAATAACTTAGCTAATCTGTGTCAACTTTCTTAGCTATATCATGGGAATAAAAACAGTATTGTTCTACTTGAATTTGAATTCAGAAGAGGGAGAAACTTGATTAGTTCGTGTAAAACTCTTGATATACAAAACTCAACCCTTCTACAGTATCTTTAAGCACCTTGAATATTTAGTTTAATTATGATCTTCTTCGAGCTGGAGCAATAGCACATCGGGTAGGGCGTTTGCCTTGCATGCGGCTGACTGGGTTCAATTCCTCTGTCCCTCTTAGAGAGCCCGGCAAGCTACCGAGAGTATCCAACCTGCACAGCAAAACCTGGCAAGCTCCCCGTGATGTATTCAATATGCCAAAAACAATAACAACAAGTCTCATAATGGAGACATTACTGGTGCCGGCTCGAGCAAATCGATGAACAATGGGAGGACAGTGCTACAGTGCTACATGATCTTCATCATCATCATTAATATTTCAGGATGTAGTATTTTACATAAATTTAAAATGGGCTGGCAATGTTTAAACAAAAGTATTAATAAGAAATTACTAGCTAATGGATAACGAGTAAAAGCAGAAAACTGAATAAGAAAAGTTTGTTCGGGTGTCAGATATGCAGCTTGTTCAAAAAATAAAGCAGTAGGTTAAAAAATCTGAAAATGGTAGATGAAGTCTTAACTGCAGTTTGATGCAATGTGGAGATGTCTCTAAACACATCATTAGCAACCAATCATCTTTGAGGTTTTAGAAGGGAGAAGTCATGTGACTATAATTATAAGGATAAAGATAACAGAGGCAGGAAGTTTAGTTAGGAGTCTCTGCACTGTTTTAGCAAGAAGTTAAGAGATTCTATATCTTGAGCATTTCAAATGGAGATAGGAAAGAGGAAAGAGATTCCGAAGACTATCATCATACCACACCTATAAAACTGGAGAATTTTTTAGAGGAAGAGAAAACGAATCCAGAAAGGAAAATGAGCAGTGGATCAGAGGCAAACTGACAGTTCCCAGATCACCAGGAGCTGAGAACACAGATGATCCCTTCGCAAAGGAGAAGCTGTGCTGGGTCATGACAGAGTGAGGTCTAGAAACTTGCCAACAGAAGACAGAAAATCCAATGTAATTGAGGAATAAAACTCTCACCCAGTGTCAAGAGGAAGGAAAAACCAACAAATAGTCATGGACAGAGAGGAGAGTAATGCATAAAATTTTGATTTGCAAAAATGAGTATGTCTAACAGGAATATGAAGAACATGTAGGAAAAAGCAGTACATTTATACTCAAATCCTCCTAGAGAAGCCGACCAATTGGGGTTGAGCATGGAGTTCTTCCTCTCTGGATTCAGGAAACACACACACACACACACAGACACACACACATTATATTAAGGATCATAACAAACAAAAAAGTAATAGAATGTTTTTCTATCATACACATTGATCTGATGGTCAAAAGCGGTGTGTGCCTAAATTCTCAATTAGTGTTGAAAAATGAATGTACAAGTAAGTAGCCTTCAGAATCCCAATAATTCATGTGTCCCCATGCAAATCTTTGCATCCTAGGATTCCTTCCAAGCATCAAAAATTAGCCTCTCATACCAGTCTCCATGATTCGTCCTGCCTTAAGTGGAGACCAAACTACATTGTCCTTTGTCATCTTGCAGACAAGCAGACTAACAGAATGCATAAATGATTTTATAATTATGTTTATAAAAAAATTGTTGAGACTCCATGCTCACTCCACCTATGCTAACCTACCCCATTTCATTCCACATTCCAGGAACCATCCAAGTCATACAAGCAGGAGAGAGGGGCCAAAAAACAGTCAGACCTTAACTGTATAAACTATATCGCTGAAAGATTATGGCTTTAGATAATATTCTGAGATTTTTTAAAAAATAACATAGGTATTCTTAAAATCATATCTTATAAAATTAAGCCCTCAAAATGGTTGAAATTATCCAAATATGGGGTTGGAGCAATAGCACAGCGGGTAGGGTGTTTGCCTTGCATGCGGCCGACCCAGGTTCGATTCCCAGCATCCCGTATGGTCCCCTGAGCACCGCCAGGAGTAATTCCTGAGTGCATGAGCCAGGAGTAATCCCTGTGCATTGCCGGGTGTGATCCGAAAAAAAAAGGAAAAAAAAGAACAGAAATTATCCAAATATCTTCAAAAACCTCATCCACCATTCTATCACCGCATGTCAAGGTGAGAAAAGAAAGGCATTATGTTCCCTTTCTCTAAGGATGCCTTATTTTCAATGGCATTTACTGTTTCCCGATTCCAGACCCTGAAGAGTTGTCCAATAAGAAGCTGAGACATGCATTAACACAGGTTGTTCCTATGAAAGTCAAAGGTTTAGTTCAGCCTCGCACTATGATTCTGTTTTAATTGGCTTGGGATGGAAGCTAGTCAAGCACTGGGTGTGCAGGAGCCGGGTCGTGAGAGCCAATTTATGTTCATCTTTCTCCACACTCGTCATTCAGTGATACCATGTGGTGACCTGAAAAGAGAAACTACCTCACAGAAATCCTCAAATGCCACCAAGCAGCGCTTTTAATCCACTCAGACATCCAGCACTGTGGCACACCAGTAGAATGTTTTGCAACTTTCCCCTAAGAAATTAAGGCAGCTCCAGCATTGAGCACTGTTGCAAAGAAAGGAATATGAAATGAATTCATTTTCAGGGTTCCGATATGTCTATAATAACTTATTAGCAACTTTAGCTCCTGGTGCCATTAACATGCAACATTTTATACACTCAGTGTACTAACTACGCTGTATCTTTTTTAAAATTTTATTGAATCACCATGAGATAGAGTTATAAAGCTTTCATGTTTAAGATTCAGCCATATAATGATCGAATACCCATCCCTCCACCAGTGCACGATTTTCACCACCAATGTCTCCAGGATCTCTGCCCCCCACCCCTGCCCCCTATCCCAGTCCTCATCCTGCCTCTATGGCAGACAATTTCTCTTATACTCTCTTTCTACTTTTGGGCTTTATGCTTTCCTCGAATTTTCCCACCCCCATTCAAGCCTAACTGCCAGGGGCAGTCGCTAGATAATTTATTTTTCCATTTAGGCTGTATCTTTAAGTGTGTTCCAATTCTTTGTGTTAAACAAGGGTTTACTCATTTTGGGGAAAAAATAGTTAAATCATCTCTCTTGGAATTGCAAAATTAGAATGTTGAAGTGAATTTTAAAAACTAATCTAATCCAATTCTGAGAATTAATAAAAAATTCTATGATTATATAAAATAAGGCAATACTTGATAGTCTATGTAAATGCAGTAGACAGGATTATAATGTCTGTTTTCTGCTACCTCAACTTTCACTGGACTTGCTTTGAAAAGGAGAAAAAGAAATACAATTCTACTATGTTTTCTTAGTTATAGATCCAAGGGGACTTTCTGAGTGGTAATGAGGTCCTGACACTAGAAAGAGTTCATACTTTCAAATGAAACTGTCAACACACAGTATGAGTGAAAGACTTAAATAATGTACAAATTTCCATGCCCCACTGTTTGGGCCTGGCAAATGCTTGCATTGCAATCATTTCTCCTGGAAAAAATGCTTCCCTTCTCACAGGAAGCTGAACAATTACACAGATTAGAGTACCACTATCACAGTTCTCTAGGCACATAATCTTGAGCACAGATGAAAAAAAAAATGGTACAAAATAGTACACCACAGGTTGGTATTTTTAAGCAAAGAGGAGATATGAATAACATACCCATGCAAGGAGCAACAGATTTCTTTTCACTGTTCCACAGTATCCTAACATCCCCACAATGATAAGGAAACAGCAAACGGCAATCATGACCGGATGAACCACAGGAAAGTAAGTCAAGATGACCGCCTCCTCTACCCTAAAAGAAGAAAAGTAAAGCTGTATATAAACAAAATACAAACTTAAACACAGTTGCGTGTTGTGCTAATATTTTACTTTATCATTTAGAAAAATACCTCATTTCTTCCATTGAAGTACCCTGATTTATTATACTGTTTATGACAAGGTTTCATGCCTACAACGTTCCAACACCACAGTTACTCCAAGACTGTCCATTTCCCTCCACATTGTCTCAAGGTCTGCCTACCTCAGAACCCCCAACCCTTATTAAGTTCAGTTCTGTAAAGCAGTTCGCAGGATTCATTGTCTTTGACCATGGGTGATTATTACCTTATTGCATTTCTTTATATCCCACATATGAGCGTAATCGTTCTCCATCTGTTCCTTTCCTTCTAACTTCTCAGCATTATATTCTCCAGTTCTGCCCATGTAGTGGCAACTTGCATGATTTCTTTCTTTCATATAGCCAAGTAGTATTCCACTGAACTCATCATGTCTCAAAGCTGATGACTGTCTGCTATTTTCAAAATTGCCATACTAGCGCCAATTTGCTCGATTTTGTTTAGTTTCTTATACTAGAAATGTGGTAGCATTCTGAGTGAAACTCATTAAAAATATAAGACAGAGGCACTCTATAAGAAGTTGGTCTACTCAGAGCTCTTCAGCGCTTGAGGAAACCACATGGGACTTTTGTTAATTTCCAGGAAGATTGTTCCTCCTTACTAATATGGAACCCCATATACTGCATTTTCTTTCTCTTTGACAATAGATACTCTGATCCCTCTCCAAAATTGTGAAGAGTACTATATATGATGTCAAATTAAGAGAAAAAGGAAGAAAGAAAACTAATTTTTCTAGAAAATGATTTTGTTTATTTTTAATCAGAATCAAAGTAATAATAATTCTAAAGATTTTTAAAATTACATTTTTGTTTAATTTGGGTGCCATGGATCAAACCACCTAGCAATGTCCAAGGGCCTCCAGGCTGCACCTGGCAATCTAACTGAGCTTGACTGCATCCTATGCATGCCCCTTAATCCTTGTACTATATCTCAGAAACTTAAATTACCAATCTCAAGTTCTTACTAAACCCCACTGTATTCAAGACATTTAAAAAATGACCTCTGTTAATCCTTATGACAATTCAGAATGGTATAAACCATGGTTCTTCAACCTTTTTACAGCTGTGGATCAGCACCTGTCCTTCACACCTGTCCAAGAACTGTAGGTTTAACCAAGGTGGTAGGTTAGTGGCTTTAACCTTCTTACATCTATGATCTGTGGACAATCCCCATTCAAAGATGAAAAACATGAGGCAGGAAGAAGTTTAATAATTTTTCCCTTGAAATCTGAGAAGAAAATTGTTTTTGAGGGTTTGGTTTTCATTAGCTCAGAATCATGAACGCAAATTGGCAGTGATTTTCTTAGGGAAAGGTAACTTTGCTGTCCTTTTTCCCAAATACAACACACTTATGCCAGGAGACTGGTATCATCATACCAAAAATGATCTCTCAAGCATGGTATGGCACCTTAATGAGAATGTTAGAAAATGCAAATGTCTGCTGTGAAGGTTGCCACAGGCACCAAAATCTTTCCAAACAATTGGAGAACAGCAGTGCCATCCAAGATAGCTGAAGGCATAGTTAGAGAGAAGCATCTGAGAATCCTGAAGAAAGATTATTAGTCATGAATTATAAAGCTTACCTTGTTTTTGCAGTTAAGGTCAGAACATTATTTAAGTAGTCCCTCATCCACGCAGAGACTGCCAACACACTGATGGACATTAACTGGGAAGGGAAAATACAAATTAGTTACTAAGGATTCATGCAGCACCCTTTACAAGAATAACAACTTTCAAAAATTGAGGATTTTTATTAAATTGCCACTTTCCATAATTATTGTTTACCACCTGTTGAAATGTGCTTATTATTCTAAGTGTTTGCTATTCTCTTTTGTCCTCATTCCAGAGTCATATATAGAATGTCAACATATAGCAATAAGAAAATTAAACTGTTAGATGGTTGGTTCCAGAGCAGGGCAGGAACTGCACAAAATTAAGAAGCCACAAAAAGGGGGAAAAAAACCCTGTTTCAAAGGCCAAACTTTTATGTCCTTCTCTTCTGAAGAAAAAAAAATTACTCAATACCTCCCACTTACCTGCCACCACCAATTAAAATTACCTTCTTCAAGTGAAGAAAGAGAAAGCAACCCCAAGTGCACCTGCATCTATAACTGCTCCTCCTGGATCATTCTAACACCCCCTCTTCCTGCCAGGAGGGTGGTATTGCCCACTTTGGGCAAGAGTGAACTAAATGAACAAATGTACAATAAAAGTTAGATAGACAGACAGACAGACAGACAGACAGATAGATAGATAGATAGATAGATAGAAAGATGGATGGATGTAGGATAACAATGGTATGCCCATTCTCCTTTGCTACGGAGAGCTTAGGTTTTTCGGGTGATACCCATCACAGTGCTCCTGAAGCACCTCCATTCCTCTGTGCTTATTGGAAAGTAGCTCTAAACATTTTTAGGATAACACTGGCATGTCCTGTTTCCCTTGCCACAAGAAACTCAGGTTTATTACAGTGCTCCCGAGGCACTTCCATTCCATTGTGATTATCTGTAAACTCTTCCCTATGCTCTTCTCGCCAAACAGTTAATCAGCTTTTCCCCCTAACCAGACTGTTAACTTGTAAGGTCAGATTCCTCATAGATCTATGATTTATGTATGAGTGAAATATTGCCTTTCTCCTCTCCTTATGTCTTTTGAATAATTTACTTTAAAGCAATGTCCTTTTTGTATAGATAAAAGAAGACAGTTAATATTATGCTTTTGTAACTTGGGATTTAATTGGCTTCGAATATTATTCACTCACAAGCATCTGCTTTCTCGACTTAAAACTCAGTTGCCCTTAGTTCCAGCACCCCAAAAGCAGGGTCCTGACAAGGGACTGAATGGACCCAGGGCAAGCTGTGAGCTACCTTGGCATCCAAATGGGCCAGGCCAAAGTGCCACAATGCTCAACTATAAGTTGAGAGCTTGGTCATGGACAAATGCTGTCATGATCCAAAAAGTAACGACGAGATTAGGACCCTGCTCGGCATAGGAAAGACTAATCTGGCCTGAGCACTGTATTCTGAGATCAAGATGACCCCAGAAGAGCAATTCTATAAGCTTAATGAATCTCTTACTGTGTCCATACAAAATGATTAATATTATGAATGCTTATATGTTCGTTGGACAAGGAGATGAGAAACACACTCATAGGATTCCACTCTTGGGTGCGCCATCCTGCTGAATGGATATCTGTCCTAGAAGAAGTATCCCCTGAGGGAAAGGCTTTGTCCCTATTGATTGTGACCTATGTGAAAGCCCCAACCACTCATGCGCTGGGATTTAACTGGACTGTAAGAGTGGGCTGGGGGATCAGATCCAGAGCCAGGAGAAGGAGAAGGAGAGAGGCAGAAGGAGAATGAAGGGGTATCAAGAAGGAATGAAGTAGCATGGGCGAGGAAGAAGCAGGAGGAGAATCAGAGGAGAACGGAGATGGGAATGGAATAAACTGCAACTGACACCAACCAGTCTGGCCCTCGTTGCCTTCCTTTGTCTGCCCATCGCCATCAACCTCCCTGGGGTGGGGGAAGTGGCGTGAGACTACCAAATGCAGGTGGCATGAGAGATAGAACTGCTGCCCCCCTTTTGTGCTTACACATACAGACATATGTGTAAGCAAGAAAGCAAATACAAGTGAAGTTGTAAAAAAAAAATAGACTAACTTGAAAGGATTTCCATTGGATAACGTTAAAACAATTTGAGCCTAAAAAAAAGGGACAGTACTAACAAGAAGCAGTAGTTAGATACCAAATATGCCCAAACCTGAATGTTTAGAATTCACTAGACACCATATGAAGCAGATACAATTCACTATCCAGGAAACATATAAGGATCTAGTATGTATTCTACCTTTCCTGAGCAAGAAACAGGGACATTATGAGGGTTTCTACAGAAGAATTTCTGCCAAGACTGTCTATTGACTCTGTAACAACGATTAGTATCACTATTTAACAAACAGTTCTGAAATAATTATCTCTAGGCTAAGATCCTCAATAGCTATAGAAATGATCAAATAAGTAGCTCTCTGTTCACACATTAAAAAATCACCTCACTCACGTAGGTCTCAGAAAGATCATTGAGCCCACATATTCCCAGGTCCTATTCTTGGGACTAGAGTGTGCCACGAGACATTTGTAGAGGCTTCACCAGCGGTCTAATGTATATTCATGGCTGAATACTGCCTATGTGAAAGAGGAAGGAAGACTCTTACCCCTTCCCCCACCCCCAACTAAAGAAAGGAAAACACCAGTCAGAAGGAAAACACAAGATCCTACCATCAGTATTAACTAAGACTAAAAGAGATAACGAGACACAAGGTGCCATTTCAGGTGATGCAATTAGATGTACACAAAATACATTTGAAGTATGTGTGCCAAAAAGTCAGAGTGGGATCGAATCTAATCAAGTCTCCGACTCTCACAATTACTTTATAAAAAATATAAGGAATCGATTTAAGCTTATTAAGTGCCACCCTGGGGATGCAATCAGCAAAATTGAGAATATGAGAAATTTTACTGGACAAATAATCTGGTTTCTTCACTCTGAAAAATTTATAAGTCAAAAAAAAAAAGAAAAGAAAGGAGAACAACATAGTGCAGATTAAAAGAGATTTAAGAGTTGCCCACTGCCATATTCGCTTGACTCTTGATTCAAACAACCAGCCCCAAAGAGACATTTATGATTAAAACTATGGGAAAACTGAGAATGATTAAATATAACTGGACATGTAATAATATTAAAAACTTAAAAACTGTTATTTATTTCAGAAATGTATTGAGGTTATTTTTAAAGGATCCTTTTTTAAAAAGAGATATGGTAAAGCAATTATATCTGAAATACAGTGGTTCTTGGGTCTTATTTAATAAACCATCAAGATTCTGAGTGGTTAGGTGAATAGTGGAGTTCACAATAATAACTGCTGAAACCAGGTCAAGAATAACAGGGGTAATTATATCGTGCTTTTCACTTTTGCTTAAGTTTCAAATTTTCCATTATTTAAAACATTCTTAAAGAAAGAAACTCTCTAGAATATAATCCAATATGTTTTCCCAGGAAACTCTAAAAATAAAAGGTTAGCCCCTAAATTCTGAAGATATTTCCTATTTTGATGAACATTTTTCTAAAGTGTGCCTTAATACTTATCTTCTTACATACAATAAGATTCAACTGACTTAGTTTTTAATAATTATGCCATCTTAATGTGTGCCAAACTACCATTATATACATTTTTTTAGCTGTAGTCGATAAAGCAACGAATATACTAGGTACAATGAGTCTATAAACTCAAATCTGTGGCCCTGAAACATACTTTCAGGATAAATGCTCAGAGTATGCAGAACATAGGGAGCACTATGACCTCTTGTACAATGAAGTATGTCCACCTGCTTAGAAAAGCAACTGATGAATTCATTCTTCCAACTTTCAGCTGAAAATATTCTCTGCCTTATACTGTCTGTACTGATTGGAAATCCAAAAACAAAAGAAAGCAGATCCATACCTTTGCAGGGCTTCCTGAAGGACACTGAGAATAGATAAACCAAACAATGACAGACTGTTAAAAACACATTCATGCACAGATAAGTGAAGGAGTCTGTTCAATAATCTGTTCAAGGTCTCAGAGATTCTAGTAGCAGAGCTCTGATTCAAAATAAAAGCCTTTGGGCTTTGGAGCTCCAGATTCGCTCTGTAACGACCTTCCTCAGCCATGGGTATGATAAGTTCCACAGACAGAGAGGAGACAGCCTGGCACCCAGCTGGGGCCACTATAAAAAAATTGATTGAGGGGGTAGGTTGGGGCAGGGGCAGCGTGGAGGCTCAGGCTCCAGCCCATACGACTGAACTCTAAACCTTAGCAAAATGGGAATTCTGACATCAGTGACCAATGACAGAGACAGCTGAGAGAGTTAGGCTAATTATTCACTGTATCGCTGTATCACTGTCATCCTGTTGTTCATCAATTTGCTCGAGCGGGTGCCAGTAACATCTCCATTCGTCCTAGCCCTGAGATTTTAGCAGCCTCTTCTTACTCGCCTTTACCAATGTATTGGAGGCTCAGACAAACCCCTAAGATGTTTGGTCACGGGGCTGGAGTAGGGTAAGGCGGACACAGCGAGTAGGGTGTTTTCCTTGCACACAAACAACCCAGGTTTGGGTCCCAGCATCCCATCATCCCATATGGTCCACTGAGCACTGCCAGGAGTAATTCATGAGTGCACAGCCAGGTGATCATCGCCGGGTGTGACCCAAAAAAGAAAAAAAAAAGATGTTTGGTCACCTTACCTTGGCTTTCTGTCACCTGAACGCCAACCTTCTGCAAAGTGGGGATCTTTCTCCCTGGACGTGCCTCTTGATTTCAAATACAAAGCAAGTTATTCTCCTCTAGTGAACTCTCCCACTACAAGCCACTGACCTCACACCAGTCTACTGAATTACTCAAACTAGCCCATCCTAAATCAGTATTGCCTTGTCAGTTCATAGAAATCAAAATAAAGTGCTTCCAAATCCCTTCCTTTCCTTCTGCCTCTCCATGAACCCTACTTCTTCCCCTCTTACCCTCTAGACCCCATGGTGAGGCAAAGAATCCTTGTCTTGAGATTCTGAGTATAATAAACTATTTCCTCCAAGCCAGTTATCTCTTATTCCATTGACTATACAATAACTTAAAATAACAAAACCCATTAAAAAAAGAGGACTAGCAGAGGACCAAGGATGAGTTGATTAAAGATGAGGCCACATGCTCTACTTCTCTAGGTGGGTCTTTAAAACCTTCTAAGTTTCATGGGAGCTGAGAGGTCTAGTAATGTGCTGTTCTTATTTAATTACCACAACTTCTTTGAAGTCATAAATAATTGTCTTCTCTTTATTGCTCTTCAAAGTAATAACTTATCTGGGTTTCTCTATCTCTTAATGTCTTACAGACCGTTTAGCTAATTTTCAAAATCACAGCTCTGAGACAGGTGTCAATAAATGATCATTTTCATCACTTTGTGTAATATATTATTAATGGATGCGAATATACACCATTGTATTTATAACAAAATATGCAGTTATTTTAAAAAACAGACTCAAAAACATTTCTAATGTGGTCGAATGATTCACGGAATGGGTTGAATGGGTTCTGAAGTCATTCTTTTCAAAAAATATGTACTGATGAGCTGCTCTTTGCTAAGCAATGTAAGATACACTGGAATAACACCCTGGGCAATAAACATACACCAGCTCTAGTCTGGTGAAATTAACCAAGTGCAGAGGACACACATTAATCAACTCCTCAGAGATTCAATGTGTAACTGCAAACTTTATTAAGGAAAGGAAAGGAATAATACAAATTGGAATAAGAACTCCTTTTGGGCTCACTGACCTACTCAATGGGGTCGAAAGGACTTCTCGAAGAGAACCGAGATCAGAAGGATAATTATCAAGTTAATGAGGAGAGAGAGGTTAAAAAGAACATTCATGTCAGGAGGAGGAGCGAAGGTCCCAGAGTGGAAGGCAGTATCATCTCTTCAACAAAGGGAACTCAGCAGAGTTTGAGGATGGGAAGGCGGGTGCAGGAAGGAGCAGATGAACTCTGAGAGTCATTTGAAGGCAGATGGTCTTGACCACAATGATAAAGAGAAATCACTGAATCAAAAAGAAGTGATTTGAATTCTAGCTCCAGCTCTGCACATTTCAGTAAGATTTTGGGTGTGTCAAAATACATTCCCATATACAATTCTCTATTAATCTTCCCTAAGATTTGAACACATCTCCCTAAAACTGGTCACCTCGAATCCTCTTGAATTATGTGTGTCCCTCCCACTTTTTTTCTATCTCAGTTAATGATCTATTCAATGCTTCAATGACAGACACTGATAATTTGGCAGGCATCTGAACCTCTCCCTCCTCCTCTGTCCTACAGTGAATTACCTTCAAATCCTCCAGATTGTTCCTGCAACAAGTCTAGTAAGTACCTCCCCCTTTCCTGCTCTTGCTGGCTAGTTCAAGCCCTCAATCTCTTTCCCAGGCAACTGCAATAACCTTAAAATACAGAAATTTCTGGCTGATAGAGACTACTTCAAACTCACCCTTCTGTTAGCTTTATGAAGTTCTCCTGCTTATATAATTCTAGTAGCTGCCCCTTATTGCTCCTCTCCAACTCCTATTTCCTCTTCCCCCAACTCTTCCCTTGAGAATAAATTTAAACTATTTAGCAGGGCACAGAGAGGCCCCCCTCAGTCATCCTTTGGCCTCTCTCTTCAACCTGTTTCCTGTCCTGTCCTTCCCACACATATTCTCTATTTAGGCAACAAAGGTCTTGTTGTGCTTCTACAAAATGCACGGTGCTGATCTCCCAACTCTCTGTTTCAGCAGTCCCCGCAGTCTGGTATGCCATCAAGCCCCATTCTTGCAATTTTAATGAGATAAGCAACCTTACTTCCAAGTTAAACACAGTTCACACACTTATTTGGGGGCTGTTTATTTTGGAGCCACATCCAGCTATGTTCAGGGCTTACTCTTGGCTTTGTATTCAAAGAGCACTCTTGGCACGGCTTGGAGGACCATATGTGATGCCAGGAATTGAACCAGGTCGGCTGTGTGCAAGGCAAGCACCCTACTGGAAGAATTATCTCTCCTGCCCCTACTTTTGTACAGACCTCACTGAACAGTTATCTATTGATTGCTATCATTTTATTAATATTTTATGCAATCATCCCACTCCACCAGATGGTACATATCATTTCTAACAGCCCCATCAACTAGCAGAATATTAGGTGGCCCAAGTAATGAAGACTAATATATATGAGATGAATAACTGCACATTAAAATAAAGAGAGATGGTTTTAGGTTGCTAGACAAGCTAACCAAATGGAAATATTGAAGAAAATAAGGAGATGTTTTAACATAAATAAAGCTTTCTATCACTGGAATTTTTCCAAGAGAGATGCTTGCTGAATTACAAGATCAAAATTTATGTGTCGGGTCAGGAGCTGACTTAAGTGTTCTCAAAAGTCCTTTAAACTACAAACTTTGCAATTCTACTTGGCCCTACCATCTTCCTCCCTAGGAATTACCCATGCATTATAACTGTGCACAGATCATCAATGTAAAGCATATCAACACAAAGTCTTATCTTACAAGCAGCTTCAAGAATAAACTTTTTATTATAATGTTAAGTCAAGCCACATTAAAGCACTAAGAACAATTTCATTCAGAAAAGTGGCTTAACACACATGGTCTGAGAAAATAATAATGGTACCAACAAATATAGTGCATGTAATAGCAAACAACTGAGCTAAAATGAGATAGGTCACCTTAGTAAGCAATCCTAATTATTAATCTAAAAGTACACATTATGAAAGCAATTTAGAACTCCTTACTAATAATATTTTTCTAATGTTCCAAAATGAAATAAAATAATTTAACCGTCATGGAAGATGATTAAGTAATTATGAACACTGCGGTTATATATTAAATATTCTATCTTCTTACATTTTGTTCAATATTGCAAACATAAAACTTATTGTTCAAGGAAATAATTAGAAAATGACACAAATGTTATATTATAGAAATACAGTTAATACACTTAGCAGAACATTACAGTTTATCTTACAAAATACTTAGAAAAGGCTAGCTCTCAATGCATGTTTGTAAACATAAAGTTTTCTGTGTTATAAATATATTCTAACTTTTTCTGATTACACTTTTGTAAAAGTACTGTGTTATTTTCTAAACCAGAATTTTTATATGTGTAATATCTTCTAAACTGATTATGAAATGTACACCTATAGTTTCCACCAAATAATAAGGTCAGTCTCATAAATCTATTTTAAACTTCTTAAACTGTCTGAAATACATAATATATACTCTCATGGAAGGTGAATTAACACAAATATTTCTGTGATCAAAGCTGCCAGATGTCTAATGCCAGCACCCTTGGCTTTCCTTCCTTATGTCCAATCCATTAGCAAAGAGTCAAATGCGGAAGAGAAACGGAGAATTTAGTTACAGTTCTATTTCTAAAGCTGGAAGAGTAAATTTCTCAAGTCTCAGTTGGCTCATCTTGAAAGTGCAGAAACTTAACTACGTGCTTTTAAAATTCTACTCCTTAAAAAAAAATTAAGCTGTTATCTACTGATATATAAAGGTAATTAAATCTTATTTAGAGGCTAGCAGCCCAATGTACTTCTCAGTACATGCCTGTTTCATGTGCCCAGGCCTATTCACTTTGCTTTTTGGTCACTTCATACCTTACCAGTTTCCCTTCAACCATGGCATGAGAAGCTACAAAAAAAAAAAAAAAGCAAATAAATAACAACATTTGCTAACGTGATAGAAAAATCAACAACAGAAATAATGCTAAAATGAGTGCAAAGCCTGCTTGTGGGTATCATTAAAGACAAGCATCTATTTATTAGAGCTGCATGTATCAATAGCATCCTGGTGTTGTCCCAATACTTTTTATAGATCACATTGTCTTAGAGACATGGACGCCATAAATCCCACTCTGATCCAGAGGTCTTGCTTTACGCCTACATTGTCCAGACAAAACTATTAGCAAAAACATCCCTTTCCTCTGCTCTAAAAAAATGCCGATTTTCACAATAAATTACCTGGAACCCTTATCATAAGTGCAAGGAAAAGATGGATAAAATACCTCCTTATGGGCTGGAGCGATAGCACAGCGGGTAGGGCATTTCCCTTACATGCAGCCAACATGACCGACCCTGGTTCGATTCCCAGAACCCCATGTGGTCCCCCAAGCACTGCCAGGAGTAATTCCTGAGTGCATGAGCCATGAGTAACTCCTGAGCATCGCCGGGTATGACCCAAAAAGAAAAAAAAAAACTCCTTATATCGTTGCTGTGCAGTTTAGCAGCAGTAAACTCCAATTCAGCTTTCGTCCATGCCCCTGCAAGTGACTGTTCTGACTAGGGAAAGGTAAGTGATGGGATGGGAGCTGACCGCCCCCTCCTGTAGCAAAGATCTGGTCTCTTTGCCCCCTACCCTCTCTCCAAAGGCATCCCTTAAGAATCACACCCATCTTTGCTTTACTGATTCACACTATATAAAAAGTGCACTGTACTCTGCATCTAAAGTTTATTTAAAACTATGAAAAACCCTTTGTTAGAACTCCCCTATTCTTTAGCAAAAACTGCAAAAAAAAAAAAATAAACCCAGTGAATTCCTTTCATAGCATAAATCTGAGAGGCATCAAATAAAAATTTTCTTTTTAAGAGTAGATAGATGCTGTGTGACTGTCAACATCCACTTGTTAAGAATCTCTGCAAACACCTTTGGCTCACCCTGGAGAGCCAGAGGAAAAGAAACAGAGCACTGAGCCTGGGTCATTTCATCTACCTCATGCACAGCCCACAAGCAGAACTAGATTTCCTGTCCACTTTTGAAGCTTTCTTCTGTAAATTTCTTTTCAAAGTTAATCAGTGTATTTTCTCTCTGGGGCTACTTTCTTCAGTAAGAAGTGAAAAGCAGTGGTGCTTATCTGATGGTCAGAAAGGGTAATTAAAAATTGAATCGATGAAACATTACCCTTTCAGAACATAATAAACATAGCTGATGAATGTATCTGCTCACCAATTTCAAGAATGTCTCAAAGAAAACACCCATACTTTCAGGAGCAAAATATTACTACCTAAGTATCACAAACTTCTGATGTTTTTAGGGCACAGCCAGTAGAGTACTGGCCTTGCACACAGCTACCCCAGGATTGACCCCCAGTACCATATATTTATCCTGAGTGCAGCCAGGAGTGACCCCTGAGCACAGAGACAGGAGTAAACCCTGAGCACCACAAGTTGTGCCCCCCCCCCAAAAAAACAGAAAAAAACAAACACTGTCCTCCTGTTGTTCATCGACTTGCTCAAGCAGGCCCAGTAACGCCTCCATTGTGAGACTTGTTGTTACTGTGTTTGGCATATTGAATACGTCACGGGGAGTTTGCCAGGCTTTGCCATGTGGGAGAGATACTCTCGGTAGCTTGCCGGGCTCTCTGAGAGAGGTGAAGAAATCGAACCCGGCTCTGCCGGACCGGCTGCGCACAAGGCAAATGCCCTACCACTGTGCTATCGCTCCAGCCCCAAAACAGAAAAATAATTCTTTTTTTTTTACAATAGAATAAGGCTTTATTTTTAATAAGTTTACCATTAAAATAGTAAAAGTAGGATATCTCAAGTGAAAAACCCATTTCCTTGCTTAATCAGGGCTAGAAGGTGAATTATGGTCTCAAGAGTTTTTATCTCCACTTCTATTCAGTTTTGGGGTCACACCCAGCTATGCTCAGGACTTAACTCCTGGCTCTGCGCTTGGGGCTTGGAGGTCCATTACGTGGTGCTGAGAACTGAACCAGGGTCTCTTGCAGATAAGGCAAGCGCCCGAACCCCACCCAGTACTATCTCTCTGGCCTCTCCAGAGTTCTCAAGGCAGTCTAGTCACGGACACTGCATCACATATACCTTTTCCCATCACAAAGCCACCACACTCTGGACACACCAGTATGGCCCCATATCTTGCTGCTAACTTGCCACAGGTGTCATGAGACTGAGCATCTTTAGGGGCTTAAGCCTGCCACTCCACAGATGGCATGTCAAGGTAGTTCCACAGCAATGATCTTGCAGGTGCCGTCAATTACTTCTGCTTAGATAAATCTATGCCTTAAGCTTTAAAAAAAAAAAAGTAAACACTCGGAGCACATTTTTACCAAAAAAAATAAAACTAAAAATGCATTGTTCTATTTTCAACTCTCAGAACAGCAAAACAAATTTGTGGGGGCCTTTGGTAGCTTTCTCAATGAAGATTTCTTTTTCTTTATGCTAAAATCCTGGAGTAGGGGGCAGGGGCGGGAGGTACCAGGATTATAGAACCAGAGAAGCAAAGTCCATTGAAAATGCTGAATGAAGAACACACTATAGCTCGCGCTCTCACAATGAGGTGGGTAGGTTTCTCAGCTCTGCAGCACCAGAGGCAAAAAAAAAAAAATTCCTTCTTCACAGCTGGGGTATGGAGTGAGATCTCAGAGGTGAGGTTTACATGCCACGGATGGCAAAGTTTTGTTTTATTTGCAGTGAGAACGAGCGCAAAGACGACAGTCCTATTGTTCCCAGTGAAGAGCTCTCAGCAGCAGCACCTGCCTCACAGGACCAGGGTCTTCGAATGCAGATGCTCAGGCCAGACACACTGACCCCAAAGCTGCATTTGAAAAGGATGTGCAGGTGGTGGCTCGCATGCACGTGGGGCTGGAGGACTGCTCTGGAGGACTTGGCCTCGGCCCGTGAACAGCTAATCTCTTCCTACCAAGGATGTTTACTTCACTGAAAATAAAGTTTCCAGTAGGACAACTTTTACTACACTGGCAGGAAAGAAAAAGAGGATTTTTTGAATCCCTGTTCTGTACTTACTAACAAGTTGCTAGATATATCCGAGGAATTTCTTTTAACCTAAATAAGAGAACTATTATCGAGGACTGTTAAGAAGATTAAATGAGAGCAGGTAAGGCGGCCCACAAGAGTATCTGGTTTGGGGCTGAAAAGTGCTTCTGACTCCCTTTAAGAAATCCAGGATTTGCAAATGCTGCTTTAGCTCTGAAAGAATACAGTCAACCTCCCAAATTTACCATAACAATTTCATATAATTCTAACAAGAATCCCATTACATAGTTTAATTGAAAATAATGATTTTGAGTTCATATTCATAGAGAAATCTTTTTTTCTTTTACAAGGAAAGAAAAAGCTTATTATCAACAAATCTATCTTCCCTTGCTCTTCTCATGCTGGCTTATCTGATCGCAATTATCCCTACAGGAATACTATCATAACATCATTCCATTCTCAGAGTTAGTTGTGGACTCTTACTTCTGTTCACAATATTTCTACTAATAGTACCTAAGTATTTACTTATAATAACTCTAATTCTCATCAAAACTCTAAAAATTAGAAAACTGCGTCCTACTCTATAAACCAGGAATCCGGGCACTAAATGTGCCTAAGAAGAACTACATAACTAAATGTTAGTTGCTTTGTTATTGATAGATGTCCCTTGACCTAGCAATTTCACTTTTGTGACACAAACCCAAAGGAGAAAATTTAACAAAAACAAAGGGAACATACCTATGAATAGGTTTATTTAATAGGTATGAGTAAATGTGTTTCTGTTTGAAATAAAGGAAAATGTAGAATGATGCATTTTGTGCTGTTAATATGAGGAATTTTGTTGGTGAGGAAATACCGGAGAAGGGGAGGGTTGGAGTTAGGTAGAACAACCTGAATAAACTGAAACAAGCACATTAAACGGGAAAAGGTTAGAGAAGAAGGTAAGACCAGCTTACATGTGGCTGACCAGGATTTGATCCCTGGTACTGCATATGGTACCCCAGCCTCACGAGAAGTGATCCCTGATCTCAGAGCCAAGAGTAATTCCTGAGCATTGCCAGGTGTGGGCCCCAAACCAAAATATATAACATTTTACAATCTATCCTTTTTCAAAAAATCCTTGAAGATGTTGAAGGAACAGGTGTTTTGAAGCAAATATTATTCATTACTCAGAAAAGCAATGCTTTTATTGGGCCTTCCAAAGCAATATTTTTTGTTGAACAAGAACAAAAATCTTAGGTACTTCCCGATCTTTGGTAAGTGACTCACCTACTTAGTTTGCTCATCCAAAAAGTAAGGAAATTCAAATTAGGTCGACTTTAATCCCAACTTTAGTAATAAAAATGTAATGGTCATAATTTTTCTAAGTATAAAAATAATAAAATAGTAAAATTTATAATTTTATGAAATTATAAAATGTAACATTCTTAATTTTTAAGAAGTATAAAATGATAAGATAGAAAAGCGTAAAAACACATATGGTATATAAAGTTTCAAATCAGTTTCATGGCCAAGCATGTAATTTAATAAGCCATGTTAAGAATAAGTATTTAGAATTAAAAACTACAATAAGCTCAGCAAGTGACTTTCCTTTTCCAAGTGGTGAAGTTAACTACACAATGCTTCAATTTTTCATATTGAGAAAAATAGTGGCCAATTTTAATATCTTTCAGATTAGTCCGAAATAAGGATTAATCTGTCATCTTCAAATGGAGTCATCCATAGAGGAGGTCAACTAAAATGCCATCCTCCAGATATCAAATGTAAGACAAAGGGTTAGTCAATACCAGTCATACAAGTAAGTTACATACGAAGATTCCTAGGAGAAAATTTTGACATAAAAAACAAAAACAAAACCCCAAAATTGGCAAAAAGTATCTAACTAAGTATGATAGCTTCCTAAAGTAAGGTTCAATTTCAGGTACACATTTCCCTTATAAATTTCAAAAGTAACACGGTTATTAGCGACAATAAAAACGTGTGCCTGGGTGCAAAGCTTAAAAATAAATCACCAGATCATAGGGCATAATGATTTCCACAAATATGTTACATTTTACGTTTTTATTTTTTTCAAAAGCATACACAAAATTCTTAAAACTTTGCTAACTTAGAAAAGTTGCGTGGAAAACATCTTTTCAGATGGTATGGAATCATCTTGAAAGAAAAAAAATTATCCAGTCTTTTGAGAGGATATCCGGACATGAATTCTTACAAAAACAATAAAATTGCTTGCCCCAACCAGATTTTATAGGCGAAGAGAACAAGGAAACAATTTACTGCTTGCCAGTTATCTGAAATTCCTGAAAACTAAGTTCCCTTATTAGTCGTGTGTCATCATTTTCTTATCAGCAAGCACGAGCACGTGCATTTATTTATATCCCCAGATTAACTTCGAGTCTAATTTTACTGTCACTAGTATCCAGCGCTGGGTTTTTTTTTTTTTCGAAACATAAAGGGAATTTGATCAAAGGGCATTTTATTTTTTTTCTTAAATTTTTATTAGTGAAACACCATGATGTACAGTTTCAAAGGGCATTTTAAAGGCAAAATTTCACTCCTCGAAATAAAATAATAGGTGTGCTTCCTGGTAATGAATTCACGTTTTGCTCTGTCTTGGGGAGCAACGTGCCGGGTGGCTGTGGCTGGTGGGGGGCGGGGGAGTACCGTACCCACCTGTTGGTGCCGCGGAACCCTTTCACTTACCCAGAAGAGCAGATTGAGTGCGTAGAGCAGGCAGCGGAGACACTTCACGGAATCTTCTCTGGCCATGGTGAGCCCCGGGAGGGAGAAGCCCCATCCTTTCACCACATCCTACCCGGTGGTGCAAAGCAGCAGCAGCGATCTGCAAAAGAACAGGGAAACCCTCACCACTGTGCTCCCCGCCTCCCCCGCGCACCGCACCCCCGCCAGCCCCGCCAAGGGGACCAAGAGTCTGAGACATCGCTCGTTCCACTTGAGAACCGACAAGAACCGCAACTCCCCGCAAAGTTCCAAAACTCTGCTGCAGAGGACACCTGCTGCAGACAGAGACACAGGGGTCCCGGGATGAAGGAAGGCGCCCCCCGTCCCCGGGAACCAGGCGGAGACCCCAAGTGTGCGGATGCAACCCGGGATGCCAACTCCCCCCCCCCAACTCCCCCCCAAAGCATGCCCTTTTCGAGAGGGCAGCTGAGCTGGGAACCCCACCTACCCGCGGGACCCGTCGCCTGCGGCCCCGCGAGTGTCCGCTCAGGAGTTCAGTTCCCGGACACCCCCAAACCCACCCCACCCGCACACCCCCCACCCCCACCCCACCCGTGTGAAGCTCGGGACCCGCCCGGCGACTCGGGTTTCCTGGGGAGAACGTGAGAAATGATGTTTGGTCCCTGGGATGATAGATTAGCCGGGGCGGGGAGGGGCGCGGGGACGTGAGCGCCGCAGCAGCTGTGCCGACGCCGGGTTAGTCACTCGGCGCCCCCCGCCCTCCTCCTTCCCTCCCCGGGCCGGGGCCGCGACCCCACGCGCTCCCCAGCAGCCCCGGGGAGCACAAAGCCGAGCGCGGCCGCGCGCCCCCCGCAGGGCACGGGGGGAAGTGCAGGCGGCGGGACGCGCGGAAGCCGGCCGCGACTCGGCGGGGCAGCCCACACGGCTCCGAGGGGGAGTCGTCGGCGGGGCGGGCGGGCGGGCGGGAGGGACGCGGGGCAGGAAAGGCGTCAGACGTGCGGCCACTCACCCCAGGCGCCCGGGGGTCGTTGCAAGTGCGCGGCGGGGGCTCATCGGGGGTCGGGACGCTGCTCCCGGGGCGCCGCCAGGCTGCAGAGGCTCGAGCGGGAGACGCGCTGCCTTCTCTTCCTCTCCCCCGATCGCCGCCGTCGCCTCCTGGGAAAAAGAAAGGGAAAAAAAAAAAAAGTCCTGGGCAGCAGTTGCTGGAAAGTCTCCGCTAAGCCACCTCCCCGCGCCGCTGTCCCTCCCAAGTCCTCGCCAAGTCCGGACGAGGCAGTCGCGGCTGCGGCCGGGGCCAGCGGCGCAAACTCTGGGCGCATGCTCGGGCCGCGGGCTGCAACCGCTGGAACCCGGGGGGTGTTTCGGGTCCCCCCCGCCAGGGACCCCCCTCACCTCTCCAAGGGTCGGGCAGCGAGGAAGTCTAAAAACTCCCGGGAAAGTCTGCGCTGCAATCTTTTTTTTTTCCTTTAAGGAGCTGTTAGGGAAGGAGGTGTCTGCCTGATCAACCCTAAGGAAACAGGCAAGCAGACTTTTATTATATGAAAAATATTTGTGTTTGAGAAGGGGGGCCGAAGGAGTGGCCCAACCCAATTCCTGCAGTGAGAAACGAGTTTTCACAACCTTGCACTGGAACCACCTCCTGTGATTTGTCATTAATATGGTGCCCTGGGAGCCTTCTTTATAACTTTGGTGCACTCCCTGGTTTAAAAAAAAAAAACAACCAGTTCTTTCCCGCTTCCAAAGCGCGCTTAGAGCGTGAACACGAATGCAAGTGCATGCGGGTCTGACGTCTAGAATAGAAATAAAGAACTTAAAACAAAAACAAAACTTTTTTACACTCCGGGGTTTTTGTATTTTCTCCTGATAAGATTGTGTCTCTTAACTGAGCGATTTATTTTAAATTGTGTTCACAAATAATGGAAATAATGGATCTCTGGATATTTTATAGAAATTCTAAAACTCTGAAGTAGTGAAAGACTCTTTCCAAGTATCCCTCCCTGTGGAAATAAGTTTCCCACTTAAAAGTCGCTGGATCAGACCCCCGTAGAAAATTTTGAAGATTATACTTGTGATATTCAACTGTTCGATGATGAAATTTCTCTGATAACTTTTGTGCACATTGTGTGGCAAATAGAACTTTTCCGCCTAATTATCTTGTAATACAAGCAATGGCTTTGTGGCCGTATAATCATGGAAGACCTCCTTAAATTTCCTTGGGGGGTGAAAAGAAAAGAGGAATCTTGTGCGCATCATTGTCTGTCTGGGATCGATTTTCACTTGACCAGAGTTGCAACTGGACACACGCTTACTCGGCTTGAAGTAAAGTCAAAACCCACAAAGAACCTGAGAGTTCTGGGTTAGGGTAGGAAAATTCTTGGCAAAAAAAAAGTTAACTAAGCCATATGTAGGGCAGAAAACATAGCCCCAAAGGGTTGGGGTGGGGAAGAGAAAGAGAGAGTGAGAGAGAGAGAGAGAGTGAGAGAGAGAGAGATCATTTTTTCAGATAACCATAACTGGCAATAAGGTGGCTTATGGAATCACAGAGAAGTTACCCAGTGTATTCTCAATCACTATATCCTCTACTCAAATTAGAGCGCATGTCACTTCTAAGAAAAGGACTCAGCTGAAACAACCAACTGACTCAATGCTATTGGTGCCGCACATTCTGCTGAGATAAAAATATCCCCATATCAAGGGAGTCCACCACTGCTATTAAAATAGCTAAACGCAGTCCAAATATTAGAAAAAGAACAGAGATCACCTTTAGAAAAAAGTTATGTGCCTTTAAATTCCTAGACATTTAAGAATTTTTTTTTTACTTTTTGAAGCACCCCTTTAGATGCTCAGGGGTTATTCCTGGCTCTGCACTCAGGAACCATTCCCGGTAGTGCTCGAGGGACCATATGGGATTCCAGGATCGAACCTAGGTTGGCCTCATGCAAAGCAGACACTCTACCTGCTGTGCTGTGGCTCCAGCCCCAACTTTAAGGATTCTTGGAAAAAACAATTTTACAGTATGGAGCTTTGGACTTTAGTCTCCCCTGTTTGTTTGTTTGTTTTTTATAGAACTAAAAGATACAAAATATGGGGCTTAAAAAACTTAAAAGTTCTGTGTGAAACTTTTGATATGTCGTGTCTTTTTAGTTCTGGTTGTTGGGCCACACTGGGAAGTGCTCAGGGCCTACTATTGGCTCTACTCTCAAAGATTGCTCCTGGCTAATTTCAAGGGACCATATGGGGTACTCTGGATCAAACTCTGGACACAAGGGTGCAAGACAAGTGCCCTACCCGCTGTACTATCCCTCCAGCCCCTGACATGTCATGTTTTTAAACCTATTTCAAATCCAAAGTTTTAAATGATGACTCCTGTTATCACATTCTAGATCAGATGATTCTAAAATTGCTGTATAACAGAATCACCTAGAACTTTTTTGAATTCCTAATGCCCAAGTGTTCCCCTAGATGCATTAAATTAAACTTCTGCAAATGTGGCCTGGTCATCTAGATTATTTGAAGGTAAGGTTTGAAAACCATTGCAGCTAGTATTGTATATTTGTCTGACAACTAGCATGTTACTCTTCTGATATACAATGTGTCCACTAATGTCTTGGATAGCTTTTCTCATGATCACAAAATTTACCCAGGTAATAACTCTTTTTCACTATCACTGTCACTGTCCTCCCGTTGATCATCAATTTGCTCGAGCGGGCCCAGTAACGTCTCCATTGTGACAATTGTTACTGTGTTTGGCATATCGAATATGTCACGGGTAGCTTGCCAGGCCTTGCCATGCAGGCGCGATACTCTCGGTAGCTTGCCGGGCTCTCCGAGGGGGGCAGAGGAATCAAACTCAGGTCAGCCATGTTGGCCGCTTGCAAGGTAAACGCCCTAGCCACTGTGCTATAGCTCCAACCCACTCTTTTTCAAAAAGGAAAAAAAAATCATTTCCTTCTATGGATTTCCCTTAGGATTAAGGAAAAGTCTCCCAGAATTTTGCAGAAGGTTATCTTCTATGACCCTCAGGACCCATCACACATACATGTTTATACAAATTATTGCCAAAGAGCATGGGGCTTTCCCAAGATCAGTTTAGGAGACATTTCCTGTGTATTCAGTCAGTATTCCCTGAAATACATGACAAGAGGAGAATAGAAAAGGCCAGAGCTATAGCATGGTAGATAAGTCACTTGCACACAGTACACTTGGGTTCTATCCCCAACATCATATATGATCCCCTGCACAACATGAGTGACCCCTAAGCACCAAGCTAGGGGTAAGTTCTGAGCACTGACATGGAGGGACCCAAAACAAAGACAGAAAGAGGGAGAGGGTGAGGGTGGAGAGAGAGAGAGAGGAGAGAAGAGAGAGAGACTAGATAATTGAACATAGATATTTGTAGATATTTATTTGAGTAAAGGAGTGAGAGAGGTAACTAATGAGCTGATACAACTGTTCTACTCTCCTGGTCCTTGTAATAACAACCCAACTGTGAGCCAACTTCTCTGGAGGCACTGCTTCATAAATGCCTTCAGTTTCTGAAAGCCACTGAAATCAAAAGCTACTGATATTGGGGCTGGAGAGATAGCACAGCAGATAGGGCATTTGCCTTGCACGTGGCCGACCTGAGTTTGATTCCCAGCATCTCATATGGTCCCCTGAGTACCCCCAGGAGTAACTCCTGAGTGCAGAGCCAGGAGTAACCCCTGTGCATCGCCAGGTGTGACCCAAAAAAGAAAAAAAAAGCTACTGATATCAGCAAGCACTCTACGAAAGCTCAGTTCAGAGCAATTCCATCCCATACCATAAATTTACATGTCACACCCACATTTGCTTTTATACACCATGATTAAAGGATTGCTGAACTAGGCACTCTCATACAAAGCCCAAGGAGACTTCCCCGAAAGTTTATTCAAACCCAGTCTCTGTACAAAATGCAAAGATTTGGACTTATTTCACCAGTTTATAATTGGTACAAATAATCCAGTCTTTTCGATAAATAGTGAATTGTTATTATGAACTCAGATTCCCCAAAGTTATCATATTTACTCTCAAATAATGTGTAACTCTAATGCCGAACTTTCCTGATTTAGAAACCCAAACATACAAGGCTTAAGAAGTATTCTTGTTGTCAGAAGTCTTCATTTACAGTTCTTTGAAACCAACTGTAAAGAAAAGGAAGAAATACAGTCTCTATTTACAAGCAGCTGCCAAACCCTACATTTCTTGCAAAGATCCCTCTGGAATTACTCCATTACACCACTACATCAGCTTGTTGTCATGCACACAGTGCAAGCAGGAGAAAGATAAACAAATAGTTACCATGAATATTAGGCATCTGTCTTCATCTGCTGTCACTGTGATTCACTTGCTGTGTTTGGACACTTTCGGATTTCAGGGCCAGGGATGGCCCAGCAGTGCAGAGCTACCTTTGCAAGCCTGAGGCCTATGAAGCTGTGATTTTGATTCTAGCACCCTAGAGTGCCATATCAGTGGTTCTGCTGTTTAGGATTTCCAGTAGCACAAAAAGCTGTGTGGTCTCCAGCATACTCCAAAGAAGTGTGTGCACACACTTCAACTAAAGTGAGCCACTTCCACAGAGAGCCAGTACCAAGAGTGTGTAACTCCTGGTCTTCTCAGAAATCACCCTCACTGCAAAAAAAAAAAAAGGCTAATTTTTTGGCTTGCTTTTAATTGAGCTTTCAGGAGTCTATAACATTACATTAAGAAAACTTTTCCTGAGCCCATTTTTTGCATGTAGCCGTCCAGTGATGCCAGCACAATTTGTTAAAGAGGCTTTCCTTACTCCACTTCACATTTCTTGCACCTTTATCAAAGATTAGATGATCATATGATTGAGGGGAGATGTCAGTGTATTCAACCCTGTTCCATTGGTCTGCAGTTCTGCCTTTGTTCCAGTACCATGCTGTTTTAATTATTACTGCTTTGTAGTAGAGTTTGAAGTTAGGGAGGTTGATTCCTCCCATTTTCTTTTTCCCAAGAATTGCTTTAGCTGTTCGTGGGGGCTTATTGTTCCATATAAATTTCAGGAGTGTTTGCTCCATTTCTTTGAAGAATGTCATGGGTATCCTTATAGGGATTGCATTGAATTTATACAATGCTTTCGGTAGTATTGCCATTTTGACAATGTTAAGTCTCCTGGCCCATGAGCAGGGGATATCTTTCCATTTCCTCATGTCCTCTTTTATTTCTTGAAGTAGTGTTTTGTAGTTTTCTTTGTACAGGTCCTTTACTTCCTTAGTTAAGCTGATTCCTAGGTACTTGATTTTCTGGGGCACAATTGTGAACGGGATTGTTTTTTTCATGTACAAAAGTAAGATCAAAATGGATTAAAGACCTCAACATCAGACCAGAAACCATAAGGTACATTGAAGACAAAGTTGGCAAAACCCTTCATGACATTGAATGGTATCTTCAAACATGCCATGCCACTGGCCGAGCAAGTGAAAACAGAGATAGATAAATAGGACTATCTTAAACTAAGAAGCTTCTGCACCTCCAAAGAAACAGTGACCAAAATACAAAGACAGTCTACAGAATGGGAAAGGATATTCGCCGAATACACATCTGACAAGGGGTTGATATCCAGGATATACAAAATATTGGTTAAACTCCACAAGAAGAAAACATCCAACCCCATCCAAAAATGGGGCAATGAAATGAACAGAAACTTTCTCAAAGAAGAAATCCGAATGGCAAAAAAGCACATGAGAAAATGCTCTGCATCATTAATCATCAGGGAGATGCAGATCAAAACCACAATGAGATACCATCTCACACCTCAGAGACTGGCCCACATTCAAAAGAACAAAAGCAACCAATGCTGGCGTGGATGTGGCGAGAAAGGGACACTCCTTCACTGTTGGTGGGAATGTCGACTGGTTCAGCCCTTCTGGGAAACTGTATGGACGATTCTCAAAAAATTAGAAATTGAGCTCCCATTTGACCCAGCAATACCACTCCTGGGAATATATCCCAGAGAGGCAAAAATGTATAGCCAAAGTGACATCTGCACTTGTTTGTTCATTGCAGCACTCTTTACAATAGCCAGAAACTGGAAGAAGCCTGAATGCCCAAGAACAGATGACTGGTTAAAGAAACTTTGGTACATCTACACAATGGAGTACTATGTAGCTGTTAGAAAAGATGAAGTCATGAAATTTATATACAAGTGGTACAACGTGGAAAGTATCATGCTAAGCGAAATGAGTCAGAAAGAGAGGGATAGACATAGAAAGATTGCATTCATCTGGGGGATATAAAGTAACAAAGTATGAGATTAATACCCAAGAATAGCTGAGATCAGCACCAGGAGGATTACTCCATAGCTTAGAGGCCAGCCGGGCATTCTAGGGGAAAGGGCAGTTCAGATAGAGAAGGGAGCACCAAATAAAGGGTGTTTGGAGGATCCTCCCAGGAGGGGAGATGCATGTCGAAAGTAGACTATGGACTAAACATGTTTGCCACTCAATGCCTCTTTTTCAGACCACAACACCTAAAAGGAGAGAGAGAACACAGGGGATTGCCCTGCCACAGAGGCGGGAGGGATGGGGGGATGGGGGTGGGGGGGATATTATCCATGGTGGTGGAAAATGGGCACTGGTGGAGGGATTGGTATCTGATCATTGTATAATCGAAACCCAAGCACAAAAATTGTAAATCTACAACTGTACCTCATGGTGTTTCACTAATAAAAATAAATAAATAAATAATTAAATAAATAAAATTAAAAAAATAAAAAATAAATAAAAGAAAACTTTTTAAGGGGGTATGGTGCTGCCAGCAGGTCAATCTATACCTGTGAGGCAAGTGCATCAGCTGCCTGATGGAGCCTTCAGACTTCCAGATACCCCAAAATTGCTTCTGTGCCTTTGGCCAGACCCCAAAAACTTGGGACAAAGTTTACCAAGAAAGTAAATGGCCAAAAGTTAGGTATGTAGGAAACACACCCACAAACCACTTCCGGCTCAGTTATATAGTTGGAGGCATGGCATCTCTGGTTCCTGATTGAACTGCTTAATGGCCATGATCCCAGAGACTCAGAAACAAATCTCGAAACCCAGTGGCTTTTGGCAGAAATGTGTCCGGTCCTTGCAATAGGTTACTGGTGCTGGGCCACCCCAGGTGGGAATAGGTTTCGTGCCTTGGACTATTCCCCCTGGTGGCCTGGTGGTTGCCATCCTCCAGAGGCCACTGGGCAGTCAGGTTTGGCCCGCAGTGATGAGGTATACAGGGCTTCATGGGATGTGGGTGGAGCCAGTCCTGTCCTCCCCACCCCAACGAGACCCCAAGTCATTGTCCATGAATGGTCTATCTGGTTCCTGATCAAGCTGCTTAACGGCTATGATCCCAGAGACTCAGAAACAAATCTCGAAACCCAGTGGCTTTTGGCAGAAATACGTCTGGACCCCACAGCAGGTTACTGTCGCTAGGCCACCCCAGGGGGGAAAGGGTGTGGTCACTCTGCCTGCTCCCCTTCGGCAGCTTGGTGGCCACCATCCTCCAGAGGCCATTGGACAGTCAGGATTGGGCCCACAGTGACAAAACTTGTTGGGCCTCATGATTTGTGGATTGAACTGGTCCTGTCCTCCCCATCCCAATGAAACCCCAAGCCATCGCCCACAAACAGCCTTTCTGGCTCCTGATCAAGCTGCTTAATGGCCATGATCCCAGAAACTCAGAAACAAATCTCGAAACCCAGTGGCTTTTGGCAAAAATGTGTCCAGACGCTGCAATAGGTTACTGTCGCCACCCCAGGGGGGAAAGGGTGCTGTCCCTCCGCCTGCTCCCCCTTGGTGGTCGGTGGCCGCCATCCTCCAGAGGCCATTGGACAGTCAGGCTTGGGCCCGCAGTGATGAGACACAAGGGGACTCACGTGATGGGTGTGGAGCCGGTCCTTTCCTCCCCACCCCAATGAGACCCCAAGTCATTGCCCATGAACGGCCTCTCTGGCTCCTGATCAAGTTGCTTAATGGCCACGATCCCAGAGATTCAGAAACAAATCTTGAAACCCAGGGACTTGAAGCAGAAATGCGTCCAGACCCCGCAGTAGGTTACTGTTGCCAGGGACCCAGGGGGGAAAGGGTGTTGTCCCTCCGCCTGCTTCCCCCTGGCAGCTAGGTGGCTGTCACCCTTCAGAGGCCATTGGACAGTCAGATTTGGGCCCACAGTGGTGAGTCATTTGGGGCCTCACGGGATGGGGGTGGAGCCAGTCCTGTCCTCCCCACCCCAACAAGACCCCAAGTCATTGCCCACGAATGGTCTCTCTGGCTCCTGATCAAGCTGCTTAACGGCCATGATCCCAGAGCAAATATCTCAGGAGCAAATATCTGAACCCAGCAGGTTTTGGCAGAAATCCCTCCAGATTTAAGTGTTAAAATTTTGGAATTTCAAAATTGCGCGGCCACTACTGCAGCCATGCGACATCCTATGTTATTCATAACCAGAAACAGAAAACAAATTGTCTACTGTTGCCTTTTCAGATCTAAGTGTTGGGATAAAATCTCAAATAATAATGGTGGATCTGGTGTCAAAATATTAAATTTGATCAAAGTAAAGAGAGAGAGTAATGTGGAAATCATCTGCCTCACAGTAGGGGGAGGGTGTGGGAAGGGGTACACTGGGGTTGTTGGGGGTGGAGAATGGGCACTGGTGAAGGTACAGATGTTTCATTGTATGACTGAGACTTAAACCCGAAAGCTCTGTAACTGCTCTCACAGTGATTCAATAAATAAAATTATAAAAATCACTTCTTCACTTAATCACTTAATCCCCGTTATTCATCGATTTATTCGAGCGGGTGCCAGTAACGTCTCCATTCATCCCGGTTGCGTGCTAGCGTAGCCCAATGGTATCTGTTCATTTTAGGAACATGTAGAGCCTCAAACCGATCATTTAGGGTCTTGACGAAGAAGTCTGACCATCTTATAGGTGGGCGTCCACGTTATAAAAAATGAAAAAAAAAAAGCAAGGTGGAGTTCATGCACAATTCAATCAGCTAATCAGTGGGTGAATAAATAGCAGTACTCCTACATAAAAAAATAAAAGAAAAGAAAAAGAAAATTTTTTAAAATTTATACAGGGCTGGAGCAATAGCACAGCAGATAGGCTGTTTGCCTTGCATGCCGCCAACACGGCTGACCCAATTTCTTTGCCCCTCTCAGAGAGCCTGACAAGCTACCAAGAGTATCTCACCTGCACGGTAAAGCCTGGCAAGCTCCCCGTGAAATATTTGATATGCCAAACACAGTAGCAAGTCTCAAAATGTTACTGGGCCCTCTCGAGCCAACAGATGAACAACGGGAGAACAGTGACAGTGACAGTGACTACGTGAAATAGCTAATTTTTGAAATTATCTTTGGTTAGCTAAACCAGTCTTATAAGAGGTCTTACCTTACCAGTTATAAACCATCTTGTGTAACAAAAATAATTGATTCTTTTGTAATTATAATTCAGACTTTGCAAAGGTTTCATCATAAAAATGTTCCAAGTCTGTACCCCCAAGGGGAGCACATCAGAAGGACTGATAAGTAAGAATAAAAGCACATGATCCGGCTTTCCTTCAGTGTTGGTGCTCTACTTCTTTCCATTGCAAAACACTAATAATTGGCATTGTGTTTGGCTCTGTTTCTGTTGTCAATATTCTTTCTTAGGAATCAGTAATAAATGATAATTTTATAGCAATTATACAAATATATGTCAGCATTATAAAAATCCACATAGTATATGTATATTTACATATATAATAGTAAGTGTTTCTATTATTTTAATACATTGATTAGCTCTATCAATAACAGTATTCACATCGAAAAAGTGTTAGGATTGTAATACAATTGATAAACTTAGATCTCCAAAATGACTGGTAGGCAAAAGAAGAGAGAGAGAACAAGGGGGAATGCCCTGCCACAGAGGCAGGGTGGGACGGGGGGAATGGGGAGTGGGGGGGGGATGCTGGGACCCATGGTGGTGGAGGATGGGCACTGGTGGAGGGATGGGTACTTGATCATTGTATAACTGAAACCCAAGCACAAAAATTTATAAGTCTATAACTGTACCTCATGGTGAAAAAAAAAAATGACGGGTAGGAAAAAAGTGTTGTGTTTTCAGATTTGAGTTTTACATTTTGGTCTCTTAGATGTCACTGACCCCTTAGCACAGGGTCACAAGGAAGAACCTTTCCACATTGATTGAAGTGAAGAAGGCAGGCTCTTTCTTCAGGGTAAAAGGCCTCTAATATGGCCATGAACTGCTTACAGAATGAAGCATAATGAAGATCAGGCCCAAATGCTGAAAACATAGCAGCCCCAAATATATGCTACTTAAATTTGTTGTCTTCACCTACATTTTCTCTCTTTAGAGTGCCCCTGTTGCCTATATACTAAGAACACTGTAACTCCTTTCCCCATATCTTCCCTCACCCACCACTACCTTCATTCCATTCAGACCATCAAAGCCAACTCTCCTATGAATGTATCATGTTTGCTACTCAACCAGCATCCAACAGCCTCCCTCAACCAGTTATAGGAGCTGATAGGAATGGTCAGAACCAAAAAAAAAAAAAAAAAACCACAAAAAACTAGACCAATCAATTAGGGTGTGACTGGAACTTGAGTGAAGACCCATCAAAAGGCAAAGTAAATCCAGGCAGTCAAGCATAACCAAGCACGAAGGGAATGTGTTGGCAATGAGAGGTGGAAATCTCAGCAGGAAGACAGATGGCAGCATCAGAGAGGTCCTGCAAATGGTAGGGGCAGGTGCCCTGGCAGACAGACAGAGCTCAGTGGCACAGGAGTTGCACAGCACAAAAACATAAAAAGATTTACAAAAGCAAGAAGATACCCTTCAATCCCACCCCATGTCCAAGTGATTTAGTCGCTCTGACATGACCTAGTTATTTTGGCTGACCAAGGAAGTGAACATAGGTTCCCAGAATTGGAGAACAAGAACCATTAAGTCCGGGGGGTGGGGGGGGGGGGGGGGAAATTCCTTTGGGTTCCATTTGAAGAGGCACAATGTTAAAATTAGAAAAGTTGAAGTCTTCCAGATTAAGGATGATTCTAACTGCTGGATGGAGGACTTGGCACTTCCTTCAGAGGCACTAGCCCGGCACAGCAGGATTTATACATGTACAGAAGAATGAAGTAACCACGGCAGGGCTTTTGAAGTCAGAGCTTGGGTTTGAATGATGGCTTTGCCACTGGCTGGTAATGTGATAATGAGCCAATGATCTCACCTCCGTAAGCCTCAGTTTCCTTATCTGTATGCCTACCTTTTAAAGTGGTCATGAGGATTATGTAATATGTAAGTGACCTAAATTTAGCAAAGGTTATGCTGCCCTTGGGGGTTTAAATAGAAGAGGCTGAGCCTCTTTCCCACAAGTATTGGGGAATCTTGTTTTCCCCTGGCAATTCCTCGGGGGAAGTCTTAGAGCTGGGGAAAAAAAAGAAGAGACCAGCTTCTAGAGTCCTGAATCAGTTATGCATCATCTTGTCACCACAGGCAGGCTATTCTTTTCTCTGAAGGCTGACAATCTTCAGGGAAGACTTATTTCCTGTTAAAATGACCAAGCACACAATAGTAGCTGCTTTGACTGAAGTCTCAGAGAATTGGTCAGGATTTCAGTACCAGGACTACCTCTAGTCTAAAAATAAAATTTAGGACTCCTCAGATAACTTTTGTACTACGTACATCCTGGAAGCCCATCCTTGAAACCTCTGTGTTCATTGACCCTCACTCCTTCTGCTGTTCTCTCACTACTTACCTACAAACATCCCATCCCTAGTAATTTCTCATGTAGATAACAAGCTATCCTTTTAGTTTGATAGTCTCTTTTCAAATGTCCTAAGGGTCTCATCTTACACCCACGTCTGTTATAAGAGAAACGCAAGACAAATTGGCAAGAAGCTCCTGGATTAAATAAGATGCAGCCTAAAATGAAGACAGCTAGTTTAGAGAAGAGAAGCTAAGATAAAAGTCCACTGGCAAGAGTCGTTCAGGTATCAGGATATCAAACTCTACTTTGAAATCCTTCCTTCCAAGGTGCCTGTTTGGGGCTTCATGTAGTTTAGTTTGCAGAGGAATTTATGCCCAGGTGCATTGTTGAAAATGGTAGAGAGGAAGCAGGCAATAAGTAGAGTTGACAGCTTGATTGGGGAAGGGAAGAGCAGCAAAGCCCTCAGTATCACTGTCCTTCACAGAGCATCTGTGGCATCTCAACTGCATCTTCCAGAGGAGCAGCCTCCGGGACCTCCCATGGGGGACAGAAATAGGCTTTGTCAGGATAATCCAACCAATCATTAAACAAACAAGCAACAAAAATCAGCACCAAGGACTTAGTAGGTTTGTTAGTGACCAGGACCTATAATGATTACAATACATGTTCTAAAACATCTAGTTTCCAGAAAAAAAAAAATGCTGAGTCCTGAAAAGAACAGGAAAGCAAGATTCATACAAAAGGAAAAAACGCAGACAATAAAAACTGCTGGTGATGATGATCTAATATAGCTGCTAATGGAAAAGAATTTAAAAGAATCCCCATTATATATATATATATATGTATGTATATATATGTATATATGTATTTTTTCAGCACAAAAGCAAGACCAAAGAAATAAAGGAAGCTATGATGACAATTTCGTATTAAATAGACAGTAGTAATTAAATATAAATTATAAAAGAAAAGCAAATGATTCTATATATTCCAGACTCTATTTAAGCTACCGAGAGTATTCGATATGCCAGACACAGTAACAACAAAGTCTCCAATGGAGACGTTACTGGGCCCGCTCGAGCAAATCGACGATCAACGGGAAGGCCTTTACCTTACCTTACCTTACATTTTTATATTATGTACAAGTGCATTTTTATCGTAACAATAATAATGTGAAAAGATGAATGGGGCAAAGCTGCAACAACTAAACGAATTACTAGAGAAGATAAAGTAATACATTTTAAAAATACAAGAGAAAGGGAAAAAAGAAGAGAAAAGGAAGGAGAGAGGTATGGTGAAAGAAAGAAAAAAAGGAGGAAGAAAAGGTAAAAGGAAGGGAAGGAGGGAGGGACGAAGGAAGGGATGGAGGAAGGAAGAGAGGGAGGGAAGGAGAGAGGGAACATTTTGCCATTCCCAACAAAATAGAAGGAACTCCAGGGAAGCAAAATAAGTCCGAAAGAAAAAAAGCAAATAAGAGCAAGTGCAGAGGCAACAGCTCCTAATTAACATTAGATCAAAAGTGGAGGGCTTGTGTGTGTTTGTTTGTCTGTATCCCGCATATTTAAGATTTTAGAATCAGTAACCTCTGGCCATGAAAATATCACTAATCTTCTGAAAGAGTTTAATTTTGTATTTAAGCCACTCTAAGCCTACATAGTAAAAGAAATGACCAGAGATCTGGGAAACATACTACTGAGGTTCTAACTCAGGTTTTTCCCTAAACTAAGCAACAAATTGTTTAATGACTCCCCACTTGGAGGAATAAGAATAAGCTTTTTATCCCTAGCATTCCTGTAGTATAACATATGTCACTAATATTATAGCTTCAATGCCGATCAATTTAATTACCTGGTTAAATTTCTGTCCTTTTAAATTCTCACAAAACTTACTACCTGTAACAATGTTTTAGGGGCAAAATATTCATGATCTCACGTCTTTTTCTTAAATTTAAACACTAAACTCTGATGTAGGGAAAGTTCTTTAATTCAATGGACAGTCTTAGAATACTGTCCAGTGGTTAAAGCTTATGACAAATTATATGTTAATTGTTAAAGTGCAAAGTTAGATTTACAATATCTTTAGTTAAAAAAAAAGGCTCAGGGATAGATAGTATAAGGTTAAGTTCCACACTTTGCATGCCACTGACCTGGTTCAATCCCTAGCACCACATGGGCTCATCTCACCACCACCCACCCCAGCCCAGCACTGTATGATACAACCTTGTTTGCCCACGTAGTCCAAGCACCACAGGGTCAAAGAAACACTCATCCTCTGTTCCTATCATTAAACAGCATGCCTGATTGGTTAAGAATCACCAGAAAGGATCCCAGAGACTCCCAAGTAACACCCCTCCCTCCAAAAAAAAAAAAAGCACTACTTCATTTTCTAAGAGAACATTTGAAATGGTCCTTATATTGTATACATTGAATAATCATGTCTCTTTTCGGTGTCTCTCAGCAATATAGATGTCATAATTTTTTCCTATTTATTTTATATCTTGACTCGGCCAGGCCGGCTGCGTGCAAGGCAAGGCAAGGCTGTGCTATCACTCCTACTCCAGGCCGACCCAGGTTTGATTCCTCCGCCCCTCTTGGAGATCCTGGCAAGCTACCAAGAGTTTCTCACCCACACAGCAAAGCCTGGCAAGCTCCCCATGACGTATTCAATATGCCAAACACAGTAACAATAAGTCTCACGATGGAGACATTACTGGGCCCGCTCGAACAAATCGATGAACAACAGGAGGACCATGACCGTGATTTTATATCTCAAGTGTGAAGATGAAAATATCTATAATTGAAGCATGCAGCTCTATTCTGCATCCACATTCATACTTGATCTTGCAATTTTTTGTACTTCGGCCATTCACAGAAATCATAATCATACTTTATAAATATGTGCTGATTGATAGCTACTATTTTTCTCTGTTAATTCATATTTAAAGCCATAAATCATTAAGTATTAAACTTCTTGTTCTTTTATTTCTAGTATAAAAATGATGAAATTATATCATTTTTAGGACTTGACAGGCATCACAAAATAATTAGTGCATCAGTAATCAATAATAGCTCAGTACACATACATTTGAGAGTCTTAATTAAATGGGATGAGAGAAAGGTATGATTTTCAAAAGACGTGTTTTCTGCTAAAACTAACAGTAGTTCCAAATGTTTTAGAAAACTTTGCAGAGAGTATAATAAAACTGCAGTGAATTGAACTAGAAATATCAAACTCATTTCAATAATTGGCTCATTCTTAAGTCACACTCACCACTTGGCATTTTGAATCCTCTACATGAATACTGAAAAAGAAACACTTAACATGCCCTGATGAATACAACAATTATAACACAAAAGAAATCATTAATGCATCAGAACAGAAGAGTATGGTCTGTTAGCGGCTAATTAGGCTTTTGCCGTAATTATCTTCCATTTGAGAAATTTTCTTAATGTAAAAATGAGAAAATAAACCATGAGTATTCACTTAATTAGTGGCACTAAGGCATTCAGCTTAATATTTTACTTTGTTCTAACAACCTTAACTGTAGAAAACCTATAGAATATAACACCACATTGAGCCTTTTTCAAGAACCATATCACAAAATCTTTTATATTGTCCCTGAAGCCCTATGTCCACCAAACTCCTGCAGACAGATTTTCAGGATTGTGCTTAGTTAAATGTGCTGAAGTATCAAAAGATTTTTTTAAAAAAAGGATTAAGGAAGCATTGTTCAAGTAGAGACAGTGGAAAAAAGAGGGAGAAAAGAGGGTAGAGGAAAAGCAGGCAAGAATCAGAGGGAGAAAGGTTTAGATGGGGAGAAAAAAAGATATCAAGGGAGAAGGAAGAGGAGAATGAGAAGGGAAGGAAGCAAAAAGAAGGAGGGAAGACAAGACATTTGGTTTGGAGAAGAAGCAAGAGAAGAAAGGTGAGAGGAAGGAAGAAAGGAGATTAAAACTTAGAAGGAATCAAAAAGAATTAAGGAAATGGATGAAATGAAGAGCAGAAATACACAAAGGTGTTTTGTAACTAAATCAAGCAATGGTGATCTAAGTAAGCATTTTTAAGTACTCTCATCTACATAGCAGTGCTTTTATTTTTTATCATCCTTCTTTCTCTGGGAAAAAACACGGAGAAGGTAAATTTATGTTTTTAATTCTCCAAAACAGAAAATTCTCCAAGTTTCTGAATAATCTCCCCCTTCCTTACATTGTTAAGGAAATTCTGATCTAACCAAATGGACAAAGTCAGGCTCATTCCTCAGGATCATAAGGTTTTTTGTTTCCCCTGGAAAAACGTGATCCTTTATCAGCCACAGACAGTGGTAGGAGGCTGAGAACAAACTCCAGGCTGGAAAGCAACTCTATTTTGCATAATCAGGATGCAGTGAATCCAATCTCAACAGGCCAATACAATTGACTTGTGCCTAGGTCAAATTCTTGCCTAGTTTGCATCAACAACAACAATAAAAAAAAAATTACAACAAACTCTTTCTTAATTCATGATCTATACAGTTTATAGTTTATCTAATATTTTTTTTAAAATTTTTTTATTAGTGAAACACCATGAGGTACAGTTGTACATTTACAATTTTTTGTGTTTGGTTTTGATTATACAATGATCAGATACCCATCCCTCCACCAGTGCCCATTTTCTACCACCATGGATAATATCCCCCCCACCCCCATCCCCCCATCCCCCATGCCTCTGTGGCAGGGCAATCCCCTGTGTTCTCTCTCTCCTTTTGGGTGTTGTGGTCTGCAAAAGAGGCATTGAGTGGCAAACATGTTCAGTCCATAGTCCACTTTCGACATGCATCTCCCCTCCTGGGAGGATCCTCCAAACACCCTTTATTTGGTGTTCCCTTCTCTATCTGAGCTGCCCTTTCCTCTAGAATGCCCGACTGGCCACTAAGCTATGGAGTAATCCTCCTGGTGCTGATCTCAGCTACTCTTGGGTATTAATCTCATACTTTGTTACTTTATATCCCCCAGATGAATGCAATCTTTCTATATCTATCCCTCTCTTTCTGACTCATTTCGCTTAGCATGATACTTTCCATATTGTACCACTTGTATGTAAATTTCATGACTTCATCTTTTCTAACAGCTACATAGTACTCCATTGTGTAGATGTACCAAAGTTTCTTTAACCAGTCATCTGTTCTTGGGCATTCAAGTTTCTTCCAGTTTCTGGCTATTGTAAAGAGTGCTGCAATGAACAAACAACTGCAGATGTCACTTTGACTATACATTTTTGCCTCTCTGGGATATATTCCCAGGAGTGGTATTGCTGGGTCAAATGGGAGCTCAATTTCTAATTTTTTGAGAATCGTCCATACTGTTTTCCAGAAGGGCTGAACCAGTGGACATTCCCACCAGCAGTGAAGGAGTGTCCCTTTCTCGCCACATCCACGCCAGCATTGGTTGCTTTTGTTCTTTTGAATGTGGGCCAGTCTCTGAGGTGTGAGATGGTATCTCATTGTGGTTTTGATCTGCATCTCCCTGATGATTAATGATGCAGAGCATTTTCTCATGTGCTTTTTTGCCATTCGGATTTCTTCTTTGAGAAAGTTTCTGTTCATTTCATTGCCCCATTTTTGGATGGGGTTGGATGTTTTCTTCTTGTGGAGTTTAACCAGTATTTTGTATATCCTGGATATCAACCCCTTGTCAGATGTGTATTCGGCGAATATCCTTTCCCATTCTGTAGACTGTCTTTGTATTTTGGTCACTGTTTCTTTGGAGGTGCAGAACCTTCTTAGTTTAAGATAGTCCCATTTATCTATCTCTGTTTTCACTTGCTCAGACAGTGGCGTGGCATCTTTGAAGATACCATTAGTTTCAATGTCATGGAGGGTTTTGCCAACTTTATCTTCAATGTACTTTATGGTTTATGGTCTGATGTTGAGGTCTTTAATGCATTTTGATCTTACTTTTGTGCATGGTGTTAGGCAGAGTTCTGAGCCCATTTTTTTGCATGTAGCCGTCCAGTGATGCCAGCACAATTTGTTTAAGAGGCTTTCCTTACTCCACTTCACATTACTTGCACCTTTATCAAAGATTAGATGATCATATGATTGAGGGGAGATGTCAGTGTATTCAACCCTGTTCCATTGGTCTGCAGTTCTGCCTTTCTTGCAGTACCGTGCTGTTTTAATTATTACTGCTTTGTAGTAGAGTTTGAAGTTAGGGAGGTTGATTCCTCCCATTTTCTTTTTCCCAAGAATTGCTTTAGCTATTCGCGGGGGCTTATTGTTCCATATAAATTTCAGGAGTGTTTGCTCCATTTCTTTGAAGAATGTCATGGGTATCCTTATAGGAATTGCATCGAATTTATACAATGCTTTCGGTAGTATTGCCATTTTGACAATGTTAAGTCTCCCGACCCATGAGCAGGGGATATCTTTCCATTTCCTCATGTCCTCTTTTATTTCTTGAAGTAGCGTTTTGTAGTTTTCTTTGTACAGATCCTTTACTTCCTTAGTTAAGTAGATTCCTAGGTACTTGATTTTCTGAGGCACAATTGTGAACGGGATTGTTTTTTTCATGTTGCTTTCTTCTCTCTCACTGTTTGCATATAGGAAAGCCATGGACTTTTGGATATTGATTTTATAGCCTGCAACTTTACTATACAAATCTATTGTTTCTAGGAGTTTTTTGGTGGAGGTTATTGGGTTCTCTAAGTATAGTATCATATCATCTGCGAATAGTGAGAGCTTGATTTCTTCCTTTCCTACCTGAATGCCCTTAATATCTTTTTCTTGCCTAATCGCTATTGCAAGTACTTCCAGTACTATATTGAACAGCAGTGGAGAGAGTGGGCATCCTTGTCTCGTCCCTGATCTTAGAGGGAAGGCTCTCAGTTTTTTTCCCATTGAGGATGATGCTTGCTGTAGGCTTGTGGTAGATGGCTTTAATTATGTTGAGGCAGGTCCCCTCTATACCCATTTTGGCTAGGGTTTTCATCATAAAGGGGTGCTGGGTCTTGTCAAATGCTTTCTCTGCATCTATTGATATAATCATATGCTTTTTATCTTTTCTTTTGTTGATATGATGGATTATGTTGATTGATTTCCGAATGTTGAACCATCCTTGCATCCCTGGGATGAATCCTACTTGGTCATGGTGTATGATCTTTTTGATGAGTAGTTGGATTCTATTTGCTAGTAGTTTGTTGAGGATCTTTGCATCTGTGTTCATCAGGGATATCAGTCTGTAATTCTCTTTCTTTGTGGTATCTCTGTCTGCTTTTGGTATCAGTGTGATATTTGCTTCGTAGAAACTGTTTGGAAGTGTTTTTGATATTTCAATTTCGTGGAAAAGCTTAAAGAGGATTGGGAGTAAGTCCTCGTTAAAGATTTGGAAGAATTCACTAGTGAATCCATCCGGGTCAGGACTTTTGTGCTTGGGGAGACTTTTTATTACCATTTCAATTTCCTTGATGCTGATAGGTCTGTTCAGGTATTCCAGGTCTTCTTGGTTCAGCCTTGGGAGTCTGTAGGAGTCTAGGAATTTATCCATTTCCTCGAGGTTTTGATGTTCTGTGGCATACAGTTTCTCAAAGTACTCCCTGAGGATCCTTTGAATTTCTGTAGTTTCTGTAGTAATGACCCACTTTTCATTTCTGATTCGGTTTATTAGGGTTTTCTCTTTCCCTTTCTTTGTGAGTTTTGCTAGAGGCTTATCAATGTTGTTAATTTTCTCGAAGAACCAGCTCTTGGTTTCATTGATCTTTCGGATTGTTTTTTGGGTTTCCATCTCGTTAATCTCTGCTCTGAGTTTTATTATTTCCTTTCTCCTGTTCGGGTTGTGCTCCTTTTTTTGGTCCTTCTCCAAGCTCTTAAGCTGTGAGGTTAGGTTACTTATGTGTGCTCGCTCCTCCTTCCTGAGGAATGCTTGTAGAGCTATAAACTTTCCTCTTAACACAGCTTTTGCTGTGTCCCATAAGTTTTGGTAACTCATGTTCTCATTTTCATTCGTTTCTAGGAATCTTTTGATTTCCTCTTTGATTTCCTGTCTAAGCCACTCGTTGTTCAATAGAGCACTGTTTAATTTCCAGGTGTTTGATTTAGTTTTCTGTTTTTGTATGTGATTTACTTCTAATTTCAGCGCATTATGGTCTGAGAAGATTGTCGATACAATCTCTATCTTCTTAATTTTTTGGAGGCATGTTTTGTGGCTCAGCATGTGGTCTGTCTTGGAGAATATTCCATGTATGCTTGAGAAGAATGTGTATTCAGCTTTTTGTGGATGAAGTGTCCTGTATATATCTACTAAGTCCCTTTCTTCCATTGTTTCCCTCAGATGAAGTATGTCCTTGCTAATCTTGAGTCTGGTTGATCTATCCAGAGGTGACAAAGCAGTGTTGAAGTCTCCCACTAGTATTGTGTTGCTGTTGATGTCTTTTTCCAAATCTATGAGTAGTTGTTTTAAGTACTTTGCTGGTCTCTCATTAGGTGCATATACATTTATTATTGTAATTTCTTCTTGTTGTACAGATCCTTTGATCAATAAGAAATGGCCTTCACTGTCTCTTATGACCTTCCTCACTCTGAAATCGATGTGGTCTGATATTAGGATGGCTACCCCAGCTTTTTTATGGGAGCTGTTTGCCTGTAGGATTGTTTTCCAGCCTTTGACTCTGAGTTTGTGTTTGCTTTGACTATTGAGATGTGTTTCTTGCAGGCAGCAGAATGTTGGGTTCAATTTTCTAATCCATCCTGCCACTCTATGTCTTTTAATTGGTGCGTTTAGCCCATTGACATTGAAAGAGATTATTGTTATGGGATTTTGTCCCATTGTTCTGTTGAAATTTGGTGTATTTGAGGGGCCTTTCTTGCCTTAAAGTAGCCCATTTACTTGTTCTTGTAACCACGGTTTTGAGTCTATGAAGTTCCTGAGCTGTTGTTTGTCTGTGAAACTGTGTGTTGTTCCTTCTATTATGAATGAGAGTCTCGCTGGGTAAAGTATTTTTGGGGAGGCATTTATTTCATTGAGTTTTTTCACTATGTCCCACCACTTTTTTCGGGCCATGAGGGTTTCATCAGAAAAATCAGCTGTGGATTTTAAGGATGCTCCTTTGTAAGAGATTTCTTTCTTCGATCTTGCTGCTTTCAGAATTTTGTCTCTGTCTAAGGTTTTGGTCATTTTGATCAGAATGTGTCTTGGGGTATTTTTATTCGGATTTCTTCTAGCTGGTACCCTTCGGGCCTCCTGAATATGGTCACAAGTTTTCTTCAGCTCTGGAAACGTTGTAGCAATGATGTCTTTGACAGTTTCTTCTTCATCAAGGTTTTCTTCCTGTACCTCTGGGACTCCAATAATTCTTATGTTACCCCTCTTGGCTTCATCACGATCTTCTCTTGCCATCTGTTCCCGAATTGTGAGTCTCTTTTCCATTTTCTGCTCTTTTCTGGAGAGTCTCTGAACTTCATCTTCGAGCTCACTGATTCTGTTCTCAGCAGCTGTTACTCTGCTGCTGAGGCCTTCCACTGAGTTTTTCAATTCGCCTATGAGATTTTTCAGGTCTGACATTTCTGATTGCATTTTCCTCATTTCTGCCTTCAAATCCTCTTGTCTTCTATTGGCATTGCTTTCCATTGTTTCTTTTAGTTCCCTAAGCATCCTAAGTAGCTCCCTCCTGAATTCCTTGTCAGAGAGGTTGTCTAACACTGCAGTACTGTTGGTGTCATCTGGGCTAGACTCTTCAATAAGAAAGTTTGGTGGGCTTTTGCGTTGCTTTACCATTGTGAAAAGTGTGGTTTAGTCCTTCACGTTCACTGTTACTATTCTGCTTGATATGCAGTGTGAGTTAAGATAGGCTTATGAGTTATTGGCTACTGTGTTTCTAGTGACTGAGCTAAACTAGAGAAGTTTCCATCAAAGAAGGTAGCTTATGTTCCTATGGAATATGTAGTGGGAAAATATTTCGTGGCCGCATTAGCGGCCGCGGCTCCAGAAAGAGTCCGTGGCACTGAGCGAGGAGTTGGGAACGTCGATGGAGCTATCTGTGCATGCGCAGATAGGGTCCCAGGCCCTTGGGGGCGGGCTGTACCTGGTTGGAATAGGAGCCGTTCAGCTTAGTTGCCCAGAGCTGGGCCTCCATGCCCGTCCCACGCAGATCAGGCGAGAAAACCCTATCTGATATTTTAATTACTTGTTTAACAACCATGCACCGATCACTTCCTGATCACTTAAAATCCCGTTACTCATCGATTTTCTCGAGCGGGCACTAGTAACATCTCCATTCGTCCCTGTCGCGTGCTAGTGTAACCCAATGGCATCTGCTCATTCCAGGAACACGAAGAGCCTCAAACTGATTGTTCAGGTTCTTGATGAAGAAGTCTGACCAGCTTGTAGGTGGGCGGCCACACAATCTTTTGACATCCCGTGGAATCCAATTGGTAATGCTAGGCTCTAGTCCAGCGGTCATCTCCAAATCTCATTGCATATCTGGCCCATCTGATTTTCAATGCCTTGGCAAATGAGACAGCATCCCCGACTCTTTTTTCTTTTTATTAAAAAAATTTTTTAATAGTGAGACATCATGAGGTACAGTTGCAGACTTGCACATTTTTGTGCTTGGGTTTCAATTATACAATGATCAAATACCATCCCTCCACCAGTGCCCACTTCCCACCACCACGCATCCCAGTATCCCTCCCACCCCCACCCCACCCATCCCACCCTGACTCTGTGGCAGGGCATTCCCCTCTGTTCTCTCTCTTCTTCTCTCTCTTCCTGATGATCCAGGAACAAAGCCGTTTCTCATAAATATTGTCTTTGTAAGATTCAGCTGTAGACCGACCTTTCCACACTCACAGTCGAAGTCGGCCAGCATTTTTGCTGCTTGACTAATGTTTGGTGTTATTAGAACGATGTCATCAGCAAATCGGAGGTGGTGTAGTTGCCGACCATCCATCTTCACTCCCATTCCTTTCCATTCCAGTTGTTGCATGATGTTCTCGAGGGTGGCACTGAAGAGTTTCGGTGAAATGGTATCACCCTGCCAAACCCCTCTCTTGACATGGATGATCACTTCCTTGTAGAATGTTGTGATCCTGGTGGTGAATGCATAATACAGCTCATGGAAGATCCTGATGTATTGCGTTTGAACACCCTGTTTGGCTAAGACTTCGATGACTACTTCAGTCTCAACAGAATCAAAGGCCTTCTTTAAATCAATGAACGTTAGACAAAGCGGCATCTTGAATTCCTGAGAAACCTCAACTATCATGCACTGAAAGATTGCTAAATAAATTCTTCCCAGGCTTCCATGTATAGTGTTTCTGGAACACCTCAAGTGCACAAAGACTTTAAAATTTTGATCCAATATCTATCTAAAATCTAGATTTAAATAGATAAAGCAATTTCACAATAATTCAGATTTGATCATAGATATGAGGTATGAAAAATGTATCAAACTAAGTATTTCTTAATTCCCTTCTAGCATCAAAATTAATGTTTAGTAAAATCAATACTGGATAAATGATTATGGAAACGTGCTCATATTCACTGTCTGCATTAAAACATGAGAAAAGATTCTTCAAACCATCGGTTCATGTTTTTAAAGGAGAATAAAATTGTGAACTGTCACCCAATTTTGTCAGTTTATATTTATCTGCATGCATAGATATATCCATACTGGTCACTAAAATATTAAATTCTTCTTTATTACTTGCTAAATAGCTTCTACTGTATAATTTGACACCCCAGTCACTCTATCTACTCTTCCAAAATTTTTGCATGGTCCAAAAAATAAAGCACTAAGGTTGGAATAGTGCATACCCCTCCAGGGTCTGTTCTAAGATTAAAAAAAAAATTATGTTGTTGTCTGGACCATTGTCTCACCATTAAGAATAATTTATGTATAATCTCTGAATAGACTTTTTGCTGACATGAGAAAGGTACATTAATAGGGAACACTGCCCTCCCGTTGTTCATTGATTTGCTTGAGTGGGCCCAGTAACGTCTCCATTTTTGAGACTTGTTGTTACTGTGTTTGGCATATTGAATACGTCACGGGCTGCTTGCCAAGCTTTGCCATGTGGGCGAGATTCTTGGTAGCTTGCCGGGCTCTCCAAGAGGGGCAGAGGAATCAAACCCGGATCAGTCGGGCTGGCTACGTGCAAGGCAAATGCCCTACTGCTGTGCTATCACTCCAGCCTGAAAGTAGTGAGTGGTTGCTAGTCCGAAAGTAGTGAATGGTCGCAAGGTCAACCTAAAGTCAACCTGCAGCATTAATAGGGAAAAGGGATGAAAAACCATAACTTTGTTTATTTTAAACCATGATACTTTTAAAATCCTGTCCTTTGACGAAGTGCAGCCCATCTCACTTAAATACCTATCACTACAACCTTATCCTGCAGACACCGATACCAATATGTGACAACATATGTTGCCACTCTGACATCCAACTCAGTACTCTCGATTTAATGATGGCAAGTCTTGACAACACAGTATCTTCTTTCTTTCTGACCATGGTCCACCCCATACTTTCCTTGGTTTAAAAGAAGCGTGTTTTATGTGGAGTGTTGAGCTGGTCTCCCTTTACCAGGGTAGAAGTTACTTTCACAGGTTCATGGTCAGTATAATTTGGGGATCCTAGCATTTTCCTGAACAAAGTTTTATTTCAGTTTTTGATTTTAGCTTGCTGGGGCAAGTTATCCTCTGGTGCCGGAATAAAGACACCACACCTGAAAAATCCACTTTCCTCTCTAATAATGATGTTCACAGATCTAAAATGGGACACCTTTACTCTCTCCTCTTTTCAAGTTGACTTCTCTGACTGAGGTTGGAGAAATCCTTTTGGCTATAAAGGCCCATTCCCCAATTGAAGCTTGTTCTAGTCCCAACGTGTCCAGACATCTCATCTCTTCTAGGAGGCAAGTAAAGCCTTCAGGACAATATCTAGCTATGAGATGACATTGGGAGAGGAACGTTTTTGTCCCTATTATATATATACAGTAAGTGGGTAGAAAAAATAAACTTTGTTTCCCAATATTATTACATTTGCCTCCTATTTTTTAAAGTTATTTCCTTAAAAGTTTTGCCTTGGTAAAAAATATATCAAAAATGATGGTATTGGTTTCTGATGTATGTAAAAAAAGAGAAAAATATTAAGTTAAATAGCATTATCTCTTCTTTCTGTATTTTGTGAGGAAAAGCTGTTATGCTAAGCAAACTCACCTCATTTCAAAATATGTTTTCTCTCTTTTCTCTGAGTTGAAAAGACTTTGGGTGAGAAGTGATTAAGCATTGATGTGTCATATGAAACTTTCTCTTTTCCATTCAGCAGTAATGAAAATATTTGCCTTCTACTTAACGAACAGGTCTTTTCTTTAAAACTGGATGAACTTGTTTTTTAACCTAGTATCTTCAGTACAGACCACAAGAGGGATGCTTTAGATTTTCATCTCTTTCATTCCTTAAAAAAAAAAAGAAAGAAAAAGGTCCCTATATAAATAAGGAGACAGAAGTGTCTTGGTTCATAAGACATTTTAAAACTGATATTAGCTTATTAAACTACTCTTTTCAACGAAATCATAACCAAAAAAATCACTGCACATATATAAATTACATAAATTGGCAATATAAGTTTTCTTAATAACAATGTGGGAAGAAAAATAGACATGACCACTCAACATTAATAGGTATATAATGTTTTAATATTTTAGAATTTTCAAAGTCATATTAACTCATTGAACTAACTTAAACTGAACATATCACACATTAGAGATTTTATACCATGAAAAACATCTTAATTTACCTGAAAATTATCTTCTTAAAATACACCCATGAACATAAATGTATATTCAGTTAGCATAAAAATGCTTTAAGTTGTTCCATCTATTCGACAAAATTATTCCAGTGAAGCTAAATAAATAGTCATCAGATTACTACCCAGAAGAGTCGGCAGCTGCTTCTATTTAAGGCTTTCATATATATCTCTACTGTCCCCTCCCTACTCCACCAAATTAACCCAGGAAAGAGACAGAAGGATTAATTTCAAGAGTTCTTTCTCCCTGCAGGGCACTGGAAGATGATGGAACGGGAAGCAGCTGCATTTCCTGAGCTATTCGTCCCTTCTAGTTATTTTTCTTCCTTTGCTTTCCCTCAACAGTTTCTCCCTTCCCCTCTACATCTTAATTAGCTCTTAAGTTTTTTAATTACATTGAAAGTTTCATGATTCCTCGAAGTATATCTCTTGCTCCGACGCGCTCAGTTGGGAACTCCTGATTTTCACAGTGAAATAGGTACGAGATATCTCAAGCTTCAGGAACACAAATTGGAACTCTCAGTGACAGGACACCACACCACATCCCAGCAGACAGTGAGTGAATTTACCTACATTCAAACAATTTTTTCATTCGGAAACCTAGGTGCTGCTTATGATTTAAACTTTTCTCTTATCTCTACACTGTATAGACACTAATGGAAGTTCTATTCGTCTGCAAAATATGCCTTAAAGTAATCTCATCCTTGTCTTCATGGTTATCAACCAACTCGAGAAAATTTCTGACTGTCAACAAGATTGCTTCCTCAACCTTGCGTAATCAATATTTGCTCCTCTCGATATGTTCGGTATAAAAAGAAAAGTGGTGTCCGGAATAAAACTGGAACATTGGTAGTGGGAAATGTACACTGGTAGAGGGATGGGTGTTGGAACCTTGTGCAACTATAACCCAATCAGGAACCACCTTGTAACTGTATCTTGCAGTGATTCAATAAAAAAATTAATACTAATAAAAATTTTAAATATGACAATGATATTTGTACACCCAAGCACAAAAATTTGTAAGTCTACAACTGTACCTCATGGTGTTTCACTAATAAAATTTAAAAAAATACTTTATACATACTGATACATACTGAAATGGGCTGGAGCGATAGCACAGCTGTAGGGCGTTTGCCTTGCTCACAGCCAGCCCAGCCAAGCCGGGTTCGATTCCTCCGCCCCTCTCTGAGAGCCCAGCAAGCTACCGAGAGTATCTCGCCCGTGCAGCAAAGCCTGGCAAGCTCCCCGTGACGTATTCAATATGCCAAACACAGTAACAACAAGTCCCACAATGGAGACGTTACTGGGCCCACTTGAGCAAATCGATGAACAATGGGAGGACAGTGACAGTGACATACTGAAATACCGTCCCATTGAATTTAGAATAAAATGCAAAGTCTTTATCAGGACTACTCAATCCTGCAGAAGGTGTGCCAACATATATTTCCAAGCTCATCTCCTGCCACTGTGCTAGAGCCCTATTTTCTGTGCTTGGTTTCTCAAACACATCAAACTCTTTCCTGTCCTAGACTTTTGCACTTGCTGTGCTTTTTGCCATAAATACCCTAACTCTGGGCTTCTTATGACTTGATCATTCTGATTACCAGATCTCCCACTGAAATTTCATTATTGCTGACATTTACTAAAATTGAACTTGATCTCAATCAACTCCCAGTTATTCTTTATCTCCTCCTTTTTTTTTATCCCTTCCCAGTAAATTTTTGTCTATGTGTTTCATTTAATTCTTATAACATTTAGGAATAGGGACTATTATCACCATTTTATAGAGAACAAAACTGATTTTCTTGGTTATAAATAACTAAATGTTATACATCAATAGACGATAATGATATAATTTTAACCCAGGTAAACAATCTGAGAGATTAAACAATTTACTACTTACCATAGAGCAAGAACATGGACTAGTCCAGCTCAAATTTTGAGTTATTTTTACTAAATCATGTTTATAAAAGTGTATATAAAAGTTTTGACATGAGTAATTTCATGTCTTCCAAATTATAATGTAGCAAAGCAAAATATAATGTAGCAAAATATGTTCAACAACAAAAAAATATATTCAACATATATGTTGTAGTCAATATTAAAAAGTTAAGAGGTTATTGAAGAAAGAATAGGAATCGGGGAGATTGTAAGTAATTTTATTTTTATCTATAAATTATATTTATAAATTTTGAGTTTTTCTATCAAACATAATAGTTATCATCATAAAATCAGAGTAAAATTTTGAATAGGTCTAAAAATAAAAATTTATCTATAGCAGAATTGAATTCAGCTGAAACTTTATATTTTAAGTTTGTGACTAAATTTTTTTTTTATAACTTAAAATTTTATTAGTTTTGTAAACCTTTACAGGATTCATCAAAAATTTCTATGCAACTGGTGTTAGAAACTATAGTCTCACATTTCATTTCTTCTGCATTTTTTTTAACTAGGTCAATCATAAAAAGCTTTGTTTGTTGTGCTACTTTCTTTTTTAAAAAATTTTTATTAGTGAAACACCATGAGGTACAGTTGTAGACTTACACAATTTTGTGCTTGGGTTTCAATTATACAATGTTTGAGTACCATCCCTCCACCAGTGCCCATTTTTCACCACCACTGATCCCAGTATCCCTCCCACCCCCATCTCCCCCATCCCACCCTGCCTCTGTGGCAGGGCATTCCCTTTTGTTCTCTCTCTCCTTTTGGGTGCTATGGTTTGCAAAAGAGGCATTGAGTGGGAATCATGTTCGGGCTATAGTCTACTTTCAACATGCATCTCCCATCCTGGGAGGATCCTCTCAACACCCTTTATTTGGTGCTCCCTTCTCTATCTGAGCTGCCTTTTCCCCTAGCATGTACTGATGGCCTCCAAGCCATGGAGTGAACCTCCTGGTCCTTATATCAGCTATTTTTGGGTGTTACTCTCCTATTTTGTTACTTTATGTTGTGCTACTTTCTAATCCACCCTAATTAATACTTGCATTTAAACTGCATTTTAATGTACTCTCAAAGTTTACATAAAGATAGCATCCCGTATTTCTGAGTGACAAATGTTTCTTTAGATGTCTTCAATGGGTTTTTATTTGGGAGAGGTGGGGGTGGCTGGGGAACCAGGGGTTTGAGTGCTGGACCACACCTTAGTGTGATCAGGAACTATTCTTGCCTCTGCTTTCAGGGATCACTCCTGGCAGTACTCAGGGACCTAATGTGCCAGGGATCAAACCTATGTAGAGAAGATGCAGGGTGAGAGCCTTAACCATGTATTCTCTCTTCAGCCCTAAAGTCTTCACTATTTTAATAATTATGAAGAGCCACCAGATTTCTAAATAGAGCTTTTACTCACTCCAACATCTTAGATTCAGCTTCTATTATCAATTCACTGGCATTATCAACACAAAATTCTTAACATTGAACTTTTTGACATCCCTACACTGAACAAAACTGTTCTTCATGGTTACTTCCATAATATCTTAATGTAACTTTTCATAGTGTCTAAAGGTATCTGTAAACAATTTTCAAATTAAAAAATTAATGAATCTAAAATAATATGACAAAATTAGTAGCTTGACCAATTAAAATCCACCTCATGATAAGAAGTGTAATTAATGTTTGATTGCAATTTAAAGTTATTTAATCAACATATATTTTAACACCTGGAAGATTCTATTTTAGGTCATATCGGAAAAAAGTACAATGAAATACTTAGCCAATTGGAAATTTTTTACTTTAGCACATCAAATGGAACATATCAATAAATATTTGGGGTTATAGTAAAGTATTTTGCTTTATTTTGTTCTTTTACAAAGTGTAGGAACATGATTTAGTAAAAATAATTAAAAATGTATACTGCCCATTTCCTAGTCCATTTTTTAGCTATAAGTAATGTAATAAATTGTTTAATACCTAAGATGGTTTTCCTGGTTTAAAATTCCAACGTTGGGGCTGGAGAGATAGCACAGTGGGTAAGGCATTTACCTTGCACACGACCAACCCGGGTTCGATTCCCAACAACCCATATGGTCCCCTGAGCACCACCAGGATTAATTACTGAGTGCAGAGCCATGAGTAACCCCTGTACATTGTTGGGTGTGACCCAAAAAGCAAAAATAAATAAATGAATAAATAAATAAATAAAATTTCAACATTATCATCGATTGATGTATAAAATTGAATAAATTTATTTATAACCAAAAAGCTCAATATTGTCTTTTTTCCCTATCAAATTCCATCTCTATTAATCTCATCAATAAAGCATTTTTAGAAGTACAAAAACTTTTTAGAAAAAAAGCGAATTCTAGTAAGGCTTTCAATAAATATGTTTCCTTTTATATAAAGTAAAAGGCCCTCCCGTTGATCATCGATTTGCTCGAGCGGGCCCAGTAACGTCTCCATTGGAGACTTTGTTGTTACTGTGTCTGGCATATTGAATACTCAGTAGCTTGCCGGGCTCTCCGAGAGGGGCAGAGGAATCGAACTCGGGTCGGCCATGTTGGCTGCATGCAAGGCAAACGCCCTACAACTGTGCTATCATTCCTTTTATATAGCTTTCTAAAAATAAATAAAAAGAAAAAATCTTTCTTTTTGCACCCAGATGCTACAAATGCTCTCAGAATTCTTTACTCATGCTCTCTCGATCCTCTCTCTTCCCCCATACTCATTCTCTTCTCCTGAATTTAAAATATCTTATTTTGTTCTTTCAATATTGCTTCAGATTTGGGCTTGATATAAAATTTCACTTTTAGAATTTCACTGACCACAATATATGTAGAAGACAAACTTTTTTAAGTTTCCATGAGAGATTCCAAGACTGATATTTTGCCTTAAATAATTGTTTGTGGCGGGGGTGGGGTTAGAGTAGGGGGAACAAGTAGCCACTGGCTATATGAGCAAAATTAACACCAGAACTGTGGCTGGTGAATGAAGGAGACCTTAAGGAATTAAGTCGGTTGGCAGCCCTCAATCTATATGGACAATTGGTTGCGCTTAGAGGTTTTTTTCACTCCAATAGACTTCAGGATATGTGATCTCTGGGAGACTGTATGAGGCCAAAGCTTCAACACCATGAAGTCTGAAGTTAGAGTTCTTACGGGGTATCGTTTACACTATGCAGATCATTGCCTAACATTGCACAAGGGTGTTTGGAGTCTCCATTTGGCAGCCAGCCATGATTCATTGCAACAGCGTATTGTCAAGGCAGCTGGTCCTTTGTATGCTCTCTCTCTCTCTCTCTCTCTCTCTCTCTCTCTCTCTCTCTCTCCCTCTCTCTCTTTCTCTCTCTCTCCCCCTCCCTCCCTCCCTCTCTCTCATACTCAACAGCTACAGAAATTAACCCTTCATCACCTAACAATACATAATGGACCCTTACTTTTGAAATTCTCATAGAAATCACATTTATACAGTGTGCAATAATACTTTTCATAATAATATATTGAAGCTTCTAATAATCCTGTGAGGCTTATTATCTCTGTAAAATGGGGATAATATCATCTCTAATTTACAGATGAGAAAACAAAAAAAATTAATATGTTGCCCAAAGACTTACAACTAGTGTTGCTGCCCAAAATCTTAATATTAATGAAAAGTTCAGCTATAATTTCAAATTAACATCAGGTTCCCAAGCTTTTCTCATTATTCATTGCTGTTAATAACTAATGGTCACAATAAAACCCAGGAAGGTGCAAAAAAACCTTTTGAGGTTAAACTCAAGAAAAATCTTTGAGAAATTCAGCAAGGTCTACTATTGAAATTTTTAGTTTGTCTTCATTATTGCCAAGAGACTTTGCTTGAGAAAGCTAAGAACCTTTGGTAACTTAAATTGTGAGCTTTAATGTCATTAATTGCATTTTTAATATTCATACTGTAAGGGCATAACTTACTTTAACAAAGCACTAAAAGTTTTAGAAGTTCAAAAGAAGGAAAGGAATTGCCAATACCGTGGTCAAAATTCAGTATGTTAAAGGTCAGTTGTCTGTCTCCCAAAGGGCCAGCTTGGGTTGACCTCTATTAATGTACTACAGTCTAATCTCCAGTCCTCACTGTTTTGTTTCTAGGAGCTTGAATTTTGTGTATATACTAAAAGCAATTCATATTAAATGAGAGTTTTGGTTCCTCCAGAGTGAGTTTTATGTAAATGAGTTTTTAAAATATTTAATTTATTATAGTTATGTAAGAAAAGATTAGCTCTTTATAGCTTTCAGTTCATTTATAAGTATTATTATCTTATGTATAAAGCTAGGAAATTTTCATAGTCACTTTAAAGGAGATCTGAAATTATCTAGAACTAGCAATAAACTTTATTAATCAAGCTCCTTTTAATATATTGAACTGCATGAATATGTTGAATATACTTCATTTCTTTCTATGCACACATAAATTATCTAACACACTCTCTCCAGCATTTAAGCACTAGTTAACTTAACAAACTCTTAAAGAGATTTTCTTGAAAATTTCCTGAATGTTCAAACACAATATGAGAATTAATTGTATTCTGTCTAGATGGACCATACTAAGTCAGTCCTCAATTAGAAATGTTCGAATGGTTTTAAAGGTTTGATCTCTCACCCTCGTCTGTCTTCAAATTGTATGCATTTTTATCTTCTAAAAGATTGACCTAGTGCTCGCTTTGGCAGCACATATACTAAAATTGGAACGATACAGAGAAGATTAGCATGGCCCCTGCATAAGGATGACACGCAAATTCGTGAAGCGTTCCATATTTTTAAAATTTGTAAGTCTACAACTGTACCTCATGGTGTTTCATTAATAAAAATTTTAAAAAAATAAAAGATTGACCTATTATTCCAAGAAGTTAAAATCTCATTTAGATTACAATCACTTAATATAGCAAAGATACAAATTCTTTGTAAGTGTACCAATATAAATGTTATATTTTATACTTTTAAACAATTCTATGGGCTGGTGCGACAGCACAGCAGTAGGGCGTTTGCCTTGCTGGCAGCCAGCCTGGCCGAGTCAGGTTCGATTCCTCTGCCCCCTTCAGAGAGCCCGGCAAGCTATTGAGAGTATCTCACCCGCACGGCAAAGCCTGGTAAGCTACCCGTGACATATTCTATATGCTAAACACAGTAACAAGAAGTCTCAAAATGGAGACGTTACTGGGCCCGCCCGAGCAAAATCGATGAAACATTTCTATAATTAATTCTAAGTCTTCCCATATACAAAAAAGTCTTATCCATAAGGGAAATGCACCATTTCACAAAACTTTAAGGTTATAACCCCACATAACTCTTGGAATTAATTTCTTAGCTAGAATTAAAGTTTCCTGCTTTCCCCATTATTCTGGGATTTTTAAAAAATAAAAAAAAATTAGATAAATTGGATATGACAGAGTTCTGTATTCCAATTCCCATTTACAATTTAACTAGGACATTTGATCTATCATAAAATCCTGTCCTGAATTCGTATTTACATTTTTCTAGTTATATTGATGTGTAACCTACTTTTCCTGTACCCTTGGCATGGATTATCTAAGAAAGACATTTTACTCAATATAAAAATCCTCCTAAGAGTATATGAAATACATAACATATATGATAGTGCATCTATCCATATCCATATGTACATATACTTATATAGCTCTATATTGTAAACATGATACACATTATATAACACCTATATACATAAAGATTTATGTTTATGGTATATATGTATGTGTGTATATAAATACATACTTCTTTCAGCAATATGTCTGTTTAGATGGATGTTTGGTTCTTGAGACACAGATTACAACATTCATGCCAACTTCACTGGGGATATTGAATCCCAGTCAATAAAAAAGAATACTTGTGGGAGAAGGAAGGAAAAATGCAATTGGAAACAGGCACAGGGACGTCATAACCAGTTTTGAAAAGTTTTATTCTCGAATTTGATTTGTTGGTAAATAGGTGTTTAAATTTGTTAATCTATGGATTGCTCGAGCGGGCCCAGTAACGTCTCCATTGGAGACTTTGTTGTTACTGTGTCTGGCATATCGAATACTCTCGGTAGCTTGCCGGGCTCTCCGAGAGGGGCAGAGGAATTGAACTCGGGTCAGCCTTGTTGGCTGGGTGCAAGGCAGACGCCCTACCTGCTGGATTAGTTCTATATGGATTAGTTCTATATCTATAAAACTAATTTATTCATCATAAAAATGGCAAGTATAATAATCTCATTAATGTGAAATTTAACCTGTGTACATAAGTAAATGAAAATCAGTAATCTTTAAAATGTTAGTCTAAGATCTTTCAAGATAGTGAGATTTCAGATGGTTTGAAGTTTGTATTTTATTTTTTCTGTATTATTTTCATGTTATCAATATAATAGCAAAAATAAACACAATTTTCACCATGATCCCCCCCAAAATTCCTGCACACAAAAACTTATTAAATTACCTTATATATTCAACTTTGTTCTCCAAACGTGTTATAAATTTCCTCTTTAGACTTTTTTTCTCTAGTTAAAGAGAGGCTAATATCTGATATATTGTGTACTATATGGTTCAAACCTCACTCCTGGTTCTAACATCTTTTGTACTTTTCAATTGCTGCTGTTAAAAATAAAATTACCACAAAATAAGTGATATAAAACAGCACATTTTTTAATCCTACAATGCTGGAATTTAGGAATCCACCACTGATATCATTAAATTGAAATTAAGATGTTTGCAAGACTGCATTCTTTCCTTGAGGGCCCAGGGAGTGATTCATTTTTGTTTCTAGCCTCTACAGGGCATCCATACTTTTTTGCTTTATAGCTCTTCATGCTATCTCTCTAATCTCTCCCCATCCTGGTTTGCTTCTCATGTGATTAGTTTGGATTTATCTGGATAATCCAGGATAATCTTTTTATCTCAAGATCTTGAAAATTAATCATATCTTCAAAGTCTCTTCATTCACCTTAGGAAGGATTCTAGGCTTCAGGAATTACAACTTTGGATGGTGACCATTCTGCCTACCATAATTATGTTTTATAGATATAGTAATATAATTCTACACTTATTCGTATAAAAATTCCCTCTAACTTAACATCATATGTAGGTATGAATTAAATCTTCAGTAAACACATAGTTAAATATGGACACAAGTTTAATTTATTCAAAATACCTTCCAAGCAAAAAACAAAAAAAAATCATAATTATTTGTTTGAAAAATGAATAGTTGTTATGTACTTACATTACCCTAAAAGTCATGTAAGTACTAAAAGTCCGAAGTGTATACATAATTTAAGGCTTTTAGAAATGAGGGTTTTTTCAACAATCTTTTTAAAAGACTATGGATCAGGAACTGGAAGACAGATCAATGAGCTGGAGCACATATTTTGCAGCGGGGAAAGCCAGAATCAAGTCTCCATAAAGCTCAGTTACCCGAACATCATTGGAGTAACCCCCAAACACAGAGCTGAGAATAGACTCGAGTCCCTGAGCACTGCAGATGAGATATCAAAGCAAAACAAACCCCAAAAAACAAACAATAAACAAACAAAAAATTCTAACACTAGACTGTCATAAAGCAGGAATAAGACTTGTGCTTCTCAGTTTAGCTCTCCAAACAGATAGAAAGAATGCCAGGGGGAACCAGTGTCAGAGTATCTTTCAGACCCCCTTGTATATTCTATTTCCTATGTTGAACATTCATCTACTAGGAATTCATTCCTATGCATTCAAATATTCAATTATAATGCAGCCATTCCATATATCAATTGATTAGTTATCTTATGACTAATTAATTGATTTGACTAAATCAAATTTGGATTTGACTAAAACTAGGACAAAACTTGACAGCTGAGGAAGAACGTGCATATGAAAAAGAAATTTACGTGCATATGAAAAAGAAGGTTTACAAAAGTCTATTTTTTAAAAAATTTTAATACGCCATTCTCTACCAAGAATACTAGTCATGTAATCAATCAGAAGAAGATAACATAGTATGGAATAGTATCATTATTATTAAATTTAAAGATTGTAATGTCCTAGTCAGAGAAGGAAGTGACAAAATAATATGAAAACTACAAGTAATTTTCAAGCAATGGCAACAGATATAGGCAACCTCTCAGAAATCATTGATAAGTCATGCCTAGTGTTGTTTAATTATTTTTCTCCACAGGGATGAGTGTTTAATCATATTAATCAAAAATAACCTAAAAATACTGCAAAGCATGGACAAGATCTCTTCTGCTTCTGCTAAAAAGCGTTCGAAAGCTTAATATCACACAGTGGCATATTTCATTTTAAGCAGCCTCGTCTACTTTCATCTTTGTGCTATGTATAGCATGCCAGACTATCTTCATAAGATCAAAGGGAGACTCACCGTACTTTATTTACAAAGGCAAATTTAATGGGTAACCAACATACTTATTTTACTAGGCTGACTACTCTCTTTGAACTACTATCTTTCCTGATCCCTGTACCATGTGCAAATGTGGAGAAGGCTTCCTTAAATTTGGAAAATGTTCTTAGCCTAATTGGTAAACTTTCTTTGAACTACATGCCATGGGTTTCACTATGCTGTAAGTGCACGATAGAGGTTTCTTCAGGACACATGACTGAGTTTTGTTTTCTAAAATTAGGAAACAAATTTAGAAATACAAACAACATGGTAAGGTAAAAAGCTATTTGATCAATGATGGATAGTAAAAACTCATTCTGAAGTTCATGATGATATTAATAGGTTTTGTTTCATTTTTTTTATAATGACTGATGCACTTGTCAGTGTTCAGAACAACTTATAATGCTCACTTCTGTACTGATATAAATGGAAAGTATTTTTTTTTTTGGTATGTTATAATCTCTGCAAGCTACTGAGAGAATTACGGCCTCACGACAAAGCCTAGCAAACTACCCGTGATTTATTGGATATGCCAAAAACAGTAACAAGTCTCACAATGGAGACAGTTACTGGTGCCCAACAGTGCTCAGTGCTACATTATAACAAATGTAAAAGTCAATATAAGTGAGACAATGTATTGCAAGGAAAGAAGAATTGAGGACTCTGATAATCTTATACACCATAATTGAATGGAGAAATTTTACCTAAGTTATTAATTTCTGTGGATCTCAGCTTCCTTATCTTCAAAATGTAACTCCCTCTTCTGATAGCCATCAACTAGTTTCACCACTTGTTTTGCCCAATCTCATGCTTTGGGAAACAAAAGGGAATTGCAGTCTCTTCTTCCTTGGTCTAAATGAGGTGCTGAAACTTGCTTTGGCCAATGAAATGTGAGTCGAAAACTGTTACAGAGGAAAAGCATCAGTTGGCATTTTGAAACATTGCAGAAGTATCTTTCTGAGAAAATCTCGAGACTGTCTTGAAGGTATGCAGTGATGTGATAGGAAGCTCAAGTGTGAGGCAGCACAAGGAAGAGAGCTGCCTTGAGAATTACCAGTATCAAAAAGTCTTACTCTTAAGTTGCTGAAAGTTGATACCACAAGGTGATTTACCCAATCCTCACTGAACAGGCTTGTAAGATAAATGAAAGGATTTAGTGAAATAATGCAAATTAAGCATCTGGGTGCTTCAGATCTATGGAGTAATAAATAATGCTATATTCCCTTCTCCTTTTTGCTCTCAGTTGTTTCTTTCAAGTTTCTCTGTTGTTATAAACTTAGAATGATATACAGATAATTAAGTTTGCACCTCACCCCTTTCACCCTTTTATATTATCTTTGCACATTTTCCCCTGGATGGTAACAGCCAAGTATTATAGAATGTTAAGAAAAAATCAGCTTTGTAACTGTTTCCTCACTTCACATAACAGCAGTACCTTAAAAGATAATCTAGAGACTGGTTAAAATCACATGGAACTGCTGTTTTTGTTCCCTAATGCTGCAAGTTTAGTCTTCTCTCAATTATTAACCTCTCATGCTATCACCTCTGACTACTCCACAAGACTCTTGGCAGCTCCAATGAACACTTTCCATTGTGATTGCTTCAGAGTCACAGCTTTCTTTGGTCTAATTCATCTGGGAATTAGTTACATTTCTCTTTAACTTATCTTGGTATTAAATTGGTTTTCTTAAATGTACTGCAGGGTCTAGAAAATTGAAGCACACAAAAATAGAATTAAATAATTTTTGAAGTTAAGTGAATGCAGAAAATGAAGTTGAACACACATAGAATCCTTAATGGCTAACATACACAGATCCCTGACTATGTGCTAAGACATTTTGCTAAGTACTTTACAAACAACCCACATGTAATCTTTATTGTTCTCTAAAACACGCATTGCAATCAAGATTGATGAGGCTAAGTTTAGAGCAACTGTCCCACTGACATAATTAGCTACTTACATGTAAAGCAGAGAGGGTGTCCAAGCAGTTTGCAACATCCATTCTCTTTACCAAACAACCTTGAGTATCTTTACCAAGTATCTTCCAACTGTAAATTGCTATGTTACAAAGGTCTATAAAAACTTATTCCAAACCGTTTTCTTGCACACCAAGTACTACTCTTCCAACCTCCTCTGAATAATTTCATCACGTCCTACTTCCTTCTTAATAAATGAACTCTTGCAAGCTATATATAGGAATATGACATACTGAGAATATTGGTACTTGTAAATGCCCTAAATAATAAAATTGCTTTTATTTACTTTTTGTTACCCAGGGCTCAAGTTACAATTGTTAATTATAGTCTAATGTTTACAAAATATGTTTTAAATTATATTAGTATTTGTATCGATGCACTATGCCAATAATATTTATCAAACACAACACAGTGATCTGGTCTTTTTTGCCAAACTCAGTTGATAAATAGTTGGATGTATACTAGATTTTTGTTGGGGTGTTAGTGTGGTCACCTGATATGATTGGGAAGTGAATAAAAAGGCTCTGGTTTTCTTTGCAGAATAATTAATTCCATATTAAAAATTTATTAAAACTGTGGCAAAAAATATGTTTAGTGCCTTCTGTACCCATCCCTTCTGAAAGGAAAAGAGAAGACATTCATTAATTTCCTAGAATCCTAATTTTTGAATGTTAAGTAGACTACTTAGAATATTTAAATTCTGAGGTAAAAGGGAGCTTTCTCAGTTACATATGATCAGTTGAGACCAGAAGAAGATCCATAAGTACTAGATAGTTTTTTATGCACTTTTCCAGATTTATAAGTAATATTGACTGTGGGATATTTGGGGAGGGGGTGGTACAGTACTTAGGGATCCCAGTGACCCTGGGATCAGAGTCAGACATGGAATCCTGAAGGTGTCTTTGAGCCTTATGGGTCAGTGCTACACCTGGTCATTCAGTGATGCTCACCCAAAGGTCTGGGAGTCACTAGTGCTACACTCAAAGTGCTCAAGGAACCATGTGGTACCAGGGATCAAACTAGTAATCTCATATATGAAGCATGCACTCCAATACTTTAAGCACTCTTTTTTTTTTTGCTTTATTTGGGGGAGGTCACACCCAGCGATGCACAGGCTCATGCACTCAGGAATTACTCCTGGTGGTACTCGGGGGACCATACAGGATGCTGGAAATCAAACCAGGGTAGCTGCGTGCAAGGCAAACACCCTACCCACTGTGCTATCGCTCCAGCCTCTTTTAAGCACTCTCTTCATCCCACAGTGTTATTATAAATAATTATGCTCCCCAAGAAGATAAGTACATATGTAGAATTATAAAGAACTTTAAAGGGCATTTAATACAAAGCCTATAGGTAGGTGCTCCCTTAAATTATCAAAAGCAGTCAGGTATTAAGGACATTTTTTTTTTAATTAGACATGAGTTTGCTACAGGGAGAAGAGCTAGAGATGAAGTGATAAGAAAGTTAATGCTTTTTCAGACAGCAATTAAAAAATTTTAATTTTGTTAGATATTTGTAAACTACGGGTGGAGCGATAGCACAGCGGGTAGGGCGTTCGCCTTACAAGCGGCCAACATGGCTGACCCGAGTTCGATTCCTCTGCCCCTCTTGGAGAGCCCGGCAAGCTACCGAGAGCATTCGATATGCCAGACACAGTAACAACAAAGTCTCCAATGGAGACGTTACTGGGCCCGCTCAAGCAAATCGACGATCAACGGGAGGGCCTTTACCTTTATTTGTAAACTACATATATGCAGTTAATAACAGAATCTGAGAAAATGAAATATTTAGATAAAAGAAGATACATATTTTAAATGCCCTTCTGCCCAGAGATAACTTGCATTTCCTCGTTGTCATACAAAGTAATGAAAATATACATCATTGTCACTGTTACTGTCCTCCCATTGTTCATTGATTTTGCTCGAGCGGGCACCAGTAACATCTCCATTGTGAGACTTGTTACTGTTTTTGGTGTATTGAATACGCCATGGGGAGCTTGCCAGGCTCTACCATGCGGGTGGGATACTCTCGGTAGCTTGCCAGGCTCTCCGAGAGAGGCGAAGAAATCAAACCCTGGTCGGCCGCATGCAAAGGAAATGCCCTACTTGCTGTGCTATTGCTCCAGCCTAAACATTAATTCTCTTCTTCTGTCTTTCTCTCAACACTAGTTTTAGTCTTGATCAATTGGCTTAGAAAAAGAAAACATGATATTTATTTTATTTAATAAATTTGTTTACATATCTATTAACATTTATTTTTCCCTACTAAAGATTTTCTGATTCCTATCATTTTCTTTATTTAAGAGCAAAAATAAAATTAAAATTACTTTAATTGTTTATGCATACTACACATAATATTTTTATATATATATATTCTGTAACCAATAGATAACTGACTCTAAAATAAATATAGTGTTATTTTCTAGGCCTAAACCACAGTGGTAATGATGACAAAGATACCAGACAAAAATATACCTACTTATACATTGATCTTGAGTATACATATTGACTTGTAATATATTGACTTGTCAGGGATTGAGTCAGAATTTTAGCATGCATATAATTAATTTTTTTAGCTACTTCTCTGCTTCTGTTTCTGGACTTTTTGGTGTAAATTATTCTACCAGGTGTTATTGATTTCATCATTGTTTTGATTTGTATTTATATGATAAATAATGGGGCTGGAGCCATAGCACAGTGGGTAGGGTGTTTACCTTGCATATGGCCGGCCTGGTTGACCCTAGTTAGATTCCTCCGCCCCTCTCAAATAGCTTAGCAAGATACCGAGAGTATCTCGCCCGCCAGCGAAGTCTGGCAAGCTACCCATGACGTAGTCTATATGCCAAACACAGTAACAAGTCTCACAATGGAGAAGTTACTGGGCCCGCTCGAGTAAATTAATGAACAATGGGAAGACAGTGGTACAGTGTGATAAATAATGATAAGCCTGTTGACTTTCTTCACTATCGCTTTGGGGAAGTGACTGATCAGTTCATTCCATTTTCTGTTGGTATTGCTGCCTTGTTTTTGAATTTTGTGAAGTCTTTAGATGGCTTGCATACTATTAGCCTTTTATCAGATGCATGGTGTAACAAATATTTTATTCCATTTAGAAGAAAATTGTTTAGGTTTTTGTGCCCACACTTGGTGATGCTCAGGAATAACACCATGCCCAGAACTCAGGAGTCACACCCAACTGTGATTTTAGGACTATCTGGTGCTGGGGATTAAACCAGGATCCCCCCCAGTGCAAAGCATGCTCAAGACCATTGAACCATCTCCAACATAAAAGCTTTACAATTTAATGTGATCCCATTAGCATATTTTCCCTTTTGTTTCCCAGGCAATAAGAGTTAACTCATTAAGGAAGCTAGTATCATGGAGTGTTTGGCTACATTTTCTTTTGTGTTTTTTATGGTTTGGGATTTAACAACATCGACACTCCCTCCACTACCCAGCCGTCGCCACACTCCAGGACGCTTTCCGGACATAAGACACTAAATACCCATCTTCCGGAATTGTCATACCGTATTTGATAGGGTTCAAATATGGTAACACCTACAAGGGTGATTAGAGGTCGCCCCAAAAGCCTCTATCCTTCTCGGAAAGACTGGCAAGCTACCGAGAGTATTCCGCCCGCACGGAAGAGCCTGGCAAGCTATTCGTTGTGTATTCGGTATGCCAAAACCAGTAACGACAACTGGTCTCATTCACCTGACCCTGAAGGCTTCACCGACATGGCAGCACTGAGAAGGATGAGAAAGGAGAGGCCGACAAAATCTCAAGGCCGACCTAGGCTGCCACAACGAAGGAAGACAAAAATGATCGTCTGTACTTTCAATGCATGTACGCTAGCATCAGATGCATCCATCGAGGACCTGATGGTACAAGCGCGAATGATCAAGTACGACATCATTGGTCTGACCGAGACAAGAAGGAATTTAACATACAAGTCTTGAATACATTTTGATTAACTTTTGAGTATTTGTGAGATAGTGATCCAACTTCATTCTTTTGCTTCTGGCTATCACTTTTACCAACATTCTTTATTAAGAAACTTTCTCCATCTTCTGTTCTTAGTTCCATTATCATAGATTAATTCCTCGTAAGTGTGAAGATAAATAATTCTCAGCTATCAATTCTTTTCCTTTGATCTGCATCCAATTCTTTCCCTTTGATCTATGTGGCTTACTAGATTTGATTCCTAGCACCCCATCTATTCCCCGAGCACCACCAGGAGTCATCTCTGAGTGATGTGGCAAGAGAAAGCCCCAAGCACTGCCAGGTGTGGCCCCAAAATAATAAACAAATAAATAAATAAATATATATATATATAAAAAAATATGTCAACATTTGTTCTAGTTCCTTGAACAATGCCATATTGATTTGAAAAGGAAAATTCCTTTCATTGATTCTATATGTTTTGGGGATGATGGCAATTGTGTGTGTTTTATTTCTTTTAATACTGACCTATAGTTTTTAATTAATACTAAGTTTAATATCTCCTTCACTATGTTTCTCCTAGAAACTTAATTCATTTTTATCAGTTTGTAAGGATTACTTTCTAGACGACAGTCTTTGCTAGTTCATTGCTTACATATAAAAATGCAATGTATTTTTGCCTGTTTGATTTTCTGGCCTATCACTTTAATTTATTGTTTCCAGCAGCATTTTAGGGGAACCCTTTAGGGTTTCCTATGCATATTATTATGTCATATGCAAATAATAAACTTGTATTTCTTTTTAAATTTGTAGTCATTTAATTTTTTTGCTTAATTGAAAAAATTGCAAAAAATTGCAAAAAAAAACCCCAACATTGAATAATAGTGGTAAGAATAGATAGCCTTTTCCTATGCCTGAATTTAGAGAAAAAGCTCGGTTTTTCATCATTTAGTATAATATCAGTATTATGGGCTTCTCATACATGGATTTTACCATGTTAAATTATATTCTTTCTATTTCATTTTAATGGAAGTCTTTCAGAATCATATATGAATTTTAATCTAGTAGAATTTTTTATTTATTAATATAAACACAATTTTTCACTTTGATTATCAGGTTTATTGCATTATTTGATTCTGCATGTTGTCTCTGGAATAAATCTCGCTTGTTCATGATAAATGGTCCTTTATTATCAAATTCAGGGGCCTGGTCTGTAGTTTTCTTTTTGTGTGATGCCCTGGTATGCTTTTCATATCATGATAATACTGGCCTCAAAATACATGGTTGGAAAAGTTCCCATCTTAATTTTTGTAAGAGCTTGAGAAGGCAGGTAATAGATCATTTTGGAAGATTTGGTAGAACTCACAAGTGATACCATCTGGTCCTGGTTTTTTAAGGGAGACTTTTGATTGCTGTTGCAATTTCCTTGTTGTGATTGCTCTATTCATATTTTCTATTTTCTCATGATTCATACGTAGGATATTATGGAAGATTCTAAAACTTTGTTTCTTCAAGATTATCCAATTTAGTGGGAGAAAATCATTCATAATAGTCTATGATTTTTTGAATTTCCATAGTACCTGCTGTAACTTCTGCCCTCTCATTTCTGACTCTTTTTTTTTTTTTGTATCTTCTCTCTTTTTTCCTCTTAGTGAAGCTACTTAAGAGATGGTCAATTCTCTTTTTTCTTTTTAAGAACTAGCTCTTATTTTCATTGGGTTTTTTAAAAATGAGAGGCCTCCAGCTGCACATGCTAGGGGAAAAGGCAGCTCAGAGAAGGGAGCACCAAATAAAGGGTGTTGGGAGGTTCCTCTCAGGATGTGAGATGTGTGGTGAGAGTAGACTATAGACTGAACACGACTGCTATTCAATGTCTCTTTTGCAAACCACAGCAGTCAAAAGGAGAGAGATAACAAAAGGGAATGCCCTACCACAGAGGTAGGGTGGGATTGGGGGGGTGGGGGGTGTGAGGGATACTGGAATCTGTGATGGTGGAGAATGGACACTGGTGTAGGGATGGGTATTTGATCATTGTATAACTGAAACCCAAGCACAAAAAATTTTTTTCTATTTTTTTATTTATTTTTTATTTTTAGTGAAACACCATGAGGTACAGTTGTAGATTTACAATTTTTTGTGCTTGGGTTTCGATTATACAATGATCAAATACCCATCCCTCCACCAGTGCCCATTTTCCACCACCATGGATAATATCCCTCCCACCCCCATCCCTCCCATCTCACCCTGCCTCTGTGGCAGGGCAATCCCTTGTGTTCTCTCTCTCCTTTTGAGAGTTGTGGTCTGCAAAAGAGGCTTTGAGTGGCAAACATGTTCAGTCCATAGTCTACTTTCAACATGCATCTCCCCTCCTGGGAGGATCCTCCAAACACCCTTTATTTGGTGCTCCCTTCTCTATCTGAGCTGCCCTTTCCCCTAGAATGCCCGACTGGCCTCTAAGCTATGGAGTAATCCTCCTGGTATTAATCTCAGCTATTCTTGGGTATTAATCTCATATTTTGTTTCTTTATATTCCCCAGATGAATGCAATCTTTCTATGTCTATCCCTCTCTTTCTGACACATTTCACTTAGCATGATACTTTCCATGTTGTACCACTTGTATATAAATTTCATGACTTCATCTTTTCTAACAGCTACATAGTACTCCATTGTGTAGATGTACCAAAGTTTCTTTAACCAGTCATCTGTTCTTGGGCATTCAGGTTTCTTCCAGGTTCTGGCTATTGTAAAGAGTGCTGCAATGAAGAAACAAGTGTAGATATCACTTCGACTATACATTTTTGCCTCTCTGGGATATATTCCCAGGAGTGGTATGCAAGCACAAAATTTTTTTATAGTATTTTTTATTATTTTTTCTTTTTTTATTAGTGAAACACCATGAGGTACAGTTATAGGTTTACAAATTTTGTGCTTGGGTTTTAGTTATACAATGATCAAGTGCCCATCCCTCCGCCAGTGCCCGTCATCCATCACCACGGGTCCCAGCATCCCCCCCACCCCTCATCCCCCGCCCCGTCCCATCCTGCCTCTGTGGCAGGGTATTCCCCCTTGTTCTCTCTCTCTCTTCTTTTGGGTACTGTGTTTTGCAATAGAGGCTTTGAGTGGCAATCATGTTTGGTCTATAGACTACTTTTAGCGCCAAGCACAAAAATTTTAAGTCTACAACTGTACCTCATGGTGTTTCACTACTAAAAATTTAAGGAAAATAAATAAAGGCCCTCCCGTTGATCATCGATTTGCTCAAGCGGGCCCAGTTACGTCTCCATTGGAGACTTTTGTTGTTACTGTGTTTGGCATATCGAATACGTCACGGGGAGCTTGCCAGGCTCTGCCTTGCGGGCGAGATACTCTCGGTAGCTTGCCAGGCTCTCCGAGAGGGTCGGAGGAATCGAACTCTGGTCAGCCATGTTGGCTGCGTGCAAGGCAAATGCCCTACCGCTGTGCTATCCCTCCAGCCCTAAATAAATAAATAAATAAATAAATAAATAAATAAATAAATACATGCACTGTAGCACTGTCCTCCTGTTCATCGATTTGCTCGAGCAGACACCAGTACCGTCTCCATTGTGAGACTTTTTGTTACTGTGTTTGGCATATCGAGCATATCGAATATGCCACGGGTAGCCTGCCAGGCTCTGCCGTGGGGGCAAGATGCTCTCAGTATCTTGCCAGGCTCTCCAAGAGGAGCGGAGGAATCGAACCCGGGTCAGCGCTGTCCGCAGCATGCAAGGCAAACGCCCTACTGCTGTGTTAAATAAAAAAAAATAGAAAAAAAAGAATGGCCTCCCTAGCAATGCTGGGGGCACTGGGGACATTCCAGCTAATGTTCAGGCTGGTAGGTATGAAACTGACAGTTCAACACTCTGACTAAACATGACGTCGCTGCCTCACACACATAAGGAACCAGCTCTTCCTTTGGGCTATCATTGAGAATTCATTGATCTGTATTGTCATTTTGAAAAAAGTTCATTTTGATTTCTTAATTCGGGACATTAGGATTAGTGAGATTATTGCTAAATTTGGGGGAGGTGCCCCCCACCAAGCAGTGCTAACTGGCAGAAGCAGATCTAAATTGTGAGAGCTTTATCAAGAAACGGCAAGAGACAATGCAGGTTTTTTTTTTTTTTTTGCGGTGGGCACGGGTACAGGTGGGTTTGGGGGCTATATCGGGCAATGTTCAGGGCTTACTCCTGGCTCTTCACTCAGGGATCATTTCTGACAGGGCTCAGGGAACCATACGGAATGCCAAAAATGGAACCTGGATCTGACCCAAGGAAGGCAAGTGCCCTACCTACTGTACTATTGCTTCAGCTCAAAATACAGAAATTTTTATAGGAAATGAAATAGAATTATCCTCAGCAGACCTGTTCTTTTTTCCTTTTTCTTTTTTTATTAGTGAAACACCATGAGGTACAGTTGTAGACTTAAAAAAGTTTGTGCTTGGGTTTCAGTTAAACAATGATTGAGTACCCATCCCTCCACCAGTGCCCCAGCAGACCTGTTCTTAAAGAAGGCTAAATGAAACTTTTGAACTGAAGTGAAGTGGTAGAACTTACATAGCCGGGATGAATAGAGTGACTGAAATGTTAAACAGATGAGTAAATTTAAAAAATTATATTATTTTGTATTTAACTCATACATTTATTTAAATAATCTATAAATTCTTTAAATTTCTTTGCAATAAATATACAACTAGAAAGAAAAATTGTAACATCGAGGAATTTTTATGTATGTAATTTTATTACATATGATAACTAAAACATAAAAGTCCTTGAGTGAAGTTAAAAGACTTACATTACTGGAAAGAGTTTCTATTATACTTGAGATAATGAAATATTGACTCCAGATGGATTGCAAAATGGAGGTGAACATATACTGTAATCTCTAGATCAATGAAGAAATGAAAATAATAATAAAACCAAATACAGTGATTACATGAAAATAAAGCTTCAAGAAATATTAAAATAATACAATATAATGCATTGGACAGTTAAAAAGAAACTAATGTATGGGAGACACGTAGAGAAATAGCAGGATGTTACTTGTCATGTATATAATTTATTACATGAAGTTGGATGGTTCACAAATATTAAAAGCAAAGATTGACCTTGAATAAAAGAAAAACAAGATAAATTTATATGTTGTTTATTAAATTACACTTAAAAGTGTAAATAGGATTGAAGGGTAGCAGAATATGCCATTCTAAAATATACCACTCTAGTGTAAAGATTATTCTGAGATAAAGATAATTGAAGAAAAGCAGATAAAAAACAAAATACAGGGGAAAAAATATCTCTGAACCCTCACCCAATTGCCCTGAAAATAGGAGATAAATTTTCAAAGGTGTTCTTCCTTTTCTCACCACCAGGAAAGGCAAAGCTAATCTTAAAGCACTTTTAGAACCTATTAGCATAAAGATAGCCCAAAGGGAATCTAGATAAACAAACTTTACTGACTAGCTTTTATCTACCATTAGTTGCTTCCCATGTGTTTATCTTCCCACATTTTGGTGCTCTCCAACCCACTGTCTCTTCTGTCTTGGTCACTTCTTCAAAAATGATTGTTCTTGAAGTTGATAAAAAAAAACTTGAGTTCTAAGGCCTACTTTGAGTTATTAATTTATCACTGGGTATTCTCTATGTGGACCTGAGGCTTACATGGAAACAAGTTATACATTATATCATTAATTTGTATTTTATTATAGAGGTCTCAGACAAAAACTAAAAAAAGTCAAAGTGAAATTGTTCTTTTTTCCCTACAGGATCAACATGAAAGGATGAAAGAAGATACATCACGCAAATATTGAACTTTAAAAATAAAAACTAATGTGATTACATTACTCCACACATGGTAAACATTTTTTATTATTAAAGAACTGTAATTTATGAAATTATTAACAGTTGAGTCTTAGGCATATAATATTTCAACCCCAATCCTACCACTTATGTCAACTGCCCTCCACCGGTGTTCCTGTATTTCCTCCCAACCACCAACCCCCACCACACCCCTACCTGTCAACTTGAAAGGCACATTACAAAGTCCAGTGGTTGTAGCTTAGATCTCATGTTTTTGGTGCTGTTGTGTCTGTCACACAAAGTAAATGTCTAATAAGGAATATTTTCCCAAAGATTGCTTGAGCTATTTGTGGGGGTTTATTGTTCCAGATGAATTTCAGGAATCGCTAAGAAAATGATGGCTGGAGGAACTGGTTGGGATGGGAGATGTGTGCTGAAAGTAGATAATGGATCAAACATGATAACCTCTCAGCATCTGTATTGAGAACCATGATACCCAAAAGTAGAGAGAGAATGTAGGGAATATTGTCTGCCATGGAGGCAGGGGGAGGGTGGGGAAGTAGGGGGTATACTAGGGAGATTGGTTGTGGGGAATGTGCACTGGTGGAGGGATGGATGTTTGACCATTGTGTGATTGTAGCCCAAACATGAAAACTTGTAACTATCTCACAGTGATTCAGTAAAATGAAAAACAAATAATAATAATAATATAATAATAAGGAATATTATTAGAGAACATTATATACTGATAAAATGCTCAGTTTTCTAATAAAATATAAATATCCTGAATGTGAAAATATAAGTAGTCATCTGAGTGGTAAAAATTTTAAAAATATATATACCTAAATGTGATATACATATATATATATATATATATATATATATATATATAGCACATGAACGCCTGAACATTATCAAACTGGCCTAATTAATTTTTATAGAGCCTTCTCCTCACCAATGATCACATAAGATATTCACCAAAACAGTTGAGATGCCAAAGAGATAAAAAGAAAGAAAATTTTGTGAGTTTATGTAATTTGTACTATAACAGAATTAGAAAGCTGAAACAAAAAGATGTCTGGACAATAAATACTTAATAAACACTTAAACAACATGCTTATAAATAACTGATGAAGCAAAAAGTCATAAAGCAAATAAGAAAATGGCATTAACTGAATGAATATAAAAACACAGCATAGCAAATTTGAGGGATACAGAAGATATCCTTATAGAAACATTTACAGGTTCATAAAGATACCCCAAAGGGATGGAGCACATGTTCGTATGTGAGCACCCAGTATAGACTTGGTGATCTCTGATTACCACCAGAGTGCTGCTGGCGAAGTCCAAGAAACAATCAACGTCTAACTGAGTTTAAGGAGGACCCCTTATTAAAAAGACAAATTTTCAGGGCTAGAGAGATGGTACAGTAGGTAAGGTACATGCCTTGTATGCAGTCCACCAAGGTTTGATCCCCTGCATCCCATATGATTGCTGAAACAATGCCAGGAGTGATTCCTGAATGCAGAGCCAGGAATAACCCTTGAGCATCACCAGGTATGGTCCAAAAATAAAATAAAACCAAAAAAACAAAAACAACCAGGACAAACTTTCAGCAGTGAACACGTATTTTAAAAGACAAAGCTTTAAATCCAACACACAAAAATCCTTTAAAATTACTAAAAAGAACAAATCAAACCTGAGGGGGGAGGGGGGTAGTGAAAGAAACTTTCATAAGTAGCAATCAATTAAAATGAAACAAAAAATCAACTCAGAAAAATCAATAAAACAAACAAAAGTTTAAAAGATCAATACCATGAATAACCTCTGTCTAGTAGGAGTGCCAAAATAAAGGACAAACACTATCAATATTACTATAAATTTTTATAGACTCTAGAGGCATTGTGAAGAAATATTATAAGTACCTTAATGCTCATCCATGCAATTTAAAGTGCTGAAGAGACAGTACAGCAAGGAGGGTACTTGCCTTGTATTTGGATAATTCAGGTTTCATCCTTGGCATCCCATATGGTCGCCTCGGCCCTTGCAGAAGTGATCCTTGAGTGCAGAACCAGGATTAAGTCCTGAGCACAGCAGGGTGTAGCCTCCAAAATCTAAGTAAATAAATAGAAATGAGATTTAAATAAAACACACATTTTTAGAAAAATGTTTAAAGCTTGCTCACAAAGAAACAGGGAACTTTAATAGTTCTACAAATCTAAAGAAATGGAATTTGTATTTGAAAACTTGAATTTAGAGAAAACTCAAAGCCTAGGGGCATCACTGCTATGATCATAAAACATCCCCAGTAAAATAAGAATGCCTATTCTAAGTAAGCCCTTTCAAAATTAGAAGAATGTTAGTATGACACAAAATCCATACAGAAAAGAAAACAACAAACTAGAGGCCAGGAGATGACTAAGTGACTAGAACACCTGCTTTTTAAGTATGAGACTCTGAATTTGACCCATGGCGTTGCTGCAAGCACTGAACACAACCCTACAACTCTGCTGTCTATGATTAATGGCACTTCAAACAACTTCCATTCCATTCCATTCGTATATTTATGAGCATCCCAATTAAACAGTGTGACTTTCAGTAAGCAATGCAACTTAAAAGATGTGCAAGCACCTTTTGGGAAGCACAACCCTGACCAACTGTGAGTATTTCCACTTTAATAGGACACAGGTGAGCACCACCACCAAAGGAGTGTGATCGCCCATTCTCACTACAGTAAGTGTGTGTCCCAGCCCTGGTCATCACACCAACAACAGGAGGAGAAGAAAAGAAAACTACAGACCAATATTTCCTACCAATATATACAAAATGTACAATTTTTATTCAATGACATATTTAGTGATATTATCTTAATAGCCAAAATTGATTTGTTCTGAGAATCCAAGACTGGTTTGACATTTGAAAATCATACTATTGAATTCAGGCTGTCAATAAATAGACCCAAGAAGAAAAAATGAAAATAACTGATTTAATGCAGAATATTTTACAAAATTGCATCTGTTTGTGATAGAAGATCATCTCCTAGTCAGAAATAAAGAAATCTATTTCATTATGCAAATAATATCTACAAAGAAGTCATAGCATATATCATTTAAAATTTTTTATTTGGTTTACAACACTATTAATAATGGTTTCCCATATTTATAATTTCCAATACCACATTTTCCACTAGTGTAACCATTTCCCTCTCCCAGGGACTCCAGTCTCCTCCCTTTTATCTCTCCCCCAGGCCAATTATGTGGATTAGTACTCCCACTATGTTGCCTTTGGACCTTTGTTGTAACCTTTCTGTATATCTTTAAGTCCTTGGTATAAAAGATTATTCTGTTCTTGTCCCTTTCCTTCTGACTGACTCCACTCATCATGATATCTTCTAATTCCTTTTATGTTTCTGCAAATTGCATGATTTAGTTCTCTAGTATTAGCCGCATAGTATTCCATTGTGTGCAAATATTATCCTTAATGGTGAGAGATTAAGTTATTTTTCTTAGTATCAGCATCAGGTTCGAATGATCATGCTATTCCTATTACATCTTGTATTAGAAGTTATAGCCAAGTTGATTAGGCAAAAAGAAAAGTCAAACAGATCTTAAGAAATAAAACTTTATTTGCATGCTTTACATAATTATGTAGAAAACCTCTTCAAATAAAACCACAAGAAAAAATGACCCTTCTAGAACTAATAAGTCAGTTTTCCAAATTTGCAATAGACATGATAAACAAGAAAAACTGATTTTTATTACTACATAAAAGCAGTTGAAAATTTGAAAAAGATTGGAACATTTTACAATAGCATCATAAAACATAACACATTTAGCTATAACTGCAATTCTTTAAAAATTTGACATATGCACACTGTCATATCATAGGACTATGATAAAAGAAGGCTTTTAATGTATGGAATGCTAGACTATGTTCACTGATTGGAAAATCAATATTTATAAAATTTAGATTGTTTCATTACTTAAAAGATTCTATGCACTCCAAATAAAAATCACAGCAGCTGTTCTTATACAAATTGATTATTTGATTTTCTATGTAGGAAAACAAACAAACTACATTAGCCAAAAGTATTGTTGAAAATTTAAAAATTGGAGAATATATGCTACCTAATTTTAAGAATAACTGTCAAGATATTGTGATGATATAAAATGACAGATTAATGGGATAGGATTGACAATTCAGAAATAAATTCACATACATATTGCCAATTATCCTCAATAAGGATGTATCACTGATCATTGTTACTGAGTTTTGGCATATTAAATATGCCACAGGGAGTTTGCCAGACTTTGCCGTGCGGGCAGGATACTCTTGGTAGCCTACTGGTTCTCCAAGGGTGAGAACTAAATAATAAGAGGTGGGTTCCTGCATGCCTGGGTTCCTCTGCCGGTTCCTTCATGCATGAGGCTCATCCGAATGTGTGGAGAGTGGTCTTAAGCATGGCTATGGCTGGTTCTGGAGGTCTTCAGCTCTTGGGGCTCTGCTCGGGGCAGAGAGGGAAACTCAACCAGACTCCCCTCTGCACTGTTCTCTTCCGGGATGTAGAAGAAATTTAATATTTGACATTAATATGCAAAAAATAAAAAATATACCTTGGCTCATATCTTATGTTTTACAAAAAAACTTACAAGGTAAAACTAAAACAAAAACTACTCAACATGTAAGACAAGAAAGGAAATATAGGACAAGACCTTAGGAATCTGAATAATGCAAATATGTCCTAGACATGACACCAAAGCTCTATACATCACGAATCACGAATCAGGACCATCCTGTTATTCGTCAATTGCTTCGAGCAGGCCCCAGTAACGTTTCCTTCATCCTGGCCCTGAGATTTTTAAGAAAGTGCTATATTCAAGGCTCTTTAGGAGAATGAGACCCACCATTGTTACTGGTATTTGGCATATTGGGTACATCACGGGGAGTTTGCCAGACTCTGCTGTGTGGGCAGGTTACATTTGGTAGCCTGCCAGTTTGTCCGAAGTAGGAATGAGATGATAAGATGTCGCTCGCTTCCGGGAGCTGGTTTTTATAGTCTCTGAGTCTTGGCCATTGATGGGATTACACGGCGCCAGGGGGCCAGTTGGTAGGTGTGACCCCCCGCCTACTGGAATTCGGAGGATCTGGGTGGAGGATGCTCAGCTGGAGTGATAGCACAGCGGGGAGGGCGTTTGCCTTGCATGCGTCCGACCCGGGTTCGATTCCCAGCATCCCACAGGGTCCCCCGAGCACCGCCAGGAGTGATTCCTGAGTGCATGAGCCAGGAGGAACCCCTATGCATTGCCAGGTGTGACCCAAGAAGCAAAAAAAAGCTCTATACATAAAAAAGCAAATTTAAAATTAAATTTAAAGAAGTATGTTCTTTGAAAGATTATCTTAACAAAATAAAAAGTCACAGAATGGAAGAAAATATGTGTAAAACACATATATAATGAAATAATTTTAAAATATTAAGGAATAACAGGATTTGATAATAAAAAGTAATCCTTTTAAATAGGTATTTGTTGATATGCACTTGACTAACAAAGACACATGAATGACAAATAAGCTCATGAACTCTGCTCATCATCTTCTGTCATTATGGAAACACAAGTAATATTCACAGTGAGGTACGATATTGCTTATTAGAAAGGTTAACAAAATTTAAATAACTACACCAGACATTAGTCAAAATATGGGCTAATGGAATGTTCATGCATTGCTTGTATTGCTAGACAGAGCACAAAATGTTATAATCACTTGAGAAAAAAAAAAGCATGTAGACAAATGCTTGTAAGTTAAACACATAGTTTTCAATTCCAACTAACAGTCCCACTTCTAGGATTCCCCTCAGGAATATTTGCACAGAAATATCTTCCATGTTTTTATATTAGTTATATAAATAATTTCACAAAATTGGGAACTTCTTCTATGAACTCCAACTCATGAGTGAATTAACAAAATACAGTGTTCTCTATCTACAACAGTACAGTACTGTTATCCAAAGAAATATACTTATAAAAAACGAAACCATTGAGAAATCTCAAATGCATTCTTCTCTGTAAAGAGACTCTGACTCAAGACACTTACATAGAGTCTGATTCCATTAATAGAAAATTCTGAAAATGCCCAAACAATTGGAAGATTCAGGTGTTTTGTATGCTAAGGACTGAGTACGCGGAAGGAAAATAACAAAATATGAATAAGGGAAATTGGGTGCTGGACCTTGATTGTGACTCATTTTTACAAAAACAAAAAAATTCTTTGTATGGCATGTAAATTATGTTTCTATATAAAATTAATTTCACCACCAATAAACAAAAAAAATTTTCTAGTAACTAAAATGCATACTGTAGTTAGTGGAATATACAAATTCGAGCAAAACCCTAGGTATTAATTATTATGAATTTCCCTAAGGTAGAAAAACTGTAACTCTAGTTTGGGACAGACATTTTTTGGCATTTAATTCACAAATGTCTACATAAACATGATATAAGGCCCATATGCTTGCCTCTTAAAACTGCGTGTTTTGTAGGGCATAAGCAGAAAGTTGTTGACTTGGCAGCTGTTAGCATTTGTTCAGTTTTCATTATTTGATGTACATGGGAAATAAATCTATTTTTTGTCAGAAAGAGTAAAAAGCTTCCTGTTTATTAAATGGTTTAAATAATAATTTTCAAACTGCAAAGACCAAGCTGTGTTGTGTCATGGTTTTTGAAAGAAGGGAATTAATTAAAAATTATACTTAAAGTAAGCATACGTGACAATTTTAATGAGTTAAAAATTGAAACTTTCAGGAAAACCAATATATATCATAAGTAATTGCTATGAAATAAAAAAAGACATACAGAAATTGTTACTAGTTTTATTAATACTTTAGGAAAAATGAAATATCACTTTAGGAAGAAGAGAACATGGAGTGAAATCATTTGAGATATATTTTACTCAGAGTCTAAGGAGAGACAGAAGGGCTGGAACACTTGGTTGCATGCAGCAGACCTGGTTTGGATCCCCAGCACGGCTAGGAGTTAACCCCAGAAGTAACCCCAGAGCACTCCAGTTGGTCCAAAACCCCAAAATATTTATTTTTATTTTAAAGGGATATAAATTTATTTGATTTCTGGAATTGTCAAACGTTTCCATTCCTAAAAACGATATGATTAATTGCCAGCTGGGGCCTGAATCACATGGAAGAAAAGCAGTAAACATCAAAGTGAATCTTAAATATTTTTCTAGCAAACCATACTTGAATATTTTTATACAGGGCCCAGAGAGATAGTACTGTGGGTAGAGCGCTTGCCTTGCATGCGGCCAATCCGAAATTGATCCTAAACATCCCAGGTAGTCCCAGAGCCCTGCCCGGAGCAAACCTTGAACACAGAACCAGGAGTAAGCTCTGAGCACTTCCGGAACTGCCCGCAAAACAAACCTATCAAAAAATAACAACTTTTTATCCATTGGTGGAGGAAAGTTAACACTGGTGGTGGCATTGATGTTGGAACATTGTAGAAATGAAACTCAACTATAGATTATTATATGGATAATTATAAGGAGCTGGTGACACTCAGGAATTACTCCCTGGATCTGCAGTGAGCTAATGGGACCACAAGTGATGCTGGGCTAGAACCTGAGCCTTCTGCTTGCCAGGCAAGATCTCTACCTGCTCCACTATAACTCCTGCCCCACCAAAAAATATTTTTTAGTGTAAAAGTAGTTTGGAAGTACTTTCATAGGGGATGGAGAGGTAATATAGGGGTTAAGGGACTTGCCTTTACACATGGATGACCCTGTTTCTGCCAAGATAATTTTGTGTACATCAAAACTACGAAAGTTAACAGTATTGTAACTGTAATCTAAACTACAATGGAATTTTTTTTTATGAATCATAGTGCTAAGGCCCATTTAAAAAATTATTTTAGAGATTTAAGTCCTGCATTCATGCAGTACACTAATAATTGTATGTTTTTAATTTCATACCTATTAGACTACTGACACATATAGTTTTGAGCCCCCCTTTGAAAATACAAATATAAAACATAATTTAAAATTTAAAAATTTATTAATAATTACAAAATACATCTAAAGTGACAAATATGAAAATTATTACAAAATGCACAAAGGTGAGTGAATATATTTTATTGATTAGTTTGACTCATTTCTGATATAAATTAAGTCCTCTTGTGATTATATACACTTTTACTTGACTTTTCATATTATTTTAATTTTGTGATATTGTTTCTATAAGGAGAATCAAAAATAATTTATTATTTTCTAAACAGCTGATCAAATTTGTTCTTAATGTTAGTAATATAGATAAGTACCTTGCAGCCTTACAATGCTTTGTTATTAATACCATGCAAATATTTATTATTTTTTAATTAAACTTTTATTAAGACCTCTGTAAGTTATAAAGTTATGCATGGTTGAGTTTCAGGCATACAATGTTCCAGGACCAAATCAATGTCAACTTCCCTCCACCAATGTCCCCAGGGTTCCCTTCCATCATATATGCTCTCCTGAGCACTACTGAGAGTGATCCCTAGCACAGAGCCAGGAATAAATCAAGAACACAGCCAGCTGGGAACCATGAACCAAAAAAAGAAAAATTTTTATGACTTCTCATAATTATATCATAAAAAATGATAACTAGGCATATGTTAATATTTTTACTTTGATATGTTCTTAAGAAATGTGCTAACAAACTAACTTGGTTAAATAAAATAAAATTGCAGACATGTAGATTTATCATTCAGTTCTAATGTCACAGCCAAACTTTTCTGATCTCATACAAGTTATTATAGTCAAGTTAAATGATCATGAATCTATTTTTCCATCAGCAAACTAATTCCAAGGGAACTGGGCCAAACCCAGGATATGTTAAAATATAGCTTTACTCATATGTTGAGCTGACTCATGAGATCTTCAACTTTTCTAAAACTAAATTTAAAGGAATGCTAATCTAATTTTACAAGTTTTAAAGCTTATGCTTGGTTATCTTGTTCACTAAATTTTTCACTGGAAAAAAAGGTATGTTTTTAAAGAAATATTCTCCAGATGAGATCCAGCACGTTCAGGGTGGTATGGCCGTAGACCATAAGTAGGGCTGGAGTGATAGCACAGCAGGTAGGGTATTTGCCTTGCAAAAGGCCTACCCTGCAGACCCGAGTTTGATTCCTCTGCCCCTCTCAGAGAGCCTGGCAAGCTACCAAGAGTATCTTGCCCACACGGCAAAGCCTGGCAAGCTACCCGTGACATATTTGATATGCCAAACACAGTAACAAGTCTCACAATGTTACTGAGCCCGCTCTAGCAAATCGATGAACAATGATGAACAATGGAGGACAGTGATCACGATCATGATCATGATCATCCTGTTGTTCGTCGATTGTCTCAAGCAGGCCCCAGTAACGTCTCCTTCATCCTAGCCCTGAGATTTTAAAAAGCGCCATATTCAAGGCTCTTTCAGGGTTAGGAGAACGAGACCCATCATTGCTACTGGTATTTGGCATATTGAGTACACCATGGGGAGTTTGCCAGACTCTGCCATGTGGGCAGGCTACACTCAGGAGGACAGTGACAGTGACAGATATTCTCCAGAAGTTGGTGGGGAATGCACTTATATAGATATCATGTTCTGTTTAAGTGTTTTAAGTTTAACACATAGTAAAATTAGAATAGACTTAAGTACCTCATCAGTGTCCCATTAATAATGTAGATGCGAGTTAGTTCCTTAGTCAGAAAACTAGACCTGAGTTTAGAAGTGTGATACCTCATAGGTGGAATCTATGAAATGTCTAAGTTTCTCAGTATTTGCAAATCTTAACACAGCTGTGCAGGTACCAATGCTTTATCCTCACCACAAGAAGTGAAAGGAAGATGTCTGTCTTGCAAATACCATTAATCAAACTTAGTCCTTTGTGAGTTTCAAAGGAAAATCGCATGGGCACGCAAGGGATTTGTTCGGTGGCCGGGAAACGCCTCTCCAGGTCAGACTATGGCGATGGATGGACAAAGGATTGGGATAATGGAGAAACAGGGATTGGGTCCCAGGCTGGTCCATAGTCAGTTTATTTCTCTCTTCGTCAATGTTGTCAACGATGGCATCTTCCCATGTTGCCACAATAGTGCCAAAGAGCTCCCAGTCATTCTGGGAGTTATTTCTTCAATTTTGCAGCCCTTTCTCCCCGCTCCATGAAGTAGAACCTCTCCAGTTCTATGTGGAACTTCTCAAATTCTTCTTCATCATGATTGGATGTTGGTGCATAGACAACGAAGATAGAAACTGCCAGCAGTGAGCCAGTCACATCAAGTGTAATTGTCTGATTCGGGTTGTTAGGCATTTGAATGAATCAAGGCTCATGGCTAAATTCTTGTTGACAAGGACACTGATACCACCGACTCCTCTTTTGTCGTATGTTCCTCCTCTCTCCTCCCCACTGTAGTCCGATCTCTCCCTACTGCACAAGCATAGTCACAGTTTTGGTCGTAGTCCCAGTCATCATGGTTCCATCATCCTAGTCTCCTCATAGACCTCAAAATACTCTCCTAGTCCTACTATCTTCATCATAGTCTCCTCTTTTCCCTTATAGCAAAGTTATATAGAAATTGTGAAGGGTGAGGGTACACATAGGTGGGTTTGAACATAGTCATAACAACAAACAAAGGTAAAGCCACTCCTTCAGGGGAAGTTCTAGGGGATTTTCTCAAGGACAAAATCTCATCTGAGGATTCAGCACTCCTGATTACAAGGGGATCCACTCAAGGGAGGGATTCTATCCAGGGTGTATTGCTTTATCATTTCTTCAACTGGTAATCCATTTAAACACTCATAGTAAATTTACTTCTTATAATATTTCTAGTCATTTTGTATGAACACAGTAAGAGATATAGTAAACTTAATATATTTGACTCTTAATATATTAGGTTTAATATATTTGGCTCTTCCTGGGGACATCTCACTATATATCCCAGACCACAGTTCCCAGGCCAGGACGTTCAAAGTCAATACATCAGGATCCTCTGTGAGCTGTACTGCGAATTCACTACGAGGATTTCACCATTCTACAAGGAAGCGATCATCCATGTCAAGAGAGGGATTTGGCAGGGTGACACCATTTAACTGAAACTCTTCAATGCCACCCTCGAAAACATCACGCAACAACTGGAGTGGGAAGGAATATGAGTGAAGATAGACAATCGGCAAGTACACCACCTCCACTTTGCTGATGACATTGTACTAATAACACCAAACATTAGCCAAGCGGCACAAATGCTGGCCTACTTTAACTGTGAGTGTGGAAAGGTCAGACTACAGCTGAATCTCACGAACACAATGTTTATGAGAAACGGCCTCATTCCTGAACTTCCATTAGCTCTCAAAGGAACGAACATCTCCAAATGCAGCAGCTATGTGTACCTAGGTCGAGAAGTCAACATGATGACTAACCTGGCATCTGAGTTGCGCAGGAGGAAGAGAGCAGCTTGGAATGCCTACAAGAGCGTCAAAGAAATAGTTAAGAGGATGAAGAACCTCTGACTCCGGGCACATCTCTTTGATTCCACTGTTCTTCCTGCATTAATATATGTATCAGAGACCTGGGCCCTATGAAAACAGGATAAGAATGCTATTCGAACCTCCCAAAGAGGAATCAAAAAAGCTATGCTTGGAGTATCACGCTTCACTCAACTGAAAGTATCTGGAATTCTGACCTCCATTGATGATCAAGAATCAGGGACGCTGTCTCGTTTGCCAACTTGTCGAAAATCAGATTGACTGGACATGTAATTGGATTTGGAGACGACCGCTAGATTAGAGCTGTTACCAACTGGATTCCACAGGATGTCAAAAGATCACGTGGGTGCCCAACCACGAGATGGTCAGATTTCTTTGTCAAGACCCTGAACAATCAGTTTGAGGCTCTTTGTGTTCCTGGAGCAAGCAGATGCCATTGGGCTACACTGGCATGCAACAGGGATGAATAAAGACATTACTGGCGCCTGCTCAAGGAAATTGATAAGTAATGGGATGTCAAGTGATTAGTAAAGTGACGTTTGAGGGTGTGTGATCAACAAAATTGAGCTCGAGTTGGTGTAGTGGCCTCAGGGAAACTTTCTGGGAGGCCCTACCATGGGACTTTCAAGGAAGAATTAAAAATGGTTACCAAAAAAGGCTCTTGCTGTGGGGTCAGGAAGATGACTAGGGAAGATTTTCTTGTGGAGCCAAGTTTCAAACCTCAGCATTACATGGGAGCACTGAGTCAGAAGTAGCCCTCCAAACCAACAGTCTTGTCAAGGAGAATAAATAGTTGGATGAGAGTAAATCTTGGCTAGCTAGTCCTCACCAACAGAAAAACAAAAACTCGGGTGACTAGTATTTCTCATAACACAGATCTATCCCAGGTTATATAGTGCTAAATAATTGAAAAGACAAAAAGCTCCATATCATATTACCAGATTCATAAAGTATACTAAAGGCAAAATTAGGGAAAACTTTTAATCCACTTTCAAAGTCCTCATAAAACTTTAGCAGAGGTTGAGTTTGGGAGGAATGAAAATGACAGTCTGGAGACGTCCTTGATCATTGACCCAGTCTAAACCACGCATTTGGATCACTGAACAGGGGTGCAGATATAAATAAATAGTCCAGTTTATATTGACAAAGATTTTCTCCATGACTGAACTTTAGTCAGGCTCAGTGTCCTTTTTTCCAACTAAAATTTAACCTTAGGTTTTCCATGTTGATATTCTCAAGATTTCTGCTAAGTTAGTTTAGTCAGAATCCTCCATCCTTGATATCCAATAACCATCAGAATCTAATCAGATTCTTCACCCGCCACCATCCTCAAAATGTCTGTTCATTCTGTCCTCCCTTTACTGAGACTCCTGATCATTATGTCAAAGTTGGCCAGCATCCCCCTTACATCCTTTGATGTTACATTTTAACTACTTCCTACCCATCTACCCTTATCCTACTCTTTATAAAAGATTTCCCATTTTTTCCTTCTTTAATTGGGAGTTGAGTCTAATTTTAAACTAAGGTCTCCTTTCCTCTATTACATTAGTTTTTCTGAGTAAAATGCTTAGACCAATTTAACTATGACCAAACTTTGTCCTTTTATTTTCTTATTTAACACTATTTCTTAGATTGGTAGTTAATGAGAAGGCTGCTCAACAATAAACATTGCTGTTAGAGAATGTGATGCTCTGGGCTGGATCTGATCAGGTATCCCACTAATGACTGCTTCTCTGGAGGATTTGGTCCATGCTAGTTCAATGCTGTGGTTCCCTTGGAACATTTAATAGCACTGGAAATTCCTTTAGTATATTTGAGATCCAATTATAAATGTGCCCATTAGAAGTTAGATTCTAACTCTAGTTACAGCTGTTACCAAACTTATGCGGGGCAAACTGACAGTATTCAAGTTGCATTTTGCGAAAACATCTAGACCTACAAAAACTACACTTGAAAAGCAAGATTTTAAAAATAATGACTAAAGTTGAGAGGCTAAAGAAGAGAAAACATTTTTATGGGGTTGTTTGTTTATTTTGGTAACGTTCTACCAGTGACATATATCTCTTGAATATCAACCCTTCATCAGCTACTCATCTGATAAATGATAATATTCTCTTGCAGTTTTGCAAGTCATGGTATTTAAGAGTTTTATTTATTTATTTATTTATTTATTATTTATTTATTGAATCACCATGGGAAAGGTTACAAAGCTTTCAGTTTTAGGTCTCAGTCATGCAAATATCAAGCACATTTCCCTTTACCAAAACTTATTTTTTACCATGAAGAACCCCAATAAAACCCCACCCCCCACCCATCCCAGTCCCTGTGGGGCAGATGAATTCTAGTTAACACTCTATCTGCTTTGATTAGGTTCATTGTTTCAATAAAAGATTCACCACTATTATTTAGAGTTTACCCCCCCACCCCCAAATCAGACATGCTGACAAAGCATTGTGAAGTGATTTGCTTTCTATAGCTGGGTTCAAGAATTATATGTTGGTTTTGGATTTCTGCTATTTTACTTATTGACCCTGGAAGTATTTCTACTGAAAGTCAGATAGTTAAGAAATTGGTTTCTGTGCTCTGGAGTCGTGGCCGTGCTGGAGAGCCGCTAGTGGGGGGCAACTGGTGGCCTCAGTAGGGCATGAAGGGCGGACCGAAACGCCCCCCTTCCCATGAGGTTTTAGTCGCCCTCAGTCCCCCAGCTCATACCTGCTGTCCACAAGGCTCCCATGCGGCCACCATCTTTCTTTCCAGAGAGGAGAAGGCGACTGGGACAACACCCTTTCCCCTCCGGACAGACCTGATGGCCTGGATTAACGCATAGTCCTTTCACTTTTCTGCTCCAAGCTGCCGGGTTCTGCATTAAGTCCTTGTGCTTCTGGGGCTGTGGCCGTGCTGGAGAGCCGCTCATGGGGGGCAACTGGTGACCTCGGTAGGGCGTGAAGGACGGACCGGAACGCCCCCCTTCCCATGAGGTTTTAGTCGCCCCCTAAAAGAGTTTTTAAAAGAAGAAATATCATAACTTTTGTATTTTGACCAAGGAAATGTGTTATTAATACTTCCTATCACCACCTTTTAGTGTGCCAATAATTAATTACAGCATATAAATGAATAAGAGAAAAACAGACATAAAAAGGGAGATGGGATCAGAGCTATAGTACAGCAAGTAAGTCTCTAGCTTTGCACATGGCTGACCCAGGTATAATCCCTGGCACCCCAGATGGTCCCCCAAGTACAAAATGGACTTATCTTTGTGCCTGAAGTCCTGAGTAAGTTTTTTTTTAATTTATTTTATTTTTTAAATTGAGGGCTGGAGCAATAGCACAGGGGGTAGGGCATTTGCCTTGCACACAGCCAACCCAGGTTTGATTCCTCAATCTCTCTCAGAGAGCCTGGCAAGCTATGGAGAGTATCCTGCCTCCACAGCAGAGCCTGGCAAGCTCCCTGTGATGTACTCTATATGCCAAAAACAGTAACAACATGCCTCACAATGGAAATGTTACTAGTGCACACTGGAGCAAATGGATGAACAATAGGAGGACAATGCTACAGTGCTTTTTAATCGAATCATAGTGACATATAGTTACAAAGTTGCTCATGATTAGGTTTCAGTCATAATGTTCCAATACCCCTTCCTTCTCCTGTGTACATTTCCAACCACTAATGTCCCCAGTTTCCCTCCCCCACTCCCCCACCTGTCTCTATGGCAGGCCACATCCCTTGCTCCCACCACCCACTCTTTCTCCTTTATGGTTTGCAATACAAATACTTAAAGGTTATCAGGTATATCACTTGAGTTACTTTTAACACTCAGTTCCTGTCCAAAATGATCATATCTAACTATTATTGTCATACTGGTCCCTTCTACATCCCTAACTGCTCTTTGGCTCCCACACACTCTTGTGGCAAGTTTCCAATCACTGATCAGTCCTCCTCGCCCCTGTTTTACCTGGCCTCAAATATTAATTTCACAATATTTTTTTATATCCCACAAATGTATGCAGTCATTCTATATCTGTTCCTCTCCCTCTGACTCATTTCACTCAGCATGGGACTCCCCATGTTCATGAAAGCAAATTTCATGACTTAATTTTTCCTAAAGCCTGCATAGTATTCCACTGTGTAGATGTACCATAGTTTCGTTATCTTATGTCTGTTCTCCAGCACTGGGGTTGTTTATAGATTCTGGCTATTTTGAGTAGTGCTGTAATGAACATAGAAGTGCAGATGGCATTTCTGCTGCTTTTTGTTGTTGTTGTTGTTGTTGTTCCACAGGGTATATTCACAGAGGTGGGATTGCCAGGTCAAATGGGAGCTCAATTTCTATTTTATTGAGGAATGCCCATATTGTTTTCCAAAAAGACTAGACCAATTGGCTTTCTCATCAACAATGAAGGTCAGTTTCTTTCTCTCTGCATCATGAGCACTGCTTGCTCTTGTTGTTTTGAATGTGTGTCAGTCTCTGAGTAAGCCTTGAGCACTGCCAGGTGTGAAAGAAAAAAATGTTTTTTTAAATTTAAAGCAAAAATGGAAGTAGGAGGAACTGACTTCATGTTTGGTTATATGTATATTGATGTTTTTTGGTCTGAAATATATGTGCGCAAGGAGAGAAGAAACTGCATGGTTAAGACGAGTGATAAAATTTACAAAAAATTAGAAACTTAAAACTTATAGTAGCTACCTAATTGAGAAGCCATGTCTTCAAAATTTCTTGTGTAGGAGAAGTTATGGTTGGCAAAAATAGAATAGAATAATTGAAGCCACAAATTAACCAATTAAAGCTGTGACACTTTTATGTTCACCACACAGAGCTGAAAAGAAGCTGTTATCACCAAGGATAAGATCAATGACAATTAATAAAAGTAAGAAATGAGTTTTTTTCTTACTATTATTTTCTATCTATGATAAAAATCACCATTAAGACTCTCTTTCTTCACTCTAGTTTCAACAAGAAGCTGTTGGATTCTTTGAATTTATCTAAAGTGACAAGATAATATCACCACCATGATATTATACAGCTGTTCAGTTAAACTGAGGACTATGTGCAAATTTTTATACTGTTTATAGAGTCATAGTTCATGCGGTCCAATTCAGATCAGCAATAGAGTCAGAATGTAACCAAGAGATAATTTTTCAAATAATTTAAGGCATTCCTGTATTTCTTAAAGTTTATGAAGGAAGTATATTTCCCTTGCAAGTCTTACTAATTTTTTATCTCTTCCAGTTTTTTCTCTCTCCATAGTATCTTTGTTTCTCTCACATCAAAATCTTTTGAAAAACTTTCATGAATGTTTTGTCTTCAAACTCTAGCATTATAACTGAAATTGTTCTCTTTCTGCTCACATTCTGCCTTCTACACCATGGAAGTTCCAAAGACAATTTAAATAAGACATGATCATATTTTAGTATCAAAGATGTGGTGAGTAGGTATTGAATAGATGAACCCAGAACTTATTTTAGTTGATAAAAGCCAGTATCATTCAGTTTTAATATAATAGGCATCTCATGTTAAGAAGATGTTTTTGTTTGTTTCTTCGTTCAGATGATTGATTTTCTGATTTGATGCCTAGAGAGACTAACTTCTACATGCCAATCCTTTGGTTCCATCTTCATATTTTTCTCATTAACAAAGTTCACCTTCATCAGTTTTTGTGTATGTAAATCCGTTGGGGGGAAAGGGCTTGTGCCTAGACTAGTTCACTCAATCCCTTTTCTACAGATTTTTTTCCCTTCACATTATATTTTCAAAGTTTTTTTTTTAGTTTTTTATTTTTATTTACTCATTTTTAAAAATTTTTTATTAGTGAAACACTATGAGGTACAGTTGTAGACTTACAAAATTTTGTGCTTGGGTTTCAATTATACAATGATCAAGTACCCATCCCTCCACCAGTGCCCATTTTCCACCATCACGGATTCCAGTGTCCCTCCAACCCCCCATCACCCCCAATCCCACCCTGCCTCTGTGGTAGGGCATTCCCTTTTGTTCTTTGTCTCATTTTGAGTGCTGTGGTTTGCAAAAGAGGCATTGAGTGGCAATTATGTTCGGTCTATAGTCTACTACATTTTCAAAGTTTTAATTGTAAAAGAAAGTCTTCTTCCTCTCCCAAGTTTACAAGAATAGATGACTGGATAAAAAAATATCTGACATATATAAACAATGGAATATTATTCGGCCATAGAAAAAGATAAGGTCATGAAAATTGCTGCTTCCTGGAGGGAACCCGAGAGTATCACAGCTGAGTAAAGTTAGTCAGAAGGAAATAGACCAAGACATTTTTCTCATATGAGAGACATAATAAAAACCATAACAGTGAATACCCAAGAAAATGGTAACAAAGAAAATGAAAATTTGTATTCAGTAAAAAATATGCCATTTGAGGAGGCGGGGGTGGGGTGGGGAAGGGCAATGTCTATGGCAGAGGGAAGCATTCAACCAGGAGGAGGAGGGAGGGAGTTGAAAGGTGGTGAAGTGTTTTGTATAAATCTTATCAACAATAGTACATTAAATCACATCACAAAAACATAATTTTTTTAAAAAAAGTGATTCTCGTAGAAGAAGACTGGTGAGTTAGAAGCAAAAGGTGGGGGATGGGGACAGGCATTGGTGGAAGAAAATGGAAGGTGGTTAAGGGATTAATGTAGAAACACTGTATGCTTGAAACCAAGCCATGTGAATAATTCTGAAATTTCACAGTGAATAAATATAAATAAATAAAACTGCTAAAAATGTATTCTTTCTCTACGACTCTCTTTTCTATTTCTAACCTTAGGTATAATTTTTTTAATGTAGGAATACTGCTATTTATTCAGCCACTAGCTTAGCTGATTGAATTGGGCATGAACTTCACCTTAATTTTTTTTTTCATTGTTGTAATTTTACGTATTGAATCACTGTGAGAGCAGTTACAAAGCTTTTGGATTTAAAACCTTATCTTTTTCTATGGCCGAAAAATATTCCATTTAAGTCTCGCTCATACAATGAAACACCCATATCTTCACCAGTGCCCATTCTTCACCACCAAAAAACCCAGTATACCCCCATCCCACACTTTCCCCCTACCTGTGGGGCAGATGATTTCCACATTACTCTCTCTCTACTTTGATGATGTTGTGTGTGTAGTTCTTGGCATGCGCCTGTTCCAGGGAGTTGGAGCAGAGAACCTTAGGATTGAATCACTTTTAGTATCTTTGAGATGAGTTTGGGGTGCCCCTTATAAATTTAAGAACTGCGGGAACATGTTCACTTACTCTTCCTTATTACACATAGTAATATTCATAACAGAAAGAAAACTTACATATGTCAGCAATGCGGGAAGACCTACATTATGCCCTCAAGCCTTAGAATCACAGGAAAATTGATCTTGGAGACAGAATTTACATATGTAAAGACTGTGGGAAGGTCTTCTCTCAAACTTGATGTTTTACTAAGCACAGAAAAAAATCATACCGTAAAGAAACCACATAAATGTCTGACATATGGGAAGGTCTTCACTCTACCCTGTAGCCTAATTATGCATTTGAAAAGTCAAAGTGAAGAGAAGTCTTTTATATGTAATGAGCAAGACCTTCACTCAACCCATAACCCTTATTAGCCATATGAGAACACACACTGGAGAGAATCTTATGTTTGTAAATATGGCAAGGCCTTTGCATACCTCTCAAGTGCTACACTTGAAGCAAGCACTGTAGCACTGTCCTCTCTTTGTTCATCGATTTGCTCAAGCGGGCACCAGTAACATCTCCATTGTGAGACATGTTACTGTTTTCGGCATATCGAATACGCCATGGGTAGTTTGCCAGGCTTTGCCATGCGGGCAGGATATTCTCGGTAGCTTGCCGGGCTCTCCGAGAAAGATGGAGGAATTGAACCTGAGTCTGCCACGTGCAAGGCAAACATCTACCCGCTGTGCTCTCACTCCAGCCCCTACAATTGTAATGACTTCAATCATACAGCAAACTATGATACCTCAATAAAAAATTAATTTAGAGTAAAATAAAAAGTGGAAAGTCACATACATGAAACCTCCAGATAGAATAACATAAATATATTCATAAATGAACTCATTTATTTCAACTTTTACCAAAGGAGAATGTTTTGTTAAGAAATGATCAATCTCTTTCTAAATCTGTCTGCCTTAGCTTATACCTGTAAAGTCTTAGTCATGAAGAGAATGTGTCACTGAAGCCAGTTTTTGAACTTGGCTTGTACAACTTGCTATGCATTTCTCCTCCTCAGTGTCTGCAAATGCCCCTGTCCAGCTTATAGCAACAGCTGCTTCAACATCCTGTTCACAGTGGTGTTAGGTTGCAATAAGGATCACTGAAATACCAGAAGACTGGCTGTAGTCCAGGATCTTGGAAGTGGTGATATTATCTGGTCATTTTAGATAAAGTATGACTTCAATTGATGGCGATGAAATATATTAAGAATAGGATATGGTAATTATGACAGATGAGATCTCACAAATATGCAACAGGCCACAATCTGCCACAGTTACTTAAACCTTTATTTTGGGTAGGAATTGAAGAGAATATTATAGATAGCTTTCCTTCTAGCCCATTCAATTTTGATCGACCATTTCAGTTAGAGCATTATTTCATAATGCTCTCTGCCTAAACATGCATGTACTGATTGGCTTCATTATAATTTAATATAAATATTGAGTGCACACGATATATCCAAGTATTCCATGAATGCTACATTAAGCCTTGAAAGTAATGTTTTAATACTCAGTGAAACAGCCTGAGTCAGTTTGTATATAATTGTGGCTGTGCCTTTTGTCTCACATTGCTGAAAATTTGACCAAAACATATAGGATAGTGCACAAAGCAATGGCTGACCCAAAGAAGACCTAATCTACTGTCTTCTAAAGGCTATGCTAGTCAGAGAAATTAATGTCTGAATAGGGACTAACTGTGATCATATTACTCCATTTTAAGAATGTGACTGCAAGAAAGAGGCTGCATATAGAAAAAAATCAACTGAAACAAACTCAGTTCAATAGAAGAAACAGAGACAAAGCTTTGAGGGGAAGCCAGAATCAAAGTTCATAGGAACAACAGGAGTTATCCATTACACTGAGGTTGCTTGACTTGATTATGATTAATGTTCATTTCAAATATGCCTTTTTGTCAGAAAACACTTTGATAATGGTAATGCCTGTGCGACTGATTTGTGAAAAGTTTTGTCTAATAAATTGGGAATCCTTTAAAGTTTTATTTTATTCATTTTTTCACTTTTTTTTTATTAGTGAAACACCATGAGGTACAGTTGTAGATTTACAATTTTTTGTGCTTGGGTTTGATTATACAATAATCAGATACCCATCCCTCCACCAGTGCCCATTTTCCACCACAATGGATAAGATCCCCCCCACCCCCATCCCCCCATCCCCCCCTGCCTCTGTGGCAGGGCAATCCCCTGTGTTCACTCTCTCCTTTTGGGTGTTGTGGTCTGCAAAAGAGGCATTGAGTGGCAAACATGTTCAGTCCATAGTCCACTTTCGACATGCATCTCCCCTCCTGGGAGGATCCTCCAAACACCCTTTATTTGGTGTTCCCTTCTCTGTCTGAGCTGCCCTTTCGTCTAGAATGCCCGACTGGCTACTAAGCTATGGAATAATCCTCCTGGTGCTGATCTCAGCTATTCTTGGGTATTAATCTCATATTTTGTTACTTTATATCCCCCAGATGAATGCAATCTTTCTATGTCTATCTCCCTCTTTCTGACTCATTTCGCATAGCATGATACTTTCCATGTTGTACCACTTGTATGTAAATTTCATGACTTCATCTTTTCTAACAGCTACATAGTACTCCATTGTGTAGATGTACCAAAGTTTCTTTAACCAGTCATCTGTTCTTGGGCATTCAGGTTTCTTCCAGTTTCTGGCTATTGTAAAGAGTGCTGCAATGAACAAACAAGTGCAGATGTCACTTCGACTATACATTTTTGCCTCTCTGGGATATATTCCCAGGAGTGGTATTGCTGGGTCAAATGGGAGCTCAATTTCTAATTTTTTGAGAATCGTCCATACTGTTTTCCAGAAGGGCTGAACCAGTCGATATTCCCACCAAGAGTGAAGGAGTGTCCCTTTCTCGCCACATCCACGCCAGCATCGGTTGCTTTTGTTCTTTTGAATGTGGGCCAGTCTCTGAGGTGTGAGATGGTATCTCATTGTGGTTTTGATCTGCATCTCCCTGATGATTAATGATGTAGAGCATTTTCTCATGTGCTTTTTTGCCATTCGGATTTCTTCTTTGAGAAAGTTTCTGTTCATTTCATTGCCCCAATTTTGGATGGGGTTGGATGTTTTCTTCTTGTGGAGTTTAACCAGTATTTTGTATATCCTGGATATCAACCCCTTGTCAGATGTGTATTCGGCGAATATCCTTTCCCATTCTGTACACTGTCTTTGTATTTTGGTCACTGTTTCTTTGGAGGTGCAGAAGCTTCTTAGTTTAAGATAGTCCCATTTATCTATCTCTGTTTTCACTTGCTCGGCCAGTGGCATGGCATCTTTGAAGATACCATTAGCTTCAATGTCATGGAGGGTTTTGCAAACTTTGTCTTCAATGTACCTTATGGTTTCTGGTCTGATGTTGAGGTCTTTAATCCATTTTGATCTTTGTACACGGTGTTAGGCAGAGTTCTGAGCCCATTTTTTTGCATGTAGCCATCCAGTGATGCCAGCACAATTTGTTAAAGAGGCTTTCCTTACTCCACTTCACATTACTTGCACCTTTATCAAAGATTAGATGATCATATGATTGAGGGGAGATGTCAGTGTATTCAACCCTGTTCCATTGGTCTGCAGTTCTGCCTTTGTTCCAGTACCATGCTGTTTTAGTTATTACTGCTTTGTAGTACAGTTTGAAGTTTGGGAGGTTGATTCCTCCCATTTTCTTTTTCCCAAGAATTGCTTTAGCTATTCGTGGGGGCTTATTGTTCCATATAAATTTCAGGAGTGTTTGCTCCATTTCTTTGAAGAATGTCATGGGTATCCTTATAGGAATTGCATCGAATTTATACAATGCTTTCGGTAGTATTGCCATTTTGACAATGTTAAGTCTCCCGACCCATGAGCAGGGGATATCTTTCCATTTCTTCATGTCCTCTTTTATTTCCTGAAGTAGTGTTTTGTAGTTTTCTTTGTACAGGTCCTTTACTTCCTTAGTTAAGCTGATTCCTAAGTACTTGATTTTCTGGGGCACAATTGTGAACGGGATTGTTTTTTTCACGTTGCTTTCTTCTTTCTCACTGTTTGCATATAGGAATACCATGGACTTTTGGGTATTGATTTTATAGCCTGCAACTTTACTATATGAGTCTATTGTTTCTAGGAGTTTTTTGGTGGAGGTAATTGGGTTCTCTAAGTATAGTATCAAATCATCTGCGAATAGTGAGAGCTTGATTTCCTCCTTTCCTACCTGAATGCCCTTAATATCTTTTTCTTGCCTAATCGCTATTGCAAGTACTTCCAGTACTATTTTGAACAGCAGTGGAGAGAGTGGGCATCCTTGTCTCGTCCCTGATCTTAGAGGGAAGGCTCTCAGTTTTTCCCCATTGAGGACGATGCTTGCTGTAGGCTTGTGGTAGATGGCTTTAATTATGTTGAGGAAGGTCCCCTCTAAACCCATTTTGGCTAGGGTTTTCATCATAAAGGGGTGCTGGGTCTTGTCAAATGCTTTCTCTGCATCTATTGATATAATCATATGCTTTTTATCTTTTCTTTTGTTGATATGATGGATTATGTTGATTGATTTCCGAATGTTGAACCATCCTTGCATCCCTGGGATGAATCCTACTTGGTCATGGTGTATGATCTTTTTGATGAGTAGTTGGATTCTATTTGCTAGTAGTTTGTTGAGGATCTTTGCATCTGTGTTCATCAGGGATATCGGTCTGTAATTCTCTTTCTTTGTGGTATCTCTGTCTGCTTTTGGTATCAGTGTGATGATTGCTTCGTAGAAACTGTTTGGAAGTGTTTTTGATATTTCAATTTCGTGGAAAAGCTTAAAGAGCATCGGGAGTAAGTCCTCTTTAAAGATTTGGAAGAATTCACTAGTGAATCCATCCGGACCAGGACTTTTGTGCTTGGGGAGACTTTTTATTACCATTTCAATTTCCTTGATGCTGATAGGTCTGTTCAGGTATACCAGGTCTTCTTGGTTCAGCCTTGGGAGTCTGTAGGAGTCTAGGAATTTATCCATTTCCTCGAGGTTTTGATGTTCTGTGGCATACAGTTTCTCAAAGTACTCCCTGAGGATCCTTTGAATTTCTGTAGTTTCTGTAGTAATGACCCCCTTTTCATTTCTGATTCGGTTTATTAGGGTTTTCTCTCTCCCTTTCTTTGTGAGTTTTGCTAGAGGCTTATCAATCTTGTTAATTTTCTCGAAGAACCAGCTCTTGGTTTCATTGATCTTTTGGATTGTTTTTTGGGTTTCCATCTCATTAATCTCTGCTCTGAGTTTTATTATTTCCTTTCTCCTGTTCGGGTTGTGCTCCTTTTTTTGGTCCTTCCCCAAGCTGTTAAGCTGTGAGGTTAGGTTACTTATGTGTGCTCGCTCCTCCTTCCTGAGGAATGCTTGTAGAGCTATAAACTTTCCTCTTAACACAGCTTTTGCTGTGTCCCATAAGTTTTGGTAACTCGTGTCCTCATTTTCATTCTTTTCTAGAAATCTTTTGATTTCCTCTTTGATCTCCTGTCTAAGCCACTCGTTGTTCAATAGAGCACTGTTTAATTTCCAGGTGTTTGATTGAGTTTTCTGTTTTTGTATGTGATTTACTTCTAATTTCAGCGCATTATGGTCTGAGAAGATTGTCGATACAATCTCTAGCTTCTTAATTTTTTGGAGGCATGTTTTGTGGCTCAGCATGTGGTCTGTCTTGGAGAATATTCCATGTACGCTTGAGAAGAATGTGTATTCAGCTTTTTGTGGATGAAGTGTCCTGTATATATCTACTAAGTCCCTTTCTTCCATTGTTTCCCTCAGATGAAGTATGTCCTTGCTAAGCTTGAGTCTGGTTGATCTATCAAGAGGTGACAAAGCAGTGTTGAAGTCTCCCACTAGTATTGTGTTGCTGTTGATGTCTTTTTCCAAATCTATGAGTAGTTGTTTTAAGTACTTTGCTGGTCTCTCATTAGGTGCATATACATTTATTATTGTAAGTTCTTCCTGTAGTACAGATCCTTTGATCAATAAGAAATGACCTTCACTGTCTCTTATGACCTTCCTCACTCTGAAATCGATGTGGTCTGATATTAGGATGGCTACCCCAGCTTTTTTATGGGAGCTGTTTGCCTGTAGGATTGTTTTCCAGTCTTTGACTCTGAGTCTGTGTTTGCTTTGACTATTGAGATGTGTTTCTTGCAGGCAGCAGAATGTTGGGTTCAATTTTCTAATCCATCCTGCCACTCTATGTCTTTTAATTGGTGCGTTTAGCCCATTGACATTGAGAGAGATTATTGTTATGGGATTTTGTCCCATTGTTCTGTTGAAATTTGGTGTATTTGAGGGGCCTTTCTTGCCTTAAAGTAGCCCATTTACTTGTTCTTGTAACCATGCTTTTGAGTCTATGAAGTTCCTGAGCTGTTGTTTGTCTGTGAAACTGTGTGTTGTTCCTTCTACTATGAATGAGAGTCTCACTGGGTAAAGAATTTTTGGGGAGGCATTTATTTCATTGAGTTTTTTCACTATGTCCCACCACTGTTTTCGGGCTATAAGGGTTTCATCAGAAAAATCAGCTGTGAATTTTAAGGATGCTCCTTTGTAAGAGATTTCTTTCTTCGATCTTGCTGCTTTCAGAATTTTGTCTCTGTCTAAGGTTTTGGTCATTTTGATCAGAATGTGTCTTGGGGTATTTTTATTCAGATTTCTTCTAGCTGGTACCCTTCGGGCCTCCTGAATATGGTCACAAGTTTTCATCAGCTCTGGAAACGTTGTAGCAATGATGTCTTTTACAGTTTCTTCTTCATCAAGGTTTTCTTCCTGTCCCTCTGGGACTCCAATAATTCTTATGTTACCCCTCTTGGCTTCATCACGATCTTCTCTTGCCATCTGTTCCCGAATTGTGAGTCTCTTTCCCATTTTCTGCTCTTTTCTGGAGAGTCTCTGAACTTCATCTTCGAGCTCACTGATTCTGTTCTCAGCAGCTGTTACTCTGCTGCTGAGGCCTTCCACTGAGTTTTCAATTCGCCTACGAGATTTTTCAGGTCTGACATTTCTGATTGCATTTTCCTCATTTCTGCCTTCAAATCCTCTTGTTTTCTATTGGCATTGCTTTCCATTGTTTCTTTTAGTTCCCTAAGTATCCTAAGTAGCTCCCTCCTGAATTCCTTGTCAGAGAGGTTGTCTAAAACTGAAGGACTGTTGGTGTCATCTGGGCTAGACTCTTCAATAAGAAAGTTTGGTGGGCTTTTGCGTTGCTTTACCATTGTGAAAACTGTGGTTTAGTCCTTAACATTCACTGTTACTATTCTGCTTGATATGCAGTGTGAGTTAAGATAGGCTTATGAGTTATTGGCTACTGTGTTTCTAGTGACTGAGTCAAACTAGAGAAGTTTCCATCGAAGAAGGTAGCTTATGGTTCCTATGGCATATGAAGTGGGAAAATATTTCGCGGCCACGTTAGCGGCTGCGACTCCGGAAAAAGTCCCTGGCACTGAGCGAGGAGTTGGGAACGTCGATGGAGCTAGCTGTGCATGCGCAGAGAGGGTCCCAGGCCCTTGGGAGCGTGCTGTACCTGGTTGGAATAGGAGCCGTTCGCTTGGTTGCCCAGAGCTGGGCCTCTGTGCCCGTCCCATGTAGATCAGGGGTGAAACCGGCTTTCTAGGAGGTGGAGCTAGCTGGGCATGTGCACAGAGGGTCCCAGGCCCTTGGGGGCGGGCTGTACCTGGTTGGAATAGGAGCTGTTCGCTTGGTTACCCAGAGCTGGGCCTCCATGCCCGTCCCACGCAGACCAGGGGTGAAACCGGCTTTCTAGGAGGTGGAGCTAGCTGGGCATGTGCACAGAGGGTCCCAGGCCCTTGGGGGCGGGCTGTACCTGGTTGGAATAGGAGCTGTTCGCTTGGTTGCCCAGAGCTGGGCCTCCATGCCCGTCCCACGCAGACCAGGGGTGAAACCGGCTTTCTAGGAGGTGGAGCTAGCTGGGCATGTGCACAGAGGGTCCCAGGCCCTTGGGGGCGGGCTGTACCTGGTTGGAATAGGAGCCGTTCGCTTGGTTGCCCAGAGCTGGGCCTCTGTGCCCATCCCATGTAGATCAGGGGTGAAACCGGCTTTCTAGGAGGTGGAGCTAGCTGGGCATGTGCACAGAGGGTCCCAGGCCCTTGGGGGCGGGCTGTACCTGGTTGGAATAGGAGCTGTTCGCTTGGTTGCCCAGAGCTGGGCCTCTGTGCCCGTCCCATGTAGATCAGGGGTGAAACCGGCTTTCTAGGAGGTGGAGCTAGCTGGGCATGTGCACAGAGGGTCCCAGGCCCTTGGGGGCGGGCTGTACCTGGTTGGAATAGGAGCCGTTCGCTTGGTTGCCCAGAGCTGGGCCTCTGTGCCCGTCCCATGTAGATCAGGGGTGAAACCAGCTTTCTAGGAGGTGGAGCTAGCTGTGCATGCGCAGAGAGGGTCCCAGGCCCTTGGGAGCGTGCTGTACCTGGTTGGAATAGGAGCTGTTCGCTTGGTTGCCCAGAGCTGGGCCTCTGTGCCCGTCCCATGTAGATCAGGGGTGAAACCGGCTTTCTAGGAGGTGGAGCTAGCTGGGCATGTGCACAGAGGGTCCCAGGCCCTTGGGGGCGGGCTGTACCTGGTTGGAATAGGAGCCGTTCGCTTGGTTGCCCAGAGCTGGGCCTCTGTGCCCGTCCCATGTAGATCAGGGGTGAAACCGGCTTTCTAGGAGGTGGAGCTAGCTGGGCATGTGCACAGAGGGTCCCAGGCCCTTGGGGGCGGGCTGTACCTGGTTGGAATAGGAGCTGTTCGCTTGGTTACCCAGAGCTGGGCCTCCATGCCCGTCCCACGCAGACCAGGGGTGAAACCGGCTTTCTAGGAGGTGGAGCTAGCTGGGCATGTGCACAGAGGGTCCCAGGCCCTTGGGGGCGGGCTGTACCTGGTTGGAATAGGAGCTGTTCGCTTGGTTGCCCAGAGCTGGGCCTCCATGCCCGTCCCACGCAGACCAGGGGTGAAACCGGCTTTCTAGGAGGTGGAGCTAGCTGGGCATGTGCACAGAGGGTCCCAGGCCCTTGGGAGCGGGCTGTACCTGGTTGGAATAGGAGCCGTTCGCTTGGTTGCCCAGAGCTGGGCCTCTGTGCCCGTCCCATGTAGATCAGGGGTGAAACCGGCTTTCTAGGAGGTGGAGCTAGCTGGGCATGTGCACAGAGGGTCCCAGGCCCTTGGGGGCGGGCTGTACCTGGTTGGAATAGGAGCCGTTCGCTTGGTTGCCCAGAGCTGGGCCTCTGTGCCCGTCCCATGTAGATCAGGGGTGAAACCGGCTTTCTAGGAGGTGGAGCTAGCTGGGCATGTGCACAGAGGGTCCCAGGCCCTTGGGGGCGGGCTGTACCTGGTTGGAATAGGAGCTGTTCGCTTGGTTACCCAGAGCTGGGCCTCCATGCCCGTCCCACGCAGACCAGGGGTGAAACCGGCTTTCTAGGAGGTGGAGCTAGCTGGGCATGTGCACAGAGGGTCCCAGGCCCTTGGGGGCGGGCTGTACCTGGTTGGAATAGGAGCTGTTCGCTTGGTTGCCCAGAGCTGGGCCTCCATGCCCGTCCCACGCAGACCAGGGGTGAAACCGGCTTTCTAGGAGGTGGAGCTAGCTGGGCATGTGCACAGAGGGTCCCAGGCCCTTGGGGGCGGGCTGTACCTGGTTGGAATAGGAGCCGTTCGCTTGGTTGCCCAGAGCTGGGCCTCCATGCCCGTCCCACGCAGACCAGGGGTGAAACCGGCTTTCTAGGAGGTGGAGCTAGCTGTGCATGCGCAGAGAGGGTCCCAGGCCCTTGGGAGTGTGCTGTACCTGGTTGGAATAGGAGCCGTTCGCTTGGTTGCCCAGAGCTGGGCCTCTGTGCCCGTCCCATGTAGATCAGGGGTGAAACCGGCTTTCTAGGAGGTGGAGCTAGCTGGACATGTGCACAGAGGGTCCCAGGCCCTTGGGGGCGGGCTGTACCTGGTTGGAATAGGAGCCGTTCGCTTGGTTGCCCAGAGCTGGGCCTCTGTGCCCGTCCCATGTAGATCAGGGGTGAAACCGGCTTTCTAGGAGGTGGAGCTAGCTGGGCATGTGCACAGAGGGTCCCAGGCCCTTGGGGGCGGGCTGTACCTGGTTGGAATAGGAGCTGTTCGCTTGGTTGCCCAGAGCTGGGCCTCCATGCCCGTCCCACGCAGACCAGGGGTGAAACCGGCTTTCTAGGAGGTGGAGCTAGCTGGGCATGTGCACAGAGGGTCCCAGGCCCTTGGGGGCGGGCTGTACCTGGTTGGAATAGGAGCTGTTCGCTTGGTTGCCCAGAGCTGGGCCTCCATGCCCGTCCCACGCAGACCAGGGGTGAAACCGGCTTTCTAGGAGGTGGAGCTAGCTGTGCATGCGCAGAGAGGGTCCCAGGCCCTTGGGGGCGGACTGTACCTGGTTGGAATAGGAGCCGTTCGCTTGGTTGCCCAGAGCTGGGCCTCCGTGCCCGTCCCACGCTATTCATTTTTTTAATGTAGGAGTATTGCTTTTTATTCAGCCATTGGTTAGGCTGATTGAATTGGGCATGAACTTCACATTACTTATTTTTTTTCCTTTTTTATAATTTTACTTATTGAATCACTGTGAGAGAAGTTAAAAAGTCTTTGGGTTTCAGTCTCGGTCATACAATGAATCACCCGTCCCTTCACGAGTGCCCATTTTCCAACACCAAAACCCCCAGTATACCCACTATCCCACACACTCCCCCTGTGGGCCAGATGATTTCCACATTACTCTCTCTCTACTTTAATTACATTCAATATTTCGACACCAGACCCACCATTATTATTTGGGATTTTACCCCAACACTAGGATCTGCCGAAAAGGCAACCATAGACAATTTGTTTAATATTGTTGGTTATGAATAACATATGATGTTGTGCAGCCATAGCAGTGGCTGTGAGATTTTGGAATTAAAAAATTTTAATAATTAAATCTGGAGTGATTTCTGCCAAAACCTGCTGGGTTCCAAGATTTGTTCCTGAGTCTCTGGGAACATGGCCATTAAGCAGCTTGATCAGGAGCCAGAGAGGCCCTTCATGGGCAGCGACTCAGGGTATCATTGGGATGGGGAGAAAAGGGCCAGCTCCATCCCCATCTAGTTAGACCCACATGTCTCATCACTGCAGACACAAACCTGACCCCCCAATGGCCTCTGGAGGATTGTGACCACTGAGTCGCCAAGGGGGAGCAGGCGGAGGGACAGCACCCTTTCCCCCCCTGGGGTGGCCTGGCGATAATAAACTACTGCCCAAAGCCGCTGGGTTTTGAGATTTGTCTCTGAGTCTCTGGGATCATGAACATTAAGCAGCTTGATTAGAAGACAGAGAGGCTGTTCGTGGTTGGCGACTCAGGGTCTCGTTGCAGTGGGGAGGAAAGGGCTGGATCCACCCCCATCCCGTGAGGCCCCACGTGTCTCATCACTGTGGACCCAAACCTTACTGTCCAATGGCCTCTGGAAGATGGGGGCCACTGAGCCACCAAGGGGAAGCAGGCGGATTGACAACACCCTTTCACCCCTGGGGTGGTCTGGCACAGGTAATCCATTGTGGGGACCGGGTGCATCTCTGCAAAAAGCCACTGGGTGCTGAGATTTGTTTCTGAGACTCTGGGATCATGGTCATTAATTAGTTCTATCAGGAACTAAGAGAGGCCTTGCCTCCAATTATATAGCTGAGCCGGAGGTGCTTTGTGGGTGTGTCTCCCACATACCTAACTTTCGGCCATTTACTTTCTTGGTAAACTTTGCCCCAAGGTTTTGGGGTCTGCCCAAAGGCACAAGAGCAATTTTGTAGTATCTGGAAGTATGAAGGCACCATCAGGCTGCTGATGCATTTGCCTCACAGGTTACAGATTGGCCTGCTGACAACACCATAGCCCCTTTAAAGTTTTCAAAAGCAAAATAGTTTCATACTTGTTGGCGATGAGGTGGATATATCATGTAAAATTTACCACTTAAACCTTTTTTTTCAGAGGTCACTCTTAGAAATGCCTGGCCTGGTAGTATATGTTTGACAGTTCAATGATTGTGACTAGCCACACAGAGCTCCTCAGCCTCAGTAGTGCCTAGGATACAATCACATTTCTGGGGATTCAATTCAGGTCCTTAAACAAAGTAGAAGAGGTATGTTTTAGCAATTAAGTTTTTGTCCCAGTTCCTTAGCCATTATTTAAGTATTAACATCAATATTAATTAATATTTAAGCTATATACAGTCCTTTTAAAAATAAAACTCAGTTTATTTGTGATGTTCTGACAATTTAGTAACAGTAAGTACAATCAAAATGTATAAACTAAAGAGGATTGAAGCAGGTTGGGTGTAACATAATTATCGAACCATTTGGGAGGATTGGGGACACACCCCGTTAGTACTCATGGGCAATTCCTGGCTCTCTACTCAGAGGCCACATGTGCTGGACAGATCACGTATGGTGCCAGATTTGAACCACTACAGCCACAGGCAAAGCAACTGTCTTAACCTCTGCACTATCTCTTTTGCCCAAGATTATTTTGAATAACCTTCTGCCCAAAATTATATTTTTACTGTTTTATAGCAAGAGCTTTTGCTTTAAGGCAAGATTTTATATTGCCACCTTTAAACATATACTTATAATTAAACCTCTTTTTAATACTTGGCCTGGCCTTTCATGATTAAACCAAAAATTTAATATTAAGCCTAAGATTTCCAGCATACTAAAAATATAGTTTTGATGAACATAATTTAATTCTTGTATATTTAAGCTGTATACAATCATTTTAAAAATCAAACTCAGTTTATTTGTGATGTTCTGACATCAAGGTCCATCCAAGTTGCAGAGAATTGCATCATTTCATTGTTTCTTGCAGCTGCATAGTATTCCATTGTATATGTAATCCATACCTTCATTAGTCACTTTCTGACACTGGACACCTGGATTACTACCATATCCTAGCTATTAAGCGAAAGTGCTGTGATAAATAATGGTGCGTATATCCTGTTGAATGAATGTATTTTCCGTACTGGGATTAGGTACCAAATAGTGAAATGGCTGGGCCATAAAGCAGCACTGTTTTTATTTTTCTGAAAAATCTCCATATGGCTTTCATGTCAGGAGGATACTATATTAATCTGTCTCATTTTAATTGAAATTAGTGTTAATCACTTATATTTAGTATATGTGCTTTTTCTCCATTGTAAAATAATTATTTTTCTTTTAATCAAAATTTTTGGAAGATAATTCTATATTACTGAATTATATTATTTCTCTTCACATTTATACTGACTTAGTTCTAACATCAACTGGATTCTGTCCTAACATGATTACTACAATTATTGCCAAATGATTACTTTCCAATTCCATCACTATTTTAATATTTAGCGGTTGTCATTCTTTAAAGAGTTTTGTCTCCCAGATTTGACCAGTGGTAGCTCCTTTAAATTGATGCCTAAAAACACCTCAAACGTTTTTTCTGGTGCCTAGTAAGAAAAGATGATGTAGGTAGATGCACAAGAATAAAAACATGATTCATTTTGTACCTAGTCAAGAATTCACAGATCCTAAACTCTCATATTTCCTAAATAGGAAAAACACATTTCTCTAATCATAACAAACCTCTTAAACTCCACCTGACTTTGTACTAACAAAATATCTTGGCAAGCCCAGATGGCTTCTGGTTGCAGACTGATATGCAAAAACATAAACCAGGTAAGCAGAGGATTAGAACTTTTATTATTACCCTGAACTTCAGGACAAGAGAAAATGACTAAAGTTTAAGTTCAAATTGCCAATGGTCAATCATTTAATAAATCATGCCTATGTAATGAAACTTCAATTTAAATAAAGCCACACATTTCGCCACCACAACCACCACCACTTCTAAATAGTGAGGTTTGTAGAACTTCCAAGTTAGTGAACACATAGAAGTGATGGGAGGGTAAGGTGCCATGTGAGAACATGAAAACTCCATGTCAACCCCCAATTACCAAATTTATTCTGTGAAGGTCTTCCATTTGGCTGCTCCTGAATCATGAAGGATTACAATATACTTGCAAGTGTAAATAAGATGTTATCCTGAGTTCTATGAGTCATTCTCATAAATTACTGATCCTGGAGTACATAGGGTGGAAATTATCAGACTTCTGCAGTATATAACCAAGTCAGACCAAAATGTACATAGCTTTGAAATTGGGGGTTTGGGACTCGTACTTGAGGTCAGGCATTCTCATAAGAGTTAAGTCTTTAAATCCACAAGTCTGGTGCACTCAGTTAAAATCAGAACAGGAGTAGACTGTAGGGCACACACTGAGTGCCAGACAGTCCCCAGCTCTAGAGAGAGAACTCTCCTAGGGGCCGGACATGCAGGATTAGTCCACAATCATTACCTAAAACAATAAAGTCTTTGAATGAAAAGATATCTAAGATAAACTAATGTCAATAACCCCAAAGAGAAAAGAGAAGCTAGAGGAAAAAAGGAAAACTAAAGAGAGTTTATCTTTCATTCTTTTTCTTCAATCTGATTTTTTATCTTCTTTTTTCAGGATAGATGATCTTTCCAACTTTTCAAGAAATTACCATAGAAAACAAGATAACAGACTGGAATTTCACAAAGGGACTTTTTCAATTACAGGATGCAAAAATGAGAGTCATACAAGCTCAATGTGACTGCCAACAAAACATAGTTTCTCAATTGGATTTGCTAGCTGTAAAATTTATATATGAAGGAGTCGAAGTATTTCTTTCATGGTCACGGTCCTCCCGTTGTTCATCAATTTGCTCGAGCGGGTCCAGTACATCTCCATCGTAAGACTTGTTGTAACTGTGTTTGGCATATCGAATACGTCATGGGGAGCTTGGCAGGTTTTGCCGTGTGGGCGAGATACTCTCGGTAGTTTGCCGGGCTCTCTGAGAGGGGCGGAGGAATCGAACTCGGGTCGCGCGGTGCTAAATTATAACAGGTCAGCAAACTTTAGCAGTTATTTAGGAGTCCTTATAAACTAGCCACAGAGGTAAAGAGATCGTACAGGAGTTAAGATGCAAGCCGTGCATGTGGTTGACCCTGGTTCAATCCCTGGTTCAATATAGTCCATTGAGTTCTGTTGTGGTGACCTGGATAATCACCTGAATTTCAGGACATAAGAAGCACTTCATCCTACTACCCTGGCTCTGAATTACAAGCCTCCTTGGTCAAGATCAGCAGAAAAGCGGGTATGATGCCGCCAGCAGGTCAACCTGTATCTGTGGGGCAAGTGCATTGGCAGCCTGATGTTGCCTTCAGGCTTCCTGATACTCCCAAATTGCCACTGTACATTTGACCAGACCCCAACAACTTGGGAGCAAGTTTACCAAGAAATTAAATGGCCAAAATTTAGGTATGTGGGAGTCACTCCCACAAACCACCTCCGGCTCAGCTATACAAGCTCACTCAGAGTTGGAGTGGGCTACCTCCCCCACTTCCCAATGCACATGAAGGCACTGGCAGTCACTCCTATGAAACAACTCCAGTGCCACCCTGTAAGCTCTACTATTGGCCTTGCCTCAGAGACCCCTAAATAAATCTCAAAAGAGATCAAAAGCCACAGTTAAGCTCAGACCCATACATGGCTGAACAGGCCGGAGTAAATTGGAGGGGGCAGGTTGGCCTGTGCCCGCCCAAGCAGAGTCCCCGGCAGCCACTCGCTTCCACAATTCAAAATTACCTTCATATCCCAAGCCTGACTCCACTGTCTCTGGATGGACCTCACCAAGATATAATCTGCTGAAAATTTTGTAATGTGGTTCTTAGCGCACCAACAGCCCTGACCAAGAGACTCAGAGGCAAGTCCCGGAAGAAATCACAGAACAAGATCTCTCTGGGCCCCATATCAAGCCAATATCACTAGAACACCCCAGAGGGAGCAGGTGCAGTCTACCTGCCTACTCCAGATGGAATCCCAGTGACCAAGAGTTTCCACAAGCAAGGCACAGGTATGCTGATTCCAGGACTAAATCTCCAGGCTGCATGGTGGCAGAAGACCTGGGCTTTCCCTCCTCAGGTCCCTACCCGCACCAAGATCCCTGGCCCAAAGACTCCCAATTGAATCCCAAAATGGAAAAGTGCCATACAGAGATGTCTCTGGAACCCAACCATTTACAACCTACAAATTTACATTTAAATCTCTGCCACGTGAGCTCTCATGATATTCGAAATGAACTATGGAAAATATATTATCTAGCATTTCCCCCTAGCAGGTAGGTATGTATGATGGTGGGAAAATTCGAGCAAAATTAATGCCCAAAATTAATGGGAAAATTATCTTCCATAGAGGCAGGGTGAGGACTTCAATGTGTATGTGTGTGTGGGAGAGGGTGATACTTGGGACATTGGTGGTGGATAATGTGCACTGGTGGAGGATGGATATTCCGTCATTGTATGGCTGAATCTCAAACATGAAAGCTTCGTAACTCTATCTCACGGTGATACAATAAATTAAAAAAGTAATGTGGAGTTTATGCCAAATTCAATCAGCTTAATCAATGGCTGAACAAATAACAGCACTCCTACATTATTAAAAAAAAAAGATCATCAGGAGAGGTCCCATTGGTCTCACGAGCAATGCTTGGGATGGACCACCCCCACTCCCCCAAGATAAATAATAAATTAAAAGGAGCAACAGTGTGTTTGTGCAAGGAAAGTAAAATGCAAAGATCTTGTTGATCTTTTTTCAGTTCAGAACTACATACATAAACATTTTGTGTAGGCAATAAACATTTTGTGTAGACAACTATGACTGATTTCTTCAAAGAAAGAAGGATGGTTGAGTCTTAAATAACCAAGACGCTATATAAAATGAAAGACTTCCAGGTATACAATAGCTATGGTTATTAAGATCCAGCTTCTTGAGAAAGTGCTCTGCAAAGTGTCATAACTTCCCTGCTAATCTTTTCATCTTTTCCCAGAGTGATAGGCACATCCTTGCTTGGTTAGACTCCGAATAAATACCTATTGGTCTTTAAGATGCCTGAGAGATTCCACATTGGTTGATAGAGTTTAAGCATGCTTTGTTGGAGTCATACTTTCCTTTTTACCACTTTGTTCCACCCATTATGCCAGGCTCCTTGATGTTCCCAAACACACTGAACATGTAAAACTTCTAAGGTGTTTTTGTTTGTTTGGTTTTTTTTCTGTTGGGCTTACTCTTGGCTCTGTACTCAGTGATCATGCCTGGTAGGGTTCAGGGACCATGTGTGGTGTCCTAGGGGTCGAACCAAAGTCAGCAATCTACAAGTCAAACACCTCCACCCTTGTATTTTCTCTCTAGTCCACTCCCTTAGGGTTTTTAACTATACTATGAATTATTTTTTCCAGAAGCATCTGCCTTTATTCATGTATTTGGAATGTCATAATGAAATATCACACACAGGGTGGCTAAAACAGGAAGTTATTTCTCACAGCCCTGAAGACTTGGGAGATCCAAGGGCAAGTCCTAGCCTAGCCCATGTCTGAAGACATCTCTCTTCCTGGTATGCAGACAGCTGCCGTCTTTCTGCGCATTCATGTGAGGGGGAGAGAGGGGAAGCCCTCATCTCCTCCTCTTCTTACAAAGGCCCAATCCCATCATGGGTAGCCTCTCTCCAGCTGTCATCTAAACCTAGTGATCTTCCTATGCTTTCACATCCAAATTGAGGAGGAAGTTTAGGGGAGTGGGGCTACAATCATCAAATGCATAGTACAGACTATGAGCAAGTTCTACTTGCTCCCACTTTCTTCTTCTTTACTTCACATTATTGTCCACTTTTTTTTTTTGCCTTTTTGGGTCACATCTGGTGATACACAGGGGTTACTTCTAGCTCTGCACTCAGGAATTAGCCCTGGCGGTGCTCAGGGTACCACCAAATGGGATGCTGGGAATCAACTCAGGTCAGCTGCGAGCAAGGCAAATGCCTTACCCGCTGTGCTATTGCTCCAGCCCCTATTTCCCCTTCTTAATGTTTACAGGACATCTGAATAGAAGACAGCATGATGAAAAGTGAAAGCTCTAGACTAGCATTTTCTCTGCATTTTCCCAATTTTTAATTCTATAGGCATCAAAAATGCTTTACTAGAAATTACCACAAGTGAACTCATATAGCTTGCCCAATGAGCTGTTTCAGGAATTTTTAATGAGAAAAGCTATCTCCTGTGAATTTCCCCCAGTCAAAGATATATAGTTTAATATCTTCTATGGTTTCCAGCTTTAAAACAGGAAACTACTTCTAAGAAAAATTTTTTGGGTACACTTTCATGTGTATTTATAGATTTTAATTGAAGTACAGTAAATAAGGGCTGGAGCGATAGCACAACAGGTAGGGCGTTTGCCTGGCACGTGGCTGACATGGCCAACCCGAATTCGATTCCTTCACCCCTCTCGGAGAGCCCAGCAAGCTACCAAGAGTGGAAAGCTACCCGTGATGTATTTGATATGCCAAACACAGTAAAAACAACAAGTCTCACAATGGAGATGTTACTGAGCCCACTAGAGCAACTGGAGGACAGTGTTACAGTAAATAAATAACATTAAGAATAAATTTATACTAATTTGTCTATTTACTTTAAAATTTATACTTTTAGCAATTTTAGATCATTATTTAGTCAGGAGTTGAAAAACTGCATCTTTTCAACAATTCTACAAAACAAAATTCAATATAACTCATTTACATACTCTTTCATTGTAATTTTTGTTTTAGAGAATTTTTAAAAACAAATGTTTTGTTCTGAATGTAGATGTGAATCGTACTTCTTTGTATAAAAAATACTACTTAACGACATTCCATTAATCATAATGCTCTCTAGTTAATAGTTGAATTATTATTTAACCATTTTTTTGTGATTATCATTTAATCATATAAATTTTCTGGCTAATATGTTTAAGTACATTAGTAACTTCATTGGTAAATTGTTTATTTCTTTACATAGAAAACTCATACTTGAGTAGCAAAATGATAATGTAAGAAAAACATGATAAAAGCAAATAATCACATAAAACTTTTTCTCTTATATAAGCCTGGTATAGTGAGTCATAATCTATAACCCAGTAGATAATAATTTTTATTTTGTTTCATTTTAAATTTACTGTAGCTAAAGTAATATGTTTCCAGCGGTGTTGATATTTATGATGCTGGGATACATAGTTACCTCACCTCACCATGACCAAAATGTCCATGAACCTCCACACACATGTCCCAGTGTCACCTCCCCCTCCACAAAATCTTGTGTTTTCAGTTTGTATTCCAATATGCAGAGTTTGTTCTCAATTGTTATTGTCTATCCCCTTGCTTGTTTCTCTGTACACTGTAGATGTGTGAGATCTGTTTATGCTAGCTTACAGTCTTAAGGAACACTGTTACAGAAATATAGGTTGACAAAAAAAAAGTTATACCATTATGGTTAACTAGATAGTGTATATTTTCCTGGTTAATGTTATTTCTTTGATTTTCACATATATCTAGTCTAAAAGAAGAGATTGTATGAAACTCTAACTATGAAATGGCTTGGAGGACCAATTTTTAACTGAACTGGGAAAATGGCTGTTATAAAATTTCACTAAAATTTTAATTAAAGGGAATTAAAAAATGTGTCTTTCTAGTTTTTTTTTCTTGCATCTTCTGGATCCTACGGGGTAATTTATCACAGCACTATGGCTTTTCCCCTAACTCTCTTGGGTTGCCTATATTGTGAGAAGTCAGCATGTCCAATATGGATGACACAGAATCAGTCTATGGGGGGAAAATGAGTCAAGGGAAACCAAAATTGGCTGCCAAAAGCAGGCACCAATTTACCATCCATGTGAAAGTCATCTTGAAAGCAACTTGGTCATCATTCAAGCCTGGGAATGACTGTGACCCTGGCTGACATCTTGACTACAACCTCCTGAGGTATCCTGAGCCAGAACAGCTGTCCAACTCAGCAGCTCCCAAGTGCCTGACAAGGAAACTGTGAGCAATAATAAATATTTATTCGTGTTTGAAGTCACTAAGTTTTAATTTGTTGTGAAACAATAAATAAATAATGCATACTGCAATCATTATTAAGACGAAGAAGAGGCAGGCAGAACAATAACAGTAAATCAGGAACATTCAATATTCAAATCACAAGAGTTACTGCGACAGTGACTCAGATTTGTGGCGTAGGGTCAGAGCTACTTTAGCAGCAAGAACTCTGTGGAAGCAACATATAAATACATCCTATGAAAACCTCTCTGATCTTTGCATAGGATAGAGACTAATGGTATAATTTATGGAGAAAGGAAAAATGAAAGGCCCTACATTAGTCATAACTGTAAGAACCTTTCTAACATATGTATTATAGAAATATGAATACAAATTAATCCTTTTGCTTTTACAGATGGAACTTTAATATGATTTCTGTGAGTCATGTTCCTATCTGTACTGACTTTTAGTCCTGAATTTGAGATTTTTCCACCCCCCCACCCAAAGGTTATTCTTAGCCATTGTAAAACAGAATCTACTTTAAAATTTATGTTTTCTTCATCTATAAATTGGAAACATTTACAAAAAATTCTAAGTATATTTGAATACCTTTACTATTGCTGTTTGAAGCATGAAATATTTACAAAAAAAACTATAGTATTATTTTGGAGTTTAAATGTAAAGAAAATGACATTTGACATTCTTAGAAGGTTGTTGCTTTCTGACCTTTCCAATTACATCCTCTGGAAAACCAACCAAATCTTTAAAATAACCCTGCATTCTCTTCCTCTTTCGACTTAATTTTGCCCTATTCCTTAATTGGCTGAGAGAAAATCCGTAAGCCAGTTCATAAAATACATTTATTTCTGACAACTCCCAAGGGATAGGCATTTTAATAAAAAGTAATACTTTTAATAGTGGCTTATTTGTGAAAAAATTAGTTTTGGAAAGAGTCTTCCCACATAGACATTGCCAACCCTGTAATAACTCAAGCCCAGTTATAATGATAAGCACAGAATTAGAATGTGGGTAAAAGAGGACATTTGGAACAAATGAGTTTTGGAATAAGAAAGGAGTGACACAATATTGCATTAAACATGCCAAAGGGATTTTTATTTTCTTAAATAGATTACCACTTTAGAAACTGATCTTTATACACTTAAAAATACCATGGAATATCAAATTTCTTCCTTTCTTCCTCCTTTCCTCATCACCCCTTTCTCTCCTTCATTTGCCCTCCATCCTTTCCTAACTAATTATTCTTTTCCTTCCTTTCTTTTTTTACCTTAACATGAAAGTTTGCTGTTTAAATTCTGTCAAAAAAGATCTAAAAGATTCAAGAACATATTTACAATTTTTTGGGATGCTACTATTTGAGCGCATACAACCTGTAAAAATTATGTTAAGCCTATTGCCTAATGTAGCCAAGTATTATTGCTATAACGATATGGAGATGGTAACTGGATAAAAAGAACAAATAAATGACTTCTCAGTACCAAATTGGCAGTATAAAATAAAATTGGGATTTGTCTCCAGGTTGATTGATTTTAGTGTCCATAATTTTACTACTATAGATTTGGCAGAAATATATCTAGTATTATTGTAGCACTTACAAATATTAGACTTCTAGGAAGTTTATACATTTTATACTTTTAGTCTCCATAATTCAATGAAACTGGAATATATTCATTTCCACCTTACAGATAAACAAACAAATGGAAGGAGAAATTTAGTAGCAGATAGTGAGTTTAGAGAGGTATTTGATTTCTATTCTAACTTTTAAATAAATGGTACTAGTCCATACACCAACAAAAGGCTTTATTTTTCTTGAAGAACAGTTCATTTGAAGACACTGAAATGCTAAAAATTTCAAATATGAGTGAAACGTATTTTATATATTTGATGTAGTCACAATAACAAAAGAAAGAAATCATATCTAATTAGTAACTTTTTGTAAACATTCCTTTGTAATAGTCTCTGTAGACATTTAAATAAATCAATGAGCCAAAAATGAATATTCAAATTTATACTTTATTTTAATTTATACATAACATTTGCAAAGATGGCTCTTCAATACTCAATTTTTACTTCACACACAAAATGGTATGTTAAATTTGAGTTTTTAACTTTCATTAGTCAAAGGATTGATCACTTTAATTATTATTTTAGCATTTAGAAATTAAAATAAAATATACACTTTCCAGTGTACATCATAAAAAAATCAACCTGTATGTATATTTTACTAAATTCATGGCTTAAAGTCCAATTTTATTTTTCACCATACTTGTCTCTTTTTACCTGAGTTTTATGTTTTTAGGAGCTGATAATGTGATAGGTAATAACTAACATTTTTTGAGAAAATGGAACATCAAATGATTAATACTGTAGGTTTCTTCATAATGTAAATAAAATGAATAAATTATAAGTAATTCAGTTATAAGTTAAATGAAATTAAAAAGAAGATGCATATTTATTTAAATCTAGGTGAAAGGTAAGGTTTGAAGATATATGGAAATTACATTTTCTTGTTGATAAACCACAATAGTGCTCTTGACATTTAGATTAACACTCATTCTTTTTTTAAATTGATATTATTCATATAGCTTAAAATAAAATTTTAATAAGTGTTTAGCATAGAATATTAAAATATTATTTATCCAATATTTATCACAAAATTTCATTTATTGACATAGAAATTTCTAATATGTTACAATGATAATGGATGTTACTTGTTGTTTCTACTGAGAAAAGAATGAATGATTGCATATTTCTAAAAACCAAGTTGTGATAAGTGCATACATATAGCATAGATAGAGAAGGGGACAGGAGGAAAGAGAGTCATTGTCTTAAAGTTTATATAAATGATTCATTTGAACAAATAAATCTTAACAACAAAAAGATAGGAAAAGATAGCTCTCAAAATTGTAGACTCATATAGGTCATTACGAACAATTCTTTCTAGTTGATTATACTATGTGGTTTTAAATTAATGTGAATGAGAGAAAGAATGTCATTTTATTCCATGCGGAAAAATCAGTTGGTTAAACTCATAAATAAAAAGAAAGTCTTTTACTTGATATAGCAGCTGAAAAATATCCAAAATACTAAAGCCAAAAGTTTGAAGAAGGAAGTCAGGAAAATTATACTTGCTCTGGGACTTGAGCTAAGAAATGTTCATGGTCAGTGGTCTCTTTAAGTTAGAAGAGAAAGCCAGAGCTATGTAGTGATCATTGTAACTGATGACTAGGGAGAAAAAATTTTTTTCAATATTTTGTATTTCTTTAAATTATGCTCTAAATCATTCTTTCTTGGAAAATCCTAGGGAAAAATAAGGAATCAGAACTAAATCCAGCATATTTGTCATATAATAAATCACATAGAATATATTAATATATTAGATTGGCTCTAGGAATAATAGCCAAATAGATGCAAGAGATCTATTTAAAATAAAATGATTCCAAGAATTGTAAAAGTTAAAGAGAAAACAAACAATAACCACATGGGGAAAATAATGCTTGCAATATCAGTATCAAGCAATTACTAAGTCAAAAGGAATAAAGGGGAAAATAGTACTTCAAAGTAACAAAGAAAGAACTTCACAATAGATATCTTTCAAGGAATTTTTATGTACCAAATTATAGCTTCTAAAATAAAAACTGCAGAGCACAATAAAAACAAATAGACACAGAAAACCAACAATACTAAACTGGACACATGATAATGCAAATAGATGAGAAAATAGATTATAAAGGCTCTTAATTACAATATGGAAGAATTTATAGTGAACTACTGAATCCAATATTCTTAAAACAAAGGAGATCAATTTTAAAAATCCTTTAAGCAATTCAAACATGTTGCTATATGTTGAACTATAAAAGTCCAACAATTCTGGGGCTGGAATGATAGTTTAGTGGGTAGGATATTTGCTTTGCACTTGGCCAGGCCAGTTCAGTCCCTGGCACCACATATGGTACCCCAAGTCCCATCAAAAGTGACCCTTCTGTGTAGAGTTGATATTAAATGCTGAGCACTGCCAGGTATGGTCCCAAAACTGAAAAAACAAAATTAAAATAAAGAATACTTTAGAATATACAGCACATTAGTCACAAGATAATACAATTAAAAGCCAACAATAATAGAAAAAAATAACAACATGAAATTCTCACAAACACCTGAAAATTCAAAACTGGTCAAATTGGTTTTTTTTTAAATTTTTAGTGTATAAAAATCAAAACCAAAATTTTAGAATACTTACCATGTACAATAAAAACAATGAAGCAAAGAAAACTGAAACTGCTTTCAGGTAATGTTAACCTCATGTGTTTGCATTACTACAAAAGAATAAATTTAAAAGGAGAATTTTAAAAGGTTTGAAAGTGAAATTTCAAATGAATGAAAAGAACTGTTTCAGTAAGTTTTTTATTGAAACGCATAACAGTCACTCTAAAGAATTTATACCTTTAACTGATGTATGGAGGAAACATTAGGTAGCTTACTCAAACTTTTGAAGAACCCACGAATGAGGCTAAGAAGCTTCTCAGTTAAGAACAATTTCAATACCACAGCCCTGAATTGAATACACAGTGATCACTCCTTATGTCTAAGGGCCATACATCATTTCTACAAACTGGCAGGCGCTGGATAGGAATAGCACTATGAGAATGAAGTCCTTGTGGTGACGGCTTCATCATTAATATCTGATTTGACTCAGTTTACAATGAGTCCATTTGCTTGGTGGACCCAAGGACCCAAAGCACTGTAGCACTGTCCTCCTGTTGTTCATCGATTTGCTCAAGCGGGCACCAGTAATGTCTCCATTGTGAGACTTGTTGCTACTGTTTTTGGCATATCGAATATGCCATAGGGAGTTTGCCAGGCTCTGCTGTAAGAACCCAAAATGGTCAGGAAAACTAGGAAAGCAATCATTTATCAATTTTTAAGTTCCCCATAAGATAAAGAAGTTACCAAACATAGGCAGTATATTCAATGGCAAATCAAAAATTGGATTACTGTGACCAAACCCCTAATAAATTGCGACAGTGTTGCACTACCCCTTATATTTTTTTAAAAGAGCACTATTCTCTATCTATAGAGACATTCAAAATCTTTTAAAATAGAATCAGAGAGATAATACACTAGATAAGGCACCAGCTTTGCACGTAGCTGGCCTGGGTTCAGTCCCTGGTACCACATAGGGTTCCACCAGAAGTGATCCCTGAGTACATACTGGAGTAAGCACAGACAGATGTATCCCCCAAACAAAAAATCTTACAAAATATATCTAACCAGCAGAAATTTGGAGGGTGACCATAGATGTGGCCTAGCAAATTAGCGCTTGCCTTGTATCTGCAAGGCATGGGATAAATTAAATAAACAAATAACGAAAGGAGCAGAAAGTTGGAAATAAAATTCTGGAAACTGGGTCACTTTGCAGTCTAGGACTTACTTACTCTTTATCTTACTCTTTACAGTCTAGAACTCATATATTGTTGGTATTGGAAGTAATACTATTCTCTATTTTAGAGCATATACTATATCCTGCACAATAGAACAACACATCTGAATCTTTTCTAAGCATTCTATCAATCTATAGAAACATATTCTTTCAGGATTATTCTACTGCAAATCCTGTGATCACTATCTCATGGCTTGACTTATTTCATTGTGAAATGAATGATTAAGTAAGTTACAATGACTATATGATAGATGCTGCAGGAGTATTCTTGGCAGGGAAAGTAAACGAAAATGGGTTTTATTCACAATGACAAAAACTCATTGCCTTTCTAATTTGCATCTTCCAGCATTTTCACTCTATCTTAAGCTGAGCAGAACTCAGGCTAAGATCTAGTTGTGGGCTAGCTCTCCAATTTGGTACATTATAAAAACAGTATAGCAGAAGTAGTTCAGCTTGATGAGAACAACTTGCTAAACCCAAGGAAAATCTCTGCCCTTGATACAATGCCCGTTAAGCAAGCATTGAGTTTGCAAAGGAAAAATGACTCCTTGATATCCACAGACATAAGCATCTTGCTCATGTGGCTATGGAGATCATAGTTTGTGGGAAGTGTCTTTGGGGACATTCATTTGTGACACAAATATTCACACACTGGACCAGTTCCTACAACCCTTTGTTACAATCATCCAATATGATTTTCCAAACATTGGCCAAATATTATGGTTATTATATTAACCACATACAAAACTTGTATCTCTGGTTCCTTACCCACAAGTCATCCCACACCACAATTATTACAAATCATCATTTTTTCTTTCTGTTTAGTCTTCACAGCCTCAGGCCATTTTAATGTATCACCTTTATCTGATTTTATTTATTTATTTTTTGTTTTGTTTTGTTTTTGCTTTTTGGGTCACACCTGGCGATGCACAGGGGTTACTCCTGTCTATGCACTCAGGAATTACCCCTGGCGGTGCTCAGGGGACCATATGGGATGCTGGGAATCGAACCTGGCCATGTGCAAGGCCCTACCCACTGTGCTATTGCTCCAGTCCCATCATCTGATTTTAGTACAGGAGAAAAATCTCACTAATCAAGATGATACTCCATGTCAGGTGTTATTTCTACCTTTTTGTAGTCCTCCTATCATTTAATAGCTTCAATACCCTTTAAGGATATGCTGTTTAATGCTGCTTTTGATAACAATTGTCTTACTCTGGATTATACAGAAAGCAGAACCTATAACATAGATGGAATTACACAGTTAGGGCATAAAATCCAAAGGAGCATAACTGATGGAAAATTAGTAACCCCTGAGCATCACCATATGAGACACAAAAAGCAAAATAAATAATTTTTTAAAAATTTATTTTATTTATTTATTTTGACTTTTGGGTCACACCCGGCAATGCACAGGGGTTATTCCTGGCTCTGCACTCAGGAATTACTACTGGCAGTGCTCAGGGGACCATATGGGATGCTGGGAATCAAACCCGAGTTGGCTGCGTGCAAGGCAAATGCCCTACCTGCTGTGCTATCACTCGAACCCCAATAAATATTTTTTTAAAAAAGTATAAAATCATTTAAATTATTTTTGTTGTTCCACTTATATTATTTTTGCTTTATGGATTAAACAACTTGAAAAAGGAAGTAAATTTTGGGACAATACTACTAATGTAACAAAAATTATCACTGCCCTCTACTGTATGGCTTACTATTTGGGTAAGGAAATGATGACACTGAGAAGCATTGAACATGGACCTATGAGAGTTGAATGCTCTTCAACAGCATCTGTCTACAGTTGATTTTCTCAGCTTTGGCAAAAATTATTGACATTTTTACACACAGTAACTATTTGCTGCAGATGACTGTTTGTCCTATGTTTGTCAGGGCTTAGTAGCAGTCCCGGCCCATATAGCCCAAGTTAAACTAAAAATGATTGCAGATATTGTGGGATGTCCCCACTATCAAGGGGCTTGGTCAAATTCAGTCCTAGCTAAGAACCACCAGTTTACAATTTAACAACAAAACATGTGTCATGTGTCTTCCTATAAATCAATGCTGTTTCCATAGGCCAACTGTTAATCTTTATCTATATAACTTATAAATTACTTGTTTATTCCATCCTTTAATTCTAAAAACACTCATGTTGAGTTACAAGGCAGCTTAAGAGGTGACACGATTTGTTATGACGTGACATGATGTGTTATGACATGACGTGTTATTCCTCTCAGAAATAGCTCCTACCCACCCCCCCAGCTCTTATCACAGTGACAGTAGATGCAGAAGGAGTACTTAACCTCCATTTGAAGTAATATTCTCTCACCACTACTATTAGTTCCAAAATATGAATCATATTGTTCCTATTACCTAAGCTCACCTTAACACAGCATTTTGTATGCAGTTCTGTGTTTGGGGATTTAACGGGGCAATAACTTTTTTCTCTTATATTCTTGACCTCATTTCCTATGCATGTATCTGCTTCCGCCAGATCTTGACCTTAATGTGTGTGACCCAAGGCCAGTCATGGGACTAGGTCATGGGCATAGAATAGAATTCTGAACACTTCCTTTGTTCAATAACATAGTATTTTAACACTTAGACATCACTTTTATAGCAATATTAACACATTATAAAAAAACTTTCAGTATAAAATTTATTATGCTAAGAATACTTGGGAGGTATTTTCCAAGTTTTACAGATCTTGGGAAAATCTGGGGGCACCAACAGAACAGAATACAGAGGTAACTGTTCTCATTGTTTTCATTTCTCTTTTTCTCTCTCCCTCCCTTTCCTCTCTCTTTATTCTCCTTCCTTTAACCTTATCTTCTCTTTCTCAAGGAGATAAAATTTTTATATGATTGTAAAATAATTGTAAAAGTGGAAAATATAAAATTATGTAAAAAGAATAAAATCACCTGCCACCCCATTGTTGCTTATAAATAAAATATAGGTTCTAATAAAAATCTAAAGATATATCTATATATGTATTAGCATACACTTTTACAAAAACAAAATTTATATGCATTTTTAAAAGCAAAATGCTGTCTTTTTATTAGTATTTAATATACATTTTTTGATTTGTAATGCATCCAAAGAGTGAATTCAAACAACTAATAGTAGGAGAAACTGACATCATTGAATACTGGGTGCCATGCGCTAGCTATATAGAAATAACAAAGAAAGGGAAATTTAATAGATTTCATAAAAAGGGAGAGGACAGTCAGGAGTGTGGAAAACTCTGGTGGAACAGAGAAGGCACTTTATATCAACCAGTAAAAATATCTCAACCTTTATGTATTTATTTTTAATTTAAGCATTTTCTTAGAGCAGATTAAGGTTCACAGCAAAATTAAGTGGGAGCATAGAGAGTCCCCATATTTCTTACCTCTACATAGGCAATACCTAACCCTTTCTCTTTTTTCTTAGTTGACTCACCGTCAGATATTTTTCCTGTTACCTAAGCTCACCTTAACACAGAATTTTGTAAAAATCTTTCATGGTTGAGTTTCAGCCATATAATGATCAAACACCCGCCCCTCCATCAGTTCACATTCTCCACCATTAATGTCCTCAGTATATTACCCTCCCCCCCATCTTTCCAACCCTCCTTTGCCTCTATGGCAGACAATATCCCCCATATTCTCTACTTTTGGGCATTATAGTTTGCAATATAGATACTGAGAGGCTATCACATTTGGTTCTTCATCTACTTTCAGCACACATCTTCCATCTCAAACAATTCCTCCAAATATCATTGACTTAGTGATCCCCTGTCTATTCCAACTGCCTTCTCCTCGAGCTCATAAGACAGGCTTCCATCTGTGGAGCAATATTCCTGGCCCTTGTGTCTATTGTCCTTGGGTGTCAGTCTCATTGAAGGAACTTTCCTCATCAATATCACTGTCACTGTCACTGTCCTCCCGTTGTTCATCAATTTGCTCAAGCAGTCCCAGTAACATTGTGAGACTTGTTACTGTGTTTGGCATATCAACTATGTCACAGGTAGTTTGCTAGGCTTTTCCGTGCAGGCGAGATACTTACGGTACCTTGCCAGGCTCTCCGAGAGGGGCAAAGGAATCGAACTCCAGTTGGCCATGTTGGCTGTGTGCAAGGCAAACACCCTATCTGCTGTGCTATCGCTCCATCCCCGGCTATTGCTCCAGCCTCATCAATATAGTCTAGGCCTAACCCATTTTTTTTTTAATTAGTGAGACATAATGAGGTATAGTTGTAGACTTATAAATTTTTGTGCTTGGGTTTCAATTATACAATGATCAAATACCCATCCCTCCACCAGTGCTCATTTCCCACCACAACGGATCCCAGTATCCCTCCCATCCCCCAACCCCCCCATACCACCCCACCTCTGTCGCAGGGCATTCCCTTTTGTTCTCTCTCTCTTATTGGGTGTTGTGGTTTGCAAAAGAGGCAATGGGTGACAATCATGTTTGGTCTATAGTCTGCTTTCAGCATGCTTCTCCCATCCTGGGAGGATCCTCCCAACACCCTTTATTTGGTGCTCCCTTCTCTATCTGAGCTCCCTTTTCCCCTAGCATGTGTGGCTGGCCTCCAAGCCATGGAGTAAAATTCCTGGTACTAATCTCGGCCATTCTTGGGTGTTAGTCTCCTATTTTGGCCTAACCCATTCTTAATACTCTTCACCTAACTGATAAGTTTCTCACAATAAGTAAACTTACATTATAACACTGAGCCCATAATTAAAGAGTGGTACACTCTTGGTATTAGACACTCTATGGTTTACACAAAAGCATATAATGAATGAATCCATCATCATTGTATTTCTGGGGTCACATATCCAGTCCAATGTTGTACCTGGACATGAGGCTAACAGAATTCCTCCTAAAGTTCAGAGTACAATCAGATAGAGTCTATGAGTTCTAGGACCTCCACTATTTCATGAAGATTTTATTTATCAATTCTTCCATCCATATTCCTACACCTTACAGATCAGGAAAAGTTCTGTGATAAAACCTTTCTAAACTAGAAGCAAAGACAGATCTACAGCTAATAATGGGATAACCCTTTAACCATGCCCAATTGAGACCCTGTGAATCCCATGTAAATTTTCTTGCCATCAAGTGGCAAGAAAACCAAATGGGGAATAGAATATGGCACAAGATTTGACAATAAACAAATAATCCATTCCATAGTTTCCTTTTATCTAGCTTAATGATATGTACACCTCCCTCATCCCAGCAGTTTACAGTGTTAGACTTAAAGTATATTTTTCTTCTGCATTCCTGTAGCAGAAGGCTCTAATACCTGTTTATCTTTGAGTGGGATGTGATACAAAACTCCACACATCTCACCTGGACCATGCTTCCCCAGTATTTGGGGGATTGCTCCATTTATTAAAACAAAATCTTAGAGATCTGGAAAATCTGCAGTTAAATAAGGGGAAAAATCATCCAAATTGCATATGATCTGTTGATCTGTTTCTCTACAAAATAGAAAAAATGAGAAAATACTGTTAACACCCTGAATTTTCTGGCAGCTAAGATATGTAACATTACTATGAGTAAGGTTCAGTTCAATATACATGTTTAGAACCTAGAACAAATTTTACTTTGGGTTTTTGGGTCATATGGCTGTGTTCAGGGCTTACTGCTGATTCTATTCAGGGATCATTCCTAGTGGTGCTTGGGAAACATGCAGTGCCACGGACATGCAGTGCCATGGACGGCAACTTCATAAGGATTGAAAGTTGGCCACATGCAAGGAAAGCATATTAACTGGGAGTAATTTTAACCCCAGTAGCATTTACTATTTCTATGGCTCCTGGGTATAAATTTAACCCCAGAAACCAAGATGTTGGGACCAGAGAGTATTTAGATTATGCTTGGCATTCACACACCAACAACCAATAGACAACAGACAATTTTGAGTGTAATGGATATTGTTGGTTACAGAATACGAAATATTGGGAAATATCCAACCCCTTGCATGAAAGCTTAAAGGACGTGAATTACATCCCACCCTTCTGGGCATAAGAACAAGGGACTGCTTTTCAGACTTTAAACCAAACTTTAATACAAACTCCAGTTCTAGCTTTGCCACATCTAATTGCCTTTCCAGCTATGTATTTCTGAAAGGTTAGGTATAGCTTTGGGAGTTGAGTCCAACCCTGACCACAGGGACAGAAGTTGCCAATCTTAACAGTTGGAAAGCCAAAAATTACCTCTTCAAATTCCTGGTTAAGTGTATGAATGTGACTGCGTATAATTGTAAGTGTAATACCACTTTCAATCTATTTGTAACCACATATATGAGAAATCCTTCATGGTGGAGATATAACCTCCTGCTGTTTTACTGCCATTCCTGGGATCTCTTAATATTTTGTTTGGCTTCTCAAAATATAAGAACTCTTAGAAGACATAATTTCCTCCCATGCTATTCTTCCATGGCCTGCTTCGCCAATCCTCCATGAATTGAACTCACCCTCCACTGTTATCCTCAAACAAGAGAACAAGGAAGAATGCCTTAAGTGCCATAATAGAAATCAATGTCCTTTTTCAGCAGGAAGTAGCTTCAGAGGACAGACCTTGATCCTGTATCCCCAAAAGCAGTGAGGGCACCCACAGCCAGAAGGTAGGATATTATAAGAAACAAACAGGATGAGACCAAAGAGAGGAGGGAGGGGTCAGGCATTAGAGTATATTACACATCTTAATTTGCATATGGTGTAAGACTAGTTACCCAATATATTTTCTCTTGCATAAGGGCAGATGAATTCATCTTAAATGCCTGTATAGGGTCTCATGGGATTCGACTGGTTTTCAACCAGATCTTATTTGCATAATTGCAAATGACATTAACTTACATGCCCACATAAAGACATATGTGATCTGGTTATTCCACACATCCTTATTTTCATAAACAGCTAGCTTGGTTGTTCCAATTCCATGCTCTCGTAGGGTGCAAAGAATCAGCAGAAACAACTACAGGACAGGGATAATTATCATATACAAACTAGGACACTTTATATAAGAGCCCCCCATTCTTCATCTGCTTCTGACCTTGCTTCCTGCCTTCCTGTCTCCCCTGTACCAATTTGAGTTAGAATAGTAAATCAGAAGATCCATGTTGGTTGGTGTGCAAATCTTATATGACATCCACAAGAAGCCAGAGCAGATCAGTATCTGTTGTAATAGACTTTCAATCCACAACATTTTGACCATATCGTAGCACCTACCCTGTTGATTTGAATAACATCCTAAACCATGTGTTTTTACCAAGCTACGCATACTGCATGAACATAAATTAAATCATGGTTATGTCTTGTATTGTTGCTACTTGCTAGTAGATAAATGATTACTCAAACTGTAGTCAAATGCTTTTGTCTGTTTTCTAAGAGTCTTATTTACTCTTATAGGTTATCATCAGTGAGAACTAAAATTTTTTAGAGTATCATAAATTACTAGTTATTTTCATTGTCATTCTGTGTACTCTTCTAAAAAAGCCTAATTAAAATCACTTTGGGGCCATCTTGACAGCATTTAGCCGAAGAGAAGGACAACATGGAGGGCGGGATCCACAGATCCCGAAGGAAAAAAAAAAAAAACAGGTTCCAAAAAGAGCCGAGATCATCGGGAAGTCCCAGATGGGGTAGGTACCGCATCCCGCCTCCCCCAGATGGAACCCCGGTGACCAGAAACCTCTACAAGCACAGCTCGAGTATGCGGGAACTAGGACTTTTCCTCAAAAATGCCGGGACTACACCTCCCAGGTAACCTCAGATTCCGAAAGTCACGCCCACAGCCCGCCCCCCAGCGCCATCTTGACAGCATTTAGCCGAAGAGAAGGACAACATGGAGGGCGGGATCCACAGATCCCGAAGAAAAAAAAAAAAAAAAACAGGTTCCAAAAAGAGCCGAGATCATCGGGAAATCCCAGATGGGGTAGGTACCGCATCCCACCTCCCCCAGATGGAACCCCGGTGACCAGAAACCTCTACAAGCACAGCTCGAGTATGCGGGAACTAGGACTTTTCCTCAAAAATGCCGGGACTACACCTCCCAGGTAACCTCAGATTCCGGAAGTCACGCCCACAGCCCGCCCCCCAGCGCCATCTTGACAGCATTTAGCCGAAGAGAAGGACAACATGGAGGGCGGGATCCACAGATCCCGAAGGAAAAAAAAAAAAAAAACAGGTTCCAAAAAGAGCCGAGATCATCGGGAAATCCCAGATGGGGTAGGTACCGCATCCCACCTCCCCCAGATGGAACCCCGGTGACCAGAAACCTCTACAAGCACAGCTCGAGTATGCGGGAACTAGGACTTTTCCTCAAAAATGCCGGGACTACACCTCCCAGGTAACCTCAGATTCCGGAAGTCACGCCCACAGCCCGCCCCCCAGCGCCATCTTGACAGAAATTAGCCGAAGAGAAGGACAACATGGAGGGCGGGATCCACAGATCCCGAAGGGAAAAAAAAAAAAAAACAGGTTCCAAAAAGAGCCGAGATCATCGGGAAATCCCAGATGGGGTAGGTACCGCATCCCACCTCCCCCAGATGGAACCCCGGTGACCAGAAACCTCTACAAGCACAGCTCGAGTATGCGGGAACTAGGACTTTTCCTCAAAACCGCGCGGCCCCTTACGCGGCCGCGCGACATCTCTCTATATACAAAGTGATCCATGGGAAGTAAACCACCTAACGTTTCTCTCTGAAAATCATAGCTAAGCTTTGAGCACGGCCACAGCCCCAGAAACACAAGTACTTAATGCATAACCCAGCAGCTTGGAGCAGAAAAGTGAATGGGTTATGTGTTAACCCAGGCCATCAAGTCTGCCAGAGGGGAAAGGGTGTTGGTCCCTTCCGCCCTCCCCCCTCTGGAAAGAAAGGTGGCGGCCACATGGGAGCCTTGTGGACAGCAGGTATGAGCCGGGGGTGTGGGGGCGACTAAAACCTCATGGGAAGGGGGGCGTTCCGGTCCGTCCTTCACGCCCTACCGAGGCCACCAGTTGCCCCCCACGAGCGGCTCTCCAGCACGACCACAGCCCCAGAAGCACAAGGACTTAATGCAGAACCCAACAGCTTGGAGCAGAAAAGTGAACGGACTATGCGTTAATCCAGGCCATCAAATCTGCTGGAGGGGAAAGGGTGTTGCCCCATTCGCCCTCTCCTCTCTGGAAAGAAAGATGGCGGCCACATGGGAGCCTTGTGGACAGCAGGCATGAGCCGGGGGAGCGGGGGCGACTAAAACCTCATGGGAAGGGGGGCGTTCTGGTCCGTCCTTCACGCCCTACCGAGGCCACCAGTTGCCCCCCACGAGCGGCTCTCCAGCACGGCCACAGCCCCAGAAGCACAAGGACTTAATGCAGAACCCAGCAGCTTGGAGCAGAAAAGTGAAAGGACTATGCGTTAATCCAGGCCATCATGTCTGCCCGGAGGGGAAAGGGTGTTGGTCCCTTCCGCCCTCCTCCCTCTGGAAAGAAAGGTGGCGGCCACATGGGAGCCTTGTGGACAGCAGGTATGAGCCAGGGGTGTGGGGGCGACTAAAACCTCATGGGAAGGGGGGCGTTCCGGTCCGTCCTTCACGCCCTACCGAGGCCACCAGTTGCCCCCCACGAGTGGCTCTCCAGCACGGCCACAGCCCCAGAAACACAAGGATTTAATGCAGAACCCAACAGCTTGGAGCAGAAAAGTGAACGGACTATGCGTTAATCCAGGCCATCAAATCTGCTGGAGGGGAAAGGGTGTTGCCCCATTCGCCCTCTCCTCTCTGGAAAGAAAGATGGCGGCCACATGGGAGCCTTGTGGACAGCAGGCATGAGCCGGGGGAGTGGGGGCGACTAAAACCTCATGGGAAGGGGGGCGTTCCGGTCCGTCCTTCACACCCTACCGAGGCCACCAGTTGCCCCCCACGAGCGGCTCTCCAGCACGGCCACAGCCCCAGAAGCACAAGGACTTAATGCATTACCCAGCAGCTTGGATCAGAAAAGTGAACGGACTATGCGTTAATCCAGGCCATCAAGTCTGCCAGAGGGGAAAGGGTGTTGCCCCATTCGCCCTCTCTTCTCTGGAAAGAAGGATGGCGGCCGCATGGGAGCCTTGTGGACAGCAGGTATGAGCCGGGGGTGTGGGGGCGACTAAAACCTCATGGGAAGGGGGGCGTTCCGGTCCGTCCTTCACGCCCTACCGAGATCACCAGTTGCCCCCCATGAACGGCTCTCCAGCACGGCCACAGCCCCAGAAGCACAAGGACTTAATGCAGAACCCAGCAGCTTGGAGCAGAAAAGTGAAAGGACTATGCGTTAATCCAGGCCATCATGTCTGCCCGGAGGGGAAATGGTGTTGGTCCCTTCCGCCCTCCTCCCTCTGGAAAGAAAGGTGGCGGCCACATGGGAGCCTTGTGGACAGCAGGTATGAGCCGGGGGTGTGGGGGCGACTAAAACCTCACGGGAAGGGGGGCGTTCCGGTCCGTCCTTCACGCTCTACCGAGGTCACCAGTTGCCCCCCGCGAGCTGCTCTCCAGCACGGCCACAGCCCCAGAAGCACAGGGACTTAATGCAGAACCCGGCAGCTTGGAGCAGAAAAGTGAAAGGACTATGCGTTAATCCAGGCCATCATGTCTGTCCGGAGGGGAAAGGGTGTTGCCCCAGTCGCCTTCTCCTCTCTGGAAAGAAAGATGGCGGCCGCATGGGAGCCTTGTGGACAGCAGGTATGAGCCGGGGGAGTGGGGGGGCGACTAAAACCTCATGGGAAGGGGGCGTTTCGGTCCGCCCTTCACGCCCTACCGAGGCCACCAGTTGCCCCCCACTAGCGGCTCTCCAGCACGGCCACGACTCCAGAGCACAGAAACCAATTTCTTAACTATCTGACTTTCAGTATAAATACTTCCAGGGTCAATAAGTAAAATAGCAGAAATCCAAAACCAACATTTAATTCTTGAACCCAGCTGTAGAAAGCAAATCACGTCACAATGCTTTTTCAGCATGTCTGATTTGGGGGGGGGGGGGGTAAACTCTAAATTATATTGGTGAATCTTTTATTGAAACAATGAATCTAATCAAAGCAGATAGAGTGTTAACTAGAATTCATCTGCCCCACAGGGACTGGGAGGGGTGGGGGGTGGGGTTTTATTGGGGTTCTTCATGGTAAAAAAAAAAGTATTGGTAAAGGGAAATGTGTTTGATATTTGCATGACTGAGACCTAAACCTGAAAGCTTTGTAACCTTTCCCAAGGTGATTCAATAAATAAAAAAAAATTAAAAAAAATATTAAAAATAAAATAAAATAAAATAAAATCACTTTGGAAGTTGATATACTCTTGTATTTGAAACTTCTCCTAAGCTGACCATATAGAACATTCTTCTCAACATTCCAGTCCAGTTAAATAAGCACTAGAATACATTTTTTTCTATAGCACTTAGTAGTTAGCAACTATGGAAACTTCATTTTGCCTTTTTAGGTCTAAATTTGTAAACTTAGAAACTTGTACTTGATGCTTATGCAGTCATTCATTCAATAATTCATTACATCTTTATTGAACTCATATTACCTGCCAGATCTGTGGATCAACAGATGAATAAAACATGTCCTCTGTCCTTGAGGAATTCCAAATTAGTTAGGGAGGTAAGTTCTATACTACAATGTAGTAAGTCTCATAAAATATTTATGTGTAAAATGTTTTAAAAGTACTGTGTTGTCCTATTTCCATACTCCATTTCCTCTCTGGTAGGCATACCTTAACCAAGTTCAGAAAGATCCTTTATTTTTACTAGCAAAATAAGCCTCCCTGGGCCTTTAATGATTTGGATTACTTAAAAACAAGGTTTAAATGAAAACACAAAAAAGCTTGAATTTTCTAAACATCACTTGTCAATATCACAGAGATCCTGAGTGATAAAGGGAAGAAAAAGTTGAATTTTTGAAGGTTTCCCAGCAATGTTAAAAATCCTAGTAGTTCTGAAATATTTTTATATTGCATTACAAACATGTTTAGTAATTTATCTTTACACTTCCAGCCCCCAAAAGATGAATGCTAAAGAGCCTCAGGCTTTAAAAATCAAACACAGAGAACTAGGTATAGTAATATATAATAAAGCTATGAATGCAAACAAATTTACACTTACTTTCTATGCAAAGCCTTTATGTATCTATTTATCTCTCTGTATATCTACACATATATACACCTGGCAACCCAAGATGATATTCTTAATATACTGTTTCTATACAAGAATATTATTTTCAAATATAATCTTTAAATTAAATTGTGATGATGATTATAAAAGCCAGGTTAATTTTAAACACCATTATATAATTATGCTTATAACACTAGAATTTACAGTAAAGGGAAATAATAATCTTTTTAAAATTACATTTAATTATCATTTTGAAAAAGATTTGTTGCAATAATAGATCACAATATTAAATTATACACAAACAAATTAAACAAAAATAACTTAAAAATATACTTCAATATTTAAGATTTTATTCCAGTTTAATAATGTTTCATGAAAGAACTAAATTTTTTATTTAATAAAAACATTGAACATAGAAGGAATCCATAAGTTTCTTTATTTTAGAGTTTTACATACAGGGTCAGAGAGATAGCTCAGTGGGTTGGAGCACATGTTTGTACACAGGAGGCCCAGATTCATTGTCTGGCACTTCTTGGTGAGGCAATGAGAACTGCCAGGAATGATTCCTAAGCATGAAGCTTAGAACAATCTCTTAGTGCTGGTAGGAATGATCCCTAAGCACTAAGCTTAGAGCAATCACTGAGCACCACTGAGTGTGGCTCCAAACCTAAATAGTTTGAAATACAAACACTCCAAGTGATTATACAGAGTAATATGATTGAAATAACTCAAATTCTGAATCTTAGTTTTCACAGCCATTGTGCTTTTAATACTTAGTTCCAATCCATTATGAACAGAACTACATAGTGATAGTTATTAAAACTGAACCATAACTTCAGACACTATTTAGAACTTAGAATAAAAACAAGTTTTCAAGGAAAAATAGTTAATCACTGATAATGTGTAGAATTGTTGGCACAAGGGATAATTTTAAAATGATTATGAAAGTCAGTCTTATATTATTTTTACAATACTCAAAAGACAATATTCCACCTCATGTGCTTGCTATGGAATAACCCTTCTAATCACAATGCTCTTGGTATGAATTTATACCTAATAGTATTTCCAAAATTTACAATAATATTATTTCATGTTTACATTACCAGGTTGTGCACAGAGCTATGTCCTCTACACATCATTTTCTTTGAGTGTTGCCATAACCTGACATTGAAAGTACCCTTCTTTACTCTTCATGGATGAACAAACCATCTTATGGGCATTGAGTTACTGAGTTCAGATATTATGAGAAAGTAATAGCAACTGTTCAAAGTCAGGTCTGTCTGATTTAACCAATTGATAGTATACTTCTACTTTTTTTTTCCTTTTTCAGGCAACCATTAGGAATTTATTGTCTTTTTTAGTACATGAGACAATTCTTAGAAACAAAATTCCTGTATTAGTCACGTACCCCAATGCCAGAAGAGGATAATTTACTATTTCTATCACTATAGATCAGTTTATTTGGGGAGAGTGGCATGCTCCATGATGCTCAGGGCTTCCTCCTGGCTCTCTGCTGGATCACTGCTGATGGTGCTCAGAAGACCATAAGCAGTGCTAAGGATCAAACTGGGATCAGTCTGTGTGCAAGGCAAGTGTCTCAATCCCTGTACTAACTCTCCAGACCAGATTAATTTCACCTGTTCAGATGTTTTATCTCAAGGAAATTATAGAAAATGCTCTCTTTTGAGTCTCCATTTGTTTCTGTCTCTCTGAAACTCTATTAGTGAGATATTAGAACTTCAAGATTAAGCTTCTAATTTTTATATCTTTTCTATTTTCTATTTATTCTCTTCTTACTCTCTTGTGTTGGCTAATTTTATTAATCATGGCTTCTAACACCCACATTTTTCGAATTTGTATTTATTCTCTCTGCTAGCAGTCTTTCAAGAGTGTTCATTTCCTTAAGTGATTTGTCATATTATAAATGTGCATTCATTTCCAAGAAAAGTTGCTTTTCTTTGTGTCCAAATCTGAGGAGAATTCTTAATGTGTTCTATTGTTTGTGTCTGTGTGTCCCCTTTACCTCAGGTCTACCATCCCAGATCTATGTCGATTATTTAGTCAAGGGTTTTGAATTTTGGAGCAAGCTGAATTTGGACGGTAGCCCCTGGCATATTAGGTATGTAATCTTATTTCCTCTTGGTTGTCTTTTCAACTTTATGTTGATAGAAAACAAGTCTTTGTTACTTCCTAGGCAGTATCATAGGAGCACCCCTTGTTACTGCTAGTTTTCAAGGTGGTTAACCTTTTTAAAACTCCCTATAAAAAGTAAGGTTTGTGTTTTAAGATGGTTAAGAACAATTCAGGTTATACAAACGCATGCTAACACATAAAGAGATAGCTGGACTCTATCCAGAGAACTGCAAAATAAGACAGATGCAGGGAAAATTTTATAGGTGAAAGAAATAACAGAGAAGAGAAAAAGAAAAAAATATGACTAGTCCTGGCCACATATGTAGTCAACCTTGCCTTGAGTGAGAGGGGATGTAGAAATCAATATAAAGGACAACCTGGCTTGGTGATTGGGAAATGAATGAGTAGATGTAGTATTATAATCGATAGAAGAACACTTACAGGGTTAGTATCATTAGATGGGAGGCAATGAGAAACCCACAGGCAGTATTGTAGAGATCACACTCAGCATATGTGTGATCCAGGAATAATATCTGGATAAGAACTCATGACCTCATACTTACAAGGCGTTGCTCAACCACAGAGCATTTATGGATCCTGAATTCATGTTTTGGAGATCTAATTCTAATTCCCTCTATTTAGCTGGTGGCCTTCAGTGTAGCTCTCTTAGTCTTCCCTGAGTCACTTATAAATTCAATTTAGTATTACAATGAAAGTACACAGGTACAGGTAATAATTCAAATTTTGGTGGTATCCAGCTTCAAAATAAGTAGGGACATAAGTTAAAGCTAAGAGTATCACAAAGGAACATATGTATATGGCAACTTAGGACTTAATGGTATTAATGATGATAGGAAGAGAATCTGACATTTATGGAACTGTAAAATTATCCAGGCATTTAATTTCACATATATGATATAGTTTCAATATAACACTCCCATAAGTCAAATACTTGTACTTCCAGTTACAGGTTGGAAAAATGGAGCCACAAAGAGTCAAAATACATTCCCAGTCATACAACTAGTATTAGAAAAAAAATGGGAGGGATTAGGAGGATGGACAAAGCAAGCTGCTTGTGGAACCTCAGCAACAGGAATTTGTGGGCCATGTATTTACTGTTATAATAGTACAATTTTGCCACAGTGGTTAGTACTCTTCATGTCTCTCCATTTTCAATTTCAAATCCCAGGAGAATGCGTATAAGGGCCACATATGATGCCCTTGATAAAATAATGACTGGGAAAGAAAGTAATGAAATACAGGTATTTCATTCACTCAGGTGAATTAAGGGCATTGTCAATAATTGAAATAATGGAAAGTGGGAAGCTATTCAGAGTGGTGTAAACTACATGATCTAATTATATAAGGCAATATCATGGGGGTCAGAGCAATTGTATAGTGGTAGGTCAACTGCCTTGCACATGGTCAACCCAGGTTCAATCCGGGTGCCCCATAGGATACCCAGAGGCCCTCCAGGAGTGAGCTCTGGGTGCAGAACCAAGAGGAAGTCCTGAGTACTGCTGGGTGCAGCCTCAAAGTAAAATAAAAATAAAATAAAAAGACAAAACCTAATAACTATCACATATGTAAATGGGATTACACAAAATCAAAGAGCTTTTTCTTCATGGAAACTTATTAACAGAAAGATATTCTGCTGAATGGGAGAAAATATCCATGTATCATACTTTTGACAAATTGTTAATATTTAAACTATATGAAGAATTCCAAAACTCAAAAAAATTCATTGAAAATGGAGAGATTTTCAGAATAGTGGATACTTCACCAAAGAAGCCATAGGGATGACCAACACACACACACACACACACACACACACACACACACAATGCCCAGTATCACTGATTATCAGGGAAATAGAAAGCAAAAGAACCAAACCTTGAGAACCTACCAAAACAGGCCACGAACTAGGCCTTTCTCTTCATATTCCATGGGGATATGGAGAGAAAGGAAATCCCATTCACTTTTGATGGTAGCATAAATTCAACTAGTCTCTATGGAGTGTAGTATAATGTCCTAAAAAATATTATTAAAAGAAATAGAACTCCTTTGTGATACAACAATTCCGCTCCTGATTATCATCCAGAGAAGACAAAAACAGTAACTTTAAAATATATTTCACCCCATATGTTCATGCCAGTGCAATTTATAGTAGTTAAAATCTAGAAACTAAGCAAGTGCTCAATCCAAGATGAAAACTACTCAGATGTAAAAATAGATGAAGCCTCGCCTTTTATTAAAACAGAGTCAGAAGCAGAGGCAGCTAAGTTCTGAAAAAAATCAGGAGAAAGACAAGCACCATATAATCTCACACATATGTTACATGAATAAATAAAACATAGGAATAGACAATATCTAATTTTTTAAAAACACTTAGGTCAGAGGTGCCTAAACTTATTTGCCATATCACCCTTTTCAGGAAAAAAAGATCACTCAACACCCCACTGAAAATCTACATTTTTTAAAGAGAACAAATAAAATGGACCTCTAATTGCTCAGAGTCTAATATGATCTGGCATTGTCAATGTGGGATATTATCATGAAGTTTGGGAAAAGGCCATAGACATAGACAGGGCTCAACTTAACTGGGTTAGGTGTGCTAACACTGTAACTCTAACACACATACACATTTACACTTTCATAAAACAATGTTACTACAGAGAAAAGCAAAAAAAAATAAAAAATATATAGGGGTTGGAAGCAAAAGAGGATTTTATTAGCTATTTTCTAATTTGTTAGTTATACAATGAAAATGCATTTTTGGTAAACAATAAATGTTTTACATGTAAAAAAAGAAGACAATGATAGCTAAATACTCTCATACATTAATGAGTTGGTAGGAATGACAATTCAGATGGGGAAAGGAAGAGGAGAAATGAGCAATCTCCTGCAAAATAAATGAATCAAAATGGACTTTTTGCTAAGGGGTTATCTGTCAGATCCGGGCATCTAGAAATGTCTGCTTTGATAGATGTGCAGTATGCCAGGGTCAGGAAATAAAGACCAAAAAATAAGCTTAATAGTAGACAAAAGAAAACAAAAACCAACAAAACCTGGGACCCTAGAGGGCTCCATTTCCAGTGTAAATAGGGAAAACGAGTAACCTGATGCAAAAAGTCAGTAAAGAAATAAGCCAGTTTTGACCCTGGAGCCCAGAAAGGGATAAAATGTCTCCCCTGAGAATATGCGACAAGCATTTGGACTTGGCCCAATTCCATCTACTGTGCAATCCGGTAAAAATCAAGTGTAGCGTTTAACCTACTCCTAGAGCTCTGGTACCTCCAAACAAATTTCAAAAATGAATAGAAAAAAAGAGTACGTTTTAATTCTCTCAAATACTAAATTTTAACTCTGGTCTCAAAGATTCCCACAGTAATAACCCAAGAAATACGAATATGGAGTCTAAACCTCACCTCCAGCAGAAGTAAAGCTAGAAATAATGGAGCACAGAGATACAGTCAACTTAAAGCCATGGGAGGGGGCCGGCAGGATGAAGAGGACTGAGGGATAATCGATCAAGGGTCTTGGTCACTTCGTTGACACAGTGGTGAAGAGGCAAAAAAGTATAGTTGAAGTGACATCTGCACTTGTTTGTTCATTGCAGCACTGTTTACAATAGCTAGAATCTAGAAAAAACTGAGTGCCTGAGAACAGTTGACTGGTTAAAGAAACTTTGGTACATCTACACAATGGAATACTATGTAGCTGTTAGAAAATATGAAGTCATGAAATTTAAATACAAGTGGTACTACATGGAAAGTATCATAAGTATCATGCTAAGGAGCTGTAGCAATAGCACTGCACCTCGCACGTGACCGACCAGAGTTCGATTTCCAGAATCCCATATGGTCCCCTGAGCACCACCAGGAATAATTCCTGAGTGCAGAGCCAGGAATAACCCCTGTGCATTGCCGGGTGTGACCCAAAAAGCAAAAAAAAAAAAAAAATCATGCTAAGTGAAATGAGTCAGAAAGAAAGGGACAGACATACAAAGATTGTATTCATCTGGGGAACATAAAGTAACAAAATAGGAGATAACACCCAAGAACAGCCAAGATAAGTACCACAAGGTTTACTCCATGGCTTGGAGGCCAGCCGCACATGCTAGGGGAAAAGGTAGCTCAGAGAAAGGAGCACCATATAAATGGTGTTGGGAGGATCCTCCCAGGATGGGAGATACATGCTGAAAGTAGACTATAGACCGAACATAATTGCCACTCAATGCCTCTTTTGCAAACCACAGCACCCAAAAGGAGAGAGAGAACAAAAGGGAATGCCCTGCCACAGAGGCAGGGTGGGATGAAGGGGAGAACTGGGGGGGTGGGAGGGATACTGGGATCCCTGGTAGTGGGAAATAGGCACTGGTGGAGGGATGAGTACTCCATCTTTGTATAACTGAAACCCAAGCACAAAAATTTGTAAGTCTACAACTGTACCTCATGGTGCTTCACTAGTAAAAATTAAAAAAAAAAAAAAGATGTTCAGCAATATCCCAAGAGTCAATACGAGTAAGCATGTGACCCAAACTATAAGAATTTTTTTAAAAATTTGCTAAGAGGGCTGATTGGGGAGGGAGCGAACCTTGGGTCATTAATTAGTGGAGGAATGCTGAGACTGGTGATAGGCTTCAACTTGGAACATTGTATGCCTGAAATTCTATTAACTTTGTAAATCGTGTGCCTAAAATAAAAAAAAAAAGATTGAGAGAATATAGACTATGCTTAGTGATGTATGAAATTAGAAAATTGCTCAAAGGGAGTGATAGCACAGCGGTAGGTTGTTCGCCTTACAAGCGGCCAACATGGCCGACCCGAGTTCGATTCCTCCACCCCTCTCGGAGAGCCCGGCAAGCTACCGAGAGTATTCGATATGCCAGACACAGTAACAACAAAGTCTCCAATGGAGACGTTACTGGGCCCGCTCGAGCAAAGGGAGAACCAAAATTCCTAAATCTGAAAAGTATTCAAAAATTTCCGATCAAACATGTGAAAGAAAGACTAAGGTAAATGTAGGGCAAAGTAAAAGTCTTAGGGGTGTCCTGAAAATGTTTAAAAGAGATCATGGACAAAATGGGAAATAAGCAATATTGAAGACAGTTAAGAGAATATTCCCTTACTGTTGAAGGACCCCAATTCTTAAACTTAAGAATCTTCTCTAGAACCCAAACAATATATACATATTATTTTACGGGTGGGAGGAATATCAAACCGAGATTCATCACTGTTAAATTGTTAAAATAGACACTGATAATAGCAACAGGAAAGAAGGAAGGGAGGGAGGAAGGGAGTGAAGATGAATGAGGCATTAGATGTTAGAGATAATAAGCTATGTATTAATATTGAAGCGAGGTATCTTTTACATTATTCTATAATACAGCTAATTATCTTAAGAGCATCGAAAGTCTTGGGTACGCTAAAGGAGGGGGAAACAGGAAACTCAAATGTTTAGTGTTTAACCTTCAAACTGAAAAAAAAATATATAAGAAAACACCAAATTAAGAACGTAACAGAAAATTCCCCAGGCGGGGTGGGGCGGGGGGTTGGCGGGAAAGAAGAGGAAAGCAGGTGGACAGTAACGATGCTCAACACACACTGAGTTCAAGAGATGTTAAGGTAAAGCCTGCGAGCGAGCAGTGCACCTCTGGAATGCACAAGAGTGCACTGGCTGGGCGAGAAGTCCAAGTTTAATAAAGCTAACGCTCTGGTGTGCAAAGATCTCATTTGGACAATGTACTCCAAACCATTTAAAGATGCTGCTAGGACTTCGATACTCAACTCCAGCAGATTTTTCTGGTTGCTTTTTTTATTTTTTTTGAGGGGCTGGTGGTGTGAGTGAGAGCAAGGAAGTTAGGTCGATAACATTAGAATGACATCGAGACGGACAGCATAAAACAGAATAGAAAAAGAGGTTCCTGAAAGCGATCTTGTACAGCTTTTAGTATGGGAAATATATATGTGTATATATATATATCAGTATATACATATATATAAGCTCTATTATTCTTAACCTAAACTTCAGTCAACATTCCGTTACAAACCAGAAATCCTTATTTCCTTTTTTTTTTTAAGGAGTAGACACCCGAGGCACAAAAAAAAAAAAAAAAAAATCCCGGCGGCAGAACGGTGCCTTGACACAATCCCCATCCCCGAACTTCGCGGAGCATTCTAGCGTCAGAACCCTCACGATTCGCTCGCCCAACGCCTGGGACGTGGATTCCACAGCCGCAGTCCAGAACAGGTTGAAAAGTTGTTCCCGAGTTAAGGCGGGAGTGGGGGGGGGGGGGGGAACCCGTCGGGCGCCTACTACAACTCCCGTCATCCCGCCCGGCCTCGAAATCCACAAATAAACAGAGGCAGCGCATTTCGGATTCCGCGGCGCCCCGTCCCGCAAAGGCCCCCGGTCCGTGTAGTCTCCGCGCAGAGCGGCCGCGGCGCGCGCGCTCCCGCCGGGGCCGCCCGGGAAACTACACTTCCCACAACGGCACGGGGGCGGGCCCCGGCCGGCTCGCGTCAGGCCCGCCGCCAGCCAATCACAGCTCCGGGCGGCAGTGAGGCAAGCGCCGTCAGGCGCCCCAAGTGTTTTTTTTTTTCTTTTCTTTTTTTTTTTCCCTCCGAAGCCGAGCGGGTGCTGCTAGCGGAGGCGCCATCTTGGAAGGGACAAAACTCCAGCGACCGCGAGTGACACAAATAAACCCCTGGACCCCTGCGCTCCCACCCTCCGCTTGAAAGGCCGCGATGTTGTACCTAGAGGACTATCTAGAAAGTGAGTGGGCGGCGTTGGAGCGGGGGTCCCGTCGGGGGGGACCTGGGGGCGGGCAGGAGCGCGAGTGGACCGAGCGGGAGGGAGGGCGGGAGGGAGGGGGGGAGGCGCGGGGCGGGGGGGGGGGGTGTTTCTTTCTCACGGTAACTGGCAGCCTCGCTGTGGGCTGCCGGCTCCCTCCCCCCTCCTCTCCGACGCACGCACGGACGCACGCACGCGCGCACGACGTCAGCGCGTCCTTTCGCCGTTGGCCCCGCCCCTGTGACGTCGACTCCTCTTTTTTTGACAGTGATTGAGCAGCTGCCCATGGACCTGCGGGACCGCTTCACGGAGATGCGCGAGATGGACCTGCAGGTGCAGAGTAAGTCGGCGCGTTCGCCCGCCTTTCGCAGCGCGTCGTCGGTGCCGGGGAAAGCTTGTTTTTTTTTCTTCCTTCGTCGCGGGCGCCTCCTCCTAGTTAAGACTTTTCTTTTGCATCCCGCGCGCTGATAGTACTTCGCCAGAGTTGTCCGGGGAAAAAAAAAGAAAAATCCAGCAACACGGATTCCTGCCTCTTCTTATCTCTTAATGCTACTTTCCTAGTGACTTTTTTTTTTTTTTGCAAGAGGAAGGATGAGTATGTCTTTTGCCTTTTGCTACGTTCCTAGTGTGCAGAAGCTTTTTTTTTTTTTTAAATAGCATCACTGGGAATGTAGATGCATGCACGTTTCAAGTGCCTGTCGACATCGATGTCAAGATTCCCCCCCCCCGCAGCTAAAATGGGTAGCACATAGATTACTTTAGCATTTATGCTTTTGTAAAAGTGGATTCTGTTTAAAATATTTTTTAGAGAAGAAAACATCTAGAATAACAGGTACTTGAGGATCCGATAACTGGGAATGTCCCCATCTGCAGTTACACATTATTGAATACATTCTCAATTATGGTATTTCATGGGGTTTTCTCAGTGAGAATGTGTAAGGGAAATAAATAGTTTGCAGTGCAGCTGTAATAACATTTCCCCCCCCCCCCCCTTTTCTTCTATCAGTGGTAGCTTGGTGATCCAATGATGTCCCCCAGAATTAACCTTGCTTTTTTGTTGTATTTAATTCATAGCATTTTTTCCCCCTTCTCTTATGATTCCTTAAAGGATTTATATTCATATGCAATGAGAAATCTTGGAGACAGGAAATCATGCTTAGAGCAAAATTAAACATAAAAGCCACAACAGTTGGGGCCAGAAAGGTAGCTCAGTGGGCTAAGGGTTAAGGCCTGCTTTGCATGCAGTCTGGTTGTACCCTGAGCATCTCATGATCCCCTGAACAATTCCCAGCCCTTCAGAATCACTAGAGCCTCATGTGTGACCCTAAAACCAAAACTAAACCAGTAACAAAAAGTTCCAAGCACCACATTTCTATACATCATGTTCTGAAAGAACTTCAAAAACCTTCCTTTTCTGTGAAAGAAATTAAGTAAGTAAAGTAAAGGCCCTCCCGTTGATCATCGATTTGCTCGAGTGGGCCCAGTAACGCCACCATTGGAGACTTTGTTGTTACTGTGTTTGGCATATCGAATACATCACAGGTGGCTTGCCAGGCTCTGCCGTGCGGGCGAGATACTCTCGGTAGCTTGCTGGGCTCTCCGAGAGGGGTGGAGGAATCGAACTCGGGTCTGCCATGTGGGCTGCGTGCAAGGCAAACGCCCTACCGCTGTGCTATAGCTCCAGCCCTGTAGTGGACAGGTGCACAGGTGGCTCTTTGGCGCAATGGATAGCGCATTGGACTTCTAGTGAAAGAAATATAGTCATCAAACTATCTTGTGGTATAATTTTGAGAAACGAACAATTTGTTGGGGACAGAGATGGTACAGGGGTGAAGGCACCTGCCTTGCATGCTGCTATCATGGTCTGATTCCTGGCTCTATGTAAGTTCCCCAGAGTTCCACCAGGAGTGATCACTGAGCACCACCGGGTGTGAGTTCCAAGCACCCCTCCCCCCCCAAAAAAAACTCACCCCCAAAACAAAATAACCCAAATAAGAGCTCACAATTTGAAATGAATTCCAGGGTACATAATTCAAATCTATAATAAAGTGACCTTAATAACTGTCACTTTCATTTGAAAACAATGTAGGTCCTTCTAATTTCTCACATAATACAATGACAGGTGTTCATAATGTACATCTGTGGAATATGTTTCTTAAGGCCATATACCTAAATGTTTCCTTCTGGAGATTACAAAAGTAGGGGCAGAAGTAGATCTGTGTTTTGAGATGTGATAAAGTGCAAAGGAAAAAAATGGAAAGAGCTCAGTGAGCCAGACATTGCCAGGGGCGAATGAATGTCCTACAGTAGCTTGATCCTCACTGCCCACCAAGGCATATAGTTCCATAGTTTTGCTTGTGAAAATACTTTTCTGAGCCTCTTAACCAATTTCATGTGTCACTTAAATATTGGGGTGCTGGGTATGGAATCTACCTTTTATTTAGTGAATGGAATGTGGAAGTCTAAATTCTAGTTTTCCCTTTCTAGTTTACATTGTTCTGTTTAATGAAGTTGAAATATTAAAAAATGGTTTAAGTAATGTTTTCTGCATGATTGAGCATAGATTTATTTGGGGGTCCTGGGCCACACTTGGGAGTGCTTAGGGCTTACTCCTGGGTGCTCAGGGATCACTCTTGGTGGAGTCAGGGGTCCATATTGGGGTGCTGGGGATTGAACCCAAGCTGGACGTGCTAGGCAAATGCCCTACCTGCTGTGTTACCTCTTTAGCCCCTGAGCATAGGTTTTGATGTACTGTGATGTCAGATGTACTTTAGAGCTTTGCTAAATATACATTGATCTTATCCACATTATCACTTCAGGGTGACTTAGTTATTTGTACAGTAAGAGTCATCTAATGCATAAGAGTAATACAGTTGAATTGGAATGGATAATATCTGCTGTAAGGTTGGTATTTAATAATAGGTAGCTGTTACTTCGTTGTCACCACTAAAAACTTAGAAGACTCTTGTGATTTGTATAGATTTATGTTAGTTTCGCTAAGCTTTGCTTTTTATAATTAGAATCTCTAAAGTTAGTGAATATAAAGAACAATAGACATCTTTTTCAGATAAATCAGGAACTTCGTTTTTACTTATTTGCAGGGGGTGTTGTGCATCTATGGTCTTGCACAGGGCTCTATGCACAGGAATCACTTCTGGGGGTTTAGGATCGTAGTGGTGCCAGGGATTGAACTATTTGGTATACTACTGGTCTGGCACACAGGAACTTTTAACAAAGAAAAAAATCTTTAAAAAGAATTTACCATAACACTTCTCAGGATCCTTCAAAAACCATTCTGTACTGGAAAATTCTTATAGAAGAGTATGTTATAGAAAGATTTTCCTCAGCTACAGAAGAACAGGTTTTCCTTTATTTTTTGTTTAGCATATACAGGATATGATGTTTTTTCTATTCTTTTCTCTTTTTTGTTATTTCCTCACTTAGTGGTGCTCAGGGCTTAACTCCTAGCTCTGTGCTCAGGGATCACTCCTGGCAAGGCTCAGGGAACCATCTGGTGTCTTGGGAATTGAACCCAGGTCATCCACTTGTAAGACAAGCACCCTCCCCACTGTACTATCTTCTCAACCCCAGGAATGATTTTTCTTAATGTAGATTATGAGAAAAACTTCCATAGAATATAGCACTGTCCTCCTGTTGTTCATCGATTTTCTCTAGCGGGCATCAGTAATGTTTGTGAGACTTGTTGTTACTGTTTTTGGCATATTGAATATTCCATGGGTAGCTTGCCAGGCTTTGCCTTGTGGGTGAGATACTCTTGGTAGCTTGCCAGGCTCTCCGAGAGGGCCAGAGGAATCGAACCCAGGATGGCTGCGTGCAAGGCACCTACTCGTTATGCTATCACTCTGGCCCCATAGAATATATGACGATCATCCTGTTGTTTGTTGATTGCCTCGAGCAGGCCCCAGTAACGTCTCCTTTGTCCTAGCCCTGAGATTTATTTTTCTGGCCCTGTCAGAGTCTTTTTTTTTTTTTATTAAAAATTTTTTAATAGACATCATGAGGTACAGTTGCAGACTTACACATTTTTGTGCTTAGGTTTCAATTATACAATGATCAAATACCCCTCCCTCTACCGGTGCCCATTTCCTGCCACCACGGATCCCAGTATCCCTCCCACCCTTTATCCCCCCCATCCCACCCTGCCTCTGTGGCAGGGCATTTAGCCCTGAGATTTTAAAAAGTGCCATATTCAAGGCTCTTTCAGGGTTAAGAGAATGAGACCCATCATTGTTACTGGTATTTGGCATATTGGGTACGCCATGGGGAGTTTGCCAGACTCTGCCCTGTGGGCAGGTTACATTCGGTAGCCTGCCAGGTTGTCCAAAGTAAGAATGTGATGATAAGATGTCGGGCGGCTGCAAATGCGGCCATGCGCTTCCGGGAGCTGAGTTTTATAGTCTCTGTGTCTTGGCCGTTGATGGGATTACGTGTGGCTGGGGGCCAGTTGGTGGGTGTGACCCCTGCCTACTGAAAGATGGAGGATCTGGGTGGAGGATGCTCAGCCCTGATCCGAGCAGGCTTGGAGATCTCAGCCCCGGAACCCACATGCCTTTGTTCCTCTGCCGGTACCTTCATGCGTGTGGAGAGTGGTTTCAGCATGGTTGTGGCTGGTTCTGGAGATCTTCGGCTGCCAGAGCTCCATAGAATATAATGTCTTAATAAATGATTTACCTACTGATTTCTAATTTATGATATGAGGTGACATCTATTAGTGTCCTATAACCTCATATTAAAATATTTATTTTCTTCTCTTTGATTTTATCTTTTCTCAGGGCTCTGATCAGTGGCACCTCTTGGAATACTTGGGATGCCACCCAGCCCTGTAAACTGCTCTGCCAGGGTTTAGTAGCGTTGGCCTTGCCCTGCTGTGCAGTGGGGTTACGTGTGTTCCCTGGCATCGGGCCTAGGTCTTGCATATGTCATCATGTGCTTATGTGTCACCCTTTGAGACATATATCCCACTCCTCCTTTTTCCTATTAGCAAAAACATATGGATTATTTAGTGGCACTTTTCAATTAGAAGCTTTTTAAACACATACTACTATTCGAAAACTGGTGTAAAAATCTACTTCATGACTCTGTTTTGACTCTTACAAAAACTTTTGAAATAATAACTATAAGAACAAATAATCCATGGGGCAATCATTAATATTTTTCATTATGGTAGTTAAGGCAGTCGGTATTTAGATAATCAGCATATTTAAATCACAGCATAATTCTGGCTATGTGAAGTAGAGTACATGGATATATTTTTCTTTCCCCATACCACAGCATTTATATTCAGTGTATGAATTTCGTCATATAAACGTGAAATGTTTTTGTCATATTTTTATCATTTGCTCTAGATGCAATGGATCAGCTAGAGCAAAGAGTCAGTGAATTCTTCATGAATGCAAAGAAAAACAAACCAGAGTGGAGAGAAGAACAAATGGCTTCCATCAAAAAAGTATGTTCAGCACTGGGGTATTTATTTATTTCTTTAGTGAATAGTGGGTCTGAAAATGATATTATAATATTTTAGATTTTTTTGACATCAAAATGAGAACAGGTTATCTATAATTCCTCAAAGTTTAAATTATTATGTTCTAGGGCTTCAGCTAAAGGAATCTTTAATGTTTGTAACATTTTTGTAAATTTAAAATTGTTTCAGTGATTAGCAACTTACCAGAAAGTGAAAAACCACAAAGTATTCTTTTCCTCTTAATTTGTTTTATTTCAGTTGATAGGTAATTAATAATTTCTTCTCTTTAGATATATGACACTTACAATTAGGCTACAAATGGGTAAAATATAGTAGACTTTGAAGCATATTATATATATTGCTAGCCACCAAAGTTGGTGGAATTATTGCAGGATCTTAAGATGGGGTTAATAAATAGTTTAACATTCTAAATTTGCATTTGAATTAGGCCTAGGAATATAGGATTCTTTGTATTGCTTTGTTTTTTGGGGAAATACCTGGCAGTGCACCGGGATTACTCTTGATTGAGTACTCAGGGATCAGGGAACTATATGGGGTACCTGAAATTAAACCTGGTTTGGCCATGTACAAAACAAATATCTTATTGGCTGTTCCACTGCTCTGGTCCCAAATTCTTTGAATTTTCATTAGTATCATGGCAACTTTTCTACACTAGGATGAATATCATCTCTCCTTTTTAGATTATCTTTAAAGCAGTTTGATCTAGTGTTTTGGTGGGGAGGGGAGACATTGGAAGAAATACATAAGACATGGGTTTTTGTCATGATTTTGCTTCTTCACTGTGGGATAATAGATCAGCCCTTTAATATAATAGTGCTAAATAATAACTATTTCACCACTGATCCACAGAGGATTATTCAGGGATTAACTGAGAAAGAAATTTTAAATCATCAGATTTAGAGTAGTTGTGTTACTTATGTATTTAGTTTGCCATGGATAGTAGTGGGGATTGTTTCTACAAGAAGAAAGATAATTAAAAACCTATAAAAGAATCCTTGCTGGGAGAATACTTGGAGGTTTCGAGGTATCTGAGTATGGTTGTCACATATTCACCTCAAGGTCATTCATCATCCCCTTAAACCTTTTCAGTTTTTGGTGTGGTGCAATTTGGATATACCCTGTAAAGTCTGGTATGCCGTGGAAATTCATAGACTTCTTTTGTTGTTTCAAATAACTAGTTTTGTGCTGAGGAGGAACTTAAAGTATGAATTGAGTTGTATGAATTGCTATAGAAGTTAAAACAGAATGTTTACGAAGTAGCGACATGCAGATTGGAATATTCTTTATAGTTACACTTTCATTAACATGTTTGTTAAATGGTATAAAAATTAGGTAAAAATTATTATTTTTTTTTAAAAGAACTATTCGTTCACGTACATTATGCTATTATAAGAGGCTAGAGTTAGAACGGTACTTAACTAGGGTTTTTATTTTGGGGGGGTGGTGTTGGTGCTGGAGAGATAATACAGCGGGTAGGGTGCTTGCCTTGCACATGGCTGACCTAGATTCAATCCCTGGCATCCTATGTACCATGGTACCACCAGGAGTGATTCCTGAGGACCCAGCCAGGAGAAACCCCTGAGCATTCCCTGATGTGGGCCCCTCTCACCCCATTTATATTTTATATCTTTTCTAGAATTTCTGAACATCTTCCTTTAATTCTAGGCTCTTTTCCATAATTTTTAATACTATCTCGTCTGCACGGCAGAGCCTGGCAAGCTACCCGTGACATACGATATGCCAAAAACAGTAACAAGTCTCACAATTTGTTGTGAGACGTTACTGGTGCCCGCCCGAGCAAATTGATGAACAACGGGAGGACAGTGCTACAGTGCTACCCCAGTCCCTATCTGTGTTTCATTGCTAATGTAAGAAGACTGACAGTTGATAACAAAGTATCATAATTAAAATGCAGTTGAGTGTCCTGGATATACATATTTCAAAATTATTCTTGAAATGAAAGTGTTGTTTCTTATTCAGGATTATTATAAAGCTTTGGAAGATGCAGATGAGAAGGTGCAGTTGGCAAATCAAATCTATGACTTGGTAAGTAAAATAAATGTTGATACTACGCTACACTTTTTAAATGCTGAAGTCACCAAGAAGACAAATATGTAGTTTCTCAAATTAGTTACAATTGTGGTTCTATTTTGAAAAATATAAATCATCTTCAAAAATGCATTGCTCTAGGGAATTATTCGTTTCTGGTTTGCCTCCCGGGCTGGAGCGATAGCACAGCGGGTAAAGCGTTTGCCTTGCATATGACTGACCTGGCCGACCCAGGTTCGATTCCTTCACCCCTCTGGAGAGCCTGGCAAGCTACGGAGAGTATCTCCCACACACAGCAAATCCTGGCAAGCTACCCGTGATGTATTCAATATGCTAAACACAGTAACAAATGTCACAATGGAGACATTACTGGGCCCGCCCAAGCAAATTGATGAACAACGGTAGGACAGTGGCAGTGACAGTGGTTTGCCTCCCAGCAGGTTAAAGTTGACAAAAAAGATTCACTTTAGACTAACTTGAATGTAGATTTAATTTTTTTAATTTGTTTTTGGGCCAGATTCAGAGATCCTTGGGGTTTACTCCTTGCTCTGTGCTCAGGGATCACTCCTGGCTGAGCTCAGTGGACCATATGTAGTTCTGGTGATCAAAGCCAGGTTGTTTCCTGCCAGGCAAGCAGTTTACCCACTGTACTATCTCTCCAGTGCCCACATGTAGATTTTCATATCCTATTTTTTATGGTCTTGTTGGATACAGTTTTATTACTGACCAAGTAAATATGTAAATATAAGTGACATTGGTGAGTAGGACAGATAGGAGGTTGATGCTGCATAGGGTGTACATTGTAAATTCTATGCTAAACTGGAAAATGTCATGTAAAGTCATAGAAAATGTGGGGTTGAAGCAATAGCACAGCGGGTAGGGTGTTTGCCTTGCACACAGCCGACCTGGGTTCAATTCCCAGTATCCTATATGGTCCTCAGAGTACTGCCGGGGGTAATTCCTGAGTGCAGAGCCAAGATTAACCCTTGTGCATCACCAGCTATGACCCAAAAAGCAAAAAAAAAAAAAAAGTCATATAAAATGTTCAGTGTTTTTTTAATAGTGGAAAGATTTTAAGGCTGTCATAACCTACGCTCTTTGTTCATATACGCATTCTGAAAACATTTGCATAAGGGATGCTGCTTAAATGAAAGAAGAATATTCTGCAACATGATTCACTATGAAATAAAAAGATGTTCTTAAATATTTTTGTTCTTTTATTATGTCTGCATAGATAAAACATTTGCTTGAGTTTGAGAATTATTAGTAATTATATATATCCATCTAATTAGCAACTGCCTGCTTTTTAAATCATAGTAGTTCTTTGATTCTATTCACTGTTTTGTTCGTATTTTGTTACTTTCCTACTTTTTTATATCATTAATACTTGATTTATGAAATATATAAATGGCATAAGCTTTTTATTTATTTTTTATTTTATCATTATTATTTTTTTGCTTTTTGGGTCACACCCAGCGATGCACAGGATTTAGTCCTGGCTCTGCGCTCAGGAATTACCCCTGGTGGTGCTCAGGGGACCATATGGGATGCTGGGAATTGAACCCGGGTCGGCCGTGTGCAAGGCAAACGCCCTACCCGCTGTGCTATTGCTCCAGCCCCGGCATAAGCTTTTTAAATATTCTTATGTATATTTTTCAATCTGTTATTTATGAACCATACTGCTCATCTACTCCGCCTTTAGTATAATGGAATTTTTCCTGGATTTATAGAGGAGTAAAATGTAGAAGCTGCATTGTGGCAGGTGGAAAAATGACTGGGAAATGCTATTGAGAGTGTTGTTCAGGTTGAGTGCAGTCTAAAACGATAACACGTAGGATCACACATGGAAGGGTGTGTCAAGCATAGACTGGCAGGAAAGGACCTGACACATTGGACCAGAAAAGAAGTCAGCGTGACTGTTGCTTTGTGAGTGAAGAGAAGAATGAAATGAGGCGTGGGGAGGACCTTGAAGCCAGTGGATCTGTGTGGGTTTTATTCTAAAAGCAGCAGGAGGCAGTTGGAGGAATTTCTTTCTTTTTTGTGATCCCTGAGCACAGAGCCAGGAGTGAGCCCTGAGCACTGCCAGGTATGGCCCAAAACAATAGCAGTAACAATTTTTTAGACCTTACAAACACAGTCTTGGGCTTAGGTCCCAGTTGACTTCAATATCAATCATCTTGAGTGAGTTCACAGGTCTGTTTTACACATGCATCATAGGGTTGTGGTTTGAATGAGAAACATACAGGGAAAAGACCTTTAAGAACCTATTGGTACTGCTGAGTGCTCTGTAGCCCTAGCTCTTTGCTTGTGTATTAAAAATTAAATCCTGGAACATCAGATGGGTTTCTCATCCCCATCTTTAAAACAAGACCTCAACTTTTAATTTTTTTTTTTTTTGCTTTTCTTTATTTTGATGGGGGAGGGTGGGTAGGTATATTTAGCAGTGCTCAGGGTTTATTACTGGCTATGCTAAGGGAACACTCCTGGTGGTGCTCAGGGAACAGAGTGGAGTACTAGGGATCAATTTTGCAAGGCAAATGCCTTACCTGCTCAACTATTGGTCTGGCCCAACTTATGTAGAGGATTTTTAACCTTGTGTTAACCTTGAGTTAGATGTTAAATATACCTTAGAGGAGATTTTAATAACCTTTATTTAAGCATGTTACTCTTAAGCATGCATTATAGATTTCAAGATAATGTCAGTTTGTTATATAATTGTGTTCGAACTCACCCCTCAATGTAGATGATAGGGCATTCTGTTGTGTTATTTTTTTTTATGGTATTATATTTATTGTGTCATTTTGCTGTGAGAATATGGCCAGCACTATATTGATCATGTTACTTGTTAAGAAAGGGGAAAAGAAAAATATATTTAGAAAAAAAGGTTGCACAAGTGTTCTAAGTGAAGGAGAAATTCAGTAGAATTGACAGTGTATTTCAGTGACTCTTTCAATACTTGACTGAAAGAAAAAAATACTATTAATTTCCTTATTTGTGTTCTTCAGTCAGATTTCACTGTCACAAGACTGTATTTGATTTTAATATCTAATAAAGTTGATTTACATTACTGTGGTAAAATTTGAGCTTTTGGTTAACGCTTGAATGATTTTAGAAATCTCATACAGTGCTCAAAGAATGACCTTGAACTAGCTTTCTTTTTATATGCTGGCATATTCCTGAAATGATTATATTTCAGGCCTTCATTTTACCTTTACATTTGAGAATTCATCTGATAGTCTAATTAAGGAACTGTATTACGTGATTTTGACCTTTTGATTTGTCTCCAATTCTTATTGTCTATTAGGAAGATGATTAGATGTAGATTATGTGCTAAGGTCTTGAGTATTTGATTCAGCTTAAAGATGGATCAAATTTTCATCTAGTTTAAATATAATTCAGAGATGTAAAGAATCCTTTTCATGACTTAGCATCAGAGAAATAATTTGCAATCACGGTTTCTTTTTCTTCCTTAATTTACCCTCCCTATTCACTATTGCTACATCTTTTCACAGATAGAAATGTCTTTTATTGCTGCAGATTTCAACTTAGAATCTTAAAGACTGAGTTTTCACTCGGATAAAGCAAGCATGACATCTAAGTTTTAGAATTTTAAAGTATTAGAAGCTATCAATCTCTCAGAAACTTTTTTAAAACTATATTTGGTTCAGTTTGGGTTGATCCAAAATTTGAATATTGAAAGATGGGAGAGTGGAAAGAGAAAAAGTATATTACTGCCATACAAAAAAATGTTGAGAGCATGGCAATTTGTGTGCTTCATTAGAAAGATCAAGTGCAATTTAAATATATTTAGAATCATATATTTAAATTAAATATATTTAATTTAAATATATGATTTAAATTTAATGTGAATATATTTAGAATTTAAATATATTTAGAATCATATATTTAGAATACTTAAATAGTATTGATAGTTTTCTCAGGAAAGATTAGAAAAGATAGATTAAAATTTAAAGCACTTGTTATTGGGGGCTATAGGATATGACTTAGGGTTGTATGCTATGGAAATTTTCGTTATTAGCATTTATTGATATTAGGTAAGGACCAATTAATAATTAGACTTAATGTTAACCTTGAGTTAAAAAAATCTATGTCTAATAGAAAATCCCAACTAGGTCAGTACCTTCCTTATTATCAATCATTATCAGTAGTGTGTGAAGGGGTAAAATATCTTAGAATTTTCCTTTGTCTATTATCTGTGGAATTTTTCTGGTAATCAGCTAGATTGATTGGGTGCATTTAAAATCTTGTAGAGGGAATCAACTTAGATTTCAGTCAAGTTCAGTTCAGCTCTTGCTTTTTATGATAATTTAATACTAAGTTTTCTGCTTTGTTGTAGCTTAAGTTATAAATCTTCTGGTCAGTTTACTTTGAAACTTCTGATTTGATTTAGTGCTGCAGTAGTGAATTTAAGAAAAACAATAATTGTTTAATTATTGCCTTCAGTATGAATAAATCCATATTCCTTTTTTTTTTTCTGTATGAGGTGGTGGGAATGAGTAGAAGCTGTCATACTGAGTTGCCCACTGCAAATGCAGTCAAGACATTTCTGATTTCATTTCATGTATTTTGGTTCTTAGAGTTTTAATTTTTTGCTTGCTCATTGCCTTTTTTTTTCTGAGCTAGCTAATATTAAAAATTTTTATCATTATGTTCCGGGCTGGAGCGATAGCACAGCGGGTAGGGTGTTTACCTTGCACGCTGCCGACCCAGGTTTGATTCCTTCGCCCCTCTCGGAGAGCCTGGCAAGCTCCCCGTGGCGTATTTGATATGCCAAAAACAGTAACAAGTCTCACAATTTGTTGTGCGATGTTACCGGTGCCTGCTCGAGCAAATCAATGAAAAACGGGAGGACAGTGCTACAGTGCTATCATTATGTTCCATGTTTTCATTGTAATAAATCTTTTTAGCACAGTTTTTAATGTAAAGAAGAATTCTTAAATATTCCAGTGGCGTTAGGATTATGTATGTAGCATCTTCAGTGCCTCCTGCCCCCATCCCCTCAACCAAGACTCTAAACTCTTGGCTATATTCTTATATTCCCATTACAGATTACCCCGCACTTTTTTTTTTCTGAGATTACCATCTGTTTTCTTTTCTCTTTATGTCTTTATTATTTTTCCTTTATACCTTTGTACTCATTTAGACAAACCCCATTCTTTACTCATTCTTACCTTCTCTGTGTCTACTGAGACCACCCAGTGTCTTATTTTTTTTTTAAATGCTATTCTGCTTTTCAGCTGTTGGTTATTTGTTGTTGCATCTAAGGTATTTTTTTAGAATATTTATTACATTAGGGGCTGGAGTGGTAGAACCACAGGTAGAGCGTTTGCCTAGCATGCGACTGACCCGGGTTCGATTCCCAACATCCCATATGGTCCCCTGAGCACCGCCAGGAGTAACTCCTGAGTGCAGAGCCAGGAGTAACCCTTGAGTGCCGGTGTGACCCAAAAAGAAAAAACAAAAAACTTATGTTAAAAATCTTATGTTGACCCTGATTTCTCAGTTAAATTCTAATTCCAAAAGACTGTATTTTCTCTCATTTTTCATGTTGATCCTGTTTATCCCAGCACCTAACAAGCAATAGGCATTCCACGTTTATTTTTATTTTGTTTGTTTGTTTGTTTGTTTTCGCCCACACCTGGCAGCATTTAGGGATTAGTTACTCTTGGCTCTGCACTCAGGAGTCCCTCCTGAAGGTGCTCTGGGGGACCATATGTTTTGCCGGATATCCAACCCGGGATGGTGGTGGGCAAGGCAAGCTTGCCTTACCCACTGTACTGTCTCTCCAGCCCCAGAATTCCACTATTAATTAGTAGTACCACTGCCTGTAAGATAAATGGTTGTGTATTTCCGCTGCATTAAGTGGTCTTGGAATTTGAACAATTTCCGTTGAGATTAAATTTTGACAATGTATAAGATATTTTTGAATAACTGAGTTCTGTGTTAAATTCCATTATTGGAAGGGAGATTCCGTTAACGGATGCTCAGTTATCTGCAGGAGTTTTGAATGAAATAAAATAATCATAATGTAACTACAGGATTTTAATATAGTTAGGGAGGGAAAATTAAGCTTTAAAATTATTCAAAAAAATAACAGACCAGCACTACAGCTGTTATTAATATACAAAATATACAAATACAAATAATATGACAGTATTCTTTTTTTTTTTCTTTTTGGGTCACACCCGGTGATGCACAGGGGTTACTCCTGGCTCTGCACTCAGGAATCACTCCTGGCGGTGCTCAGGGGACCATATGGGATGCTGGGAATCGAACCTGGGTCGGCCACGTGCAAGGCAGATGCCCTACTCGCTGTGCTATTGCTCCAGCCCCAGTATTCCTTTTTTTAATTCAAATTATGTTGCTTGTGAGTTGGACATTTGAGTCCTACAAGTTGACAGGTGGTTTAGAGGACAGTGTTACATGTAAATGATAAAAACTTACTTCCATGACAGAGCAGATTTTAATTTTGTTTCTGTAATGCATTAGCTATTGCTACATAGCCCTTATAAATCCTAGTTTCCTCACTTTTAAAATGAGACAGTAATTAACTATTTTTAAAGATTAGAGTAAGAGGTAAAAAATTAGACAGTCTAATCTACCAGGAAATTACCTGACACCTTACACATTCGACTTATTTCTTGCTGTGTTCTCTTTTTTTGCCTTCATTCTATATACATATTGTTTACTTGAAAGTCCTATTTGACTGTTTCCCCATGATAAATCATGAATATTTTTATATCTGTGCAAAAGTTTCTCTAAAATTATAATAGTAATCCAGTGGGAAACTGAAGTTTGAAAAAATACAAAATGTTTTTATGAATACAAATTAAATTTTTAAAAACATTTTTATGTCTTCTGATTTTATTCCAAATAGTAAATTTGAAAGTATTTTTTAAAATATCTAACATTAAGCTTAACAAAAATGGTAATATTTTGCTAATTTGAGGTTTTGAATAATATCTGAATTTAATCCAAAGATTAAAAAACAATCCTGCAACCTTAACAAAAGCAATAACTTTTATTAAAGCCGTTGTAATCAGAATCACTGGGAGATGGGGAGTTTTTGGCTGACACCCTTTTTTGTTTCAACCTTTTTTATGGAGTATAATGGGATGCTTTTCCTATTCTAAAGAAATTTATATGTTGAACATTGTAGCCTCTTTGTAGACTAACAATCTTTAACTTCATTTTTCTAGAAAGTAGTTATTGTATACCAGTGTGTCTGCTTTTGCTATATGTTGGAGGAGATTAGGCAGAAGATAAACCAAGTACCCTGCCCTCCTGCACTTATTTCTTCTTTAAATTCCAAATAGGAGTTGTACTTTAATGAGATATTTTACTTCTTCCAAGCGCTTCTAACATTACAATTCTGTTCTCTTAAAAATTGTAATTTCTAAGAGGAGGTGGGAGATTATTCAGACTAGCACTCCCCCCACCTTTAAAAAAATTTTGGATATAAGTTTTCATATAGGTTAATTAACTGGCTCTAGGATATAAAACAAATTTATTTAAAAAAAACCCAAATGGATTTAGGTTTCCTCATTAAACTGACGGGCTGGAGCGATAGCACGGCGGGTAGGACATTTGCCTTGCACATGGCCAACCCAGGTTCGATTCCTCTGCCCTTCTCGGACATACCGGCAAACTACCGATATCCTGAATGCACGGCAGAGCCTGGCAAGCTCCCCATGACGTATTTGATATGCCAAAAACAGTAACAACAAGTCTCACAATAGAGATGTTACTGGTGCCCGCTTGAGCAAATTTATGAACAGTGGGAGGACAGTGCTACAGTGCATTAAACTGACACTTTAATAGTGTCTCAACTTTTGGTGGTTATCTTTGATTTTCTTTGAAACAGGTAGATCGGCACTTGAGAAAGCTGGATCAGGAACTGGCTAAGTTTAAAATGGAGCTGGAAGCTGATAATGCTGGAATTACAGAAATATTAGAGAGGCGTAAGTAAAATTTACCGTTTTACATCAATGTTGGACAGTACTTTTGGGAGTCACTGAGTAATCTCACTTGTCCAAACACTTCTCTAATTCTGCACTGCAATGGATGTTGGCTGTTGGGTTGAGTACCATGGACACTAGGAGTTGAGATTGTTTGGGTTATACTGAGAGATGTGATATAGGATATCATCGACTCATCTTTTTTTGAAAATAAATTATTGGAACATTCCCTGTTTTAATAAATTGGCAAGATAAGTGGTAACAAAGAGTTTTCAAATGATTGTCTAGAAAAACGTAACCCTGCTGTCAGATGTATTGACTTGCTTGCTTATATATACACTTAAGGTTTGATGAAGGTTGTTCGTTTTTCTTTGTAAGAACTACTTTAGGACTTTCCCTCAGCCATATCACTGAGGATGATTTTAATCGGTTTCACTTCACTTCTTTTCTCAAATACATTTTCCCCAAATATATTCTTATCAGCAAGAAACCATTTTAATATTTCTTCTCAAGGCTCAACTTAATCTCTTGCTATAATTATCACTTCTTGGATTTAATTCAGGATACTTCCCCCAAATGGAGTTAGGACTCTGCTACTTTAACGAATTTCGCATCTCTTCCCATCTAAATAGATGATAGACCTCAAAGCGGATAGTGAAGTGGCAATTTCAAAGAAGGCAGTAACTCAAGAACCAGTTCAGTGTTATCACTTATTTCTTCTGAAACTAAAAAAGCTTAAACATCCTCTCTCCTCTTGGTTCTTTTCAAAAGTGAGACCATGCACAAATTTCTACACCCATATGAAAAATTTATAAGTCTAAGAATATGTATCTCTGGGTATAAAGTTATTAGCAATCAGATGTAACCAGTCTGGAACCCATTTTGTAATCCGTTTATATTCAGACATAGTTCTGTATCTTTATGTGATCATCTGATTCGGTGGTTTTTGACCTTTTTACATCTGTGGACTGGCATCAGTCTATGGGCCAGCAGTCAGAAATCACTGATCTGATTTATTTGTGATACTTTTAGGGAAATCCTATCTAAGAATAAGTATTTTGAAACAAAATAGCATCATGTATAGCTGCATCTGTTTTTAGAATGCTGACAATAGCTGTGAATAATGGTAATTCATGCCTATTCAGAGCTGCAGGAAGGTTAATGAAGCATCCTTGGTAAGACACAGACATATGAAATTAAACTGGATCAAATTGCAGAACTGCTCCACATTCTGCCCTGCCATAATTTCATCTCAAGGGATCAAGATAAACCCTGAACATTTTTTATAAATCGTTTTAATGCAATAAAGACCCTGTGTTTCATTTTCCATAAGCAAAAATCCCTAACTTCTTTTTGAAAGTCTTTATTAAAATGTGTCATTTTAATGAATCGTTTTCTTTCATACAATACTCTCCCCTCACTCAGTATGTTAAGATCTTCCATTAAAAAGTCTTCAACTTGGTAAAACTTGGTTATGTTTTTTTAGATGTTACTTATCATGGAGTTAAAAAAAATCCATTTAAACCTCACTGTGATAAATTCCCTAATTAGACATTAGTGTGTGTGCCTTGAGCAGTTTTTTACTTAAGACGAACATTGAGAAATGGAGTGTGTACTGTTGAGAGAGAAAATGAAATGGCAGTGGTAACCATCAAATGTGTTTGTCAGAAATGATCTGGGCATATGCATCAGCTTACTAGTTCTCAGCTGGGTAAGGGAACACAGTGTATAAGTTGATTTATGGGTAAGGTTCGATGGTGACATGCATTTGGTGGTATATATTTCTGCCTCTTTCTTGATTTAGGATCTTTGGAATTAGATACTCCTTCACAGCCAGTGAACAATCACCATGCTCATTCACACACTCCAGTGGAAAGTAAGTTTAACTTGGTGCAACTAAGTTTTTAGATACAATTTTTTAAAAATCATTCTATTGTCTCTGTATTCTCTTGCACTACTCAGCTGCGAAACACAGTTATCTTTTGTTTTCTGAAATATATTTTTTTTATTGCAGTTTTTGGTAGATTTATTTTCTTCCTTTGGTTAAAAAGCATGTTTGATTTGGGAACAAGTATTCTATTTTTCCTGCAATTTGTAAAGGGAAGGCGTATAGAATAAATAGCAGAACATACTCCCTTACAAAGAGTTTCCTGATTTTCTTAGGGAGCATTGCAAAGAAACAAAGTAGTAATCTCTTCCTAATGAACTTTCTTTTTTGTCCTTGTTCTCTACTTGTGGTTAACTGTAATGTTTTACAAACAATAAAAGTCTCAAACAGTTGATGAGTTAGTAAATGCAAAGTCTAAATTGGCTAAGTAACTAGGCTTAATTTTTTTTTTTGACAAATCAATTTTAAATGATATGGGTGATTGGAAACTATTCTAAATCACAGATAATCTTTTGAAAATGAGTTTCACATATATGTGAAAGTATACTGCTTCTCGGATTTATCATTTCAATACTTTGTTACTGAAATTTTTTTTGAGAGGAGGAGTTTCTTTCAGACAATTTCTACAAGGCCTGGTGCCTCTTCCAGTGATTTACTTTAGTAGACCTAGCAAGGGGTTCAGTTGTTAGGCCAGGTGATAAGATGCTAGAAGGGCCTAGTGGTGATTGGTCACTATGGCCTCCCTGGGTGCTCATGTGGCCTCCAAATTCAATCCAGTGCCTTCGATTGAACTCAGGACTTTACCATACAAAGCATCTGTTAAAACCTTTTAACCTCTCTCCTTAGCTCATAAACCCTGTTCCCCCCCCCCCCCCTCGGGGTTGGGGGAGGGGGTTGCTTGCTTCTGGGTCACACCTGGCCGCTCACGCTCGTAGCTCCAGGCTCACATAATTTGTTGCTTGGGTGGACCAGAATGGGTACTGGAGGTTGAGTTGAGGTTGGCATGTACAAGGCAAACACCTTAACCCATCTACCTCTCCAGCACTCCTGAATGTTTTTGGTTTGGGAAAACTGTTGTTAATAAAACAGGTACAACAGTGAGCTCTGTTTATACTGTTTTCTAAAAGGACAATGTTTTGTACTTCACGAGGAACTTAGATCATAACTGTATGTTTTTGTTACTGGCTGTGAGTATGATGCCTATCTATAGTTCTCTAAAACTTAAAAACACATGATTTCTTTCTTTATATTCAGAAAGGAAATATAATCCATCATCTCATCATACAACAACAGATCATATTCCTGAAAAGAAGATTAAAGCTGAAGCTCTTCTATCTACTCTTACATCAGATGCCTCTAAGGAAAATACACTGGGTAATTTAAGATCTTAAATATGATTGTTTCTGCTTTTGTATTAAAATTAGAGGAAATGGAAGCATTTGGAATTGATAAATCTTACAGATTCTTTAGCCGATGCAAATTCACAGCTGTAGAATGAAGAAAAAAGACAATTGTGACAAAGTTTTATAGTCACCTACCTGAAAAATTTGAATTTAATAATTATATCTGTGCTGGGAAATAATTTTATCCCCACAATCATCATGTTCTCTTTAACCATTTAATTTTTTTCTTCATTCCTCTGCAGGTTGTCGAAATAATAATTCTACGACCTCCTCCAACAGTGCTTATAATGTGAATTCCTCGCAACCTCTGGCATCCTATAATATTGGCTCGTTATCTTCAGGAACTGGTGCAGGGGCAATCACCATGGCAGCAGCCCAGGCGGTCCAAGCTACAGCGCAGGTAAAAGGAAACTGTGACACAAACAGCTGGGTGGAAACAAAAGAAGTTGGACTAATGGTGTGGTTCCATGTTTAAATCATGGTTTTATGATGTCTGACATTTTGTCTAGTGAATTGAATATGTGGAGATTGTCTGCTAATGAAAAAGTGAAAAAAGGTACTTGTTATCGCATGTAAATCCATATATAGTAATTGCTCTTGTTCTTGATTATAATTGCGTTTGAAGGGACGGAGTTCCTTTCCACTTCCAGTTTTCTCTGTAGCCTCTATTGCCTAAAACCTGTTCTACTCTGTCAATTTATTCATATTCAAAATTAGGTTCCTCATCCATCCTATATTTGCCTGTTTACACTGTAAAAAGTGATTTTAGATCCTTACATAAAATGTAGTGTAAGAACATCATCACTTAAGTCTTAGTGATGAAACAGAATAAATATTTAAGGGTGTCAGAGAATTAGTATAGCTTGCCTTGTATGTGCTGATACCTGGTTTGATCCCTGGCACCATATATAAAACCAAGAACTGCCAGGCATGTACTCTGACCTTTCCTGAATAAATAAATAAATGTTTGATTAAACAAAATCATGCTTGAGCTAGTAAGACTTATAAGCGAGAGTCCACATACTTATGGATATTAATTCTATCAATAAATGTCTATTTAAGATGAAAGAGGGACGACGAACATCAAGTTTAAAAGCCAGTTATGAAGCATTTAAGAATAATGACTTTCAGTTGGGAAAAGAATTTTCAATGCCCAGGGAAACAACTGGCTATTCATCATCTTCAGCGCTCATGACTACATTAACACAGAATGCCAGTTCATCAGCAGCCGACTCACGGAGTGGGAGAAAGAGCAAGTAAGTTACGTTGTCACAGTAGCACTGCACCTCTGCTAAGCATGCAGTCTACTCTGTGTCCAGCAGGGCTTTCGTATACTAAGCAAGAGTAGCATATATTGGGACAGGGTGAACTTTGGAGGGACTAAGAAGTAATAACATTTATATAATCACTGTCAGACTTTGAATGGATGAAGCGTTAAAAAAGTGGTAAGACTTTTAAGAGGCATAACTTGGGTTTGATAAACTACTTCTAATTATTTTCTTTTGTTCATAAGAAAAGACCTTTCTGGTACTGTTTTCATTTATAACTTTTATAAATTACTTTGTAGTGTGTTTCAAGGTAAATTTATAAAATATAAATTATATCTTGGGAATTTTTCAAAACTGGATTTTATGTTGAGTGCATTTTATGTCTCAAAAACTTGAAATTATTTAAGTATTTCTACATTTTGGGTATGAGACTGAGTGATTCTCTGAACTTTAAAATAGGATCATTTAATAGCATTTTGTACCATAATCCAAGTATCTCCACATGCTGGGTATTTCTCATAAAAATTATTATAAATTAAAGTATATTTTTGTTTTTCTTTTTGTTTTTGGGCTACACCTGCCTGTGCTCATGGCTTACTCCTGATTCTGTGCTCAGAGGTCACTCTTAGTGTTGATCAGTGGACCATCATGGCACCAGGGTTGAACTGGTTGCAGAGCAAACCTCTTCCCTACTATATTATCTCTTCCCATGCCAAACAGGATATTTTTAAATTCCTAAATGTATGTTTAAGATGTAATTACCCCCCAAAAGCCAGGTATTTGAAATTTTTCCATAATAATGATTCAGTTGCTTATAATAAATTCTGTATTTTAAATTTTTGATTTATAAATTATGGCAAATTACTTGTGATTTTTACCTCTCTGCTTTCGGCCCTACATAGGTAAGTATTCCACGTGTTTTTGATCACATGCTCTTTCACATTAGAATGTTTGTATATTTATATTAGATTTTGACCATGAGTATTGTTGCTTAAATGTCTAAAGAAAGTAAGATATTACTGATTAATACTAATATACTTATAAATACTACAGTTTAAGTCAACTGGTTAAAACTTTATTTTAGACCTCAGAGGATAGGTCAAGTTGGAGAGCATGATTGGTATATGCAGGCCTGAGTTCAATCCCCACACTAAAAACAAACCTAGCACTGTTGGCTGTAACCCCTATTAAAAAATGTTTAGGAACCAGAAATTTAGTACGGGGGTGTGGCTTACAGGCTGCTCACCTTGTTTCAATCCCTGGTCCAACATATAGTCCTCTAGGCACAAGAGTGTTCTCTGAGCACAGAGCCAGGAGTAATCTCTGTGCAAGCACCGCTGGGTAAAGCCCAAGTCAGAAAAGCAAACTGCACACACAGACACACACACACACACACACACACACACACACGCAATTCCAAGCACTATTAAAAATCATGTTCTTTGTTTTGCCCAACAAATATGCTTCTAAAATCTGTTTATCCAATTACTTTATCTTTTTAGATATGATTGTATTTTATGATGCCTTATTTTGTACCCCTTACGAGTTACTAGGTCCTTTTATTAAACAATGAGCAAATAAGACTAAAATTTTATTTTCCAGAAATAACAACAAATCTTCAAGCCAGCAGTCGTCATCTTCTTCCTCATCCTCTTCATTATCTTCATGTTCTTCATCGTCAACTGTTGTACAAGAAATCTCTCAACAAGCCACAGTAGTACCAGAATCAGATTCAAATAGCCAAGTTGATTGGACTTATGACCCAAATGAACCACGATATTGCATCTGTAATCAGGTAAAAATTCGGTATATTTTTATAAAAGCATGATTTGAATAAACTAGAAAAAAGATAATTTTGCACCATGAAGTAATTTTAATTTATATTGGTAGTAAGATGAGACCTTTTGGAGGGTTTTTTGTTTTGTTTTGTTTAGTTTTGTTTAATTTATCCTTGGAATTGACTAGTGGTGCTAGCTGGTTTTTTGAACCTTTTTTTTTTTTTGTAACGTTCTATATATTTTGATTTCCTTTTTTAAAATTCTGTAATTTTATGTAGTATTGACTATGTAAAGCCTTTTTCTTTTTGGAATTAGCCATGGATTATGTGCTTTAGGAAGGCATCCTTCCCTTTTCCCATCTTAAAGATGTCTGCTTTAAATGTTTTTTTCTACTTCTTGAGATGCTTCAGTTTCTCCACAATAAATCTTTTATACATTTGTCTGCAGTTTGTTATGTTTATTGGAGTGAGTAGCCAACATAGTTTTAAGAACTTGCCACTTACGTTCATTGCTTTGTTACCTTCCAGTAATCAGTTTTATATTGATGACTAAAAAAAGAATATTGACAAAAGTAGATTGTCTAGTGGGCCAGAGTGATAGTGAAGCAGAAGGGACACTTGCCTTGACTGCAGCCAGCCCACATTCTGTCTCTAGTGCCCTGTGTGATCTCCCGAGCACAATACAAAAATTGAAAATACAAAATATCTATGAGACTTGAAGGAATAAGACATCCAGTGGTATTTCCCAAAATTGGTATGCACTGAGATTATTCTTCATGCCCATAGAATATATACAGATAGTCTTATCATTCAGAGAGTCGGGAAGTATGATCTAGTTAACCCTATCTAACAAGTAAGTCCATTGTAAACTTAAATGGATGCAAGAAATTGCAAGTTAGAGTGAGAAAGTGCTGGTGATGGTTAGGAAACATAAAACTTAGAAAGGACACAGATAAATTTAAGTTTCAGAGAAGTGGATTGTTGACTGCAAAAATATAATCACTATATCACTGTATCATGATCGTTCTGTTGTTCACAGTTTACTCTAGCAGGAGCCAGTAACGTCTCCATTCGTCCCAGCCCTAAGATTTTAGCAGCCTCTCCTTACTCGTCCTTCCCAACACTGCCGTTTCGGAGGCTCTTTCGGTGTTAGGAGAATGAGGCCCGTTATTGTTACTGGTTTTGGCATATCAAATACGCCATGGGGTAGCTTGCCAGGCTCTGCCATGTGCAGAAATATAAATATCTTAATATGAACTAAGAAAGGTAAAAGCCTTAAGTAGGCAAATAACTAGAAAGAAACTTAACATCCTTACATAAGAAGGAACCAATCACAAAGGTGACATCCAGACTTTGAAAGAGCAAGAAATTTATGTGTGTCTCCACTTGTGTCCTGCTCTAAAATATTCTTGAAGAAAAATCAAAACTCCATAAAATTACATAATTTGTGTCTTGATGAAGTTGAATACTTTTTGTTTTCCCTTTTATTTTCTGACAGTATTATTCATAATTTATATTCACATGCTTGTTAGGTGGTTCTAATGAAAATACAATTATTTAATTTTTTTCTTTATTAGGTATCCTATGGTGAAATGGTAGGCTGTGATAACCAAGATGTAAGTATTACATTTTTTCTTTTGCAAATGAAAAAATTGAAAATTATTACTTTCTGTCTTATTTATTGAATCAGTCTAAGAAAAAGGATTTATACTTGTATTGATTATCCTTTATTAATGCAAGAATAGTCTGCAAGAATAGTCTTCACTAAAATAGAATTGTATCTCTTAGAACTACATTCCTTTAATTTTTAAGGCAAAATTTTTGGTTTTATATGCAGATTATATTTCTTAAAAGGTAATTGTATGACAATGAGAAGCAGTCTCCTTTCCCTTTACCTGATTATAATTGTGTTTACTGGAATCCAGTTCACTTATTAAAGTGAGGAGTTCAAATTTTCAGGCCAGCTGTTTTACAGAAGGCATGCTACTAAGGTGAAGGGTGAAAATTGAGACTCTAATTTGAAATGATGTTCCTTCCTGAAGAATAGTATTTCTTACTGACCTCTGTAGGTATCTCCTGGTTAGTGCCTAATCTGAAATAAAATTGGAGATTTGGGGGCAAGAGATATATAGTACAGTTGCCTTGCCCACATCTGACTCAGTTTGATCCCTGGCATCACGTATGGTCCTCTGAACCCACCAGGAGGGATCTCCACAAGTAAACCCTGAGCACAGCTGGGTAAAGCACAAAAAATAAATAGATAAAACTGGGAGATTTGGAAGAAAGGGGTGCTTGGTTCTTTATTAGGAAGCATAATTTTGATTACAGATCTTTATCTCTGGCTGCAATTGAGGGTGTTTTTGTCTTACATTTTTCACTCCATCCTTACTTTCATACAGTTCTGCCTCTGCCTACATTCCAAAGGCATGTAGAGAACCCTGAATTCTGTGGAAATAGTGCTAAGTGATGTTTAAGTCGGTAGACTTAGAATGAGTGCTTTCTACGGTCTGAAGATTGAGAAGGGTTGGCTGGGTCGCATGTAGGTTTGCACTTTGGTGACCTGACCAGGTCCCAGCAACATGTTCACTTAGAGACTGTCCTTCTGTTCCCCTCTTTAGACCCCTAGTGGGCTGTTGGTGATTATTACACAAAACAGCATCTAACCATTTCAAGAACACCTTGTAAACTGTCTTTTGGGGGTTCGTGAAGCTGATGAATGAGACTCATTCTCTCTCTGATGCCTCCTTCCCAGTTGTGCTATGTGGTTGGAGTGCTAAGTTTCCTGGGGAAATGTAAGCGCTGCTTAATACACTGCAGAGTACAATACTTCCTCTCTCATCATCTTGGAATAGATGTACTCAGAAAACCCAGGCCATCCCATTATGTCTTTAATTACAACTTGCTTACTGCAGAGGAGAATACTTTTTCTCTAATCATCTAGAAATAGATAGACTCAGAAAGAAAATCCAGCGCATCCTTTATGTCTTTAATTACAACTTGCTTATTCTACTTTATGAGGACTAAATAGGGTTGAGTGTTAGTAACATATTCAGAATACATTTGCCTTTTGTGTAAGAGACCTATCTTCATCTTCAAAGTTGGTATCAACTTATTCTCCAGCTTTGTGAGAATTGGTGAACCTTGGTTTTTGATTTCGGATTATGAGAATAGATTACTTGAGCCTCAGTGTTAACCAAGATTCGTAATTTTTCTATGCTTTTTTTTTCTATGACTTCATGTCTCAGTTGAATTAAATTATCTGTAAATCAATTGTTAGACCTAAACATTCAGTTTACTTCGATCTAATTATTAATATTAAAATAAATAATTCTTTTTCAAGGATATTTTTTTTTTTTTGATTTTTGGGGCCACACCAGTCTGTGCTCAGGGCTTACTTCTGGCCCTGCACTCAGAGATCAGCCCTGGCTGTGCTCTAGGGGACTGTATGAGCGGCTGGAGTGATAGTACCACGAGAGTGATAGTACACGCAGCATCCCATCTGGTCTCCTGAGCTCCTCCAAGAGTGATCTCTGAGTGCAGAGCTGTGGGGGGGAGCACATCCTGAGTACGGCTAGGTGTGATTTCCCCCACTGCTACCCTCCCCCCCCAAAAAATAAAATATAAATAAAGGGAACTTTATGAAGTGCTGGGAATCAAACAAGATTCTTGCCGCATGCGTAGCAAGAGTCTTTCCGCTGTACTCTTTCCCCTCCCGACCAGGCATATTTTAATGTATTTTCCAGCCTTTAGAGTTACTAAGTGGTGGATGTTGCCCATGAACACTTACATGTGAGAAGCCCTGGTTTCACACCTCAGTAGTTGCCAAAAATGTAAACATTCAACTGAAAACTAAAACTGGTCTCACGTTTTGCTTTCCAGTGCCCTATAGAGTGGTTCCACTACGGATGTGTTGGGTTGACAGAAGCTCCCAAAGGCAAATGGTACTGTCCACAGTGCACCGCTGCAATGAAGAGGAGGGGCAGTCGGCACAAATAAGGGGGTCATTTCACCTGAGGAGAAGACCGCTTCAGCTCCAATTTTATATAGGACTTAAAAAAGACAAAAAGGGAAAGAAGAGACAGTGCATTTTCAGGCAACTATTTCAAGGATTTACATAGACAATCCTATAAGATCTTGAACTTGAATTTTATGGGTTGTATTTTAATAATGTAAGTAAATTATTTATGCACTCCTGGTGTGCGATGAATATTATTCCCGTTAGCCTTGGATTATTTCAGTGGCCGACATATGCAGACATTTGTACTCCTCGACCATTTTTCTCAAAGTAATGGGCATTCTATAATTTAGACTTCGATAAATTCCAACGATGAAGATTTTAAGAAAAGTATTTTATATTCAACAGGTATATTCTGCTGCATGTACTGTACTCCAGAGCTGTTATGTAACACTGTATATAAATGGTTGCAAAAAAGTCAGTGCTTCTAAAAAAGAATTTAAGATAATGGTTTTTAAAATGCCTTTATTATAAGATTTGTTTCTTTGCGAAACTAAATTCAGCAGGCTGAAGGAAATGGTTTATGTGATAAAGTGGGCTGGTATCCTCTAGAGTACCTGGGTACATAAACAGAAACTCCTGTAGGTAAAAACAAATTTGTGCCATTAGTCTTTATATGTTTCTGCATCCAGATAGAGTGCAGTTCATGAGGGCGGGGGGAGGGCTGAAAGGGGAGAGGGTGTTAAAGTGATACATTTTTATACCAAATGTGTTTATTTTTTTGTGCGAGTAATCCTTAAAATTGGAATTGTATTAGGTGTTAAAATAAAGTTTTTAAAAAATTACTTGTATTTATACTTTACATGCTTAATGAGGAAAATTTCTTAATTCCAATTAATTTCCAGTTTCATAATCTGAAAGGGTCCAGAACACAGAATGCTGTGTACTCTGTAATTTCTATACTTATGCTTTGAATTTATAATGTGAAAATAAGGGAAAGACATTTTAAATGTATATTTGAAATGCAAATGTATTTTTCTAGAACATCTCTCTGACTTTTCTTTCAGTCTAAGGGATTTGAAAAGGAATCTACATCAGATAAAATGAAAATAATGGTTATAGTTGCTTTGACTTGAAGCAGTGGCTAACTAAGTAGAGACCCCCTGATTGGAGCTTAAAATTCAGCTCCAGTTTTTATTCACCACATACTGGTATGATAGCTAATTCAAATTCTGAACTGTTCAAACCAGGTATGGTGGCGGCAGGATGTCTGTGAAGGTTTTGTTCTCTAGGTGCTATTTAAAAGATAAATTTTCTGTCGCGGAGGTTTGATTTAAGATATAACATTGATTCTAGTCGTAGACAAACCTTTACAACTTTGAAAACACTTAGGTCATATTTCTTTTATAGTGAGACTTACTGGGTCCATCAGATTTCTGCTTTATTCAAAATGACTTACAAGCTTCTTACATCTTAACTCAGAAAACTAAAATACAGTGTTATTCAGAAGGATATAGATGAAATAAGGGGTCCTCTAAGATCTCTTCCAGCTTGTTTCCACGATTCGAATTGCTGTGCTCTGTTTCAGCACTGTGGCAAGCCCACAAAATACCGGTTTGTTTGTGTATACTCGTAATTTCATATTGTCACAAGTATCATGATGTCATGAAGCTTAGTATTTTCATGCAGATTTTATTAACTTTTATAAAATAGAGGCCAGCAAAATAATACAACAGGTAAGGCACGTGCATTGCATGTAGCCGACCTTGCTTCAAACCCTGTCACTCCATATGGTTCCCCAAGCACTGTGCCATGTAAGCCCTGAGCACCTCCAGGTGTGTCCCCCCAAAACAAACAAAATAATATAGAAATTAGTATTAGGTCGTTAGCATGTTGCCTGGAGATGCTCGGATCATTTAATGTAGTTATATATAATGGCTTCCAAGCTCATTCGTTTTCTAGTAATCAATAGAAAAAAAAAGCCTTATGTACAGCCTTACTTTAAGAAGAAGTTCCTTATCAGGATCAGAAATATCCCTATTTTCAACTGCTAAGCCACTTTCCGTGTATGTATTCCACCGGTTACCAAATCTCTCAGAAAATATTGTGACAAATTTTAAACATAAGCACTGAATATTTTGTGAGGTGTGTGTGTGTAGAAAAGTAAATAAGAGTTTTGTGCCGTTATTTAGTAATGGGTGCAACGTGTAATATCTGAGATATTTCTACATTGGGCCAAACATGCAACTACCTCATCGAGAAAGGGAATCTGGCCAATTATAAATCTGTGTGTCATTTACACCAAGGGTGTAACATGCATTTTTGGTAATACAAAATACACATTCAAAATTTTCATTGTACAAAACTTGCGTTAATAGTTGGTGGCACAAAATATCCAAATGTGGGTTCACTATAGGTGGTAAAAATTGAGGCCTTACTGCTGTGGAGTGTATATTAAATGTTCATGGTGACACATTTGAAGCAATAAATGGCTTAATTAAATGCCTAGATGAAAGTGAGTGTTTGATAAACATATTCTTTTTTTAGGACAATTTTTGCCTTTTTTAATGTAAATTCTCCATATTTTAGAATTTTATCCATGCTAGCTGTGTGCAATGTTCTTAGACTTCAGAAATAGTCTTTTTGGTCTAATCATTTCAGGAAAATTAATTTCTAATATACTTGGATTGTAAGTGGTAAGATACTCATTGCAGTGTTTTCTCAACTCTCAAAAAAAAATGAGATTTTTCAGAGAAAATGAATACCTTTAAAACTTGAACTTTTATTAAAGAGAAACATTAAGCACCTAAATATTGAATACACACATAGGAATGTGTGTGTGTGTGTGTGTGTGTGTGTGTGTGTGTGTGGTGAGTTGGTGGAGAACGTAGGAAAGACATGTTAACATAATTGTTGTTTTGATCAATGTAATGGGGGAAAAGTACTCTGGGGATACTGGGAGACTTGAAATATGAAGTGTTATTTGAACTAATTCCTCAAGACAAATGATACTGGGAGTATTTTTAAGGCAGAATTCACTGTTAAAGGGCCCCATACTTTCTGCCAACTTAAAATAGTCTTGAATGTGTAGAATCAGGCAGGTAAGTGTGCCAGGGAACAAAAGCTTAAAAGCTGAGCAAGAGGCTTCATGTGGAGTGTTTCACATTATGCCATCAAATTATTTGCTAATAGGAGGAGATGTGACATACATTGTCAGTTAAAGATGATATTTTAACAGTTTAATGAAACCGTCATGTTATAGTTAGATAAGGTAGGGATGGATGACAGTCCCTAACTTGAATGTTGCTAAAAATAATTCTAAATGTAAAGTCAGTCTTTTTCCTCAACTTTTTTAGGCTAGGATTAGAATTGCTAGTCAAGATGTTTAGATTTTCTTATTCAAATGATAAAATCTAAATTACTGAAACATTGTAATTTCTGTCCCAGGATTTTAATATTCATGATTCTATTAGAGTGAAATAAGTTCAAGCTTAAAGTGATTTAAAGATGAACTGCCTTCAGAAATTTTTTGCTAATTAAAGTTTGAGTAAGAAATATTTTCCCTTTGGCCAGTCCTATTTTAATGTTAACTCATGTATACCTTATAAGTAAACACTTTAATAAAAAATGAAAACCTCAGCAAATTAAATGTTTATTAAAAAACAATAAATTCTTTAGAGCTGTATTTTTTTGTTCTTAATCCGAAGCTGCCTCTTTCTTTACTGCTAGCAAAGAGAACTGAGAACATTACGATCATTTTTCTGCTGCTTATGAAAAATTCAGAAGCTGGTGTGGTAAATCAGGATGGAAAATGGGAACATGGATCATTTTGCTTTTTCCCATTCCCAGCTTCTACTTATCTATGTTAGTGAAAAAATAAGTTGTGTTTTTTTTTTTTTGTAAAAGGAAAATGATAGTTACTTATCTTTAATGGTGAACCGAAAAATATTTGCAAGTTTCGCATTAGTGGTAGGGACAAACACTGACCATATTTTATTCTTTTATTTATTGTACTAGACCAAGCTGATGTTAAAATAAGAACAACTGAGGTTTGCTGGCTTCTTTGTATTATGCCTCTGTCCAACAAGTTCTTGAAATCCTGGCTTCAGATGTCTAACTCCAGCCAAGAGAGAAAATTTCAGTGAAGTTGTAGAATAGATGCAGGCACAGAAAGTTCCCAGCTAAAGAACAACCAACCAGGATTGAAACTGTGTATCACAGAAAAAGCCTCCCAGCCGAGTTGGACAGATAGGTGCCCCCTTTCTTTAAAGCTGTGCCGTTGGGGGTTCATCAAAGTATGGGGTTCAAGACTACAGAAATACAACAGTCCACCCCATTCGACAATGAAATAGCGCACAATTTTCAAAAACCAGACACTTGGAGGAGAAAAATAAAGCCCTGAGTCCTGGTGTTTAAGGTTAACATCCACTGAACCTCTGAATTCCTGCCCCCTCTACCTGGGTATAGAGAAACCACCAGGCCTTGGCCAAGAGACAGAGGCTAACCTTAATACTGACTTTTGGTAGGAAGTAAGAGATAGGTATTGTGGTACTCCTCTGAGCTGTTCCCCACACTTTCCACTGGCAACACCATGATAGTTTGATTCAAAATTTTTTTTTCTTGTCACCATTACCCCTAACCCTAATGGTTCAAGGCCCCAGACTGGTGAGAGAATTCCAACACTAAAGCGCCACCTGCAGGCAAACCGGAGAATGCAACAAGATAAATGAACAGTAACTGCAGGCAGCATTAAGATGGAGTTTACCAAAGAAAAAGACAAATTTCCAGAGGGCAAAAGTAATGACAAAAATTTGGACTAGGTAACACACAACGAATGGAGAATAAGAGGAATCATAATGAAAGTAGAGAATCTCACCACATCAAAATAAGTTTAAGATAGTAAAAAGTTACATAAGCGCAAGGTATTCTACACCAAAGAAATTGAAGATAAAAATTCCCAAACGGATGCTGGATATGAAGAACATCTTGAATTCAACCTAAAGTGTGCTTAATCTAACAATAAATAATATTACAGGTTGGAGATAAAGTTACAGTAATGACTTAACTGGAAGAAGACATAAGATTTTGGAAAAAAAACAATCTACAAGAGATATCACCCCATTAAATGCTAAATACCATAATTATATGAGCTCCAAAAGGCAAAGAGAAATAAGCAACTGCCATATTAAAATAAATAGATGAAGGCCGGAACTAGCTGAGAACATGTGAAACCTAAAGAAAAAACTATAGATATCAAAGAAGCTAGCTAAAACTCCACATTTTTAATCTAAAATTCTCTGCACGACATAGTTAAATTACCAGAAATCAATGATAAAAATAAATGATTCCTGGGAAAATAAAGAAATGTACAAACATACCACCATTACTGTTTAATCAAACTTTTTGACAGAGGACCATAGGTTATAAGAGAGTAGAATGACATTTCACATGAATAAGCATTTTTTAAAGTCAAGAGTACTTTTCCCAGGGGTGGAGAGATAGCACAGAGGGTAGGGAGTTTGCCTTTCACGTGGCTGACCTGGGTTCGATTCCCAGCATCCCCTATGGTCCCCTGAGCATCGCGAGGAGTAACTCCTGAGTGCAGAGCCAGGAGCCTGTGCATCGCCAGGTGTGACCCAAAAAGCAAAAAAAAAAAAAAAAAAGTGATTTTCCCTACATGATTATCTCTTAAACATGGTTTTAAAGACTTTGTCTCAGTTGGAGGGCCACAATGGGCTGTGTGCAGGGCTTATTTTGGCTCTGCACTCATGCATTACTCCTGGTGGTGCTCAGAGGCTCACATGGAGTGCTGGGGATGAAACCCTCATGCAAGGCAAATGCCCTACCCTCTGTATTATTGCTCTGTCCCCCTAAAAGACTTCTTAAAGTAAAAGAGGCTGGTAGAGTTTATCACCAGCCTGCCTCTATAAGAAATATTGAAAAGAAATTTCCCTCATGAAAAGAATAAACTAACATATACTATGAAGTCCATAACATTATAATTTTCAAACCAGTATAGAACGGCATTTTTTAATTCAGGGCATTTTTTTTCTATGAATATAGATGTAGTACTCCTTCACAAAATCTTGGCAAATCATATCCAACAATAAGGTAAGGTAAGGTAAGGTAAAGGCCCTCCCGTTGATCGTCGATTTGCTCGAGCGGGCCCAGTAACGTCTCCATTGGAGACTTTGTTGTTACTGTGTCTGGCATATCGAATACTCTCGGTAGCTTGCCGGGCTCTCCGAGAGGGGCGGAGGAATCGAACTCGGGTCGGCCATGTTGGCCGCTTGTAAGGCGAACGCCCTACCGCTTATGAGAATTATTCTTTATGATCAAGTGGAATTCATCCAAGAGATAAAACTATATGATAACGTATGCAAATAAATTAATATACTATTCAGAAAAAATCACATCAATAGATGATTTTTTTATTTTTTTGCTTTTTCGGTCACACCCGGCGATGCACAGGGGTTATTCCTGACTCTGCACTCAGGAATTCCCCCTGGCAGTGCTCAGGGTACCATATGGGATGCTGGGAATTGAACCCGGGTTGACTGCATGCAAGGCAAACACCCTACCCGCTGTGCTATTGCTCCAGCCCTCAAAAGATGATTTTTTAAAAATTCAGCATTTATTTTTTATTTTAAAAAAACTCAATGATGCACACTGGACGGCTACATGCAAAAAAATAGGCTCAGAACTCTGCCTAACACCATGTACAAAAGTAAGATCAAAATGGATTAAAGACCTCAACATCAGACCAGAAACCATAAGGTACATTGAAGATAAAGTTGGCAAAACCCTCCATGACATTGAAGCTAATGGTATCTTCAAAGATGCCACGCCACTGGCCGAGCAAGTGAAAACAGAGATAGATAAATGGGACTATCTTAAACTAAGAAGCTTCTGCACCTCCAAAGAAACAGTGACCAAAATACAAAGACAATCTACAGAATGGGAAAGGATATTCACCGAATACACATCTGACAAGGGGTTGATATCCAGGATATACAAAATACTGGTTAAACTTCACAAGAAGAAAACATCCAACCCCATCCAAAATTGGGGCAATGAAATGAACAGAAACTTTCTCAAAGAAGAAATCCGAATGGCAAAAAAGCACATGAGAAAATGCTCTACATCATTAATCATCAGGGAGATGCAGATCAAAACCACAATGAGATACCATCTCACACCTCAGAGACTGGCCCACATTCAAAAGAATAAAAGCAACCCATGCTGGCGTGGATGTGGCGAGAAAGAGACACTCCTTCACTGTTGGTGGGAATGTCCACTGGTTCAGCCCTTCTGGAAAACAGTATGGACGATTCTCAAAAAATTAGAAATTGAGCTCCCATTTGACCCAGCAATACCACTCCTGGGAATATATCCCAGAGAGGCAAAAATGTGTAGTCGAAGTGACATCTGCACTTGTTTGTTCATTGCAGCACTCTTTACAATAGCCAGAAACTGGAAGAAACCTGAATGCCCAAGAACAGATGACTGGTTAAAGAAACTTTGGTTTCATTTCATTTCATTTCATCATCCTGTTAATCGTCGATTGCCTCGAGCAGGCCCCAGTAACGTCTCTTTCATCCTAGCGCTGAGATTATATTCACGGCTCTTTAGGAGAATGAGACCCATCATTGTTACTGGTATTTGGCATATTTGGTAGGCCACGGGGAGTTTGCCAGACTCTGCCCTGTGGGCAGGCTACATTCGATAGCCTGCAAGTTTGTCCAAAGTAGGAATGAGATAATAAGATGTCGCGCGGCCGCATTTGCGGCCGTGCGGTTCTGGGATCTGGATTTTATAGTTTCTGAGTCTTGGCCGCTGATGGGATTACACGGCGCCAGGGGGCCAGGTGGTGGGTGTGACCCCCGCCTACTGGAATTTGGAGGATCTGGGTGGAAGATGCTCGACTCCAAATCGAGTAGGCTTGGAGGTCTCGGCCCCGGAACCCGCGTGGCTTTGTCCCTCTGCCAATACCTTCAGGTGTGCGGAGAGTGGTCTCAGCATGGTGGTGGCTGGTCCTGGAGGTCTTCGGCTGCCGTAGCCCTGGTCGGGGCGGGGAGGAAAGCTCAACCCGCTCCCCTCCAAGGGACTCCGGGAAGGAACACCCAGGCGCGGGGGCAGAGACTGCACTTTTCTCGTCCGGGATCTGGATTTTATAGTCTCTGAGTCTTGGCCGCTGATGGGATTACACGGCGCCAGGGGGCCAGGTGGTGGGTGTGACCCCCGCCTACTGGAATTCGGAGGATCTGGGTGGAAGATGCTCGACTCCAATTCGAGTAGGCTTGGAGGTCTCGGCCCCAGAACCCGCGTGGCTTTGTCCCTCTGCCAATACCTTCAGGTGTGCGGAGAGTGGTCTCAGCATGGTGGTGGCTGGTCCTGGAGGTCTTCGGCTGCCGTAGCCCTGGTCGGGGCGGGGAGGAAAGCTCAACCCGCTCCCCTCCAAGGGACTCCGGGAAGGAACACCCAGGCGCGGGGGCAGAGACTGCACTTTTCTCACTTTTCAAAAGAAACTTTGGTACATCTACACAATGGAGTACTATGTAGCTCTTAGAAAAGATGAAGTCATGAAATTTACATACAAGTGGTACAATATGGAAAGTATCATGCTAAGCGAAATGAGTCAGAAAGAGAGGGATAGACATAGAAAGATTGCATTCATCTGGGGGATATAAAGTAACAAAGTATGAGATTAATACCCAAGAATAGCTGAGATCAGCACCAGGAGGATTACTCCATAACTTAGAGGCCAGCCGGGTATCCTAGAGGAAAGGGCAGCTCAGATAGAGAAGGGAGCACCAAATAAAGGATGTTTGGAGGATCCTTCCAGGAGGGGAGATGCATGTCGAAAGTAGACTATGGACTGAACATGTTTGCCACTCAATGCCACTTTTGCAGACCACAACACCCAAAAGGACAGAGAGAACACAGGGGATTGCCCTGCCACAGAGACAGGGGGGATGGGGGGATGGGGGTGGGAGGGATATTATCTAGGGTGGTGGAAAATGGGCACTGGTGGAGGGATGGGTATCTGATCATTGCATAATTGAAACCAAAGCATAAAAAATTGTAAATCTACAGCTTTAAAAAAAATAAAATAAAATAAAGGAAAAAAAACTCAATGATGCAATAAAAGGAACACAACTCAACCTTTTGGAGGTCATATGTGCAAACTCTCAGCTAACGTACTCAATGGTAAAAGACTAAAAGCTTTACCTCTTAAGGAACTGAAGAGATATTACAGAGTTTTAAGATTCCCTAGAAGGTTCAGTGGTCTTAAAAAGAAATCTGAAGATTTGTAAAAAGTCACTCCTCTTAAGAGAGGTGATTCAGAGAAAAGAAACATATTTGAGTTGACAAGAAATACATTTAAGAAATGGGGAAAAAACATTTAAATGTTGGTTACATTAGAGGTTACAGAAAAATGCAGAAGTATTCTAATATTATTTTATTCAATTGACTTTGGGCTACATCTGGGAGTACTTATGACTTAGTCCTGGCTCTGCCCTCAAGGATCACTCCTGGGGGTGCTCAGAGGACCATGTGCTATATTGGGGATCTTATCTGGGTCTGATGCAAGCAGTACAAGCACCCTACCTATGTACAATCTCTCCAGCCTTCTGGTTTCTAGTAAATTATCTTCTAGCATATCAAGAATCACTCATGTGTCTGAGCTTTTGGCTTTTGTACCTGGGTAACACCCAGCAGTGCTCAGGATTACTCCTGCTTTATGCTCAGAGATCACTCCTGGGAGTGCTGGGGATGGCGGTAGTGGGGTGACCACATTTGGTGCTGGTGATTGAACCCAGCTCAGCTGCCTGCAAGGCAAGTCACCTACCCACTGGACTATCTCTCTGATTCCCATAGATCTGATCTTGGCTCATATTTTGGTGTCATTATAATGAGTGGCTAATATAAACTTCTAAATACAATGAGAGGATGCACAAATTCATGCTCAGTGTGTACTCAACTTACTTCTATAATACCTACCCTTGTATATTTGCTTATAACTTAAGCGAGTCACTTAATCACTTAACTTCCCGTTAGTCATCGATTTGCTCGAGCGGGTGCCAGTAACGTCTCCATTTGTCCCTGTCACGTGCTAGTGTAGCCCAATGGCATCTGTTCGCTCTGGGAACATGAAGAGTCTCAAACCGATCGTTCATGATCTTGATGAAGAAGTCTGACCATCTGGTAGGTGGGCTGCCACGCGGTCTTTTGACATTCCGTGGAATCCAGTCAGTAACAGCTCTAGTCCAGCGGTCATCTTTAAATCTCATTACGTGACCAGCCCATCTGATTTTTGACACCTTGGCAAATGAGACAGCGTCCCTGATTCTTGATCATCGACAGATGTCGGAACTCCGGATTCTTTCTCTCATTTGAGTGAAATGTGATATTCCAAGCATAGCTCTTTCTATTCTTCTTTGGGAGACCTGAGTAGCGTTCTCATCCTGTTTGCGTAGGGCCCAGGTCTCTGAGGCATATGTTAATGCAGGAAGAACAGTGGAATCAAAGAGATGTGCCCGGAGCTGGAGGTTCTTTGTCCTCTTAGCTATTTCTTCGACGCTTTTGAAGGCATTCCAAGCCGCTCTCTTCCTCCTGCGCAGCTCGGGTGCCAGGTCATTTGTCATGTTGACTTCTTGACCTAGGTACACATAGCTGTTGCATTAGGAGATGGTCGTTCCGTTGAGAGCGAATGGGGTGTCAGAAACGAGGCTGTTTCTCACAAACATTGTCTTCGTAAGATTCAGCTGTACTCCTACCTTTCCACACTCACGGTCAAAGTCAGCCAGCATTTGTGCCGCTTGGCTGATGTTTGGTGTTATTAAAACAATGTCATCAGCAAAGCGGAGGTGGTGAAGTTGTGGACCATCTATCTTCACTCACATTCCTTCCCATTCCAGTCGTCGCATGATGTTCTCAAGGGTGGCACTGAAGAGTTTTGGTGAAATGGTATCACCCTGCCGAACCCCTCTCTTGACATCAACCATCACTTCTTTGTAGAATGGAGAGATCCTGGTAGTGAATCCGCAATACAGCTCATGGAGGATCTTGATGTATTGAGTTTGAATGCCCTGATTGGCTAGGGCTTCAATGACCGCTCTCGTCTCAACAGAATCAAAGGCCTTCTTTAAATCAATGAATGTTAAACAGTGGCATCTTGAACTCCTGAGAAACCTCAATGAGCTTGGTTATCGTGTGGATATGGTCGATGGTGCTGAATCCTTTGTGGAACCCGGCTTGCTCACATGGTTGTCCTTCATCTAGTGTTCTGCCAATCCTATTTAGGATGACTTGAGTGAACAACTTGTAGATGACAGACAATAGGCAGATCGGGCGATAGTTGCCAATGTCATGGATGTCTCCCTTCTTGAACAGTAGTACGGTCCTGCTGGTTTTCCATTGGGACGGAACCTTGCATTCAGACAGGTAGCCAGTGAAGAGCCGAGCCAGTGTATTGATGAGTACTGACGACAGGTTCTTCAGGTGTTCAGGTCTGACCTTGTCTGGGCCGAGTGCTGTTTGCTTCTTTACCAACGAAATTGGCGTGTCGGATTTCGGAAGGGAGAACGTTGGGAACGACACATCTATCCTGTGGAATTTGGTATGTCGGCAAGTGGACATGGCTATCGAAGAGATTTGAGTAGAAGTCATGGATAATCTCCATTGCCGTTCTGGAGGAGGTGATGGATCCATCAGGACGTCGGAGGGCAGTCATCTTGGTCTTGTAGTTGGCGAAGGACAGGCGGGTGTTACGAATACTTTTCCCGGCTTCTGCCGCATCTACCAGCACTTCTGCTCTTCTCTCTTTGAGGTCTTCCTTGATCGCATCTCTGCACTGCTTTGCGAGCTCGGACGTTAGCTTGCGGTTGCCTGAGGCATGCACCAAACCACGCTGGCGAATTAGCTCAAGAGTTTTCGAAGACAGTTTTCGACACTACCTCCAATACCCAGCTGCTGCCACACTCCAGGACGCTTTCCGGACCCGCGCCACCGCAAAGCAGCCGCGCGACATATCATAAGACACTAAATACCCATCTTCCGGAATTGTCGTACCATATTTGATAGGGTTCAAATATGGTAACACCTACAAGGGTGATTAGAGGTCACCTCAAAAGCCTCTATCGGAAAGACTGGCAAGCTACCGAGAGTATTCTGCCCGCATGGAAGAGCCTGGCAAGCTATCCATTGTGTATTCAATATGCCAAAACCAGTAACTACAACTGGTCTCATTCACCTGACCCTGAAGGCTTCACCGACATGGCAGCACTGAGAAGGATGAGAAAGGAGAGGTCTATAAAATCTCAAGGCCGAACTAGGCTGCCACAACGAAGGAAGACAAAAATGATCGTCTGTACTTTCAATCTTTCAATGCACGTACGCTAGCATCAGATGCATCCATCGAGGACCTGATGGTACAAGCGCGAATGATCAAGTACGACATCATTGGTCTGACCGAGACAAGAAGGCACGAATCTCACCATGCCGTTTTCGACACTAGAGAAGAATTGTTCCTCGGAACATGCGATAAAAGAGGTGTCGGAGGCGTCGGTGTCCTTGTCAACACAAACTTGGCCAAGAGCATTGATTCATTCGAATGCCTAACAACCCGAATCAGACGTTTATATTTGAATAGATGTGGCTCACTGCCGGCAGTTTCTATCTTCATTGTCTATGCACCATCATCTCATTATGATGAAAGAGAAATCGAGAAGTTCTACATGGAGCTGGAGAAGTTCTATAAAGAAGACCACACCTTCTACAAGATCATTGTGGGTGATTTTAATTTCAAGATAGGACTGAGAAGATCAGCTGAAGAACTTCACATCGGGACCCATGGCCTACAATGGAACGAACAGGGTGAGAGACTGTCTGAGTTCATCATGTCGACCAAGACCATCCATGGTAACTCACAGTTCCAGAAGGCAGAATCTAAACGTTGGACATGGGAGTCTCCCGGTGGACAATTCCACAACGAAATAGACCACATCATATTCAATCGACGGTTTTGCCTGACTGATGTCGCTGTTGTCCCAAAATTTCGAATGGGATCGGACCACCGTCTCCTTCGTGCAAAATTCTACTTCACAGAGCGGGGAGAAAGGGCTGCAAAAGAGAACTCCCAGAACAACCACCAACTGGGAACTCTTTGGCACTATTGCGGCAACATGGGAAGATGCCATTGTTGACAACATTGACGAGGAATAAGATCGACTGGTTCAGCACCTCCATGAATGTGCGAGGAACTTAAGCGAGTACAGTATTTTTTTCTAAGGCAGCAAGAAATAATACAAGAAGCAGAAAACACCTTGATTTTTTTCTATTAAATTTTTTTCTATTAAAATGAATGCATAACTATTCTGCAATAATATTAGATAATAGTCATCTATTGCTGAGAGCTAGCCTGATACCTTTATTAAAAGAAACATTTTTGGACTCCTATTGCCTGCAGGTAGAGACGAAGTAAACTGAAGGATATGATAGCTCACATCTTCCTTTCTGTGGCTGTTGAATCTTCACGACTCTTGAAGGCACAGCTGAGAAATGGCCACTTTCTAGCAGCTTTTGTTTTCACTTAGAACATGGAAATCATCTATTTTATTTCTTGGTTGTGGATGTTTCTGCTGTTTACCAGTTACTCTCCCTTCCTTTTTCTTCCAGGCACTTTTAAGTTAAGTGGTTCAGGTGCCTGCTTTGGCAAGTAGAATAGGAACCAAAGGATCTACATCAATTTTAAGGTTGGTTTCCCAAAACCTCCCACACTGTCTTTTGTGCCCTTTCTCATTCTTCATCTGCTACGGACATGCCAGTAGTTCCCAAGATTTGAGATTATGGGAAATACTGTGCATTTTTATATCAACCTCATTCTGGCAAAAACAAAGCTGTAGGCACAATAGTGTTTTATCAAGTTAACACTTGAGACTTCTCTGGACTTTGTTTGGAACTTAAAAGGGAAAGCAAACGTTGACTATCAAATGGAAAAATAGCAAAAAGGAAGAGAAGGGTCAAGAGCTAAAATGCCTTTAGAGCCTGTTCATCCAGATACACTGTGAGTGGTTCATGATAGCTTGTCTCCATCCTACCTAGATTGGAATTCTGGCAAAAGTGGGACATTCTTGATGAGAGATATAAGACTTCCGATTAATAATTTAATTATTTCTTTGTGTTGATTAGTGTTTGATACATGTGCTGAGTCAAAATCCCAAATGAAGGCAATAATAATTTAGGGGACACAATAAGATTTTCTTTTTTTTTTTTTTTGGTTTTTGAGCCACACCAGGCAATTTACAGGACTTACTTCTGGCTTTGCACTCAGGAATTACTCCTGGCGATGCTTGGGGGACCATATGGGATGAGAACCTGGGAAGAGAACCTGGGTTGGCCACGTGCAAGGCAAATGCCCTACCCACTGTACTATTGCTCCAGTCAGTAATATATATATATTTTTAGAAAGAACCCCTTAGTCAGATCGGGGAGCTTATATAGAAAGTCTGGAAGATATGATTGCCACACTGAGGTTCTGGGTCTATCCCTGGTACCAAATATCTTAATGGAAAGTGACAAATGGGAAAATGATATGAGTGTGAAATGAGTGTGGAATGAGCTTTTATTGTATGAAGCAACTGAGATTGTAAGTATTGCTTCCTCCACTACTTATCCTACTTTTATCAGTTCAGAAATGTGTTTAATATATACATATATTTTGGTAATATAATTTATTCATATTTATTTATTTGTTCTTCACAGTACTTTTCTTGCTTTCTGTTTACCCTGATGCCTATGATGATTTTTACATAGTAGAGCATCAATACATGATTCATGGGTTTAAAGCATCGTGTTGTCCAAATAAAGGATGTTTGGGGGACTTGGCTCGGGATGCAAGATGCATGCTGAAAGTAGACTATAGACTGAATATGATGGCCACTCAATACCTCTATTGAAAACTACAAGACCCTGAAGGAAAGAGTGAGCAAAAGGCAATACCCTGCCACAGAGGCGGGGTGGGGGGGTTGGGGGTGGGAGGGCTACTGGGATCACTGGTGGAGGGATGGCTACTTGATCATTGAAAGTTTGTAAGTCTACAACTGTACCTCATGATGTTTCACTAAAAAACAAGAACAAAAACAAACAAAACAAAACAAAACAAAAAAGAGCATCGTGTTGTATTTGGAGTGTGTGGGGAATGTTCTAAAGTCAGCATTCATTCAGAGCAGAAGCTATAAAGAAAGGAAAGACACTGTAGGTAAGGTGAAATGGAAGTGGGTATCCATGGACACTGATGTTACCCCGAGGACTTGATTTAGGAGACCTCCTTGAAGCCATCAGCCATCACAATTACAGCAGAATTTTATAGCAACAGGCCCAGGTATGTTTTGAGTGAGAAAAGTTTTTCCTGCTGTAGGAACCAAAAGCATGCAGAGAGAAGAAAGCTATGGCAAAATTCATCCTTAAAAGTACAACTCTTTGGAATCTAGTAGTTTTTTAGATTTCCTAGTAATCACTGAGGACTATTTTATAAGGCAAGTGAAACCCCAAAAAGATTACTCTATAACTTCCCAATACTGGGATTTTCTTATTATCAATATATTTATTCATATTCCTAAATAAGCAAATAAAGTAAAGTTTAAAAAATTCTTCAGGGGCTGGGAAGATAACACTGGGTCTAGGGCACAAGCTTTGCATACACAGGATTTCAGTTCAATCTCTGGCACCACAAGGTTCCCCAAACAACACTGGGGGTGGTTCGAATGGTTCTCAGCATTATAGGGACCCTGAAACCTGGCATCATTGGGCCCTAGAATTGAACATCTATCTGGTTCTGGAAGTGGACCCTGATCACTGCTTGGGAGCACTCCCAAAATATGTTTTCAAAGAATTAGTAAAGTCATCTCTCTCCTCATGACAACTCCAGACCCCAAACCAAGATGCCACAAATATGTGATTCAGACATACATTTGACTTGCTTGGCCACTCTCTGGTCTCAGTTTGCTGCAGATTAAACACACGTTCTCAAATACTGAAACAAAGGATTGAGAGTATACTGTATAAAGTATCTGCTCAAAGGCATGTGATCTGAATCATGGCGAAAGTCAACAGATGCAAGTTGTCTTGTTTACTACCATCCTATATCCCTCACTGGTCACTGACTACTCCATCTTTATAAATCTCTATCCGACATCTTCACCTCTAAGACCTGGCTCCTACTTTGCCTTCTATCATCATTCAGGTATAACTACGGAGCTCTCCCAGAATCCTCCTGCTACTAGAACTTCTGTCCCACCATTATCCTCTTTTACCTGAAATAGCATTCACCACCCATCACCATTTCTCAGTACAAAAAAGAAGTCACATAAAATGCTGATTGCTTTCTTGGCTTGAGTGTTCCGAAGGTCCTGGCTTTCTGATCTCTCCTGGGCCTGGACGCACACTAGACTAGGAACTCAGTGTGAATTGAACTCAGCCTCAGAATTGCAAACACAAGGAGCATTCAGAACGCTTTGACCCTACAAGTACGCAGAGTTCTTTGGTACTTTCCATACAATAGCTCATCTAGAAATGCCAAAGACACTTCAAAGGAGGCAGTGCTCTGCTGATTTCACTAATCACTTGCTTGAAAGCAGTTGATAAAAGGCAGCCCATGATTTTACCCAGTTAGGTTAAGTCTAATTTTAGATGTTTTCTCCAGATCTCTTGATTTTTATGATAGTCTTACAATGTCTTTGTTCATACCTCTCCTTTCCTCCTTCTTGTTCTTCTTATCCATTTGTTGTCATATTTATTTAAGTTGAATAAATTCCTATCCCTGGAATTCAATGGGAAAATAAATATTTGATTATCATTTAAATTAATTAATTAGTTCTGGTTTGGGGACCACACCCAGAGATGCTTAGGGCTTACTCCTGGCTCTGCACTTGGGAATCACTCCTTGGTAGTGCTGGGGGACAATATGGGGTTCTGGGTATGGAACCTGGTTTGGCCACATACAAGGCAAGAATCCTATTTACTGTACTGTCTCTACAGCCCTCAGTGTCATTTTTAGAACTATTCATTTTCTGTATTTTATTCTCATCCCTGTTATTTGAAATTAGGCTACAAATAATCTATTCTGTCATATTTTCATTGCTCTCAGCCCAAGGCAACATGATTTTAGCATCTTATTTATCTTTTCTTTTGCATCATATGCTCAACAATTTAATGATGCATGAAAGTGACTGTAGACACCTCAATTCTGTTTTTTTCTTCTTCTGACATTCTGCTTTCAGAGTGATCTGTGAATTCCTCTTCATCTAATAAACAACTTTGTCACGCCCTGTATCACATCCACACCAGGGGCAATTACAACCCAGAGGTCTCATAGTTCTTTTTATTTCTCAAATCACCAACGTTTTATCTTTCATTTCCTCTTGACTTCTAAAAGTCAAGTGCCACTTTATTGCTCTCTTCTACTTTACGTTCCAATAAATCAACATTAAAGAATGCGGGGAGCCTAGATAAGTCAAGCTTTAGTGGGAATCCTTATTCTGACAAGCTTTAATTAATCTGTTTTCACCAGGCCTTAAAATTGATTTTAAGGCAAGATGCCCATCCAGCTGAACTAAAACAGACGGCAACCCCTAGGGGGCGCTCCTCCTCACAGAATAGCAGTGACTGGAGAATTTCCAAGGGAAGTGGGTGGCTCTTGAAGTGCGTGGTTTCTGAGACACTTGAACTTGTCCGCTGGGACCTTCATCCAGTCCCTGGGTGCCCAGACTTTGTAGTCAGAGAGAGTGACGTGCACTAGACAGATTGCCCTTCTCCGTGGCGTTCTTTCCCTCAACGGACACCAAAAGAGGCTGGTGTAGGTAGAATTGCCCTACCTGGTGTAGAATTGCCCTACCTGGCAGCATCCGATTGAGCTGGAATGCTGTGCAAAAAGCCTGCCGCGAACCCTTTTCTACCCAGCGGAAAGTTGCCCTGCCGCCTGCTACAGGAGCTCACTGTAGGAGCAAAGTGTCAGGCCATCAGCCTTTCCAGGACGCAGCCCCTAGAGTCCAGCAAGAAAGTCCTAGTAACAACGACACACGGATCTCTCCCCGGGAAAACGTCAGCCTGGTGGGCACCCAGGCTTCCTTGCTCAGACCCACTTATGCTCCTGAAAGTACCAGAGACCCCACCCCCACCCCCCGATTCTCTGGGAGAGAAGAACCTTTTGGTCCTCGCAGTCAACCCAGTCTCACCCCCTCGACCTTTGCCACCCATTGACGAAAGGGCTGTTTGTTTTTCCAAAACAAATCACATCGGGCCAAAGCATGAAGTGTGTTTTGGAAAACTCTGCAGCTCTGGATAAGGAGTCCTGAGTCAGGGGAGCAGAGAGCGGCCGTTGGCTGTAAAAGTTTCTGCCGTGGGAGCTGACAGCGCCCCCGCGAGGGTCTAGGAGCCCGGGGGTGGGGGTGGGGCTGGGGGTGGGGGTGCTTAGCCCCGCCCCCCCCGGCTCGGTTTCGGGCAGCAGCCGCGATGCCCGCGGGTCCCCCAGCTCCGGGCCGCGCTTGCAGCTGGGGCTCGCTGGGGGCTGCGCGCCGGGGTCCCCCACGCTCCAGACTGGGCGTTTCCTTCCGTCTGATTTGAACTCACCATCCCAGAAGGGATCTTGGAAACTTGGGTGTTTTTTTGGTTTGTTTTTTTTTTTGTTTCTGTTAGTTTCTTTCCTTTTCTTCTTTCTTCCTGTCTGAAAGGATGGAAACCGGAGTAAGTACAGAGAACTTTGAACTTGAAAGGGCATGAGCCCAATACCAGCCAAACTAACGTGTCCAGCCAGACCGTCGAGTCCCTTTTTTATGTTCAAAGCCATGACTGCTTACAGGAAAGTGGCAATTTAAAAGAGATGAAGGCAAGCTGTTCAGAAACTTGGAAGGCTGCAAACGGGGCTGCTTGAAGAGCCCGAGGAGGAAAGGAGGAACTGCTAGGGCGCACTGGCCGGCGTCCAGCTGTGCAACAGGCGCGCTGGCTTTTCACCGAGCGCGTTCTTGGACGCTGTTTGAAGGCTCCAGATTTACTTGGGTGTTGTTTTCTCTTGTCCTGGGAGCTGCAGGATGGTGTGGCAATAAGGCACTCCCGGAAACCACAATTTGGCAGCCTGGGGCGCACACGCTCACTTAGAACGATGATTCTTTCGCTGCCTCTTCTTTAAACCCAGGCCAGCCCCTGGGGCAGTGGCATCTATGGAACGACTGTCACTGGCCGTGGCCTCCGACGTTGGGGACCTCTGATATACTTTGGCATGAGCCATCGGGAAGTTCTTAAGCGGGATTGGAGAGAACCTGATGTCAGAGAAAGATGTGGGAAAAGAAAACACACATGCGTTCTTCAGGCTGACAGCCACCTCGCTGCTATGACTTTTTGGACGACGTGGACCGCGGCCAAGTGCAGCTGAAACTGGACATGGTCTGTCGTCCAGGGTTTCTCTGTCGTCGGCGATTTTGCCCCCGGCCCTTCTTGGTGGGCTTGGTAGTGGCAATCTGTCTTTTCTACCAGACTCTGACCCTGCGAGGGACGAGGAAGCTCTCAGCCTCGGTCCCCCGGGCTGGCCCCCACACACCCACCCAGACTCAGGCCAGAGGCTGCAAGCAAAGTCTCTCCCTGGACAGACGGTGCTTCCCTCTCCCTGTCACTGCAGAGGAAACCAGAAAGGTAAGGCTGTCATGACAACTAACCTTGACATTTCCGTAAAGTTAGCGGTCTGCCTCTCGCTGTCCTTTCCTACAACTAAAATTAACTTCCATGAGGTCTGAAAGGGATCCAGAGTATACACAGCCCAGAGAGTGACCTTTTGACAGTGAGACACATGTGCGCTGCGAGTCCTAGCCTTTCTCTGGGCTCTTAGAATTTCACTTCATTTCACTTCAGTGGAGACAGTTGAGAGCCGCTTCCCGAAAATATAAGGGAATCTAAGACATCTGAAGACTCAGAGTTCGAGAACAGACCTCAGAGATTCACGAAATTTGATTAACATTGAAGATCCCTTTCCTTGGCGGTTAGGATGAGTGAGCAGATCATTTCAGACTCAAAATCTTCCAGAATTCCATCTTGTATTGGTTATGTTGATTTTTCATTGGTGAACACATTTTGATCGCAATATATTAATTGCTGAAAAATATTCATATAATAGTTTTACTTAAAGCACCAACATATTTATTGCTTATAGGATTAGGGAAATAAAGATTATTCTGTATATACACATTCTAGTTCATTTTATTAATTTACTTATCCAACGTTGGAAAAAACATAATCTACCCCCCCAAATTGTCACACTGAATTTCTTTTTTAACATACCTCTCTATTCTAACCTATTACTAAAATGATGATCTTTTAAATAGTAAAACTGAAGAGGAAAATTTCAGACATTTGTGATGGCAAAGTCACTGACTTTTCTTTTCCTTTCCTTTTCTTTTCTTTCCTTTCCTTTTCCTTTCTTTTCTCTTCTTTCCTTACCCTTCCCTTCCTTTTCCTTTCTCTTTTTTCCTTTCCTTCTTTTTTGATGGGGGACACATCCAGTGACACTAGGACTTACTCCTGGCCCAGTACTCAGGGATCATCCTGGGAGTGCTCAGTAGTGCCTGGGAATGAACCTGGGTCAGCTGCTTGAGGGCAACTGCCTTACCCACTATACTATCTCTCCAGCCCTGATTTTTATGTTATAGCAAGTAGTGTGTCAAGATAATTTCGGAATCAATCAACAATTTTTCTCCTATACCTGAAGTAGGTTTAGGTAGATCCTATGAACAAGGGTATAGTTTTAAAAAGAATTTCCTACCAAGTACCAACTGCATTGCCGACTTCTCTAGCATCATAACCTTCTTTCTTGCTTTCAAAACACCTTTACCTAACAACCCTTAGAGCTTATGAGGTAGGTCATGATCATCATCATGTTGTAAGCATTTCTCAACCAGGGCCCATATATCCTTCTGGGGCTCCCATGGTTATTCCGAAGGGACCACATGTTTAATTAGGTCAATAGAAGGACATGGCAGGAGGTTAAGGGACCAATAGGATGTGAGTGCAGGTTACAGGTCTCACACTGTGACATGATAAGTCTACCTGGTTCAGAGGCAGGAAAGGATTCGCACTGAGCAAACAGATGCTGTAAATAAAAGTAAATTCAAAGATTTAATAACAGCCCACTAAATAACAATCTTAAGAACGTATTTAAATACAAAGTAGGTAGAGGCTAGAACAAATAACATAAGGTATAAGTGACTTCTTGTGTTAGGAATAATGTCTCATCTAAAAATATCTTTTTAAAAGTTAGTTTATTGGGAATCCACACCCAGAAGTGCTCAGGGGACCTGTAATGCCTCTGGAGCCACACCTCTGTCCCTAGAAATATATGGACCAAGAATTTTCTTATGTCAAAGGAATGGATACATAGTATAGAAACACTTGTAAGATGAAATTCAACTGTAAGTGTGACTCTGTTATTAAATACTATATAGTAATGGGATAATGTATACTACTTTGTTTATTTATAGTAGCATTAACTTTTTCTGCATTCTGGGTTTTAAGTACATCTAATTTATGAAAGATGTAAACTGTGCCTTTGTAAGCTACTTCTGATTCATTTCCAATGTTGATGAATATAATCTTTTTTAAAATAATCAAGGCTTTTTTTTGCCCTTTATGTTTCTAAGTAGAATTGTTGCTAAGAATTTCTGACAAAAATATTTTTCTTTAATAAAACTTACAACATTTTTTCACTGCCTACTTGATTTTGGTGACTGCTTTTGCATGGGACTAAGCATATGTTAACTGTTATTTGTAGGCTGTCTCAGAAAATTCCATTTCAGCTTTGGATCTCCTGCTACTTATAAACCATCTGAAACTTATTGGCTGCTTATGTAAAACATTCATTCTGGAATTTCCTTCATAAAAATTGCCCAACACATGATGATTTTTTTCCAAATTATTCACAGTCTTCACTATTTTAGCCATATGCAAAACTTGAAATTCTCAATTATACGTTTTTAATGGATTTGAAGGTCAGTGGATTTGAAAAGCTAATTTCCATGTATTTGCCGGACATATTTGGTTTTTAGCTTGTCCCCACTGTTGATTTAGAACCACTTAAAAATTTATTTATGTATCTATTTTTTAGAGAAAGGAAGATAAAAATAAAATTCATAGAAGCTAATTGCAATCAGATAGAGAGTAGTTGTAAGATATGTTCCAAACTGAAATCAAATAATAATTCCGTTTTGAAGAGTAAACACTTTTTTCAATAATAAAAGTGACAAAATAAATGCACTTGGAGTCAGTGTCAAAATGATTTCCAAAAGCAGTTACTTAGGAAGTTCATGTAAAAATAATTGGCAGGGGAGTTGGAGAAAGAATACAACAGGTAAGGCACTTGTCTTGCATGTGGTCAATCCAGGTTCAATTTCTGACATCCCATATGGTTCCCTGAGCAGTGCCTCAAGTAATTCCTGAGTGCAGAACCAGGAGTAAGCCCTGAGCATCAGGTGTAGCCCCCATAGAAAACAAAACAAATTGGAAAAAACAAACTGGCACTGGAGAGATAGTACAGTGGATAGGGCATTTGCCTTGTTGCAGCCAATCAGGGTTCAGTCCCCTGCACCACATATGGCCCTATGGGTACCTCCCAGTTATTGTTGAGCACAGAGATAAGAGTAAGTCTTGAGCACTCTTGGGTGTGGCCGAAAAGCAAAAATTTAAAAAAATAGAGAAAAAGAAAAAGATGCTATGATACGTAGAGTTTTCCTCAAGATCTAAAATAAAGTATTTACAAATTTTATAGAAGCAGCATGATTTCTATGCTAAAAATTTGGTTTTATTAATAGTTACTGGAAAAACAATAATATGCATGTTACTAAAATTTCCCTTATTTGTATTCATCTTTAAATTATTTTGAAAGTTATTTAAAAAAAACTGATTTTGACATATGGTTCATGGATTCCAGGAAATATTTGAAAGTATAATATGCTTATCAAACCCAGGCATTTTATGTGAAATATTGTGCATGGATATAAAAGCAGTTTTATAGTAAAATTAGAATCCCTTCAGATCAAAAGAATTATTAAGATACATAAAAATGCTTAAAAGGCAATATGTTTAAACATTAAACTAACTACCCCTTCAGGAAGTAGATGCTATATCTGTACTTATAAAGCTAAAAGGGGGTGGGGGGATTTTAATTAAAAAATCCACCTGAGAACACTTGAAAAGGCATTTCAAATAATGCTATAGTGTCTATAGGGATAAAAGTCAGTAACCAAATTAAATTCATAGAATTTTTCTTGAATTCTAGTTTTCATACTTTTATGAATAAACAATAAATATTTCTCAGTCTTTTTGGATACAGTTGTTGCTAATAGAAGACCTTTTGTGGCTTGTCAATTTAGCAACAAAAGTAGCAGCAAATATAAAAAGTAGCAGCTCGCCCTCTACATCTTTACATTTGGGATCTGGTAAATGTCTAAAACTTTTTAGTTCTGACTGAGCTCATAGTAGAGCACATGCCAACTTTCCACACTAAGGAGGTACTCTCCTTCACTCTGGCAGATTTTTTTCTGTCTTCTATTCCAACTTCCAAAGGACATGGCTAAGCTGATGCACTATTGTCATTTCTGCTGGTTTTGTCCCAAAGTAAAGCAGTTTGAATTTTGGCCGATAATCTGCTAAGTCTTAACATTAATTCCGTTTCATATATAAACTGAAGAGAGTTGCCATTGTCTTCACTGAAGTAGGTCACTCAGAGTGACTTTTTTCCCCCTTCTAGAATCTAACACTTAAATATTTCATAATTGAGGAAACACGGGAACTTAGCAACACAATGGAAGAAAATCTTCTTAGCATATGCTCCTGGAAGGCAAACTTTGCTATTTGGGGAACACATGGATATTCACGATCAGCATGTGTTTCTAATTATCTCCTGTGGATGCTCGGCAAGGAAAATGACTGCTTCTTTGCTGCTGAACAATTTATACTCCGCTGCATTTTGACTCTTCATTCTCCTTCATCAGCTTTTCTCTACCATTCCTCTTTCCTAGAACTGAACACTGGGTCAGTCCAAATAAATATTTTCATTTAAAACACATCATATTTTTAATTTGTGTCCCCAGAAGTGCATCTCTCACATTGGAAAAAAAATTAAAGTTATTACTTCTTTATATTTTCTTTTCTATTAAACCTAATATGGTGCAAATACTTAGAAGGTACAATTCCAGGCCACAGGGGGAAGGAAAAGAGCAATATAAAAGGATGCAATATTGGCAGACATATCCAGAGAAGTTGTACTAAACAACTGAATCTCAGAACAGGCACTAAAGAGTTGGCAGGGCTAGAGTTAGTGTGAGAAATTGATTTATATCCAGGCCTAGTCCTTTGGTTAGACTTGTCTATACTACGTTCAAGTAGTGTTACTTGGACTCTGGGGGTAGCCACTGTGAGGCCAGAGCCTTTGTGGGTACCATCCTGCCAAGAAGATCTGGTATTCTCCCCCTTTTGGTCTGTACTGTACATAAGAGTTCTTGGTTTCTCATGGCCAAGGCCAACCATTGTCCATGATTTGTGACCACAGTGATAGTGTGAGGCAAGGTGATGCAGTTTGTGCTAACTTTTCTTTCTAAATGCCACAGAAAATGTCTAAATATGCTCCTGTTCTTGGAACATGGGCTCACTTTCTTTAAAGGAAATGATGATCTCACCGAGATATGATCTCACTGAGAACTCTGATCTTCAACTGAGAAAAAAAACACCTCACTTTATGTTTCCCCTTTCTCGTCTTCTTGCCTTTCTTTTATTTTCTTTATTCATTAGTATTTGTTGAATAATCTGTAAGTTCCAGACACTGTACTAGAAAGTGATCACACAGAAATAAAATATATTATGAGACAAATAAATATAGTGGTGCTAGGAAACCCAAAATATTAAGACAAAGTGTTAGAAAGATTTGAGAAAGAACAAGGTATTACAGGAAGAAAATGTTGCATATTCAAAGAAGAATTTAAATAACTAGGTACTTTTGGGACATTTAAATTATTTGCTGTGTGCTGTGTGTGTGTGTGCGCGCGCGCATGCATGCGTGCATGTGTGTCTGTGCTTCCATATGTGCGCGTGCGTGCACGTGTGTGTGTGTGTGTGTGTGTGTGTGTGTGTGTGTGTGTGTGTGTATGCAGTGATATGTCAAGGTTTGTAGAGAAGGAAGGCAAAATACAAATAGAGTAGATATAGTGTTCATCAGTGTCTGATGTGGGTCTGGCAAGGAGACTTAATTCTAAATAGCCAAAAATGGCATGAATAAATTTATATCCTGGAATGTTCTAGGATGTAACTGGAGGGTTTATAATTGAAGGTAGGGAGATTGATTTGGAATATTTTTCCCAAATCCTACTCTTATGTTCCATGAACACCCCCTTTCAATCTGTTTCAAAACTTTTCTAGAGTTACTCTCAATTAGTTATAATATTTCCATTCACATCCCTTCATTGAACCATCCTTTCTGCCAATAAATACTTTCTGCCAATAAATACCTATTCTTGATAAAACAATAGTCAGTAACCAGTGTACCTTTACTCTGTCTCCCTTCCTAAAAGAAATGTAGCTCATTCTTTTTGGATATATTTCCTTGTCGCTCCTACCAATTCCCTATTATTCCCTTTTAGTCTATGACCTTATAGTCTACAGTCCTGCACTCTACCAGTTGAGCTATCGAAGGGAGCACAGAGTGGGTAAGGTGTTTGCCTTGTACTCGGTCGACCTGGCCCACCCAAGTTCGATTCCTCCACTCCTCTCGGAGAGCCTGACAAGCTACGGAGAGTATCTCGCCCACATGGCAGACTGGCAAGCTACCTGTGACGTATTTGATATGCCAAACACAGTAACAACAAAGTCTCACAATGGAGATGTTACTGGGCCCACTCGAGCAAATCGATGAACAACGGGAGGACAGTGCTACAGTGTTCCCCTTCGGTCTTCTGAAACTTCTCTTTTGCTCTGTTGAAACTTCTCTCTTAGGTGACTCTGTGCCTACTATTAATAAAATAATTTGTATTCAATGTAGATTCATCTCTGAATCATTTTTCACTACTGGGCAAAAAGTTCTTGAAACTTCATCTTTACAACCCATGATTACAACCTCCTGAATAACTTGTGATCTCATTTCATACCATATTTCTGTTGGTGCTAAAGTTGATTTTACCAAGGTTAGTTCATTGTGTCATTGTTTTATTTTTTCCCTTGTGATTGTGGCAGGTTTACATATTGTTAACTTTTCATCCTTGTGTGGAGGTTTGCAGAGAAGGAAGACAGGTAACTCATCATTTATAATTCTGGCTTGAAACTTGCTCTTGAATCTCCAGGCCTGCTTCTCCCTCTTTCTGATACCTTTTATGGAATAGAATCCAAACCTATGAAAACTCAGATAACTTTCCTTTAAAATTTTCTTGTCCAGGGGCTGGAGAGATAGTACAATGGTAAGGTGTTTGCCTTGCATGTGGCCGACCCAGATTCAGCACTGCTATGTGTGATTCCTCAGTGCAGAGCCAGGAGAAACCTCTGAGAATTGCCAGGTGTGGACCACAAACAAAATTAAAAAAATTTTCTTGTCCAAATCAATAATTCCTTTAATCTCTATTTGCACAAACGGGTATTCACACTTTCCCATTCTCCTGAGAACATGGCTTTTCAAATTTTAGAATTGTCTTTGATATTTATTGTTTATCTGAGTGTAAGATTTTTATTTGATTTTTGCTTGTTTGTATTTTGGGGCTCCTCACATGGCTATGCTTAGAACTTAGTCTTGGCTCTGAGATCAGGGATCACTCCTGGCAGCAGGGGACTACATGGGGTGCCTGGGAATTGAGCCCACTTGGCTGCGTGCCAGGCAAGCTCCCTACCTGCTGTACTATTGCTCTGGCCCCTAAGGTCTTAATTTGATAAGTGAGGAAAATTAGTTTATTCTAAGAACAAAAATGCCAGCCTCAGAATAGCATGCGAAATTTATAATTATGACAGGAGTGGGATCATTTTTCCCCTATTTCTATATTATCTATTTTATCTGTTGATGTCGTGGATTAAGTTGTATCTCCCGCTCTAAAAAGATAACATTGAAATAACATTGAATTTCTAATCCCCAGTGCCTCAGGATCTGAGTATGTTTGAAAATATAGTCATTGATAAAATTGCTTACACAATAAGTGAGTCCTTATTTCAATATGACTGGCATGTAAGAACTAGAGCCATATGAAGACACACACTGGTTCCACCACGTGATTAGAAAAACACATTGAAATTAGGCAGCTCTGAAACAGTGAACCCAAAACTGGAAACAGACAAAAATGAATTTCCTTGTAGGAGAGAGAGAGAGAGAGAGAGAGAGAGAGAGAGAGAGAGAGAGAGAGAGAGAGAGAGAGTCTGATGTTGCTACTACCTTGATTTAAGGCTTCTACCTTGATTTGGCCAACATGGCCGACCCGAGTTCAATTCCTCCACCCCTCTCGGAGAGCCCGGCAAGCTACCGAGAGTATTCGATATGCCAAACACAGTAACAACAAAGTCTCCAATGGAGACGTTACTGGGCCCGCTCGAGCAAATCGACGATCAACGGGAGGGCCTTTACCTTACCTTTTACCTTGATTTAAGGCTTCTAACTCCCAAATTTGTGAGCTCATGTTTCTGTTGTTTTAAGCCCCAGTTTGGGGTGCATTATTGGGATAGTCTCTAGGGAACACAAACTATTGAGGAGGCTCAAGAGTTAGCACATGATCTTTGGAGTCAAGTTAAAATCATTTGTTATATTAATACCTTCTAGATATTTTTTTACCCCCATAGGATTTGGTTTTCTGACTTGAGAAAATCTAAGTATCTTCACCTTTTAAGGCAAACATCGGGCTTATCTGAGGCTAATCCTGGGAAGCATTGAAAATAACCTGACTCATAGAAAGTTCTCAATAAATGTTGGCTATAAAAATAATTATTATTAGTTTTTGCCCACATGGCAAAGCCTGACAAGCTACCTGTGATGTATTCTATATGCCAAAACACAGTTAACAAGTGTCACAATGGAGATGTTACTGGGCCCGCTAGAGCAAATTGACGAACAACGGGAGGACAGTAACAGTGACAGTGACAGTCTCCTGAAAGATTTTCTCTGTAGTTCCTGAATTCCATAAAAGTTGGTCTTCACAAAGTAGGTGAGCTCTGAATAATTGCAGCAGTGAAACTTCGGGCCTTGGGTAAGGTATGTCTGAGACGGAAGCCTGTTCTAGATGGAACTCTTCCCATTCCTCTACCTCCCAGCTATTAATTTTTGACATAAACTAAGCCTTCAGAATCAAGACAGAATTTATGTTATCCACATTCAGAACTCTTTTATTAATGTCTTCAATTTCGGCTGATTCTGTGTCTCTCTCTCTCTCTCTCTCTCTCTCTCTCTCTCTCTCTCTCTCCCTCTTCCTTCTTCCTCCCTTCCTCCCTCCCTCCTTCCTTTCCTCGCTCTCTCCTTCCTTTCCTCTCTCTCTCTCCTTTCTCTTTCTCTCTATCCCTCTCCCTTCTTCCTCCCTTCCTCCCTCCCTCCTTCCTTTCCTCGCTCTCTCCTTCCTTTCTTCTCTCTCTCTCTCTCTCTCTCTCTCTCTCTCTCTCTCGTGTGTGTGTGTGTGTGTGTGTGTGTGTGTCTGTGTGTAAATGCTCAGATCATGGCACGTGGAGAGATACATAGGAAAAAATGGGAAAAGGTTAAGATTTTGGACCTGGAACAAATATGCACCAGTTGTTTGTTTACTGTATGTGTTTTTACTTTATGCTTATATTATAAGCTCCTTAAACACAAAGACTTTATGGGGATCAGAGAGAGAGAGAGAGAGAGAGAGAGTAGCAGGGGTTAAGGTGCTCCCCTGCACACAGTCAACCCTGGTTCAATCCCAGATGCCACCTGGAGTGACCCAAAGCATAGAGCCTGGAGTAAGCCTTGGGGATGCCAGATGTAGCTAATTTCCCTTTTACCACCACCGTCCCCATCCCCTAGTAAGAGCTTTATTTAACTTTCTTATTATTTTTTGTATTTTATAAAAATTTTATTTTTTTGGTTTGCTACTGTATTTCTATTACCGAAAGAGTATCAAACATATAATGAATACCTGAAAAATACCTAATCAACAAATGAGTAAATTAGTGAATCAGGATTTCAAGGTCAGAGAATTAAGCAGAGTTTGGAGAATGGGAGGAATGCATTCTCTCAGCGTTTTCTCTTTCTTAAACATTTAGATACTACGCTCCATCTTTCTCCAGTAGCAACACCCCTTGAATTGTTTTGTGTGTTCTTTCTGGCTCTTCTGGTTCATGCTAGCCATGCTACCATATTGCTGTATTGAATCAGCTCCAGTTACGTATCGCTCCTGCTCCCTTCAGCTCATTTGTGTGGGGATCCTTATCCTGTGGATGTTCTCAAGCACCTTAAAGCACAGCAGTGTTTCTTTCTACTTCCCACTTCTCTTGACTTCTTTCATCACTATCATTTAGATAATTATTGAAAACAAGGTTATCCTCTCTTTCCAGTAATTTCCATTTCTTAAACAAATTGATTTAAAACAACAGTGAACTTTCCATGTTACCCTCTTGTTAGATTATAACTAGACTTGAAGGTGAGGATTTAAAAATCATCATCTAAGTACCATGATCCAGGTTTTGAAGGCTCTCGGGAGATACTGTCAGCATGCTAATGGGATCCATCCAACTTCCATAGAATTAGTTGGGTTGCCTGATGAACTTGTGGATTTCTCTGAGAGAGTTGATTAGAGCTATGTTAAATTTCTGTAATGAAATATGCTCATGGGTGAAAAAAATGTGTGTACCGAGAGAATTTTAAACACATTCAATTTTTCTTATTAGATACACTTTAAAGTAGGCTCGAGGAAACTCATTTTAAAATAAATTACATTAAGTTTCCTCTAAATTTTGGAATTAATCATTTTATAGGTGTCATTCTTGTTTGTTCAAGATTGTATCACCAGCTTTTTCTTCGTTCTGCCTCTAAGCAGTTCTGTTTCTTGTTTTCATTGAATTTGAAACTCACAGAAGATAAACCCTCTCAAATGGGAACCACTAGATAATGCTGCTATTATAAAAAGTGATTCCATTTACCAGCTCTGAGTCTCGGGCCTTTTTGGGTGAAAGAAATGTCTTGGTTTTATTTTTCCCTTTGGATATTTTTTCCAGGGAGACTTTCTCACCAAAAGGATGAGCTCATATTCTAAAATAGTATTTGTATTCTCAAACAAAAATGGACACCATACTTGGAAATTTAAAAAGTAAATAGTACTTTGTCAACTTTTGTACTTTCCATAGATCTGTTCAAAGTGAAAAGCCAAACATCTTGGCTTATAATGTCGAAGTTTAGAAAAGTAATGTAATGATAAAAGAAGTGCTAAGTTTTCATTGTATGAAAGGATATTTAAAATATTATATATAAATTAACTGATGGAAGCTAAGGGAATGTATAGTGAAAAAATAATAGCTAACCCAAAATAATTATTCAGAGCACGTCGTTAGGCATAGCCACATTCTCTGTAGTAAGGCTTCCCTCCTTTCTTGCTGAACTCCCCTACCTGTTTGCTTAAAGTACAGCCCATTCAAAGGCACTTTAAAGGAGGAGCCCCGGAAGTCTGCACATTAGTTTAAAGAATAAATCTAGGGACTGGAGTGATAGATAGTACAGCAGGTAGGGCGTTTGCCTTGCACATGGCTGACCTGGGTTCGATTCCCAGTATCCCATATGGTCTCCCAAGGACCACCAGAAGTAATTCATGAATGAAAAGTCAGGAATAATCCCTGTGCATCACCAGGTATGACCCAAAAAAGCAATATATATATATGTATATATATATATAAAATGATAAATCTAATTATCTCTAGAAAGACTTCTAACCATAATCTACTTATGTATATTGAAGAACAAGTCTAATAAGAAACTAGTATACTGTGGAACAAAGAAGGGTTTTGGGAGATAGAGGTTCAAATTCTAGCTATATTTGCTAATTGTAGGGCAGAGGTAAATTTTACCTAAACTTCTAAACTCTCATTTTTTTTTGCTTTTTGCTTTTTGGGTCATATCCATCGATGCTCAGGGGTTACATCTGACTCATGCACTCAGGAATTACTTCTGGCGGTGCTCAGGGGACAATTTGGGATGCTGGGAATTGAACCCGGGTCCACCACCTGCAAGGCAAATGCCCTACCTGCTGTGCTATTGCTCCAGCCCCAAAACTCTCAATCTTATTAATGGGAAATGGAGCAAAGCCCTGCTTTTTTGATTTGTTTGTTTAGTTTTGGTTTGGTTTTGGAATCACTTCCCTGCAGTGCTCTGGGCACCGTGTAGAGCCAGGAATCAAACTTGGTACTCCTGCATACGAAGCATAGAGCCCAGCCTTTGGAGTAAATCCCTCAGTCCCTCAGCTCTACTTCTGAAAGCTGAATATATGTCTGAAAATGCCAAAAAAGGTGGCTGGCCAGAATTAGTATCCAATTAATTTTGGTGACTTTCCTGTCCTAGAGAGGCTGAGTTAAAGCTCTGACCTCAAAAACATGCACTCCAAATGACTAAAATTTGTTTCTAAATGCATGTGAGTATATGTACTTTTGATCCTCAGCCTGTAGGCTTTCTTCATTCCTTTTTCAGGCCACTGTTTAAGGCACTTATTCTATGGTAATGGCATTCACTTTTCCTCCTTGGCATCTCTAAATGCCATCAGATACATTCCATTAACTTTCAGGGTTGTGCACATTTTCTCTCTTACCCAAAAAGTGTTCAACTATTAATAGAGGAAATGTAGTACATCTTCTCTGATGTGTAAAATGTAAATTATTTAAAAATTTTATATTGTAATTCTCTTAATGACCAATTTCTTCTAACATACCATACAGCTGAACTTGACAAATCAATGCCCTAAGGACATTCTGACCATGTGCATGTAGTAGAGACTTCTGGGGAAAAGTAGCCAGTTCTGGATGGGAGAGTCAGTCAGGCAAGGCCAAGAGCCTGAGGATAGGAAATTCTTTATGGGGAGGAAAGATAAAGGGAAACTTAGATGCCACTTATTTGTTTTGACATAAAGGAAAAGTGGATGGTGTTGGGTTGGTGGTACAGACTTCCGGAAGCCTCCTGAACCATCTGTCAACGGTGCTTTTATGAAGGTGATGCACCTGCTCCTACACCCGACTCACCTTCTTTGGGCAAAAGTGATAAAACACCAATGGGGATCTAGTTCCAGTGCTGAGGAGTTGAGTGACCATGAAGAGTGATTTCTTTGGGTTATACTTTCCTAGACTGTGGCATAGCAATAGAAATATCAGTTATAGGTATATGATGGAGACACTGCAGCTCAGAATGCTTAGAAAAAACACTGATAGTGTAAAACACAGGGAATTAACAGCTTCATGTGTTCAGAAATAAGTGACAACATGTTAAATATCTCAAGAGTTTGAGCAATAATCAGTTAGAATCAAGCAGCACTAAACCAAAAGGGGTTAGGTGTACTCCATCAACAGTGTGAGGAAGAATTTTTATAAAGAAATGGTAGAAGTGAAGACAAGGAATTAAATGGCTGTAGTGCAGTAGCTATATTTTATTATTTTATATGTAATAGTATAGATATTAATTATATAATGTATACTATAGCTTGTACGCTATAGTCAGTTATGTGATACGATTGTTTGGTTGTAATTGGTTATCCTTAATTTTTTATTTCATAACCATGAAGTAATAACTGGCTTAATTTTGGTTGGCTTATATGAACTGCTAAGGCATTAGAGCTATATCAATTTAATAGCCTACTTCCTTAATTAATTTAACATATCCCAGTGGATAATATGAAAATATTCTCATTGCTTTTGTTGTCTCTTGAGGGAAAAGAATGTATACGCATATGAAACATTAATGTGAGCTTTAGGGATATTCTTTATTATTTCTTATTAAAGTTACACAGTATACAAACGTCAAAATTACACAATTATGTTTCAAAATGCCACTGGCGTCCAAAATTGTGCTGTCACAACTGAATTTCCTTTGATGTTTCCCTGTTTCTTTAACAAGTAATAGGAAGTATATAATAGCATTCCAATAGTTTCAGCCCGAAGCTTAGTTTCTTCTCTGGTGAAAATTTAGCTTTAATTTAGCCAAAGTGTATAAATGCTGCTGGAAAAACAGAACAGGAAATTAACTTTTCTGTAGTAGTGCTGAAACTCCTGACCTTAGCACAGTATCGATAAGAAAGTTGCTTTCATATTGAGCAGTAGACCTTCCTATTGGACGCATCCTGAGGGTAGATGTGATTTCCCATGGTTTTCCCTCATTCTCCTACTTATTACTATCTTTTTATTTCTGAGTAAACAGTGAAAACATTAACAACATAGCTGAAACTTCCTACAGACAAACTAAACCTATTTATCCAAGTTATTTTAGAAGCAGATAGGTTTGAAGCAGAATTAATATTTTTACTTTTATGGGGTCGTAGATAAGGATAGAAGAAGTCAGAGCTAAGCTGATTATTTTTTATTTTAAAGAAACAATGCTTAAAGTAATGATATGTCTATTTGTAATGAATTTACTTTGTTTAAATGTACTTGTAAAAATGTATTCATATATACATATATAATATATGTTCATATATACATATATGTGTATATATATGCATATCTATATATATATATGCAGACATACATATGTGCCCCAAGACTTATAGCCTCACTTAACCTAACATAACATTTTCAAAGGAAACCCCTTTCTGTGATATAAGTGAGGTGTCCCATCATCCAACCATGTTTGTCTTGCATGTGGCTTACCCGGGTTCGATTCCCAGCATCCCATATGGACCCCCGAGCACCGCCAGGAGTAATTCCTGAGTGCATGAGACAGGAGTAACCCCTGTGCATCGCCAGGTGTGACCCAAAAAGCAAAAAAAAAACAAAAACAAAATAAAATAAATTGGATCCATAGGAAAAAAAATCTCACCTTTCTCAACACTTACAGAAGTAAATAGTAAATATGCTCCTCTATAATACAATTCATCTTTAAAGGATTATATCATTTAGGAAATTGAAAATTTGATAACAGTATTAGTTGATGCCTTCTGTTGTGTTATTCCAAGTATTGTTATTTCCTGCCATATTTTAAAAAGTAAAAAAAAGGGACCATCGAATACTGAAACATGTGAGCATGCATTTTGATATAGTAGAACATGAATTAGTGAACAGGATCAGACTCAGGGTAAACTAGCAGAAAGGCACTTACCAAGGTCTTCTGAAGGAACATGAAGGTTGAGACTTGGAGTCAACCCGTGCACTGAAGGGACAAGATGAGGAGGCCATGGAGTGGGACCAGCGATGAGTGCCAAGGCATTAAGTGAAACGTGATCTAGCAATTTGGTTTCACACAAGATATTTCTTTCATGTATAGTGTGATGCCTTAATATTCAGCACTTTTTAATTTATTCTCCGTAACTTTTTGGTTCACACATGGTATGGGAAACTCAGGATTTACTCCTTATTCTGTGTTCAAGCATCATTTCTGATGGTGCCAGAGATACACTTAGGGTTGGCCACTTGCAAGACAAAGCACCTTAATCCTTATTAATCTCTGCATAATATTTCTTTTTTAAATTGTTTTTTTTAAATTTTTATTAGTGAAACACCATGAGGTACAGTTGTAGACTTACAAAATTTTGTGTTTGGGTTTCAGTTATACAATGATTGAGTGCCCATCCCTCCAACAGTGCCCATTTTCCACCACCATTGATCACAGTATCCCTCCCCTCCCCCCCCATTCCACCCTGCCTCTGTGACAGGGCATTCCTTTTTGTTCTCTCTCTCTCATTTTGAGTGCTGTGGTTTGCAAAAGAGGCATTGAGTGGGAATCATGTTCGGTCTATAGTCTACTTTCAGCACGCATCTCCCATCCTGGGAGGATCCTCCCAACACCCTTTATTTGGTGCTCCCTTCTCTATCTGAGCTGCCTTTTCTCCTAGCCTGTGCGGCTGGCCTCCAAGACATGGAGTGAACCTCCTGGTCCTTATCTAGACTATTCTTGGGTGTTAGTCTCCTATTTTGTTACTTTATGTTCCCCAGATGAATGCAATCTTTCTATGTCTGTCCCTCTCTTTCTGACTCATTTCTCTTAGCATGTCTTAAGCTAAAAACAATAGCTGTAATGTGATAATTGGTATAAATATCCCAATTGTGTGTTTTCTTATAAGAGCATAAATTTAATCCCTTTTAGCTTAGTAATGAACAAACTGCCCAGTTTTTATCTAGCACCAACTTAATGATGTATGCTCATCATATAAAAAGTATTAGTAGCATTCTTTCTATCATGATGTGTGCTCAATCACTAAAATTTTTTAACAGAGAATAGTATTTTATGGATTATATATAAAAATCTATTATTTAAAAATGTCTTTATGTCCCTAATGTTTAAATACTACCTTTTCATATTTCTCTTATTATTTGACAGAACCCTTAAGGTATCATATGATTAAAACTTTTTTGGCATTTATCTTGTGAAATTAATTAAATAAGGAAGCCATTAGATGTACTAAAGTGATTTCAATGCCATACCTGCCTACCTAAGCAAATCAAAATTGGAACTTGCAAATGCCTTAAGGGATGGCTAATCAAATAATTTCTATTCTTTGCTTCTATGTTTTTCTCTGTGTAAGTTTTTCATGGTTCCTGTCTGTAGAGTAGCATGCTCTAAGCACCTCTGGTTTGGTTCACCAATTTGAACAGATTACTTTTTAAAATAAATATCTATAATTGCTCATATGCCTCAGTTTATCTTTTAACAACTTAAAATATTTTATATAAGTTTTCAGTGGAGACCTAAACCCTACATCCACATCATATAAAACAGTGGTACACTTTTTTTTTTTTTGCTTTTTGGATCACACCCGGTGATGCAGAGGGGTTACTCCTGGCTTTGCACTCAGGAATCACTCCTGGAGGTGCTCGGGGGACCATATAGGATTCAGGGAATTGAACCTGGGTTGACGGCATGCAAGACAAATGCCCTACCCGCTGTGCTATTGCTCCAGCCCCCAGTGGTACACTTCAGTAAAAATAATTTAAAATATATATACAATGATTTGTCAAGTCTTTCATGAGATATGCTTTTAAGAGATATTTAAATGCATCTTGAAATGACATGATGACAGTGTGTGTGTGTGTGTGTGTGTGTGTGTGTGTGTGTGTAGTTTTTTGGGTCACATCCTGCTTATTCCTGGCTCTGCAACTAAGGATCACTCTGGTGGTGATTTGGTGCCCAGTGCATTGACTGGCATCAAACCATGTTGGCTGCAGACAAGACAGAAAATGCTTTCCACACTGTATATCTCCCTGGCCCTTGTATATTTTCTGGTGTTTTTTATCTTCACTGTTTGACAGTCTCCTTTTATTTGTAAGATCCTGTTTCATGGAAAATAAGCCAGAAGATTGGTACTTGTTCCAGATGCAGGCAGACACCAAAGGGGGCTAAACTACTGTCAATAGAAAAGAGAAGAAGGTGGGGAAGGAAGTCGATGAGAATGGAATTCAGAAGACTATGGGTGTTGTTGCAAAGTCTCTGGCTCCAATTAAAAGTCTCTGGCATCTATGAAAATATTTGGTAGATTGCATGATGCTTTGCTTAATAATATTGTTGCAGTGACCCCAAACCCCATTCTTTCTTTTCTGTACAGACTTACTATTTTAAGACTGAATCACCACTGAATTAACTTGTTGTTTTGGCTCAGGGAACAGAGACTTGGTATTATTTTAATATTTTTTTTCAAAAGAACAAGATCTCTCCTTGTCATATGCTTGGTATTTCATAATTATGAATGTCCAATATTACTTTTTCTTCATTTGAGATGGCCTTTTATTATTGCTGACACTCTGTTTTCAAGGGGCAAGAAGGAACTCCAGGACTCTGCTAGGGATCCTTTGCTCTAAAACCAGCAGATGAAATCAGGACTTGAGGGGAGAGAGAAAAAACTTCTCCCTCTTAATCAGTTTGTGAGTGTCTGAGCAAGAGGACCTGGAAGAGAAAGAACAAAGAGAAGGGATGGCAAAGGGGAGAAGGTGAGGTAAAAAAACCACCTTTAGGAGCAAGTTTTTATTTGCTCCAAAATAGAAAGTAAAATCAAATGTGTTTAAAGGAAAAGCAATTTTCTTCTCTGCTGATCCCATTTAAAGCTTGATCTTATTTTTAAAGATATCTTGCAGAAAGCTATCAGGAGCACCATTTCCCAGCCAATTCTGTGTGTTTTGTAATCCTGGCTGGGTCTTTGTTATGTCTGTAACATTACAGCAGATAGTAAACGGATGACCCGCAGCTGTGCATCGTGGGTGGCATATTGACGAAGGAGGTGGGGGGTGGAGGGCGAAATTCTCTCTCGAGGAGACTGAACAGTCATGTGCTAGGATGTATCTCAGTGGTAAGCATATCTATGAGGCCCCAGGTTGGATCCCTAGCATCCAAATCAAAACCAGCTAGACTAGAGAAAGGAAATCTTCTAAGTGTCTCCAAATGGATGAGTATTTCTGTGGGTGCAGAGACGGGAAGACAATGCTCAGGCATGGAGTTCAAACCTAGGGACTTGTTATCCTCGTGTCTTGGATCTGTTTTTAATTTCTCCCAGTCCTCGAGATTCCTGCTATGTGTGAGGGCTAGTTCCGGGAAAGCATGAACAGATACAGCTGAACTACGCCCAGCGTGACTGTGCATTTGTTGGAGCTTTTACAGTGCTGCCAAACTGTTCAGTCTGGCCTTGTCATCAATCCTTCTCTTGCAATGGGCTGGCTTCTCGTGTCTGCTGTTCTCCTTCCCCTGGCTTCTCCAGCTCGGAACTCTACAAGGGTACCATGTGGTTTCCAGTGATGAGTGAGGCCAATGGGCATCCCACATAGAGCTGATCAAGAAATTTGCTCTCAGGGTTTACCGTCAGATCATACAGTCAATTTTTCAATGTGCTGCAATCTTTTTCAAGAATGATGATAAAGGCTCCAAGTCTCAGTATTTCCAAGCTCCCTGTGGATGAAGGTAACTGGATCTGATTTATTGTGGAATATCTTTGAGCTGAGGATGACCAGATAAAGTTCTGTGTTCAGTTCACTTCTACTGTGACTGCCTCTTTTCTAAATCGCTCGGTTCACACACTCCCTCTCTGTTTACATAAGCAAATCTTCTCTTCCTGCTTCTGGAACATTTTCATAACTGTGCCCTGCCTCTCTCTCAGTTGCACCCACTCTTCTGCTATTGCATCTTTTCCCTCTTTCTATATCAAAGCATAGGGCACAATTGCCTGTGCCTCTATGCAATAAATGCCTCTTTAGAGCTCCTTATGGTTTATTCTTTTTAAACAACAACAAAAGAACCAAAACCTTCATCTGTATTATGGGAGAAATGTGATATATATATATATATATATATATATATATATATAACACTTAATCACTTAATCACTTAATCCCCGTTATTCATCGATTTATTCGAGCGGGTGCCAGTAACGTCTCCATTCATCCCGGTTGCGTGCTAGCGTAGCCCAATGGTATCTGTTCGTTCTAGGAACATGCAGAGCTTCAAACCGATCATTTAGGGTCTTGACGAAGAAGTCTGACCATCTTATAGGTGGGCGTCCACGTGATCTTTTGATGTCCCGTGGAATCCAATCAGTAATGGCTCTAGTCCAGCGGTTGTCTGTAAACCTCATTACGTGTCCAGCCCATCTGATTTTTGATGTCTTGGCAAATGAGACAGCATCCCTGATTCTTGAGCGTTGACGAAGATCAGAACTCCGGATTCTATCTCTCATTTGAGTGAATCGTGATATTCCAAGCATAGTTCTTTCGATTCCTCTTTGAGAGACCCGAATAGCGTTCTCATCCTGTTTTCGTAGGGTCCAGGTCTCTGAGGCATATGTTAATGCATATATATATATAACTATATATATAGTTATTAGAAAATCCTGTGACTTAGGTACTTAAAAGTCTGGTTTTCTGGGATCTAAAACATAGCCTGAAGAGTTAAAGCTCATGCTTTGCATGCTGGAATTCCAGGTTTAGGTTTAATTTTGGAGAAGGTGCCCATTTGGAGCACAACTGGGTATGCTTGAGGGTTGCTCCAGTTTTGTGCTCAGGAATCACTTACCTGTATGAGTCGCAGGGGATTGAACTGGGGTTCCACATGCGAGGCAAAAGTGCCTTAACCTCTATACTCTATTCCTGGCTCCAACAATAATAGTGCTTTGTTGGATTTTTTTTTGGGGGGGGGGACTCTGGGAGCATTTATCTATTCCTGTGCTCAGGAGTCCACCACTGTAGCCCCCAAACCCGAGAAAACCAAGTCTAAAAAAAGTTTGGCTTTCTGGAATCTCAACAGGGAATTTGTCTATTTTAAATAAAAAGGAGTCAAAGTTCAACCAGCTATATTCAGGAAGAAAAACCAGCATAAAGTTACTAAAATTCAAATTCTTTGCTGCTCTCTGCATTTTGGTTTTGTGCAAGCTACTTAATACGAGACTAAGTAATGGTGCATTGTCTCCATTTTTATATGCAGCGGCACTTATTTGTTATTGCATACCTGTGTCAATAAAAAGTACCTAGTGTTCAGGGATCTCCAGTTTTAACTTCTCTTCCCATCTTTCATCTTTTACGTGTCTTCTCTCATGCAACATTCACAATACATGCTAGCAACAGCATCATGTTATCTCAAAGGAGATCATAGGTCTTACTTATCACTTAATTCTCAACAGAGCTTTATTTCTAAAAAGGAATTTATTTTGCAAAATTTCATTGTTTATTGGTCTCCCACTGAAAAGTAAGCCCAATGAATGCTTGGATTTATAAGGGTTCTCTGTTTTATTCCCTGGAGCCCAGGCCATGCCTCTAATTCTAAAAGTAGCCAGAATAATAAAGCATCAAATGTATGAATGAGTGTTGAGAAAAAGGGAGGGGAGAAGATTCAGGAGTAAAAGTTAAAAGATGGATAAAGTTCTCAGGAATTTGGGAGTGAAAATGGGGAGGTCTGTGGATTGGGGGAAGGTGGAGTTTGAAGTTTGGAAAATAAATAGAATTATCCATGGATGAGACACAGACAGATTTCTTCTATGGAAATCAGGTGGGAAGAGGTGGGTTGTGGGGATAGACAGTAGGTTGGCTAAAAAAACAATGTGTTTCTTTAAACAATGCTCATTTGACCTGAGAAAGGTGTGCAGTTATCTCTAAAGGTTATCAGCGGGTACCTGGAGAATAGGTCATCAGTGTCTGTATGGAGAATCTGTGAGGGAATTGCCAGAGAAGCACAGCACCACGGATTAGGGAGTTTGAGACTGAATTGGCTTTGACAATCAGAATCTGTCTAACTTGACCCTTCCGCAACACACAGCAACCTCAGCCCAGGAGTGGAACTGGAAGGTTGCGGAGATCTTGCTAAGGTCATTTGGCTCAGAGTGTCCTTAATATCCTGATTTATCTGCCTTGTCATAACTAATTATAACTAATTCCTTATGTCCACTTTCCTGAATGGGTCATTTACTCTGTAAGGGTGGAGATTTGTCTGTCTTGTGAACATCCTGTTCTTCTGTTTGAGGTTTTGCATGGGAATGTGGTGTTGTAAGGGAATAGAATTTATCTGTAATCATTTCATTGGGGTATGAAATGTGGGCTGCTGAGAAAGAAGGGGAAATGTTTGCCTGTAGTGCCTAAAGCCAATCAGATTGGCACTTTTTGACCTCTGTCCAGGGTGGGGCCAGTTGCAGAGAATGAGACAAACACACAAGGGTTGGCCAAGTTTTATGGTTACCTGGGAAGTCCTAAGTGAACACAAAGAGTGACCACTTATTAAGTACAGCATCATTCTTCCACTTGGTACCCCACATGTGAGATATTGTTTAAATTGACAGAGATGTTAAGAGAAGTTAATCACTGTCACTGTCCTCCTGTTGTTCATCGATTTGCTCAAGCGGGCCCAGTAACATCTCCATTGTGAGGCTTGTTGTTCCTGTGTTTGTCATAGCTGATATGTCATGGGTAGCTTGCCAGGCTTTGCTGTGAGGGTGAGATACTCTCGGTAGCTTGCCAGGCTCTCAGAGAGGGGTGGAGGAACCAAACCCGGGTGGACTGGGTCAGCCACGTGCAAGGCAAATGCCCTATGCACATTAAAATCCAGTGCATGGAGCCCAGGGATAGTACAGAGAAGGATGCTTTCCTTGCACATGGCTGACCCGGATCGAATCTGTGGTGTCCCATATGGTTCCCCTAGCTTTCCAGGAGTGATCCAAGAGCATAGAGCCAGAAGTAACTCTTGAACACCACCGGCTGTGGCCCCATAACAAAAGAAAACAAAATTTCAGCTGCAAATATCCCAGATCAGAGACTGGGATATTTCATGTAGCCAATCAGCAGGCACCCTTAAGGTATAATGTCATGACAGTTACCTATTCTATTTTGGCTATCTTGCCCATCTAGACGACCTTAAATGGCTTCATTCTATTTTCTCTTGGGTGTGTTTTTCTGCTGCCCATTTCTATTCTAGAACCCAATGCTGTTTTGCCTAGGGGACATCCTGACTTTTGGTTTTTGTTAGGAAACTGATCTTCCACACTATAGAAAGCTGGTATCAGAAAGAAAGATAGTAGTTGAAAAGATGATGTTTCTGTAATAAATGGATGAGTTGGAAATAGCTGAAATGTGACCACAGAGTAGAATACCTCATTTTATAGTTTCAGAGGTGAGTCTGTTTTGCAGAACCAAAAACCCACGGTGTAGTTGTTGGAAGTGGGTGAGTGCAATAAAGTGCAGGAGTTATTGGAGAAGAAGAGGCCATGGATACTTTTATGTCTCAGCTGTGCATCACTGAATTTGTCGTAGCTTTTAAAAGTGTTTGGTGTCATGGAGAAATGCGTGATCATTCCATGATGGGCTTAAGTTTTAGTTAAGTCACTAGTGAATAAACTGGAAAGCAGAAGTTCTTGAATTTTGTTGAGGTAGGAACTTTTCCATAAAGCTTAGTTTGCATATTCTTGGAAGCCTGTGGTCCTTAAAATGTCCTGAAATTACAGTGACGTTTAAGTAGAAATGTGTATGATAAACATCCTAGAAAATTCCATTCATTTTATTTCTTGAGTTTGTATAAATAAATGTATATTTCACCAATGAGGAAAAAATGTATTCTATTGTTATAGTGGAAAAATTAAAACATAATTCACTAAGAGAGACTCTGCAATATATCTAAAATGTCAAAATCTAGAACAGTAAAGCAATTTGACTTTTAGTTATATATGGTACACATCTGAGGCCTACTATATGATTTGTATTTGAGTATCAAAAGATGTCAGAAATACATGGCTACTTCTGTAAATCCAGAAAAAATATCTTTTGTCACATAAGAAAAAAACAAGTTTATTTTTCATCCCCACTATATTTTAAAGAGCTATATTTCTCAGTTCTGTGATGAGTCTTGGTGAAGAATTTTTAATAGTGTAAGTAACTGAGAAATACAGTGTTTGTATAATAAACCTCTTTATTAACTTTTTCAGACTGTAAATTCATTGTTTACTCAACTGTTTAAATCTACTTGTGTTACTCTTGCTATGATGTTATTTATTTTGTTGTTGTTTTTGTTTTAGTTTGCTTTTTGGCCACACCTTGTGGTACTCAGTGCTTACCCTAGCACTGTGCTGAGGAATCATATCTACTGGGGCTCAAGGGACCATGTAGGGTACCAGGGACCAAGTGGATCAGCTGTGTTCAAGGCAAGTGCCTTACACACTGTGCTCTAATTCCAACCCTTAAAATTAATATATTAATACAATATATTAATATTTTAACTTTCTTTCTTTTTTTCTTTCTTTTTCTGTCTCTTTATTTCATTTTTTTGGAGGAGTCATATCTGGTGATGCTCAGGTGATGACTCTCTGCTTAAAGATAACTCCAGGCAGACTCAGGGGACCATGCGGAGTACTGGGGGTTGAATTTGGGTTGGCTGCATGCAAGGCAAATACCCCACCAACTGTACTATCTTTCCAGCGCCAACAATCACTATTCTTTTTTTAAAATTTTTTATTAGTGAGACACCATGAGGTTGTAGACTTACACATTTGTACCAGTTGTAGAGTTACACATTTTTGTGCTTGGGTTTCAATTATACAATGATCAAATACCCATCCCTCCACCAGTGCCCATTTCCCACCACCATGGATGCCAGTATCTTTCCCACCCCCCACCCCCCCATCACACCCTGCCTCTGTGGTAGAGCATTCTCTTTTGTTCTCTCTCTCCTATTGGGTGTTGTGGTTAGAAAATCGAGTGAGGAAAACAGATGAAGTCAAATAATTTTATTTACTTTTTGTTATGGTGAGGGAATATAAACAAAGGATATAGATAAATATTCTTTGTTTTATTGTGTTCTGGGGACACAGCTGGCGATGCTCAGGAATCACTCCTGATGGTGCTCTGGGATCTTAAGCATTTAACCTGGGTTGGACAAGTGCAAGGCAAGTTCCTTACCCACTATACTGTTTTGCTAGCCTCTGAATATAATTTTTTTAAAAATGAGTGCTCAAAATTAAAAACCATCTATCAAGATATGAGGAAATATCTAGTGTTACAGAGATGCTTTTTAATGACAGAAAGTAAACTATACTAGTTAAAAAGCTTATGGAATTATTTGATAGAAGCATAATTTTATATGACATAATTATTCAAGTTTATTCATGTATGTTTAGTGTCATTTGTTAGTGAGACACTCTTGAAGATTTTCAAATAGAAAAATCTACTTAATTTCCACTAAGACCGCATAGGGTTGGGCTTATTAATTAGACTCTACAAACGAGGAAACTCTGATGTGGAAAGATTAAAGAACACACTCTAAATGTAATGAAAATAAGTAGTAAAGTCAGAATTTAAACCCTGATTTTTAATTCCCAATCCTTTTGTCTTACTCTCCATTGTTATATCCAACACTCCAGCAATTTATTACAATACCTTATCCTTTGCTTTATCGAAGGTAGTATAGAGGTTTCAGATTTTCGTATTATTCCAATGAAAATAAGTGCTCAGTTATAAAAGCAACTTTCATATAATATTGTGAAGTAATTTTTGAAGGAATATTCTGCAAGTGAAGAGGAAGAGGGCTGGGAAAAGTTACAATACTGGAGTGCACGGTTTGCATATAGGAGACCAAGTTCAATCCATGTCACTCCATGATCCCTGAACCTCTCCAGGAGTGATCTGTGAGCACAGAGCCAGGAGTATTCCCTTGAGCACAGCTCTATGTGACCCCAAAACAAAATTAGGAATAGTAATAATGACTAATAAAGACTTCTTTTGTACATTCTTATTCTCAGACTTTCAAGTCTCAATTTTAATTATTGTAGAATGGCTTGATGAAATATATTCTTCCACTAAAAATATTTTCTCATAACTGTACCAGTGATGCACCAGTGATATGGCGCTCTCAATTTCAAAAGTGCTGCTATTGACATTTGATAATCCTACATTTACCAGTGTGGTTGACATGATTGCATCGTTTTTAATTTCCATAAACATTATGTGCACCTGTTGTGAGGCTAGCTAAAACTGTTCTCATCCTTTGATATTGGCCCATTTTGCTGACACAGAGTGTTATAAATATTACAAGGAATGTGGATAGCAGTACAATATAACCAAATATGGCTCACAAGCTCATTTCCTATTTGCTTAACTTGTCTCTAAATTAAATTTTCAGTCAATGTCATGGAAGTTATGGAAGTTATTATAAATTATATCTAATAAAGTAAAGTAAAGGCCCTCCCGTTGATCGTCGATTTGCTCGAGCGGGCCCAGTAACGTCTCCATTGGAGACTTTGTTGTTACTGTGTCTGGCATATCGAATACTCTCGGTAGCTTGCCGGGCTCTCCGAGAGGGGCGGAGGAATCGAACTCTGGTCGGCCATGTTGGCCGCTTGTAAGGCGAACGCCCTACCCGCTGTGCTATCGCTCCAGCCCTAATAATTATTCATTATTTAGACTAGACCTTATAAAAACATGCTATTAAAACCATGTCACTCTTTAACCTGATCCTGTTTGTGGGAAAAGGAGGGATAGCATCCTATAAAATAATCATCACTTAAAAGTCCGGATATCCATCCTTTTTACTATGAAATCACTATTGTATACTTGAATTGGTTGTAATAGAGATGAACATCCTGTGTTTATGATAGAAAATAACATGATAAAGGAATTCTAGGCTGTGGGTTTTTCTTGAGTGACAATGATATATTTGGAAGCATCTGTCTTCCCCTTCTACCTAGATGCCTACTTATTTTGGCTTCCAGTATGCTATTGGAATCCAGGATAACTCCTTTATCCAAAGGCTCAACCTGCATTTGGTCTCAAATACTTCATCTTTCAAATTTATTGTCACAATTACAACATTTCCTGCAGAATGATGCCCCCAAATAGCAGTTAACTTCTTGAGTTTAATTAGTTTCATTATCAATAAAATGCAACATCCTTGAACAAGAAGAAAACAGGGAATCATGTTTTCCCAAAGTACCGTACTCAGATGTAATTAACTGGTATTCTGTTCATTTCTGTTATATTCACCACACAGCTACTAAGCATCTATGTGATCATGTGGTTGGCAGAAGTCATAAACAGTTTTTTTAACTGTCTTCTCTTTTAAATTTATCATAAAAGTAGCAGGGATATGGTTTATTTACCCCATATACCAGGCATGATTCTCAGCCCTTATTTATTTATTTATTTATTTTTGGTTTTTAAGCCATGTCTGGTGTTGCTCAGGTTTTTATTTTTGGCTCTGTGCTCAGGGATCACTCTTGGCGAGTTTGGGGAACCATATGGGGTTCGGGGAATCCAAACCTGCTCAGCCACATGCAAGGAAAGTGCATTTTGCCCGATACTCTACCTAATTTTCTCACTCCTTCAAGCATTAAAGATATTTTTAATCAGTTTGAATGTTTCTGACGGGTAGAAATATCATTGATAAAGTTAAAAAATCAAGATAAGAAAGCAGACTATTTAGTTGCAGGAGAAATAATTGAAAGGATAAACTACAATTATGGTACTGTAGTTGCTCTCTTTTTCTCATACAAATGCCCTTCTGCAATGTACTGAGATACGTTAAATTTTACTACATCTTTTGGGAAAGCAGCCATGTGGCAGAGCTCCAAAGAGCTTTGAGATTATCTCTCAGGTGTAACAGTTCTTGAACATGTTCATCCGGCACAAAAAGCATCCTTGATGAGTCTGTTTCTTCTATTGTTTACCTAAAAAAGCTGTGAAGAAAAATGCATCTGGAACTACTTTGTCAAAGTGAAATGCAGATGAAAGTCATTGCTATTAATTTATATTTTCAGCTAGAGTTGAGCTCTGCGTAACTATGCAGTCCTATTCCTCTAGGGGCTCTCTGTTTTAAGACTGACATTATTTTCATCTTCCTCTTATAATGAGAAAAGTTCAGTTTGCCTTCAGTTCTTGCATATGGTTGTCTTTGTCAGTCTTCAGAGGATCTGTCTTTCATTTCTAGAGAAAATATTTAAAGGAGAACTTGCTAAGGGGCCATTGATTTGCATTAATGATGTTCTTCAATGGAAATGTGTTGCTTTTGCCTTTAAGTTTTTTACAGCACTTTTCTTTTGGTAGATCAAGGAATTGGTCGAAACGCGTTTTGGCAGCCATGACAGAAGAGCTGTGCTCTACATGCATCCGTCCTCCAGCAAAATGGAACTGCAGCTTCATCAGCGTATACTTACTCAGCATGGCTATACAGTTCTCATGACTGAAGAACAGCTTCGTGATGGCTTTGGGCTGGGCCAGTTTGATCAAGGTCAGAATATGAAGTAATTATCAAATTGGCTTGCAATATAATGTCAAATAATTTCTAGAATGTGCTAATTCCCTCTTAAAAGTTTCACAAAAATGATTGTTTTAAAATCAGCAGCAACTTTTGTGCATTGTAGAGGACTGGTTCCTTTTCTGCTGCTTCTCAATTTTTTTCTTATAGGTATTTATATATTTCTTATTCCGGAAATTATTTTGTTTATATTTTTGTAGCATTTGGGAGTTGCATAGTTCATGTTTACATGCTTCATAAAAAATGTTTATGTTTATGAGCCTGAATACATGATCTTCCCTGCTCCAAACTGCTCCATATTTTAAGAAAATTGCTACTTCATCTGACTGCAAGTAGAGTGTGCTGGAAATTGTTTCAAGAAACCAGCTTAAATGGGATTCACAGATTGGCTCTAAATGTGAAAGAAGAATGGATATTCATCACATATACCATTATTAGCTGAGGGCTTTTATTTCTGTCATTTGAAGTGAAAAAAAAAAGAAACAGAGACAATTTAAAGTAACTTATTTGAAAAGGAAGTTCAGCAGATGATGAAGGTCAGGAAAGGACACTAACAATAAATGCAAACATGGCTTCTGCAGCTAACCATATGATTGACAGGTATGATGTATTCAGTATTGATGACCTCAATTCACCATGTAGAAACCTCCAGAGTAGAAGATTGAGAATTATTAATTTCTGCTTTCCATATTCCTCAAAGGAAACTGAGGCCTCCAGAAATGAAGTGACTCACCATGTATCTCAGATGAGGCGGTGAGGGGTAGGCTTTGAGTACCTGTCCTTCTGCGTTCTGGCCTCATCCTCCTCGCCTCCTTGCTGTCCAGGAGGTGCCTCCTTGCACCTCTCTGTATTTATTTATGCTAAGGATAGCCCACTCTGCATAAACAAAACAGATTTTTTATGACAATATTGCATATGTGTTCTCACACTTATCAAAAGGTGATGAAACACAATTTGAATTAACTGCTGATCTCAGTAGGAATTTCCTTTGGGAAAGAATAGTCAGATCCTGGTATCCCGGTGATTCTCATCTTTCATTTAAACTTCAACCATCTTGCCATCACTGTAATATTTGAAAATTTGGTGGTGTGAAGTTATGATAACCTTGTTTCTCAACATTACAAATTTTAGAAGGTTGGTAACCACGTTACCAAATCTACAATTATTTTTTTAAAATAAATTTAGTTGGATGTCCCCTACTTTGTTACAGTGATAGCTTATGCTGATGAAAGATACTTGCAAGGATATTTAGCTACAATCTCCCTTTACCACATTCACCTCTTACAATGCTGGCAGTAAAGTTGTAAGCTACTTGACTGCCAGGCTCCCAGGAAATGGATTATCTTTCAAAGTTCACTTTGATGTTAAAGGTCTTAAAAATGGACAGAGTGGGCCAGTGAGATGTACAGGGCTTAAGAAGCTTTTATTGCATGATGCTGACTTGACTTCAGTTCCCAGGACAGCCTAGGGTCCCTGAGCACTGCCAGGAGTGACCCCAGTCCACCTCCAGATATCTACCCACCATCCTCCCACTACCCAGAGTGTGAGCCATTGGGAGAGGGCTTCAGGAAGGCCATTGGTTAGTATCTGCCTGCGAGAAGAGTTCCATGGGATTCTGAGAGAAAATGGGAAATACAAATGGGAAAGCGAAGATCCAGAAATGTTAAAAAAAAGTCTCAAGACAAACTGCAAACCACATTGGTATCGGTACTAGGATCAATGTAAAATTCTAGAGCATTCACAAGTAATATTTTAAGGAAGCTATTCATCATTATAGCTGTCAGTATTAAGGAAAGATATGAAACATTTAATCTCTCTTTTGTCTCACAAAATGTTTTTTCCCTGCATCTAGCAATTAACTATGTAACAATGACCTCTACCCTGGAGTACTGCTCCTGATCTGTGAGGGAGCATCAGCCCTGGGAACACACCGAGGGGGTCTGGTCTGAAACCTCTCTGTTCCCTCTGCTGACTGTGTACAGGCACAACGGAAATTATTTGTGTATTTCAACTTCAATTCCATTTCAATTTTCTCCAGTTGCAGAACAGGAGGCATATATCTTCTCTCTCCCTCGATGTCCTTCATTCTGTTTTATGAGAAAAAGGAGGATTGCTTTGTAGTTTGCAAATAGCAAGAAAGTGCAAAAACAGCCAGAAGCATTACAATCTGGCAGCCAAAGGAGCTGCTGGGCCCATGGCACAAGATAACTAGATGGTGTCACCAGAATTTGTCATCGTAAATGCTGATTTGACTCCTGTTCTCTACATTCCCATAGCATTTAAAGCAGCCATTCCCTAACTTTTCTTTGCTATTCTTCTACTCTATATAATAAGGTCTTATTTTTGAATAGGCCTCAAGAAAAGGTTGCAATTTCACAATTTCATGAGTTTGAAAATTGATTTTTAGTTTTTCATTTGATTTTGTAGTTTTCACTGTGAGAGCTGTATGCATTGAATACCTGAAATATAGTGCCTTGGCTGCCATCTCTCATTCCCTTGATTCTAGATAAAGAACATTTTTTAAAGGTAATTTTCATAAAGCTAATTTTTAAATGCAACTTAACTTTTAAGGGCCACAAAGTTAGTCTACAAAGTGTGTTTGAATGGAGGTGCCAGCTACAATTTTTTTCCCTCCAGAGATTGGAATCTTGTTGAATTAGTTCCCTATGTTCATCTCATATGAAACATACAATTCGTAGTAATCTCATGTGAAACATATTTCATATGAAACATAAGTTTTATATGTTTATCTCATGTGCATTTCACTAAATAGATATCGGTAAAAGGTAGGAAGCTGAATTAGCACATTAAATTTCGTTTTCATAGGCTGAGCAGCTGTGGGGATAGGGAAATTTGGAAGGAATTCAGAATGATCTGGAGGCTTACCCCACCTGTATTTCCTTATATTGCGATCCTGGCTGCTTGCAAGGTGAAATTAGGTAGTATTACATTGAAATATATTAAAAAAATTAGATACTATGACAAAAGTTATTAAGCATCCAGGTGTACATTTAATAAGTTGATGGAAATAAATATAGAAAAATAAACATAAAGTGTGTTTTTCTTATCTTTCCTGTCCATTCCATCTGTTTTCCTTCCCTACAGTCTCAATCCCTGTTACTTCTGCCAACCTTTCTGTATCATTTGAAATATAGATTCTTCCTAACAAAAATATATCATTTTTTAACTTTTGAAGATTAAAAATGTATAAAAATTAGAAAAATTAAAGGGTCACAGATCACTCAGCCAACAGCCCACAGTTAAGTCTAATGTGCTTGGTAGAAGTAATATTTGAGTTTTATATTTAGTTTTCAAGCACATATTTAGTGAACATGTTTTTAAAAGGAAAGTAAGCAGTTTTCAGTCTAAATCAGAATATGGGCATTAAACGTTTTTAAATTCCAACCCGGTGGCATAATTGAAGTTGATGCTGTGGAGGAAAAGATCACAGGGCCCTGGGTATATGACTTTTTTGAGAGGGGGGTATATGATTTTGAGTAAGTTAAAGAGCTGGAGCCTTGGTTATCTTTTGTGTTAAAGGCAGTATGAGATCTGTTTCACAAGAGGATGCGGTAAGAATTCAAGACTGTACTTTGATAACCCCATGGAGGGAGGCAAAATCCAGGATATATTTTATATGATAACTTGAGAGTATAACCCAGAAATGTATGTGGTAAAATTGGATACAGACAATTGTGATGCAAAATTCAGTATGGGGAGCATTGACCTAAGGGATCTACTATTAGTTTAAGGAACAGAGATCTTAAGGTTAATTGGGGAATTAAAATGATTCAGAGTTCTGCTTGCTAGCCCATTTTGTGATTTAATATTTAAGTCAGAAGGTGTTCACAAGCATTTTGTCTTAAATTTGATTTTGAGACCAGTAATAGTACGAATTTTAAAAAATCAATATGTGTTTAAAAAATTTAGAAGAACATCACATGTATACTCCTGAGGTTCTTCATTTAGAAATGATATGTTGATTGATTTAGAAAAATATATCCTATGCCTGTAACAACATATAATTCTGTATAGGAAATAAAAAGAAGCATGACCAATTATTTCTTGAAATAGTGCCTGGGTACCTTTTATAAAAACAGGTGGCCTGCAAGAGAATATATGTTTTCTAAAAGTTCTTAACTTATTCCTATGTTAACATACAAGATTTTTGTTATGTTAAACTCTCTAACTCAGAGATTTCATTAGTGAATCAGAATTATTTATGTATTTGTGTATGGCTAAAGGATAGTGCATATTTAGCAATTTTACGTCCTTTTCTGTATATAAGTAGTGCAAATTTAAATTAAAACATGTATTTCACATGGAAAACAAATTCCACCTTGCTTTCCAAGTTATAAAATTGAAGGCACTTTTGCAGTTTCAAAAGGTCTTGTTTTTGTAATATAGGGGTTTACATGAAAGAGTTTTTTCAGGAAATACCAAAACTGAAAAACCATCCAGATTTTTGGAGGTTGGCAAATTATAGTCCAAACAGCCAAATTCAGCCTAGTGCCTGTTTCATAAACAGTTTTGTTGAAATACAGTCATGCATTTGTTTTTATATGACCACTTTCATTCTGTAATAAAACTAAAGAGTTGCAATAGCTCATTCTTCTTATAAAATCTAAAATATTTATTAGTGAGTTTAGTACAGAAAGATTTGACATTCAAATATGACTAATTTGCATCACTTGATCCTATACCCGGCTGATAATTAAACTCCAGGTTTAAGATTATTTAGTTCTTATTTTAATTTAGTACTTTTTGGGTACTAATGTAGTACTTTCTGGCAATGCTTTTGGGTTACTCCTGGTTCTTCATTTAGGAATTACTCTTGGTGGTGCTTGAGGAACCATACAGGATTCTGGGGAATTCAACCCAGGTTGGCAGCATGCAAGACAAGCACCTTACCCACTGTTCTATCTCTCTGACCCCTAATTAATTTAGTCTTCAGTTGACATCAAAACTCATTTTTAAAAATTTCTTTTTAATTTTTTTATCAAGTAGTTCATAATATTTGAGTACATTTAATATTCAAACACCAATCCATCACTGTTACACCTTCCCACCACCATATTTTAGATGTTTCCATCTCAAATCCCAATCCCTGTCCCAAAGCAAAACCGAAATAATATATTTTGTATTGTTCATTATGAAAATCTGCTGAGAATGCTAGAAAAAAGTATCCTTAGAGGAAAGAATGTGAGAATTGTTGTATTTCACCCAGGGACCATTAAACCCTTCTATAAGAGATCATTAACTTGTTATTAAATGTTGAGCCTTGCTTATTTTATATATACATATATATATCTTAAAAAAATGTATAATTTCCTCTAAGATTGGTTGCCTCCTACTTTGAATCCTGTTAAATGCGATGCAGTAATCCTGGAGTATGGATAATGTATGTGTCAAACCTCATTTAACAAGTGTGCTATGGGGCCATAAAGATAGTATAGAGGGTAGCACACTTGATTAGATCCAAGGTCAATCCCTGGCACTATACATATCCCTGGCACCACATTTTACACCCTGAGCACTGCCGGGAGTAAGTCCCTAGTACCACCAGGTGTGACCCAAAGAACAACAACAAAACCCCAAAACCGTGATGGTTAACAATTATGAAAATTGATGTATAAAATTAGATCTCAAAATATTAAATGCATATGTTAGTTACTATATAACTTGTGGTTATTTTTTCTTTGAGTTTCTTGAGTTCTTAGAACAACAGGAGAAGAATAAAAATTTTAACTTGCAGGAAGAAGGAAATATTCCAGTTTCTGAGTTCTGCCCCTGTAACCTCTCATGTGCCAGGTGGTTTGTTTAGATAACTTTCCTAAGGGGCTTAATAAGTAGACACCACTAAAATAGTAGGGTCATGGGTCAGAGTAACGTTTTGTGTGAATAGGAAGTGGCTGTCATATTGGTTCATGAAACAATTTTCAGCATAAGCTGAGAGTAAAATTGCAGCATGGTGTAGTGAAGGCATTTCTATTAAGAACGAGAGTTAATTCCATGCTAAGCAATATTTATTTTTATTTGTATTGATATTAAATTTGATGTATTACATTCTAGAAAATTGTATTTTTGTTTTACAACTATTTCTTCCCCTAATAAAGACCCTATAATTTACCCAACTGTCTTCTTGGGAAACACTATTAAAAGATATAGTTAATAGAGCAAGAGATACAGATCACAATTTAATGTTGTGGAAAATATGTTAAAAAAGAAAAGCCTATTTCCTTCCTTGCTTATAATTGAATAGATTTCTGACAGCCTCTATTTTTCATTTATATTCACTCATACTGCTAAAATGTGCAACGCATCTATATATCATTTGAAATTTAGTCTAACTTGACGGTGCATTTACAATGGCCACTTGCCAAAAGCGGTTTCTGAAGTTTCAAGGAAAGGAAACATCCACTAGAAAGCAATCTTCACAGTTGCCACAGAAATTTTATTTCACATTTTCTGTAGTTTATTTGTATTCCAAAAGAAGCCATCAGGAAGTCGAGATTTAAATTACCCACAAGGAAGGGAAGCTTCACCACAATAATTGCTTTCTTGGGAAGGTAGTAGACTGTGGTAATTAAAAAGTCTAAACTTTGGCATAAAAGGCCCCTGCCTTGGAGTCCCTCCTGTCGCCTTTTAATGGTTACATAACCTCAGACAAGTTATTTAACCTCTCAAAGCCTTGGTTTTCTCTTCTGCAGAGGGATTGTTCTGTGAATAGCACACACTCCAAAAATGGCAGATATTGTAACTGCTGTCCAGATTGGGCTGTGGCAAAGGATTGTGAAGATTCCTTTGTGGGGAGTTATATTTAAAATGGACTTGATCTGTGGTGGTAGAAGGAGTCTGCTGGTGGTGGTTATTTCAGGTTAAATGAATTTGATAGGGGTTTTCAAATCCCTCTCTCTCACTCTTCCCGTGTAAAGCTTGGGGCCTTAAAACCTTATGAAATCTTTATATGCTGGTGCCTGGATTAATCCACTTGAAGAAATCTCTCCCTTCCCAAAATACTGCCTTGTACTTAAAATCATGCCCTCCACATAGGGGCACACAGTCTTTGTTGAATAGATGAATAAATGTGAATAAATGAATATAAAATAGTACACCAATATTTGGCCTTTTTGAATTTGACTCACCTCAGAGAATTTATAATAAGTCTTGATAAACTAACCTCCCTCCCTCCCTTCCTCCCACTCATTCCCTCCCTCCTTCTCTTTCTTTTTCCCTTTTCTTTCCCTTCCTCCCTTCCTTCTTTGTTTTGGGCCACAGCCTATGGTGCTTGGGGCTTACTCCTGGCTCTACCCTCAGGAATCACTCCTGGCAGGGCTCAGAAAACCACACGGTATGCTGAGGATAGAACCCTGGTCGGAAAGACAAGTGCCCTACCCACCCGCCCACTAAACCTTTCATTTTAATTTAATTTTAGTGAACAGAGCAAAAGTTGCACTCATTACAAATTAATGCAATCACAGATATCATCACATACAGTGCCGGTATTTTATACATTGACCTATTATAGATATATATTTTAGGAGCTTATGTCTGCTTATCAGAGTTTGTTTTCTTTTTAAAGTATCCTCTGTCATATTTACCTTTATTACTCATCCTGTTCATTCTAGTTGAGAGCAGAGTACTTTAGTTATAATCACTGAGTTCATCCAAGTACCCTGAGCTGGTTATATTTAGAGCAAGAGAGACCAGGGCACAGGATGGATGTTGTGGGCTATGAATAGAGGTCATCATTGATCTGCCGGAGGTTTAATATTGTATAAAACAATTTAACACATATGGAAAATAAAAATGATCTCCAGTGAAGAAAACCTGTAGTTTTGTTATTGACTCACATAGAAATCAATAAGGGTCAAAACCCCCATAAAGTCATAAAGTGTCCTCTGCATTATGCCCCCTGGTCTTTTTCTTAGCATAGTATGAAATACTTTGGCTGTCTTCCCATCCCTTGCTCTGGAAAAATGTATCACGTTCTCCAAGATTTTTATAACACATACTTCTTAAGAAAAATGATAGTCGCCATCATGTTATTCACTTCCCTATTACTCTGACATCATTTAGTAAATCATTGTTTAAGCTCATAGAATGGTAGAGTGACCTAAGAGAAAATAAATATTCTCCAAAAGTTTCCAACTGGATCTCAGGATAGAGTAATAATGTAGTTCAGGGTACTCTGGCACTGTGTATATTTTATCATCAAGACCAGAATTATTTGTGTATACTTGAAGAGAGCATATTTCTACCATTGCAACAGAAACCAGATCTGTAGCTGTACAAGAAAATAGATTATTCCAATTGACATGAATGTTTCTGGGAGGCACTCGAGGCGTTGCACCAATATTTTTGTATTCCCACTGTTTAACGGGATGCTGGAGCACGATGTTTGTCTGTGGTAACTCGAGAAAGCATAACCAGATCAATTTCAAGTCAGGCAATTTTATCAATCCTAGTTGTCCAGCAGTGAAACAGACCATCTCTGAAGTGGGAAGTTTTGTTGGAACAGCAGTGAGTTCAGGATGCTGCTGAGTGGGTTGTTCTATTATTTGGGATAATAAATAAAAGAATCCCTGAAAATCTTGCCCAAATCTGTCATCCCCTGAGCCATTCTGACATTTATATACTCAGAAGGAGAGAAGGCAAGACTAGGTTCTTGTCACACCTGTATCGTTCTCGGGATTCATTCGTTCTCGCCAGTCTTTGCTTTTAATAGCAATTTTAAGGGTAGAAGAGAAGAACCCAAAGCAAGGAGTGGAAAATATCCCTCAAAAGGCAAAATGGGAGGTGTTCCCCTTTGGCCAGTAGCACATATTTTAAGCAGATGTTTCGACTAATTTGAAACTTGCAAGTCTAATGAATTTTTCCTCCTTTCCTTCCCTGTTCCCCTTTTATAGCCCCACACCAGCATCCCTGCTGCTTTCCTGAGTTTAATACGCTGTGACTATTTAGCAGGAAGACAGACGAGCAAAGGTCACATTTTAAAGGCACAGTGTGCTCCGTTCTGTCGGTGTTTCGCCCAGAACATGTCTGACATATGATTTTTATTATGCAAGTAATAGGTTTTGGATGGTATCATAAGTGCTTCTGTGCCTTTAGTTAATCAAACGGTGAGGAAAAAAAAGAAATTGAATCAAAGAAACTTATAAGATGGCACCATTCTATTTTATTGTATTATGACACCCAGTAATTGTATGTTCGGGTTTATTGTTGTTTTCCTCTCTGCTTATAGAATTACTGATATATTTACGACCAAACAGAATGTGTTCTTTAATTGGCACACTAGAGCTCATGGAATGTTTATTTAACCTTAACTCAGGCGGGTTGTTTATACTGCAGGGACCTGAGTTCAATTTATTTTACTTTTTGAAAAAAAGCGTTCTTATTTATAAAAGTTGAGCTCGGAGTGACCTCACAATCTGATGTTTCCTTTACCCTCCACTGTGCAAAGAGAACAAAAAGCTAGTGTCTCATTTTTACTGCAAAGAAACTAAACTGCTTTCTTAAGTGGGCTTGTTCTTACAATTGAAAATGGTAACCAGATGTTTACTGAAACCCCTAACATTTCTCCTGCAAGCCGAGCTTCTTTCTAATTGTTTGATCTTTTTGAGTTTCATAGAATCCAGATTGGGTGTTTGACTTTTCCAGAGCTGGGATTTGTTTAATATCGCTTTGAGGATACTTTCTCTGAACTGCTTCTTAAAATGCACATTCTGCTACTTGGCATTGATGTCATAAGTAATTTATTTATTTCCGGTCATTGCTGTTTTTACTTTTCTTTGGAACTGAAACATTTTAATAAAAATACCCAAGTTCATGTTAGCTAATATTTCCCCCCTGGATGTTCTTTATCTTCTTTTTAGCTAAACCTAACTCCTAATCAGGCCTCTTAGTGGAAGGTCAAACTATGTCTGGAAAACAAGGACTTAAGACGTGGGTTTTTTATTTTTCTGGGCCTCTTAATGAAAGGCCAAACTATAGTCTAGAAAACAAAGGCTTAAGGAAAAATGGGTATATTTTTCTTAGCATTTTTTCTCTAACCCTCAATAATCTGACTCTCACCTCCTATATGACCCCAACTTAAAACTATCCTTACAAATTTACCTAGAAAGCGATTTTGTTTTCAAAATTCAGTCGCTATAACAAGGGTTGAGTTATTTTATAGTGTATGCATCAAAAGAGACAAAAACAATATCAGCATTTCACAAAAGTTAAAAAATATATACAAATTAATGCAGGTTTAATGTGAATTCATTGACACAGTTTCTCAGTTACCTTGATCTCACTCTAGCAATTTTCCACACATGCTTAAGTATCTGCCACAGTGGTATAAACCACTATCCTTCAGGTAACTGTTTTTGTTGCCTTGGGGTGCAGATTTTTTAATAAATTTTTCCTCTTTTAATTTTATGTTCCTCTTCCTGACTCCTCTGACCTTTCTGACTCTGAGTTCTCTTTGGCCTACCTCCAAATATAAGCATCTGCAGGATCTGATTCCTCCTTATATTTGGCCCTCTAGCTTGAAATTTCCTCTAGAAATGTTTCAACTGTGGTAAATTAAAGAATCTCCTCTGGGGAAGCAGACTGGTAGATGTCAGAAGTGAGGTTTGGGGAGAAGAGAGAGATGGAAGGATGTACAGAATGGGAGGGGATCAAAATGCACAAATTTTCAGGGCCAAAGAAATAGCATAAGGTTTAAGAAGCTCGCCTTGCCTGTGACCAACCCTGGTTTGATCTTGGCACTGCATATAGTTCCCTGAGCATCACTTGGAATTATACCTGAGCACAGAGCCAGGAGTAAGCCCTGAGCACAGTCAGGTATAACTCCACTCCAAAAAACAACACAAAACCAAACCAAACCTAAAAGATGCCAGCTTTTTAAATTTTTTAAAACATTTTTTAATGAATCATTATGAGGTACAGTTACAGATTTACAAACTTTTGTGCTTATATTTCAGTCAAGGAATGATCGAGTGCCCATCCCTCCACCAGTGCCCGTTCTCCACCACCAATGTTCCCAGTATCCCTTCCATCCCCCTCATTTCCCCTGCCCTCCCTCCCCTGCCCCCACTTCTGTGACAGCCACATTCCCTTTTACTCTTTCTCTCCTTTAGGGTATTGTGGTCTGCAATGCAAGTATTGAATGGCCATCATGTTTGGTCTATCATCTGCTTTCAGCACCCACCTCCCATTCCGAGTGGGTCCTCTAAATACCCTTTACTTGGCGGTTCCTTCTCTATTTGAGCTGCCTTTCCCCCCAGCATGTGAGGCCGGCTTCCAAGCCATGGAGCAAACCTCCTTGTACTTATCTCTACTATCTGTGAGTGTTAGTCTCCCATTCTGTTACTTCTTTATTCCAATGTCAGCTTCTCATTACAAAGTAAGTCCTAAAGTTCTTAAGGCATGAGGGATGTGTCTCATTCCTTGCAGTATGGAGATCTGGGTTTAATCCCCAGTAGTTCAGGCCCCCCCCCACTCCAACCACAAATAAGTAAATATGTCCAAGAGATGCAACGTGCAATAAGGTTGATTATAGTTAGTAATACTGTGCTGTGTCTTTGAAAGTTTTTAAGAAAACAGGTCTTAAAGGGTCTCATCACAAAAAAAGATGTAATTCAGGCAATGAGATTAATAATTTATGTTGGTGATTATACAAATATGAAATCATTATATTTGGTGTTTATATAACTATGAAATCATTATATTACATATATTAAATTTATTTCTCAAATTTATATCTCAATAAAAATGTCCCCTGGGGCTATAATCTCGCCCCAGATAAACAGTGTTGACTCCTAATCTATCTCCTATAGGCAGAGTTTTGAGAGTTCTAGTTTTCCACATACTTTATGTTATGATTTGTGTGTCCTACTGCTTCAACGTGTATACAACTGAATTATTGATCTTGTTCCCCAACATACATATGGTGCTGGGAATCAAAAGCTGGTCAACCGTATGCAAGGCAAACACCCTACCTACTGTGCTATTAAACATTTTTTCAAAGGCAACACTAAGATCCCACTCTAGAAATTTATATTAGAGCTTTGGTGAAGGGAGTGGACATGGGTTTTATCAATTTCAAAATGTTCCCAGGTGGCAGTAAATGTATAGAGGGGAAGGAGAATTGCCACAATCAACTCTCCTACCTTTGCTTGTTCATAATGCAGTTTTCTGCTATGTATTGCTCTTAATGTTTTATCTTCTGGGGTTCCCTCCTTTTTATCTTCTCTTAATATACACGCTAACATATGAATTTAACATAAATTCCACTCAAGCTAGACATGGTAAGCAAGTTATCTGGGATCTTTCACATATAATCCATATTTGCCTGCTGCCTAGAGTATATTTCGTGTTATACATTTTTAATTTCTTTTATAAATTTAAATCCAGGAATATTTTATTCATAAATTTATACTGTATTCACCTAAAATAGTGTCATTTATGGCTGGTGAATAGACAATTAAATGAATAAACAATTAAGAGATAAACATCCTAAAAAGAATAATTGGAACTTTCTTTGAGGTCATCAAACACTATTTGCTTTAAGTATAGGGGAAAACAGTGTGATGGAAAACAGCTTTATGGTAGAACAAAAATGAATTATGCTTCACCCTGTATCTGAGAAAAACCAAGTGAAAATCCAGAATTCATATGCCTGGTTACCCTGGAAGGTTCTTTTGGAATCCCATTTTCAGAATCAATAGAGTCAATGTTGTCTCTTTTCAAAGAAAGAGTTCCACCAATAAGTCAATCATTTAATACTAACTAGAACAAGCACTAATATTCATTTCATTTATTACTCTAAGGAAAAATATGGAAATCATATGTGAATCTCATTATCTATGTAATAAAATGGTCTGTTTAGAGCAGGGAACTCTTGGAATTTAAAAAATCTTGCTTAGCATTCCATCTCGTTATCAGAGTGACTAAACAAGTGATTAAGGGCTTTAGAGGGCAGAAATGAATCTTAGGAGCCCATGCTTCTTTAATAGCTAGCTCTGTATTTGAGGATTATCCGGAGATAAAGGGAATCCTTTCTTGAATATTTGCTTTAAAACATAGTAAAGGTAAAGCTTTATGTAGTGATCGATAAAGTTCCATAATACTACTTTCTGTCTTGGTAAGACCATGATTCTCAAGGTTAGAAAGGCAACAGGACTGTCTGGAAGACTTGTTAATAACACAGATTGCTGGGGTGGGCTCCTAGAAGATATGAATTAGTAAGAAAAGGAGGGATGTTGAGAAATAAGTTTCCACAGTCGTTCATGGTTGCACCACATGTTGAGAGCTACCATGCCACTTAACTCTTTACTAAAAGTTTTCCAGAACGTCTTTCATACGAAGACATTCTTCCTATTTGCTCTTTAAAGAGTTAAGAGGCCAACTAATGCCTTGTTGACTTCACAAGAGCTCCACTCTTACATGCTTATATTGAAATGCTCATTAATAATGAGTTTTCATGTAAACCTTAGTACACTGTAGCTTAATTCTTTAGAGCCCAGGTCAGTGATCTCATTTGAAACTGATAGCAACAAACAGCTGAATTCAAATTTTCCTTGGGTATGTTGGGTCTGATTAAAGGGGATGGGATCAAGATAAAAATATGGATATGTAATTTATTTCAAATTATGGTTATTTGTTCCTAAAAACAAGCAAGATGAATTCTGGCTCGGATTGTATTGCCTGCGAGAAAACTTGACCAACATTACTTAATTTCAGACACCTTTCATTTTACAAAAGATGGATTTTTTGCATTAGATTATCTTTAGGATCTAATCTAATTGGAATACACACAAAAGATATATCAAAGAAAGAGGGAAATTTTCAATGTTACCAAAAACTGGATTCTGGGCATATTTCTTTAAAACATTTTTAGGAGTTTGAGAAATAGTACACCAGCTAGAACGTTTGCCTTGCATAGAGCCAAGCTGGGTTCAATTCTGGCCACCTCATATCATTCTAGGAGTAATTTTGTGGATGAGTCTGGAGCATCACAGGCTTGGCCCAAAAACAAAAGAAAGTTTTATACATTTTACACAGTTTTTTAGTTTTATTTTTCTGCATACCAATTGAAGAAACATGTGATATAAAGCTTATTAACATTCTTATCAGTGGTTCACAGAATTATGTTAAATAAATGCATTGAATATTTGCATAACTTAATTTCCTTAATCGATCTTAAATTATTAACTGTTTATCTTTGATATTTCAAATGTTTTGCTGTTGTAAATAGTGTACTTACATTTTTATATATAAATTTTTTTTACATTTCAAATAATTTCATTATTACTGATTTATAAAATTAAAATTTCTGAAATGGAGATTGATAACTAAATTTTATTTGAAAGGTGAAAGCATTTTCCATCAAATGTGTAAAAATGTTTTCCATCTCGTCAAACTGCATCAGTAGCAAAATCATCATTTTAAAAGGTAAGTTTGAATGAGAAATTTACCTTTTGCCTATGAGAGGATAGCGTCTTATGGCTGTGGTATAAAACAGATTAAGTTTTGTTGGAAAAATTGGTATTTGCATCATATTAGGAATTCTGGAAATGCTGAAATGGCAGACACATTCCATGGTAATCTGAAGGCTCATCCAAATAGCCAAAGGATCAGGAATGAGTGTTTGCTCTTTCACTGGTTTATTTACTCTTGGATTGCACTTTTTTATTTGTTCTTCTTTGGAGAAATAGCATATCATAGCTTATCAGCAAGACCCTATTTTGTATGATGCCTGAAATCTCTAACTCATGACTGTACCCAGCATGGAGGATGCATACTGAGACTGATTTTTATTCCTTGTCTTGTGGAAAGATATCATATTGCTCTGGTACTCTGGATATTTTTAAGACATTAGAGAGTTTCAGTTTCAGTTTTAAAATGATTGAAGTTCAGGTTTAATTTTTTTTGTTTTGCTTGTTTTAGGACCCCGCCTAGAAGTTCTTAGGGCTTACTCCTGGCTTACTTTGCTCAGGGATCACTCCTGCCGGTGCTCAGGGAACCATGTGTAGTATTGGGGATTGGACCCAGATTGACTGCATTCAAGGAAAATGCCTTATCTGTTGTACTATCTTCCTTGTCTTTCAAGTTAATTTTCTATATGTTTTAATTTCTATATTACATTTAATTGGTGCCTTACTATAATTTATTTACTTTTTATTTTTTAAATTTTTTTTTAATGTAGGAGTACTGCTATTTATTCAGCCATTGATTAGGCTGATTGAATTTGGCATGAATTCCACCTTACTTTTTAAAAATTTTAATAAATTTATTTATTGAATCATCGTGAGAGCAGTTACAAAGCTTTCAGGTTTAAGTCTCGGTCATACAATGATGAAACACCCATACCTTCACTAGTGCCCATTTTCCACTAGTGCCCATTTTCCATTTTTGTACCACCAAAAACCCCAGTATACCCCCTATCCCACACTCTCCCCCTACCTGTGGGGCAGATGATTTCCACATTACTCTCTACTTTGATTACATTCGATATTTCAACACCAGACCCAGCATTATTATTTGGGATTTTACCCCAACATTCAGATCTGCCAGAAAGACAACCATAGACAATTTGTTTTCTTATTGCTGATTATCAATAACATATGATGTTGCGCAGCCTCAGTAGTGGCTGTGAGACTTTGGAATTCCAAAATTTTAACAATTAAATCTAGAGAGATTTCTGCCAAAACCTGCTGGGTTCCGAGATTTTTTCCTGAATCTCTGGTATCATGGCCGTTAAGCAGCTTGATCAGGAGTCAGAAAGGCCTTTTGTGGGCAGTGACCCGAGGTCTCATTGGGGCGGGCAGGAAAGGGCTGGCTCCACTCCCATCTTTTGAGGCCCCGTGTGTCTGGTCACCGAGGGCCCAAATCTGACTGTCCAATATCCTCTGGAGGATGGCGGCCACTGAGCCGCCAAGAGGAGCAGGTTGAGGGACAGCACCCTTTCCCCCCTGGGATTCCCCAGGGCCGGTAACCTACTGCAGGGACCGGACACATTTCTGCTAAAAGCTGCTGGGTTCTGAGATTTTTTTCTGAGTCTCTGGGATCATGGCCAATAAGCAGTTTCTTCAGGAACAAGAGAGGCCTTGACTCCAGTTATATAGTTGAGCCAGAGGTGGGTTGTGGGTGTGTCTCCCACATACCTAACTTTCGGCCTTTTACTTTCTTGGTAAACTTGGCCCCAAGTTGTTGAGGTCTGGCCAAAAGCACAGCAACAATTTTGGGGTATCTAGAAGTTTAAAGGCACCATCAGGCTGCTGTTGCTCTGTCCTCACAGGTACAGATTGACCTGCTGGTGGCACCATACCCCTGCCTTACTGCAATTTAAAAATATGGAATGTTTGGATTCAGTTCTCAGAGAATATTTCTGTACCTGGGTGCATATTTGAACTGCATTTTAGAAAATAGTTTTCTATTTAATGGATGTTATATGTTTATGATACAATATTAAGTCAAATATCGAATATCAAATACATCACGGGTAGCTTGCTAGGCTCTGCCGTGCGGACGAGATACCCTCGGTAGCTTGCCGGGCTCAGTAACAACAAAGTCTCCAATGGAGATGTTACTGGGCCCGCTCGAGCAAATTGATGAACAACGGGAGAACAGTGACAGTGACAGTGATTAAATCAAATATTTCAAATGCAAAGATGAGTGAAAATTTCTCTATATTTATCTACATAGACGTAATAAGGCTAGCAGTGTTGTATGTTTTTGTGTATCTAAGCATAATACAAATCCATCCCTCATATATGAGTAAACATACACAAAAGTTCACAAGCATCCTGTTCTTTTGCCACCTGCCTTTTTATAAATCAGCTTATCCCAATTTTGAGAGATAAAAGTTTACTATTTAGTACTATGAGAAATACCATAGAGTATCAATAATTGTAAAACATGTTAGCAAGTTCTTGTAAATAGTTTTAAGCTACTCTTTTTCGTTGTTTCTGTGGTTAACAAAGTCCCTTTCTGTGCACTTCATATACAGAGCTCTCTGCAATCTCATTATTAGCCCATAAACTAGACATATCTGTTTTACAAACGAGTAACCTAGCAGTGTATCTTATTAATGGAAGACTTAAGATTTGACTGTCTCACTCCAAATTTGAGCCCTTAACCATCTCTTATTCTAATTTCCTGGAAATGTGTAAAAAATATTTACTATCTTCCTTTTTTTTGCATTTTAATGTATTGCACACTATGGTTTATTTTTAAAAGTCTTTCTTGATAGATATGTAAAAATTTTAATTAGTTGTATAAAATTTTGTTAAAATGTTTCTATAAATCTTTGAGATGGGAAGGAAATGTAAAAATATTGGGTCAGTAGGTAAATAGCTTAAATACTTGGTTCTTCTTCCCAAATCTCTCTGCAAAAGGCTGCACCTATTTTTTAGAGCATTGCTAAGTCCCTAGGGCTCTTTATTATTAGATATTATCATCCTCTTCCTTTTTAATCTGATGGGGTTAAAAATGTCACATTATTTAAAATGTTTAGAACAAAGTAACATTAACCTGCACATCACTTAATCACTTAATCACTTAACTTCCTGTTAGTCGTCGATTTGCTCGAGCGGGCGCCAGTAACGTCTCCATTTGTCCCTGTCGCGTGCTAGTGTAGCCCAATGGCATCTGTTCGCTCCGGGAACATGAAGGGCCTCAAACCGATCGTTCATGATCTTGACGAAGAAGTCTGACCATCTGGTAGGTGGGCGGCCACGCGGTCTCTTGACATCCCGTGGAATCCAGTCAGTAACAGCTCTAGTCCAACGGTTGTCTTTAAATCTCATTACGTGACCAGCCCATCTGATTTTTGACACCTTGGCAAATGAGACAGCGTCCCTGATCCTTGATCGTCGATGGATTTCAGAACTCCGGATTCCAGTAACTACAACTGGTCTCATTCACCTGCACATCAGTTAAAAATATTTATTTGGGCTGGGGAGATAGTACAGGGAAAAAGGCACTTAATATGTGGCTGACCCTGGTTTGATTCACAGCACTGTTTATGGTCCCCTGAGCATAAAATTGGTAGTATCACCTATCGCTGGTGGAAATTTGGGAAAGGAAGTTCTCTGACATTGTTTATGGAAATGTGAAATAATAAAACCTTTTTTTGGGGGGGATCTGGAATAATCTATAAGATTTTAAATAGTTATACTTTTTAAACTAATAGTATTCTTGGGAATCAACTTGATAGAAGTTAAGGCATCAAGGAGAGATTGCACAGGGGGCAACGTACATAACTTGCACTTAGCAAATCTGTGTTTGATTCATGGCTTTTCATATGGTTTCCAAGCTGCCAGAAGTGATTCCTCAGTTCAAAACCACAAGTAATGTGTGAGCCCGGCTTGATGTGCCCACCCACCCCTGCAAAAAATAGGGAAGACACCAAAACATAGTATAATATATATGAAAATTTTAGCAGTGTTAAAATAAGGTGAATTATTCTAAATAATGACAGAGAAAAAGAACTGAAATTACAAATTTTTAATAGTAAACAGAAAAATTATATTAATTTTCAATAAACATTAAAACATTTTAAATAATTATACTAATTGCTTAAAATTATTAGGAAAATTATGTTCTTAGTATCTAGGGAGGGGTAAAACATGAAATTTTAGGAAATTATGATTCTCAGAATATTAAAATATGTGGAATAAAATATGCTTCTTAGATGTGTATGAACAGTATATTTTAGTATATAGTGTGTTTTAATAGTGCTTGGCATAGTTTCACATTGACCTAAATATTCTTCATCTCATAGATGACAGAATTATTGTCTCAAGAGATATGTCTGATATCCTCTTGGCTTCTGGGAACAGGGCCAATTTGAGGAAAATTGTTAAGTGGATGAAACTTGTCTTGGGTGCTGGCCCCGCTTATGCAGGTCGCTCTTACGCTAAAGCACTCACTTCAGGGCCCTGCAAATTTTGACCTAGCTAGTCAGGTCATGCTTATCAACTGGGGCTTGTTGCTACTCACTCATAAAAATGCACATTCCTTCATCTAAGAGTGGACACGCACACTCTTACATCCTTCCACCATCACATTCTTTCACAGGACTCAAGATGCTACCTATTCTAGCCAATGCACTTGTAGTGACATTGAGAGAAAACTGTTGGACCTGATCCTAGATAATGTGCATGAATGATGGATGAGGCCCGTTTTTCCCCCTCAGAATGGAACCACCAATGTGTGTCCATTGAGTTAATGTTCCCTCTCTTATAGTTAGAACCATGCCAACTGACAAAATTATGAGTAGGTGCTGTAGTATTGGGTGTGATTATTTCTTTTGTTCCTAAATTATACTTAGAAATATAAAAACAAATTCTATTTCTAAATAGAATTTAGAAATTCTATTTCTAAATAGAAATAGGCTGGAGCGATAGCACAGCGGTAGGGCATTTGCCTTGCAGGCAGCCAACATGGCCAACCCGAGTTCGATTCCTCCGCCCCTCTCAGAGAGCCCGGCAAGCTACCGAGAGTATCTCGTCCGCACGGCAGAGCCTGGCAAGCTCCCCGTGATGTATCCGATATGCCAAACACAGTAACAACAAAGTCTCCAATGGAGACGTTACTGGGCCCGCTCGAGCAAATCGATGATCAACGGGAGGGCCCTTTACTTTATTTCTAAATTCAGAATTATTACGTACTAGGCAAAAGACACCTGGAAGACATTAGCTTTTGTTTCTTGAAATTTTATCATTTGGAATTAGAATTTGTTTACCTATACCTATCTGATACCCACATATCTCCTTATTAAATAACTTTTTATATAAATCTTATCAAGTATTTTACTCTGTTCTATGAACTTTACAAATATTAACTTATTTAGCACTCTTAATATTGTTCAAATATAAGTATTATCACTGGGCAGTTTTGAGTTTTATGTTTCACATCTGTTTTTTGAAATGACCTTAGACAAGCTCATTAGCTTACTTATTGCTTGCTTTGAAAATGAAAGGTAAGACCTACCCCATCAATATCTTACAGAAGTCCTATGATTGGGCTAAGTAAATCTCCAAAGATTATTTGAAATAATGCTTTATGAATAGGAACTACGTAATCCTAAAACATTTGTGGCATTAAGTAATTGAAAGTTGATTCTTATTCTCATGTTAGCAAATTTCAAGCCTTATTGTCATCTGTACTGAATTAGTGGGAAATTATTCTTAGGATAAATATGAAACCAGTGACTTCCTCCTCTTTCTCAAATTGCTCATAGTCCCCTGTGCATTATTATACAATGTTAAACTAGATATGACTAGGTTTTATTCATTGCATTTTAAAGAAGTCATGCAAAATGACTTTTAATAAAATAGGAAGAAGGAATAATATTGGTGCAATGAAGTATTACAATGCTAATTATACACTAAAATCTCTTCTGCAGAGTGTGGTATAAAGAGTCTCTGTCAAAACTCATGTCAGTTCCTCAGGTGATCAAAAAAGCCATCCACATAACTAGAATTATGAGAAGGACATTGTAGCTGGGCATCAGCATATTTTAAAATTGTTCCCTTTTGTACATGGTTCTTAAATAAGGGTTTTATATAGGAACAAAACTGGTAAAAATAAGCACAAGAAAGAGAACATTCCAAAGGTGAGTTGAAATTTTTCAAGAATTCTAGGGGCAGAAGTGACTATCAGAACTTCTCAAACTTCATGTGCAGACAGTTACTTCAGAATCTTGTCATGGACTAATTTGGATTTGGTAAAGTCTAAGTTGTATCCTAAAGAATAAATGATTTGTTCTGTGGTGTGTGTGTGTGTGTGTGTGTGTGTGTGTGTGTGTGTGTGTAGCAAACTTTCCAGTGATAAAACTTTGCAGGTAAGGCTATTTTTGAATGCAAGAATAAACATGTTTAAGTGTAACATAAGTCACATACAACAGCATGAAGGGCAGAAATAAAATGTTCTAGAATAATAAAAGGGAAGTGTCCAATTTGGGCATCTAAGAAAGTAGGCAGCTGAAATACACAGTTCCCCTAACTATCCTGAAGTAGAACTTTCCAAAACCAAAATGGCCTGAAGACACCAGTTATAATTTATTTACATGCACACAAGCAAGAAAAACTAAAACGTAGCTTAAGTAAAAAAAATGTTGAGTGCTCCCAAATCTTTCAAAACAGCCTACCAAACACGAAAGAACCTTAAAATAACACTAGCATAGTAAAAACAGGAATGGTGTGGTAAATAAACAACCTGCTGTGTGTGTCTCTCTCAATACTCCATATGCACTGCCTCTTACCACAGCTCATCTGGGGCAGAGGATGGCCACAGCAAGGTTAGTGCCTTTTACCTTCTGTTGTGTTTCTCTGCTCCTTCACTGACATTATCTGTGCGGTTTTGATTTTTGTGATAAGAGCAGAAATCCTTTGGATTTCTTTCAGTTAACAAAACCAGTTTACTTATATACATAGATCTTCCCTAGAGGCAGGAAGTGAAACTCAAACATCTGTAAAAGGAAGGCTTTACAGCCAGTTTGTAACGATTTTTCAAGCAGGTTTTATGGGAAGAACATTCAGCAACAGGAGCTGCATGTTGAAGACACAATGCCCCAAGGATTTGGAGCCTCGAGCACTAGTAGGGGTTGGTAGGAAGAGGAAGGGAGGGTGTTGCATTGAGAGAAATGAGACTAGAAGCCTAGGTCAGGGCAGATGCTGATGACCTTGGTGGCTTGAATAAGGACTTCGATTTGTATGTACTGGCCAAGATAAGATCTGTTGTTTTGATGACTCCTGCTGTAGGGAAGAAGACCACAGAGAAGGGGGTTAGGAGCTGGATTGCCAATTTAAGAAACTACAGTGTTGGAGAGATCATAGTTTTTAGAGAATGGGATAGAATTTGCAAAGGTCAGGAAAATTAAAAACTTCTTATTTAGAGTTGATGGGAATTGAAAATCAATAGGCTGGGGGAATAAGAGGCAAGAACAAGTTGAGGATGACCTACGCTTTCCTGCTGGAGGGAGAGAGTAGCTACACTTGATGAGAAGGAATGTGCAAGGAAGGACAGGTTTTCACAGGGGATGATGACTTCATATTTGCACTTGTTCAACAGAGCATCTCTTCTGTATGTTCTGGGAATGCTGCTGTGAAACTTGAGAAAGGTCAAGAAGTGTAAATTTGGGAGTCCATGGCAGAAAAGCAACTACGAAAGTGATGGGTATAAGCAGAATCAACAAAGAAGTCGAATCTAGAGAGAAATGAGAAATAGTAAGAGATATAAGCAAAATATAGAAATTTAAGACAGCGGGCATCAAGGGGAGGACCGAAAGCTCCACACTTGATTTTCAATCCTCTGTATTTTGAATACTACTGAAAATTTTAATAGCATAAGGATGCATGTTGCATCAAAAGTAATTATTTTCCAGCTTCTGCATTATAGGACTGATTGATTTTTTCATCCACATTTTTAGCATAAAATACTTAGAACATAATTAGTACTTGAGCTCTTCTGTCTAGCTGAAGCCATAATTTAATAATAATTGCCTCTTTCCTCAAGAGAATTTATTTTATCTTTTAATAACTAAAGTCCTTTTTCTATTCAGATTTTCATAGATTTCACCTGATTTGCTCTTTCTATTTCAACATCTCATCTAGCATCCTTCATTTCATCCTTATGGTTCCTTAGACTTCTCTTTATTGCAAGACTTTCACAGACTTTCCTTGTCTATTTTGGGGGAGTTCTGAACCATCTCAGGTGGTGTTCAAGGACTACTACTGACTGTGCTCAGAGGCTGTCCCTGGTGGCTCTTGGAGAATCAAATGGTGCCAGGGGTAAACCCTGGGCCTTCTGCATGCGAAGCACAGGCTTCAGCTTATTAAGTTATTATCTTTCCAGTTCCTTTCTTTGTTTTTGATGAAAATGGCAGCTTTTTTAAACATTAAAAGTGAATGTGTCTTGTTCTTTTTTGGGGGGGGCACACTTGGCAATGCAAAGGGGTTACTCCTGACTCTGCATTCAGGAATTACTCCTGACAGTACTCGGAGGACCATATGGAATGCTGAGAATCGAACCTGGTTGGCTGCGTGCAAGGCACTGTGCTATCTCTCCAGACCGTATTTTGTTCTCCAAATTAAGAATATAATGATGGGTGCTATGTTACTGTTTTGTACACCTATCCAATTTAGGGTAAAGTTAAGGAAACTGGTTAATGCTGGTTAAAACTTGTTAAAAAGATTCAATAAATGATACCGGTATTTGTAGGGCATTTGCCTGGCATGCTGCCAACCTGGCTGACCCAAGTTCAATTCCTCCACCCCTCTTGGAGAGCTCGGCAAGCTACCAAGAGTATCTGGCCGCACGGCAGAGCCTGGCAAGCTCCCCATGGCATATTCGGTATGCCAAACACAGTAACAACAAGCCGAAGGAGATGTTACTGGGCCCACTGGAGCAAATCTATGAACAACAGGAAGACAGTGCTACAGTGATACAATTTATATCTAAATAACATTGTAACCAAATTAAACATACATATAGCCTAATTTATGATCAATGCATTAATAATATCTTCATTAGTGTAACATCATTGAGTACTTATCTTTATCCATGATTGCATACTCTTGAAATGTACTTAAAGAACATATATTATGTAATTGATAATATAAATGTAATATATTATTCAAATAAAATTTGATCAAAATAATGAGGAAGGCTAATTCAGATAGCATAGTAAGTATATGAAATATCCTTGTGCTGTGTTATAGTGATATTATTTGTTATTTAAAATTAAACTTATTTAAAATTAAATATCCTCAGTTTTTATTCTATAGAAAGATTATTTTTAGGAAAGCAATACAGTTATATCATTACTGAGTATGATGACCCAGTAATGTGAAGAAGTAAATGAGGCTTGGCTTTGTAGCTATGCATACTGCAAACTCTTGGAAAAGTTTATTTCCACACCATATTTTCATATACTTTTTTGCTCCAATGTATAATAAACATCTGGGGAGACTTTTCCAGTGAACAAAAACACTTAAATCCGTTGTTATTTTGACTGTTATTTTTGCACCATCAGAGGTTTATTTTTTTTAAAGAATTGACATTAATTTACATATGTAGGATTCATTTACACTTCATTATAATTTAGTAAACATATAAATCACATTATGCCCACCACCAAAAGTTAAGTTCACATTTACCATTATACACCTGACTTTCTTTTTTTTTCATAATTTTATTTATTTTTTTCTTCTTATATTTATTTATTGAATCACTGTGGGAAAAGTTGCTAAGCTTTCAGGTTTAAGTCTCGGTCATACAATGATCACTTTTCCCTTCACTAGTACTCATTTTTCAGCACCAAGAACCCCAATATACCCCCTCCTCCCAGCCCTCCCAATGCCTGTGAGGCAGATGATTTCTACTTAACTCTTCTCTACATTGATTACATTCATTACTTCAACAAAAGATGCACCATTATTGTTTAGAATTTCCCCCAACAATCAGAATTGCTGAAAAGGCATTTGTGAAATACTTTGTTTTCTATAGCTGGTTATGAGAATCATATAATGTCACATAGCTGCGATTTTGAATTTCTTCAAAGAGCCAGATAATTATGAGATTGGTTTCTGTGTATCTGGCATTATGGCTGTACCGGAGAGCCGTTCATGGGGGCAACTTGTGACCTCGGTAGGACGTGAAGGAGGAGCCGTACACCTGACTTTCTTTACTCAGTTTATCATCCTGCTTCCTCCATCCACTCTAATAACTATCATTTTGTTTATATTGTCTGAATTTTGTCTTATTTATACTGTTTATCTTTCACACAAGAGAATTTGTACATTTGCTTTCTCTGGTATATTTATTACAGCACAATATTTTGAGGTACATCTTCATGTCACAAATGGTAAGATTATATTGTTTTCCTAGCTGAATAGTATTACACTGTGTATAAATACCACATATTCTTTATTCATTCAATTATTCCTAGGCACTTAGAATAAAACATTACAGAAACATAGACTACATAGAAGAAAACAGACACTGACCTTAGTGATACCTTTGTGTATTCATTTCCAGTGAGAAAGGAAGCAAGGAAAGAATAAACCAAAGGAGTAACAGCAAGCCAAAAAGTTTGTGCACAGTGACACATAAACCATTATCAAAATGGATGTACAACATACTGAACGAGAGAAGATTTTAACAAATCATACATCTAATGAGGAGTTAGCAACCAAATATATGTAAATAATACATACAATTAACAACAAAAACAAGAAGTGATCAGAATAACCTGTCACATGTCAAGAGAAGACAGAAATGGTCAACAGGCATGTGAAAAGATGTTCATCATTATTTGTTATTAATGAGATGATAATCAAAACCACAATGAGGGGTGTGGAATGTGCCTCAGGGAGGGAGCACGTGCCTTGTTTGTGTTGAGGCTCTGATTTTGATCCGTGACTCCACAAAACTAAGCAAAACTAAGCATTATAGTAAGAGAGCATTTTATACCTTCAAGAGTAGCTGGTAAAAAAAAAAAAGGATAAAAAACCAGTGTTGATGATATGGAAGAAAAAAGGGAACACTCATGCACATGAGCGATAGCACAGTGGTAGGGCGTTTGCCTTGCACGCAGCCAACATGGCCGACCTGAGTTCGATTCCTCCGCCCCTCTCGGAGAGCCTGGCAAGCTTCCGAGAGTATCTTGCCCACACGGCAGAGCCTGGCAAGCCACCCGTGATGTAATCGATATGCCAAACACAGTAACAACAAAATCTCCAATGGAGACGTTACTGGGCCTGCTCGAGCAAATCGATGAACAACGGGAGGGCCTTTAAATGCACAGTTGGTGGAAGTATAAACTGGTACAGCCATTATGGAGAACAATACAGACATCCCTTGAAAACCTAAAGCTAGAACAGGGACATAATTCAAGAAGAGCACACACTCAGTATGTGTTAGGTAATAAATTGGATTCCTTGAACTGTGAGCCCTATTCCACCCTCAGCATAGCTTTCTGGGGCCTCTGAGCATCACTGGCTTTGGCACTGCTGACCATCTCCTGGCCAAGTTTGCTAGGAATATCTCTCGGTGCCAGATTTTTTCTGGGTTTAAATCCAACACAAAAATTAAGAGTAGAAATACTATATGCTCTAGTTATTCCACTTCTTGGTATTTTTCCAAAAATACAGAAACAAGAATTTGAAAAGATATGTCTCCTATATTCATTGTAGCATTACATTCAACAGACAACATTTGGTAACAACCAAAGTGCTATTTTTTTTCTTTAGTGATTTTTTTGTGTGTTTGTTTATTTTTAGGACATAGCTAGCTGTGCTTAGGGATCACTCCCGTGAGGTTCTGATAAGGGAGGGATGGAAACCAGGGATCAAACCCAGGTTGGCAGCATGCACGACAAGCACCTTATTTACTGTACTATCACTCCAGCCCCCTTTAATAATTTTCAAAGGCACTGTAAATTATTTTCTTGTGTGCTTGTCCTCAGTCTTTACTAAAAATTAGTGTGTTTGCTTTGATATCCTTTTTGAAAACCTCCTTTAATGTTCTTCTGCTAATTTTTTTTAGTTTTATAAAAGCATTTTCATATTCTGACTTTTGGTTGAGTTCTGATTATTGCTCTATTGCTCACATTCATTTATTCATTGAGTTATGCACTTAACAAATACATAGGGGATACTTAATTTCCAACCACTGTTATAGGTTCAGTGAATAGCACAACAGTGAACAAAACAGATAGTTCTGCCCTCAAGGGGCTCTCATTCAAATGGAGGCACAGAACATTTAAAATCAGACATGCAAATGTTTGTGTATGTATATCTGAAATTAGTTATGTATAGTGATAACTTCTATAGAAAGAAATAGAGAAGGAACAGACCCAATATTCTTAGATTTTCGTGAAATGTGCCAGAAGATAGGTCGCTCCTTTGAGAATAAACAGCCTATTTAGATGACTGATGCTATCTTAGAACTCTGTTGTTCTCTGGATTGAATTACTAATCCTGCAGATCTTATCAATGAGGGAGGTAATTTGAGAGCCAGGAAATGAGTGTTTATTTTCTATGGCAGCCTGCCTATGGGAGACTGGAAATATTGTAAAGGCGCCCTCACTCCTTAGGGCAGATGCTTGATTATAACAGAAACAAAAACAAGCACCTTTAAACATAGCTTTTACTTTTAACACTGGGATGCTAGCTGGCTCTGAGCCAACCCTTAGAGAAAGATAATAACTACAATCAGTGTCATCTCATATCTGAATTCCTCAAATTGTACCCTGTCAGTAGGGTCTTCATGGTTTCCAGAGCCAATGCCATAGAGACATACTGGTCTGTGTTGTTACTGCCTGTATAATTCCCGTTCCCGAGGAGACGTCTGTGGGGTTTTCAGTTGTTCCTCATTTGAGATTGAGATTGGAACATCCACATCCTGTTTCCCTAGATTTATGCCCCATGACCTCTCTATTTATGGGTTTGGCTAGCCCAATATGGGCTTTAGTGCTGTTCTTTATTTTATTTTCATGACAGGGAAAGAAATCATTTTAACCATCAAAATAAATCTAAGACACTTCTAGAGATTTCTTTCCCAGAGTTGGTGGAGGCTGAGTTCATGTTATAGTTTCTGAGTACACGTGCAAATGAGTAGTCCTGCCTTGTGCACATGCAATGTTGACGTGGTCCTGTTACTAGTGGGGCTGCTATTGGCATTGGAGGCACTATTGCAGGGTGAGAATCTACGAAGACTCCAGGTACACTTGTCCTCATTGCTTTTTCTCTCCAAGATCTCAAAGAAAGCTCGAGGCACTGGACGGTAATTGAAGAAATACCAAAGTTTGAACATTCCTCTATATCATTTTTTCATTGCAAAGCGTGTTAATAATTAATTTTACCTGATAGACTCATTGGGAGCTCAGCATTGGGATTACTACATGCAAGGCATCAAAACCTAAATTCCTCTGTTCTCTCTGTCTTGTCTGTCACGCTTTCTCACTCTCTCTCTGTGGTGGGGAACTCAGCTGTTTTCAGAGCTTAATCCTGACTTTGGGGGCCCATATGAGGCACTGGAGATCAAATCCTGGTGAGCCATGTGCAAGGCAAACTCTTTCCCCATTGCACTCTGGTGCTGACTCCCTGTTTCTTGAAGTGATAATGATATCATGGTGTTGAATATTAGGCTCCTAGTACTAGAAGTACTAATACTTAAATTAACAGTAGTACTTAAATTTTCTTCCCCAATAATTAGATGACTGATGCTGGGAAAATTGTTTGTCCTTTCTATGCTAAAAAAAGAGAAAAAGCTAATATTGCCCATTATATATGTGGACTGATACACAATATTATTGTCTGGTTGTCCAAATGAATTATCATGGATGATTGAAACAGTAGCTGGAAACACTTGTGGTACTCTTTGTCAACTGCACTGAGTTCCCATGATGTTTTCCTGAATAGAGGCAGTACTGTGGCTGAATCAGTTTTTATGGTTTTTATTATGATACGATTTTAAGATGTACCTTGGCAACAACCATTACGAGAGAGAGAGAGAAAGAGAGAGAGAGAGAGAGAGAGAGAGAGAGAGAGAGAGAATGAGAGAGAGGAGAGAGAGGACTTATTGCTTACAGGTTTTGGAGGGTATATGCATGTCCAGGGCCACCCAGCAGGGTTGTGGGAGAATGACCACACATAAACCTGGATTTCTGCTTTTATTGGGGGATGAGGGTGAGGTGAAGGGTTTCACACATTCACTCTTAGGTAAATTAAAAAATTCTCGTGGAACTTGCAGTGCAGGGAGGGCAAGGCATGAGGTCAAATGATGAGTTATCCAAGTCAACTAGAGCATTCGCTGGAAAGGAAAAAGGAGTTTCAAGAGTGGGATGGTCTGTTTATCTGCTTGTGTAGCTGGTAATGTGTTTGTTTCAAATGTTTGAAGTTGATACCTTTGTAATAAAAAACTTAATGTCAGGTACTTTTATTCTAATAAAAAATATGACTATTGTGCTTACCCTGTAACATAGTTTATTATAAGTACTCAAGAGTGTGTGCTCTCTTGTAACTACTCCTGCTATTGCCACAGCTATCACTATTGCCACTGCTAACTGTTCCTGTGACAACTACTGCAACTATCATAACTTTTTTATTAGTGTTGCATTGGCAGCCCAATTCGATGCAGTATTCTAAAGAGCTTAACTGTATCACATAAATTCTCGTTTTCCTCATGCCAACAAACTGTAAGAAGCCACTGTCCAATTTGTGTTTTTTTCTTCTAATCCACATCTGACTTCTGAGTTCCCAGAACATTGATGACAGTCTGTTGGGGGTAGAAAAAAAGGTAAAAGGTAAAGGCCCTCCCGTTGATCGTCGATTTGCTCGAGCGGGCCCAGTAACGTCTCCATTGGAGACTTTGTTGTTACTGTGTCTGGCATATCGAATACTCTGGGTAGCTTGCCGGGGTCTTCTAGAGGGGCAGAGGAATCGAACTCGGGTCGGCCATGTTGGCCGCTTGTAAGGCGAACACCCTACCGCTGTGCTATCGCTCCAGCCCCTGGGGGTAGAAAAAGCACATTAAATTAGAAAGACACCAAAAGTGGTTGTTGCAGTCCTTGGAATGAGTGTGTCGTAGGCCTCTTCTATCTGTATCAATTGTTTTGAGACAGGCTAGGCATGGAAAAAGGTTCAAAGAGAAAGGGTGAACAAGAAAAAAAAATCAGGCCTATCTGGAAGCTGTACTGGGAACACTTCAGAATTCTACCTGGAGAGAAAAGGCCTAAGTGGAAAAGATGGCCACAGGCCACTCTTGAATTTCATGGGATCTTGAGAAGAAAACTCTAAGATGCCATACTCATTCCTTGCTGTCTTTAACATTTCCAATAATTTGTCTTTGGAGGTAAATTGATCACACTCCACATTGGAAGAAAAGCAGAACAAAACCTGGAGATTAGAGGGTATTTTCAGAAACCCTTTTAGACCAACTTACACAATATTAATTTGCTAAAATCATTTCAAAAGAGCCAATTTACCTGATAAATAAGTGTAACTTACTGAAAATTGAACCCTGTATCATCAATCAACTTGCTGAATGAATTAAAAAAATAAAAAACAGCAACTGACACTGGGGGCTGGATACAGTGGGTAAAGAGCTTGACTTCTACAACAGTCAATTCGGGTTCAATCCCCGGCACCCCATAGGGTTCTCCAAGCCCACCAGAAGAGATTCCTAAGTGCAGAGGCAGGAATAACTCCTGAGCACTGCAGACTATGGCCTCCAAACAAGCGAACAAAGAATAATAAACAAAATAATAATGAAGTGTTGCTGGTTCTATCCCAGGTCTGTGACCTCTTATGGCTCAAAGAGCCAGAGTCCAGGAAGAGACAAAAAGAAGATAAACAAACACTTTCCCAAAAAAGATATACTGGTGACTATTAGGCATATGAAAATTTCCTTGTAAGTTATTATTTGGGAAATACAAATTAAAACAACGGTGATATATGATATCACACCAGTAATAATGCTTTATAGCAGAAAATCTGGCAATAACCAGGTTTTTGGTGGGGGTGTGGTAATTAAGGAGCTCTTATTCATTGTGGTGGTGATGTCATCTGCTTCAGCCTCTGTAGGAAAGAAACATGGGGAATTCTCAGAAAAGAATATGACCGAGTGATACACTTCTCAGCATTTATTCCCTCCATCACAAAAACATTATTTCAAAGGGATATATGTACACCAATGTTCTTTGCAGCTTGGAATATAACAGTCAAGATATGGAAACAAGCCAAATGTCCAATTACAGATGAGTGGATGAAGAAATTGTGGTATTTGTATGCAGTGGATGACTGTGCAGCAGTAAAGAAGGACAAAATTAAGGAACTAGAGTGTATCATGCTGGGTAGATTCAGTTACAAAGTAGGAAACAGAGACAACAATCTCTTGTATATGTGGAATATAAAGATACACAGTAGGGGATCAACAAATGACCAAATAGAACAGAACTTGAGAGTTGGGGCACAGAACCAAGTTTCCTGAAGCCTAAGGAGTCTTAGAGAGAGGAGGTGTCTTTGAGACATTGATGGAGGGAAGTGAACATTCTGGTGATGGGTGTAATGCTAGAACTATGGATGTACAAAACTATCATTTTCAGTATTGTAAATCAGTTCAGAAATAAAAAAAATGTTTTACACAAAGGAAAGAACTTAAGAGCTATACTCGGCTCTGGTCAGTTGTTGTCTAGTAGAACATGGATGAATGCAGGGTTACCAGAACTTTCAAATTTTCAAGTGAAATAAATATGTTTTTGTGAATTGTGCTGATGCACCCCATATGTGGGCTTGGCACTTCCTAGAGCCCTTACTGAGCAATCTCCCTCCACACTTGGGCATATGCCTTCTAAACACTCAGGTGAGGAGTGTGTGGTCCCAAAGCTACACAATGTACAGTTATTTGTGATTTTCTAAGGTACAAATTTTTCTCCCCACGTTGAAGACTGAATTGTGAATGTGATATATTAGCTGGTGAATGTGCTTCATTCTCTTCCCAGTGTCATCATTTCACACCCCCACCTCACTGCCAAACAAAATTTGAATATATAGTACCTTATGAAACAAAATCTTTTCTTTCAGAAAGGGCTGTGGGAGGGAGTCAACTTCCCATAATGAAAATAAATAAAGAGAAATTGAAAAGATCTACTGAATAATTGGGAAAAAAATGGGAGTTCGAGGTAAAATTTCATGCATGTAACTAAAGGAATTTTTGAGTGAAAGCAGGCAGCACTTTCGAGACTACGGTAGCAAGAATTAGGCAAAAAGAATGTGAGATGATGACTTGAATTTTCAGTTATACTTGAACTTCATTATAAGGGGAAATGTGTGCTGTGGAGTATTTTTGACATACCAATTTTCATTTAAGAAAATTTTTTTTGAGAGATGGGAAGTAACCATTATGAATGTCAAGGAGTTATCCTAAGTTCTTTTAAATTTCTATATCTTTCAGATAGTTTCCTGAAGGAAGTTGGCCTCTTTTATTTATTTATTCATTTTGCTGTTTACTTTTATAACTCCCATACAATGTTCTGTCACAGATAATTTTTTTTTTGCTTTTTTGGGGGCGGAGGGTCACACCCGGTGAAGCACAGGGGTTACTCCTGGCTCTGCACTCAGGAGTTACTGCTGGCGGTGCTCAGGGGACTATATGGATGCTGGGAATTGAACCTGGGTTGGTGACGTGCAAGGCAAACGCCCTACCCCCTGTGCTATCTTTCCAGCCCGTGTCACAGATAATTTTTAATAAATTGAAATCTTTGATTATTTAAAGGTGTTGTTTTCCAGTTTTAAACACTTATTGCATATATATATATATATATATATATATATATATATAGTTTGTTAATTCTGAAAATCGTATGTATGGTTTGAATGGTGAGGTTGGGGGGATGCCTGAGTTTAGAGGAATATAAGAATGCAAACCATACTCTGCTTTTAACAACTAAGCAACGCACTTTGTGATTTGAAATCCCTGCTTCTCTGCATATCCTTATTTAAGTTCTTAAAGGGTTTAGTTGGGAATATTAAGAAAGGAGATTTCTTTCTTCTCAAGTTTTACTGTTTACTGGCTTAGGAATAATATCAAACAAAACCAGCCTTTGTGTTTCCCTTTTGAGTCCTTATCAAAAAGTTCAGGTTGAAAATGTTGAGCATGTTTAAAATAAAGTATTGGAATCATGAGTCTTGGGTTTTGGCTATAGGAATCTGTTTGTAGTTTTGTTCAAAGACACAATGTTTGGAAAGGCGTAGATGCTTTAAGTCTAAGGCCTGAGGACTATTCCAGGGATGAAATTTCTCCCAACTAGCCCCAGTCGTCTGTCCATTTCTCCTATCCTTTGAACTATTGTGCTATCTTCCAGCATCTAGAGTACACATCAAGCAAATAGAAAAAGCTGAGTTGTTAACTGAGTTCAGTTATCTGGGCCTTTTGTTTGGCAAGAGGTTTGCCTTGCAGCAACAGAGCAGTTACAAAAAGAGGCACCACCTATTCAGACAGTGCAGAGCTTGTCAAACTGAAAAGGGGTTAGAAGAAAGTGAAATTTCCTTTCTAATTGTCATAAATGACTTTCCTCATCAATCTTCACTTTCCCTTCTGGCATCCTACTCAGTTATTGGGCAGAAAATATTAAAGACAGGATTTAGACACAGTGGCTTCTTCCTAACTTTTAGAAGTCATTAACACTAAATGTAGGTTTTGTTAGGCCTGGCTTAAATAGGTAGTGGACATAAACAGTTTATCAATTAAATCACATGATTAACAGAAAAATGCAGTGTGAATAGAAGTTACTTCAAGTTTTCAAACTGGAGTTTTATTCCAAATAGATTTTCCCAAGTAGTTTCAATGTAGTTTTTTTTTTCCACTTATATATGTTTTTCTGGATAGTTTTTTGTACCTATAGCATTTTTTTTTAGACAGTGCTATTTTTACTACCTTACCATGAATTAGATGTTTATTTGTTTAATTACTTAACAAATATTTTGAAAGCACTGATGACATACAAGGCTAATTGATGAAAATTTATATTAATAAATAAGAGGGAATGTGGGAATCCAAATAAATGCACTAATGCTAGTTTTCAGTGTTCAGGTATTATGAAAGTATTACGTTAGTGTTATTGCTGGAGCGATAGCACAGCGGGTAGGCATTCGCCTTACGAGCGGCCAACATGGCCAACCCGAGTTCGATTCCTCCGCCCCTCTCAGAGAGCCCGGCAAGCTACCGAGAGTATTCGATATGCCAGACACAGTAACAACAAAGTCTCCAATGGAGACGTTACTGGGCCCACTTGAGCAAATCGACGATCAATGGGAGGGCCTTACGTTAGTGTTGAGGTATTATAAAGAATATAATTGTGACATTATTTTGGTCAATTACTTTGTTTTACTGGCCAACTTTTTTTCCTTGGTGAAATACTTAACTTTTGCTTTGACCTATGTTTGCTTTAGTCAGTTGTTTTTGTACTTGTCTGTATTTTGAACTTGACTCTGCTATCTAAAATTAGACTATAAATTTCTTTTATGTGCACTCATCTTTTAAATAATTAACTGAGTTTTTTCAGTTTAATACAACTATTTCTTAGTAAGAAATTCTAAAAAATATTTTTGATGTTTAAGAATAATGAAAAGCAATTGAGGGGGGCTGGAGCGATAGCAGACTGGGTAGGGCTTTTGCCTTGCACGAGGCTGACCCGGGTTCGATTCCCAGCATACCATATGGTTCCCCAAGCACTGCCAAGAGTAATTCCTGAGTGCAGAGCCAGGAGTAACCCCTGTGCATCACCGGGTGTGACCCCCCAAAAAAAAGAAAAAAGAAAGAAATAGCATCCCAGAGAACTGATCTACACTATTGTGTTGGTGGTGGTGGGAGGGAAGGGGGAGCTGAAAGAGCACCGTGGGGTCCTTGAGGGTGGGTACATCAGGGAACAGTGTGGTGTTGAAATTAAGTCCCTGAGAAAACGTTAACAGAATTGTAACTCACAGAATCTCAATCAATAAAATTTAAAAAAAAATTTTTTAAAAGAAAAGCAATTGGAACATCAAAACCTAGAACAAAATATCTATGTTTTAATTCATCATTTAATTTTATCACTTAAGATGTTGGGGCTGGAGCGATAGCACAGGGCGTTTGCCTTGCACACAGCCAACATGACTGACCCAAGTTCGATTCCTCCGCCCCTCTTGGAGAGCCCGGCAAGCTACCGAGAGTATCTCACCCGCCCGCACGGCAGAGCCTGGCAAGCTACCCGGGATGTATTCGATATGCCAAACACAGTAACAACAAAGTCTCCAATGGAGACGTTACTGGGACCGCTAGAGCAAATTGATGAATAATGGGAGGACAGTGATATATTCTACTTAAGATGTTCAATCTTATTTCCTCCTAATCTTCAAATAAATCTTAAAAAATTAATAATTTACAACTTTCTAAGTTGGGTTTTTTGTTGCATTTTTTGGGGGGAAGGGCGTGAGGGGAGAGGGGAACTCCTGGCAGTTCTTAGGGCATATTCCAGGAAGATTTGGGGAACCATATGAGGTCCTAGGGATTAAGCCCTGTTCAATTTGTGCAAGGCAAGTACTCTACCACTGTACTATGGCTTCAGCCACCCACTTTGCGTCCTTTAAAGGGAATTTTTATGGTATTTCTTTAGAGCAAGTTTGATTTTTCCCAGAATATAAAACTAAATATAAAAAAATTGTTAAATTAGAAAACCTTAATTTGTTTTCAGTGTTGATTTATTTTGCAAATAAATGCAGAATCAGTGTTAATTGTATTTCAGGATTTAAATAATTACATTCTTTAATTTGAAGAAGTAAATGGTGCCTTTCAAAATTTGATAAAAATTATTTGTTTTTCAATCCTCTTTGCCATTAGGTTATTTAAACTCCTGGGATCTGCTTATTTGCCTGTCTTCTAGACAAACTGGTGGAAAATACTGCATATCCAAGGAAGATATGTGCCTTTTAGGTTTACATCAAAAGGTAATTTTTTTAGCAGTATGTCATTCTTATACTTGTATTTTGTGGCTCTATGTTACTCTTAATACTTATATTTTGTGGTCCAGAATTAATGGTAAAATATATTTCTTGCAAAATCAGAATCATTGCATCTTTTGAGGAAATGACAACATATAAGGGCACGTCTTATTTGTTTTTTATATTTATTTTTATTGACCTAATATGGGGTTACAAGGCTTAAGCACTGTAGCACTGTCATCCCATTGTTTATCGATTTGCTCAAGAGGGCACCAGTAACATCTCCATTGTGAGATTTCTTGTTACAGTTTTTGGTATACTGAATATGCCACAGGGAGCTTGCCAGGATCTGCTTTGCAGACAGGATACTCTCGGTAGCTTGCTGGGCTTTCCGAGAGGGACAGAGGAGTTGAAACCAGGCTGGCCATGTGCAAGGCAAATGCCCTACCCGTTGTGTAATGTTTATATTTTTTAGGAGTTTTTATAATATGTTACTAACAATGTTATTATATTATGTCCACCACCAAAGTTCCAGTATCCCTCGATCACAATCTATTGGACCACCTCACCATTTAGCCCATTTTTCTCCCCACTTGATAAATTTAGTTCTCTGGATAGAATCTAAGTATTCTGTTTCTAGTTATATTTGTTATATCTGGCATTTATTTTTATCCTTCACACTTATTTCAGTGAGTATTATCGCCTCTACTTCTATCCATGTTGCAGCAAAGGCAAAATTTCACTGTTTCTATTTGATAAATAATATCCAATTATGGATATATACCTGGCATCAAACGTGGTCTCTTGGACCACAGAGTCTTCTTTTTTTTTCAAGCTTGATTGCCTTTTTATTCCTTTTCTTTAAAAAATTTTTATTAGTGAGACACCATGAGGTACAGTTGTAGACTTACAAATTTTGTGCTTGGGTTTCAATTATACAATGATCAAATACCCATCTCTCCACGAGTGCCCATTTCCCACCACCACGGATCCCAGTATCCCTCCCACCCCACATTCCCCCCCAACCCCCCCCCGGCTCTGTGGCAGGGCATTCCCTTTTGTTCTCTCTCTCTCCTTTTGGGTGTTGTGGTTTGCAAAAGAGGCATTGAGTGGCAATCATGTTTGGTCTATAGTCTACTTTCAGCATGCTTCTCCCATCGTGGGTGACCACAGAGTCTTAAGACCTAAGCCTCACTGATATAGTCCCAAACTAAACCAAAATGTACTGTTCCCATTACTTCTGAAAACCTTTTTATCTACTTATCTATCATTGGGTACTTGGGTTACATATGAACTATATTCTCTTATTTTTGTTTTTTTGTTTGCTTTTTGAGTTATACTTGGTATATCTCAGCGTTACTCCTGGTTCTGTACTCAGAGGTACTCCCAGTAGGATTCAGGGCGTGATATAAAGGGATAAGAATCAAACTCTGATTGACCATGTACAAGACAAACACCCTACCCACTGTATTATTTCATCAGCTTCAATATATTCTCTTATTTTTAACAAAGAAGTTGGGTTGTTTAAGGAAACTAAGCCAATTATTTTTAGTAGTAACATGATATTATAGTATTATTCTGGTCACTGAAATTTTTACAATTGACTGTCTTCATAACATCTTATAATTTCTAACCTTTAGTTTCCTTGACGTTAGACAGAGCATGTCCTGTTGGCCATTTTGGTATACCTTTAGCAATTCCTTCTTTATTTTCATAACCAACTTTCCTCTGTCCTTTTTTAAAATGTTTGTGCATTCTAACACCATACCCAAAATTTCAAATAGTTTGTTATATCGACATTATAGCTAAGCATTTAAGAGTTTTATGTTTGCATATGTTGCTTCTTGTTTAACATTTCCTCTTGTAGGGCATACCTTGAAAAACAGAACTCATTATTTTCCCTGTTGAGTTACTCTGTTGGTCATAAATATGATTGACCAATTAGTTACATAATTTGGGGGAGGGGGTGTCACATTTGGCAGTGCTCAGGGCTTCTGGTTCTGCATTTGGAGATTATTCCTGGTGGGCTTGAGGGGCCATATGATGAGCCAGGAACCAAACCTGGGTTGACTATAGTTAGGCAAATGCCCACTTACTGTTGTATCTCTCTGCCCTCTCTGTTATGCCTAAATATAAAAATGTAGTCTTTAACTTTTGAACTCTGCCTTTCCTTTTTTAAATCTGCATGTTCTCATTAATTCTAAGAAATTAAGTCCTAAATGTTTCTCAAATATCTTATTTCCTCTTCATAATTACTTTCCTCTTCAAATGATTGTCATGTAAAACAGGAATACTGCTGAATATACCTCACTGATTTTTTTGAAGCAAATGTTTTTTCCCCCTGAAACCCAGTTATAAGAGAAAAGAACTGAAGAACTATAAAATACTAGCAAATCTGTGGCTACTGTGTTTAAACTCTAGAATACTTCCCCATCCATGATAGAATAGAGCCTCTGATCTCTGTTGCATGTATCAGTCAACCTGCCAGAAGAAAACAAATGCCATACTCAAAAGGATTTAAGTGGAGAGAAATGAAGGAAGGCGCTTTTATAGAGGTTTTGGCAGCATAAGAGAAATATAGGAAGATCAACAAAGTCATAAGATTTTACCTGTCTTACCAACCGTATTCTGGAGAAGGGTAGTGAGGAATGGTGCAGCAAAATCTAAAGAGAATATAGCCACTGAAAACTCAATATAGATTTCAGGAAATGCAGCCAATTCCAGATCATAAGTGAAGAGAGGAAGCCTGGAAATAAATACTCGACCTCTTACTCTTACCCACCAACCAATTTCTTGCCAAGATCCCCTATTCAGATTAACAAACCCAAGATCTCCTAGTGGTCAAAGGGCTAATGAACCTGCAAGATGTTACTCATAAAATCAGCCTTATGGTTGTATAGAGCGAGATGGAGGAATAGATCCAGGGAGGGGAATTGTAACTATTTAGCACAATATCCTATTCAAGTGCTTTATCAATGGATCCCTCAAGTACCTTTCTCTTGCCTCCTTTTAGCTTGGAATTCTGCATTAATTTTTATCAAACTATTTCTTTCTTAATGCCTATTGCATTCTTTCATATCTTTATTTCTTCTGTTTCCCTCTCCCTGGAATACCCTCTAGCAGATCTTTCCACATCAGTTTTTTTTTCTGGCTAATATTGCTTTCCCAGAAAGTACTTGGCAATGTTCAGAAATGTTTTTGTTTATCTTATGAGGGAAGAGTATGTGATACTGGCAATTTATACTTAGAAGCCAGGCTAAGCAGCCGTCACTGCACATGATAGCTCCCCCACAACAAAGAATTGCTTGGACCAAGATGTTAGCCATGATGAGGCCCTTTCAGGTTCCTCAGATGACACTTAGCTTCTTAATCTATTAGATTCGTTATAACCATGTCAGACAAAGGGCTAGATTTCCTTGCCATTTCACTGCCATATTCTTAATATCTCTATTTTATTTTACTCATCAACTTGTTTATTCTATTTTGCTGTATCCCATAAAAGTAAGCCAGACTTCACCAGCTAATTACAAGTGATCTCATTAGTATTCATATTCGTTGGGAAATGCAGGCTTCCCTTGGAGGCTTTCCCATTTCTTTCCCCAGAATATATAGCCTTAATACTTAGAAAAAACCTTTTCTCTGTCTTACTCCAAGTTTCTGCTTCACATCACTATTCTTGAGACTTCAAGATACACGGGAAACACTTCTCTACTGCAGCTGCCACTGATGCTCCAGTGATAGTTACTTTTTTCTGCCCAGAGTGCCACCTACAGTTTCAATAGAGGAGCCTGACTTTCTTGCATTCAATCAGTTACCTCTGAATTGGAAAGAGATTTAGTTTGACATCGAATAGGGAGAATGTTGCTCTCCCAAGTTGGTTTTTAACTTCTCCCCCCTAGGCCACAAGGGAAGACCCAGGCTTACCACTTAAGCAAGCAGAAAGTCAAGCATGAAAGCTCTATGACTCTTACATCTCTTCTTAGGGCTTCTCTGGTAGTCTAGTGCCAGCACTTGCTAGCTAGAGGATTTGGGTATGTTATTTAATCTCTACAGGCTTCAGTTCCTCTTCCTGAAATAAGAAGGCATTAGATACTGGACAGTTTCCAAGAACACTTGTTAGCTTTAAATTTGCAGGAAGTTTTTCATGGGAGACTAGTAGAATCGGTGATAAGAAGAAAACAGAGCAGAACAACAAATTATAGTATTAAAACAGATGGGATGGGAGGTTGAGTGAAATAAGTAAAACAGAAAGATAGAGTACAGTCTCAGCTGAAATTCTCTTTCTAATATTTTAATGTTTCTAATTCTGAGACTGTTTTTCATGTTTATTATGAAATAATCTTAGATTCAGAAAAAGTACAAAATTAGTAAAAAAGAATTCTGTGTAATTTCACCACACTTTGTCTACTCTTATTGACGTAACCAAGTTACATTAGTACAAAATCTTAAAGATTATATATTATTTTGATTTTAACAATTGTTGCTAACTATATACTATTAATATTAGTAAAAATATTACTTTTATATTTTTCAATATTGAATATGAGACCCTTAATGGCATTGAATTTTAAAATCTCTTTAGTCTTCTCTAGCTGCAACAGTTCCACAGTCCCTACGTTTTTCATGATCCTGGATTTGTTTTTAAGAACCCTAACCAGGTAAAATGTTCCTTAAATTGGATTTGATGTTTTCTCATATAGTTAAGTATCTCTGGGAAAAAGTAGTAAGGAATGTACCCTTTTCAGTGTCAAATATCAGGCTACATGTTTTTTAATTTGATGGCATATGTTTTATTATGCATTGCCATCTTATTATGTTAACCGTGATCTCATGGCTAAGGTGGTTTCTGCTTAACTGTAGATAGAGCTACTATTTTCCCTAACGTTAATAAGTATATTGTAGAATGGTACTCTGAGACCATAAAAATATTATTAGGGAATGGAGATATAATACAGCAGGTAGAGCATTTACCTTGCACACAGCTGATTCGGGTTTGATTTCCAGCATTCCAGATGGTCACCTGAGCACATCCAGGAGTAGTTCCTCAGTGCAGAGCCAGGAATAACTCCTGAACACTGCCGGGTGTGGTCACAAAAAGAAAAACAACAACAAAAGAGTCTGTTAGTCTTCGAATGTTTGTCACTAACTTTAGTATCCATGGCAGTATCTTGTTCACATTAACTATTATTTTGGTATATTAATGACAGAATTCTATTTCTCTGATTCTTTCTACATTAATTAATGGGGTTTTTCTGTAATGAAAAGCTATTTTTTTCTTTATTCATTAAGTTACTTATATATGTTTATGTGCCATTGTTTTATACTTTGTGTTGTAATTTAATGCTATTTTATTTTGTTGCTCAGTTTATTACAGTTTCGGTCACTGACAGCTCCTCTTTTGAAGTGCACCTATCATTCTTAAGTACTTTATTCAATTTCAGCATCAATAGATGCTACAAGATTGTAATTTTTCTGCTACCTCATCTGCTACCAGCCATTTCTCTAGGAATTCTCATTCCTTTCATTGGAGTTTGATATGTATAAACCAAGATCTGTTTTGATTGGTGTGTTCCCTGCTATTGGAATACTGATGCTTCTCAGCCCCTTCAGTTGGACAGATCTTGGATGTATGCATACTAACCCACCTACACATGTACATTTATTTATGAATTTCTCAAGTTCTATATGTATATATACATGTATCACAGCGGGTAGGCCGTTCGCCTTACAAGCGGCCAATATGGCCGACCCGAGTTCGATTCCTCCGCCCCTCTCGGAGAGCCCAGCAAGCTGCCGAGAGTATCTCGCCCGCACGGCAGAGCCTGGCAAGCTCCCCGTGACGTATTCGATATGCCAGACACAGTAACAACAAAGTCTCCAATGGAGACGTTACTGGGCCCGCTCGAGCAAATCGACGATCAACGGGAGGGCCTTTTATTATTATTTTTTAATCTGTATAAGTTCAAATGGAGCTGTGATTCATACTGTAGCTCCAATTCAATACCACCAAGTTTATTGTAACCCCTGTTCTCTCTTTGTTCATTAATTCAGAAAATTGACTATCATTATCAGTCTATTATTTCAACTCTAGGATAGGTATACATTTAGGTCAGAAATTTTAGGCATTAGTTTTGCTTGAGATAAAGTTAAAATAATTTTTCCAAGTAACTTAGTTTTGGTCCGGCCTTTCAGCTGCCTCTTTGGTAAACCCTCCTGCAATTGCCACCTTTTAGGAACCACTGATTTATTTTCCATTCTTACAGGTTTGGCTTCTCCATACTGTCATTTAAATAAATTAATGCAATTTATTTCATAGCAAATGTGGCTTCTTACATCAGGCGTATTTAATATTATGCATATCATTGCATTACCCAATAGTTTATTCTTTTTTCAACACCTAATACCTGTTTCTTGTATGTAACTACTTATTCAGTCATAAATTAGAGACACTCTAGCTTGCTTCCAGTTAAAGTTGATAATAATGCTGTCACATGTATTTGTGTATGTATTTCTATGTAAATACAATTCAAATAATATATCGATGTGGATTGTTAGAATATACAGTAAATAAGTTTGACCTTAAAAACTTAGCTAAAATTTGGAAAATTTTGAAAATATTTTTATTTTGGATTAATTTGCTTTTGGGGCCATACCTGACTGTGCTCAGGACTTATTCCTGGTTATGCTGGGAACACCATATGTGATGCTGGGGATTAAACCCAGGATAAAGGCAAGCCCTTTATCTGTTATACTCTTTCTTTGGTCCCAAAAGTCTTTTAAATTAAATGTTAAAGAATTGAAAAACTTTTCTATAGCAGTGACTATATCTGTTTCTTGTATTTAACAAAAAATTTAAGTCTAACATGAGAAACATTTTTCTTTTATTTGTTTATTTTGTTTTAGGGGCCACACCTGGTGGTTCTCAGGGCTTACCCTTGGTTCTGAACTCAACAATCACTGCTGTTGTATTCAAGGGACGAGGTGGTGTGCTGGGGATTAAGCCCAGAATGGCCATGCAGAGGCAAATACCTTCCTTGCTGTACTATCACTCCAACTCAAAACATTTTGCTATCAGAGTCACTTTTATCCTGTATTTAGAGTATTAGCACATCATTAATCTAGATGGAGAGTATGAGAAAACCTAGGAAGACTTTCCTTCAGAATAGCCCAGTAACTATATAGTCTCACTCATTCATCAATCAAATTTATATTTATTATTTACTGAGATGTTTTTCTTCCTATTTCTGAGACTATTTATTAATGCCTATGAATTTTGGCCTAGATATTTGTAATACAAAAGCTGTCAAGAATTGAAAACGTCTGTCTTTTAGGAATATAAGCATTTGTGGGGAACCCATTATCATGATCTAAATATATTTTGATATAGAAAAGACTAACAATGTTAATTAATACATATAATATTTCTATGTGCCATCTCCATTCTAAATGCTTATATATTTATTTATTCCCATTCTTTACATATGAGAGATTGAAGCTCAGAGAAGTTATTAGTCTCTAGCTAATAAATAAAGAAAACATGTTTCATGTTCAGGCACTAACTTCAAATTATATTTTCTTATGCATATCACTAGAGAAACTTCCTAAATAGATATTTATTCCCTGTAATTATATCTTATTCTAATGGGTTTTTAAAAGAATACATAAATTCTAAATGACACATATTAAGATAACTGTCCCTTTAGAGCATGAATAATTTGGAGCTTTAAGACTGAACCATGACTCATTTATGCAAACATAAATATTCAAACAGAAGTTGCTTCACATTTTGGGGAGACATTGTAAGATTTCTGAGGACCTTACAATGAACAAAGGAAGGATACCTTCTCAGTTAGGCTTCTAAGCACATCAAAGCTTTATAATTGAAGTCTTTGGCTGGAGCAATAGCACAGTGGGTAAGGCATTTGCCTTGTGCTTGACCGACATGGCCAACTAGGATTTGATTCCTTTGTCCCTCTCGGAGAGCCCAGCAAGCTACCAAGAGTATCTTGCCCACATGGCAAAGCCTGGCAAGCTACCTATGACGTATTCAGTATGCCAAAAACAATAACAAAAAGTCTCATAATTTGTTGTGAGACGTTACTGGTGCCCGCTCGAGCAAATTGATGAACAACGGGGCTACAGTGCTATGAAAATTATCACTAAACTTTTTATAGAAAATGAATGACCAGAGGTACCTCTAAGCAGCAAGAGAGTAAGATGAATTTAAACTGTATTGGTCCCTATTTCAACTAAATGCTAAGATCCACTAACCTCTAAGTTTAGTAACTAGACACTGTCTCACCTCAAATAGCCAGGTTCTAGCATTTCAATAGCAGAGTGATTCATTTCTGGCTCTACATGTTTGTAGGATTAGCAGTCCCTAAAAGCAGGATGCTGTTTTTAGTATATAGAGCACTGAGAACTATGGAAACGGTTCTTATTAAAATTAAAAAAATTAAAATTAAATTAAATCACATGAGATGATTCTCAGGTGATTTTGATGAGATAGTAGTTGCATGTGAAAGATGATAGGCATAGAATGGCTTTTGTCATTAATGCTCTTCTTGTTAAAAAAGTTTGATGAAGATTTTTAGAGAATATATGATTAAAAATAAAATAAAAGTATGAGTACCTGTGTAGATCTAATGAAGAAAAGCATGTGTCATTTTTGATTTGCAAATCATCAAAAGCATAAAATAAAAACATGCCCAGTGTGAATTTTGTTTCAAACTTCATAATTATTTATGAAGTTTTACTAATACTACCATTAAAGTATATTTTATTTTTTTTCTTATTATCATATGTAAAACATAGATTAGGTTATAGAAAGTAGTTTGGGATTGGGATCTTTGAAATATGTATTTCTCTTCTTCCAGTTTGATCTCTCAAATATCCTAGGGCTTAATGTCATTACCATTTTCTAAATGCATTCTAATTCTTTCAAAAATATTAAAAATGTTATACCAAAAAATCAGCAATTCATATAGATCCCACTGCATGTATATAAGGCATTCAATCTCCCCAAATTATTATCTATTAAAATATTATTTAGGTGATTACAATGTGTTGATGCAGACTCAAATATAACATTATAGCCCTGGTGGGGGAAGCAGTGGGTAGGTGGGAGTATCTGCTCAATTTGTTATGAGTCTAAAACTTCCACCCGAAAACCTATTAAAAATAATTATTACCACAGAAAAGCTGGAGAAGTGCATCACATTAAAGCCAGTTAATCCAAGTTAGAAAACTACTTTGATGTTCCACTTGGTAATGATACAAATCTTATATATTTTATGATGTCCATAAAAATAAGAAAACAAAGTCGAATATAGAACAGATCATTAAACCTAACCATTAAAAGGTTAAACCATGTAGACCATCCTTGTATGACCCAGAATCCTCAAACTTGTTTATTTCTTTATATTCAGGTATTTGGGACAACTACTTATTTTGGTGCTCAGTCCAGAGTACACTGGAGATAATATTTATGGTGTCACATGTCACAAAGTTATGTCATCTCCTGTAACTCTGAATTCCACAGGTTTGTTTTGGAGGAAAAAGCACAGGAAGAGGTCATTGGGTGGGGGATGGGAAAATAGGAAGCGGAAGGTTGAGAACAATTGCTTCTCTTGCCTTGACTCTGGGTTTTTAAAAAAGCTTTTTAAATCCTTAGCTGTTTGTCTAACTCAAGATTTAATGTAAAATCATCTCAGTTCTGACATTTTATATCACATCACCTTCTTTTCTGTGTGAAAGTTCTACAAACTGCATTTTGTCTTTGCAGTATTCAAAATTTTTCTGTTCATTGATTCCATGATTGCTAGCCATTTACCTGGACTATTCTAATTCTTCTCAGTTTGTAGGGGAAAGTCAGCACGACCAGGATGCTCCAAAGCATCTGCAGTAGCAGTACACTTGTTCTGAGTCCCACAAAAGTTGGGATGAAGTTTTTAAATGGGCCATTGTCAGTATGTAGAGTTGAAAGCTACATACTTGATGATGATTCTCTTCCTGGCCGGTTGAGTATTAAAACTTCTAATTAATAGCAACTAAGTAATGATAATTGAATAATCCAGTAAACTGAATGTGGAGGAAAATGGTTCAAGTTTATTGAAAATTTTGAAGAATTTTGCAATCTCATTAGAAATATTATGTATGAATTAACTCCCTCCACCAAACTTGTATCTATTACGTTTCCCCATACCTTCAGAGTCCTCTGTCTTCTTCATCTAGCCTGTATGTGGAACTGAAAACTTCAAAATTTTTATGAAAACTATTTCTTAGTTTTTGTCTGAGCATTATCACTTTTTTAAAAAATTTTATTTAGTGAAACATCATGAGGTACAATTGTAAAGTTACAAATTTTGGGGCTTGGGTTTCAGATATACAATGGTTGAGTACCCATCCCTCCACCAGTGCCCATTCTCCACCACCACTAGCCCCAGTATCCTCCCATCTCCTCCCCCCCCCCCCCATCCCACCCGGCTTCTGTGGCAGGGCATTCCCTTTTGTTCTCTCTCTCTTCTTTTGGGTGCTATGGTTTGCAAAAGAGGCATTGGGTGGCAATCATGTTCTGTCTATAATCTACTTTCAGCATGCATCTCCCATTCAGGAAGGATCCTCCCAACATTCTTTACTTGGTGCTCCCTTCTCTATCTGAACTGCCTTTTCCCCCTAGCATGTGCGGCTGGCCTCCAAGCCATGGAGTGAACCTCCTGGTACTTATCTCAGCTATTCTTGTGTGTTAGTCTCCTATTTTGTTACTGTATATTCCCCAGATGGGCTGGAGCGATAGCACAACAGGTAGGGTGTTTGCTTTGCACGCAGCCAACATGGCTGACCTGAGTTTGATTCCTCTGCCCCTCTCGAAGAGCCTGGCAAGCTACCGAGAGTATCTCGCCCACATGGCAAAGCCTGGCATGCTACCCATGACTATTTTAATATGCCAAACACAGTAACAAGTCTCACAATGTTACTGGGCCCGCTCGAGCAAACCAATTACATTCATCTAAGAAATCACTTATGGGAGGACAGTGACAGTGATTCCCCAGATGAATGTAATCTTTCTATGTCTGTCCTCTCTTTCTAACTAATTTTGTTTAGCATGATACTTTCCATGTAATACCACTTGTATATAAATTTCATGACTTCATCTTATCTAACAGCTACATAGTACTCCATTGTGTAGATGTACCAAAGTTTCTTTAACCAGTCATCTGTTCTCGGGTACTCAGGTTTTTTTCCAGATTTTGACTATTGTGAACAGTGCAGCAATGAACATAGAAGTGCAGATATCATTTCGACTGTACTTTTTTGCCTCTCTGGGATATATTCCCAGGAGTGGTATTGCTGGGTCAAGTGGGAGCTCAATTTCTAATTTTTTTGAGAATCAACCATACTGTTTTCCAAAAGGGCTGAACCAGTCGGCATTCCCACCAGCAGTGAAGGAGGGACCCTTTCTCGCCACATCCGCACCAACACTGGTTGCTTTTGTCCTTTTGGATGCAGGCCAGACTCTGTGGTGTGAGATAATATCTCATTGTTGTTTTGGTCTGCATCTCCCTGATGATTAATGATGTAGGGCATTTTCTCATGTGCCTTTTTCCATTCAGATTTCTTCTTTGAGAAAGCTTCTGTTCATTTCGTCCCCCCATTTTTTGATGGGGTTGGATGTTTTCTTCTTGTGGAGTTCAACCAGTACTTTGTATATCCTTGATATTAACCCCTTGTCAGATGGGTATTGGGCAAATATCCTTTCCCATTTTGTGCTGTCAATACTGTCTTTGTATTTTTCTCACTGTCTCTATTGAGGTGCAGAAATTTCTTAGTTTAAGATAGTCCCACTTGTCTATCTCTGTTTTCACTTGCTTGGCCAGTGGCATGTCATCTTTGAAGATACCGTTAGCTTCAGTGTCATGATGGGTTTTACCAACGTTGTCTTCAATATACCTAATGAATTCTGGTCTGATGTTGAGGTGTTTAATCCATTTTGATCTTTCCTTTGTACATGGTATTAGGTAGAGAGTTCATTGTGTGTGTGTGTGTGTGTGTGTGTGTGTGTGTGTGTGTAGCTGTCCAGATTTGCCAGCACAATTTGTTAAAGAGGCTTTCCTTGCTCCACTTTACATTTCTTCCTCCCTTATCAAAGATTATATGATCATATGCTTGGGTGGAGATGTCAGGATATTCAACCCTGTTCCATTGGTTTACAGCTCTGCCTTTGTTCCAGTACCATGCTGTTTTAATTATTACTGCTTTGTAGTAGAGTTTGAAGTTAGGGAGGTTGATTCCTCCCAGTTTCTTTTTCCCAAGAATTGCTTTAGCTATTCGTGGGGGCTTATTGTTTCATATGAATTTCAGGAGTGTTTTCTCCATTTCTTTGAAGAATGTCATGGGCATCATTATAAGTATCACATTGAATTTGTACAATACTTTTGGGAGTATTGACATTTTGACAATGTTAATTCTCCCAATCCATGAGCAGTGGATATCTTTCCATTTTCTCGTGTCCTCTTTTAGTTCCTGAAGTAGCGTTTTGTAGTTTCCTGTGTACAGGTCTTTTCCATCCTTAGTTAAGCTAATTCCTATGTACTTGATTTTCAGGGGCACAATTTGGATGAGATTGTTTTTTCATGTCATTTTCTTCTCTCTATTTGTGTATAGGAAAGCCATGAACTTTTGGGTATTGATTTTATAGCCTGCAACTTTACTATACAAGTCTATTGTTTCTAGGAGTTTCTTGGTAGAAGTTTTAGGGTTTTCTAAGTATAGTTCGATGTGCCAGACACAGTAACAACAAAGTCTCCAATGGAGACGTTACTGGGCCCGCTCGAGCAAATCGACGATCAACGGGAGGGCCTTTACCTTTACCTTCATATCATCTGAAAATAGTGAAAGCTTGAATTCTTCCTGTCCTACTTGAACGCCCTTTGTGTCTTTTTCTTGCCTAACTGCTATTGCAAGTACTTTCAGTACTATATTGAACAGCAGTGGAGTGAGTCGGCATCCTTTTCTCATCCCTTATCTTAGTGGGAAGGCTCTCAGTTTTTCCCCATTGAGGATGATGCTTGCTGTAGGCTTGTGGTAGATGGCTTTAACTATATTGAGGAAAGTCCCCTCTATACCCATTTGGCGAGGGTTTTCATCGTAAACGGGTGCTGGATCTTGTCAAATGCTTTCTCAGCATCTATTGATATGATCATATGGATTTTATCTTTTCTTTTGTTGATATGATGGATTATGTTATTGATTTCCTAATGCTAAACCATCCTTGCATGCCCAGGATGAAATCCACTTGGTCATGGTGTATGATCTTTTTGATGAGTTGTTGGATTCTATTTGCTAGTATTTTGTTGAGAATATACACATCCTGTTTATCAGGGATATCGGCCTGTAGTTTGCTTTTCTTGTGGTGTCTTTGTTTCCTTTTGGTATTAGAAAGATATGGGCTTCATAGAAACTGTTTGGGAGTCTTGCTAGTGGTTTATCCTGTTTATTTTCTTAAAGAACCAGCTCATGGTTTCGTTGATCTTTCAGATTGCTTTTTGGTTTCCATGTCATTGATTTCTGCTCAAAGTTTTATGACCTCTTTCCTTCAGCCTGGTTTGGGCTCCCTTTGTTGGTCCTTTTCTAAGATCTTGAGCTGTGAAGTCAAGTTGTTTATGTGGGTCCGTTCTTCCTTCCTGAGAAATGCTTGCAGAGCTATAAATTTCCCCTTAACATGGCTTTAGCTGCATCCCATAGGTTCTGGTAGCTCATGACTTCATTCTCATTTGTTTCCAGGTACCTTTTGATTTTCTCTTTGACTTCGTTCCTGACCCACTCGTTGTTCAACATTGAGTTGTTTAATTTCCAGGTGTTTGATTTGGTTCTTTGTGTCTGTGTGTGATTCACTTCTATCTTCAGTGCATCTTTGGTCTGAAAAGATTGTTGATACTATTTCTATCTTCCTGATTCCATTGAGGTATGTTTTGTGTCCTAGAACATAGTCTATTTTGGAAAATGTTCCATGTGCTTGGAGAAGAATGTGTATTTTTTCTTTTGGGGGTGTAAAGCCCTGTATAGTTCTATAAGCCCTCTCTCTTCTATTTTTGACTTCAAAGCCAATGTTTCCTTGCTGAGTTTTGTTCTTGTTGATCTACCCAGAGGTGATAAGGCAATGTTGAAGTCTCCAGCTACTATTGTATTGCTAGCAATGTCCTCCTTAAGAACAGTCAGCAGTTGTTTAAAATATTTAGCAGTTCCCTCATTAGGTGCATATACATTTAAGACTGTGATTTCTTCCTGTTGTATGTATCTCTTAATAAATAGAAAATTGCCTTTATTGTCCCATTCAATCTTTTTCAACCTGAAATTTATGTTGTCGGATACTAGTATGGCCCCAAGTTTTTGAGGAAGTTGCTTGCTTGCAGGATTTTTTTTCCCATCCTTTAACTTTGAGTCTGTGTTTGCTCTGACTGTTCAGATGAGATTCTTTTAGGCATCAGAATGTTGCGTTCTGTCCTGAATCCATTTTGCTACTCTCTGTCTCTCAATTGGTGGATTTAGACCATTGACATTGAGAGAGATTATTGTTATGCAGTTTTATGTCATCTCTCTGTAAGGGTCTGTTGTGCTTGTAGTTTGTCTTGTCTTATAGTAGCCCCTTTAGCCCTTCTTCCAGATTTGGTTTTGAGTCTATGAAGTTCCTGAGCTGCTGTTTATTCAGAAAATAGTGTACCATTCCTTTGAGTTTGAGTGAGAGTTTAGCCGGATAGAGTATTCTTGGTGAAGTGTTCATATCAGTGAGCTTTTCCACTCTATCCCACCATTGCTTTCAGGCTTGGAGGGTTTCCTCTGATAGGTCTGCTTTGAATCTAAGGGGTGCTCCTTTGTATGTGGTTTCCTTCTTTGACCTTGCTGCTTGCAGTATTGTGTCTCTATCCGCAGCATCCATCATTGTAACTATGATATGTCTTTGAGTGTTTTTGTTAGGATCACTTTTAGCTGGCACCCTTTGGGCTCCTTGAATCTGAATGGCTGCATTGTCCAACTCTGGGAACTTTTCAGCAATGATTTGTTTAACCATGGATTTTTCATTGGGATTGTTTCCCTGACCTTCTGGTACTCCAATGATTCTAATGTTGTTCCTCTTGGAATCATCTCCTAGGCCCCTGATTCACTCTCGAGCTATTTTGAGGTCTCTTGCTTGTTGTTTGTTGTTGCCTGTAGGCTTCGTGCAGCTGATCTTCCAACTCACTGATTCTGTCTTCAGCTGTGGCCATTCTACTGTTGAGGGCACAGACTGAGTTTTTTATTTCATCTACTGAATCTTTTATTTGTGACATTTTTGTGTGTAGCTTTCCAATTTCTGCTCTCATTTCTTCCCATAACTTCTTGGTTGCTTCTTTCATGTTATCCTTTAATTTACTGGATATCTCTCTTACTTTTTCATTGAGTTCATTGAACATCTTCATTACTTCCTATCTGAATTCTTTCTCAGAGAAGTTCCTTTAGGTGAGTAGCACCTACTGAAGTGTCTGTACTCTCTTCATCATCCTCCCCTTGTGCTGGGGATTTGCATATTTTCTTCATGTTGGTGTGGAGGTATGGAGATTGAGATGTTCCACGAGATTGCTGGGGGCCCAAAATTAGGCCATGCCCACTTCTACACGGACCACGTCCACGTCAGAAGGGGCCACGCCCCTACAGGTACCCAGTGTGGGGGGTATAACCTGGGAGAGGAAGAAAACCTGGCACAGCATTGGGGATGAACAGGAAGAGGCTCAGGGATGGTGAGCATCCCAGGGTCCTATAGGTGCCTGGGGCACGTAGGTGGAGAAACCCCAATCCCACGTTCGAGCACTAACTGACCTAGGGGAGGAAGAAGTGCTTTATCACTTTTGAAGTTAAGAAATGTAGATAAATTTAAAATAGAAGGGACATCATTTCTACAGCCTTTCCTAATTCCCAAAACAATTAGAGGGCAACTCACTCAGATTTTGAGATCTGTGTAGCACTGTAGCACTGTCCTTCCAGTGTTCATTGATTTGCTCAAGCAGCACCAGTAACATCTCACAACAAATTGTGAGAATTGTTGTTACTGTCTTTGGCATATCAAATATGTCACGGGTAGCTTGCCTGGCTTTGCTCTGTGGGCGAGATACTCTCGGTAGCTTGTCGGGCTCTCTGAGAGTGGCAGAGGAATCAAACCCAGTTCGGCCACGTGCAAGGCAAACACCCTACCTGCTATGCTATTGCTCCGGCCCCACAGTAGGTAGGATAAGGCAAAAACATAAAATAAACAAAAAAAATCAGAAGCAAAATTTAAACAATGCAAAAAAATTATATAAAATGAAACTGACTCGTAAAAAAGGCACAAACAGTACAAATTTTTAGTAAAGGCAAATGTAATAAAAGAATTGATTACCTTGTAAGTTAAAAATTGTTTATTCACATCAAAATCAAACCATAAATTCAGCTATATAATCCTCCCACAAAAATCTGTGTAGACTTCCAAAATAGACTTTTAAGTAAAAATCATTTTCTCCAGAATCACAGAAAGGGTTCTTCTGAAACTCTAGCATGATTTTAAATAACCTGGACTGATGTTTACAGTTTACTGTATGAGTTAACAGAATTGTAAGGGTTGGAGAATGTTTCCTGAATGCCTTGTTTCAAAGCACATCAAATGAATCATTAAAAACTTTATGATGGAATAATAAAACGGATAAAAATCTTAAAGCAGGACTGAAAATTTGAGAATAAGGACTTGGGGAAATGGAAAAGAGAGAAATGAATTTCCTTGCTTAAGGGTTCCTTCCATGTGGTGAAGTGCCAGAACAGGGGCCGCCATCTTTATTTCCCCTCTCCTCTCTTTTCTTCAGGTGGCCCTCAGACCCTTTTGGTTCTATCAAGGCAAAGTGGAGAACATACAATATTTTGCAAGTGTAGAATGAATTTATCTGAAAATAGTCACTAATTTTTCAAAATCTGAATCATCAAGCTAATTTACCTTAATTGCTTCCAAATGGACTTTATCAACATTTGATATTTTTTGAGTAGGTTTAGTTAATAATAGCTAGGTAATGAATCTGTAAATTCAAAAGAGGAGAGAGGTAAATTTGTTGGTATCTCTTATCAGCTTTATAAGTTAAAATATATATATTTGAGATTACAATAACATTTATGAAACTTTCTAAATTTTTATCAAAATAGAGTTTTGTGATGCATGGCTTAATCTTTAGGATTGAACAGAGCCCTTCAGTTTGAGCTAGAGACTAGATATAAAGTTACAAAACATATCTACCACAGATTTACCACTGTCTGTGGGTCAATTGCTGGGGAACTTTGGGATGTTGAAATTTTGTTGATGTTGAGGTATATTTAGTACATTTTGGTCAGAGAAAAATTTACCACCATCAAGTCATTTGTGTAACTCTATTTGCCATAAAACAAATTCTTTATATTTCCAGCAAATATTATGACAAAAATGTATAAAGATAGTGTTCCTAAATAGTTTGAAAAATGTATAAGAGCACTATTTTTTTACATTATCAAATAAGCCACTTGCTTTATTATTTTGAATTGGAATGGTGATTAGCAGAGAGTTCAAGGTAGGGTATAGATGACATAGACACTATTACCTCCATTGTGTTTTCTTTCTCTTACTATTTGTGAATGCTTAACTTCATAGGCTTTTTTTTTTTTATAATTCTTTGCAGGTAAACATATTGCCAGAAATACAGCACCAGCTTTGCAGAAAGGAAGGATTATGTCAAGTAATTAGAAGATTTCCCGGTAATCTTCCATTTGCTTCTTTATGCATAAATTTAAAGGCTTCCTAATAATATCTTAGATTAGCATTCTTTAGATCCTATGTCTATGGATTCCAATCTATTACAGACCTACCTAGAATCCACAAGGCTTTGTCAGTGGTAATGCTTTGTTAATAAAGAATATTTATATGGTATTAGTTTTCCTTCTTTTAATTTTGCCTTCTAAGTTTTTAAGTATTTATTTTTTTGTGTTTATCTTTAAAATAATGCCACTTCATTTAAAATTTGTATAAATAATGTTTATAAAAAACCTGAGCTGGAGATAGCACAGTGGGTAGGGCGTTTGCCTTGCTCACCGCCGACCTGGCCAACACAGGTTGAATTCCTCTGCCCCTCTTGGAGAGTTCAGCAAGCTCCCACGAGTATCTCGCCACAAGGCAAAGCCTGACAAGCTACCCATGACATATTCGATATGCCAGACACAGTAACAACAAGTCTCACAATGAAGACGTTACTGGGTCTGCTCGAGCAAATCGATGAACAATGGGAGGACAGTATTACAGTGCTATATAAAACCTTCACTTAAAAATATCTATCTGTTCATTATTAAGCCATTCTGATTCTATCATGTATTTCTTCTTCCTAATATACTGTCAGCCTCTCTTTAAGTTAAAAAAGAAAGTTATTGAAGGAGTAAATTCCACGTCTTGACAATGTTAAAAATTTGGGTCAGAAACTACCATCTCCAGTTTCCCCTTTTATTCAGAGAGTAGGGGAAAAAATCAGTTCTTGGGAATAAAAATTATAGCTTACATTAAACCAATCAGTGAAAGGATTCCTCAGTTTTTTTAAATCCATTTATATTTAATATCTTTAATATTTATAAATATTCATAGTGGAAAAATATTCCACTACATGTTATAATCAAGACTTAGATCTGGATAAGTTTAAATTATTAAAAAATGTTTTTCTAATGGAATTAGAAAACTGGCTATCTTAACCCATCAGCTTTTCCATGGGATTTTACTCCCTCATTTAATATAAACTATAGCAGCATGCTATATTAGAAAGACTACAGTCTTTTACCATCATTTACTAAGTATTAAAATAAAACCAAAGTGAAGAAGCAGTTTAACTTTCAATTGAAGATAGTTATTTAAAAAAATATTAGCTGCATTAATTTAGCTTCTGTAGTTACTGATTCACATGACTAGTGTAAAGAATGCCACGATCTGAATTTGATTTTGTAAATTACAATTGACATACTCCACCCCTCTCAGAGAGTCCGGCAAGCTACCGAGAGTATCTGGCCCGCACAGCAGGGCCTGGCAAGCTCCCGTGACGTATTCCATATGCCAGACACAGTAACAACGAAGTCTCCAATGGAGATGTTACTGGGCCCGCTCGAGCAAATTTTATATAAAAAACAATAAATATTTTTTGATAGGCAGTAAACTAGTGGTTCCATTAAATATCTAGAAATGTTTTAAGGAATTTTTTTGAAAATGTATGCATTTTGAATAAATTATGCTTTATTATTTTTATTTTTGGTTAATAGGGCTGAGGGAAGGGATGGTTAGGAAGCTACTTTGAGATATTTAGTTATTTGTTTTGCAGTGCCAGTGATTAAGCACGGGGCCTCAAGCTCTGCAACTAAGGTATAACCTCCTTCCCAACCGAACTCCTCCAAGAAACTACTGGAGTCTATTTTTTAATTTTGATTTTGGGGTCACACATGGTGATGCTCAGTAATTATTCTTGGTGAGGCTTGGGAGGGATGCTAGGGATCAAACCTGGATTAGTCGTGTGCAAGGCAAGCTCCCTACCATCTGTACAAATCACTCTGACCCAAGCCAACTAATATTTAAGTGTGTTTTTATTTGTTGCTATTTACATTAAAACATGGTTGAGTCAGAACATTAAGTTTCTTTAATATTGGGTTAGCAGATTAGAATCAGAGGAATAAAATCTCTTTTGTACTACAGAAATGCATTACAAGTTTGAAACCTACCTCCCTTCTAATTTAAGTTTATTTTACTTGGTTCTGTAAAATTAAATTTTTAGTTTCTGTCTTCACTGGTGAAAACATTTTATTTTCAGGAACTGCTATGTATTGCAGCATATGTAGTCTTTTCCTCATGTATCGATTGTGGTAACTCTATTTATTTCTGTGACTAACAAGATAGTTTTACCAAATACATAGCTTTTTAAATGGAATTACTTTTCCTGTCATGTTATCTTTCTCATGCTGAACATAATCTTTTTTATAGATGTATAGCTTTAAAAGAAAATATCTCCACATTCTTTTCTGGTTTAAGCTTTATAAACAATGGCTTTTGCTATAGGCTTTTGCTATGAATACATAGTAGATAATATGAACTTAGTATTCAAAACATTGAAAGTCCTTATTTGTTGTGAATACTAAATATAGTTTAGATAGCAAATGTCAGAACCAAAATACTACTTAAAGAGCTAGAATTGAACATAATGATATACAAGCTAGCCATTTTAATTAAAAAAATGATCCATACCATTTTTGAAAACTCTTTAATTGATAGGAAAGAAAAACACTATTTATGTCTTTTGGTCTCATCACAGTGATGCTCAGGATTTACTTCTGGCTTTGTGCTCAGGGATCACTGTTGGCAGTGATTAGGGGACCATAGGTCATGCTGGTGATTAAACCAGAGCCAGCCATATGCAAGGCAAGGAACTTACCCCTGCACTGTCTCTCTAGCTCCAAAAGACAAATTTTAAATTCAGTGATTTGGCTCTGCAACCTGTTAGCTTTGTGGCTAAGCTTTAGGGTTGTTTGTTGTATTTGATTTTTGCCTTTTAACTTATCAGTGAGGATATAAGACTCTTTTTGCGATACCTCAGCAGGTAAGGTGTTTGCCTTGCACGTGGCCAACCCGAGTTCGATTCCTCCACCCCCTACAACTCTGGCAAGCTACTGAGAATATCTCACCCTCATGGCAAAACCTGGCAAGCCCCCCGTGACGTATTCGATATGCCAAACACAGTAACAAGTCTCACAGTTTGTTGTGAGACATTACTGGTGCCCACTCGAGCAAATTGATGAACATTGGGAGGAAAATGCTACAGTGCGGTACTATTTATTTATTTATTAGTTTCATACTGTTTATTTGATAGCATAGTGGGTAGGGCATTTGCCTTGCACATGCCCACCCAGGTTTGGTTCCTCTGTCCTTCTCTGAGAGCCTGGCAAGCTACCAAGAGTATCCAGCCCACATGACAGAACCTGGCAAGTTACCGTGGCATATTCAATATGCCAAAAACAGTAAGAACAAATTTCACAATGGAGACATTACTGGTGCCCACTTGAGCAAATCGATGAACAACAGGACAGTGCAGACAGTGCTACCAGAATAAATGCAGTAATTCTATATCTGTCTCTCTTCTTCTGACTTATTTCACTCAACATGATGCTCTCCAAATCTATCCATTTATAGGCAACATTTATGACCTCATTTTTTCCTAACAGCTGTGTAGTATTCCATTTTGTAGATGTACCATAGTTTCTTTATCCAGTCATCTGTTTTTGGGCACTCAAATTGTTTCCAGATTCTGGCTATGGTGAATAGTGCTGCAATGAACGTAAAGGTGCAGATGATGTTTCTGTTATGTGTTTTTGGACCCCCATGGTGTATTCCTAGAAGTGGGTTGCTGGGTCAAATGGAGCTCAATTTCTAGTTTTTTGAGGACTATTCATGTTATTGGACAATATGGCTGAACCATTTGGCATTTCCCCCAGCAATGAATGAGATCCCTTTCTCCCTACATCTGCCCCAGCACTGGTTGCACACAGCACGCACCCAAAGCTGCAATGTTCTGGGCACCCTCTCTCCTCATGCCAACCTGATTTAATTACTTTTAAAGTAGTTTCTGTAAGTATGTGCTTGTATTATTTGATTTGAAGAATAAAGCATAAAATTCTTTATATGAAGCATTTAAAAAATAGTAAAGTAAAAGTAAAGGCCCTCCCGTTGATCATCGATTTGCTAGAGCGGGCCCAGTAACGTCTCAATTGGAGACTTTGTTGTTACTGTGCCTGGCATATCGAATACGTCACGGGGAGCTTGCCAGGCTCTGCCGTGCGGGCGAGATACTCTCGGTAGCTTGCCGGGCTCTCCGAGAGGGGTGGAGGAATCGAACTCGGGTCGGCCATGTTGGCTGAGTGCAAGACAAACGCCCTACTGCTGTGCAATCGCTCTAGCCCCATTTATTTAAATTTTATTTTTATATTTAAAAAATAGTACTAGATTATCTCAGACTTAATAACTCAAAAGAACAAGATTTGAATACTTAACATTCTCTTTTTATATGATTGACTTTTTTTCTGTATGACTTCTTTCTTTTGCTTTTATGCAAAATTGTAGAAGGTCTGAGAATTTACTCCTCATCTAAGCTTGCAAATGAATCTTTGCAGATGCTGGCAAATGATACCTTGGATCTCTTCTTGAGAAACAAACGACTTTAGTGTTTATAACAGTTCCTGAATCCCAGTTCTCACAAGGCTATGGGAAGACAGCTAAGGTGACACTTGTTTACTTAGAAGAACTCAAATCTAAAGGAGTTTGAATGGTTTAGAATGGGCAGATAATACCTGTCTTTTGCCTTGAATAGTGACTTGATTTTTGTTATACTGGACAAAGCCTTTTTTTTTTTTTTTTGCTCAAGAGTGAAACAACATTCCATTCTATTTTTCAAGGCTATTCACTATATACGTGCACATATATACATATGTGTGTGTGTGTGTGTGTGTGTGTATCCATTGAAAAGATAGTTCAGAATAAGGATTGCCAGTATTTATGTGCAAAATGAGAAGAAATACATGGGCAAGCATCTCCCAGCTATTGGAGGAGAGTATCTGACAACTTCTAAGGTCCAGCTGTACTTCAGTTTTCTTATCTCTAAAAAAATATGGCATTCAGCAATGATCAGTGACACTGAGATTACATGTTTGCTTCAAATATTTTCCCATTCACACTTGCTGGCCCAGGCTGTATTTTGAGCAGTAGAGAGAGGTAGGAATACAAAAGAAGAGGGATAATCTTACCAGGACTGTGAAGGGCCTGGGATCTTATGGTGGGACACAACAGCTCCAAGGGCCAGATGGAAGGGAGAGTTTGCAGACAGTGTGTTGGACCAACACCGTCTGTTCCACCCCAGAGTCAATCAGAGTGCACCTACCACTCGTTTGGTGACTCACGCGAGAAGGCACAAATCCATGGAATTTTTATTGGCGAGCACAAATCTCTATTTTTATCTTGCTGTTTGTGTTTTGCCTTAAAAATGTTTTTTTTTAATCATTTGTAGTTGGCTCAGACTTATTGATGATAAATGTTTATTTTTGCTTTTGATTAACTTTAAAAAAATAGAAAGGATTTCTTTCCCCTATTTGACATAAAAGTATAAAAATTAATATCAGAGAACTGTTTTACTTGGGTGGTGAGTTGTTTTTGTTCTTTTTAAATGCAGCTTCACCATCCAAAAAGTCCTGGTGAGGACTGTGCCAATTTTCTGGCTATTACTCATTCTTTCCAGTAATTTTATCTCAGCTCTCAGCACTGACATACACGTGAAGTTTGAATATAGCCAGATTTTGTACTCAAGGGTAGAATTTTGAAGACTTTAGCACCTAGGTCCTCATTTATTCAGTAACATTGAATATATCAGCAGAGAAAGCAATGGAAAGATAATACCTTATGTATTATCTATGCCTTAAATATGGATATTGCTACTAAATACAAAACATATTTTAGTAGTATCACTAAAATTATTTTAAAGCACTAACCAATAAAAATTATTTATCACACATTGCTGATGATTGTTTTTAAAACCTTCAAATCCAAAACTTCCTGTTTATTACTTATCAGTGAAATATTAGCAAATTGGGTAGCTGAGCTCGTACAAAAATAAACACGGAAACTCTTAACATAAATGCTGTTGACGAATTTTATTTTTACTTTTATATTTCTTCCTCCTCTACTGTTAGTTGGAAGAATCAAAGGAGAATGCAGGAAAGAGGAACTATCCCAGTACTAAAGAAAACGGGAACATTTATCTCCACAAAGTAATGGAACACAGTCCAGCAAGGGAGAAAGCTTGATATTAGTGCTCTCAAAGGCAGACTTCCTCACTAGGTATTGTGTACGCTTTGGGAGTCTCTCTTTCCAAAGACTTTCACCTCAGGGCCGACACAAGATTAAATCCCTGATGCAAAACATCCTTCCCCCCAGTAAAACTCCACATATCCTTAATGTGACTGACTTCAGCTAGGTGATAGCAGAAAATAAGCTGATGGAACTAATTCAGACTAAATTATACCCTCTCCCCAGTTATAAGCCTCTTAGATGTATTTGCATTTTTATAAAAGAAGCTTGCAAACCCAATGAATTTCTAATTGGTAGAATTTCTGTAAGTGCATTCAAATTCTATTCAGTTCAACTGCAAGTCGTATAACTCCTAACACTTACCAGATACATTGACTTTTTGCCTTCTATGCCACAACCTACCTAGCCAAAGTCAATATTGTCTTCTTCCAAGAAGTTGACTTTCTAGTTTATTACTGAGACTGTAGGTAGAGCGATCTTCCTTCCTACCCTTTCAAGAACCAAGCAAGGATATTAGGCTCACAGCCACATGTGCAGAGGCAACAAGATGCAGATCGCTAGATCATTGATGCTCTCACTAATAAGTCACATAACTAAATGTTTATGGGGATCTGGTATGTGGCTCAACAATTTCATAAGCAGGAAAGACCAGATAATCACACATTTTCAGTCTTGCCTTGTCATCAAATTTATAGATTCTTTAACAGGGGGCGTTTGGCTGCCCAAAGAAAACAGTGGTAACCAGAAAAGCATAGGACAGCACCATTTGGCCTAATCCAGATACATCTCAACAACATTAGAAACTGAAAAGTTCTAAATTTCCCACTCTTACGAAACTTAGTTACTTGAATGTGATCCCTAAGCACAGAGCCAGGAGTGAGCCCTGAATGTCACGGAGTACAGCCCAACAACCAAAAACAAATGAAACTCCAAACTCAAGGAATACTAAAAACAGAAAACAGAAAGAAAAAATCCAATAACTAACAAATGGATTTATCTTGGATGTAACATACAAGAGCACAGTGACCATATTTCCATATAGCAATGTTGAATTAGAAAGCAAGAGACCTGAAAAATACCCCAAATCATTCATAATGGCTCAAAACTGATTTTGGTTGAGAGCTAACAAAAAAATCTCTATATTCTGTTTAGTGAGAACTGCAAAATGCTGGTAAAGGCATCTAACGAGACCAAAGTAAAAGGAAAATAACCTGAAACCACGATTAGAACACTCAACAAAGCAACAATGTCAAATTATCTTAAACTGAAGAATTGGGTCAATAGTATGTAAATCCAAAACAGGAAATTTGCAGGTATCAAGACAAAATGATTCCAACATTTATAGAAGTAGTGAAGGCAGTAGAAGAAGGAGAACAAAAAGAAGTTTTAAAAGGGAAGAATAAAGCCTGGGGCAATCTGTAAAGACATTTTGTTTTTTCAATGGAAAACAACGTTATCTGCAATTAAAAAAAATAGTTACTTGGAAGATTCAGTGTATCAAATCACCTCAGCCTTTGACTTCCATCCTCATTAATCCCATACTTCTCTTACGTTTCCTCTTAGGCATTTTACCTTTTCCCTAGAGCTTTTGTTAACTTCAGTTTCTATTTTCCTCAGGAAAACAGCAGCCCCTGAGGATAATGAATCTGAATTTTCTGTAGAAACTTTACTCTCTGGAGTTAGGAGGGACTGTCAAATGTTGGGCCATACTTGACTGTGCACAGGGCTACTGGCTTGGGATCATGCTTGGTGGGCTCAGAGAACCACTACTGGTGGGCCCTGGGACCACATGAGGTGGTGGGTATCAGCTATGTGCCTGGCAAGTACCCTTCCCATGGTACTATCTCTCCCCTGTCAGTCCTTACTCTCATCTGTCAACGCCTTGATTATTCTGCATATACAGTAAGAAAATTATCACCTTAGTAAACTTCCTCCTCTCAATGTTAAATCTGCCACTGCTTTTGTCAGTTTCCATATCATCTTACATAAAAAAGATCCTTTCCTCATGCTATCCCCATAACTTTTTGATCTCAGTGAACTCCTGACCTTCACTTCCAGTCAACTTTAACCTCCTGTTTCTGTAGCCTTGCTCAGTCACTCACATTGTGCAGAACTATTGCCTCTTTGAAAGCTCGAAGGAATTCACCACTTCATAATCAGTCTTTCTGTTGTTTTCCCTCCTTCAATGGCACCGAGCCTGGAAGCTCAGATGACACATTTGATATTCTTCATTTGGCTACTTCTCTCAAGTGCCTCAGCCATATTTAGTCCTAATTTCTTTCTTCTTAAACCCCGGCTGCTTAGAGAGTATTTTTTTTCACACACTCCTTGGTGCCTTTGTATTTCTCTTTAATGCCAATTCTTAGGCTACCATCAATACCATCAATACCCTCCTTTATAACTTTTCTGCTCTACCCCAACAAACACTGGAGAAAAATCACGCAAGTTTGCTCTTCTCTCTCTGAGTCTTTTTCACTTGCTAAGATGGAAGAAATCATATTGTGTCCTGCAATTATCATCTATTACCAGTCAGTGGCCCCTGAAACAAGTGTTCATAATTTCCTTCTAAAGTACTTACAAAAGCACATAATATAATATTATATATCTTTATGTATATACATATATATAAAATCTCAGAGATGGAAGGAATAGAGACATTACTGGCACCCACTCGAGTAAATCGACGAAAAACAGGATGACAGTGATACAGTGATACAGTGATATACATATATATGTATCTATATGGATGAATCCTAGACCCACATTTTACCATCACCCTGTATGTAAGCTCATCTAACAGAGAGAGACTGCTTCAGAGACTTATGATTAAATCTTGAATGAGATCAACAAGCCACAAAAGTCTCTCAGATAGACTAGTCCCCAACTGAGACTTGTGGGGCAACCTCAGGAGTGGGGAGGACCAAGTTCCCACCCTGACTTAATATCCCCACCCCCTGCAACCACACTCACACCCTAACAGTTGTTGACATGCCAGTGGCCCGACTCTACTGCCACACAACTGAGCTCCACGGAGATGCCAAACTGCTGAAAATTTCAGGTACACCAGGTTTTATTTGGCTGAAAACTTCTTGGAGTTGGGGTCAGCAACCTCCTCCTACTCTTCATACTTCCTGAAGCTCCAGAAGCCACACCCACATTCCATGTAAGCTCACTGCCCTGTTAAATTTTCTGGAGTTTCTGGACATCCCCAGACTCTATAATACTAACATCCCAGTAGGACCACACCAGCTTGCATGGGAATATAGTGTAGAAGCCAACTAAGCTATACTAACAAAAACATTGACACAGAAGACTGAATTTGCAACAACAGCTTAGTAAACCCTCAGACAAAAAAAAAAAAACTGAATTACCCCATGGTGAAAAGTAAGAATTTTAGCAAATTTTTCTTTTACTGAAGTATTTTTTTGATAATTCCACTATTCATTTAGTAATAACAAGCAATATAAAATAAATGATTTTGGGTCTGCTATGGGGGCACGTTTGAAGGGTGGTTGGGAAAATGGTGACAACAGAGGAGGGAAGGTGACAGTGGTGGTGGACTTGGGGTTGGAACATTGAATGCCTGCAACAAACACACATCATGAGCAACTTTGTACACCATGGTGTTTAAATAGAGTGGAAAAAAATAACAACAAAATGAATATTCCTAGCACTAGTAGGGTGAAAGACTATAGAAGAAATGTCTTTGTGTCCTAAAGCTAATGGAAGTAAAGCCATTCTTTTTTTTTTAATTTATTTTTTTAAAGTCATTCTTAATATTTTGTTCAGTTAAGTGTGCAGATGGAAAAGACCCCCTCTCACTTTGGTCAGGACGCATTTCAAAAGGAAAGCTGCAGTACATACTGATGGTTCGTTTGGATACTTCTTGTAAAAGAATATGTCTGCATGGTTTTAGCAAGGAATCTTTAGTCAGACGGGTTAGATAATAGGAAGCACTATAGCACTGTCCTCCCATTGTTCATCGATTTGCTCGAACAGACACCAGTAACATCTGCATTGTGAGACTTGTTGTTACTGTTTTTGGCACATTAAATATGCCACAGGTAGCTTGCCAGGGTCTGTCATGCAGGCGGGATACTCTCAGTAGTTTGCTGAGCTCCGGGCTCTCTGAGAGATGGAGGAATCAAACCCAGGTAGGCCACGTGCAAGGCAAACACCCTACCCACTGTGCTATCGCTCCCCTCCCCCCCAAAAAAAGACAATAGGAAATGGATGGAGCTTAATCTGTTGATTCAACCTTAGGTGTAAGGAAAGTTAAGTACAAAGATGAAAGCAAATTCCTCCCAAATTAAACATTTTTTTAAAAAGTAAGGTAATATAAAGAAGAAAATAAGCATCCTGGATTTACTATCTTAGACACCATTGGTAGGAACATTCTGTGCGTGTGATTCATCTTGAAAATATAAACTAAGGTTGCTCAGGAGTGTCTTCCAAGTGAAGAATCCCTGGTTTGCTCTGATAGGCACTTGCTTTATCCATCTTTTCCTTTTCCTTCAAATGAAGTAAAAGCTTTCATTGCAACGAAATCACATGTTTTTCTGAGCCACTAAGATTGAGACTCCCTGAATCCAGAGTATTATTTTTCTTTCTTTTTGTTTTTTTTGTTTTTGTTTTTTTTTGGGTCACACCCGGCAATGTTCAGGAGTTACTCGTGGCTCTGCACTCAGGAAGTTCTCCTTGCGGGGCTCAGGGGACCATATGGGATAGGTAAAGGTAAAGGTAAAGGCCCTCCCGTTGATCGTCGATTTGCTCGAGCGGGCCCAGTAACGTCTCCATTGGAGACTTTGTTGTTACTGTGTCTGGCATATTGAATACTCTCGGTAGCTTGCCGGGCTCTCCGAGAGGGGCATCCATATGGGATGCTGGAGATCAAACCCAGGTCAGCCGTATGCAAGGCAAACGCCCTACCCACTGTGCTAGCTCTCCAGCCCCAGTGTATTATTTTTCATGGCTCAAGTTAAGTGTATTGTTGTAGTTCCTAACACATAATAGTGACTCTAATATTTTAAATGGAAGACTAGAGAACATGAAAGGTATTAAAGCAGTGGAAGAGGATCAGTCAAGATCATCAGACAGATTTGGTAATATTTAAACAGGTTTATTTATTTATCCAATGCTGAAGTGAGGCTATGCAACAGAGAAAAGAGAAAGGAGGCAAGAGAGTTTGAAAATACTGTCATCTTTCTACAAGATATACTTTGAGTCAGAAGGTATTTATAAAAATTATAGTAAGATGTTACCATACTACTAGTAGTAGAATATTATACTGCTCAAAGCAGAAACATATCAATAAATTATATGATGTAGTACCAAGTTCCAATGATTAGCATTGATATCAAGAGACTGATCATCCAAAGGACAAGCTCAGTACACTCTCACATTGTTGGTTGATCCTCATTCATGCAGGCTGAGGAGGGACATGCTAATTTCCTTTAGTTTTAACCTAAGAGCTAAAATATTTGTTCATCATTTTTTTAGAGTAACAACTAAGTGCTGACTGTCAGAAAGATGAAGTAGGAAGACAATGGTGAGAGTTCCCTCTCTTTACTTATCCAGTAATGTTTTAGTACTTCTTATAGATTAGCTCTCTAGGCAGTTTCTTCATCTTAATGGTTCTGCATTCAGGGCAAAAGAAATAAATCCAATACTTCTTGCTGAGTAGTGTGCTTCAGCATTTTTTTCTCCATGGATTCTGTGAAAGAAAGTGAGAGTGTCTGAGATATGGCCAGAAAAGTTAAATCAGAAAGAAAGAGCATTGATCTAGATTGCGGTAGATTTTTAGGTGGATTAGTTTCTCTTTTTTAAGTTTGAAACTTAATAAAAGAAAAAATAGCTCAGCAGTCCTATGTGATGTCTGAAGAAGTAGAACTGCCTTAATCTATAAAGGGTGGACTCCTCCTCTCCACTACTCCTTGTTCTTTCTTATCTTCCTCCTGGTTCTCCTTCTCCTCCGGCTACTTAAAGAACCTGCTCAGACTTCAAGAAGCTCTGGAGAATTCAGTATGGGAATCAAGTCTCTGGATATGAAATCTAGACTAGAGAGAGTTAATGGATAACAGTGCCAGAATTTTCTTTTGTGATTATATTTGTCAAGCATGAAAGTTGGCAGAAATATTCTTCTTTCCCCCTCCTGGTCCTGTCAAGTATTTTTTTTGTCACTTCATGCATTAGAAGAAAGTTAATGAAAAGAGAAATCAAATTTTAAAAATTCAGCCATGCACTTTGAGCTCATTTTACATTCCTCTTTTAATGCACTATTAAGATTTGTTAATTTTGAAGAGAAGAGAAAAAGAGGTAAAAGAAAGAAAAGCATAAATTTCACAAAAATATGTCATTTTCTTTCTCTTCCTTTTTAATATAGAATTTCACATTCTATAGTACTCTGTATTTCAAGTCTGAAAATGCCAAATTGAATAGTATCAGGCTGCAGAGACTTTTAAAATAATGCTAATCTATGTTTATTGGCATAGAAAATACATGTACCATATTACTGATGGAAATAAAAGCAAAAAAAACAACATCTCATATTATATGTAGTATATTATTCTCTATCTTGCTTATTTATACAAAATCTTTGTAAATTGTGCATACATGTATATTTTGAATGCATAATTACATTTCAATTTATAAAGTAATTACAGTGTTACCAAGAGGTAGATATCATATTAAATATTAAATAAAGTTAAATATTCCTATTTAACTCAAGTGCAAAGCCTGGCAAGCTTCCCGTGACGAATTCGATATGCCAAACACAGTAACAACAAGTCTCACAGTGGAGACGTTACTGTGCCCGCTCGAGCAAATTGATGAACAACAGGAGGACAGTGGACAGTGGACAGTGGAGAAGTTAAATTCACATTTTGAGCACACGGCACTTGAGCAGAGGCAGAATGACTCCAGAGCCTACTCCCTGGGTCCTTACACTTCCACAGATCCCTCAAGCCCCCAGGAACACTAACTTTTTGTCCTGGTCTCCAATCTACTGCTCTGTTTGTAGCTCACTTCTTCATTGTCCCTTCAACAGCATACTTTACTATCTTCTCTTCTTCCTACCTTTGCCCTAGTAACCTCGTTTTAGCTAAATCACCCCTTAAAGGACCTCCATAAATATAGTCACCTATGGAGCTACCAGAGTTTGGTGTATAAACACATGAATTGAAGGTCAGGGTGCTGGGGTAGGTCAATTAACGAATTAACAACTAGAAGTGAACAGAAGAGGTTGGCATCCTACCAGATCTGTGTGGGGAGTGGTGAATAGATCCCCTTAACAAAGATAAAGGTAAAAAAAGGTAAAGGCCCTCCCGTTGATGATCGATTTGCTCGAGCGGGCCCAGTAACGTCTCCATTGGAGACTTTTTGTTGTTACTGTGTCTGGCATATCGAATACTCTCGGTAGCTTGCCGGGCTCTCCGAGAGGGGCGGAGGAATCGAACTCGGGTCGGCCATGTTGGCTGCGTGCAAGGCAAACGCCCTACCCGCTGTGCTATCGCTCCAGCCCAGTGATATGAACAAAGACATGAACTATTAGATAACAACATATTCATTGTCATAAGCATTTAATTAATGTTTATTGATTGGTCACAATAAATTCATTGGCATTTCGACCTAGCCCCCAGTCCTAAATCAAGTTAAAGTGAGAGACTATTGATCATCTCTTCAGCACTAATAGTTCAATACCTTTGCTGACTACAAGTGCACTCCTGCTGGCTTGTATGTAGATTTTCCTCTTGAGTCTATGCTTGGTTCTTTCTTTTGTGGTGGTGGGTGGGCTTTTTTGGGTCACATCTGGCAATGCTCAGGGGTTAGTCCTGGCTCTGAACCCAGGAATTACTCCTGGCGGTGCTTGGGGGACCATATGGGATGCCCCAGGTGAGTGGCATCCCAGGCAAATTTCCTGCCCACTGTTCTATCAGTCTGGTCTGAGGCTGCCCTTGGTTCTTACATATTACCTTCAACTCCAATCCTCACAGCTTCTTACGCCTTGTCTCTGTTCTCTAGAGTTAGAATAGCTACTAAATTAAATAGTGCTACTATACTTTTCTTTCACTGTACTGATACTCAATTAAAATGAATAGTTCTTAGTTCTTTTTGTGAGAACTTTTTTGTGTGTGGGACAGTTGAACCTCAGAGAAACCATTAAATTGCAAAAATTCAGTAATCATCGCCACTTTTATGTATATGTCAGATTTATCTATGAAATTCACCACTCTGCCTGCGAATAACAAGACTTCAAACTACTCTCAATCAAAATCAGATGGATATTTGAGGAAACGGTTGCATGGCTCTGCTTCATTTATTTGAAAATGGGACAAATTATCTGCTCTTTACTATATTCCTTTTGTTGGAAGCTGTGTAATTCTTCTTTCCTCTTGGCATTTTTAAAAATCTAAGATACAGGCTTGTTAATGTGCTAGGGATGGAAGAGAATGCCAGTGATGGTGGATAGCTTGGAATCTGGCTGAAATGAGTTTAGGAATCTCACTTTTCTTTTTGCCTTTGGAAAAAGTTAGACCAAACTCACATACCCAGAGGTCTCTCTTGATCTTGTGTTGCTCATGATTTTTATGCTTTTGCACACATAGCAGCAGTTTCTTTGGAAAGTGAAAATTCCTTTTTCTTATAAATATTCTTAGCTCACTTTCCCGAAGTTCTACCACAGACAGACTAGTCAAGGGAACCAATTATTCCTTCTGGTTTTAGTAAGACAAGTTTCAAGGTTTTGGGAATTACATTTTTTTTTGTTTGTTGTATTTTAACAATGAACGTTAAACGTTCATTGATTTAAAGAAGGCCTTTGATTCTGTTGAGACAGAAGCGGTCATTGAAGCCCTAGCCAATCAGGGCATTCAAGCCCAATACATCAGGATCCTCCGTGAGCTGTATTGTGGATTCACTACCAGGATCTCACCATTCTACAAAGAAGTGATCGTTGATGTCAAGAGAGGGGTGCGGCAGGGTGATACCATTTCACCGAAACTCTTCAGTGCCACCCTCGAGAACATCATGTGACGACTGGAATGGGAAGGAATGGGAGTGAAGATAGATGGTCAGCAACTACACCACCTCCGCTTTGCTGATGACATTGTTTTAATAACACCAAACATCAGCCAAGCGGCACAAATGCTGGCTGACTTTGACCGTGAATGTGGAAAGGTAGGACTACAGCTGAATCTTACGAAGACAATGTTTATGAGAAACAGCCTTGTTCCTGACGCCCCATTCGCTCTCAATGGAACGAGCATCTCCGAATGCAACAGCTATGTGTACCTAGGTCGAGAGGTCAACATGACAAATGACCTGGCACCCGAGCTGCGCAGGAGGAAGAGAGCGGCTTGGAACGCCTTCAAGAACGTCGAAGAAATAGCTAAGAGGACGAAGAACCTCTGGCTCCGGGCACATCTCTTTGATTCCACTGTTCTTCCTGCATTAACATATGCCTCAGAGACCTGGGCCCTATGCTAACAGGATGAGAACGCTATTCAGGTCTCCCAAAGAAGAATAGAAAGAGCTAGGCTTGGAATATCACGTTTCACTCAAATGAGAGAAAGAATCCGGAGTTCTGACATCCGTCGACGATCAAGAATCAGGGACGCTGTCTCATTTGCCAAGGTGTCGAAAATCAGATGGGCTGGTCACGTAATGAGATTTAAAGACGACCGCTGGACTAGAGCTGTTACAGACTGGATTCCACGGGATGTCAGAAAACCGCGTGGCCGCCCACCATCCAGATGGTCAGACTTCTTCGTGAAGATCATGAACGATCGGTTTGAGGCCCTTCATATTCCCGGAGCGAAGAGATGCCATTGGGCTACACTAGCACGCGACAGGGACAAATGGAGACGTTACTGGCGCCCGCTCGAGCAAATCGACGACTAACGGGAAGTTAAGTGATTAAGTGATTAAGTATTTTAACACTTTTAGTTTCTGACATCTGTCCTTCATGTTGGCATGCACGTGTATTTGTTCTGTGTCAAATACTGTTACATACTTGGGGTAACATTGCTATCATACTTTCTCTATGTATGATGCTGCTTATTAATTCTTGTTTTCAATAGAATACCAAGAAAGTGGTGATGGGAGTGTTAATATCCACTATTTTCTAAATCTCTCTTGTAGGCCCCTATTTACTTATTTCAGTGATAAGCGTAGCCTTTAGACATTGTATAAATATATACAAAATAATTTACTAAATTTGCAACTTAAAACAATAAAAATTATTTGCATTATAGGATAAAATGTCAATAAGTTATATTTATGCATCACTGGCTTGCTTATCCTGTTTACAAAGCCTGCACCTATTAATAGTTTATTCCTAGTTATTTGCACACACATTCTATGACTCAGTATGTAGCACACTAAAAATATTCTTGCATACATATTCTTCAACAAATACAATACTCTAGCAGTTCTTATGATATTTTCCCACCTGAATTCTCCCTGAGGCCATAGCGCATGAAGTAGAAAAATTAACAGGGACTTAAAATCTTGAGAAGATGTCTGTAAAACAGATGAAAAAGCTTCAAAATAGTTGAAAAATTTCTTACAGATGTCACCAACATTTTTCCTAATTTTTCCCCAAGGCACAGATTTATAAAATGGTTACAATGTTCCAAAGCCACACCCACCACCTGTGTGTCCTTTGACCTCCATCAATGGCCCAAGGATCCTCCCATTCAAACACCTCCCCCTTCCCAAGCCATCAGGGGAACACAATGTTGAAGACTGTAGGAACTGAAGTAAAAATGGCACAGAACAAAATCAGATTCTTGGATTCAGTGGCTAAAGGGTTAAAAATTCATTATTTTGAGAATAGCCTCAACAAATGAAAGAAAATTATAATATAATTTTGATTCTATTGTTTATGCATTTAAAAATCTTATATATATTTTTACAAAGTAGATCATCAAATTCAAGGGAAGAGAGAGAAATATATTAGAATATATATGTTATTTTGGTCTTATTTAAGTGAAAAGGATAGTCGGCAAAAATAACAAAATTACAAACGTTTGAAAGAAAGTGTTAATAAGTTTTTGAAAATAATTTTTTCCTAAATAGGTATTTTTAAATAGTATTAAAAACAATGTCTATGACCTTGTTTATTCATTTTCAGAAATTTCCAGGGCCATGAACTGACTTGATTTGCAAGATGGCATCAACACTCAGAAATAAATGTCTACTAAAGTGATGTATTAACTGACTAGGTTATCCTGTTTACCAAGTCATTGTTGGCACACAGTTTCATAAAGTATATGTTACATAATGCATTAATCATGAGGAGACGATGGTTATGACAAGTCTGTTTAACTTCTCATTGTAGCCATAATAATTAAAATATAATTTATTAAGACCAATACATTTTCACAGCACTTAATGCCTTTCATCTGACACATCTTGTTGAAAAATATATAAATAAAGACCCCAAATGAGAGCTGCAACAAGCTATAAACAAAGTGGAATACATTCATTTCTCTAAATAGAATCTTAGACTTCTTCATTTGTAGTGAAGTTGTGATTAGAAGGATGCAAATCTTGGCAGAAGTATAATTAACTGAATGAATGGAGTCGCTTGGAAGACATCTTACTCTTTGATGATGGCTTGGGTGTGCTTCTGTCTGGGAGAGAAGCGGATACGTTGTTATACAGTGAACCTCATTCAAACCCTGAGGATCTTTGCCTCAGTAACATTTGAGACTATGTTCTGTTGTCTTCTCTTTGCGCCATCTAATGGTTGAATATGGAACTTTGTTTTCTTCTGAGTCATTTTAATGAATGGCATCATGCAGTCAGCAGTACAATCCTGAGTTGAAAGCCATCTCACATGGAAATCAAGACTATGTCAAAAGATCAACTGACCCCTAAAAAGTACAAAAGTAGGTTATTCATTCACACTTTTTGAGAGGGCAAATTAAAGGCCTGTCTTACCCAAGCCAGGTCTGAACATTTATAAGAATGTGCATACGGCTAAAAATTCTGACTTAGGACATTAAAAGAATTCCGTCTAGTTAAGTTCAAAGATAAATCTAATGGTTATGAGAAATTGTTAATTCTTGTTCCACTGAACTATTAACACAAATTATGAGATACTGGGAAAAGCACTTTGGCCATTTGTGTCTCTCTTCTAGACTTTTAAATAAGAATGCTACTAACTAACCATTTTTCTTTATAATATTGTCATGAAAATGGTTTCTAAAGGAATATGCATTATAAACTATAAAAGAAATGTGTAGGCCAGAGTGGCTTTGCCTTGCATGCAGCTGACCCCCACTTTGATCCCCTATACTGTAGGGTTCCCTGAGTGTTGCCAGAGCAACAGAACTGAGAATAGTCCCTGAGCACAGCCAGGCATGTTCCACAATCCCCCAAAGAGAGAACTATGTAAAATAGTCTGTATAAATTGCTCACTATATCACGGAAGTGGTTTGGAGAGGTAAATTGAATGAGGCTGTTTTCAATATTGATATAAAATTATTTCAACTATATATTGTTCTTTTTGCAGTTAATTCTAATAAATCACTTAATCACTTAACTTCCCGTTAATCGTCGATTTGCTCGAGCGGGCACCAATAACGTCTCCATTTGTCCCTGTCGCGTGCTAGTGTAGCCCAATGGCGTCTGTTCACTGTAGGAACATGAAGATCTTCAAACCGATCATTCATGATCTTCACGAAGAAGTCTGACCATCTGGTAGGTGGGCGGCCACGCGGTCTTTTGACATCCTGTGGAATCCAGTCAGTAACAGCTCTAGTCCAGTGGTCGTCTTTAAATCTCATTATGTGACCAGCCCATCTGATTTTTGACACCTTGGCAAACGAGACAGCGTCCCTGATTCTTGATCATCTACGGATGTCGGAACTCCGGATTCTTTCTCTTATTTGAGTGAAACGTGATACTCCAAGCATAGCTCTTTCAATTCCTCATTGGGAGACCCGAACAGCATTCTCATCCTGTTTGCGTAGGGCCCAGGTCTCTGAGGCGTATGTTAATGCAGGAAGAACAGTGGAATCAAAGAGATGTGCCCGGAGCCAGAGGTTCTTCGTCCTCTTAGCTATTTCTTCGACGCTCTTGAAGGCGTTCCAAGCCGCTCTCTTCCTCCTGCGTAGCTCGGGTGCCAGGTCATTTGTCATGTTGACTTCTCGACCTAGGTACACATAGCTGTTGCATTTGGAGATGGTCATTCCTTTGAGAGTGAATGGGGCGTCAGGAACGAGGCTGTTTCTCATAAACATTGTCTTCGTAAGATTCAGCTCTAGTCCTATCTTTCCACACTCACGGTCAAAGTCGGCCAGCATTTGTGCCTCTTGGATGATGTTTGGTGTTATTAAAACAATGCCATCAGCAAAGCAGAGGTGGTGTAGTTGCCAACCATCTATCTTTACTCCCATTCCTTCCCATTCCAGTCGTCGCATGATGTTCTCGAGGGTGGCACTGAAGAGTTTCGGTGAAATGGTATCACCCTGTCGGGGGGGGGGGGGGGTCGACACTACCTCCACTACCCAGCCGTCGCCACACTTCAGGACGCTTTCCGGACCCGTGTGGCAGCTCCGGCCGAGACTCACGCACGACCGAAGACCCACAGAACAAGATAAGTGGAACTCTCTGAGACCTTGGACTCCAGCTCGACGGACCCAGGGACAGAGTTTCTCTGCTTGCTCCCACCAACCACAGGTGACAAAGGGATTCTAATCAGGAGCCCCACCCTACCCTGCCCTGTCTGCTTCCATCAACCACCCAGGGATCGGATCACGCACAGAAGAGCCACCCTACCCAGATAAATACCCCACTGGCAGACTTCCACTATCGACACTACCTCCACTACCTAGCTGTCGCCACACTTCAGGACCTTTCCGGACCCATAAGACACCCATAAGACACATCATAAGACACTAAATACCCATCTACAGGAATTGTTGTACCATATTTGATAGGGTTCAAATATGGTAGCACCTACAAGGGTGATTAGAGGTCGCCCCAAAAGCCTCTATCCCTCTCGGAAAGACTGGCAAGCTACCGAGAGTATTCCGCCCACACGGAAGAGTCTGGCAAGCTATCTGTTGTGTATTCGATATGCCAAAACCAGTAACTACAACTGGTCTCATTCACCTGACCCTGAAGGCTTCACCGACATGGCAGCACTGAGAAGGATGAGAAAGGAGAGGCCTATAAAATCTCAAGGCCGAACTAGGCTTCCACAACGAAGGAAGACAAAAATGATTGTCTGTACTTTCAATGCACGTACGCTAGCATCAGATACATCCATCGAGGACCTGATGGTACAAGCGCGAATGATCAAGTACGACATCATTGGTCTGACCGAGATAAGAAGGCACGAATCTCACCATGCCATTTTCGACACTGGAGAGGAATTGTTCCTCGGAACATGCGATAAAAGAGGTGTTGGAGGCATCGGTGTCCTTGTCAACACAAACTTGGCCATGAGCATTGATTCATTCGAATGCCTAACAACCTGAATCGGACGTTTACATTTGAATAGATGTGGCTCACTTCCGGCAGTTTCTATTTTCATTGACTACGCACCAACATCTCATTATGATGAAAGAGAAATCGAGAAGTTCTACAAGGAGCTGGAGAAGTTCTATAAAGAAGACCACACTTTCTGCAAGATCATTGTGGGTGATTTTAATGCCAAGATAGGACCGAGAAGATCAGCTGAAGAACTTCACATCGGGACCCATGGCCTAGAATGGAACAAACAGGGTGAGAGACTGTCTGAGCTCATCATGTCGACCAAGACCATCCATGGTAACTCACAGTTCCAGAAGGCAGAATCTAAATGTTGGACATGGGAGTCTCCCGGTGGACGATTCCACAACGAAATAGACCACATCATATTCAATCGACGTTTTGCCTGACCTATGTCACTGTTGTCCCAAAATTCCGAACAGGATCGGACCACCGTCTCCTTCGTGCAAAATTCTACTTCACAGAGCGGGAAGAAAGGGCTGCAAAGTTTAAAAAGAGAACTCCCAGAACGACCACCAACTGGGAGCTCTTTGGCACTATTGCGGCAACATGGGAAGATGCCATTATTGACAACACTGACGAGGAATACGATCGACTGGTTCAGCACCTCCATGATTGTGTGAGGAATGCCAAAAGAGAGATAGCCACCAAAAGACGCCTGTCTTCGAAAACTCTTGAGCTTATTCACCAACGTGGTTTGGCGCATGCTTCAGGTAACTGCAAGCTAACGTCCGAGCTCGCAAAGCAGTGTAGAGACGCGATCAAGGAAGACCTCAAAGAGAGAAGAGCAGAAGTGCTAGTAGATGCGGCAGAAGCCGGGAAAAGTATTCGTAATGCCCTCCTGTCCTTCGCCAACTACAAGACCAAGATGACTGCCCTCCGACGTCCTGATGGATCTATCACATCCTCCAGAACGGCAATGGAGATTATCCATGACTTCTACTCAAATCTCTTCGATAGCTATGTCCACTTGCCGACAGTTAATTCTAATATAGAGAGAAAAAGATAAATAGGTTTTACCTAAAGTTAAAGATTAAATATAGATAATTGCCAAGTAAGAGTACTAGTCTTTGGCTTATTTGTAGAGAATAGTAGTGGGATTTTATGATGTGTGCCATAGCATTATTTTATCAATCAAACAAACAAACACTGTCCTCCCGTAGTTCATCGATTTGCTCAAGTGGGCCCAGTAACATCTCCATTTTTTTGAGACTTGCTGTTACTGTGTTTGGCATATTGAATATGTCACGGGTAGCTTGCCGGGCTTTTCCGGGTGGGCTAGATACTCTCAATGGCTTGCTGGGCTTTGCCAGGCGGGGTAGATACTCTCAGTAGCTTGCCGGACTCTCCGAGAGGGGCGGAAGAATCGAACCCGGCTTGGCCAGGCTGGCTGCACTCAAGGCAAACACCCTACCGCTGTGCTATCGTTCCAACTGGCATTTGTGATAGCACATTGGTAGGGTGCTTACCTTGCACGTGGTTGACCCTACGGACCCGGGTTCAATTCTTCCACCCAAAGCCTGGCAAGCTACCTGTGACATATTCAATATGCCAAAAACTGTAACAACAAGTCTCACAATGGAGACGTTACTGGGCCCGCTCAAGCAAATTGGTGAACCGGAGGACAGTGCTACATTTTGTCAATATAATATTAAAAATTTATAATTTATAAATTTATAAAATTAAAAAATTTATAATTCAAATGTAGTAGTGTAAGTACTTCACATAATTATTCATTTAGCCTAGATAACTGCCAAATGGGCATTTATACTGTCATGTCTTATGCAGATACTGAAATAGAACCTCTGGGCTACCCAGTTAGAAAGAAGAAAGTTCACATCTCAAATACTACATTATACTTCCTATCATAGCCAAGAAAATAAGAGGAGATATTTAAGAACATCTACTACCTTTCTTAAAGGGCTTATTTAAATGAGAAATAAAACTTGTTTACCCATTCTACTATTGCTATTATTCTTTTTTTTAATGTAGGAGTGTTGCTATTTATTCAGCCACTGATTAGCTGATTGAATTGGGCATGAACTCCACCTTACTTTTTTTTTCATTTTTTAAAAAAAGATTTATTTATTGAATCACCGTCAGAGTAGTTACAAAGCTTTTGGGTTTAAGTTTCGCTCATACAATGAGACACCTGTACCTTCACCAGTGCCCATTCTCCACCACCAAAACCCCCAGGATACCCCCATCTCACACCCTCCCCCTACCCGTGGGGCAGATGATTTCCACATTACTCTCCCTCTACTTTGATTACATTCAATATTTTGACACCAGACCCACCATTATTATTTGAGATTTTACCCCAATACTCAGATCTGCTAAAAAGTCAACAGTAGACAATTTGTTTTCTAATGCTGGTTATAAATAACATATGATGTCGTGTGGCTGCAGTAGTGGCTGCATGATTTTGAAATTCTGAAATTTTAACAATTAAATCTGGAGGGGTTTCTGCCCAAACCTGCTGGGTTCTGAGATTTCTTCCTGAGTCTCTTGGATCTTGGCTGTTAAGCAGCTTGATCAGGAGCCAGAGAGGCCGTTCATGGGCCTTGAGAATTGTTATTATTCTTTCACTAACTAAAGTGATCCTTGTCACTTTTAATTTATCATAATATTTACATACTAGCAGATGTCAAGTGAATTGGCTGCCAGTAGCAGATTGTGCTTCATGTTTTGTTGTGGTGGTGGTGGTGATGGTGTAGCCCATCACCCTTGTTGTGACAGTGGGGGCTTTGGGATTGCAGAGTTCTGACGATAACACTTGTGATATCAGGAATTGTATCTATTAGTAATACCAGGGATTGCATCTATTATTTAAAGGGACTGCACTCAGTCATGTGGGGTAGTGCCAGGTTTAAACTGTAGTCTACATGCATGCAAAGCAGGTGTGCTACCTCTGAACTATCTCCTGGGAATCCTTTTTGTTTCTTTCCCTTAATTTTTTATAATTACTGGTTGAGGTACTATGGGTTAATGATGTACTGTTAATGATGTTTCCATGTTTATATAATTTCAGCACAACACCCATTACTAGTGTATCCACTTATGTTCCCCCAGATCTCATAGGTCCATCCCTTTCACCACCTCACCACAACTACCTCAGTTCTGTGGACCAACCTTCTCATTTTTGTTTCCAACCTCTTCATTCTAGTTCCATTCATCTCATGGCAAATTGCATGATTTTGTCCTTTCTGTATAGTATTCCACTGCATATACATACCACATTGTGTATGCTTGTCACAACTTCTTGAACCTTAGTTGGGACTTGGGTTGTTTCCATATCTTGGCTATTGTACTAAGCACTTCAATGAATATAAGTATACACACACATATCCTTTCTCATTTATATCCCTGTGTTTGAGGGATAGATTTCAAGAAGTGGTATCACTGGGTCAATATTGAAGTTCTATATTGGAGTTCTAGTACTATTTTTTGAGAGATCTCCTTATTGTTTTCTGTATAAGTTGGACCACATGACATTCTCACCAACCTGTTTAGTCTTTTGATATAGAACTCAGTGGTAGATGGGAATTGGTGATTTTTGGGCAGCCAAGAAGCCTGAAAGCACTTGCTGATAACTTATCCCTCTAACTCCCCCTTTGCATCTTCTATTATTTGTTTATGATATGCCCACTACAGGCTCATCTCCTTAGGTAGTTGACATTTCTAGAGAAAGTAGGAAATTTACCTAATACCTGGGAGTGACTTGGAAGTAGCAATATGTGCCAATCTTAGGCATCTCTGATCATAGAGACTGCCTTGGGATACTTGGAAGCACTGAAAATTAGTTTTTTGAAGTGTTTTTTTACTGACCTTCATGGGAAGGTTTTTGGAATTCACTAATAGTGCTGTCAAGGTGGTTTATAAAGCACCAATCTGGGGATGTGAATTAATATAGATCAGCAGAACTAAATTATGTGTTGTGAGAAATGTGTGATTTCTATGGAATTAATGGTTCTCAAAAATTGTTTCCAGAATGAGTAATTGCTTTGACCTGATTGCACATCTGCTGTTGGTTAGTGGCTAGGTGCAAAGCGAGCCAGGTGGTTTATCTGTGAATTCCATCTTGACCGCTAAAGAGCACAGTATCATTGGGTAAGTTTCTTACCTTCTCTGCTTCAGTTTTCTATCCACATTATAGGGATGGTAATGATTTCTTTCTCAGGTGCCTAAGATGATAGAATGAGTTAATACATTTAATTGGAAGACATCTTGAAAGAATGCCCCCACACAGAATAAGAAACCCAGAAGTATTGAGAAATTATGATTGCTGTGTCAATAGGTTATTTCTATCAATACTACTTTGTAATGACTACTACTTTTATCTTGTTTGGTAAGACCCATGTATTTTAGGAATAGAACTAGTATCTTAAATCACCAAAATTATTTATCTGCCTTAATCAACATTCATTATCTTCAGATACATCTCAAATTTTCTACTGATCACTTTGGGACTATCCTAAAGCATTTTTTCCTCTTATTGTCAATGCTCATGCTTTTTTTGATATCAACTTTATTTATATACATTAAGGAAATATCCATGTTTTATACATTCATAATGTTAACAAACCAATCTGATGTTCTAGTCATCATATGAAAGACATGAAAAGTACTTTAAGTAAAAATTTGTGCTCAATGATATTATGAATAGTTCTGAAATAGTCTAGTGTTTCCACTTTTATTTAGAATCACCACCACTGTGACATCTAAAGATTCATATTGGTGCAGCATTGCATTGTGGGGTAACTAAGATCCAGAGGTCACATTACAGAGGTCACATTACAGTTGGTATTGGGCCTTTCTAATATGGTGAACTTAGCAAAAATATTTAAATTACAAACACACATAACATTTATTTGCTTAACTGTGGGAATGGGCTGGAGTGATAGCACAGCGGGTAGGGCATTCGCCTTGCACGCAGCCAACATGGCCGACCCGAGTTCGATTCCTCCGCCCCTCTCGGAGAGCCCGGCAAGCTACCGAGAGTATTCGATATGCCAGACACAGTAACAGCAAAGTCTCCAATGGAGACGTTACTGGGCCCGCTCGAGCAAATCGACGATCAACGGGAGGGCCTTTACCTTTTACCTTTAACTGTGGGAATATTTTCCTGGAAAATTCAGCATTTTATTTTGTTTGTTTATTTTTCGTCACTCCTTTTTTTATCTTTGCTTTTTGGGTCATACCCTGTGATGCACAGGGGTTACTCCTAGCTCTGCACTCAGGAATTACCCCGGGTGGTGCTCGGGGTACCATACGGGATGCTGGGAATTGAACCCGGGTTGGCCATGTGCAAGGCAAATAACCTGCCTGCTGTGTTATCACTCCAGTGCCAATTTTGGGCCACTCCTGAAGGTGCTCAGACCTGACTCCTGACTGTATTCAAGGAACAGTATGTAGTGCCAAGGATTGCACTACATACTGGGTTGGTCATGTGCTCAGCAAGCCCCCTACCAGCTGTACTACCTCTACAACCCTTCAGCACATATCAAACTGACTAGAGTTCTTGGGGGTTACTGGCTATAGACTCAAATTCTAGGTTCAAATAATTCGCAAGAGATTCCTCATGTACATCATTGTCTAGTGAGACTTTCCAGAAATGATGTAGGACATACAACAAATTGTCATGGGGCTCTGAGTATGCTTAATATTTAGTGTAATGACTTGCATACTGGCCAGGGAAAATTGATGTCCAGTTGTTGAAATAGGTACTTGATTTTCCACGTCACACATACATTCAAAAATAACATCAGCTTTATCTTACACAAGAAGGAAATTCAGCATTTTATATCCCTTCTTTGAATTTCAGTGGCTTACTTGATGCCAGTGACACCCAACTTTCCTGCTCCATCCAAAAGTTTTATCTGGATGTGCTCATGAACACATACTTGATGCTCTCATACTTGGTACTCTGCCCATAATTTATAGTACTTCTGCTCTAATATCTTTTTGCCATCTTCTACCCTTCTACATCACTGGTTATCCCTACCAAAGGTGATCTGCCAGTGGAATCTCATGTATCAGAGGCTACTGTTGCTGCATTATCTTAGTATCTGTCTTTGGGTGCCATTGTTGATGTCAGGGATACTGAATTTCCTACTGTGCCACCTTCTCTACCTGCTTAGGAATCTCTCAGTGCTATACTTCATTGTACATTCACTGGGCTGCCTCTGGGCTGCAGACTCCTGCTATTCTCTGAAGCCTGAATATGTCAAAACTCAATTCACTGCAGTTGTCAAGATCCTTCTTTATGTTATGTACTTTCCTATACTCTCAACTTTCAAGGTAAATTTTTAAAATGCGTTTTGTGTGCATTGTTAACTTCTGACCTAAAGCCTAGAGTGGAAGTAGGAATATATGTTCAAAATTTCCTTCTCATTCATGTCATCGTATTATTCAACATTTTTTTTGCCAGCCACCTCCTTTCTCTTGAAATAGATTTCTTATAGCTAGGTCTTATGTACAATACTTTCAAGCCCAGCCAGACACAATGAAGTTTTAGCTGAATATGGATTAGTTTCACACTAACACTCTAGGGCACAGGTAAATAATAACCAGTTAGCATTCTTGACACCCCTCATTGACCATACTGGTTTAAAAGAATCGCAACAACAAAGGAGGTGTTTTCTTTCTTCTTTTTTCATTTTGCTGATAGTGGCATTTATTATGGTTGAGTTGAATAATGTCATAACTAGAGCTGACACATTTCTCTTGAACACAACATAGAAATAGGACTGAATTTATCCTTCAAATGTAAAGCAATGCTTTTTATTTTCTTGTGTTCCAAATATGCAGTAGCAGGGAATCTGACTTTGCATTTTAATACCAAATTAATATTTTTTTTTAAAAAAGCATAGGAGACAGTAGAAAAGTAAACAAATTTTGCCTAGTATATCTTTTCAGACAAGCATTTGGTAATGTTCTGTTTCTAGATTCCTTCTCTCAATCCTGCACAGGTCAGTCAGCTGCTGATTTTAGAAGAGCTTGTGTCACTTAAGGCAAAGAACTTTAAACAGTACTCATAGCAGGCTATAAAAAGCAAAGGAGCCACCCACAAAGTGATATTTAAAAATTTCCAGTTACTTGATTTATTGGTAAATCTGCATATGGTTGTAGTGAAAGCAAAATGAGTAACATATATCAAGTGATCTTTTAATTAAGGTAACTTTTACCTGTGAAACAGGAGCTTAATATTCTATTTTGCTATTGATAAGCATTTGTTGGGGGCTGTGGGAGAAAACTAAGGTATTGGAGGCTGAAATTTTTTAGCTTAAATATATTTAGTATGGTTTCACAAGAACAAGCAGAACTGAAAAATCACCAAGAGTCCTCGAGTTTAATCAATGAGAAACTTTTCTGGTTAGAAATGTGTGCTCTAATGTCCGTCAAGCTGCCCAGATTAACAAGCGCTGTGCCTATTTTAGGCAATCTGATAAATAAAAGCCAGATTGGGAACGTGGAAGGAAATGCTAAGAACCCAGCAGCAGAGACCTGTGGGGGAGGCTTTCCTCACTGTGAACAAACCTAGGAGCCACCTTGGGCAGAGGGACCCTGCCATGGTCACAAGGAATGGAATGGACCATGGCAGGGGGCCAGGCAAAAACCACCATTTTGAGAAAAAGATGAGCATTATGTAGTCTAAAGCACATGAATGAAGATCTGCTCTTCTTTGATGGTGAACAATTCTCATGCGGTTGTGGAGTGCTAAGGGGTACTCCCAGGGAATATGGGCCACCCCTGTCTGTATTCAGTAAGAGGGCCTGAGGTTATATTATTGCCCAGATCCTGTGGTCCTAGGACCTACCAGAACCACCTTGGTGGGGGATAGGGGCCCTCAGGACCTCCTCCGGGGATGCTCAGGATGCTAGGCTACACTTGGAAATGCTTGGAAGGCCCTGTGATATCAAGTCAAACTGATTAGGGAGCATGGTTCCTGTGCTATCTCCCGACCCCAAAACTGCTTTGTCTAAGAGAACCCGTGAGGGACATAGAGGTGGTACAGAGAAAGGGTGCTCGCCTGGCACATGGCCAACTTTGAATTCATCCCTGAGCTCTCCAGGAGTGATCTGTGAGAATAGAGCCAAGAGCTAGCCCTGCTGAGCACTGCTAGATGTGGTCTAGGGCTTTGCTATCTCCTTGAACCTCCCCCCCCCAAAAAAGCCCTTGTTAGCACTTTAAAGGTCTTAGAATGTTTAGTATTGATTAATTTGGAGAGTCTGTTAAGTACTGCTTAGGCAGCCTACGGTCACTCTTGATGCTCCATGTCTGTGGGCCTGACAGTGCTCAGTTTCATGTCTAGTGATGTCAGAAATACATGAGTCACTTCTGAGAACCATCATGGTTAACCCTGGCAGGTTATTTTTGGGGGGTTGCAGAGGGTGGGTTGGTGGGAATGAACTCAGGGCATCCAAAGCCTGTGCTCTAGCTTTTTTTTTTTAATTGGTTGTGAAATTACATCTTTGCATTTTTTTTTTAGATTTTTATTAGTGAAAATAAAAATCATGAGGTACAGTTGTTTATTTACAAATTTTTGTGCTTGGGTTTCAGTTATACAATGATCGAATACCCATCCCTCCACCAGTGCCCATTCTCCACCTCCACTGATCCCAGTATCCCTCCCCCCCCTCCCCTCCCATCCCACCTTGCCTCTGTGGCAGGGCATTCGCCTTTGTTCTCTCTCTCCTTTTGGGTGCTGTGGTTTGCAAAAGAGGCATTGAGTGGCAATCATGTTCGGTCTAAAGTCTACTCTCTGCATGCATCTCCCATCCTGGGAGGATCCTCCCAACTGAGCTACTCAGAGCCTAATGCATTCAAAGCCTGTGCTCTAGCTTTTTGAGCTAACCTCACCCTGCGCCCCGACCTCTAGTAGTTATTTATTGAGTAGGACTGGGAGGAAGGACAAATGGCAGCAAAGAGGAATTTGCTTTATTCAACCTGCAATAATATTTCTTTCAAATTCTGTTTTGACTACACTTTTCTTTTTGTAAGTTACCCCCTTGAGCACATCATCTTATGCAAATGCTCTCCCATACTTTTCTTTGTCCGCTTCTCTCACTCTAGTTTAACTTCTATAGATTAGAAAATCTGTTAATTCTTTTCTTTTCTCATTACTCCAGAAAATAGCATGAAGATTTAGCTCTGAAATAAGCATGCATCATTCTCTCTTGAAGGGAAGATGAGGAGGGGAAAATTGTGTACTTTGATTTTTTTTTCTCCTTCGTTAATCTTTTCCCTCTTTGACTTAAAATGATCTTGAATTCCTTCCACCAATTACAATCCAAACTTTCAAATTCTACCTGCCTTGTCTGATCTGCAGAGTCAAAATGTAGTTGACGTGTGACTTTGGACTTCCTGAGTGATATCAGAATTCACAGGACTTTATAAAGAAGCCTATGTGTTCTCAGTTCATTGAAGTGACCACAACATTATTGGGTGCCACACAATATTTTTTCCTAAGACACTTTACATGATAAGAAATAGTAAGATACAAATAACTTGCTATCCACTACCCATCTATTCTAAAGATGTCTAAGAAGCAATTTAGAACTGAAAGTTCAATCTGAAATTGCTAACAAGAGACAAGCATTCACTGAGACAAAGTGTTGATGTTAAAACTCTAAATTCTGGGGTAGAATATTGCAAATCTCTGAAAAATGATTTATATGAATAGAACTTACTATAAAACAATGCATAATAATTGTTGTATGTACATCGAGTGTCCCTTACAGTAAAAGTAAGAGATATGTAAAGAAGTGATGAGGAATATTACAAAAGAAAAGAGTTATTTGAATTTAATATACTCAATTTGATCCTGGAGCGATAGCACAGCGGGTAGGGCATTCGCCTTACAAGCGGCCAACATGGCCGACCCGAGTTCGATTCCTCTGTCCCTCTCGGAGAGCCCGGCAAGCTACCGAGAGTATTCGATATGCCAGATACAGTAACAACAAAGTCTCCAATGGAGATGTTACTGGGCCCGCTCGAGCAAATCGACGATCAACGGGAGGGCCTTTACCTTTACTTTACCAATTTGATCCTACCTGAAAAGGAAACATTTTTACTTAAGAGTTTAAAATCTGGTGAAGAATATGAATAAAAACACAAAATTTGAACCACCGTTCAGCACCCTTAAAAAAGCAACTGTTACACAGTTCTTTAGCAATGAATGCCCTCATACTTGAACTCAGTTTACTCTTATATCATTTACATTATATAAAGTAGGACAAACATATCTGACTGTCACTTGAATTTTCTATCTAAGGTTGAAAATTGGTACATCTGTCATTCCAGAAACTCTTGTTAGGTTTTGCTTGACTTCTGGCCTTTTGCCTTTACATCCTCATCTAACTAGGAAGAAGCTCTTCCATGATACTATTACTCAGTTGACCTGACCTCCACAGACTCCAGTCTGGTCAAGAGGAGAGAAAAACAACTTGAGCATGAAACAGTTCAGTAAGAATATGTTCACTGAAGGTCTTAATCACAGTCCTTTCTGACATATTTCCATGTTTCTGACCTATTTCTGGCATGTGGGCCTCAAACTCTCATTCAGTTGTGACACTAGGCTCTAACTTTTGTGTGCTCTCACTATATTTATATATTTTTTTAACTCAGAGTCAGATATTATAAAATAATGCTTCTATTCACTATATTCACATACAGTATACTTACTTGTAAGAAATATAGATTTTAAAAAGCAATTACAGTTAATATGTGCTCTGTTATACTAATTATAGCAGATAAAAATCAAAAGTTGAGTTGGTCAGATAAGTTGTTAAAGGAGAGAGATGTTAACACATGGTTACATTTAAAATAGGCCATTGGCTTTCAATGTTTGTGTCTTATACATAAATTGTGATTGATTTCAATGTACTTAAAAGAATCTAGAATAATTGTTACAGTGTTCTACTAAGTCATTAATTATTTTGATGCAAATTATAGCAATAGTAGTTTATGGTTTTCTCAAAAAAATGTTCCTGAGAAAAAAATTAAAAGTGATAAAGTGATTAACTTATTTTCACAGTGGGTGGGCTTAGACAGCTATTCTGTTAAATTTGTTATATTCTATGTATGAATATTTGTAGAGGTTGTGTTTCAAATTTTTATTAATGATGCTCATTAATTTATACCCAATTATTCATCTTTGGTCTTGCTGAAGTAGTCATGCATTTTTTCCTTTCTTTTTTCCTGGAAAATTCATGCAGAAAAATATCAAAGCAAAATTAAGCTGCCATAAAGTAATAAAACAATCTTTCATGCTGTTTGGTCATTGCAGTGAAATCACAGGGCAAGAAAATTGAAGTAGTAGTCTAGACATAGCTTTTATTACCAAGGAAAATGAGCAAAATTCAAGGTTCTTATGTTGCCGTGGTCAAAACAGAGCAGTCTGTGGAGAAAATTGTTTTTGTAGAATTGCATGACTTTGACACTTCCACTGAAAAAGATCAGAAAGGAGAGTATTTATGGCTTGCATTTACTGAGTGCTCAATAAACATTTGATTGATTGATCGGTTAGTTGGTGGAAACTATACAATGACTCCCCTTTTAAAGCACATTGCCATGTCATTGATCTGGCCATTTTTATAGGACAAATTGTGTTTCTACTTACATCAGGACATGGACTGCATCTTATTTCCTGTAACATGAAGTGGATGGTATTCTTTTCCTCCCCAAAATGTTCTCTATTAGAACACTGTGCTGTTTGTAATTTGATGCACTCATATAAGGTAGTAGCCTAAAAATGATCTTCTGAAACCATGGTCAAGTCTTGGTGTCAAAACTACATAGATAACAGTGTTGAATCTTGACAGAGGAATTTTGAGTGTTTTGGCATAAATCCAGGATTATGCAGCATCAATGTCTTTAAGTATTTGCTGTACTCATTCTTTTAAAGATAGTGTTTGGCCCAATGCCATTTGCATTAAATGTGTGTAAAAATTAATGAAGGAACTGATATATCTCAAGCCTATTCATCCTCACACTTTATCATTGAAGCTCAGGAGTAGGTCATAAATAGTCCAAGGAATTTTATAGATGTGTTATAAATTTGTTTACTAAAAGCGGTGTCTTTAAATTTGTGATGGCTGTTTGTAAAGAAGTTTTTCCTTGAACACAGCTATAGAGAACTGACTTAACTGTTGCAGTAACTAGGTCAGTCTTAGGCTTTCTTCATCCATGGAGACCTAGCTTTCATACAGAGCTCCTTTAAGTAAGTCAAACAGAACAGGAAATGAATTGCTCTGCTGAGATACCACAATATCAAACTTGAAGAACATCACAAAAACAAAATGAGTGTGTCTTTACAGGATACTTAAAGATGCTGTGTTTTATTTTAGGCTTCCCATTTGTGCTTATCACTTATATTTCCTGCCTTGTTCTTGAAAGACCAATGTCAAACATCAGATGTTTAAGAGTCATATAGAAGAGAATTTAATAGATTAGGCTTTATTTGATAGTCAGCAGTGCTGGGAACCACTTAGTGTTGAATAAATTCAATGTAATAACATTTTAGTTGGCCTTTGAAATTTCTGAAGTTGTAAACAGGTTTTTTAGATTATAGAAAGGGATTATTCTGTACTACTAGAAGTAGATATTTTCTATTTTTTTTAGCCCTTAATATATCCCATATGCTATACAAAGTACTTTAAAGGAAGTCTGATATTTAATTCTGTCAATGTTCACTTGTGGTAGGTTCTCCTTATTACTAGTATAATTATTATCCTCATTTTCCTGATAAGATACTGAACTGAGAAAAGTTAAGTATGGTTTATGCTCATGCCAATGAATATAAATCTTTTAGTAGGCAGAAAATGATTTTTTAAAAAAGTGCTATTTGGAGTGTAGTTTATAAAATGAAGGATGTATAAAATACTTTTGTAAAAACAATGTTATTTTTCCCCCAACTATATCACAATGTTCCAGATATATTGGTTCCATTCTCTTGGGAAAGCAAACCTGCCTATAACCCCAATACAAGTATCCCTAATCTCTCCCTCACAGACTTTGTTAAGGACAGACTTCCTGTTGGCTTTCGGCTGGTGTCTTCACTTTCATGCTCTCTTTGCTTGCCCTGAGGTCTAGGAAATTATGCATGGGACTGTCACTGTTAGGCATCTTTCCCTGTATTGTTGATCTCAAGGTGCCCATCATACTGCTGGAGTCACATTGCATCAGACTCTGAAGCACAGGGAGAAAATGATTCTCTGTGTTAGATTTCTTAGCCTGTAAAAAAAATCTCTGCTCCCCCAAACACCTCTCTAGTTTATTCTGTATATCTAGTGAGGCTGCTCAAAACTTGGCTTGCTCACCTTGTCCTTTTAGCTCCCTATTTATTATAACACGTGTCTCTGATTATTTAGATAGAAAAACTGGATTCGATGTATTAGACAGAGATTTATTAATCTCCCAATTAACAATCAGTCTGTCAGAACTAGAGGGACAACTGAAGAAAAGAACAAGAACCTCTGCCCTCAGAGTTTTGGTTCAGTTACCCAAGACTTCCAATTGCTAGTGAGTGACTGCATGGCTGAACTTGACTCTGTCTTGGGGTCTGTTTTTTTCCCCATTTTGCACACTGCTGAAGAAGTGGAAGCATAGTTGATACTTTCCTAATATCTTCTCAAGGATTTGGAGCTGAAAGTGATTATATTTGTAAGGTTCAGTTCCCCAGAGTGCTGCCATCTGTTAGAAATGTACACTTTATCTCCCAGGTCAATGAATATAATTTTTATGACATGGTTTTATTGGGGAAAATCCCCATACCAACAATATAAACAAAGAGTTCGATTGGGATAAAACATTGAAGCCAGAATCCTAACCATTCATATGGGGGACTTAGGGGACAGACTAACACAACCAACAGTGGAGGTTCAGAGATTCCTTTCCTGCTTCCTGGAATTGGGAGACAGGGCCCCTTTTTTCTGTAAAGAGGGAACAGGCTTTATGTATGGGGAATGTTTGGGGCCCTGGGGGCAGAACTGCAGGGTTTTCAAGTCTGATCTAATTTAATCTCCAAATTTAGATGCTGTTTCAAAGGGTTATTATCAAAACCACCTGTTAATTTTCATTTATAGAGGGCCTCTCACAGTCCTGACTTTATCTCTTCTTGCTTTTCACATGTCTGTTTATATTGATAATATTAGTCACCTTTTTGCTTCCACCTTTGAACCAGTAGAGAGCCGCTTCTTCTCAAAGGACTCTGCCTTTTCATCAGCGGGGGTCATTACATCACAAGGTACATACTATTTCCATCTGTCAGGATCTTAACAGTGTCAGTACACATGCCAGAGTACAGCGACAACCTCGCCTATTAGGTTTATTGGGCCTCACATAAATAAAACAGGTCAGCAGCTTCTGACCCTATGGAGCAATCAGGATTGCTGTAACAATACTTGAATTTACAGGGGCCAGCGTTTTGACCCTGACCTTTAAAACCTTGCCACTTACAGCCCCCAGTAGGTCATGTGCAGCCAATATTACAAATGATAACTTTTCACTAGGATTGCAGACATTTGAGGTTGAAAAGTATTTTATTAATCATCTAGATATCACTCAGCAAATATTTGTCTTGTACGTATTGAGCTTACTGCCATATTTTCTCATCAACTTGCAAAGAAGAAAGCAGATTCAGAGGTGAGAGTCTTTGTTCTTTTTTTTTTTAGTAACAGGGAAACATGGTGCTCGCTTCTATTATTTTAAATATGTGCTAATGCTCATTTTAATATATATCAGCTCATTATATGCTGCTATAAAGCAAGACCCTTTTTAAAGGGTTCTTTTTCAAATTTTATAAGTTAGTTCGGGCTAGAGCGATAGCGCAGTGGGTAGGGCGGTTTGCCTTACACATGGCTGACCCGGGTTCGATTCCTTTGCCCCTCTCAGAGAGCCCAGCAAGCTACCGAAAGTATTCCGCCCGCACAGCAGAGCCTGGCAAGCTTCCCATGATGTATTTGATATGCCAAAAACAGTAACAGCAAGTCTCACAATGGAGACTTTATTGGTGCCCGCTCGAGCAAGTTGATGAACAAGGGGAGGACAGTGATACAGTGATAATTTAGTTCACAGTATTTGATATTATATTGAAACACCAATCCCACCACCATTACACCTTCCCACCACCAAAATCAGGGTATTTCCATCCCAAGCCCCAAGCCCTGTCCCAAAACACAACTGAAAGAATATATTTTGTATTGTCTGTTATGAAGAACTATTGAACATGCTTACAAAAAAAGTGTTCATAGAGGAAACAGTGTGAAGATTTTTCTATTTTGGCAGGAGCCTTTAAGACATTCTATAGGATATCACTAACATGTTGTTAAAGTTATGTGAGCTTTGGTATATTTATCTGAAAACATGTATATATGCATATATATATTTCCCTCTATGATTTGTTGGCTACTGTTTGAACCCCATCATATATGGTGTGGTAATTATGAAGAACAGGTAGGGAGTGTCTTATGATGTGTCATGCAGCCGCTTTCACGGTCCAGGAATATGTTTGCTCATATGTGAGGCTCGGCCTGAGTGTGTTGCGAGTGCCCTGGAGCATGGTGGTGGTTTGGTTGTGGAGGTCAGCTGCCAGGACTGAGTCCCTCAGGGAACGATGGGGGGCTCTCACCCGTCTCCCCACCTCTGGGGCTCCCCGAGTGAAAAAAGATCGGAGTGGAGTCCAGTGGCATGGTTATGGGGCCTCATGTTATGCTCCCTGGAGAAGCCTTAAAGGGTTCTTTATAGAAAAACCCAATCAGATTTTCCATCTATTTATGTCTATCTACAAAATGAAAGAGTGCTACTGTAAGGTATTGGATATGTGATTCTGGAAGCTGAGAGGTCACATAATCTTCCATTTGCTACCTGGAGACTGCAAAACTGATGATGTAAGGGTCAGTGATCAGTGATATGGATTCCAGCCTGAGTCTGAAGGCTTAAGAACCAGGTTTGTTGAGGACAGAAGAAAACTGATGTCCCAGCTCAGCCAGTCAGGCAGAGACCAAAATCAATCATCCTCTGCCATTTTGTATTATTCAGGACTTTAAAGTTTTGGTTTTATGCCCATTCACCCTACTCACATTAGGGAGAGCTATCTCTTTTCCACAGTTCACATTTCCTCTAGAAACTTTTCTTCCAGAAGCTGTCTCACAGATATACCCATGTATGATTATAACCTGGGTATCTTTTGTCCCAGTCAGATTATTATAATATTAAACATCACATTCCTAACAGCAGGCATTCTAGCTAGTGGAGCTTTCTTTCACAGACAATTTAGTTACCTTTCGTTTCTCTCCAATAGGTACCATCTTGCCCTCAGAGAACTTTATGTAATGACTACTACTTGATCAATATTTAGTTGATTTTGACCTAATGAAAGGCAATTTCACATGGTTTGCCTAAGCCATTCCCATTTGCGACATAAACATGCTCTTATTTGAGATCAAAGTTTGTATGATTACTCTCTTAATCACCTTTCTAAATGTGCACATGTGCTCACATATATGTAAACATATATAATTTTTCTCTAGGATACATGGATATTATATAAGGAATAGATCAGGGTGCAAACCTGTGTTTTATAAATATAGAGCTTTTATGGACTTGAATATTCTCCACTGGGCCTGGGAGGTTCACAGGATGCTTCAGGATATTAATCTCTCAGATGGCATCAGCCGGCCTTTCCAGCCCTCTGAACTTTACAAGGTGATTAGAGATCTGGAGGAGAGAATTGGGTTTTTTTTCTTCTCTAACTCCTTTCTTGAGGGAACTGACGGGTCTCTCTGTGGAAGGAGTGTGTGTTCATTGTAGGCTTTCCCCTACAATCCTGCTCTTTGGTTTTAGGGACTCAGCACCTGTTGTTGATTTACCATAATTCCACCCTCCTGCTAATAGACCTGGTTTTAATAGCCGCTTGGTGAATAATCTCTTTGTTACCTCTGTGACACTGCCATCTTGCATTTCATCCCAGTGCCTGAGTGGATAACTATTTCCTCCTCTTCACTTTAGTTTGAATGTTGTTCATTTAGGTTTACATGTACATTGTGATGGTATATTTGCATGGCTTTTTTTTTGCTCCGTAGTTAAGGCCTAAGACTTATAAATGTATTTAGGAAGGAAAAACAATTAATACATCCATAAATTGTATTTATTTATACTTCTAATTTTAAACCTAATTATTACAACTCTTTATTTTCACTGGAAGTTTAAAAATAAAAAACATTGGCCAACTTTAGCTTTTGTAACATGAAAAGTAATTTTCATATGTATGTGAAATATAATTACACATTCACTAGTATCTTGCTATTAATTATTAGCCTTAGGGCAAAACATTAAATTAAACGCATATAAATTTGGCAGCTAATCTTTGCTAAAACAAGTGTTTTTCTAGTGCTTAGTCTTTGCCTCTGATATAAATAATTTTATGCCACGTGGAAGGGAAAAAATAATTAAATATTTTCAATACATTGTAAAGCTATTTTGTTCTCTAATTGTACATTGACTTAACCTGTAGCCCACTTACCCAGATGACTTGAACATTTACCAAGCTCTTGTTATGGATTGGACATATGTGTATGTGTTAGTTTAATTACTTGTTTAATTTTTTAGTTACACTTGGCAGTTCTTGACTCTGGGATGCGGGGGACGGGGGACATATGAAATTCCAGGGATTGAACTGGGGACAGCTAGTTATAAGATAAATACTTAACCCCTGTACTACCTTTCAAGCCCTAGTAGATCAGAAATGTATTTGGTAATGTGGGATGGTGAGAAAATTTGTAGAAAATTGCATTTTGAATTCTTGTAACCTCTTTGACAATGTCACCCTCCAATTAATCATAAGTTAGTAAAAAAAATCAAAAGAAAAATCCAGATCTCCTTTTTCTTCTTTAATATTTACATAATTTTGCTGTAGGTAAAATTGCACTCGAATCACCTGACCAATCAGGCATTAAAAGACATAAGGAGAACAGTCTTCATACATCCTTTAAAATTTGTCTATTTTCACTCTGGGTGAGGACTCAGGTCAGAAGCTTCAGAGCTTCTGCAAGCTAAGATCAAGCTAGTAAATAAGTAAAAGCACAATCTAAAATTAATTTAGTCTTCATAAGAGGGTTAAAAAAGCCATGTTAGAGTGTTCATGTTTATTAATTTCTAAGAACGTTTGATTAGTAGACATTGAAGTTCATTTTAACAGAAGTTAGTTTGATATTGATCACAGGTGATTTCCAGGGTTTTTGTGTCTTGGGGTTAACAGGAAAAAAGGAAATGGAATACCTTTTTTTTTAAGAAAAAAAAAAGTAGATTAGGGGCTGGAGTGATAGAACAGCGGGTAGCGCCTTGCACGCGGCCCGACCTGGGTTCGATCCCCAGCATCCCATATGGTCCCCTGAGCAGGGCCAGGAGTAGTTCCTGAGTGCATGAACCAGGAGTAACCCCTGAGCATCGCCGGGTGTGACCCAAAAAGCAAAATAAATAAATAAATAAAATTTAAAAAGTAGATTAAACCAGTGAGTTCATGAAAGTCCTTTGTTGATATGTCAAATACAAGATATGGAAGTGACTGCTTTTACTGAGTTAAATTAAAAGTGAGTGTACATAAATTTTTCACTGTATTTATAAAAACTCAACAAAACGAAGTTGAAACATTTTAAGATATCCATAAAGCTTATTTTTAACCTGGGGGATAGAATCAAGAGAAAAGGAAATGAGATAAAATAATGGAAAGTTAAGAATTTAAATACATTTTATGTGTATCTCTTTCCCTCCCTATGTGCTCTCTCTCTCTCTCTCTCTCTCTCTCTCTCTCTCACACACACACACACACACACACACACACATAATGAGAGAGTAAATATAAATCGCATAAAGGCTGAAAATTTTATTAGCATTCAATTTTATTTTTTAACCAGTTTGGGTGTTTTAGAGATGTGGAAATCTGACATAATCTTGGCATTTTTCAACTACATTTTATAGATTATTTCACTTGAGCCAATCCAGAAAAAGGTGGCATTAGATTAGCTTTTCTTTGGACATATTTGCTGCTATTTCTTCAAAATCATTCAACTATTACTATGGCAAAATTCATAATATGACCTAGCTTCATTTAAAGTAAGTTCTCCCTGAATTTCCAATCTGTATTGTGCTTCCTGGAAGCAAAGGTAAAAGGAAAATAATTATAAATCACACTTTTCTCATATGATACAAAAGGAGACAAACATATTAGCTCTTCTGGAGAGAGAAAAATTTCCTAGCAATAAATTCTAAAAAACATCTATTGAAAAGGAGAACACATTTACTTACTGTGAATTTAGAGGATTATATAAACACTTCAACTTTTTCTGAGTTTTGGTTTTAAAGAAAAGAAATTACCCTAATGACTCTTCATTTGTCACCTCCAGAAATAAGCAACTTGAATATTTCTTTTATTATGATGTATTAGAGCTTCATTAATAGGAAAGCCTTACAAATAGCCTATCATTTTTGGGGAGAGATCACACTGTGCTAAATAATGAGATGTGGGAATACGTTGAACAGCTTGACTTCTGCTGACTTTTACTTAAGAGTGTGAAGTGTTTGAAATTAGACTATGTTAGTATTGATGAAATGTGCACAAGGGGGGGGGGATAATTTAAAGGCTTTGTTCCATTCTGAGAGCTAGATAAATTGTATAATTTAAAAATAAAGCACTGTGACCCAGCAGCAAGGAAAAAACTTTCAGATGCCGTTACAGAGAGTGGAAATTGGGGCAATTTTTTGGAAAGCAATTTAGTAATGTCTATCAAATTTGCAATGCATTTACCCAGTGGCCTGGCAATTATACATACCAATTAGATTTTGCCCCTAGGAAAACTTGTAAAAGTACACCAAAACAGATGTATAAGATTCTCATTGCAGTATTTTCACTTATTTCCTTTTTCTTTTTTTTTCTTTTTTTGTGATGCTAGAGATTGAACCTAGTGCTTATGTTTGCAAAGCGTGTGTGTTATCTATCACTGTGCCTTATTCCAGGCCTTAACTGCATTAGTTTTGAAACAGAAAAATGAAAAATATTGCCCCTCAGATCTAAATTACAAAATAGGCATAGTGTTGAATTGGATGCTTATATAATAGAATATCATAAACCATTAATAAGTGCTTAGAAATTCTGTGAATGTTTATGTGGAAAGTACTCAGATTAGCAGGTAAATTAGTCAGACAGAAAATCATGATGTTTATTTTATATAATTTATCTACCATAAATATCTATATCCATATGATCTCATATAGATTATAGTGATATATCAGTTTCTATATTGAACAATCAGATGTATCTTATCCTCTGTGTTTATCTGGGCTTCAAACATTTTGACATAATAGCAATTAATTTTGTGTGGTAGAGAGTAGTATGTTTTTTTCTTTAGTAACTTTCGTTACAAATTGATTTTTATAACCATGTAGATGTAACATATCTATCTAAAATATAAAAATATGAGTTTTTAGAATTAATATTGAGTTATTGATGATCTTTACTTTTAGATACTTCAACAGTTTACAGTAGAATAGGCTCCTCGTTGAAGTTACCGGTGTCACTAAACCAGATTAATTGTAGCACGTGAAGGATTATCATCAGGAAATCTACTTAAGTTGTCTAGGTAATAGTCTCATGGCAAACTGAAGCCACAGTTCCTGGGCTGAGAGTGCATCTCTTAGCTGTGAGGAGGATGATGGCACTGGGTATTGTATTATTAGAGACATCTTGTCTACCTCCCCTTCTAAACTGGCTAACTTAAAAATCTGTTATTACATAAGAATTCATTGTCGATGTAAGAGAAGGGACTGTACTGCCCAGGTATCTCTTCACATGCATTCATACCTAATTCCTTAATGAAGATAAGCTTGATTCAGCATGGGGAGCATATTTGCTGCCCACATCTCAGGGATCTTACTGCTGAGCAATGGATGCAATTTTGGAAGCAACTCCAAAAACAAAGAATAGAAATATTCTTTTCTGCTCACTACAATCTTTCAGAATTACAACGCCTGGTGAACCTCTCTATATGCCTGGACCAGCGTGTACTACTCAAGCAGAGTGCTCCATATCATCAGAGTGCTCCACAGCAGAATGCTTCGCATCACCTTTTAAAAGCAGGGAAGCCTCATATGTGGAAACTGTTGGACTGGAGACAGGAACAGCTGTAAGCTAATTATTTTGAATTGTTATATCCAACATGTATTGCAGGTGAGAGTTTGTAAGAATAAAGCACCCAAACAGATCCAGGGTATTTTACGTGTTTGAATTATTGGGTTCTGTTACATAAATTTTTACGTGTCCCTTCTTAATAAAGAATGCCATCATTGATTTTCTTCTAGACTAACTCAAGCCTCCCCTGCCATAGAATAAACATTCGTGTAAATAGGACTCTTATCTAGGAAGTTACATTACAGGAAATTGAATTTAAGACCTTGACAATGTGCAACTATAAAATTTTAACTTCCATTTTATACTCAAATGACATTGCCTTATTCTGTGACTAAGGCTGAATGCATTTCCCCCCTAGTTATTATTTTTATGGCTCCCAGGATCTAAGAAAGCAATTGCAGGATATCAAGATATCCAAGCAACTTTCAGGGGGAGGAATTCAAAATGTAACTAAATTACAGTGAAAAATGAGGAGATTTTAGTTTTCTTATCCAAGACACAAATGATTTCACCTCACCTAACTATAATTATTTAGTCATATTTCCACAGTGAATAGTATTTATCAAAGAATTATAGACATCTGAAGTTTTCTTAAACTTCAGTAGTTAAAATACATATGATTTTCCCTGCTAGAAGTTAGATATTTCAAGTATTGTGATTAAGAAAAGAAAATAGTTATACATTTAGCCTGCTTTACGAGGAAAATGTATTTTTCATAGTAAAACATCCAGCTGGTATGGTATTACTTTTCTTTTTAAACCAAAGGAAAATTCCAATAGACCTTACGTATCAGTGGCGAGGGTTATTAAAATCAAACTAGTGAGGAAAGTGTGTTGACACTTTCAGGTGACCAATCCAATAGTAAAAAAAGAAACTAAAATTCATTTTTCCCCCTCTTCTTTGCTTTATTTTCTGTTGTTGTTATGATGTCCAGGGATCCCACACTTGGTTGTGGTATTTGCTTGAAATTGCAATGTCTGGACTGACAGGGTTAGTGCCTGGCAAGGTGAGGGTCTTGGCACGGATTGAACTCTGAGCTCACGCTTACACAGCAGACACTCTGCTGCTGGTCCATGCGCCTGGACCCGTTAGCATCTTTCCTTGTCTAGGTGTAGAAGCATAGGTTGGTAATGGCAGAGCTAGAGGGTTTGCAGTGTTTCTCTGCTCCTTCTACTCCACTTTGTATCACCTTCAGTGCAACCGTAGCTTATGTGGCAAATTACTTTTTCAGTAATTTGATTTAGTAACATTTTCCTACCTCTTTTATTGAAAAATAATCTTTTTCCTGGAACTGAGTGATAGCACAGCAGTTAGAATGTCCCTCTTATGGGTTGTCCTTGGCCCCACTTGGCCTTTGTAACATCACTGGGTTTGGTCCTGGGGTCCTGATCACCACTGAGGTGGCCTGAGCAGATCCTTTTTTTGAAAGGCCTAGTTGGTCAAGTTTCCCCAGGTATGACCTCCAATGCACCGTGAGCACTACTGAGGACCCTACTCATGTTTCCTTGAGTCTGTCTGGATGAATGAAATTTTGCCTCAGAACTCCTTCTCTCTGTATATGTCTATCCCTGGGAGTGCTTCTAATAAATAGTGAAATCTGTTTAAATAAACACACGTAGGGTATGACAAAGGCCAAACAAATTACATACTCACCTAATTTATGGAGCATTAATTATTATTTATTTTGTAGGAATCAAACAACAGTCCTTTCTCCAAAGGAAGTGATCTTTAGATCTGAAGACCTATCTGTGATTCTTAAAGCATATGTGTTGGTAACATCCTTAACACCTTTGCGTGTGTTCATTCATTCGACTGGCACAGTGTGGAATCCACCAAAGAAAAAACGCTTCAATGTCAAGGTAAGATTTCTGTTCAAGCTGTTATTTCACACACAGTGTATTTCAGATAATTAAAGCGAGTTAGTCTACCTTTATGATTATCAAGTTCCCTTGAACAGGATCGCATTTTATTTCCAGAAATAGAGATATTTATATAATACATACAGATTCACAAATGAAGCAGAAAAAAATTAATTAATTAGGGAATCATGGAAGTTACATCTTTGTTCCCCCAATTCATCATTTTAGTTCAATTATCTAACCTATTACAAAAATGATGCACATTTTCCTTGACTTTTCACTTATTCAAGAAATCAGCATAACAAATGGAATATAAATTTGCCTTTATGCTTTTTAGTAAACATTATACCTACTTTTTACAACAGTAAATATGGAAATTTTTTGTATAAGAGAGAAAACAGATTATCAAATGTAATCTATGACATACAAAATGATGAGGAAATTTAGGAAAGAACTTAGCAATAATCTTAAAATTTTAGTGATCAAGGTAACTCATGTTGACACATCTTCTGGTTTAAAATAAGGTTTAGTGAAGACATACTTGATAAATTTTTAAGAGTTTATGGTTTGACAGAAGTAATTACTTAGAGCAGAACTTCTTAAAGTCTTTCTACCCACAACCATTTTTTCACTTAAGACATTTTTATGTGACCCCTGTGTATATAGAAAATGTATAAAAAGCAAACATATTGATAACAAAATCATAAATTTATTTGAAAACAATTTTTGTGATCAGGCATCTGAGGTCAGGCATCTTGCCTGTTCTGGTCTCTGTTGCATCCAAGATGCCTGACCTCAGTGAACTATTCTGGAGTGAGGGGACAGGCAGCACAAAGATCACCACCATCGCCATCATCACTAACATGCTGACACCAGCCCTGAGATTTGTGTTGGTTAAGTCATGACATCTTTTTATGACATCTTATTATCACATTCCTAATTTGGACAAACTTGCAGGCTATCGAATGTAGCCTGCCCACAGGGCAGAGTCTGGCAAACTCCCCGTGGCGTACCAAATATGCCAAATACCAGTAACATTGATGGGTCTCTCCTAAAGAGCCTTGAATATAATCTCAGGGCTAGGATGAAAGAGACATTACTGGGGCCTGCTCGAGGCAATCGACGAATAACAGGATGATGAATGAATGAATGAATGAATTTTTGTGATCTCACATTCAGTTACATGCCCTCAGATGGGTAGAAACTGCAGTTTAAATGCTAGAACTTCAGAGTTAAGGTAAGAGCATAATGCCCAAAAAGGAAAGAGAGAGAAGGGAGGAGAAAGAGTCAAGAAAAGTGTCTGTGAGAGTGGCAGGATGGATGGGAGTTGTGGGATATTGGTGGTGGGAAAGGTACACTGGTGAAGGGACAGGAGTCAAACTTTGTATGACTGAAACCCAATCATGAACAACTTTGCAACTGAGTATCTTGGGGTGATCCAATAAAAATAAATAAATTATAAAAATAGAGTCTCATTTGATTTTTTAATATTATCTCTTACAATTCTTATAAAAAATTATATTGGTTTGCACCTAGCTGTGTTGAGGAGCTTGGTGCTCAGGAATCACACTCACTGGTGTTCTTGGTACTGGGTAGTGTGGAGATAGGGATCAAATCCTGAACCTCCTGCATGTTACAAAGCAGATGCTCCAACTCTTTGAACTATCTCCCAGGCTCACTCACAAATCTTTACATAATGATCAGGTCTCTAAGTCACAAAGATCCATTTCTTCATTTTCTTCTAATACCTTTTAAATTATCCCTTTGCATGTAACTATTTAATTCTAGTAGAGTTCAATTTGATTCAGATTTTTTTCCATACCCAGTTTTCATGACTAAAATCTTGTCCACAGAGACAGAGAAAGAGTACAGGGGTTAAGGTGCTTGAAGTACTATTCAGCCAATCTGGGCACGATCTTGATCATCACATATGGTACCCCAAGCACCACTGGTAGAGATTTTCGAGCACATAGCAAGGAGTAATTTTTAAGCACCATTCACCAGTAAGTATTGTTCCAAAACCAAAAATAATAGCAGCAACAGCAGTGACAGGAAAGTCTACCTTGTTTTGTCCCAGGCATCTGACATCACCTTTATAAGTTCCATATTTAGATGAAGCTGTCTCTGAGCTCTGTATTCTGTTCCAGTTAGCCCACTTATTTTTATCATTTTGGCAGTGTAAGTACATCTTAATACTTGGCAAGGAGGTTCTTCCTTTCCACTTCTCTTTAAAACTAAGTTACTATGTTGTAGACGATCTTCCCTTGAAAAACATTTTATATTCTTAAGTTGTTTAAAAAGCTTCCTGAAATTTCAAAGTATGGTTATATCAAACCGTTAGTGTATTTTTGAAATATTCTCTCCATCTGTTTACATCATTTTCATTGTCTTTTGTTAAAATATAAGTGTTTTTCTCCATAAGAATTTTATTTGTAGTTGCTTGTGTTTCTTTAGACTATTTGTTGATATTTTAAAAACGGTTATCAAGTTGTTATATAGTAGAGATGTACTATATTTGAACTTGTAAGCTCCAATTAATATTGGTTTTCTAGGCAATGATTATTTTATCTACATATGAGGTTATGTTACATATTTCTTTTAATTCATGTACATTTTCTTTCCTTATTCTTTTCCCCTTTAATAAAGTTAGCCAGAACTTCTATGTCTTTACAAGTAAAAGTAATCATGAATATTCTTAGATAGGTTTTCATCTTGTGGTCAAAGCATCTCAAGATTGTTCATTAAGTACACATTTTCAGTAGATTGTTGGTGTTTAATCTGTATAATGTCTTTCAAAGTTGTGAGAATAATATAATTAACCACAAATACTGTTCATTATGCTAAAACTATTGCAATTTAAGGGTAATTGTATTTAATCTACACAAACTGTATCCATTCCCATTTTTAAATTTTTTATCTTTTTTATGAAGTTGTTCACCAAATTTTATTACATTTAATATTTGAACACCAACCCCACCACCATAACACCTTTTCACCACCATATTTTGGAAGTTTCCATCCCAAACTCCAATCCTTGCCACAAAGCAGAACTGAGATAATTTATTTTGTATTGTTTTCTATGAGTAATCTGCTAAAAATGATCCAAAAAAGGTTTCTTAGAGGAAAGTGTGTAAAGATTGTGTCATTAAGCCCTTCGATAAGAGATTACTAACATTGTTAAAGGTTGTTAAAGGTTGAGCCTTCTGTGTTTGTGTCTATATCTGTAGGAATATATTTCCCCCTAAGACTGGTTGCCTTCTACTTTAAATTCCATATCAAATGTGGTATGCTAGTCTTGGTATATTGGTGGTGTAAAGTATGAACATTCAAGAAATAGATTCACTCATGGGTGAGGCCTGTCCGAGTGTGTGGAGAGTGGCCATGAGCTTGGCAGTGGTTGAGTTCTTGAGGTTTTCGGCTTCCGGGCCTGGATCCTTTGGGGTGGTGAGGGGACCTCACCCATCCCACTCTTGGTTGCCCCCATTCTCATTTCTTTATACAAGGTTATTTTGAAACAAATCTTAGACATCATATAAATTTATTTGCAAATCTTTTGAGTTCAACCAGAGAATATATAAATTTGCAAAATTTACTAAGTTTGAGAACTTCCTTTATAATTTTAGCTTGCTGGGAGTCTTCATCATGAAAAATATTCTTAATTTCATAAATGCTTTTTTCTCATTCTCATTGATATGTTCATATGATTGTTTTTTTCTCAAGTTTATGAAGTTTATTTAATTTCTACCTTTTATTTTAATGAAACCTGTGTGTAATTGAAACAACATTTACTTGATTATTTTGGATTTTTTTCAATGCTCAGCTTAGTGCTCATAATTGATTTGGTTTTATAATTACATTTTCTTATATTTCTCTAATTTTTTTCAATTGAGATTTTTATGAGCAGTCTCATAAAACAAACACCGGATGACTTTCACTTTTCTCACAAATTATTTGGAACAGTTCGTAAATGTGAGCAAATAACTGACTCAACAATTGGTATAAGTCTCTTGAAAAAAGTAGATTTGCAATCATTTATTGTAGTTTTGGCTATGTCCCTACTCTCCATCCCCCATTATGAGATTCTTATAAAAATGGTGTACAAGCCTCATTTTGAGAGAATGCCTGGGTAGGTATTTTAGCAGGTTTTGTGTTGTCAATGACAAATAAGGCCAAGAAGGAAATAATTTAAATTATGAATAAGAAGGTTAACTTAAACTAGCCATTCAAGATGGAAATTTGAATTGTTCTATATACTTATTCCTCTCTCTGACTTTATTTATTATAGTGTTGATAATAAATAATTCAGTTGCATGTCAAAAAAAATAAAAATAGATTTGCAGGTTTTCAGAAACAATGCTAACATTTCAATTTATTAAGAAAAATTCACCAATTTTAAGCCCTCAATTTCTTGTTGCCCAATTTGGCATTTTGTATATTTTTTTCTAGGAATTTATCCATTTCACTAAGGTTTCTAAATTTTTTGTGTGTATCTAGGTATAATGCTTTGATTTTATACTTATTGCATCTAAAATACATTATTTTGTAATTTTTGGCTATGTATAAATTTTTGGAGGGGTGTGAGGTATTCAAACGATGCTCAGGGAGTGCAGGGGTCAGCCTTGGTGAATCTAGACCAGTCTGGCTGGTAGTTCAGTGCAGAGGGCCACAGTTGCACTGCTCTGGCCTTGTGGTACCAAGGACCATGAGGCCATGCAAGTGATGCCCAAAATCTCCAGGGTTATATCCAGTGGTGCTCTGGAGACCTTGAGGATCAAACCTAGAACGGGCCCCTCTTACTAACTCCCTGACTGCTTTTTTTTTTAATTTCTTGATGAGTATTGTAAGTTCTTATCATTGTTTAATCTTTTCAACATAATTTAATGTTATTAATCTTTCCCATCATTACAAAGTTGTTCACAATTTCACAGATTTTTGCCCTTGTTTTTGTTATTCTTTGGCTTCTAGTTGTTTCCTCTAATCTATTTATTATTCTTACTATTTTTCTCCTTTATTAAAAAGTTAACCTGCCTTTATGTTCAGCATCTGTGGCTCCTAATAAAAATGGCTAAAGCTGTACCTTTATTTGACATACAGTTTTAGGAATGTCTCCAAATTTTGAATTATTTAATTCTAAATCCTCTTCATATTCTTTACAACTGCCTTATTTAACTCAAGGGCTTTAGAAACATTACGTTTCTAAATATAGGATTACTTTAAGCACTTATTTTGATAGGAATATTTTTATTTTGTATTATTTTTAGTGTCCAATATGCTACTGCTCTTTGGAATTTATTGAGACCTCCTTTTGACTTATGCCCATTCTCTTAAAAAAATCTTCCACATAGGTACTGGAAAAGAGGAACTCTACATATAAGTATACGATTCTACAAATACTTAAAGGATCAAATTTATTAATTTGAATTTTATAGAACTCAATTTATTTTTACTTCATCTCACAGTGGCTAATTGAAATTTGTTCTTGCCTTCTCCCTTGCCTTTCTGCTTGTTATTTTAAAGAATATGTTACTTAACCTATTTATTTTGTCTTTATTTTCCATAACTTCTATAACTAGTACAAAAAGCTTCTATTGTCTTAAGTTATTATTGACTTAATTTATAATTTAATTGGATATTAAAAAGATTATTATGAGTTTTCTTCTGATATATATTTCTCATATATATTTGTATTTTTAATGGTTATAATCTAAAAACATTTTTCCCATGAATCTAGGAGAACAATTTTAAATAATCTACAAAACATGATAAGGACAGAGGTATTAGTGAAAAAGCATAAACAACAAAGTTAGTATCACAAGGTAAAAGAGACCTTTTCTGTTCCTCAATTAGATTTACTAACTAATTAACAAATATGTCAAAAGGTCTCTTCTTTATATTTTTTCACTTTTGTTCTTTCTTCATGATTTTTAAAAAATGTTATTTTGTAGTATGTTTTTTTGAATTGTTTTGGTTCAGACAATCTATTTCAATTTATCATTTTACCCAATTTTACCCCTTATAAATATATTAAGACTTATTTGTGTCATTATTATTCAGTATTCAGATTTTCAAATTTCATTTAAAATAACTTTCTTCTGTGAAGTCCAAATTTTCTTCCAAATTAAGTAAATATATATTCTTGGAGGGACGGCATTGGGGGGAGGGGATAGACACATATGGAAGTGCTCAGAGTTTACTCTTGGCTTTGTGCTTAGGGATCACTCCTGGCAGTGCTCAGGGATCCAAACCATGTTGGTTGTGTGCAAGGCAGAACCCTGCTCACTATATGATCTCTCTGGCCCCATAAGTAGATATATACCATTAATATATAACCAGGGCTGGAGTGATAGCACAGTGGTAGGGCGTTCGCCTTACAAGCGGCCAACATGACCGACCCGAGTTCGATTCCTCCGCCCCTCTCAGAGAGCCCAGCAAGCTACCGAGAGTATTCGATATGCCAAACACAGTAACAACAAGGTCTCCAATGGAGACGTTACTGGGCCCGCTCGAGCAAATCGACGATCAACGGGAGGGCCTTTACCTTTACCTTTAATATATAACCAAAGTTCTCTTTCATTTCCTTGAGTTATATTAGCCATGCTAATTTAAAATTCCTAGTCCATTACACTTAGTAGCACACTATATATTTTTGCTTAATTCCTTGCTTCCTTTTTCTGGGAGCTCTACTTCTGTGGAAGGCCGGCCCTGCAGGTGAATCCCAGGAGAGAGGAGAGCATGACTCGCACACACTCGCCAGTCATTTTCCATCATTACCTTCTGCTCCCACATCGCAGATGACTTCTCTGGTCAGAGTCCACCCACACCATCACATCCTTCCTCCCACCTTGAATTCTGGATGAAGATGACCCGGGGGGGAAGGCATATTCCTCCAAGACCATCCATCAACTTTGGGCTTTCGAGTGAATGTGAAGGAGAAAAAAACAGGTGTGACATCACCTGAAGCATCTCCTCATCAGCTCCTCATCTTCTGGGGAGACAGGTCATTATCCCTGAGGGACTCTGCATCCTGGATCTGAGTTTGGTGCTTCCCATCCTTTAGGGGAAGGAACAAGGTAACCATGTGAGGCTGAAGGAAGGAGAGGAAGAAAAGTCCTTCTCTTACCCAATTCTCTTGGATGCCTTTGCAGCCACCTACCTTACTCTACAGAGATCACTGTTCATTGTCACCACTGGCACACCAGTTCAACTCTGCTTCAGAATCCCTTTCCTACTTTTTTTTTATCATTTCTTTTCCTTTTGCCAATTTTATATTTCAATCTCAATTCTCTACTCATTTACCATCTCTTCAGGAATGCCACCCCCCCTAGGTATTCCAAGTAATACCACCCTAGGTTTTCCAAGTAATTTCTTAAGATGCTTCTTTCCTCCTGCCTTTTTCTTCTTTCTCTTAGTACCACTTTCCCCAGTACTAGTTGGAATGCCTGTTGGAAATGAGAGGCACTCTTTGTGATCATTTTTTTTAAAAGGTATTCCTTGAAGATGTATGGAGAGAAAGGGCAACTTACTCTGACTTGAATTCCTTTAGATTTTTTCACTGTTTTGTTTCTTATTCAAATCATTCTCTTATCTGCAAGACAGATGCAAGGTGCAAATGAAGCCCTAGGAAGCTTGCAGTCCTTCACATTTTCCTCCTCTCCTTGGGATTTTCTTTTTAAGATGTTGCTTGATTATTTTGGACAATACTGGTCTCTGCTCTCAGGGGGAGGGAGTGAAGCTTCCTATGTTAACATGCCAGAGAGCGATTATTTCCTTACAAGGTCAAAGTTATTTTTGATGTTACAGATAGATTTTGAAGACCAAGGAATTACTTATTTACCCTTCAACTGCAATACGTACTGCTTCTGTTAAAACAAATAGATTGCACTTGTCTGTTAAATCACTTACCTGTTCTCCAGAACACCCTCCAATATTTTTTAGTGTGTGTGTGTGTGGGGGGGGGGGCGGGGAGGAATTCAGTAGCAATTCTCAATGCTAATGTGGAGAACAAGACCATAAAAAGTAAAAAGAAAATCTCACTACCATGTGATACCAAAATTTTATTAGATGCTCTTCCTAAATTCTGTAAAACCTTGTTCTTATGTGTGTGTACTGAGTCCCAAATTCAAAGACTAAATTACTTAGTTAAATCAGTTGTGATTTATGCATTGCGCACTGGAGCAAGCTCACTAAACTGGTTATCAGTGGCCATTTATAGAACATTCAGGCGGTGAGAGGAGGTATGAAAGTAATAACAGATATAACTATGAGCTCATTTATTTTCAATTAGGTCGGCTGCGGAGATGTTTTATCTGCTAAAAGCTTTAGAGAGAGTTGGAAAATATCAAGAAATGCAAATCTGAGAAATAATGGAAAGTAAAGTTTTCAAAATGCAATATGCAAAATGCAATACCTTTATAAAATAAACATATTTTAAGATCTAGGTGTCAGATGTTTCCTAAGAATGTTAAAATTTAAAAGGAGGAATAAGATGAGACAAAGGAGGGTCTGGGGAAAGAGCTTAAAGGCTAAGGCGAGTTTCATTACCAAGATGTCTTGGCTCTCTGATCATCAGGGATGGAGATGGAGCCATGGTACCCCCATCACTTTGGGACCTGAATGTTGAACCATCCAGCCTGGCTAATTGAAAGTTGCCAGAACAGTCCTTGGGCCCTCTCAGTCCTGCTTCAAGCCCACAAATGAATACCAGTTGTATGATTTGTTTACTATGTCTTCTGAACTTATTTTAAAACAAACGTTTTTGTTGCTGTTAGGTCAATGTAATTTTTTTTCTGAACACAAATATAATTTTAAGCAATTTTATTTAAAAACATCTTTCCCTAAAAGGATCTCAATTTAATTATTAGTTACTTTATTTATAATCATGCAGTCAAGAGTAGTAGTCATCTAAACGCCTTCTAACCATAACTTTTGGTTAAAAATGTCCATGGTTATCTTCGTACACAGTCATATAGATAATATATAAATATATTATGTAGTTAGGCCGACCTAGGCTGCCACAACGAAGGAAGACAAAAATGATCGTCTGTACTTTCAATGCACGTACGCTAGCATCAGATGCATCCATCGAGGACCTGATGGTACAAGCGCGAATGATCAAGTACGACATCATTGGTCTGACCGAGACAAGAAGGCACGAATCTCACCATGCCGTTTTCGACACTGGAGAAGAATTGTTCCTCGGAACATGCGATAAAAGAGGTGTTGGAGGCGTCGGTGTCCTTATCAACACAAACTTGGCCAAGAGCATTGATTCATTCGAATGCCTAACAACCCGAATCGGACGTTTACATTTGAATAGATGTGGCTCACTGCCTGCAGTTTCTATCTTCGTTGTCTACGCACCAACATCTCATTATGATGAAAGAGAAATCGAGAAGTTCTACATGGAGCTAGAGAAATTCTATAAAGAAGACCACACCTTCTACAAGATCATTGTGGGTGATTTTAATGCCAAGATAGGACTAAGAAGATCAGCTGAAGAACTCCACATCGGAACCCATGGCCTAGAATGGAACGAACAGGGTGAGAGACTGTCTGAGTTCATCATGTCGACCAAGACCATTCATGGTAACTCACAGTTCCAGAAGGCAGAATCTAAACGATGGACATGGGAGTCTCCCGGTGGACGATTCCACAACGAAATAGACCACATCATATTCAATCGACGGTTTTGCCTGACTGATGTCGCTGTTGTCCCAAAATTTCGAACGGGATCGGACCACCGTCTCCTTCGTGCAAAATTCTACTTCACAGAGCGGGGAGAAAGGGCTGCAAAGTTCAAAAAGAGAACTCCCAGAACGACCACCAACTGGGAACTCTTTGGTACTATTGCGGCAACATGGGAAGATGCCATTGTTGACAACATTGACGAGGAATACGATCGACTGGTTCAGCACCTCCATGAATGTGCGAGGAACGCCAAGAGAGAGATAGCCACAAAAAGTCGCCTATCTTCGAAAACTCTTGAGCTAATTCGCCAGCGTGGTTTGGCGCATGCCTCAGGCAACCGCAAGCTAACGTCCGAGCTTGCAAAGCAGTGCAGAGATGCGATCAAGGAAGACCTCAAAGAGAGAAGAGCAGAAGTACTGGTAGATGCGGCAGAAGCCGGGAAAAGTATTCGTAATGCCCGCCTGTCCTTTGCCAACTATAAGACCAAGATGACTGCCCTCCGACGTCCTGATGGATCCATCACATCCTCCAGAACGGCAATGGAGAAGATTATCCATGACTTCTACTCAAATCTCTTCGATAGCCATGTCCACTTGCCGACATACCAAATTCCACAGGATGGGTATGTCGTTCCCAATGTTCTCCCTTCCGAAATCCGACACGCCATTTCGTCAGTAAAGAAGCAAACAGCACCCGGCCCAGACAAGGTCAGACCTGAACACCTGAAGAACCTGCCGTCAGTACTCATCAATACACTGGCTCGGCTCTTCACTCGCTACCTGTCTGAATGCAAGGTTCCATCTCAATGGAAAACCAGCAGGACCATACTACTGTTCAAGAAGGGAGACATCCATGACATTGGCAACTATCGCCCGATCTGCCTATTGTCTGTCATCTACAAGTTGTTCACTCGAGTCATCCTGAATAGGATTGGCAGAACACTAGATGAAGGACAACCATGTGAGCAAGCAGGGTTCCGCAAAGGATTCAGCACCATCGACCATATCCACACGATAACCAAACTCATTGAGGTTTCTCGGGAGTTCAAGATGCCGCTCTGCTTAACGTTCATTGATTTAAAGAAGGCCTTTGATTCTGTTGAGACGGAAGCGGTCATTGAAGCCCTAGCCAATCAGGGCATTCAAGCCCAATACATCAGGATCCTCCGTGAGCTGTATTGCGGATTCACTACCAGGATCTCACCATTCTACAAAGAAGTGATCGTTGATGTCAAGAGAGGGGTGCGGCAGGGTGATACCATTTCACCAAAACTCTTCAGTGCCACCCTCGAGAACATCATGCGACGACTGGAATGGGAAGGAATGGGAGTGAAGATAGATGGTCGGCAACTACACCACCTCCGCTTTGCTGATGACATTGTTTTAATAACACCAAACATCAGCCAAGCGGCACAAATGCTGGCTGACTTTGACCGTGAGTGTGGAAAGGTAGGACTACAGCTGAATCTTACGAAGACAATGTTTATGAGAAACAGTCTTGTTCCTGACGCCCCATTCGCTCTCAATGGAACGACCATCTCCGAATGCAACAGCTATGTGTACCTAGGTCGAGAGGTCAACATGACAAATGACCTGGCACCCGAGCTGCGCAGGAGGAAGAGAGCGGCTTGGAACGCCTTCAAGAACGTCGAAGAAATAGCTAAGAGGACGAAGAACCTCCAGCTCCGGGCACATCTCTTTGATTCCACTGTTCTTCCTGCATTAACATATGCCTCAGAGACCTGGGCCCTACGCAAACAAGATGAGAACGCCATTCAGGTCTCCCAAAGAAGAATAGAAAGAGCTATGCTTGGAATATCACGTTTCACTCAAATGAGAGAACGAATCCGGAGTTCTGACATCCGTCGACGATCAAGGATCAGGGACACTGTCTCATTTGCCAAGGTGTCGAAAATCAGATGGGCTGGTCACGTAATGAGATTTAAAGACGACCGTTGGACTAGAGCTGTTACTGATTGGATTCCACGGGATGTCAAGAGACCGCGTGGCCGCCCACCTACCAGATGGTCAGACTTCTTTGTCAAGGTCATGAACGATCGGTTTGAGGCCCTCCATGTTCCCGGAGCGAAGAGATGCCATTGGGCTACACTAGCACGCGACAGGGACAAATGGAGACGTTACTGGCGCCCGCTCGAGCAAATCGACGACTAACGGGAAGTTAAGTGATTAAGTGATTAAGTGATATTATGTAGGCACAGTGGTAGGGCGTTTGCCTTGCACGCAGCCAGCCTGGCCGAGCCGAGTTTGATTCCTCCACCCCTCTTGGAGAGCCTGGCAAGCTACCGAGAGTATCTCACCCGCACGGCAGAGCCTGGCAAGCTACCCGGGATGTATTCGATATGCCAAACACAGTAACAACAAAGTCTCCAATGGAGACGTCACTGGGCCCGTTCGAGCAAATCAATGAACACCGGGAGGACAGTGTGTGTATATTATGTATGTCATACAGATAATAATAGTGTAACGGAGTGGGGAGGTAAATGTGTCTTCCCGTTGTTCATCGATTTGCTCGAGCACGCCCAGTGACATTGTGAGACTTGTTACAGTGTTTGGCATATCAAACACATCACGAGCAGCTTGCCAGACTTTGCCATGTGGGCGAGATCCTCTCAGTAGCTTGCTGGGATCTCCGAGAGGGACGGAGGAATTGAAATGGGGTTGACCCTGGTCGGCCACGTGCAAGGCAAACGCCCTACCCGCTGTTCTGTTCCTTCAGTCCTAGTGTAGATTAAAAAAAAAAAAATTAAATGTGGTTTTTACAAGGAAATGTCACAAATCTTCATCCATTGTGAATCACAAAATAAGGAGTTATAGAGCAGAGAAAACTCCTATCTGTAACTTTATGATGTCCAGAGTTTTGTATTATCCGTGACTAGGCCTAACTTGATTGATGAAATTGCAGTTGGAGTGATATTGTATCTTGCAGCAGGAAGGCCTCTCAAAAGCTTGGCTTTGTCTAGTTGAGTAATAAATGAATCCCTGTTCTGGCTGCCCATTTCATGTCTGAGGATGTTTATTTCTTGATATTTGAATTTAAATGTTATAGGAAGATGATTCCTTAAATGTAATCAGCTTTCCAGAAAGAATTCTTGGAATTCAAAAATCGCCTCTCAAACTGTAACTGTGTGAAAGGAACACACTTTGACTTACCCTGAAATAGCTCTGAATTAGAGCCCTTTTAAATTTTCCTGTGATCTTCCAGTGGCAGCCCAGTAAATGCAGAAGACACCAGAGTCTGATTTCTAGGTGGGCCATTTTGCTAAAAAAAAAAAAAAAAAAAAAAAGGGAAAAGCATTGGGCATTGCAACTTTTTTCTCCTGTCAGTACCTGTGAAAATAACCTGCAGTGAAAACCTAAGTTAAAGCAAGCCCTATCCAGCCTGGGGAACTAAATCATTTGCTGTCTTCTGTGCCTGCAGGGAGAGCCATACTTCCATTTCCAGTGCCTGCCATTCCCTCTCAGGCTAACGTTGTCAGCAAATGTACACAGAGGCTAGAGTGAATCTTGGCAAAGAGGCGGGCATTATTTACTAGGAAGCTTTTTGAAAAATGCATATATCTCTTATTCAGTTTTGGAAACACAACACAGTTGCAGGAATGAAGTTAGCCTCATTTGTTGTCAATATTTATGCAGTTTGCGTTTCATAATATTGGGTGAGATAGCTCATATATTCCCAGGGTAAAGATGAGTAATGTCTTTAGAAGCTGGTATAAAGTACAGTCTGGCTTTTGAACCTTAAGAAGTGTTCTTCTCTTGATCTTCATTTTACATCTAAAACTGCAGGCAGGCTATGGGACAGACTGTATAAAAAAACTGTTTTGCTGAACATCTGGCCTTTTTTTGCAGGATGGGGAGATTTATGTCAGCTGTAGAAAAATTGTGAATAAAAGTCTTGCTGAAGTATGTAGAAGAGTTGATAGCTTGCTTGATCTCATTTGGATTAAATTTTAAAATTTCTTTAGCGTTCTATTTTAAAGTGTGAATATATATAAATAGAAAGTATAGATGACCAGTTATAAGTAAATAAACATAATTAAAACTTATGTAAAGATTGTAAAATGACACTTAATTAGTCTGCCTGCAATGTGCTCAACATTATTTCAGATGCATGCTTGCTCTAGAAAAAGAGTGAGTATTTTGCAAATATATGTGATTTAATGTGCATCAGTTGAAAAGAATTTCTTTTTAGGAGTGATTCTGTTGTTAGCAACTTTATCTCTTATTTGAAAAGAAAAAAAGCTCATTTAGGCATTCTTTCATTCTATTTATTTATTCTCAGTTGTCACTGTCACTGTCACTATCTTCCTGTTGTTCATCAATTTGCTTGAGCGGGTCCAGTAGCATCTCCATTGTGACACTTGTTACTGTGTTTGGCATAACACATATGTCACGGGTAGCTTGCCAGGCTTTGCCATGTGGGTGAGATACTCTCGGTAGCTTGCCAGGCTCTCTGAGAGGGGTGGAGAACTCGAACCTGGGTCCACTAGGTCAGCCACAAGCGAGGCAAATGCCCTACCCACTTTTGTCAGGTCATTTTGTACATTAATTACAATGTACTAAACTTGGATAACAATTCAATACTCAATAGAAAGAAAATTATGTACCAATCATGATCATATTTATTAATAAAAAAATGATTTTCTAAGCACATGACCCTAAGTTTTAGAGTTTCAGGCAATGTCTATATCCCAGAGCCATTCTGGCATAAAGTTGTAATATACCTATTTGTAATTTCCTAAGACTCTTCTATTTGTAAAATGTGACTTAAGAGTAGGTTTAGCAAATTTGATGAATTTGTATATTCTGTCTTCACCTATATCCCTTCTTTTGAACAGATGTAGTAAGCTAGCAGGTATGTAGGAATATAGTTGCCTCATATTACAGATATCTAAATAGCTGTGTAGTACGGTGAAAACATAAAGATTAAACTTAACTAATAAATTTGCCAATTTTTATTTCCTTTAAAACTAGGAAATCGGTGGATGTTATGTATATTCAGAAGTGAACTTTAAGCTGACATTCAGATACTAGAGGGTGAAATAAGGTGATGAAACTGAATTTCTTTAGATGTTTGGAAGACGAGAAAGGGTCTTCTCAGCGGTGTTCTGTGTGTTAAGATGAAATCTGTCACATCTTTGCCATGGCACCCCTTTCAAATCTTGTTCGAAGCGCACTTCTTCCTGTCGCCATCTAGTGGGTGGGTCTGCACAGTTGAGGAAGGGCTGCACGTGAGGACTTAGAAACCAGATGTGTTTCTCCAAACTGGACTCTCTCCTGGATGTCATAGAAACTCGCTAAATAAATCTGAGCAAGTTCTTATTCTTTCTTGCCTAGTACAGGTATTGTATTGATTACATCTTGTTGATCATTAGTTTATAAAATTTGTGTTTAGAGTAAGAATGAGTTGGTAGTAACTTTATCACTAAGAGTAAGAGTGGGGAAAAAAAGACTAGTTTTTTTTTTTTTTTTTTACTTCCCAAAGCTCTTTAAACATCCAGAAAGCTCATACTCATCTTGAGTTTTAGGTTTTCACCCTTTGTTTAAGTAGATGAGGTAACGAAATCAGAAAGATGTTGATGGAAGCCATAAATTCCTTCCTTCACTAACCTTCACACCAGAAAGAATTCTTCGGGTAGTGACCTGATGGATGAAGGCAGCATTTGCTGCAGACTTCTTAAATTTTTCCACTTCCTGTTCAGGGACTTCGAGAGTTACTAAATATAATTCCATAAACCTTAAATCATGGACATTGACAACCAGGCTAACCTGAGTTTTCTTCACTAGTATAATGGTCAATATCTTTTGAAGAAGGTATATACGGAAGGAAGAAAAATCAGTCAGCAAAAAATCAAAAGAACAAACACAAAGAAACAAAAAGTTCCTTATTTCAATTTGTATGAAATCTTTGGAAGAAGAGATTGCCTTTATTTCTTATTTAGAAAGAAAGCAATTATTCAGTGCCATACATAATACCTCAATAGACACAGAGAGAGAAAAGTGGAAGAGAGATTCCACTAAGGACATTATTAAAAAAATAGTAACAATAATAATTAAAAAGACTGCTTTATGAAGTAATTTATGAATGCAAGGTATGAGCAGCAAAGGCAATGGCAATACATGTCTCCAAAAATTAATTAACTCTGTGTTTGGCTTTATCATAAAATATGTACCTAGTTGGGAATACAGATAATATTTATATTTTTACTTTGAGTCTAGAAACAAAATAATTTTCTGTCAGTGCATTTTGAAGTTTATTGCATGTTTGTCATTTTAAATGTTTCTATTACTAGTTTCCTTTATCCTTTGAGCCCTATCTCAAAAGACTGTGGCAATTTCCAAATATAAAATATCCCCAAATGTGCCAACTAGGTAAAACTGATTTGTCTGCTAAAAGAAGACAGACTTTTGCTCCCTTCAGGAAAAAATCTGACTTGCATTTGTCTTATGTGATTTATGCATTGTAAGTTTAAAATGAAATACAGCCTTTTCCCTCCCATATATTAGAATGTGGTTGCAAATTTGAAAGAAACAGCAATCTTTTGTAACCAAGGAAACCTGCATAGTGATGAGATAGTGAAACTAAAATGCTATATTGCCCTCAAGTGGTCGATTTGGGCATTGCACGAATAACCTGCACTGTCTGGCTATGACAAGGAAGGAAGAAATGCTTAGACAGCAAAACTTTGTTGTTTTTTTTTCTGTTGTTGGATTAGAATTATTACTTTTTCATACTATTTAATAATTCACAATGGTGGTAAGAAGGCTATATTTCCAGGTGGAAATTCAAAACAGTGATACATCTTTGCCAGTACGATTTAAATTGGTAAGGTCACAGAGTAATTAAGAATATTTCAGCATTTGATGGCCATTGGCTATTGTTTTTGCACTTCAGACTAGTTTATGGCAGAAGGGCTTTGAAAAATAATTGTAAAGTGATAATTATCTCTTTAGACTTGGTCTCGTCCTTTGTGGTTTTAGCCTCAAGTTAGAATTGATTGTTACCTTGAATTTCTTTGGGTTATGTGAATGAACCGCTTTTGCAAGATGAAACTGAGAATTTATCATTCATATCTCTGCATGCTGCTAAGGCAGATGACGATAGGTTTTTAAACCTCAGGATGCTGCACACACACTCCAGGCTGCTTTCTGTGCCTGTGGAAGATGCGGGTATATTTCATGGCTTCTGTTCATTCTCTTTGTGAGGCTCTGTCTATAAAGCAGCTGTTCTCTTCCTGCCTCTCTTACTGATGCACATCCTTCCCATTCCCACCATGCTAGCCTCTCACTCCATCACCCCCTTGACAAAACGAGTTCTTAGACACTGTCTGAAGCAGGTGTTGAAAGTTGGTGAAAACGCTGCAGCCAGGAGTGGAAATGCAGACATCCCTTTCTTTCTACATCCGTAGGCTATGTGACCCCTTCCCCCCAAACCAGCTTTCTTAGTTCTGGTGTCTTTTAAAGTCCAATTTTTGCAGGTACCACAGCCTTCTCTCCTTGTTTTAAACTGTATTTCTTCAGAACAATTTCCATCAGAAATTTTCTTTTAGATATATTTGAAAGCATGAGAATTTTCTCAGGTGCTTGATTACCCAAATCATCTACAGAGAGATTATGTATTCAAGTCACAGAGAGTAAAATCATTATTTTAAACTCAGGAGTCTCAGAAGAATAAAACATTATGCCGAGGAAAATATACATTATATTTTCACGCTTTCAAGGACTTACTGTTAAAGGTAAAAGAAATGCGATTTAAAAATATGAATAGGACAATGATGGCATCCTTTCAGGCTGAGTGATAAGTAAATATCCAATTACCCTTTTGCTTGAAAGGAGAGAAAAATAAATCACTAGCACTGGATCTATAATGTTGGATCGATTGAGCCAAAAAGAAAATTCCCAAGGCCTGACCTCCAGAGGGCCTGTTCATGGATGTGTAGTAGAAAAGTCCTTGAATCTGCTGTATGATCACAGACCAGTCTCTCCACATCTCTGAACCATTTTCTACAACTATAAAACTGGAGTAGGTTTTATAAGGGTTAAGTAGGTTCTAAAATTCCTTTTACAAATATTTAGTAGGCACTTCCCATATTGTAAATATTGTGTTAGGTACCAGTATAAATAAACAAGACCAAGTATCTGCCTTCATGCAATCTATTTTTGCATTGAAAGTTAGATCAAATATGGATAAGGAGTTACATATAAACAAATCTATAACAGGACAAGCAGGTATTTAAAAATCTTTGTTTGGGGCTTCACCCAGCAGTGATCAGGACTTTCTCCTGGTTCTGTTCTCAGGGGTCACTCCTGGCACTATTTAGTGGACTACATGCAGTGCTTGGGAGTGAACATGGGTCAGCCATGTGCAAGGCAACTGCCTTACTCCCTGTGCTATCTCTCTGGCCATAGTGCAGATATTTAGTATGGCTAAGAATGAAATGAAAAGGGACAGTGACAGAAAAGTAATTAGGTTGCTCACTTTATGAGAGGTAGGAAGAGCTCCCAGACAACTGAACTGTAACTTACAGAAGAAACGATGAGTAAAAGAAGGAGTGGCATAACATTCCAGCAAATGACCTTGACAGGGCCATCCTGACACTTTCACATACACTTTCAACATATAACATCCCAAGCAAATGACCTTGATAGGGTCATCCTGTCATTTTCACAGAACCCCACAAGCACTGAAAGTCCCTTGTGTTGATCAAAGGAGGGGATGAAAGAGAAAGGAGGGGAAAGACGGGAGTCCAATCCTACAAGCTGAGAAACAAAGCAAGGAACCTGGACATTTTTATGAACAAAAGGGTTGCCAATAAAAGTGATCTGGAGATCGCAGGGATTTTGTTTACTCTCTGAAGGCCCCTGTGCTGCCATGTGGTAGAGGTTTAATAGAGAAGTTTGTGATGAAGTTCTTTTGGTGTCCAGGGGAACAGGATGGTGACTTACTCTAGGTTGGAGAGATGACAGGGTCAAGAGAGAGGAAAAGGAGTGTATTTTTGGAGGTAGACCCAAGAAACTGGCATTGGGTTGAAGAGAAGAAAGAAGCTGATTAGAGATGGCTTCTCAGCCCCTGGCAGAGTGGGAGTGCCATTCCATGGAAAAGGCCAGATGGAGGGAACAAGTCGATGAATGACGAGGGCTAGAAAAATGTGAAATGAAGTAGAAGTGCTGGTGGCCATTTCCCAAGCTCCTAGCAACTTAGCTATTTACATGGCTCACATCTGTTGCTTAGGCCTCATATCCGGAAGAAACTATGACTAAAAGAAGGAGTGGCAAAACATTTCAAGCAAATGACCTTGACATGACCATCCTGACACTTTCACATATACTCCACACCCCTCTGGGCGTGCTACAGACAAATTTCCAAGCCTGACTTTGGAGATTTGGCTTTTGCTTTTCCTATTCATGTTTCTCTGCACTTTTCTCCTTCCCTATTGTCTCCTGTTTCCTGCCATTTCCAACAGAGTTGTCCTTTCTCTTATGCAATAAGAGAGAATGAATTTTCACACTTACTAGGGAAGGGCAAGTCCCGTGTGTCCAGATACCCATTAACTGTAAAAACTGCCCGGGAGAGGTACATGTTTATTAGCTATCATGCATTTTTAAAGGCTGTGTTGAAATATAGCAGATCATTTCATTAAATATTATCTTGTAACATTGATTTAAAAACAAAAATATATGGCCATTGCTGAAAACAACAATGTTATCAAGGACTTAGTTTTATTAAATGTCACTTTTGCCTAAGGTCACCATTTCTAAAAAGCTATCCACAGTGTTCAGTGAGAACTGCCTTCAGATGGGGCCTTCTCATACAAGTAACTGGTGGATAATCTAGCACTCAAGTTAGGTGTACTTAAATGAATAGGTGTGAAGAGAAGCCTAGAAATCAGTCATCCATAGAAGAGGTAAATGTCTCTTCTATTTGGAATGAAAGTCTTAGTGAAGTCACGGGGAATTGAGAAGACAAAGACCAATCAGAAGGGCAGGCATTACTCGACACACTCAAATCAATACAAGTACAGAAATTTGGAATTTTTATATCTTCTTCACCCTCAGATGGGAGGTTTATAAGTAAAAGCAATAGATCTTGCATTTAAAAAATAAAAGAAATAACAAAAGGTATAGTCTAAAACAAATAAATAATTGAACTAATTGTTCAAATAAACCACCCCAAAACTTAGGGACTTTGAACAATGGCTATTTGTCACTTCTCATGATTCTGTGCATTGCCTAGGCAGCTGCTACTTTTTCCCATAAGCTGGTGGTAGCACAGCTAGAGCTGGTCAGTGTAGGCTGGTCTCTTTTGCAGAGATGAGTATTGGATAGGTGTTAGCTTGGATGAAGGAAAGACTTAACCTCCAGCAGGCTATTCAGTGCCATATGATAGCAATGAGTGTCAGGGGTCTCAAGTCAGAATGAGAACAAGCCTCAAAAACCAAGAGGCTCTTATGATTTTATATGTGTTGTGGATGAAATGATTGTTTCCCAAGAGATATGTTCATATCCTAATTTCCAGAGCATGTAAATGTGACCTTGATTTTATTCAGGAGAAAAAAATGTGTAGAATGTCATTTAGGTAAGGGACTCAAGAAGAAACCATCTTGGATTATCCAAATGAGCTGTAAACCCAGTAACATGTGTCTTTAAGAGAGAATGGCAGATACACTAGACAGACAGAAGAGGAAAACGCCATGTGAAGATGGAGGTAGTGGTTAGGGTTCAAGGGCTCTAAGCAAAGGAATGTGTGCATCCACCAGAAGCTGAAAATGGTCAGGAACCATCATCTTCTCTCGCTTTGAGTGGAAATGTGGCTCGAACAACACCTGGGTATTTTAGACCGTTAATCAAAGAATATTGCATGGTTAAGTCATGATTCAGGGATGAAGAAAAAAGACTTCACCTTTCAATGAAAGAAAATTTAGAACTACACTTTGGGGGTGTCTTATAAGGTACTCAGCTTTTGAAGACTGTAGAATGTTTCAGTATTATGTGCTTTCTGAATGATATGGTAAAAATGTTTAATGAATATTTATGTGGCAGGCAGTGTGAGGAAAGACTTCCAAAAAATGTTGGTTCCTGCAGTGAGAGGGGAAGAAAAACATATTAATAAATTCTAGAACAGAGGAAAATAAATACATCCTAAATTGCTGGGATGGTCAAGAGTAGGAAATAATAAACTTGAATAAAGCAAGGTAGATATCACACAATGGTTGAGATTGCACGAATGAATATAAGTTGTTTAGAAATAAGAAGGTAATATTTACATTTACTTTGAAGACAGCATGGACCACACAGGATGGAACCTAAAATACAGTTGAAGAAGTATGAGCTTAGTTCGGAAGAATGTGTATATTTATTAGGGCAAGAAGGAAACTATGATAGCCTGAAGTGGTAAGGATAAGGAAGGAAGGGAAGAAGAAAGGATGGATGAGGATAGATGAAGGATAGTGGGAGAAATCAGAAATGGTATTTAGGTTTTATAAGTTAAAATTTTAAAGAGTTACATGTCCTTCATTTTGAATGCTGAATATAAATGAAGTTCTGTAGCAGAAAAAGATTTAGTAGGGCTTCGATATTCTAAGCTATAGAAGGCTTCTATTGTCTTCTCTAAATATCAAGTACTTCTCTACGTCATGATTTAAACTGTTATTTATAAAGTGACTGTGGCAAAAAAGGAAAGAAAAAGGTTGAGGGAAAGGAAATCCTAAAGTACATGAAAAGCGCAATGAATTGGAGCACAATGAAAAGACACCAGTTTGGTTTATCTAGCATTATATTTAATTATAATATAAAGCACAAACTTTTAAATTATGCACAGCAATCATTTATTCATTTATGTTTGCAAGAATGAGCTTTTAAATATATAGGCAAGCGAGAGGAAGAAGAAATGATACAAGAGACATTTAAGAAAAGAGTTGAAGTGTTCCAGTCTATGGATTCAGCAAACTTTTAACACTATAGATCTCATAACTTAAGTAGAAATTTTTCTGTCCTCTTTATTGTACAACCAGAACCCATTATTTTTATAAGGAAAATATCTCCTTTCCTTTTGTGATTCACTACAAGACTTAATGAGACCTAAAATAGATACCTTGCATAAAATACCCAGAACATAAATGGGAAATATTTTCCCCTTTTTAATTTCTTACTCAGTTGAGAGTATTTGTAGATATATGAGATAACTATCTTTCAGCCAAATGAGTCCCTCTTTGCAAATATTATCTGCTAGAAATATTGCCAGATTTCAGTGTTTTTCTTTACCCAAGGTAATTAATAGAAGATGAAAGTTTTCTAAACAAACTGTCAGACTTTATTTTATTTGAAGCTCAGAGGTCTGTGTTTTAAGTTTAATGAAAATAGTTATGACTTGCTTGACAATTACATTCATATAAAGAAAATGAAAGTTTATATATTTATGTATATATGTGTATCACAGACACACACACACATATATAGGTATATACATATATACACATACAGAGTCCAGTGATAAAAATCTTAACTTTTAATTTTTGCTCTTTATTGCTAAATTTCTCTCCTCCTTTATATCTCTCTGAGAGATTCTCAAAGGGACAATAAAGATAGCTTGACAGTTCTCTGAGAAGATTGAGTATCATTGCAATCAGGATTCTCCCACTTGAAGCAAATAAAATTTTTGTTTTCTATACCTTAATTCTGTCTAATATTCTGATAAATCACAATCACGATCATTCTGTTGTTTGTCAATTGCCTCGAGCAGGCACCAGTAACGTCTCCTTCGCCCAAGCCCTGAGATTTTAAAAAGTGCCATATTGAAGGCTCTTTCAGGGTTAGGAGAATGAGACCCATCATGCCAGACTCTTCCGCGTGGGCAGGTTACATTCGGTAGCCTGCCAGGTTGTCCAAAGTAAGAATGAGATTCCTGGCCCGCGCTTCCGGGGGCTGGGTTTTATAGTCTCTGGGTCTTGGCCCTTGATAGGATTACATGGCACCAGAGGACAGTTGGTGGGTGTGACCCCTGCCTACTGGAAGATGAAGGATCTGGGTGGAGGATGCTCTGATATTCTGATAAATATAGGAGAATAAAAAGTTTTTAGAGACTGGAGCAATAATGTAGCAGAAATTGCAGTTGCTTTATACATGATCAGCCAGGATTTCATTCCAGATCCCGGGCGCTGAACTCCAACAGGAGTTCAAGTGCAGAGCCAGGAGTAAGCCCTGAGCACCACTGGGTGTGGCCCAAAGACAAACAGACAAAAAACATTCTATGCTATGTATCAATCGCTGAAAGGCATAGAATTTTCTTTCTAAATTTATTTATTTATTTTTCGTGAAGTCAAGTAGTTTACGAAGTTCAAGATATGTGAAATGGGGAGGGAAGTAGAGGGTGAGAGAGAGAGAGAGAGAGAGAGAGAGAGAGAGAGAGAGAGAGAGAGAGAGAGAGGAAGAGACAGACACAGAGATGGAAACAGAAAGAGATAAGAGAGAGGAGAGAGAGAATGAGAGAGAGGAGAGAGAGATATTCAAGAGAGAACATGGGCTTCTTTAGAGTAGGTGAAAGTTAAAAATGTGTTTAATATATGTTTTAAAGCATAGGAACATTAAGAAAGGCAAATAAATGAAATAGGTCATGTCACAGGGAGCATTAAACATGTTTAAATATTGGACTTCTGATATAATTTTATGAATGAGTAAAAATTATGCTAATGTAAACCCAATCAATTAATTCAGCTTTTTTGTGGCTTATCCTAAAGCAAGCCACTTTACAGTGATCTAAAATAAGTGATGAGAATATTTATGTACTTAAATCATTCTACTTAACACAAAATTTGTTCCTGATTCAGGTAATTTGAAGGTAGTTACGAGAAAATACTCTTATTTTCTTCTAAATGTTCCTAGTTGCTGAATTTGAGATGTGTGTATGTGAGAACAGGTGCTAGAGAATAGTGAGTGACGGTTTCTAACTCATTTTCCATGAAAGTGAAAACACATAAGATGAATTCTTCTGTATTTCAGGGCCTCTCCATAGTTCAAACCTCAGCATGATCAAAACTCTGAGGAAAGTAATTGTACTCAAGTGGACTGAAAATCCCCATATTAGTCATTTCCTGACCGTTAATAATCTCAGTTATTAGTGTTTTCAACCCTCAACCCTTGCACCCATGAAATGGGGGTAATGAGAATCAACCTCAGAGCATTGCTATACATATAAATAAAAGAATGTATGAGAAATATACAATGTCTGGCACATAAAGTTAGTAATTATCAGGTCCAGAGAGTTAGTATAGGTATTTAGGTGCTTGTTTTGCATGCGATTCTGATTTTGTCCCTGACACTACATATGATTCCCCAAGCACTGTGAGGGTGATCGCTAAGCACAGAGGTGGGAGTGAGCCCTGAGCACCGCTGGGTGTGGCTCAAAGCCTCCCCATCATAGTGAATTATCATTCTTAAAAACAATATAGAATTATGTTAAATACCACATACAGATTAATAGAAAAAATATGTAAGTACTTCTGTTTATAAATTTATCATTTACTTTCCTTTTGCCTCATTTTCTTCAAATTTTAAACATTCTCTTGTCTTTATAAATGATTTTTTTCCCCTAAAGCATTCTCATTAAGACACACAGGAGACTTCTTTTGGGCATCCAGAAAGTTCACTAGCTATTTCACCCAGCATAGTCTGTGGAGCTGTGGCAGATGTGTTCATCTACTGAGAAAATTTGTACCTGTGATCCTCAAGGGGGATACTGTTTGCCTCTGGAGATGCTTAAAGATTTTTCCCAGGGGTTCATGGGTACAAAGATAATTTCAAGAGTTTTGGTGCCCCAAATTTCATTTTTTCATTTGCATATATTCCTTCTTGCCAAGAGACACTTCTGACATTTTTCTTTCCCTAGACCTCTCATAGATCCTCTTAAACTCTAAAAGAGAATGGTCTAGATTATGTTCTTTATTCCTAATATTAAAATCACAGTTCCAGGGGCTGGAGCAATAGCACAGTGAGTAGGGTGTTTGCCTTGCATGCGGCCGACCCGGGTTTGATTCCCAGCATCCCATATGGTCCCGCGAGCACGGCCAGGAGTAATTCTTGAGTGCATGAGCCAGTAGTAACCCCTGTGCATCGCCAGGTGTGACCCCCCCCCAAAAAAGCAAAAAAACCCCCACAGTTCCAGGGTAAAAAATCTATACAAAAATGTAAACTCGATAAAGTTAAATATGGTGTTGCTTAGAGAAAGTGTGGGCTTCTTGTCACTATGTAATATATCCTTCACTTCTAAGATTGTTTTCCGTTTCACACACAAATATTTCATGATAGGTCACCACTGTGATTATTTCCGTATACTTGAAGGGATTCAAGTAATTAAAGCTAGAACTAAATTCTCCCATCCACAAATTCCATTTATGCTAACACATTTTCTCTATCATTTTATTTTTCTCTATAATTTCAATTTTAATTGAACCCCTTTCATTCCAGCAAAAAAGTAATATTCTCCCAGTGGATATATGAGCTAATTATATAAAAATAAATCGCATTACTCTAGGATGTGCATTTTAACATATTTTTACTTCTGTATTTTAGAAATTATTTAATAATATTTGTAACTTATTTCTATTTTGACTTACTGCATATAACTAATAGATATAATCATAAATTTCTGAGATAAAAATGCCTTTAAGCTTAAACACTATATGGTAACCGAAACTTAAATAAATGAACATATTCCATATTGAGAATTATAGAATCATCAAAAAAGATTTTCATATTAAAATATATTTCATTAGATGAGATTCTGAGGTATTCAGAGTCATTTAGATAAATTTATGACTTCGGCAAGAACTTAGGAGAGAGACTGCTTATGTCAGAGTTGGATATGGAGATTCCACTTGAGTCTGCAAAAGGCAGAATAATATAAATCAAGAAAAATAGACTTAAAATCCACCTATTAAAAGTGAATATTTAAATGTATCCTTATTTCCTCTTTAGTTTGCACAAGGCCTATTGAATCTTGAATTTCATGTAATTGAATTTTCTTAGTTCTACCCATGGACAGGAACTGAGTGTTGAAAGTAGGTAAAGGGATATACCCTGATGACCTTTTAGTATCTGCATAGCAAACTATAAGGTCCAAAAGAACAGAGAGAGAGAGAAAGAGAGAGAGAGAGAGAGAGAGAGAGAAATTGCTGGTCATACGGACTTGAGGTGTGGAGGGGGCAGGAGGGAAAAACTGGGGACATTGGTGGTGGAAAAGGTACAGAGGTGAAGGGACTGTTGGAGCATTATATGACTAAAACACAATCAGGAGCAACCTCGTAACTGTGTATCTCACTGTAATTTAATTAAATTTTTTAAAAAGAAGCCAGTGTTAAATATAACAATTGACCAGAACTTCTTGCAAAGCTGAAATTGTATGCCAGTTGAACAGTTTTGCATTCATCCCTCCCAGTCAGGCACTGACTACCATCATTCTATTCTGTTTGGGCGAATTTGACTACTCTAGATACATCATGTCCCTGTAACCACACAGTGTCTTTTGTAACTATATTATTTCATTTGCCATGTTCTCAGGATTCATCCACCTTGTAATTTGTGTCATGTCCTTCCTTTTAAAGGTTAAATGCTAATCTTATCTGATGGATGGGAGGTAGTATACTATTGTAGTATCGATTGAATGTCCCTAATGATTAGTAATTTGAGCCTTTTATTTGAGGTAGTGTTCAGGGCTTCCTCCTGGTTCTGCACTTAGGGATTGCTCTTAATGAACTCTGGGGACCATATGAGTGCTGATGTTCAAATCTGGGTCTCAGCCACATGCAAAGCAATCATCCTTCTGGCTGTACTATCACTCTGGCCCTAGTTTGAGCCTTTTCATATGATTACCAGTACACAATGATTTTAAGTACCTCTGTTCCTTTTTTCAGTTGAAAAGATTTAGAAATTTCTCACTGAACCAGTAGCACTGAATTTCTAGTTCACTCTCCCAAGCACAATGCTATTAAATATCAAAGTTCAAAATATTATAATATCAGCATTCGCTGTCATTTTCCAGGTAGTCCAAAACATAACTTAAAAAATCCCAACTCTAACATTGTTTTTTGTTTTACTCTTAGATTGAGTTTTCTTTATCTCTAAAATCCTTGAACTGCTTCAAATTTCTTTCAAAGGTTTTATTACTAGTCACAAGAAAAATGTGTATCCTCCCCTTTTCTTGAATGGAAACATGAGATAAAGATGTTATCTCAAGGAGAAGAATTATATTATCCAGAAGTTCCCATAAACATTTCTCTTATCAAAAAGTTTGTAGTTTCTGTAATGTTAAACTTAAGTTACCCAGTCAGTTGTATTTACTAAACACCTATTGTGTGTTAGGCATTTGCCAAGCAGATGTAAATGATACCATTTCTGTCCTAAAAGATATCGTCTAGTAGTAAAGTAAGGTATTAAAATAAGCAAGTTTTATGGAAAACTAAGAGTTACCATAAAATAATTTCCCCAAATTTTGTAGGGGGGAAGGTTGATCTGGCAAAGGTCAAATTTAAGATGAGAAGGATGATGATAACAAAACAGGGAATTAAGGTAGATATACAGATGTCTTAGAAGTATTTCAAGCATTGTGAAAGATTTAATTTTTTTGCAGTTTTTCTAGTATATTCCCTGTTCTTGTCCTTTAATCTTTAGTTGATCATTTTGAACCATTAACGTGCAATGCAAAAGATGTTTGAATAATCAAGTACCTAGGAATCAGGTTAACTAAGGAAGTAAAGGACCTGTACAAAGAGAACTACAAAACGCTACTTCAGGAAATAAAAGAGGACATGAGGAAATGGAAAGATATCCCCTGCTCATGGGTCAGGAGACTTAACATTGTCAAAATGGCAATACTACCGAAAGCATTGTATAAATTCAATGCAGTCCCTATAAGGATACCCATGACATTCTTCAAAGAAATGGAGCAAACACTCCTGAAATTTATATGGAACAATAAGCCCCCACGAATAGCTAAAGCAATTCTTGGGAAAAAGAAAATGGGAGGAATCAACCTCCTGAACTTCAAACTGTACTACAAAGCAGTAATAATTAAAACAGCATGGTACTGGAACAAAGGCAGAACTGCAGACCAATGGAACAGGGTTGAATACACTGACATCTCCACTCAATCATATGATCATCTAATCTTTGATAAAGGTGCAAGTAATGTGAAGTGGAGTAAGGAAAGCCTCTTTAATAAATTGTGTTGGCATCACTGGACGGCTACATGCAAAAAAATAGGCTCAGAACTCTGCCTAACACCATGTACAAAAGTAAGATCAAAATGGATTAAAGACCTCAACATCAGACCAGAAACCATAAGGTACATTGAAGATAAAGTTGTCAAAACCCTCCATGACATTGAAGCTAATGGTATCTTCAAAGATGCCACGCCACTGGCCGAGCAAGTGAAAACAGAGATAGATAAATGGGACTATCTTAAACTAAGAAGCTTCTGCACCTCCAAAGAAACAGTGACCAAAATACAAAGACAGTCTACAGAATGGGAAAGGATATTCACCGAATACACATCTGACAAGGGGTTGATATCCAGGATATACAAAATACTGGTTAAACTCCACAAGAAGAAAACATCCAACCCCATCCAAAAATGGGGCAATGAAATGAACAGAAACTTTCTCAAAGAAGAAATCCGAATGGCAAAAAAGCACATGAGAAAATGCTCTGCATCATTAATCATCAGGGAGATGCAGATCAAAACCACAATGAGATACCATCTCACACCTCAGAGACTGGCCCACATTCAAAAGAGCAAAAGCAACCGATGCTGGCACAGATGTGGCGAGAAAGGGACACTCCTTCACTGTTGGTGGGAATGTCGACTGGTTCAGCCCTTCTGGAAAACAGTATGGACGATTCTCAAAAAATTAGAAATTGAGCTCCCACTTGACCCAGCAATACCACTCCTGGGAATATATCCCAGAGAGGCAAAAATGTATAGTCGAAGTGACATAAGCACTTGTTTGTTCATTGCAGCACTCTTTACAATAGCCAGAAACTGGAAGAGACCTGAATGCCCAAGAACAGATGACTGGTTAAAGAAACTTTGGTACATCTACACAATGGAGTACTATGTAGCTGTTAGAAAAGATGAAGTCATGAAATTTACATACAAGTGGTACAATATGGAAAGTATCATGCTAAGTGAAATGAGTCAGAAAGAGAGGGATAGACATAGAAAGATTGCATTCATCTGGGGGATATAAAGTAACAAAGTATGAGATTAATACCCAAGAACAGCTGAGATCAGCACCAGGAGGATTACTCCATAACTTAGAGGCCAGCCGGGTATCCTAGAGGAAAGGGCAGTTCAGATAGAGAAGGGAGCACCAAATAAAGGGTGTTTGGAGGATCCTCCCAGGAGGGGAGATGCATGTGGAAAGTAGACTATGGACTGAACATGTTTGCCACTCAATGCCTCTTTTGCAGACCACAACACCCAAAAGGAGAGAGAGAACACAGGGGATTGCCCTGCCACAGAGGCAGGGGGGGATGGGGGGATGGGGGTGGGGGGATATTATCCATGGTGGTGGAAAATGGGCACTGGTGGAGGGATGGGTATCTGATCATTGTATAATCGAAACCCAAGCACAAAAAATTGTAAATCTACAACTGTAAAAAAAAAAAGAAAGAAACAAAAAAAATTAAAAAAGAAAAAATTTAGTAGCACTCGGATGGGGGAGATGGGGGGTGGGAGGGATACTGGGATCCGTGGTGGTGGGAAATGGGTACTGGTGGAGGGATGGGTACTTGATCATTGTATAATTGAAACCCAAGCACAAAAATGTGTCAGTCTGCAACTGTACCTCATGATGTCTCACTATTAAAAAAAAATTTTAATAAAAAAAATCAAAAAAAAGGAAAAAAAAGATGTTTGAATAGATACACGTTGTAAAAATTACTAACAGTTTACTAGTTTGCCTGAATTTTATACAAATACAACAAATGATGATGGTTTAGCTGTCTAGTTTTATAACCATAATCTTATAAAGTTATTTTCTTTAACATTTATTTTGTATTAAATTTGTATTTCATTTTTATACCTGAGGGAAAATTTATAGATCATAAAATAGTTTTATGCCATATTTAAAGTTTTAAGGGTTTTTTTGGTTTGTTTTTTACCTTATGGCCAAGATACGAATTTCAATGGGAGCTTATATTCTATTTACATGACTTAAAAACTTTCCTAGATATTTAAGTTTGTGCCTTGATTATTTTATAATAGTAATTTAGATAAAGGTTCTCCTTTGGTTATTTACAGTTGAGTTAACAAAGCTCCTGAGTAAATTGTGTTTTTCAGGTTCTTATTATTTTGAATGCAGTTGATGTCAAATAATGTCAAATTTTACATTTTCTGATGATCATTGAGTCCAGTTCTCTATTTCTGAGCATGCTACAATGCACTACTCAGGCAGTCTGACCAAGGACATACATTTAGTGTAACAAATTACAATAGGGCCAGTTACTCAAAGAAGTCTGCCAGTTAGCCTAATTAAAATAGATATAAGAGTTGACAGAATGCATCTCAAAGAGTGACTTCTCTGAGATACTTACTGATAGTGGATGGTTTTAAAGAAATACCTCTGAAGCATGCACATGATTCTAGTATCATTTCTGCTATGTGCAGTTTACTTGCTACCATACTAATCACTCATCTCAAATTTCTTTTAATTGAAGGGTTTAAGTTCTAGATCCATGAAATAAGGGATAAGGAAAAGCATGCAGAGATAAAAATTGGGGACAAACTGACATAAAAATAAAAAGATGTTGCTTGTTTTTGAATAGAACTCTTTAGGTGTCTTCTCTCACTTCTGTTTTAAAAGGCATTTGTATTTTGGTTTCTCTGCTTTCATGAATTATTTCTTTTCTGTTTTGAGGCCACACCAGCAGTGCTCAGGGGCTACTCTGTGCAGAGGGTCATTCCCCAGCAGGATTCAAGAGACCATGCAGTGCTGGGCGGTGGGAGGGAGGGTATTGGTCAAACCTTCATGCAAAGTAGGTGCTCAGTCCTTTGAGCTATCTCTGTCCAGGATTTCATAATTGCTGGCTGTCCTTCTCTTTGCAGGCTGACCTCATAGAAAAGGGGAGAAGAGTCAGTTATTTAGGTCCTTTAATTCTATTCTTTTCCTCTGTTGGGGTTGGTGGGGGGTACATCAACTTTGGAGAGATCTATTCAACTGTCGTGTCTCTTTATTCTCTTTTAAAAACATTGCTTTTGGAAGATTTATTATGTAGTTTTAAAATGTTCTTCTTGGTTCATGCCACAAATGTTTCTATTCCCAGAGTCATTTTTGATTTTGCACATGATGCCCTGTATTATGAAAAGATTTGTTCAACAATACTTTAACTTTAATCTTCTTTAAATGACTATAGACTTGTCATTAATGTGAGTAACTAACATTTGGGAATATTGACCTGTGCTGGATGGTGATACTATATGTATATTTTCTCATTTAATCAAAACAATGCTTCAGTACACCAAATTCAATTTTAACTTATTCATTCATTCATTAAATATATTAAAATAATCTATTTTACCTATCTTTTATTTGGTGGGGGGCGGGGAGGGCTGGAGCGATAGCAGAGCAGGTAGGGCATTTGCCTTGCACGTGGCCGACCCAGGTTTGATTCTTCCGCCCCTCTCAGAGAGCCCAGCAAGCTACTGAGAGTATCTCACCCGCTCGGCAATGCCTGGCAAGCTACCTGTGACGTATTCGATATGCCAAACACAGTAACAACAAGTCTCACAATGGAGACATTACAGGTGCCTGCTCGAGCAAATCGATGAACAACGGGAGGACAGTGCTACAGTGCTATTCATTCATTTATTTGTTATTGGCTTTGGGAGCCCTATCTATCAGAGCTCAGTGCTTGCTCCAGGCTTTGTATTCAAGGATTACTTCTGGTGGGCTCTATGAGGGGGAGGGGAGGGCAAAATAGTGTTCTGGATATCAAACCTGGAGCAGCTACGTTCAAAGGAAGAGCGCTACCTTCCTTACTATCTCCCCAATCCAGATTCTATTTGTAATTTCACAAGATCTCCTAATTTAATACTAGTAGGCAAGGAACATTAAGTGAACCTGGAATTCTTGGCCCTTGGACACTCTAGGTAAATATTATGCTAGGCACCTTGCATCCCAAAACTCAAATACAACCTTAATACATTAATCTGTTTATATTTTTTACCATGGAGGATTTAATTTGATAATCATATATTTTTATCCTACACAAGCTTTTTAAAATTAGTATTTAGACCTCAGTGATATAAGTGAAACATTAAAATGGAAAAGGCTAATAAATCTATAATGTTTTACATAGTATGATAAACTGAGTGAATAGGATTATTATTGTTTATAAAAACATAATGCACTATGTTCAAGCATATTAATATTTCTATTTTAGCATAAGCTGTCTATGTTCAAGGATATTAATATTTCTAGTGTTAGCATAAATTTTTTTTCTTTGATTGTACATTGCCTCATTTACCTTAGTGGTTAGATGGAATAGCATCACAATCACCACTGGGAATGATGTTTTGGTGGGGTCTTAAAGTACACATCTTATTAAGTTTCTGTTTTTCCACTGCGATGTTTATAAAGTCACTATTTGTTTCTCTTCAGGAAACTTTGGTTATGTATTTTAATGGGTAATTTGTGCCTATATCTATATTTTATTTTCTGTGGGTGATTTGTGCCTATATCTATATTTTATTTTCATGGCAGTCAAGATTTTCATTTTGCAATTCTAGGAAGCTCACATAAATTTTAGTTTCTTCTTTCAAAAATATTCTGAAAATTCTTTAAAAATTTTTTTTTTTTTTTTTGCTTTTTGGGTCACACCTGGCTATGCACAGAGGTTACTGCTGGCTCTGCACTCAGGAATTACCCCTGGCGGTGCTCAGGGGACCATATGAGATGCTGGGAATCAAACCCGGGTTGGCCACGTGCAAGGCAAACGCACTACACGCTGTGCTATTGCTTTAGCCCTAAATTTTTTTTCAAAAAGTATATGTTGTATGTTTTTAAAAAAATGCTTTTGTTCTTCATCTTTGAAAAGTATGTTTATCTAGAGACAGCCTTGTAAAATAATAGATTTTTCTTGTACTTAAAAAAAAATTTCTGACTTGAAAGATGAACCGGGAGGGGGACGTTCCTGGCTCATCCTTCACACTCTACTGAGGTCACGAGTTGCCCCCCACGAGTGGCTCTCCGGCACAGCCATGGCTCCAGAGGCACAAGGACTTAATGCAGAGCCTGGCAGCTAGCGGCAGAAAAGTGAATGGACTATGCGTTAATCCATGGTACCATGCCTCCCCGGGAGGGAAGTGGTGTCGCTCCCTTCCGCCTTTCCCGCCCCCCCCCCCCCACCCCGGGCAGCAAGATGGCGGCCGTCTCTGAGCTTATTGAAAAGGCAGGTATGAGCTGGCGGTGAAGGGGTAACTACAACCTCATGGGAAGGGGGGGCATTCCCGGCTTGCCCTTCACACCTACCGAGGTCACGACTTGCCCCCCACGAGCGGCTCTCTGGCACAGCCATGGCTCCAGAGCTACAGAAACCAACCTCGTAATTATCTGGCTCTTGGCAGAAATCCCTCCAGACTAAATAAGTAAAATATCAGAAATCCAAAATTGTGCAGCTGCTATCGCCGCGCGGCGCCATCATATGATTCTCATAGCCAGCTGTAGAAAACAAATTATTTCACAATGCCTTTTCAGCAGTTCTGATTGTTGGGTGTAAACTCTAAACCATAATGGTGCATCTTTTGTCAAAATAATGAATGTAATCAAAGTAGATAGTTAAGTAGAATTCATCTGCCTCACAGGCATTGGGAGGGGTGGGAGGGGAGTATATTGGGGTTCTTGGTGGTGAAAAATAAGTACTGGTGAAGGGAAAGGTGTTTCATCATTGCATGACCGAGACTTAAACCTGAAAGCTTTGTAACTTTTCCCACAGTGATCCAATAAATAAATATATATAAAAAAAATTCTGACTTGAACTTTGATGTAAGCCACTCTCAAGAAATTGTTTTGTTATTGGGATCACTTTACTTTTAAAGAAAGTCAAAAAGAACTACTTATAATACTAAGTGTAGTGTTTCTAGGAAGACACATAACAGTGTGCTTTGCCTATTGTAACACTGTGCCATCTTCTTTTATTCATTTGAAACTTTCAGTTAAAATATTACAAGAACACTGCTTCTCTTAGATCCTTCTCCATTTGTCAAGAACAAAACATTATAAAGTGGCATCTTTGACATAGTTTTTTATTGTTCTGATATGAAGAAAGGTGATAATAAAATCCATATCTTTGAATTTCATACCTATCAGTGCTCTCAGGTTTTCTTTTAGCTTGGTCTTAGATCTGATTGTTGGCAGTTCTTAACCCATTTTATAGGAAACAAAAAATTGGAGGAGTTACAAAGTTCAATTCCCAGTGGAGTCGCAAACCAAACTCAGAAATTCTAGTTGCTGTCACAATTCCATCTCATTTTGCATGATTAAAAGCCATGAGATAAGAACCAAATGGTGCAAGTATTCAAAAATTACTCCAAAACGTAATTCAAATACTAAAGGAATTGAAATAGAATATGTGGTGGCATCCTCTATTTAATTGCAAAACATAATACATTTTAAGAAGAATATAGTTATATATTATGTACATAATTAATATTCAGAAAATTATTGCAAGATACTAAATATACTTTTAGCATCACTGTATCACTGTCATCCTGTTGTTCATCGATTTCCTCGAGCAGGCACCAGTAACATCTCCTTCGTCCTAGCCCTGATGTTTTAGAAAGTGCCACATTGGTGGCTCTTTCAGGTCAGGGGAACGAGACCCATCATTGTTACTGGATTTTGGCATATCAAATACGTCATGAGGAGTTTGCTAGACTCTGCTGTGCAGTCAGGATACTCTCTGTAGGCTGCCGGGTTCTCCAAGAGTAAGAACTAGGTAATAAGATGTTGCATGGCCACAAATGCGTGAGCACACTTCCAGGAGCTGGGTTTTATAGTCTCTGGGTCTTGGCCATTGATGGGATAACATATACTTTTAGCATTTACATATATATAGGTATATATATATATATATATATATATATATATACCTATATATATATTCTCAGCATAATATAGTAAATATGCATAAATAGTAAAGTAATATGCTTGCCATAGTTATTCACATTTTTCTATTTATGGATTCTTTTGAGTGTGACAAGGAAAGGGAACCTATAGGAATTCTTCTCTAGTCATTACAGAAATGATAATGAGAAAAACTGAGATAGGGAGACAAATTGTTTCAACTTATAAATCTTCATTTTTTCACAGTTACAAACATTTTTTGAGACATTCCTGAAAGCCAGTTCTCCTCTTCAAGCTTTTGATAATATGAAAGAAGCAATCATCAAACTCTTGCTAGCTGCTGAAGTATTCAGTGAAACTTCTACTCTGGGACCAAAGGCCTTTAAGAGGTAAAAATAAATATAAAGTTTTAAAAGTTGAGGTAAAAACTACTTTATAAAAAATGGTTGTATAACAAGTATCTTAATTATCAGAGATCGTTTCGGCCCCAAGACCTCTAATCATTTTCTTTACCGGATAAAACTGTGTGGTTACTTTACTTAATTATCAGAAGTATGTATTAGGTGGAAAAATGATGTGGCTATAAATATGAACTTTATAGCACATTTTCTAATTTAAAGATCCTAAAACTTTTAAAGTTTTAACAGACTTGGTAGAATCTAAAGCATGATGACAAGAAATACAGCAGAATTATCTAACAATTTTTATTACAGCCCCATGTAATCTCAGCTATCAATACTTTCTATTCACTAGCCAAAATTTTAATTATAGGTTTTATTAATAAAAATCAAACAGATTTTTCTCTGTCTCTTAATTTGAATTTAATTCTTTGTCTTTAGGGGGATTTTAAATACATCATGAACAAGGGATTTTAAATACATCATGAACAAAGGCTAAATGAGGTGCCTCCATAAAAGTTTTATCACTCTTTTTAGGTGAATAAGAACTCTTAGCATGCAGGAATATGATAAATTCCTCTCTACATTTAGGTTTTCATAGAGTAATTTCATTGTTCAGTTTAATATATTATGAAAACTTTGTATATATGTTTGTAATGAACAATTCAAAATCTAAAAATTTGGATTTGATTATAGATGATCCTCCTTTCAAAAATTAGTATAGGTTTTGACATTTGTCTGTGGTAACTATTCATGATACTAAATACTAAAAACCAAATACTAAATCAAATATAGCAAGTTAATTTCTGTGTCACCTTGTGTCTTTGTTTCAGATGCAGAACGTGTTTTCAACTTTTAACTTTTGATATTGGTTACAACAGTCTCAAGTACCAGGTGGTACTCAAGGTGAGTTTGCGAAGCCTCATGGGAGTTTCTATCTTTTGCAGAAAAATGTGTTAGTGTGAGTGTATGTGTAGGTTATATTTGTGTTATTTTTGTTCACAGTAATTAACCAGTGGGCATTTGCCTTGCAAGCGGCCAACATGGCTGACCCAAGTTCGATTCCTCCGCCCCTCTCAGAGAGCCCGGCAAGCAGCCTTGTCAAGCTACCTGTAGCGTATTCGATATGCCAAACACAGTAACAAGTCTCACAATGGAGTTGTTACTGAGCCCGCTCAAGCAAATCGATAAACATCGGGAGGACAGTGATAGTGACAGTGATATTTTAATTTACAATGCTATAGAAATTTCTAAAATGTTTTCCTAGTATAAATAAGTATACTTTTACTTTACCTCTAGTCAAATGAACTTATTTGAATCTAAATATTTTCATTTAAATTGCATTTAGTGAGGCCAGAGGTAGTTAAAGGGCTTAAGGTGCTTGTTTTGCTATCAACCGTGGTTCAATCCCTGCCACTGCATATGGTCCTCCAAGCTCTGCCATCAGTGATTTCCACCAGTGATTCCCGAGCAAAGAGCCTGACTTAGCTCAGCTGGGCATGTGCCTCTCCCCCCCCAAATAATGGCTCTGAGTGCCAAAAAGTTTTTTAAAATAACAATTAATTGAATTAACATCTAAAGCACTAGATCTTATAAAAGGCCAGGGGACAAATTTAAATAAATTTGTAAGCAGAATTCAACTTCATGTTGCATTGAGTAGTATTTTTTTTTAAACCATTTGGCTGAACAACTCAAAGATTCATCCATTTAAAAATTGAAACAATGAATCTACCATCATGGTAATGAGGCTACTTTTTCCATTATTGTATATTTATTATTTTATAGACTTATCAGTTTAATTGATATTATTCTTTTCAACTTTATTCTTTAGAAATATTGAATTACTTTTCATAAATGTAGAGTCTTTAATAATATTTTAAAGATAAACTAATGCAATAGTACATTAATTTTTGTATGGAAGAATTGTATCTTCCAAAGAACAATACTTAAATTTATAAAAGTGTTGACCTCCAAAAGGACCACTAGATGTCAGTTCTGATCTACAACAGGAAATGAATCATTCTTAGCAATTGTCCTGTGTGGAAAGAAAGTCAATGAAAACTACTTGCTGTTTTTGCTCTCACACAGGTGCATGAACATTTAAATGTTCAATATGATGATAGTACGGTTTTTGAGGACCAAAGCACAGAAGAATTCCTGTTAAAAGATACTTACAATTTTCTCTTTTCTAATGAGTCTTCATTAGCTATGTTTTCTGAGATATTTCAGAGAATTTACAGATCTGGTGTATTTAAGGTAAGTGCATATTTTTTGTGTTGAAAATATATTATATTATTTTTAAAAGTGCCATATTTATTGCATAGTTATGCAACTTGAAAATCATTTGAAATGACTTGTTGTGTTATATTATCCTTTTTAATAGTTTTTCACTTGAGGATCAATATTATTTTCATTTCAATAAGCACATGGCTTTTAATGTTGAAGTAATGCATTGGAAATGAAGTAAAACAGTTCCTAATTGTTTTTAATACCATGCATCATACATGTTATATGTTAGAATTCTTTTTTAAAGGAATCATAAAACTATTTGGAGACATACTAGAGCCTCCAAACTAGAGTACTCTAGATTGCATTCAAAGAATAAGAGTCGTCATAATGCTAGTTTTTTTTTTAATTATTCACATGTGGTTAGTATCTTAGGTTAGATGCTTATAATCAGAATGTTGTGCTTCAGAGCAAGATTACTTTTCTCTGGAAGTTCAATGCAAATTTTCTTGAGCATCAAAAAATATGTATGATGAGTAATTATATCACAGTATACTAGCACCTATTTGAACATCCATATTTTGGAAAAGCAAAGATTGTAAAAGAAAAATTTGAAGGGTTTCACAAATATTTATGCTCTATGGAGACATATTTGTGAGAGATGTAATATGGCCTTCCAGACTATTATTTTCCTCTTGGTTTGTTTCATTGATTTCTTGTTTTTTTTTTGTTTTTTTTTAGCAAGTGAGTGATATTCAATTAAAACTATTGAACCATCCAGACCAGAAAGAATATTAGTCATGTGCACTTTTTGCAAATCAAGGGGGGATTTAAATAAATGAATGTGGGAAAAATATGGGTCATCTGTTTAATAAAATCTGGAAATTCCAAAATGGCAATTTCTCAGGTATGAGAGTTGCATATAAATTTACTGCTCTGAAATTACCCCGGAGGTTAAAAAAGACAGGAATTGTATGTCCAGCTTGACACACATGCTTTTCCCTTCAGGTCTCATCTCCCCCAATTCAGTCCCAAAGCACTGTCAATCTACTGCATTCAAGCCAGGCCCTCTTTGCCTATTTAGAAATTCTCTTGTACTCAAAGCACTGTTGTGACAAGTTGAATTTATTATGCATTGTCTACAATAATTTTCTTAGCTTATTGTTTATCATAGTTCATAATTTGATTGGTTATAAGAGCAAAGCATTTAGGTTTAAGAAAGTCTGACTTTGTAGTGATTGCTTAAAATATTTCCTTCTCTCCTATCACAGGGTGAAAATTATCAAAAGAAACTAAATCAATGCCTGAACTTAGTAGAGATTAACTCAATTATGACTTTCATAAAGGAACTTGGGAATCTGGGACAATTCCAACTGGTAAAACAAAAGTAACTTTTGATTCCTTTTAATCACTGAGATTATAAAAAATCAGTGAGAAACTACTTGGTTCTAACTGCAGATAAGATGAAGATATTTCTCCATGAAATATAAGTCTTGCAAGCTTCTTTTCAGAGCTCTAAATATTGATATGAGCATAGTACATATTTATTTTAAACATTTGAAAATATATAACTTATTAAAATGAAAGAAAATGGTACTAGTATGGCTTGGCAGGATTATGAGAGAGTTAAGGGAAAAACATTAACACTTGTTAGAAGTTTTGCTTTTAGCTTTGAAATACTTAAATACTTCCTTCTGCGATTCTTCCCACTTTTTTTAGAAAATAAAATATTATGAATCATAATGCATTAGAAAACAACCTAAATCTTAATTTGTTGTAACTCTATAGTGAATGTCAAAGAAATAAAGCATAAGCAATTATAATGGGTTTTACAAATTTCAGTTAAAAAAAACAACATTAATTTTCTTTTGTTTAGGGGGATGGGTGGATTGTACAACATCTGTCAATAACTAGGGTTTATTCCTGGCTCTGCACTCAGGGATCAACCCTGGTGGTGCCTGGAATGTGAAGGGCATATGAGGTGATGAGGATTGAACTTGAATTTGCCCCATGTGAGGCAAGCAACTTACCTTCTGTACTCTCTCTCTCTGGCCTTCTTTTCTATTTATTTTATTGGGTTTTGTTACTTATTGGCCAATATCAAGGCATAACTTAGGCATAGATGTGTATGTTTGTGTGTGTATGTGTATGTCTGAGCCCAGTACTTGTTTTATCTTTAATTCTGACACTTATCTAAATAAAACTGTAATGGATTTGTATTTTTTCTATCTCAGACTTGTTTATATAAAAATCTCTTTAAATACAGAAGAGGGAAATTTTCTTGGAGTACAATTATAGAACTTTTTATTACATTAAGTATATGTAAAATTGAGCATAAATAGATATGATTCACTAAGAATTCATCAAGGAATTTATCTTCAGATTTAAATGAAATCATCTACTTACCTGTATTGTTAGAATCAGTCTTAGTGCAAGTTGAACTTGGGGGGGTGCTAAATAATTTTCTGATAAATCAGGATTCGTAAATGTGCAGACCCTAAAACTATCTATCATCAGCAGATCTGAGAGAAATCCCTTAAGCAAGGACCATAGGGATCTGGGAAAATTGACACTAATGGATACAGATTTCTTTAGGAGATGATGAAAATGTTCCACAGTTGATGAAAGTGATAGTTGCCTAATGAAATCCACTAAAATTGCTCAAATATAGTCTTCAATAGGTGACTGGTATGGCCTATAAATTGTATCTCATATAGCATATTAAGAATCTATAAATAGTTATAATAGCTAACTATTAATTTGTTTAGGATAATTTTATTTCATAAAATCTGTGTATTCATAGGACATTTGTCTGACTTTATAACAAACTTGCTAGTGAATAAATATCTGACTTTTGATTTTTTATTTAGCCCAAATTTAGAAGGCTCAAAGTAATCTTATTCCCACAAACATAATTTAATTGATGGGTTGTTTTAAGTATTATATTCATGATATCTTGGCTCAGAATGCTTCAAAAATATAAAAAGTACTGGACTTATCTTTTAGGAATTCATAATTTAAGATATCATGAATGTCAAACTATAATTTCCTGACTTTCAGAGAAAAATGATTTGTTTAGGTAGGATTAATATCTCTCACCATGACATAATTCACTTGCAATCAACAGAATTTCTGATTATCCTTTCCATTGCCTGGCTTATTCAGATATTCAGTTGCTTTTAGTACCTGATAGAATAAAGCTCTTTTCACTGACGAAAAAAATTCAATATAATTGAAAATATGATTATAAACAAACTCAGTTATTTATAAAAGTCTGACGAGTACACAGAGAGTTATAGTCTTGATTATGTATTTTAATAAATAGACTTTTTAAATGTACAAATAAGGTCTTTTCTAGTAATACTATGTTTTAGTTTATTATCCTTAATTGAATCTGATATTCTATTTTTGAATAATCCTTCTCAGCTCTTTCCATCTACTAGCCCTGGGATGCAATCTTTGATACATGAATTTTATGATATGGCAAATCCTTTGGGAAAAACTGCTTCAATCCTGACCGAGTACTGGTTTCTTTTCAACGTATTTGAGGAATTTCAGCTCCTGCATAAAACAGCAAAGCTACATCCAAAGGAATGGTAAGAACAGTCACAAATTTGAATGGTACAATCCAAGAACTCTTTAGCCTAAAGATTGATTTCAAAAAGCTTTGCTGCATTAAAGAAAGCTACAAAAGTACTTCGAAAAAGTCACTCCTTGGAAAATAAGATTCTTTGAGGCATTAAAACACAATGATTCTAATGATCTTTAAGCACAGTAACAAAAATATATCCATATCCATCCAACAGTTTTCAAACTAACAGGACTTGATTTCATGAAAACGTATTCTTTAAAAGTCTCAAGTTAGCATTGTTCTTAATACATAGCTTTGAATTATATGAAGAGGTGCAGACAAAAAAATAATAGATGACGTACATTTCATCCCTTAGAATGGAGTTCAGTTAGTCTGAATATTTAATTTCTGGAGCATGAGATTTCTTTGGGGGTGTGAATCTCTATACAAACTTAGAAACATGTTTCTCTCTGTCATATGATTAGGAAATTTATTAATTTATGTTTTGGGGTCATACCCTGCACTGCTCAGGGCTCACTCCTTATACCATGCTCAGGGATCATTCCTGGGTAGTTCTTGAGGGACCACACAAAGTGCTAGGCATCTAAACAAGCCAGGTCATGGTCAAGGCAAGCCCTTAACCCCAATAGTATCTTGCTTGCCCTTAGATTTTTTTAAAGAAGAATCTCCAAAGAGAATGCTTTCTCTATAGAAAGGTTTTTCCCCCATTCTTATTCACATACCACAGTTTTATGCATATATCATTCCAACACCTTACCCACCATCAGACTGTCTGCTTCCCTCCACCAATGTCCCAAGGACCCTTCCCACTACTCCCATCTCCTTTCCCCTCCAGGTAAGCTCCATTCTCTAAACACAAACCTCCAGTTGTCTTTGGCCATTTGTTATTACCGTACTATGATTCTTTATATCGCACACATGAGGGATCATCCTGCATCTGTTCCTTTCCTTCTAACTGACTTCACTCAGTATGATACTTCCTAATTCAATCATTCATAAAGCAGCAAATCACAAAGGAGTAGTATTCCTTTGAGTGTACACGCCACACATTTTTTCATCCAGTCATTTTTTTTTCTCTCGGGTACTTGTATTTTTTCCAGTTATTGGCAATTGTGAATAGTGGTGCAATGGACATAGAAGCACAGCCATCTTCTTGAAAGTGTTTTTGTGCCCTTGGGAAATAATAGTTTTGACGTTCCATTTTCATTTCTATTGAGAGATAGTAAGAAGGAAAAGAAGGGACATGGGCTAAAAATTAACTGACACCTCCAAATCCTGGAAAAAGGGACCATAGCTGAAGCTGCACCTGCTTTTCATTAATATCATGGAATTGAGGGAATATTGGACTTTCATACTGCCAGGAAACTAGAGGTACACCTATATATATACCTCCCAGGAAGATGAAAGACCAAAGGTGTATATCATGATCACTTGTCTCTATTAGCTTCTCTGGGGGGGGACTGGAGCGATAGCACAGCGGTAGGGCGTTTGCCTTGCACGCAGCCAACATGGCTGACCCGAGTTCGATTCCTCCGCCCCTCTTGGAGGGCCCAACAAGCTACCGAGAGTATCTCGCCCGCATGGCAGAGCCTGACAAGCTATCCGTGATATATTCTATATGCCAAATACAGTAACAACAAAGTCTCCAATGGAGACGTTACTGGGCCTGCTCGAGCAAATTGATGAACAACGGGAGGACAGTGACAGTGACAGCTTCTCTAGGGAATAGCTTTCATGCCAGAGACTTCTACATCATTTCCTCTCCTTCAGAAAATAGTTAAATAGCTCTGTAAGACTTTTTCATAAATATAAATTTAAATGATATTTTATGTGAAAATTATTTTGATATGACTCAAGATCAGAACTCACTTCAGTTGTCATAGCCTTATATAGTTTGAATTATTCACTAATTATATGAAATTAATGGGACAAATATGTAGAATTGTTAGAGAATTTGGCATTTAATAGTATAGATGAATCCCCCTTTGTCTATTCTTCACACACTCAAGTAATTCAAGACTGTCTAATCCATCATCATCAGTGGAGGAAGATCAGATTTCATTTACCAAAGAGTCTATTTAACTCAAATTCTCTATATGCAAGCTTTGGGACATTTATTTCCAGCAAGTGTTTATTTTATTTTATTTTATTTTGTTTCATTTTTTATTGAATCACCGTGAGATGCAGTTACAAAGTTTTCGTGTTTGAATTTCAATTGTACAATGATCAAATACCCATTCCTTCACCAGTATACATTCTCCACCAACAATGTTCCCAGCATACACCCCTTTCCAAAACTCCCCCTGCCTTCATGGTAGACAGTTTCCCCATACTCTCTCTCTACTTTTGGGCATTATGGTCTGCAGTATAGATAGTGAGAGGTTATCAGATTTCGTCCTTTTTCTTTCAGCACACATTTTCCATCCCAAACAATTCCTCCAACCATCATTGTCTTAGTGATGCCTTCTCTATTTCAGCTGCCTTCTCCCCCGGCTCATGAGATAGGTTTTCAACTATGAGGCAATATTCCTGGCCCTTGTGTCTACTGTCCTTGGGTATTTGTTTCATATTATGTTATTTTATATTTCACAAATGAATACAGTCCTTCTATGTCTGTCCCTCTCTTTCTGACTCATTTCACTTAGCAAGATACTCTCCATGACCATCCAATGATAAGCAAATTTCATGACTTCATCTTTCCTAACAGCTGCATAGTATTCCATTGTGTAGATGTACCAGAGTTTCTTTAACCAGTAGTCTGTTCTCGGGCACTCAGCTTGTTTCCCGAGTTTGTCTATTGTGAACAGTGCTGCAATGCACATACAGGTGCAGATTCATTTCTCCTGTGATTTTTTGCATCCTCAGGGTATTTTCCCAGAAGTGATATTGTGGGATCATATGGAAGCTCAATTTCTAATTTTTGAAGAAATGCCCATTTTGTTTTTCAAAAAGACTCAACCACCAGATATTCCCATCAAAAGTGAAAGAGCATCCCTTTTTCCCCACATTCACACCAACACTGGTTGCTTTTGTTTTTTTGAATATCTGCCAGTCTCTGTGGTGTGAGATGATATTTCATTGTTGTTTTGATTTTTATCTCCTTGATCATTAGCAATGTGGAGCATTTTTTTCATGTGTCTTTTGGCCATTTGTATTTCTTTTTTGAGGAAGTTTCTGTTCATTTCTTCTCCCCATTTTTTGATGGGGTTGGAGGATATTTTTTGTACAATTCTACTAGTGTCTTGTATATCCTGGATATTAATCCTTATCAGATGGGTATGGAGTAAATATTCTTTCCCATTCCCTGAGTTCTCTCTGTATTTTGGTCACTGTTTCTTTTGAGGTGCAGAAGCTTCTTAGTTTCATGTAGTCCATTTGTTTATGTTTGTTTCCACTTTCTTGGTCAGTGCTGTTTCATCCTTAAACATGTTTTTAGCGTCAATATCATGGAGGGTTCTGCCTACATTTCCTCCCCATGTGCCTCATGAATTCAGGTCTGATTTTGAGGTCTTTAATCTACTTTGATCTGACTTTTGTGCCTGGTGTTAGACAGAGGTCAGAGTTCACTTTTTGGCACGTAGCTGTCCAGTTTTCCCAGCACCAGCACCACTTGTTGAAGAGGTTTTTCTTGTTCCATTTCCAGCAAATTTTTTCTTTTAAAAAAATTCCCATATGGTATCAGATTAGTGATGGACATGTTTTAAATTAAGATTTTTCAGCTTTACGTTAACCCTAACCCAAAACTTTAACATATTCTCTTTCAATAATATTTACCAGTGCTTAGTGTTGAGCATAGTTAGGAAGGGTCAGGAATATTTTTGAATCAGACTTAAATTCAAACATCTCAAATGTAAAGTTTACTAACCATAGGAGGCAATGACCCCCTGAGACTCATTTACACATCTGTAAAGTTTGGATTATACTACCCACCAAAAATTATTTAAGGAAGATTATGCAAAACAGTTTTTACAGACCAAACTGTCTGATATACTACAGCACTGAGTGGTAACGAATATTAGTACATTTTCTTTTCAATCCGAAGGACCCTTAGCATCTACATTAGGGGAATTTCTCTTCTAAACTGGAAAAGCAAGAAAATTTTGAATGACTCACCTAAAGTAATACTGGAACAAGTATACTGTAGATCTTTATCAGGAAGAAACTGGATGAATTACTTGTAGAGCATTTAAAGATAGAACACTCAGTTCTAATTATCTTCACATTTACCAGTAGGTGTACGTATATTCGATTACCACTCATGTCATGTTACATGGAAGATGCGTAGGAAGCACCTTTGACAAATGAGGAAACTGAGGTGCTGAGAGGAGTGGTCATTTCCTAAAGCCACACAGTTAATGTAGAGCTTTTTTCTGGTGATGTGATGCTTCGTTCCAGTATCACACAGAGAGGGAGGTTGGATGTGGCCAATCATCATTACATTATGTGACCTCTATTGTGGTCTCCATGTTTTTCTGCTAAAAAGTCCATTCTGCATATCTCTATTTCCTATGGGCTTTCAGGACTGATCCTTCCTTTCATATAAGGGTTATCTGTGTACTGAAAAAAAGTCAAAGAGATATAAACTCAGAAACACAACTTTTACAAAAGATGACAGTTCTTTCTGTGCCTGGAAACCTAGATTCCAGAGGTCCCAATCATGTAAATCAGAAAAGGATGAAAAACTTAAAATCTATGATTGTGTACTCTCTGCTATTTTCCAGTACACTGGAAAGAACATTATAAGTGAATTTCTTCTAAACGCATAATTCCTTGAAAGCCCACATTTTTCAAAACAGTTTATTTGCAAAATTATTCAAGGAATCATTCAAGATATTTCAAGTACCTCAAGATCTCTTAAGACAGGAACATTTGAAAAATTCAGAGTTGTTCTTTTTCCTTAAGCTTCACTGCAATTTTTGTTGTTGTTTTTGCTTTTTTTAGGGGGGGTGGATTTTTTTTTTGAGCTACCCTTGGAGGTGGGCTGGAGCGATAGCACAGCAGGTAGGGCTTTTGCCTTGCACGTGGCCAACCCAGGCTCGATTCCTCTGCCCCTCTGGGAGAGCCCCGCAAGCTACCGAGAGCATTTCTCCCACACGGCAAAGCCTGGCAAGCTACCCGTGAGGTATTCGATATGCCAAACACAGTAACAGCAAGTCTCACAATGGAGACATTACTGGTGCCTGCTCAAGCAAATTGATGAACAACAGGACAGTCTACAGTGCTACCCTTGGAGGTGCCCAGGAGCTTCTCTCAGTTCTGTGCTCCACGTTTTTTTTTCTGGCAATGCTCAGAGAACTGTGCAGTGCTGGGAACCTATCAGGGTGAGTTGCACACAAGGCAAGTACCTTACCCCATGTACTACCTCTCTGACCTTCTTCACTTATTTTTAGTATAAATTTAGAATTAAGGGGCTGGAGCAATAGCACAGCGGGTAGGGTGTTTGCCTTGCACGTGGCCAACCCAAGTTCGATTCCCAGCATCCCATATGGTCCCCTAAGCACTGCCAGGAGTAATTCCTGAGTGCAGAGCCAGGAGTAACCCCTGTGCATTGCCGGGTGTGACCCAAAAAGGAAAAAAATTAGAATTAAAGTAAACTGATCTTATACCCAAACTTCAAGTGAACATATTTCATGCCATACTCAATTTATCTTTATCTTTTTTTTATTCCCTGACAAGATGAAAGTATTTTACGATATCAAAGGAAATGTATCTTTTATTTATTTGGGGGCCACATCCAGTGGTGCTCAGGGTTTATTCCTGGCTCTGCACTCAGAGATCATTCCTGGTGGCTCTGGGGACCACATGGGAAGTCAGGGATTGAATTCAGTTGGTCCACATGCGAGGCTAGTGCTCTAGTCACTGTACTGTCTCTCTGGCTCTGAAAAAATTCTTTAAAAAAATAAAAATGTTATAAAATTATATTTTCCAACCCTAGCAATATTTTAATTCTTTGATTCTTCTTAATTTCTATCCAATGCTTATGTTTGAAGAAAATGAATAGACCTATTCCTTTTTCTTTCCACCACAGCACATATCTGAGACAATAAATAATTAACACAGAGCATTCCATTTAATTCTCATAGCATTCCTGTGAGGTAAGGCCAATATTGTTATCTGTATTTTACTGAGAGAAGTGGAGATTCATAACACAGCTTAGGAAAATCAAGTCACAGCCTGCCAGTGTTCTCAATCATTAAGACTAGAGATTTTTTGGTCTGCATTTTAGATTATTTTGGTCCCAAATTTGAAGAATTAAACGGAAATCTCACCAATGATTTAGCTTTGCAGCAGAAATAAGAGCTCCTAGGGCTATAATGGAACTGTGCCATTCATTACTGTTAATTAAGGTTTCAGGACAGATGCCAATTAGAATGACAAGGTTATGTCTTTCATGGAACACTAATTTTTAGAAAATATGTGCATTCTTCTTATTCTGTGCATCAGAGTTTGCAAGACTTCTTGCTTCAAGACCACATAACATAAGCCAAGCAGATTCAAATGAGAATGTGTGTTCCAGAATCACTTCTGTAGGACCAGGTTGCCAGAGACTGTTCCCTTTAGACTAAGAGTACCTTTCATTTTTTATTATGGTTTTCTTCAAATGTGTTTCTGAGGTGGGGAGGGAAACTCAACCCACTCTCCTCCAAGGGGCCCCGGTGAGGACAGACAGGCGCGGAGGGAGGAGATACTCAGCTGTTCTCTTCTGGGAGTATGAGTTTATAGTCTCTGGGTCTTGGCCGTTGATGGGATTACATGGCGCCAGGGGCAGTTGGTGGGTGTAACACCTACATACTGGAAGATGGGGGATCTGGGTGGAGGAGGCCCCAGTTCCAATCCAATCAGGCTTGGAGATCTACATCCCGGGTCCCGCACACCTGGGTTCCTCGGCCGGTTTCTTCATGCGTGAGGCTCATCCGAACGTGTGGAGAGTGGTCTTAAGCATGGCTGTGGCTGGAAATGGAGGTCTTCAGCTGCCGGGGCTCTGCTCTGAGTGGGGAGGGAATCTCAACCCACCATCCTCCAAGAGGTCTCGGTGAGGACAGCCAAGCTTGGAGGCAGGAGACTCTGCGCTGTTCTCTTCCGGGAGCTAGGTTTTATAGTCTCTGGGTGTTGGCCGTTGATGGGATTACATGGCACTGGGACATCTTATCATCTAGTTCTTACTCTGGAGAACCTGGCAGGCTACCAAAAGTATCCTGCCCACATGGCAGAGTCTGGTAAACTCCTCATGGCGCATTCAATATGCCAAAACCAAGTAACAATTATGGGTCTCATTCTCCTGACAGTGAAAGAGCCTCGAATGTGGCACTTTTTAAAATTTAAAATCTCAGGGCTAGGACAAAGGAGACATTACTGGGGCCTGCTTGAGGCAATAAATGGACAACAGGAAGACAGTGATACAGTGATACAGTGTTTCTGCTAACTAAACTTGAGAGTTCCACCTTAATCACTTGAGGCAAGATTGCTAGTTTTGAGGAAATTCAAAAGTGCTTCTTTGTATTCATTAAAATAACTATGCCCCTCCTCCCAAAGATAATATTTTAGGTGTATTTTCCAAAAGTTTTGTTCATTTTATTGACCAGATTTGCCTGACACCATCTTTTGCAGGAATTCTTACATGGAGGACGAGAACATTGAAAAATCACGGGGGCCATTCGATGCAACTGAAAAGAAAAAAGGTAAAACAATAACTCCACTCATTTTCAACATTCATTCATTTCATTCATTCATCATCCTGTTATTCGTCGATTGCCTCGAGCAGGCCCCAGTAACATCTCTTTCATCCTAGCCCTGAGATTATATTCAAGGCTCTTTAGGAGAATGAGACCCATCATTGTTACTGGTATTTGGCATATTTGGTACGCCACGGAGAGTTTGCCAGACTCTGCCCTGTGGGCAGGCTACATTTGATAGCCTGCAAGTTTGTCCAAAGTAGGAATGAGATAATAATATGTCGTAAAAAGATGTCCTGATAAGGCGGCAAATGAGGCCGCGCGGTTCCAGGAGCTAGATTTTATAGTCTCTGAGTCTTGGCCATTGATGGGATTACACGGCGCCAGGGGGCCAGGTGGTGGGTGTGACCCCCGCCTACTGGAATTTGGAGGATCTGGGTGGAGGATGCTCGACTCCAATCTGAATAGGCTTGGAGATCTCGGCCCCGGAACCCGCGTGGCTTTGTCCCTCTGCCAGTACCTTCATGTGTGCGGAGAGTGGTCTCAGCATGGTGGTGGCTGGTCCTGGAGGTCTTCGGCTGCCGGAGCCCTGGTCGGGGCGGGGAGGAAAGCTCAACCCGCTCCCCTCCAAGGGACCCAGACGAGGAACAGCCAGGCGCAGGGACAGGAGACTGCACTGTTCTCGTCCGGGAGCTGGATTTTATAGTCTCTGAGTCTTGGCCGTTGATGGGATTACAACATAAAATTAAATATTCATGGCTAAGAAAGAATGAAAAAAATTGTTTTGTTAGCAATACAAGATAAAAATTAAGTGAAAATATTCTCACTTCACAAAGTTGAAATAATATTCCATTTAGTGGAGCAATGCAGTTTGGGAGAATGAGAAATCAATATTCTCATGCTGTGGGTAGATATATAAATTAGAGTATCCTTTCTCAGGGATCATTTAATAATACATGAGAAAAGTTTAAAATGTATTCTTATATACAAGATATTTCACTTATAGATATTTGTTTTCAGGGAAAAAATACTGTACTGCAGAAACTTCACTATGTAAATTACTATAATTGTTGTGGCTTCTAATTCTTTCATTTATAAATGAAAACATAACATAAATAGCAAAATTAGAAAGCACTGCTATTGTTCAGATTTTTTTGTATAGATAAATTATTAAATAATCATGACCCAATAAAACACTGTAAAGTTATTCTGTAGTGTGGTAGACTATTTATGACATTGTGGAAAGAAAGAATTACCTATAAGCATAGATCCTTAAACAATAAAGGACAATTAGAGAATTATTTTTTTCCTTGCTACTTTCTATTTGAAATAATCATTCTTCTTATTTTAAAGGCAAAAATTTCCTTTCTTTTATTATAGTTTTACTTTAGAGGCTCTTATTAACAGAATAAAAGTTATATAATGAACAATGGGCGTCAGAGAACTAGTATAGGAGTTAGTGTGCTTGCCTTGCATATGGCCAACTCCTGTTTGATCCCAGCACTGAAAATAACTTGAGAGTACTGCCAGGAGTAATTCTTGAACACAGAGCTAGAATTAAGCTCTGAGTAGAGACAGGTGTTACCCCCCCCCCCCGCCCCCCCAAACAACACGGCAATAATAATTAATGGGCTGGAGCAATAGCACAGCGGGTAGGGCATTTGCCTTGCACGCGGCCAACCCAGGTTCGATTCCCTCATCCCTCTCAGAGATCCCGGCAAGCTACCAAGAGTATCCCACCCACATGGCAGAGCCTGGCAAGCTCCCCGTGGCATATTCAATATGCCAAACACAGTAACAAGTCTCACAATTTGTTGTGAGACGTTACTGGGGCCCGCTTGAGCAAATCGATGAACACCGGGAGGACAGTGCAGTACAATAATATTAATAAACTTTTATCTGCTTTATTAAATTATTCTATTAGAAGTTGCTGTATATTCTTTTTATTTTGGTTAGTAGGGGGCTGGAGCGATAGCACAGTGGTAGGGCGTTTGCCTTGCAAGCCGCTGGCCTGGCCAAGCCTGGTTCAATTCCTCCACCCCTCTCGGAGAGCCTGGCAAGCTACCAAGAGTATTTCGCCTGCACGGCAAAGCCTGGCAAGCTACCCATGAGATATAAGATATGCCAAATACAGTAACAACAAGTCTCGCAATAGAGACATTACTGGATCCGCTCGAGCAAATCGATGAACAACAGGACAGTGATATAGTGCAATGCTACAGTAGTTTTTATTTAAGTAACTGTATTCTTTTTTTTATTTACAGTCCCACAGATTATAAATGAAGTCCAAGAAATACATTGCAGCAATGGTGAGTTCCTATGAAAGTGTTTAATGTAATGAGATCTAACCTTGCTTTGAACAAATCAGCATTTAATCATATCTAGATATCTTGAACCTGCTATTGTCCCTTAAATAAATTTTCAAAGGTGTGATAATTCAGAGTAACTCAAGAATGATCACTTTTGTATCTGAAGAACATTTTAGCTGTCTCTTTTTGACCATAAACAGATACGTATGTGTGAGGACACTGATTTTCAAGCTCACTTGGAAGGGTTCTAGGTTGTGGGGTGCTAACGCTTTGCCTAGTTCAAGTAGAAGAGTTTGACTTCTTTGCTGTGTACATTGATTTTTATGTCTCTCAGTGTATATCATAGTGATTTCTTACCTTCCAGGTTTTAAAATCTGTTTTAATTTTGATGTCACATTCAATGGTGCTCAAGGGTCACTTCTGGAAATGTTCAGAAAACCATGTGGTACTAGGTAGGCATCAAATCTGGGCCTCTTGCATGCACAGCACACACCCCACCACTGAGCTAGCTCTCTGAGCTTTTGAAAGATTTCTGATATGAACAAAACTGCAATTGAGTTTTCTTGGTAGTCATTGAGTTTTAAAACAAGTACAAATTGATTTTCTTAATAAAATGCATAACAATCTTGGCAAACTAAAATCACTGATATGTCATCTCTATTCAAAAATTTTATTTTATGTTTCAAGATGCTTTGATTAGTAGAGTGCCAACTTCTATGATGTCCCCTTATATTTTTAGTAGTTTCTTTTGGCCTTTTGGGTCACGGCCAGCGATGCTCAGGGGTTATTCCAGGCTCTGTACTCAGGAATCACATCTGAAAGTGCTGGGGGACCATATGGGATGCCAGGGATTGAACCTGGATTGGTCACATGCAAGGCAAATGCCCTACTCACTATACTATTGCTCCAGCCCCTATTTTTGGTAGTTTAGATTTAAAACTTTTAAATACAATTGCTTTTTTCTTAAAATTTATACATTTTACCAGGTAAAGGTAAAAGGTAAAGGCCCTCCCGTTGATCGTCGATTTGCTCGAGCGGGCCCAGTAACGTCTCCATTGGAGACTTTGTTGTTACTGTGTCTGGCATATCGAATACTCTCGGCAGCTTGCCGGGCTCTCCGAGAGGGGCGGAGCAATCGAACTCGGGTCGGCCATGTTGGCCGCTTGTAAGGCGAACGCCCTACCGCTGTGCTATCGCTCCAGCCAGGCTCATCATAAAACATATTATAATATGTTTCAGATTTATAGAGATATTAAAAATTCAAATCATTGTTTATTCTTTAAATGTGTTTTTCTGGTGGTCTCATCTCACAAACATTTCTTTCTAAAGAGTCTTTTTCTTAGTTTTGGTTTGGCTTTTGGACCACATGCTCTGGAGCTTGGGCTCTAATAAAAGCTCTCTGCTTGGAGGTTGTTCCCATCCATGGGAGATCAGGTGGTGTGAACACTGTGCCCAGGCGTCCTGCACATTCTCAGCCTACTCAACTGCCTGTCAGCCGCACCTCACTCCTCTAAGACCACAAAGTTCTTAAATGCCCGAATTTTATGGCCAAGCTGAATTTTCAGATTCCTTGTCCAAAGCTCATGCTTTATCTTAATATCCTGTAATCATATGATAGAAAAGCAAGAAATATCAGATTTGCTTTTTGACAATGGGAATTTTATGCATATACATATGTTGTTGGGCCAGAGCCATAGCCTAGCGGGTAGGGAGTTTGCCTTGAACGTGGCCAACCTGAGTTTGATTCCTCTGTCCCTCTCAGAGAGCCCGGCAAGCTACCAAGAGTATTCTGCCTGCACGGCAAAGCCTGGCAAGCTACTCATGACGTATTCAATATGCCAAACACCTTAACAAGTCTTACACTGGAGACGTTACTAGTGTCTGCTCCAACAAATTGGTGCACAACGGGAGGACAGTGTTACAGTGCTACATATGTTGTTATAAATATGTGTATATATATACACACACACACATATACATATATATATATATAGTGCTAGAACACTTAGAAAATTTAGCCTTTATTTTCCTGCAAAATATTTAAGACAAAAAAATGGACAAAGTCTAGTTTAAGCATAAACACTCCATGTTTTAATAAAATCTAATTTTTATCTTTTAAAACGCAACTTATTTCTTCACTGTTATTAAAATCAGGATAAATGAGTAGGTAGTACAATACTGTGGTTTAATAGCACCAACAAATATATCCAAAAAAGGAAAACAACATGTAAAAATAAGGTATTGTTAATCATAAAAATCATTTTCAATCATTCCCTCCTTGCATTCACCATCCAACCTGCTACTCATAGAGTAAGTTTAGTTTTGCTGAGAGTCTGGTGCTGAGGCTGTAGTGGAAAAAAGGACTAGAGAGAAAATCAGGAACAAGATTAGAAAAGGCACTTTTTAAAAAAAATTTTATTGAATCACCGTGAGAAAGTTACAAGCTTTCATGTTTGGGTTATAATCACACAATGATCAAACACCCATCCCTCCACCAGTGCACATTCCCCACCACCAATCTCCCCAGTTTACCCTCCTCACACACACACACACCCTCCCCCTGCCTCCATGGCAGACAATATTCCCCATACTCTCTCTCTACTTTTGGGCATTATGGTTTTTGGGAGATGTGTGCCGAAAGTAGATAATGGACCAAACATGATGACCTCTCAGTATTTGTATTGAAAAGGCACTTTTCAGGCTAGATTCTACTGTGCCAAGATCTGGGCTGGAGGAAAGATCTCAGGTAAGGCATGTCATCCTTTAGTCTCCTATGTTCTCATTTATAAAATAAGAAATGATCTCACTTTGCTCAGTTCCCAATTAAATGGTTTAGGGAATGTGAACAAGGTCGATAAATTCTTTAAACTTGCTCATGTTTTCATGTTGATAAAAACTAATCTAACCTAGATTTTCACAATTAATCTTCCCACTTATGTTTATGGTATGACATAAGATTACAGGGAATAACTTGACGATGCCTCAGAACAGGTGGGATTATCTCTCTGAGTCTAGGGTGCTCTTGTATTTAAAATGAGTTATGATTATCCCTCAAGAGGGCAATAAAATTCTGTATTTTAAGGAAATCTATTTAAAACAAACAAAACTTCAAAAGGCGTTGGTTTCCATACAGACTTGCAAAATATGTTAAACGGTCTGAGACCACCATCCTGTGCTCTGGGTTCTCTTGCTCTGAGGTAAGCAGGTCTGAGGCAAGTTGGGACTAGAGTGGGAAGGATGCCAAGAGCACACCAGGTGTTTGAAGGCAACAACCCTGATGATTCAGTGGAAGATGAAGTCAGAGTGGAATTGGCTTTCAGTCTGTGAGCTCGGATGCAGTGCTCAAGCCAGATGGGGAAAGTTTCTCATGAAGCTCCAAACACTTGTTAAAATCATGCTTAAGAGGATGATAACTTGGCGCATAAGTTGCTGGAACCCATGTGCTGCTTGCGCCCATGTGGCTAAGCACATGTGATGTCTGAGCACATGTATCACCTGTATCTCCCTTCTTGAGATGTGTACTTCCATGCTTCATGACTAATGTTGGGATATGTGTAGGGGTTCTCTTTGCCCTTGGAGAAGCCTGTGTTCTCTCTCTCTCTCTCTCTCTCTCTCTCTCTCTCTCTCTCTCTCTCCCCACCTTCAAAAAACCCTCCAAATAAAATCTGTTTCACTTACAAAAAATGAGGATGATAACTCTCCTCATGGAGGGCTGAGTTTTAGTGTTGCCTCACTGAAAACTTGCACTATCAATTTAAAGTGAAAGCTGAAATGAAATCTGTAACATAAGAATATATATCTTATTGAATATAATAGATTATATATTCTTTATGCATATATATGTATAAATTTTCTGAAATTGCTATTTTCATCAAAAAATGTCATCCACTTTGTTATTCATGCAACTGGTTCTGAACATAAAAGTGTACTGCAAGTATTTCTCTTCCTTTACTGTCTAGGAAATGATCCTATCAAAGTATATTTTATATTCCTGAACTCTAATTTTTCTGAAAGTATTACATTAGATATATCATTTCCATTTGAACCAGATCTCCCAACCAATACCAGCCTGCTTTTCTGTGCTTATCTTATTGCTTTTTTATTTATATTGTGATCTTTAATTATTATTATTATGATTCTGGCATTGCCGTGTAGGCAAGATACTGTCGGTAGATTGCTGGGCTCTCCGAGAAGGGTGGAGGAATCGAACCTGGCTTGGCCCGGCTGGCTGCCCGCAAGACAAATACCCTACCACTATGCTATCGCTCCAGCTTGTTCCCAAAGATTTTATCAAGCTGACCTATCTAAATAAACTATAAGTATAAAGTAAAGTAAAGTAAAGATAAAAATCATCGATTTGCTCGAGCGGGCCTAGTAACGTCTTCATTGGAGACTTTGTTGTTACTGTGTTTGGCATATCGAATACGTCACGGGGAGCTTGCCAGGCTTTGCCGTGCGGGCGAGATACCTCTGTAGCTTGCCGGGCTCTCCGAGAGGGGCGGAGGAATCGAACTCGGGTCGGCCATGTTGGCTGCGTGCAAGGCAAACGCCCTACCACTGTGCTATCGCTCCAGCCCTTATAAAAAATATTTTATAATAAAAGCAATAATAAATGCTTATGGGTATTATTGTATTAGATTTCACCTTGAAAGGAACCATAGTTTTAAATCCAAATTCAGCTTCTTATTAATAATGTACTCATGCTTTCATCAGAGTTTTTTTTTTATCATATTCTATGTTCAATATGGTGGCGTGGCACAGTAATTGTACCCCTAAGCCATAAAAACTAACATTTAATCATGTTGCCAGAACCATAAACAAATTTTTTTGAACCTGAATAAATTATTAATAAGAAGCTGAATTTGAATTTAAAACTATCGTTCCTTTCATTGTGAAATCTAATACAATTATACCCATAAGCATTTATTTTTGCTTTTACTATAAAATATTTAGAAGGTACTATGATAACCAAAATTATAGTTATAGTTTATTTGCATAGGTCAGCTTGATAAAGTCTTCGGGAACAAATCAAATGCAGTAATTGCTTACCCAATTCACTGAGGTTTTTGTTGTTGTTTTTTAAATAACTTTTGTAAGTGAGATTTTTCCCTACACAGGGGCTGGATAGATAATACAGCAGGTGGCCAACCCAGGTTTAATCCCTGATTCCCTGCATGGTCCCCTAAGCACTGCCAGGAGTGATATCTGTCTAAAGAGCCAGGAGTAACTCCTGAGCACCACTGGGAACACAAGAAATGATTTTCCCTACACTGAAACTATGATTTCTATACTATATTATTATTGTTACATATTTATTGGGGGCCTCTTCCAAATGGTCTCAGGGAACCTGGGAGTCATTTCTTGTGAAAACTTGGACTGCCAGGCCAGCAAATCAGTGCTATGGACTGGTATTCTTCAGAGATCATCAGGGTAACCCCAGGGATGACTGGGGCTCAGGGACTGAGCCCAGGACCCCTCCTTAGCCACACCTCAAAATGCTTACAGGATACATATGGTATTAGGGATTGAACCTAGGTTTATTCATTGACCTGAATCACTTTTCATGCACCCTACACTCTGCACTATCTCTTCACCCCCCTATTGTTACTAATCTATACCTTATACATAGCTTTACTTTCTACCAAAGAAATATAGAATATAGATCAGAAATACACAGGGCTATTTTCTTTGATTTTCATGGTATTTAGTACATTTGTACTCAGATACAGTTCTCAGATATAAGACATTTATGATATGTGTAGCATCCCTTGCCATAGAATTTTTGGTGCATCTCCATATTCATCCCAGAAGTACTGTAGATCAAGGGATAGATGTAGAAAAAACTAAAATACTTTGCTTTACCATATTAGTGGCTTGAATTGAATTTTGGTTGTGATGAAACATCATTATAGAATTAAAGATAAATCAGCAGATTTAACTTTAGATAAGAGGGGAAAATGTTGTAAAGGATAATCTACTTTAACTGTATAATTTTTTATAGCAAGTTCCTTTTGTTGCTACTTCAAAGTGCTAATAAGGAGAATGTTTAATTTAAACTTACTTTCATTTTATCAACTTCTATAGAATGTTCTATGTTTATATTTGTTGAAATTTTGTTTGTTGAGGGGTCTTTATGAAACAGGATAGTTGTCAATAGTTTTTTGAAAAACAATTTGCTGATCTTTTTTTGAGTTATGTATTTATACAGTATAAGTTAGCAGTAGCACATGTAGGTGCCCATAAAACTGATTTTTATTTTCAATTTTTTAAAAATAGGCTGGAACGATAGCACAGTGGGTAGGACGTTTGCCTTGCATCCAGTCGACCAGGTTCGATTCCTCCATCCCTCTCAGAGAGCCCGGCAAGCTACCAAGAGTATCCTGCCCCCACGTCAGAGCCTGGCAAGCTCCCTGTGGCGTATTCAATATGCCAAAAACAGTAACAACAAGTCTCACAATGGAGACATTACTGGTGCCCGCTTGAGCAAATTTATGAGCAATGGGAGAACAGTGCTACTTTTGTAAAAATTGACCTATCAACTAGAAATCTTCTTAAAATGACAGAGAACCAGTGGTATAAAATAATACTCAGGGTTCTAGTACAGAATTGAGCAGACTATAGGGCTTCCTTTTTTTTCATACTTTTTGGCATTTTATCCCTCCCCCCTTTGTTTTTAATTGTTTGATTCACTATGAGATACAGTTACAAACATTTCATGTTTAAGCTTCGATCATACAATCATCAAACACACATCCCTTCATCAGTGCACATTTTCCACCACCAAAATCCCCAGTATCCCCTCCCCCCCAATTCCACACCTCCCCCTGCCTGTGTGGCAGGCAATTTGCACAACTCTCTCTCTCTCTCTCTCTCTCTCTCTCTCTCTCTCTCTCTCTCTCTCTCCCCCCCCCCCTTTGGTTACATTTGACATTTTGACACCAGTCCCAACACCACTCAAACTTGCCTAAAAGGCAACGCTAGACAATTTGTTTTGTATTGTTTGTTATGGATAAAATATAATGTCTAGAAATTCTAAAATTTTAATAATGAAGGTCTGGAGAGATCTCTGCAGGGAGCGGCTTGGTTCTGAGATTCGTGTGTGTGTCTCTGGATCATGGCCCTGTGGGAGCTTAAGTAGCTGGTGGCTGTTTTGGGGTGTTATCTCAGAATCCCATTGGGGCGGAAGGAAGGAGAAGGGCTGGCTCCTCCACTGTCCCGAGAGGTCTGGCTTTTGCCGCCACTAACTTTATTGCATTTTCTAAGGTTGAAGTAGCCAGCAACGAGAGAGGGGTCAGGATGTTCTGTGGATACGTTTGATGGAATATTAGACTTCACATTTTTCCATCTGCCCAATTGCCTGTAAGCTTCTACATCAACCCAATGCTAGTTTAATAACAATCCTCCAAAGAATCTGTCCTCATTCCCTGCTGGCACTCTTAGGTCATTGCTCGACACAGTCACCACCCTATTTATGCAATTTCTTGCTATCTGCAGTAAATGCCACAAAATGTTATAAATCTATTGGAAGGATAATTTCCTACCTTCTGTGCCTTTAAACTTTTTAAGGTCTGAGCGGAATCTATCATCTGTGCAATTCCAACTGAATTCAACAGCTGTTTTATGAGGCATAGTCTACAAAATTTGACAAATAGAAAAATCTAGGTAGAGCCACAAATCAGTTATGACCAGAATATCCAAAGGAAAGTCAGCAGCGTCACTAAAGTTCTTTAAAGGAATTTTCTAATCCTTAATCATATGTGATTTTAAAACATTTATCCATTTCACAGTTGTCTTTTTTGTCATTTTTTTAAAATCAGATAAAGACACACAATGTCATATCAAGCAGATCTTCACACATCCACGATTGGAACTAAATCCTGAATTCAACCTGAAGATCAAAGATTATTACTCTGAAGTCCCATTTGATGTGGTAACTGTGACAATTGGAGCAGAAGCTTCTAAGTGTCAGTGCAAAGTGTACCTGCTTGAACGGGGAGGGCCAAGGTACTGCTTGGGGTGCTGCTTGGGGCTGAGTGAAGACATCACAGTAGTTAGAAGAAACTTGATGCAACCTTTGAAGGCAGTTGAGAGAAGCTGACTCAGTTGGAGAGATTTCCAGGATGTGAAACTCTTCAATTTTTCAAGGTCTCATGTGGTCAAAAAGACCAGATCAGGGCTCAGCTAATTTACTAGCACTTTTTGTCTCTAATCCTTTATTTTGAAACAAAGGAACAAGAAAGAGATTTTTGGTGGTGGTGGTGGTGGGGGGGTGGCAGTATTAAAGGGACAGATGAAGCAAAGACTGGATTTAAGGCTTACTCCTGGCTCTTAGGCAGTATGCAGGGGATCATATGTGGTATCAGGGATTGAACCTGGGCCAGCCACATGGGAAGTGACTTTGCTGTATTATTTCTCTGTTTCCTCTCTTCGTGGTTTTAAATTGTTAAAATGAATCCGAATTGGTAGCCACCTTCTCCAACCCATTATCTGAAGCTTTGATCATTTGATAAACATGTTGGTGATCATTTGTGGGCATTGGAATGCTATTTTTGTCTAATCTTACTGAAATTTTCTGTTGACTCTTGTGAGAGACAATAACTCCTTCGCAGATTTTAAAGAGAAGTTTGAACCCTCTTACATTATTTGTAGCAAGGAAAGCAGTCATATCTTCTATTTCTGTAGGGAAAAAGACTTATTTGTCATGTCTGGGGTCAAGAGATTCTACAAGAAAAATGTCAAATCAGATCAACCTGAGTCTCAAATTTGATTACAATGTCACTTTGGGCAATTTGTCTCCCAGATCTAAGTCATGCTCTCTACATTTCAAAAAACAGTCATAGTTTTTGTATAAAGTTGTTGTACTAGTTGAGGTAATGTGTGTTCCTAACAGATGGTTCAGAAATCACTCATTTCCTTATATTTAATGAAGACTACGACTTGCTGAGCAAGATAATGATATATGATATTGCTTGATATATGAAAGCACTGTTAGCAGAAGTCATTTTGTTACACATTTAGATTTCTTATAAAATTATACAGACCTTACCTACTTGGAAGCAAATGATAAGCATTTACTAAATATTGACATGTGAATTCATTTGGACTGAATATATATTTCTTTTATTTTTCCAGATTTGCAAACTACTCCCTAGGCTTGGGAATGAACACAATCTCAGTGCTGTTGGTAGATGAATCTTCCCCACAGTTTGAGACCCTCATCACATATAAACTCACCATCTATCGAGAGGATCGTCCAAGTCTACCTTTGTTTGAAGACTTCACAGCCTGTGGCTTTGTTCAAGTAGGTGAATTTAGCATTTGAACTGAGTTGAATTGAGAGTTTTTTAAAAGCCAGGTGAGGGATGGGTGTTCGATCATTGTATAACTGAAACTCAACCATGAAAGCTTTGTAACTGTATCTCACAGTGGTTCAATTAAAAAAAAAGCGGGTGAAAGAAAAGCCAAGTGAAAATTGTTAGGAAAAATGTATGCCTTTAGATCCAGAGTCTCATTTGAAAATCTCAACAGTTCCAGCCAGGGAGCTCAGATACCACAATGTGAGAGGTTTCCTCTTTAGTATGGTGGGTCCTCCAAGCGCGTTTGTGTTCAGTGGATTTACTGTGGTTAAAATTGAAAAAAAAAACTTTAAACACTCACACTTACTTATGAAATTGGTTTTACATTTCCCTTTTAAATTGGGCTGTGTTTCTTGGATTTGTTCCTGGACCTTCTTTTGAAATTTTGAATTTAAAGTCAATGGAATTTTCTTTAAAGCAGAAGAAGCAAATTTATATATATATATATATATATATAAAACTATTCTACAGAAGGGATACCAGATGAATGAAACTGAATATCCTTGATAGGTATATTTCTCACCTATATCTCCCAAAACTTTATGATCAGTTAGACTCTAGTTTTGCTGGTGAGCAACACCATATCAAAACCCTGATGACTTGGAGGAATGGAAAAAGCTACATCAACACTGTCTTGTTTGTTCACTCAGACCTCTGTTTTATTGTTTTTTCACTTTTTAAAAATTCTGTGTACCACATCTTATATTTCCTCATATACCGTAAGGTGATTTCAAGAAAGTCATAATTGGTACTCCAATCATACCTACTGACCCACTCAGAACATATAACTGCAAATAGGTCATATTTCAGGGATGTTTTTGTGCTACTGAAAACATATAAGCACACAGGGTTATGGGAAGAAGTAACTGATTGGTCAGCAGTGTGGATTCTATGTTGTTAAATGTAGTAGCCACATACGGCATTGTGTCCCTCTCAACCTATTACCCCATTATTTTATCTGAACATCAAGAGCAAGTCGAATTTTTGTAGAAATACTATTTTGTAAGAATAGCAGTTACTCAGATTTTTAATTTTCAAGGGAATTTATTTCTGTAAATTATTATAAACACCAACTCCAAGTGAATTTTGTATTGATGTTAAATTAAGCATGATTAAAAATACTATTCTGAATGATGACAATAGGCATACATTCTTAGAAAAGATGGAGAATAGGAGTTCATGGTTACAGAGTATTAAGTTGAATAATGTTAAGTAGATTCCTTTATTAGAAAGCTGCTCTGAACACTTAGTATTCTGATTTGCATAGCAGACTTTCAAAAGGAGAATATATTATGTGCAACATTTCTAAATATATTTGACATCATTTTAATTGAATAGCTATTGTAAAAAAACTTTGAGGGTGGCCAGGGGCTGGCCCTGACAGCTTTTTCCCTGGCCAGCCAGGTTCTAGGGAGCCCAGGCCATGCCCCCAGTCTGGACGGCATGGGCCCTGGGGCAGACAGCAAAGGAAATGAGGGCCAAGCCCGTTGATTGATCAGATGCCATTTATTCCATTCTCATCCCTGTTCACTCCTGTCTCTCTCTGTTCTTCTCTCCCGGCCCGATCTGGAACCACTCTTTCCTGGCTCTAGCTCTGGATCTTGATCCTGATCTTCTCTCCACATCCCATTCTTACAGTCTAGTTAAATCCCCACAACCTTGAGGGGCTGGGCTTATACATAGGTGTGGTCACAATCAATAGGGTTAAAGTTCTTCCACTCAAGGATGCTGCTTCTAGGATAGATTCTCTTTCAGCAGGACCACCCACCCAAGGGTGGAATCTCATTGGTGTGTTTCTCCTCTCCTTGTCCAACAAATATATAAGCATTCATAATATTAATCATTTTGTATGGACACAGTAAGAGATGCATTAATTTATAGAATTGCTCTCCTGGAGTTATCTCGATCTCAGACTACAGTGCTCAGGCCAGATTAGTTTTTCCTACCCCTAGCATGGTCCTAGTCTCGTTGTTACTTTTGGATCCTGACAGCATTTGTCATGATCAAGCTCTTAACCCATAGTTAAGAATTGTGGTGCTCAGAAGGATTACTCCATAACTTAGAGGCCAGCCGGGTATCCTAGAGGAAAGGGCAGTTCAGATAGAGAAGGGAGCACCAAATAAAGGATGTTTGGAGGATCCTCCCAGGAGGGGAGATGCATGTCAAAAGTAGACTATGGACTGAACATGTTTGCCACTCAATGTCTCTTTTGCAGACCACAACACCCAAAAGGAGAGAGAGAACACAGGGTATTGCCCTGCCACAGAGACAGGGGGGATGGGGGGATGGGGGTGGGAGGGATATTATCCATGGTGGTGGAAAATGGGCACTGGTGGAGGGATGGGTATCTGATCATTTTATAATTGAAACCAAAGCACAAAAAATTGTAAATCTACAACTGTAAAAAAAAATAAAATAAAATAAAGGGAAAAAAATGTGAAAAAAAAAAAAGAATTGTGGTGCTTTGGCCAGGCCCATCTTGATGCCAGGGTAGCACATAGCTTACCACTTGCCCTGATTTCATCCGTCCCTTGTCGGGACCCTGTTTTTGGGGACACTAGGAAGTGAGGGCAGTTGACGCTTAAGCTGAGAAAGCAGATGCCCGGGAATGAATAATATTCGAAGCCAATTAAATCCCAAGTTACAAAAGCATAATATTAATTGTCTTCTTGTGTCTATACAAAAGGACATAGCTTTAAAGTAAACTATTCAAAAGACATAAGGAGAGGAGAAAGGCAATATTAACTTACAGTATAATTTCAGTGTCCTACAAAGATCTGACCCTACAAATTAACAGAAACTGATTAGGGGAATAGCTGATTAACTGTTTGGGGAAGAGAACATAGAAAAGTAGTTACAAATAAACAAAAGAATGGGAGTGACTTGGGAGCACTTTGATGGGTGTGACCCGATAAACCTAAGCACCTTGTGGCAAGGGAAAAATGACAAAGCAATGTTATCCTACAAGCTATGAATAGTCTGTGGAATACAATTGTTCTGATCTGGATGTGGAAAACGCTTCAAAATATGTTTCTTAATTGTCTAGTCTACTTTTCAATTTGCTTTGAGTTAACATATTCCAACCAATTTCTAAATTGATAAACAAATAATAAATCCACATGAAAATAGTCAAGATGGAAGGGACAAAAACCTAAAGAGAGAAATGTTTTTTTGAAAAAGTATATATGTTTGCTGTATATAATTTTTTTATACAAGTGAAGTAGTCTCATCTTTGCTAAATGATTATAATCTTCTGTTTTTCTTTAGTATATACTCTCAATTAAGATAGATCCTAACTCTTAGAATATATAAGCTATCAGGAAAAATTATATTATTGATTCCTTCCATAGTATTTATGGCTACCAAATACAATGGGCTGGAGTGATAGCACAGCAGGTAGGGTGTTTGCCTTGCACACAGCCAACATAGCCAACCCGAGTTCGATTCCTCCACTCCTCTCAAAGAGCCCGGCAAGTGATCGAGACTATCTTGCCTGCACTGCGAAGCCTGGCAAGCTCCCTGTGATGTATTCAATATGCCAAACATAGTACCAACAAAGTCTTGTGATGGAGACGTTACCGGACCCGCTCGAGAAAATCGATAAACAGTGGGAGGACAGTGTCAGTGACAGTGACCAAATACAATAGCTCTGCATCTTAAAACACTTTAGATTTACTTTTTATTAAAAAAAAAACTCTGTGTGTTTCTACTTTATTAGGTTGGTCAGTAAACTTGACTTTCATATTGAGTAAATATAAATTTTTTGAAAGTATGAAATTACCCTAGTAGGGTATGAAGTATATATCTTTATTTTAAACTTACACTAGGTTTGTAAGGTTAGTTTTTTTCTGAATCTTTGAAAAATTATTGTATTATCCATAATTACTATCACAGGTGTATTCTTTGGCTTTATTTTCAGCTTAAATATAGCAAGTTCAAATATGCACTAACATTCATTATTTTGTTATAGTCAAACCATTGAATAGGTATTAATAGTTTAATATGAAAATTTTTTCAGTTCCTAAGAATTCATAACATGTTATATATTCCTATGAGGAGTTTTTAGTGCTGAAACGTGTTTCAGGAATATTGCATCCCTTCTTGGGTGTCATTTGAAGAGACTTGGCAACAGACGTTGTCCTCGTATGTATTATGAAACCTAGCGAGGTGATAGTGGGAATAGGATGAGCTCATGAATGGAAGGACAGTGTTGAAGTGAATCCTGCAGGATTTTCTCACATTCTTTATTTCTTCACTTCTTATTCCCACTTAGGATGCTCCTTTGAATCACTTCACGTTGTGTGTTGATTCGTACACCAAAATTAGTCCCTCTTTTTGTTTCTTCATACCTGTTGCTTTTTCACTTTTCCAGTTCAGTACTTTAAGTTGACTGTCACTGTCACTGTCCTTCAGTTGTTCATCTATTTGCTAGAGCGGGCCCAGTAACATTGTGAGTCTTGTTACTGTGTTTGGTATATCGAATACGTCACAGGTATCTTGCTATACTTTGCCGTGCGGGTGAGATACTGTTGGTAGCTTGCGGGGCTCTCTGAGAGGGGTGGAGGATTTGAACTCAGGTCAGCCGTGTCAGCCACATGAAGGCAAATGCCCTACCCACTGTGCTATTGCTCCAGAATACTGTCACAGAATGTGCTAAAATTCTCCGTGCTGGATCTTCTTTGTCAAACTATGGTTCTTCATAGTGTGCTAACCTCTTCACTCTTCCCAGACCTGTTTCCCAGTTATGTGGTACATTGCCAATGTATATCTTTCACTGCAAACTATCAGGAGTTTTTATGTGTTACTCTGGAAGCTGTACCAGGCTTCTCATAAGCATTTTGGCTCAAAATCTCTGGAGCAAAATTTGTAGGATGATTGGGGAAGATTGCTGAATTAATCTAGGGAAGAGGTGGTAGTCTTGGGTGCAATTAGAGGTTTTTGTTTTGTTTTGTTTTGTTTTGTTTTCAGTTTGTTCATTGAAAAAGGTTACTTCTAAGGAGATAATGAGTAAAGTTCTTTTCTGCAAAATGAGGATTGGTAGGTCCAGTAATTTTGTGAATCTCTCCCTTAATCTTTATTCATATCCACTCAGCCGTAGATTTCATAGGAGAATGTCAAAGGGACAAAGAGGTTGAAGAGAGTTCTTAATATCTGAGTTAGTGAATGTCAGAGTTTTTCTAGTTCCAAAGTCCCTGTTACATTGTATTGCCTTCTGGTTGAGGGGGTTAACTCATAGTTAATGGAATCTTTTGTCCCAAGAAGCTTTCAAACAAAGCTGAAAAATCCAGCTCTTAAGAATTAGGTGAGGAATTAGATTGAATGCTCTTTTAAAGTTTCTTTGACATTAATAAGAAGGGAAGTCTTATTAATGTTGGTCCACTCCATTATTCTTCTGATTAAAAATTCTTCTGATTAAAAAACGTTCCTACTGATATCAAGTCATGCCTGAGTGAGCCAGTTCGGTAGGGATGGGGTATTAGAGCCTATTTAAAAGGAGTGAACTAAGTTTAGAGCTCAGTGACCTCAAACTGCAGTATCTGCTACCTATAAGCAAATGTTCCTTTAAGGATTTCCAAAAGGAATTAAATTAATGGAGCTTACATTCTCTAATTGCTTAGTCTAAAACACGCGAACCTAATTTTGTAGTAATTTCTTGAACACAAGACAGTAAACTAGGGAAGAACTACTATCCTACAGGAAGTGATATTATCCTAATCTGCTAGCAAGGAAAATCCATCCTGAGAAAAAAGATAACTGTGGAGAAACTTGCTTTCCAACAAAACAGGAATTTGAACTGGAGTCACAATCAGAAGCTATGTAACCACTTGGAATGTTTGTGCCATCTGATAAGTTTTTTAAGCACTTGCACGTTTCCCCATGTGTAATTTTAAAAAAGTTTTCCAGGAAAGGTGTCAGAATATTCTAAAACTGAAATGGAAAATAACTTCATAAAGGTCATCCAAGGCTGAGAAGCAGATGAACAGATGTTCAACTTTTTTTAGTCAGCAAAAAAAAATTAAAAGCATGATTAGACATTTCTAGCTATTCACCTCAATGGGAAAAAAATGAAATGGACTAAAATACCAAGTGCTGGTGATGATGTGAAACAGGTTTGTTTTCAGACACTGGTGAAGAAATGTGAAAAGCTTAAATGCTTTGGAAAATTTTATCACTTATGTAATATCACTGAAGCTATATTCTATAATATATATCCCATAAGCTGCAATCATTCTAGCTATATCCCCAAAGTAAAAGATGCCATATGCCTATCAAAAGATACATTTACAATCTCTTTGTAACTTTTAAAAGCTTTGAGATTTCAAATTTATTTTTCATTTAAGGTTGGTTGGTTTGCAAGACTATATGTGTTTCAGGGGTACAATTTCATATTCTTCCAATGTGTGTCAATAAACCCTGCCCACCAATTAGCAGTAACTCTCCACAACAGTTCACTGGACAGCCAATACTCTTCTATGAACCCCCATGTCTCCTCTAGCTACCACCATTGATAATCTTATTCTGTGGCCAGAATCTGTGGATCTCTTTTGCATTTTGTTTGTTATTTTAAAAAAAACTTTTCTTACTTTGATTATTAACAAATTATCTTTTGTGTGAGATTATCTGTTATATAGTCTTTTCCTGATTTGCATAACATGAGCCCTTTCATTTTTTTCATTTCTATCCATGTTATGAAATTTCATTTTTACTATAATTAAGTAGTACTCTATTGTGTGTGTACCACATCTCCTTTTTCATTCATCTGCATTGGATACTTGTATTATTTTCAGATCTTGACTGTTATAAAAAGAACTGTAATGAACATACTATTGTAGAGGATGAGTTTTTTTATTTTTATGTTCTTTGGATAGGTACCAAACAGTAAAATTGCAGATATATGATAGTCTTATCACACATATATAAATATGAATATTTATATATTATACAATATAATTAGATATTATATTATAATAATTACAATTATATATCACATAAATATAAATAAATAATATGTTTTTTCTTGGTTTTCCAGTTTCCTTTAATAGTAGATTACTGCTAATTATGAGAACTCCTTTTTTTTCCTTTACATCCTCATTTGACCTTCTTGTTTCTGGTTTTTTTGATATTTAGCAGGGGTTCTGTGATATTCCACTGCAGTTTTGATTGCATTTCTCTGAAAATAAGGTTAATGTGGTGATTTTGTGTGTGTGTGTGTGTGTGTGAGAGAGAGAGAGAGAGAGAGAGAGAGAGAGAGAGAGAGAAAGAGAGTTAGGCATCTCTATGTCCTTTTTGGTGAAGTGTTTGTTAAACTCTCCTAAGTTTTTAATAGGGTGGTTTATTTTCTTATTGAGTTCTATGAGTTCTTTATATGTCTCTAACATTACTCCTTGCTGGATATACAATCTAAAAATCTTTTCTTTCTCTCTATAAAAGGATTTAAATTTTAAGGATTGTTTCCTCTGCATTGGCAAGACTTTTTTGTTTCATGTAGTTTCTTCCATTTGTTTATTTCCACTTTTGTTTTGTTTGGTGTTGGAGTTGATTTCTGAAATTTATCACTGAAACTAATATTGTGGAGTGATTTGCCTCTTTTCTTTTGTATATTTTATGGTTTGAGGTTCACATCCAAGTCTTGAATCCATTTTGAGTTAACTTTCGGTGTGAGGTAGTGATTCAGTGTCATTCTTTTGCATGTGGCTAGTCAGTTTCCAAACATTATTTATCTACTTATTCAGAATTCAGAAAAGACTTTATTTAAGAAAAAGAAATGAAAAAAAAGGAATGTAGGAAGCTACCAGGTTATGGGAATGGTCTCCTAAAGAAGGGTAGCAGGCAAAGGCAGAAGCCTTTTCCTTTTTTTGCTTTGCTAATAAGGTAGGAGAGTGATCATTTCCTTATTCTATTCCAAGACTGTGAGCCATTAAAATGAGGGATGGGATGCTGAGATGATTAACCTGCTGGTGTTGGATGTGGCAAGGCCTAAGTCCTCCAGGTGTCACCTCGTGGCATTCCTTACCAATGATTCCCTTTCTTTAAGGACATTTTTCTGATCTTGCTCAGCCTGTTTTCCCTTTACCACTATAATTCCCCTATCTTATGCAAGGGGTTCCAACTGTGGACAGAGAACAGGGACAAAGAAATCATCTGGTTCTTTCCTGCTAAAAGTGGTCAACGTTTCAGGCAGCAAATGAACCCCTAAGAAAGAGGTCTGATTCTGAGCCTTTTGTGGAAATCAAATGGAATGTCCAATCCAAACATCATTTATTGAGGAAATTTTCTTCTCCTCATTTTATGTTCTTGGATACTCTATCATATATACTTCATATATCTGAGAGTTTTTTTTTCTGGTTTCTAAATTCTATTGTATTGATCCAAATACTCATTTTTCTTCCAACATCAATCTGTATTTTATTGCCACAGTTTTCTAGAATAGTTTAAAGGCAGTAGTGTGGTGCCTTCATTCTTTTTGTTTCAGCATGGTTTTGGCTATTTGGAGTATTCTAGATTTTATACAAATTTTGATAAATTTGTCTACTATTGCACTGAATCTGTATATTGCTTTGGCTACAATCCCATTCAGGTCTATCAGTCAATAAGCATGGTATGTTTTTCCATTCCTTGTGTCTGCTATTTATTATAATGTGGATATAGTTAATATACAAATCCTTTACAGTCTTTGCTATTTTAATTTCTAATCATTTCTTTCTGATAAAATTGTAAATGATATTCTTTCCTTGATTTTTTTCCTTCTCAATTGTTGTTTGCGTAAAAGAGGTGTTTTTGTTTTGTGGCTGCTATTTTACTATATTGATTTATTCATTCAAATGTTTTTTGTTTATTTGTTTACACCTGGTAATGCCTGAGGATAGCGTGGTGCCAGGGATAGGACTCAAGGATCCTGCATTCTAAACAGTGTTCTAACCCATTGAGCTGTCTCCACTCACAGCTCTGCTTCTTATCCTGCTTCTTATTGGATTTTTGTGGAGGAAAATACCATTTTTATAGTGGCTTTGGGTTTCCAATGAAATCAGAAGAAGATACAAAGATTTTTCATACATATCCCCTGGCTTCACATACTCAGAGTCTCCCATTATCAATATTACAACCAGAGTTGTACATTTCTTATCAAAGATGAATAAACCTACAATTGGCTCATCAGTTTCTCCAGAAGTCCACAGTAAACCTTGGGGTTTATTCTTGGCATTGGACATTCTACTTTTGAGAAAATGTATGTGATGTGCATTTACCATTATAACATTGTAGAGTGTATTCACTGCCCTAAATATCTCTATATTCTCTATGTATTCCCTATACTGCCTCCTTATCCCCAGAACCTTCTGATCTTTTTACTGTTTTTGCCTTTTTTACCTCTTACAAATGACAAATACTTGGAACCATAATTAGTTTAAATTTCTAAGATCAGCTTCTTTCAGTTAGTAATATGAAATTATGATATCTCTACTTTTAGGATTTGTTAATTCATTTAGTTTAATCACAAGAAATCTTTATGCCAGCTATATTTATAACAGTTAAGAGCTAAAGATAACTAAACAATAACAGATAAGCAAATTCAATATTATACCATTGAGCTATTTAAAAATAAATTGCTGATACCCAACAGCCTTGAATGACCTTTTAAAACATTATGTTGAGAAGAAGTCAGATATAAAAATACATACTGTATTTAATCTATATGAAATTTAAGAGCTAGGTAAATAAATTAATGGTGCTATAAATCAGAATCATAATGACTTACAAAGTGTGAGTACTTTATAAGCATGAGAGCAATTAATTAATAAATTTATTTGTATCATTCTTGGTGGCAATTGTGTAACTGCATAGTATTTTAATAGATAAAAATTAACTTAAAATTTGTGTAATTTACTATATATTAAATAGGTATAAATTTATTTGGCTACTTATAAATAATGCAGAAGGATGGAAATGATGCCTCAATAGTGTAATAAAAAAATTTAGTAGGGAAATATATACTGCCTTTGAAGATTAATGCTTCACTTCTCAAACTTCATATTAGAATTATGTAAATTGTAACATAGTTATATTATTAAGCTATATCAGAAATTTTTAAATATAATTTGAAGAAAAATACCATATTCTTTTGCAATATGCCCTGTAAATAATTTCAGGAAAGTTTTTCATTCTTACAAGAATACTGCCTGAGAGGCCTCAATTTAAAGTTCATGCAAAGTCTCATAAATGTACTCGGTTTTATGATATGAATAATTATCTTATAATTACTAGTATTTTTTCAGTCTTCTTTTAAGAAACTGTCAAGTGTGTGAAGAGACAGTCCAATGAATATTGTGTATTGCCTTAGACATTTACCTAGTCACAAGTGACCCTATGAACTGAGAGAAGTCAATAGCAGAGTGGGATTTTTCTCACTATAGCCTACAGTTAAAATTCTAATCCAGAGACCTTTCCCCCTTTTCTCTCTTTTATGTTAATCTCATTAGAGTCTTTAGATTTCACTGCAAGTTGATACCACAATGGAGTTTAGAGTACAAAGAGTGAGAGGTAAAATTTCTAATCTCCCTTCAATTCTCAGGTATTTGAGAATTTTCAAATTAACTTAATACCTAAACAAATATACATTATGAGACAACATCTTTGGGTCTTCTAATTCTTTCCTTTTATGACAATGATTATAGTTCCCTCACCATGCCCTAAAGTTTAAGAGTTGAACAATTGAAAATTAAATGATAGATTATTCTGTTTGGATCCCTAAATCCTAAATGTGAGAATTTAAAAAAAAGATACGTTAAGGTTCAATTATATTTTGTTTATTGACTGAAGGAAAAAAATTATAATTGCTCCTTATCTTCTTATGTACAAATGAAATTCTGGCATAATGGAGACTTTCTTGTTAAATTTTAAACATAAAAAGGCAATTCAGCTTTAAGTAACTAGAAGAGGGAAAGCCAGTGTATGATTAGACAAGCCTGTTTATTTCTCCCACTCTATTTTCTTACCTTCTGAATATTAATTATTCTTTTTTACCAGTTCACCCAAAGATTGTGAATCAAAAGCAAATATAAAACTCCATTTACAAAGTTAGCTTTGGTGACATTAGATGATTAATGATATTGCTTTATTAAATTATTACAAGATTTTATATCATTTTACTATGACCAAACATTGTAAGTACTTAACAATAATTAATTAGTAGTGTCTGTTTCTGCTAAATATATTACCAATTAGAACTTGTAGATGGTTTCTGCAGAGATAACTCTCAATGAGTGATAGAGGAAAGCATTATTTACAATACAAATATATCTGAGCTCAAAATTCCCAATCTGGTATTATTGATATTGGAGCTTGATAATTTCTTTTTAGGTGAAATGTCCTTTGCATTGTAGGATGTTTGACAGCATCTCTGTCAATTCTAGAACTTTAGTTGAGGAACAATGATTGAAACCATCAAGAGTCTATTTACCTGCTCCAGTGGATTAATTAAAAGTATGACTAGATGGGCTGGAAAGATAGTACAGCAGCTAGGGCATTTGCCTTCAGACGGCCGACCCGGGTTTGATCCCCAGCATCCACTATGGTTCCCCAAGCACTGCCAAGAGTACTTCCTGAGTGCAGAACCAGGAGTAACCCCTGAGCATCGCTGGGTGTGGCCCCAAAAGCAAAAACAAAGCAAAACAAAAAAAGTATGACTAGGAATTCCTTTAATTTTGAATACTGGAAAATTATTCTAAGTGTTATAACCTTTTAACTAAATCTTGGGATTTTAAACATTTCTGTAGTTAGTGGTACTACTCTCACAGCTTTTTATTCTATGAATTCACTTTCCATAATTTATGCATCATGTAATTCTATTCAAAATTATACATTCAATTCCAGAAAACATTATTCTTAATGAAACATTAAAAAGTCTTCTAACATACCTAGATATTATTTCACTTTGATTTACCCATAAATATCTTGATGTTTTGCTGTTGAGAAGAAAGGTTTAGAAAGTAATAAACTGTTATTGTGGCTGGAATATGTCATGTCTAGGAATTAATGAAATATATTTATGTTCTAAGGAAATTAAAATACATATGGAGAAATAATTCTTTTAATATCTTTCGTCAAATCAAAATTTTTGACATGGATAGCAATATAGCATCCACAGAAGTTGATTTGTGTAGATGATCTGTTGGCTCATACATATTTTTGCCCCCAAAGCACTGTGCCAGAATAGAGCCATAAATAAAATCTAGATAAAGGTCAGATAGCAGAAGTGTAGGAGTTTATAGTTCATAGATATATTTTCTAGAAACAGGTTTCATTTAAAAATTACAATTAATGAAAAGAAAATACCAAGAAAAAAGAAAATGTCATTAGAAAGAATTACCTCAAATTTTGTAGTACTTTTTAAACTGATATTTGTAGCATTATTAAAAATTAACAGCCTAGGTCCTTAGTTATTAAGTGACAAGTGAATAATTCATGTATAGCATTTAGAAATGCTTTGTAATATTTCCATTTAATTGTGTAACTTTCTAACACCATAGAAGACTATTACAAAACAATTCCAGTGATAGTAACTTAAATATTTTAGCAAATACCCATAATAATGGAATGGAAGGGCATTTATGAATGATTGGCTAATAAAACTTTGCTTATTTTGCAAGTTGTAATATTAATACTCATTTTAATGGGTTTAAATTACCTGGCTACCTCAATATACCAGAGGAATGTGATTTAATTTTTAACAAGAGAATAGCATTACTGTGAAATATTCTCAGCCAGCAACAGTTTATTATCTACTGTGACTTTGTTCTTAGAAATAGGCCATAAGCTGTAATGCATAGAACATCAGAAGCAGCAGTAGAGGTGGTAATGTACTAAGCATTATTTACCATATTTTTTTAATATACAAGACATTATGTTTGCTTTTTACCCTCCTATGTTTTCTTAATGTTTTCTGCAATCAAAACACAGACCATTAAAAAAAATTCCTCTTCTATTTCTAACATAAGGAGGAAGGAAGACATTAGTTTTCTGTGTAATGTAGATAATTAGTTGCAAAGGTGGGATACGAATTAAGGCCTTACGAGCTTTAGATCAATTCCTGAATCATTTCTCTAATGATTTGATTTAGAGAAATTAAAACCCCTTTTATACTTAAAATCTAATTATGATACTTGGGAATCTTTTATTTAGCTGAAATGAAATTTTCATTTTAATTATCAAAACCTAATTAACTAGAATTTGTTTCTATGGTCAAATACAAAATTGGTGCTTTATATTTTTTCCTTGTTTGTTTTTTGGGCCACACCGGACTGTGCTCTGGGCTTACTTCTGACTGCACTAAGGGATCATTCCTGGCAGTGCCTGGGGGATCATATAAAATGCTGTGGATCAAACCTGGGTTGGCTCTGTGCAAGGCAAGCACCCTACCCACTGTACTATCTCTCCAGCTCTCACGAAGATTATTTTTGTAATGCTCTGGAGACGTGGCAAAATTCTGGTCTCTTCATAATCTTCATTTTGCTGAGTAGTATGATATCAGAATTTTCCCTTTATTAGTCTATTGTATAGATTAGAGAAGTTTGAGAGCTAGCATCTGACCTTTTACTAGTATTACATGCATCCTGATATCTGACTATATTCATTCATTTAAATCAGGTTAAATATTTTCCATATTAAAATTCTGCTTAGTTGAAATGTTGTTATTGCTACCAATAGCTGCAATGTTTACCAATAGGCATTTTGTTTGTTGAGGGCTACACCCAGCTGTTCTCAGGGATTCCTCCTGTCTCTGACCTTATGGATCACACCTAGCAGAGTTACAAAGACCACATTAAAGGTAAAGATAAAATCTGGGTGGGTCATATGCAAAGCAAGAACCTTATGTGCTGTACTATCTCTCAAGCATGACAAACCTTTTAAAATGTTATGCTTGACCTATAAATTGAGAAAATAATTAACAAGAAATTAGTAGAATTTCTAGTTAATCCTTTTTACTGTTTAAAATAATCCACTACCTTATTGTTTCTATTCTAAACATCACAGTATACATTTTTCAAAACTAAAATATTTTTTCTTGTTTATACTTCATAACTGTCAGAAAAATATATTGGAGAACCAATAATTGGATGAGATTTAAATTGTACATCAATGATACATTTATCAAATTGACTGGACCTTAATTTTATGCTAATTTTTAGTCCTCACAGCAAGCAGATAATATATTTTTTAAAATGTACTTTATCTTATCAGTATTTTGGTGATAATTCTCAAAGATGTCATGAATAGGTTCCTTAAGTACAAATACACATGTTCAATGACTTGCTCTCTTCCCCTCTTCCTCTTCTCTTTTTCTTCATCTTTGTTTTTGTGACAAGAATCACAGTTCTTAGGGAGGAATCTTGGCTGTATAATACACCTTATCAGGAAAGTTAGTCCTACTGTTCAAATTACTCTAAAACATCTCTGCCAGAGGCATGCATTTGAAAATAAGCATTCAACACCCCCCCAGCTCTGCTTCTAAATGATGTAAAAGACTTTCCTAATACAGAAAGAGCAAACAGAATGAGAAAGAATATTTCCCCAGTATCCCTCTGATAAGGGATTAATATCCAGGATATGCAAAACACTAGTAGAATTGTACAAGAGAAAAAACCTCCAATCCCATCAAAAAATGGGGAGAAAAAATGAACAGAAGTTTTCTCAAAAAAGAAATACAAATGGCCAAAAGACACATGAAAAAAATGCTCCACATTGCTAATGATCAAGGAGATAAAAATCAAAACAACAATGAAATATCATCTCACACCACAGAGACAGGCACATATTCAAAAGAACAAAGCAACCAGTGCTGGTGTAGATGTGGAAAAAAAGTGACACTCTTTCCCTGTTGATGGGAATGTCCGGTGGTTGAGCCTTTTTGGAAAATAATATGTGCTTTCTTTCAAAAACTAGAAATTGAGCTTCCATATGAACCCACAATATCACTTCTGGGAAAATATCTTGAGGGTGCAAAAAAGCACAGGAGAAATGACATCTGCACCTGTATGTGCATTGCAGCACTGTTCACAATAGCCAAACTCGGGAAACAAGCTGAGCGCCCAAGAACAGACAACTGGTTAAAGAAACTTTGGTACACAATGGAATACTATGCAGCTGTTAGGAAAGATGAAGTCATGAAATTTGCTTATAATTGGATGGTCATGGAGAGTATCATGCTAAGTGAAATGAGTCAGAAAGAGAGGGACAGACATAGAAGGACTGTATTCATTTGTGGAATATAAAATAACATAATATGAAACAAGCACCCAATGACAGTAGACACGAGGGCCATGAATATTGCCCCATAGTTGGAAGCCTGTCTTATGAGCTGGGGAAGAAGGCAGCTGTAATAGAGAAGGCATCACTAAGACACTGATGGTTGGAGGAATCATTTGGGATGAGATAAGTGTGGTGAAAGAAAAAGGACCAAATCTGATAACCTCTCAGCATCTGTATTGCAGATCATAATGCCCAAAAGTAGAGAGAGAGTATGGGGAATATTGTCTGCCATGGTAGCAGGCGGAGGGTGGGAAAGGGGGGGGCATGCCAGGGATATTGGTGGTGGGGAATGTGCACTGGAGTAGGGATGATTGTTTGATCATTGTGTGATTATAACCCAAAATTGAAAACTTGTAACTATCTCATGGTGATTCAATGAAATTTTAAAAGCAAATTAATTTTAAAAAAAAGACTGTTTCCTAGCTAGTAATCTTTTGAACTTTTAAAGCAAACTTCAGTTCTCTTATATCAAGAGTAGAGTTAGTAATGACTCAATTGTATAATAAAAGCAAATCTCTAACATGTCTGGTATGTAATTAAGAGCATAGTCAGTATTAAATTAACCAGAATATCATCATCGTTATTGTAAATTTTGTGCAGTCAGAGAGAAGAAAGGAGAAAAGCAGAAGGAAAAATAAAAAGCAAATGCAGTAGGAGCTAATATTATCAAGAATTTGAGAATTGTAAAGCCATCAGGAAAAGAAGAATTGTTTTGGAAATTAGAAACTAAAGTGAATGATCAGGGCTTTTCCACAGGATTCATTTCTGCTGCTTTTGGATAGTTTTACTATGTGGATTCTTTCAGGGAAAAAAAATAAACTGTGATGATATGAAGATGAATACACCAATAGGACATAGGTCATTTCCTTTGATCTTTTATTTCCTTCTTGTAATTTTAAAATGAAATGTATGTATTTCCCTAAGTCCCTACAATTATTGTGTGCCATAGGTGAAGAATATTCATACTATGCCTTATTAGGAAAGTTCGTCCTACTCTTCAATTTACTCTAAAACTTCTCTGCCAGAGGCATGCATTTCATTATCAGTGATCCAGGCTTCAGGCATTCATTCAAGTCTCATTAAGTACCCTTGACTTAAACCCAAGCCAAGTCTTTTGCAGGAGCTTCAAGTAGTGTGTGCAGCAACTAAGCAATCCTTCCCTGGGGGGTCGTCAAGAACCCTCTTAGCCCAGAAGAGAGGGAAATGTCATTTCCTGGAGTAGTTTGAACCTCCGGAGGTTTTTGAATATGAGGTGTCCTCAGCGGTCAGGAAGCATTTATAAACATGAAGGCTAGGAGATTTTTGTAGAACATACAATTTTCTTACAAAGCTAGTGAAGATGACAGGAGTCTGTTCACGCATCATCTGTTTCAACCCCGATGGAAATTATCTTTCAGAGATGGTGAAAAAGACTTGGGTTAAACACTCACCTCAGGAGTTATGGTCAGATGAATTACCACTTTAATAAAGGCTTTTGTCAGCACATCTGTTCTCCATGTTTCTCCAAGTCACATCTGCTTCCCTTAGTAGAAGAAACAATCTTCTCCTACTGTTAGTGTTGCCCCGCCAGTACACCATGGTAGGGGATTGAGTTTTTCTGGCTTCCGACGTCACCCTGAGATGTTTCTCTGAGTATAAACTTCTGCTGAATCCTCTCACTTTCTTGTTTGAAGTTTCTGTTTTGACATTTTAAGAATGAATCTTCTGTTCCTCAACTGAACAGGAAAATATAAAAGTACAGTTGGTTGTTTTTAAATGATGGATGTAATTGGAAAAACTGGATTTCAGATGTGACATTTGAAACCTACGGGAAGCTGCGGCTCTTACAGAAGCTGATAAAGGGAATCTCTTGAGTAATTCTCATTCTTACTTTTATGGTGAGCTTTAATGGTTCCAAAGTGCCCAAGGATCTTTATTCTCCATCCATTCCTCTATACCACACCCCCCTTCCTTATTTATTAAGACTAGACTTAAGATATATATTGGGATAGTGATTGTGGTATAAAGAGAGGAGACATATTGTGTAGCAGCTTAGTATTTTTTCTTTTATAGTTTCTGTTTTGGGGGGCATACCTAGTGTTGCTGGGGTTTACTCCTGGCTCTGTGTTCAGGGATCACTCTGGGGACATACATGGTCCCAGGGGATTGAACCCAGCCACATGCAAGGCATGTGGTTACTTACTGCACTATCTCTCCAAATCCAGGTGAAGCATTTTTATCTGAGCTCCTGCAACTACCAAACCACATCTAAAGCATGAATTAACTTTTTACAACTATGGTGTTATCTGTGTTAACTTGAAGCTAATAAATTATGCAATTAGGCCTTTGCCTTACTATGCATTCTATATTAACAACACCTAATATTTGTGTTGATAATTATTTTTGTTTCATTAAATATTGAATATAAGTTCATAGTTCCTAAATATAAGAAAGTTAATACATTCATTTATACATTATCTGTTAGAAAAATGTCACACATTATTAATCCACAAAGCCAATTACCTGTACAAATTCATGTAAATATGCAGTGGGCCAAATAAATGTACCAACTAGCCAAAAAATGATATTTTCTTTGCTTCTACATTTTCACTTAGTATAGAAAAACAAACACTTCGTTTTAAATGAAAATGCAAAGACAATTTTGGTTTAACAAATGACAGAACTCAGCTCTATAAAGTAAGTAAAATCAAATAATTCCTCTGAAATTATGGTTCTTAATCTTGCAGAGGAAGTAATGTGCCTTTTAAATTGAGTTTTGATGCATGCATTGTTTTAGAAATAATGTATACATACATTCAATATTTTATGCAAATCTCAGAATTATTTAAAAAATACAATTAAAAGTGGACTGAATCAGAGTATCATTAACAGTGACAAAAATAAGCATGCTTTCTGTCGTAAGTATGCATGATTTAACTCAATTTATTTAGTACCTACATTGTCCCAGTAACTTTACTATTCACATTTATTATTTATATTTTGTTGTAACCACAAAGAAACTAGTATAAACAACATTGCATTTTAAAATTATGAGCAGTCTTTTAGTTATCTCTATTAGCACTGAGAGTCAGCTATTATTTATTTTCAAAGCAACATGCTACCAAACCAAATATTGCCATAGAAATAAACATTGGCAAAGAGAAACCTAGCCTTTGATTTTTTCTCACGGGCTCAGAGAGTTGTTATGAGTTGTAGGTAATGGTGGTCCAAACAGTACAAGGAGACTTAAGCATATGTCTTTTGGACTATTTATATTGTCCTCATTAGTCAAAGTCATTGATGTGCTTTCTTTCAACAGGCTATAACAAATTGTTTTCTGTTCAAAGCAAGGTTGGCCTAATGTCTCCATTAGGTAATGCTGAGAAAATTTCCACATGTATTTCCTTCAATAGGCCTGTTTGGTAGGAACAGGAAGAAGGGATGGAGTATTCCTTGCAGATGGTTTTACCGACTGCAGAACTCCGAGCTCCTTTGACATATGTTCCCTGAAGGCAGAATTAGGACACTTTACTGCCTGACATATTTAACTTCTTTTGAAAATGCTGCTAATTTGTCTTTTTCTTTTCTCTTTTCACCCACATCCTTTTTTAGTCAGGACTAATGAGTTTGAGACATTGAGCATGACCTCACTCTTCAAAGCAGATCAAGCTCCACCTCAGTGGCGCTCCAGCTCCTCAGGACTCATTGTTTAGCTATGTGGTGCAGACTTTCACTGACTTTTTGGGGGATTTTACCTCCTCCACCTCACTCCCTACATCCTGCATGCTTGAGGATATTTCCAGATGCAATGATTTGAAAAATAAGTATTGCGTGTGGGATTCTTGACCTGATAGGTTATTTTAAAATTAAATTCCTGATAAACTTAAGAGACACAAATTTCAAAGGTTTAAGGAATAGTAGTGAGGCTAAAATCTTTCTAAGTGAAATAATATATCTTAAATTGCAAATTTTGATTATGATGTAATTTGTGTTGTCTGGATTTTGGTTTTAGTTTACCATTTATGGGTTGGAAACCAAGAGCAAATTTCTCAGTTATCTGACAAATATAAAACAGTAACAATTCTATAGGGTGGTTTTATGAAAAACTAAAGTAAGATTCTTATATACTAACAATGGTGCTTGGGCACAATAGAAAGTCAATAAACAGGTTTTAAAGTTCTAACAAATAGATAAAATATCTATATAGGTTGGCATAAGAGAAAAGTTTGAAACATGTATATTTTTCTTATTAAAACCCTGTAAACTAGATCATAGAATTTTAAATTACTTATATTTAAGTTTAGATTTAACAAGATATAAAAAGAGTAAATGTTTTCCCTAACAAACCAGCTGTGTTCCATGATGTTAAACATTGTGAGTCAATGTGATAAACAGAATTCTGCAAATGAGTGAAAATCATGACTTGTACATGTGTTTTAATTCAGATAGTTGGGCAAATACACATGCTGTTATTGTATGAATAATGTCATCAAAAGACTGTGAATTCAAGAATTACTTAACAGTAACAGACAGAGAGAATAAAGAAATTTAGTCACCTGCTTTGCCCTCAGAAGACTAGTTAGATCGCTGGCACTTTCAGGAGCAATCTCTAAGCACAAAGTCAGAGTTAAGTCTGGTTCACAGCCCAATATGACTGTTTTAGCTAAAAGTAGCTATTCAGGGGCTAGAGCAATAGCACAGCGGGTAGGGCATTTGTCTTGCACGCGGCTGACCTGGGTTCGGTTCCCAGAATCCCATATGGTCCCCCGAGCATCACCAGGAGTAATTCCTGAGTGCATAAGTCAGAAGTAACCACTGTGCATTGCCGGGTATAACTCAAAAAGCAAAAATAAGAAAAAGTAGTTATTCAGTAGAGAATGCTAAATGTTTCTCTGCTAGACACAGAAACATCTTTCATGGTATCACCTAGTGGATTCCAATGAAAGGCAGGGAAATCAATGTTCCTTGTGCCATTTTTATAAATGAGCATCAAAGGACCAAGATTGTACCTGTATGGCTTCAAACACATGTTGTAATCATAATTTTGTTTACTTTTAAGCATATGTATCTGTATAAATATATTTAGCATACATATTTATTTAAGTTATTCAGACTTAATAATAAGCTAAATGAGTGTCTCATTTTACACATCACAATATAATTGTAACCAAAATTCTTTCCTCCTCTCACCCCCATTTTATTAAAAGGACAATTTTTTCCCCCAAATGACTTTTGGACAGTTACAAATGTTAATCTATTTTTATAGGTTAGAGATCTGTCAATTTTGAGAATATTTATTTATTTATTTTTTTAATTTATTGAATCACTGTGAGAGCAGTTACAAAGTTTTCGGTTTAAGTCTTGGCCATGCAATGATGAATCACGCATCCCTTTACCAGTGCACATTTTCCATCATCAAAAACCCCAGAATACCCCCTATCCCAAGCCCTCTCCCTACCTGTGTGGCAAACAATTTCCACATTACTCTCTATCAAAGTAGAGTACTTTGATTACATTCAATATTTCAAACCAGAACCACAAATATTATTTGGAATTTTACCCCAACACTCGAATCTGCTGAAAAGGCAACATTAGACAATTTGTTTTCTATTGCCAGTTATGAATTGCATATGATGTCCAGAATTTGGAATTCTGAAGTTTTAATAATTAAATCCGGAGGGACTTCTGTAAAAAGCAGCTGGTTTCTGAGATTTGTTTCTGAGCCTCTGTGATCATGACCATTAAGCACCAGCTTGATCAGGAGCCAGAGAGGTTGTTCGTGGGCAGCAACTCAGGGTCTCGTAGGGGTGGAGGGGCGGGGGGGCGGAGGGAGAGCTGGCTCCACCACCATCCCATGAGGCCCTGGAGAATAGATATTTAAACTGCATCCCATCTGATAATTTTTCACTGCCTATTTTGTGCCAGTTCTTGTCAGCACTGACTTCAGAGGCCCTCTACATACTGGGTATACACATTTAGTGACCCCAATTCAAACTATATGACTCCAAGAAGTATGTATGCTTCCCTAAATGCTTTGACCCCAAAAGTTAAGTTATAAGTCATTACTTAGACCTGGTGGTCAAGAGTTTCCTCTATAGAAGAAAATTTACAACTGTGGTTAGATGACAAGAAACCATTTTTTGAAAATCCATGTGATCGCCAGCACCATAAAAATAAATCAGTGAAAACTGTCGATCACAGGAATACCTCTGTGGTAGACTGCTGGACTGCTAATAAAGCTACACTTGGATCTCCAGAACTGTTCACTGTTGTCAAATGGAACCCCAGTGAATGTGGTGTTTGGTTTCCCTGCTGCCATGACAAAGTGTGAGTACTTTTTGACACACCACAAGGAAGTATGTGTTAGAGTTGAAACCATAGTGTGTCTTTGGTGAGCGCTGCAACCCCCATAATTTGAGTAATACTCACACCCAGTGCTGATCCTCAGTCATCATAGAAACAAGTACAAAGTGAAAGGAAAGGGATATATTTTAATTCACCTGAGTTTGGTCCCTAGGAAGAAACCTTCTCTGCCCCCAAAACACTTAGAATGTACAGTTGTGGGGAAGAGCCCTGAAGAAGATGAGAGGCTGTTCATGGGCGGCATAAAGGTAGTCCTGAGACAGTTCTACATGGGGAAAGGGCATCGGTGGCCAAAACTTCTCGCCGGGTAGATGCCAGTGGGATGTATGACTGGCGGTAGAAGTGAGCAATGGCTTTATGGAAAGGTGTGATTTATCTTTGTCTTGGGCCATTTATTAGTCTGTGAACGACATCACACAGAATGTTGGAGAATGTAAACCTTAGATTAGGAGTTGCTCCCTACCCCTCACCCTGTATATGAGTAAACATCAATTATTTACCAAGGTTTAGATTTAATAATTTACCTATGTTTATTGCTAATCAGTGACAGTGCAAGAATGAGAACCTATGGGGGTGGTTACCGAACATCCTGACAATTCATGGTTATGTTTTATGAAGACATACTGGAAATTGAAATCCATTCTTAGACATTTTCTGGAGTCTTGAGTCTGCTTTATATCTTTTTTTTCTTTTTTGGTTTTTGGGTCAACGCAGGTCTAGTGCTGACTAGTGTTGGAGACAGGGATCAAACCAGAGTCAGTCATCTACATGCAAGCCCAATACCCCCTTTATTATCACTCTGCTCCAATTCTATATTCTTAACTAAATGCCCACTGCAAACTCATTATTCTTAACATAAAATGAATGATTATTGAAGTTTTGCTGAATACTCTTTGCAATGAAAAATTTTAGAGTAAGTAGACTATCTATTTGTACTTGCACCTGACTTAACAAAATATAAAAATAATATGAAACTTTCTGATGTAAAGGAGTCTTTTAAGAGGTGCTCAATGTCATTGTTTTAAAAAATGTTCATCTTATGATGTGTCTACGTCTGAGACCTATTTTGGTGATTTGTAAATCCTTAATAGCCCATCAACACGTACATGTGTCTGCATTACTACTGGCAGAGAATGAAAAAGTAATGATTCGTATAAAGCCCCCAAAATAGCATGCACTGCCTGAGACTCTCTGGCATTCTCTTTCCCATGCTAAGTCCATCTGTGATCCCACCAACGCCTTGACCTGGCCCGCAGCCCTCCCTGCCAACTGGCCACATGCCGCCCATGAACAGCCTCTCATCCCTTCCATAACCAGAGCACAAATATTAGATGAATTTCCTTTGAACCTTGTTTCTTCCTGGCTCAAAACATAGTCTTGCTCTTTAGAAGAAGCACTTCAGCTTCTGGGAACCACATAATCCTTGTTATTAAATCATTATTATTTATTAAATTATCTTTTTTTTCCTGGATAATATAATATGGAAAAGAATTTTTACACATTTCTAAGTTATTTGATATGTTGTATTATGATTAGAAACAATGCCTAATCCCTTAAACATTTTATTAAAACCTTTTACAGCTGATTGGAGATAGTTAATACTATCTTGAAAAGACTGCTAAGGTTTTTTTTTAAATAAAATGTCAATAAAATTAATAATTATAAACCACAGTTATTTTGTCTTTGGCCCTCCAGAGAGCCTGTTTCCATAGATACGTTGATGTGTAGCTGACCAGACTACAGTTAATTCATATTCAAACAATTCAATCGAATAAAATGATATGTGTTCAATGTTAAAAGGGAGCATTCCAAATATTGTATTCTTTCTAAGACCATTATCCAGTTAGTACACTTTTACCCATAATGATAATCATTTCCAGCTGTCCCCCATGCTAAAAGTAAAACACCCCCCCAAATATATTTTGTTTCTGAGACATGTGTAAACAATTATGAATATCTAAACCATACTGGCATTGGTTTTCAGACTCTCTCCAAAACTGTGGGGTAAAAATGCCTCTAATAAGTATGTTGATAGATACATCCGACTTCAAAAGTTGCTTTTGCAGACCCACAGAATGAAGATTGAACTTTTTATTGGGCAAAATAAAACAACATTTTAAAATTTAAAGTTCACATTTAAAAAGAACAGTAAAAGACATCTATGCAATTAACCTTTTCAATTTGTAAAACAAAGATTTTTTTCAATACCGCCGGAGGCTCTGCGTGTGAAAGGGTGGTGGTGGCTTTACAGTAAGATTCCACTTCCAGGGAGATCAAAGACAGCTTTTTTGACATGATCAAAAGTTCATGTGTGTTTTCCTGTTTTATTTTGTTTTGATTTTGCAAAATTAAAACAAAAGAAGGAACGAAAGAAAATAAAATGCCTTCACAGAAGTACATGGATTCATTATACCAAAAACGTGGGTTCATTGTGCCACTAATGAATTTGAAGATTATATGTGCTAAAATCTTAATATGTTTAGTCTTTAAAGGAATCTCTTATTTTTTACCAGAAGAATTACTCATAACCCTATTCCAACCCTATTAAAAACAGAATGAGTTTCTCTATCCATTAGCATATACAATATTATTCAACCTGGTAAAACCATTCATTGTGGGTATTGTAACATCACAGTTAGTTCGTTCTGGAACTGTCTCTGCTACCATTCTACCTCTTTTATTCTCTCTCTCACTTTTGCATGTGCGGCCAACCAGCCAGCCAGCCAGACAGACAGACAGACAGACAGACAGAGCAGAGCAGATTTTTCTAGGTAGAAGCCTAGGTCTTTGACCAGTTCTACTTAAAGAATGCCTAGAAAATTCCTCATTAATATTTATAAATTTTAATGATATTTCCAAGATAAATAGAAAAATTAAATAGAATTCATTCTTTTAAGTTATTATGCTCTTCTAGGTCATGAATAAAACATCCTAACAAAGAATAAAGATATTCCAGTTGGTGAGTTCATCAGAGTAAGAGACGGCAAGTATTATAGGAAAATAGCTCGAAAATTTTTATCTACACCAGAGTTTTCTCCTTTTACACCTGTGAAGCAGCACCTGTCCTGCCTACCTGTCCACAGCCTGGCACTTATAACCAAGGAAGTATCCATGATTTCCAACCTTTCTACACTGGGCACTAAAGAAGGTTCATGAACCAGTAGTTGAAGAGCACTTATCTAGAACTTTATCTGTTCCAGGTCCCACCCCCTGTACTTAAACTGTAACAGATGGAAAGTTTCTGTTGAATCCGTAGGCTTATGGCAAATAGCATAGAATAAATGTTACCCAAATCTATAAGTCAGGCTCACCTACAAACCTAATTCAGCTTCCCAGGTGATGATTTGAGGCTCATCAGGGATTATTTGAGGTTATCCGTATCCACATCAAACACAGACAGTAAGCTAGATCAACAGTGATGACCAGCGGAAAGATTTCTACTTCCAGCATTCAACCGAAAAGAAATGGGTTTAAGAGAGCAATGTAAGATCAGATCCCACTTGCTACCTCCAATATTTTGGTATTCATTTGCATTTCCATGTAACAAACTCAGCAGCTTAAAACCACACGTTTACTAGTTCATAGTTTGGATCTCAAAAGTCCACGGATTTATGGAGTGGGTTTACTTCTCAGAGACTCAAAGCTAATATTGACGTGTCAGCTAGGCTGAATGACTGTATGGAGGCTCTTGGAAGTATTGTTTTCTCTGCTCATTGAGGTTGTTGCAGAATTCAGATCCTCGCCACGGGATGTTGGATGCTCCAGTTTTCTTGCTAGCTCTCAGTTGGTGTCTGCCCTCTATTCGCAGAGGCTGCCTGCTTTCTGCAAGTCAGGAATGGAGAATCTTCCAAACCTTGAAACACATTCAAGATTTGTGCCTCTGTCCCTCTTCCCTGCCTCTGATCTTTAAACAAAATTTTAACTCCCTAACTTAAGGCAGCCAATTTAGGATCTTTATTATATCTTCAAAACCCCATTTTGCAAAACTTCATAGTAACACCTACATTAGTGGTTGCCTGAGTTAATGGAGGAACATGAATGTCCATCAGGTGTAAAATTCATCTTAGAATTAAACCTTTTACACTGCCCTACCCATGATAAATGGTAGGAACTACAAATCTCAACTTCCCTGCCAAAATCTTCAGATCCAATATAAAATTGAAGGTATAGAGACGAACTCAGTTATTATAATAAAAACTAGCCTTTTTGTATCTGGCAATAACTTAAGTGTAATGATATAGTGCTTTAATAGCATTATGGGGATACAGCCCTTTAAGAAATAAGATAGACTGGTCAGCAAAATATGATAGTAGTAGTTATTAGGAACAAATATATAATTATTTCTTATTAAAACTCACAGTTGAGACTTCTTAACCAAAACTCTTGTACATTTCTGGAGGGAGATTTTGCAGTAGGTCAGTCTACCACAATAAAAGTTTAAGTATCACATGTATTCTTGGCACATTTAGTACTCTAATATTCTCGGCAACCATATGTGATGTGTATAATCATCACAGCAAACAAGAGGTAGCCCCGGGACCTAAATTCATTCTGGTTTTAAAGTGTATGATATTAATTATAATGCAATTAGCTGTTAAGGTATTTTTATCCCAGATAACAAATGAGGAAACCTGCTCAGTCATGAAATAAAATGCCTATTAACAGAGCTTTGAATATTTTCATGATCAAGTCATGTTCTGCTCCAAAGAAATTCACAAAAGTCTGTTATGTAGAGTATAATTCAGTTTTCAAGTGGATCTTGGTTTCTTTGTTAAGATTAGTAATTCCACTGCATTTTTTTGCATTTATTTTTTTGCTTTTTACATAATGAAATAATTTTTAGAGATCTCACTGATTATAAAGTGTTGCAAACACAAATGCCCTCAAGGTGAGTGAGGTGCCCAATAGAATTAGGTTCGGTGAGAGGCAAAAAGAAGTTGCAGGGACCTTGGCAAATGGAAGACATGACGTCTTGAAAGAGAACAGTACCTATTTAGATAAATGTGATTTTTGCTTAGTATTGCCACATCTCCTGATTTTTCAAATGAAATCAAATATTTGTATATAAAGTGAAGAGCTTCTAAGTCTATATGTTGGTGAAAATTTTTAAAAGGAATCATGTTAAACAAATTAATTAAAATTATGTAGTCAACTAAAAGGCCACCAGTATGTGTTCTAATATATACCATCTTACTCATATGAAAAATCTTAATTTGCTTAGTGTGTATGGAGAACGAAGTAAGATTTATAGTTCATATTAATTTCTGTTATAAATTATTAGAATGATATCATTGCTAATGTTGAGAACCTACTAGGTAGCAGGAGGGACAGTACAGTGGGTAGGGCACTTACCTTGCAAGTGCAAGGAATTAACCCTGAGTGGGGAGCCAGGAGAAAGCCCTCAATCCCACAGCATGTGCCCTGTTCCATAAAAAATATTTAATATTACATGTGTTTAAAACAAGAGGGACTAAATTGTCAAATAAGTTGGATCCAATGCTTGATGCAACTAAAACATGCAGAGATGATCTTGGCTTCAGGGGAAGTGCAAGTTGGTGTTTGAATGGTGTCATCTGCCTCCTCTCCAGCTCACTATCTTGTATTTTCCTTATCACTTCTTTATCAGGTTCTGGCTCGAAGCTTCTCACACAGCCATCTTGGACAGCTCTAGGCCTTTCATATATCTCCACATGGCTGTGGTCATATTAACCTTAGTATTCTCTGATTTATTGCTAGAAGTCGGGCAAAATCTGATCAAATCTCATTATTTCTGATTAGATTTCTGTATCTACTTACTACTAATTGAGTCAAGTTAATAAGTTATATTTCTAGAACTATTAAGGGATTATCCACTACCCACTCTCTCATCACCCTCTCTCATACACCCCCTCTCTCATACAACTCAATTAAAAAAAACTTTCAAGAATTATGCAGGGAAAATACATAACAAATCCAAATAGGATCCATTTGCTTTTGTTAATACTTTTTCCAGTCTTAGGTAATGGAATGGTTTGTTTGAATATGATAATGAACTCTGTTTCTCCAGGTTTCGCCTTTCTCATGGACTCCATCCAATACTCCAACTTCATATGGAACATTTTTTCTTAGATAACCCGTCTGTCACATTAAGTCTTTTTAATATCAGCTTTCCCTCTCCCAACTTCCTTTAACCTTCTTTCATATGTACTTAACTAGTCAAGTGTTAAATTTAGGTACAAGGAATAGAATTCAGTTCTGGCTAGCCTAAGCAGAAAAGTAATTTATTTAAAATGTGTCTGGCAACTTAAAGGATTGAGTTATTGAAAGAAGACCAAAATACCAGAAAATAGAAGTCAAAAGAAGTAGAAAGCACAATGGATATGTTCCCTTTTCACATTCCACCTTGCCCAGCTTCTACAGATGAATGCTTCTGGTACTGCCAGTTAACATCAGGGTCAGAACCAAAATTTTTTTTGTACATTATTATGTAACCTGCCCACATGGCAGAGTCTGGCAAACTCCCCGTGGTATACCCAATATGCCAAATACCAGTAAAAATGATAGGTCTCATTCTCCTAACCCTGAAAGAGCCTTGAATATGGCACTTTTAAAAAAAAATCTCAGGGCTAGGACGAAGGAGACGTTACTGGGGCCTGCTCGAGGCAATCGACGAACAACAGGGTGGTCGTGATCGTGATCGTGACATTATTATGTCATTTGTTTCAAACTTAGCGTGATGGGATGGGGCATCTAGTTGGCCAAAGTTAGGTTGAACTTATGAGACATAGAGTAGGAATACCTGGCTTTCATAGCAGAGGATTTTTCCTAAACTATAAGAAGCTTTGTAATGAACAATTTCAAAATTACAGATGTCCCTAATTCTGATATTTTACTGAACTTATTATAAGAAAAGATCAACTACAGGTTAAGATAAATTTTCACACAGAGTGTAAACGTCACCATCAGTGGAAATAAATGTCTCTTCAAAGTGTCCTAAATGTAGATTAGTCAAACACTTGACAACATTAAAGAAAGAATTCAAGCATCACGGGATTGTATGGACTTAATTACTTCTTGAAGTTTCACTAATTTATAATTTTTACATCTTTTAATGTTTTGCTGTTGTAGGTTCTATACCCAGCAGTGTTGAGGGTCCATGTGTTGTGAAGGATCAAACCCAGGGTCTTTCTGTATCTCTGTCTCTCTCTTACATACTCACACACAAACACACACACACACACACACACACACACACACACACACAGAGTAAGCCACTTGATCCATATCCCTTGCCCCAATTTAAACATTTTTTAATGAAAATTTGCTCGAGCGGGCCCAGTAACGTCTCCATTGGAGACTTTGTTGTTACTGTGTCTGGCATATCGAATACTCTGGTAGTTTGCCGGGCTCTCCGAGAGGGGCGGAGTATCGAACTCGGGTCGGCCATGTTGGCCGCTTGTAAGGCGAACACCCTACCTGCTGGAGTGATAGCACAGCAGGTAGGGCGTTCGCCTTACAAGCGGCCAACATGGCCGACCCGAGTTCGATTCCTCTGCCCCTCTCGGAGAGCCCGGCAAGCTACCGAGAGTATTCAATATGCCAGACACAGTAACAACAAAGTCTCCAATGGAGACGTTACTGGGCCCGCTCGAGCAAATCGACGATCAACGGGAGGGCCTTTACCTTTACCTTTTAATGAAAATAAAGTTAGAAGGTTATCCCAGTCTTGATTTATTGCTAGATGTGGTTCCCTTTCTTTTATTGTTGGTATGCTTTTAAATACCAAAGAACAAAATTTTAAATATTTTAAATATCAAAAATGTCATGTTTCAGAAACAAACAAACAAGCATGTTCATCTTTCGAAGAGCTTGGTAAGAGCCTGCAATCTCTCCATGTCCAGATGTTCTTTACAGGTTCTGTCCATAATATTTCCTTGACTCAAGGTTAAAAAGGGCAGCGGATAAAAGCAGACTTGTAGGATTAGACCCACACTTTCTCCTCCAAGTCCTTAGGTCTAATACATTTCTGCACTTGACTTGCCCTAGATCTTAGCCTCTTTAAGTGTTCCTGGTTACTTGTGTACTTTATAAGGATTTAGGATACCCCTAAAGACAGGAAGATCATTTTAAAAGGCCTTTGTTTGTTTATTGGGCTGCTTTTATTCTCAATTCTTTTCTGTCACTGCTTTTCATTACTGTAAATATTCTCATGCTAAACCATACATCCAAAAAGCTCCAGGAAGATTGTTAAAGCCCAAGGCTTTTGACTCAGTAGATCTCAGGTGAATCTCACGTGGCCAAGTCTGACACGTTTCCTGATGACGCAGATCCTGAGCTTTGGGTTACGGAATGCGATCTGAGAAACATGGTCTTTCACTGTCCAGAGCTCAGATTATTAAAAAGATACATACGGATGGAGGGTTATAGTGTTCAGCTACATTCTTCTCTCAAGACATTTCTTGATTATTTCACCTATATATAGAATTAAAAAAAAAGACTGCCTTTTTTTTAACCTCTAAAAAACTTTGTTATTTCCTTTCCTTCTCGATTTTTAAAAAACATTTTCTGGTATTTTTTTACACATTATTATAAACCACAGAGAGACATTTTTATGATTTTTTATCTGAATTTCTCAAAAATTATCAAAGGCATTTTTGTTTTTATATATCAGATTGAGTCTTGTGATGATTTTTGATAGCATAAATTTTTGCTATTTATTTAATTAGCGCTTGTAAAACATAATTCTGCGCTATAAAATAAAAGAATGGCAAAAAAAGAAAAATATAAGAAAGGAATTGAAAACAAAATACAACATACTTAAAGTATTAGGTAAAAGGCACTTTACACCTCCCAAAAAGTGGGGGGGTGGAGAGATAGTGAAGCAGTAAGGGCACTTACCTTGTGTGTCGCTGACCCAGGTTTTATCCTCAGTACAAAGTGTGGTACCCTGAACCCTGCCTGGAGTCATCCCCGGATGCAGACCGAGGAATAGTCTTGAGTACTGCTAGGTGTGGTCCCAAAACAAAAATAAATAATAAATAAATAAAGCATGCCTCCCAAATAGTATTTATTATATTTAGACTTCAATCCAGTGAATTTTTTTACTTTTTAACTTTCATTTGAATTGTTTGTGTCTGTTTTAGTGAAGCAATTTCTCACAGCAGCAATATCCTTTTTAAAATTATACCATTTTGATTTTTTTTTAATTTCTAGAAACCTGGGATGTGCTTAGTGGTAGGGGGGAAAAAAAGGCTGTCTTCTTTAATTGGCCAGATTCGTGTTTGATGGCATATTATGATTTTTATTTTTCGAAGTTAAACATTTTATTTAGAAGTTTTTGGAAGGGGAGGAAGAAGAAAAAGTGAGAGAGAGCAACGCGCTCAAGAAAGAGTGTGGGAAGAGAGAACCCCTACACACACCCCGGCATTGGATAGGAAAATACACATTTCAAGAGGGGTGACGTGGGTGGCACATGTGCTTAGGTCCCACACGCACTTGGCCACATGAGCTCAAGCAGCATATGGGCTTAGGCAGCATATGCCCTTGATGGCATATTATTGTATGAACATATTCAACTCAGCTTTACCCCCACTCTTCCTACTAGCCAGGATGTAAGAGCAGTGATCTTTCACCAATACGTACATCATCAAAAAGTCCTTTTCTTATAAATTAATGCCCACCCCATTCTAATTTCCTGCTCTTTCACTCCATCCCTAATATCTTGATTCCTCATCACAGTGTTCCCCACACGTCATTTTCTAAATCAGTCCTCCGTGTGACTAACCACTTGGTGTTTCTAAATTAGTATTTTTTTTCTTATTTTTGGTGTATATGGGTGGGTGAAGAGATAAAATGTTTACAACTCAGAAAAAAAACTTAAAAGTATTTTTTTCAGATTGGAATTTATACAAGTCAAACATTTCTTTTGATTCTACTTTTGCTTAAATCATTTGTTTGCCATTTGTTTGTAACGTTTCTGCGTGATCTCTTCGACATCAAACCAAACATAATTTCATGTACTTGTGGCTTTTATCAGCTCAATGTTATTAAGCCACTCAAGGTTTTAGAAACAGAATAATGCACCTGGCTATTTTAACAAGTCAAGATCCTTCTTATTAAATAAGTATATCAGATATTTAAAGGATAAACTTTTTAAGAATTTAGAAAGCTAATTGAGTAAACAAAATTTACCTAGATACCAAGTCTGCTAAGAGGGCCTCTTTGGGCAAATGTTTGTTTTCTTTTTTTTCTCTTGAAACCACTAGTGCATTCCACCAGAAGACATTTCTGGAAAGGTTGTTCAGTTAGACAGAATTGGGTATGTCATAAGAATAGATGCATTTTTTTTACTGCCTTTATCTTTTATCATCTCAGTCACATTGGGATCCTGATTAAATTCTCCAAAATCTGCTGTGAACTATCCAAATACTTTAAAATACTTTAATCTGCCATTTTCCACACATTAAAAATTCCTTGGGCCACAGATAATAGTGCAGACATGGTGTTTGCCTTGCACACAGTTGTCCATGGTTTGATCCCTGACACCCTATATCATCCCCTGAGTCTTGCCAGGAGTGCATTGTAAGCTCAGTGCCAGGATTAAGTCCTGAGCACTCCTGGGTGTGACCCCTCCTAATTTTTAAAATTACTCTTTGTATAGATTTACTTTGATCTTAGATAACCAACTTTTTTATTTTTTAAGTTTTATTAGATTTTGTTTTCACATCATCTGATGGTGCTCAGACATTACTCCTGGCTCTGCTTAGAGATCACTCCTGGTGGTGCTCAGGGCACCCACTGTATGAAGCTCTGGGGATCGAACTAGGGTTGGGTGCTTACAAGGCAAGTGCCAATCCCCATATTATCTATCTCCTCCTTCTCCCCACCCCTTTTGTTTATTTTTGTTACAGTACTATTAATTTAAAATGTACAGTTTGGGCTGGAGCAATAGCACAATGGGTAGGGCATTTGCCTAGCACACTGCCAACCCGAGTTTGATTCTCAGCATCCCATGTGGTCCTCTGAGAACTGCCAGGGGTAATTCCTGACGGCAGAGCCAGGAGTAACCCCTGTGCATTGCCAGGTGTGATCCAAAAAGCAAAAATAAAATAAAATAAAAATAAAATGTATAGTTTTAGGGGCCGGGGTGATAGTACAGTGGGTATAGCATTTGCCTTACACATGGTCCACTAGGTTTCATCTCCAGCGCCCCATATGGTCCCCAAGCTGCCAGGAGAGATCCCTGAGTGCAAAGCCAGGAGTAAGCCCTGAGAATCATCAGTGGTGGCCCCCAAACAGAAAAGAATAAAATAAAAAATTGAAAAATGTACTGGTCTTAGGTGTCACTTGCTCAATATTTAGAATAAAATGATAATAGATATGATACATTTTATAAACTCTAAGGTATTATAGAGAGGAGATAGTATTATACTAATATTCATTCTATAGATAATATATCAAAGTGTCTTGATCAATTTTAAGTCATTCCATATTATGCTATTCAGGGTTTCAGTTAAATATACATTCTAAATACTAACCAGGCCTGATTCTTCTTAGCTTCCCAACACATTCAGGGTTGGTATGACTATAAACAGTTAAACATACAAACTAATGTACTCTATCAGAGGAAAGGCTGATGTTTTCTTTAATAATAAACTAAAATATATAACCAAATTAATGAGTCCGTTTTGTAAAAACAACTCATAATGATATCCCTTCTGCCAGTTCCAAGGGGATGTTTGTCTTTGCATTGCAAGAGATGTTATTATTTGGCTTCCTTTTATCTCTAGAGTAATTCCATGTTTCTTCCTCCTTTTCAAGAGAAGAATCACATAGTAATAAAAAAAAAATACACAATCGGCCATGGCATTTTCCTAGAGGATAGAGGAAATAAATGCAGAAGAAAATCCTTTAATGTATAAATTCCTAAGTGTTAACAGGTCGTAAAAATCAGCAACAACTGTTGTGCCGGGATCATAATCTACAAGGAGAGGGCAGGTAATTCCCCAGACATGAAAAGGGTGCGTCTGCTGTTTGAGCTGTGGCCACATTTGACTTTCATGTCCATTTGGGACATGACACACGTTGTGAGAGAAGAAAGTTCATGCAGCTGCCTTTACTAATCAGTCAGTTTGACCCAGCCTGGGGGAGTAGAGGAAAGCAAGCAGCTCCACCCGAGACCCTCCAGCCTTGCTGATTAACAGTGGATATGCTGGTTAAGTTGCCCTCTAAGTCTGTCTCGCCCATCAGGCCTCGCAATGTAATTTAGATGATTATCTGTGTGCCCATTAAACCTCATGACCTATTGCAGTCTGTTTGAAGTTGGCCTACTTACACTTGCTAATAGGAAAAAAAGGAGGATTAACTCAGAGGTCATGAAATGAGAGTACAGCCAAGATGATGGCAGAGGGTAGTTTGAAGCCTTCCTCTGCGCCATAGGAAAGAGAAAGAACCCCAGCAAGGAGTCACAGGCAGCAGAATGCATTTCTTGAGGGAAAAAGGAGTTTAGGGGGCAATGCAAACACAATTGTATCCTTCACCCTCCTCTACCTGAAGCCTGTTTTGTTTAATTTACGAGCATCCTGTTTTAATAATGTGGGGTATCACGTGTAAGATCATGGGGTCAGAGAAAGGAATCACAGAATCAAGTCTAGGTGGGGAACTTGATGAACACAGTGAGTGCATGGTCTACATGCTGTAGCTGTTTGAAGACAACAGTTTAACATAAGTAGGATCAGATACAAGTTTTATATTCGGATTTTAAGGTATGAGAGAATCTACCAGAACACATGTTTTAGTTTACTTAAGAGTTTATTGCTTTTAAACTTGCAAGAGCCGAAATCAGTTCTTGAGTTCCTCACTCCATTCAAACTGTACGAAGAATACTTGATCACTGTCATAATTTTTAGTTATGCCAATAACATGAATATTTATTTTGGGTGTGAATTTTAATAGGTTGAGAAGATTGCTAGAATGAAAGCCACTTATAAACTTACCTCTTTAGGCACTGGATATTTAAACTTTCACTTTATGAGAAATCTAAAATGAATTTAATTTTTTTTCTTTTTTTTTTGTTTTGGTTTTTGGGCCACAACCATCTGTGCTCAGGGGTTACTCTTGGCCCTGTGGTCAGAAATCTCTACTGAAAGGGCTTGGGGGACCATATGTGGTGTTGGAGATCAAATCCAGGTCAGCTGTGTGCAAGGCAAGAATGCTGTGGCTATATCTCCGGCTTCTAAAAGGAATTTTTTAAGTTTTGTAATTTTTTTAAAGTTAGAAGATATTATTTCAAAAGCAGTCTTTGTCATCCAAAGTTTCAAAATTCTATGTACTTTTTAAAGTAGAACATATGCCCTTTTTAAAAAACTATCACATTTAGAACCACTTTATTTGCCAAAATATACACCTACATAGCTTTTAAAAAGTTAGACTCTAGACCTTCGGTCCTAAAGTCAAACTTTTTAAGCATTATCTAGGACTCTACAGTCATTGCTCAAGGTCTTGGACCACATACCTAGCATGTATGAGGCCTCAAGTTCAATCCTCAGCACTGTGTGGCCCCATTGAGCAGTGCCTGATATAGCCCTGAGCACTTCTGGCCGGAGTGTCACAGATCAGGCCAAAATAATTCTAAACTATCAAAATAATTCTAAACTATCAGGCCAAACTAATTCTTTTCACTTTATCTTTGGGATAGTAATGCTAATTTTTTCATTTTACTTTGCAATAATAATGTTAATGTGATTTCTCTCATGCATTGATAAAACTGATTCTGAGTTAACAGCAAAAAGACATTTTTTTAAAGGACATGTGCTGAGATGCCTTGCAGTCGCCCCGTGCAACCTTCCTCTCTTCCCTCCTCCCCGTGTAAGGACAGTTCCACTAAGGAAGGATGCTATCAGGAAAGGTTTTTTTTTTTCCTTTGACCCTGCCATCTACTATTTTACGGTGGACTTGGGCTGGAGCAATAGCACAGCGGTAGGGCGTTTGCCTTGCACGCAGCCAGACAGGCCTAGCCAGGTTCGATTCCTCCGCCTCCTCTGAGAGCCCGACAAGCTACCGAGAGTATCTCACCTGCACAGCAAAGCCTGGCAAGCTACCTGTGACATATTCGATATGCGAAACACAGTAACAACAAGTCTCAAAATGGAGATGTTACTGGGCCCGCCCGAGCAAATCTATGAAAAACGGGAGGACAGTGCTACAGTGGACTCATCTTAGAGGCACTCTTTTCCACAGGTATATCTCCCCAACAATATTTCCTTGTTTTCATATTCCTGTACCCCACAAAGCAAGGTAGATGGCCCGAGAATGTTGAGTTTTTGGATGATGGGTTCCAGGCAGAATCAGTCCAGCCCTACAACAGCAACAGAAAGACCAAATTATGGAAAAATTATGAAAAATATGAAAATTAGGAAAAGACCAAATTAGGAAAAATATGAAAGGGGGAGGGCAGGTGAAGAGAGGGAGGGAGGGAAGAAAGAGGAAAAGAAAAAAAGAGAGAGGAAGAAAACAAGAAATAAAGGAAGAAAGAAAAAGGGATTTATTTTCTTATGTACTTTGGGAAGGGTCATATCCCTCCGCCATTGAAGTTAGAAAAATAACTGTGCCAAAAGATAAAAGTTTACTCAAACTTGTCTATTTTTCTTTAATATATCTTTCTATGTTTCCAAAAGATTTAATTTAGTTGATAATAAACTAATATTTTGTATTATCAATTTTTAATGTTAAAATGTAGAGAAATCTATAATCTTGTAAAATTTCACTCATTAAAAATTACTATACCTGTTGCTTTTGTATTAGGGACAAAGTGACACAGTTCTTTGTTTATCCTAGCTTGAAGCTTACATTGATGGCCAGAGCTGTTTCATGTAGGAGGAACATAATAATAATAATAATAGATATTTATTAGCAAATATTCTATTCCAAATTCTGCTATTATTCAACTTCATTAGAAGTTGAATATAGACTTCATTAAAAGCAAGATAAAATTTACAAGCTATGTTCATTCTAGCATCTCTTATTCCATAATGTTTTCCTATAATATACATGTTACTAAATATAATATTTAGCGCGACATCTTATTATCTCATTTTTCCTTTGGACAACCTGGCAGGCTACCGAATGTAACCTGCCCGCACAGCAGAGTCTGGCAAACTTCCCGTGTCGTACTCAATATGCCAAATACCAGTAACAATGATGGGTCTCATTCTCCTAACCCTGAAAGAGCACTGCATATGGCTCTTTTGAAATCTCAGGGCTAGGAAGAAGGAGACGTTACGGGTGCCTGCTCGAGGCAATCGAGAAACAACAGCATGATCATGATCATGATCATATTGTATTTGTAAATTCCATTAAATGGCAATTCTCTCAAATACCCATCCGTTCACCAGTGCCCATTTCCCACCACCACGGATCCCAGTATCCCTCTTCGGCAGGGTATATTCTTTTGTTCTCTCTCTCTTATTGGGTGTTGTGGTTTGCAAAAGAGGCAATGTGTGACAATCATGTTTGGTCTATAGTCTACTTTAGACTTCCTCTCCCATCCTGGGAGGATCCTCCCAACACATAAGGGTCTAATTCTTAAGCTGATTTTTAATGTGTGTCACCAGGTATCAAACCCAGGATCTCAGACTTGTGAGGTATGTGCTTTATTGCTGAGCCATCACCCCAACCCTAAATTAATTTTTGAATAAACAGCTATCAAATTCTGGAACTTGTCAACATAACAAGTTTGTTCTCTTTCAGAAGTATAGCAAAGGCTAAATAAAGCTGACAACAGGGCAAGCCAGCTAATATAGCAAAAACTGGGAAGCAGTTCTTGATGACAATAGACTTGTTAGATAGGCCATTTGGTTCTAGTATATAGTAGCGCTTTGGGTTTGCTTGTTTCAGGTAAACTGTGGGCATCAAGCAAGAAGTAAGTTAACTTGAGGTCAGTAGCTGTATATATTGGGGAGCAGAGAGCGAATGCTACTGGATCATTTAGGACTGTATGTAACACGTAGAGATAATCTCCCTAGCAGCAGATCCCTGCCCACACAGATAGAATAAAGTATAACTGGAAGTGTTTCCACATCCTAACAGGAAAACATGAAATTATTATGATTTTGTAATTAGAGCATATGTCCATCTACCAGATAATATTGAAAGAGAGGAAATTCTTTATCATTATTTATGGAGACTTTATTCTCTTTCACTGTTATTGGGTAGACATGCTTTCATATGAAGGATCAGAGCCATCAAACAGATAGGGCACATGCCTGACCCGAGTTCAATCCTGCAAATGGTCTTCAGATGCACATTAGTAGTTATCCCTGAGCACAGAACCAGGAGTAACCCTGAGCAGCGGGTGTGACTCCAAACCTAAAACAAAACAAAACCCAAACAGAGTTAGAAAATTCACAGACATTGCCATATCCTCTTTCTCATTGTTTCCTTTTCCCCCTCTAGTTTTGAGTTTTATTATTTTAAGTATTTTCTAGGGAGTCAGTAGCATTTGTAATCTCAACTTTGGACCTTAGAAGAAAAAATAAGTTGAAAAATTATATTTAGTTTCGGTTTTCTCATTACTAAAAATGTATATTCCAATTGGAGAGAGTTCAGAGAAAAGCAAAAGAAAAAAACATGAGAGAATGAAAGGACTGATTTATTAGTTATGATTAAAGGAAACAAATATGTCCAGAAGGAGAGGAGGGGGGCAGCAGCTCACAAGTGTATGAAAGGTGCATGACTCCTCCAGGGAGAGGAGTTGCTTTTTTTTTTTTTATCTCTTTAACAGTGAGCATGTCTTGTCAGAAAGAGTTAGTTTAAGGAAGAAAAATCACTGCTGTATTGATTTATAGAGACAGTGGAAAGAACCACTCTGCACATATTGGACACTCTCTCTGCAGATATTCTTTTGTGAAAAAAGAGCAAATGTAATCTGATGTCTAATGTAAGTTATGTACATTAATGATCACGATCACAATCACGATAATCCTGTTGTTCATCAATGATATGATAGAAATTCCTGAAATCCTCGGGAAGAAAGCAACTTAGGTTATAGTGGCCAGAAGTACTCCAAAATCTAGACTAAATCTACCTCATTTTAACTTAAAACCTGTATAAATTCTCTACCTAGAAAGTAAGAGGGTGTTGGTAAGAATAAGCTTGCCCTACAGAACAAGGAAAGGCAGCTGGTTATATTTTATATTGGTTAGTTTTTGCTCATTTTTAAAAAAATGAATAGTCATTTTTTAATGGATAGTAGACTGTAGCACTGTCCCTCCGTTGTTCATTGATTTGCTTGAGTGGGCACTAGTAATGTCTCCATTGTGAGTTGTTGTTACTGTTTTTGGCATACCGAATACACCATGGGGAGCTTGCCAGACTCTTCCGTGTGGGCGGGATACTCTTGGTAGCTTTCTGGGTTCTCTGAGAGGGATGGAGGAATTGAACCTGGGTCGGCCGCGTGCAAGGCAAACACCTTACCTGCTGTGCTATCGCTCCAGCCCTCAATGGATAGTAATACTGCTATTTAGATATGTTGAACAAGACTTTTTTTTTCTGTGTCCCCTTTAATGATGTCTTTAGAGTAAGGGAAATTCACGTTCACTTGACGATATCACTTACTAGCTTCTTTTGAGAAGTATTTTTGGGAGTAGTTCTTACCTTCCTATCTGAAGGGTTCAACAGAACAGGTGGTGTCAAGTTGTATGTTTATTGAAGGTCTGAGTTAATATTTATTCTCTCATCTCAACCTCCTATACTCTTAATATCTTTTTTTTATTAGTGAAACACCATGAGGTACAGTTATAGACTTACAAATTTTTGTGCTTGGGTTTCAGCTATACAATGATCAAGTACCCATCCCTCCACCAGTGCCCATTTTCCACCAGCATGGGTCCCAGTATCCCTCTCACTCCCCATCGCCCCCATTCCACCCTCCCTCTGTGGCAGGGCATTCCCTTTTGTTCTCTCTCTCTCCTTTTGGGTTCTGTGATCTGCAAGAGAGGCATTGAGTGGCAATCATGTTTGGTCTATAGTCTACTTTCAGCATGCTTCTCCCATCCTGGGAGGATCCTCCCAACACCCTTTATTTGGTGCTCCCTTCTCTCTCTGACTTTGTTGTTACTGTGTCTGGCATATCGAATACTCTCGGTAGCTTGCCGGGCTCTCCGAGAGGGGCGGAGGAATCGAACTCGGGTCGGCCATCTTGGCCGCGTGTAAGGCAAACGCCCTACCCGTTGTGCTATTTCTGTGTATATCCCGCTCTTTCTGACTCATTTCACTTAACATGATACTTTCCATGTAGTACCACTTGTATGTAAATTTCATGACTCATCTTTTCTAACAGCTACATAGCACTCCACTGTGTAGATGTACCAAAGTTTCTTTAACCAGTCATCTGTTCTCGGGCACTCAGGTTTTTTCCAGATTCTGGCTATTGTAAAGAGTGCTGCAATGAACAAACAAGTGTAGATGTCACTTCGACTATACTTTTTTTTTTTTCCCCTTTATTTTATTTTATTTTTTTTAAAGTTGTAGATTTACAATTTTTTGTGCTTTGGTTTCAATTATACAATGATCAGATACCCATCCCTCCACCAGTGCCCATTTTCCACCACCATGGATAATATCCCTCCCACCCCCATCCCCCCATCCCCCCGTCTCTGTGGCAGGGCAATCCCCTGTGTTCTCTCTCTCCTTTTGGGTGTTGTGGTCTGCAAAAGAGGCATTGAGTGGCAAACATGTTCAGTCCATAGTCTACTTTCGACATGCATCTCCCCTCCTGGGAGGATCCTCCAAACATCCTTTATTTGGTGCTCCCTTCTCTATCTGAATAGCCCTTTCCTCTAGGATACCCGGCTGGCCTCTAAGTTATGGAGTAATCCTCCTGGTGCTGATCTCAGCTATTCTTGGGTATTAATCTCATACTTTGTTACTTTATATCCCCCAGATGAATGCAATCTTTCTATGTCTATCCCTCTCTTTCTGACTCATTTCGCTTAGCATGATACTTTCCATATTGTACCACTTGTATGTAAATTTCATGACTTCATCTTTTCTAACAGCTACATAGTACTCCATTGTGTAGATGTACCAAAGTTTCTTTAACCAGTCATCTGTTCTCGGGCACTCAGGTTTTTTCCAGATTCTGGCTATTGTAAAGAGTGCTGCAATGAACAAACAAGTGTAGATGTCACTTCGACTATACTTTTTTGCCTCTCTGGGAATATGTTCCCAGGAGTGGTATTGCTGGGTCAATCTTTTCAACTTTCATTCAAGAGAAGTTTCGCAAATTCTTAGTGTTGTCCATTTCTCTTAATTCTAGAGAAGCAAAAAATAATTGCTGATTCTATCTAAAACTTCAAGTTTGCAAAAAGGAATTCAAAAAACTGATTCAACTTTGTGTATGTATGTCAGGAGTAGAAATTTACATTTAAAAAGAATTGTTGAAAAGCACTTTGTAGATGGCAAATACAATAATGACCATATGTCTGCTTTAAACAATTTCTTCTTGGGGCTGGAGCTATAGTACAGTGGGTAGAGCATTTGCTTGCATGTGGTCGACCAGAGTTCAATCCCTGGCATACCATATGATCCCCCAAGAAGTAATTCCTGAGCGCAGAACCAGGAGTAACCCCTGAGCGCTGTTCAGTGTGACCCAAAAAGCAAAAAAAAAAAAAAAAAAAGAGAGGAAAAAATATCTTCTGTAATTTTGGAAATTCTGTTGTTAAGGTATACAGTAATCTGTTGTCTCTTAAAATGTTTTAAAAAATTAATTCTCTTTGAAAAATATAAACAGGCCTTGACTAAAAAGTTTATGTCCCAGGTGGTCAAGGTTTTGTAGCTTAACACAAGTAACATGACAAAGTCAACTCAATAAGCTCAGTTCTGCCATTCAGAAAAGGTTTCTGTGGAAATCCAAACCTTATACCTTTACTTACACACAAATATTTTACAAGTTTTGGATTATAGAACAGAAGTTAGAAGCTGCTTAGATGATGAAAGGGGACTAATCCAGGAAGCTGAAACAATATGACATCACAGAGAAGACGAGGATGTAGAATGCTCAGGTGGACAAAGCCAGGTGAGATTTTACAATGAAGAAAGTAAAGTTATTCAAGAAGAGAAATATGGTATAACCTTTACTGAGAGTAGGAAAAAGGAAGAAACCAGCATCATTGAGTTTAAACAATCAAAAGAAGGTCAGAGGTATTGGAGGAGAATCAAGATATGTCATGCCTTAAAAATAAAGTGAAAGATATTTTCAAGAGGAGTGATCAGTGGAGCCAAACACTAGAGAATATTGGAGTGAGACTATGAGCCAATCTCAATTCTCAAGTCAGGGGAATTGAGACCTTAGAATGAACTATCTTCTTAGAATAATGAGATCTTTTTTGGAATGGAGAAAGAAAGAAATAAATAGAGGTAAAAAATTAAAATTAATAATGGTAGACATATAAACCCTGCATAAGGAATTTGGCAGTCCATGAAATGAGAGTTGGAGTTAGGTCAAGCAAAACCTGTTTGAATATATCCAACTTGACATAGCCCTTTACATTTTAATGTTTACGGCAATAAATTTAAAGATTGAGAGTGATTATCTGAAGATAGTTTTACATCCCAGGTCTAGTCAAAGGCTTAGCACAGTGATGGGCAGAATAAACCGTTTCTGGTGCCTTCTGCCCAACGGCACCAAAAGACCGAATTTTCATGAATCTACATCTTTAAACAATTATTATAGGTCCCACTTTATTTTCCTCATATTCTTATTTGATTTCCCATTGCCTATATGAAATTAAATATGCTTAAATCATTGTAATTTAAAATTAACCATATACCAATGGCACTGGATTTTAAACACAACATAGCAGTTTGTAGTTAGGCTCTTAATCTCTGTATTTCAAGGCTTAATGTCTATCCCTGGTCCAAGGTAAGAAAGAAGAAGTATATTTCAATATGTATAATTAATAGTCAAATTCATTGCCTATGATAATTTGCAGTTCAATGAATTAATATTTAGTGTTTAAATGTATTTACACTCTAGTGAAGAAAAAGAAGCTAGCAATGACTGAGCTATGTTCTGTGATACACACTGCAAGGTACCATCTTATTTTGACATTGCTATGCTGTCCTTTGGATAAATGAGATTTTATAGATTTTTGTAATCCTGGAATAAAATTAGATGTGGACCAGATGATGCTTCGCTTTCTTTCTAGTATAATCCCAACAGTTGGAATTTCTTTGCACTTGTTTAAATTGTAATATAAAAGTGAGAGGATTCCTAAATCTGACTCTTGCTTCCATTGAAAGAGAAGATCATACTGCAGGGGAGACAAATGTTTTCAGCTGATGGCCTCTTTCCCCATCCTTTCTTAAAAAGCCAATACACGAATGCTATCCTCTTATTTGGTAGTATGTTCCTCTGGGAAAGTATCAAAATTGTAATAAAAATAAAACATACCAGCAATGTGATTTTCTTTTGAATATGCTGATGCTCCCCATTTTATTTTTTCCACTACTCTTGCAGGTATATTTATATAATATTTTTATTTTCAAAGTAAATGCCTCTGTTTCATCAAGCTTCTTTTAAAACACCAGATTTTCTCTCCCTCTAAATATATATGTATTTATAATTTATTCACTTGCTATTTTAAACTGTTTGTCTAATTTGAATTGTTTGGACATGTTCTGTTACTGGGAGAATCCTCCCAAATGGTGCTTAGGAAGCTCATGGTCTCTTCAGACAGGGAAATTCTGAAAACTGGGCTAAAAATTCTGCAGTTTGGTGGATTGAACCTCAGGTCCAACTGGCCAACTATGATGTTCTGGCCCTGGAGTGCTGGTGATTACTTAGTCCAGTCTGCCAGGGCTCAGGGGTCTCCAAAGATGCCCACAGGACTTTGTGGTGCCAGAAATAAAACTCAAAAATAGACTACATGTGAAGCATGTACCTTAATCCCTGAACTATCTCAGCAACAACCTCTAATTTAAAATTATAAATAGCAAAAGCTGATTTATTTGGATTCTAGTGGAGGTGCAGTGTTAGAATAATGTATGCATGAAACCACCATGAACAGTATTATAAGGCAGAATACTTCAATAACTGTATCACTGTATCACTGCCATCCTGTTGTTCATTGATTTCCTGGAGCAGGCACCAGTAACATCTCCTCCGTCCTAGCCCTAAGATTTTAGAAAGTGCCACATTCGAGGCTCTTTCAGTGCCAGGAGAATGAGACCCATCATTGTTGCTTGTTTTTGGCATATTGAATACGTCACGGGGAGTTTGCCAGACTCTGCCGTGTGGGCAAGATACTTTTGGTAGCCTAACAGATTCTCCAGAGTAAGAACTAGATAATAAGATGTCTTCTGGGAGCAGGGTTTTATAGTCTCTGGGTCTTGGCCGTTGATGGGATTACACAGCGCCAGGGGCGGTTGGTGGGTGTAATGCCTACATACTGGAAGATGGGGTATCTGGGTGGAGGAGGCCCAGTCCCAATCGGAGCAGGCTTGGAGATCTAAGCCCTGGGTCCTGCACACCTGGGTTCCTCTGCCGGTTCCTTCATGCGTGAGGCTCGTCCGAATGTGGGGAGAGTGATCTTAAGCATGGCTGTTGCTGGAACCGGAGGTCTTCAACTGCCGGAGCTCTGCCCAGGGTGAGGAAGAAAACTCAACACACCCTCCTCCAAGGGGCCCCGGTGAGGACAACCAGGAGCAGAGGCAGGAGACTCTGCGATGTTCTCTTCCTGGAGCTAGGATCTTTTAAGAAATAAACACAATGTAGCCCTGTCAAAGTTTATTTTTGAAATGCAAATTAATAAAAATTAAAAGATCTTTAATTTAAGACTAGAGATTAGCTTCCCTTTTAGTATTTTAAAGCCAATGGAATAGTCACATTGAAAGAAAATTGTTCACATGACATTCATGACAAAAATACAGAATCACATGGCACATTTTTCTGTAAACTCATAATTCCTATTCTCTGAATGTTTACTGTTAGTCACTTACCCCAGTAAATTATATTTTGGCAAACATTCTGTTTTCTGATCATATCTACTATGAGTTTTTCAATATCCAGAGATATTTCTTTACTATAAATTGGAGGAAGTCAAGGGGGGGAATAAAGAGGAGTTATATCTACCTTTAAGGTAAGACCAAAAAAAGTGAAATGATTAACCAGTTGTTTTGAAATTAATTTTTATCTCTAACATTACTTTTAATTTTCCAAAGCAAATATAGGGATTAATAGGGTTGTTTATTAGTACTTTTTATCTCTAAACACATTTGACTTCTTTCTATATCAAAGTCCTTAAATTTCTTTTTAATGTGATATGCAAGAAATCTTATCATTAGCAGTATTATTAACCATGGTACGGAAATTAAAATTTCCAAACAACATTTTTTTTCTTTTTGGGTCAAACCCAGCAATGCATAGTGGTTACTCCTAGCTCATACACTCAGGAATTACTCCTGGTGGTGCTTGGGGGTCCATATGGGATGCTGGGAATCGAACTGGTGTTGGCTGTTTGCAAGGCAAACACCCTACCCACAGTGCTATCACTCCAGCCCCCGGTTACATTTCTTAGATATTTAATTAACCTTAAATCAAAATGCCATCTTAGTTAATATAATTTTTCAAATGTTGTTGCTTGCATAGATTTATGTTTTTTCATAAATATCACTAAAATAAATACCTATATCTTCTAAACATGTGATAAGAGCTCTATTACTAAGCCCAATATGTAGGATGCAGAAATTAAAGCACAGAGTGACCACTTTCTAAAGATGACACCCTTGCTAATGGCCAAACTATGATGTAATTGTCAGGCAACTTAAAAAAATGAGATATGGATGCCTTTGAGAGAAGCAGCTTAATCTTTCTCTTAATATGACTTTGAATTAGGTATGTCTGAAAAAGGCTTATATATGGTGCATTCAAAATCCCTTCTTTTTCAAAATAAAGGTAAAAATCTATGTAAGAAGCTAGCCACTTATGTCTACCACATCCTTTATACAAGTAAAAAGCAGTAAAGCTATAGGAGTTATAGTAAAATTAGTTCCCTGTTGTCCTACACTAAACACTTAAATGAGAGTTTTTGCAGATTGAATGCTGCTACATTTCTTGAAATAAAAATGCATACAAAATTTATAAAAATAATTCCAAAGAGGCAAGAGATCCAGTAAAATGCACTTAATTCTTCACTAGGAGCAGACCAACCTCTCAAGATTAAAGGAGATAGTAACTGGCAGTTCATCTCCCTTACCTCCTGTCCGCCGTCCTTTCTTCCTAAGTTGTTTTTTTCTCTTTCCTTTTACCCCTCTTCTTTTCCTTCCCTGTCTCTTATTCCCTGTCCCTTTTGTCCTTTCATCATGTGTTGTGTGTGGATATTGAGTGTCATAACATTTCTCAGACTGAGACTTCAGTTTCAGCTGATGTTTAGTATAATTGGAAACAGCAAGCCACTGGTGAAAGCATCAGTACAATAGTCAGCCAGCCAGCTTGGGTTAAATTCCACTTACCCCCATTCTGTGGGGATTTCTATGGGTAAATCACTTTATCTCATTTCTATGATAGGAATAAGGCTACTCTGCTGCATTATTGTGGACATTATTTAATTCAATAACAACACATGTTGCCTGAGATCACTGAGCCTGGTAAATTGAAGGTGTCAAAATCCGGGGATATTGGTGGTGGGGAATGTGCACTGGTGAAGGGATGAGTGTTTGATCATTGTGTGATTGTAACCCCAACATGAGAGCTTCTAACTATCCCACAGTGATTCAATAAAATTAAAAATAAATAAATAAAATATATGACATATCAAGTGTAAAATATATATATATATATTTGTTCTCTCCTCTCATTTTACTCCCTTTTGTCCTAATATTTTTTTGCTTCTAAGAATTATTCCAGTTTATTATTATAAGATGCAACCTTTGTTCTTTTGAAAGAAAAAAAGTAAAACCTCATTTAGTTTTTCTACAAAGTCTTACAAAAGTCTAACACTTTGCCAAAAAAAGTAATTATCAGTAGTCTTAGATAATTCTAATAATTATATGCTGTAGAACCTAAAACTTCACCCAACTCTCATGTGCTTATCTATAGTTTTGAACGAAGAAATCATTCAACTTCTGGAGGCCTAGAAGTTCTTCGTCTATAGGTTTCTACCAGTTTCTGCTGTCATTCTACCCGGATGACAACTTTTTGAAGTATTTAGTAGGGAATCAAGTGGCATATAGTAATGATAATAATAGATTTCTTTGTTTATAATTTAAATATCTATTTAGTTATATATATTTTAAATATATTTATAATATTTTCATATTTATTTATTTTGAAGTTTTCAAAATGTTTTAAAGTTTATTTGGTGAGAGTTGGCAATAAAAGAGAATTTACTGATAAAGTTCAGGCATGAATTTGAGACCATAAAGGGACCTTTACTCTCAAGATGCTTCCTGTGGGGAGAGAGGTGGAAAGTGGTGACTTTCCAGAGTTTTAGCTACCTGAGAGCACTTCCAATGAAAAGAAGTATTCTGGATTTCTTAAAGAGGAAGACTCCATCTTTCTCTATGGGCTTTTGCGTTGAATAGGCAAAGCTGATAAGAATTGATATGAAATACCTCACTGAAAGGTACAAGTGGTACAAATAGAATTATATGAATTATGTAAATAGAATTTTCTGAGGTGATTTTTTTTATCTAGCAGTTTTTATCTTGGCTTCAGTGAGATTTTACCTTGAGTTCTGAGGTGAATTTTAAACTTATTTTAAAAGCTGGTTTCTAATAGGCAGTTACCAGAGAAAATAGTATATAGCAGGTAAGGTACTTGCCTTGTATGTAGCTGATATGGCTTCAATTCCTGGTACCAGATATGGAGTCCAAAGCATTGCCAGGAGTGATCCCTGAGCACAGAGCTAGAAGTGATTCCTGAGCATAGATAGGTGTGACCCAATATCCATAAAACAAATTAAAAGAATAGGTAATGACTATAAGTTTTGTTCATTGAAGTGGTAATTTTGACCATTAAAAATTCATAAATAAATTCAGGGAAAAGGCAGTTGTTTTCCATACTTGTCTGAAATTTATTTCTTTGGAATGATTACTTTAAACCAAAAGAAAGAAAATAAAAATAAAATAATAGAGTTGTTATTTAGCTGTTTTTCCTTTTATTTAAGTTAGCTTAAATTGATACTGTGAAAAGAAAGAAAGGTGAGACTACCTTAATGCACAGGAAAAAAAATTGATAGGCTAAAACCTTTTTTTTTCTTACTAAAGAGTTGAAATGTATTAACTGTTGAGATTCGGGTCCATTTTAGATGAATGTAAAATCAATAATATTACTTTAATTCAAACCTAAAGACGTTTTTCATTATTTCTGGGTTTTACCCACTCACTAAAAGCCACACAATGCCTCTTTTTTCTTCTTAAACTTTTAGGAGACTCATATTTCTTCTTAATAAGTTTTGCATTGTATTTCGTACAGAGAACCAGTCGGTGGGTTTTCCATTTCTTGCAGTCTTAACAATAATAAAGATAATTGTAACTATTCTCTGAATTAAAATTTGAGTACACTTAAAAATTCTCTTCATCAACAACCTGGCAAAGACATTGGAATAAGAACCTGAGGTGACTATACAGAAAATCACTGCAAACTGGCGACATAAATGTGCTCATTTTTTTTCTGAGAATAAATTGGGATTGGGTGAGGGAAGAGGATTGTGTGAGGATAGGAGGATAAATGTACTTTAAATTAAAAACTTCTGCTGACAGTTACATTTCTTTAACAAAGTGACCATTGCAAAGAACGGAGAACGATAGCTGAAACTAAGTGTGCACTTGAAATCATCTAAATAAGAGTTACCAAGGTAGAGAGATAGTACAGAGGTTACCAACCTGAGCTAATTCCTGACACTACTTTTGTCTGAACTCCGCTGGGGGGCCCTGGGTTCCCAAGGCCAGGGCCCTGGGTTCCCAAGGCCAGGGCCTTGGGATGACCTGGGTGTCTTTGGCACCACTGGGCTGGAACAGAATCATATCTTTGCATTTAACCCTCGCCATGACATTCTAGATTGAGAATCACTGATGGCTCATGTCTTCCTCATCTCATAGCAACAACAACATAGGCATAACAACAACAACAATAAAAATGCTGTGTCTTGGAACATTTTATTCCTAGACTTAAAAAGAGAATCAAAGGAGATTGAGTGATGTCTTTAGGAGTCAATTGTTCGCTCTCTGTTCTAGCTAATACCACACACAATCACAGATCAGATCACAGATCATCCTGTTATTCATCGATTGCCTCGAGCACACCCCAGTAACGTCTCCTTCATCCTAGCCCTGAGATTATATTCAAGGCTCTTTAGGAGAATGAGACGCATCATTGTTACTGGTATTTGGCATATTGGGTATGCCATGGGGAGTTTGCCAGACTCTGCCGTGTGGGCAGGCTACATTTGGTAGCCTGCCAGTTTGTCAAAGTAGGAATGAGATGTCACAATAAGATGTCGCGCGGCCGCATTTGCGGCCGCGCAGTTCCAGGAGCTAGTCTTTATAGTCTCTGAGTCTTGGCCGCTGATGGGATTACACGGCGCCAGGGGGCCAGTTGGTGGGTGTGACCCCCACCTACTGGAATTTGGAGGATCTGGGTGGAGGATGCTCGACTCCAATCCGAGTAGGCTTGGAGATCTCGGCCCCGGAACCCACGTGGCTTTGTCCCTCTGCTGGTACCTTCAGGTGTGTGGAGAGTGATCTCAGCATGGTGGTGGCTGGTCCTGGAGGTCTTCGGCTGCCGGGGCCCTGGTCAGGGCCGGGAGGAAAGCTCAACCCACTCCCCTCTAAGGGGCCCCGGTGAGAAATAGCCAGGCACGGGGGCAGGAGACTGCCACCACACACAATATCTTTCACAAATGGGTACTTGCTCATCAAAAACAACCGAATCACAAGTTTGAGTACAAGTGTGGTTCAGGGAAAATCTAACATCAGTCTTGAGAAACCAAGGAGAGTAGAAGTTTCTCAAGTCAAAGCATCAATGCTCTCTGATTTGACATCCTCAGATGAATGGCAATATATTGTCCTGTAGAATTTGTAAGTGAACTATTTGAAAACACAAATATTTTCTAGACCAAAAGTCAGCAAATAATAGATGTTTATTGCAGATATTAAGTTAGATACAAAAAATCTCATCTATTTTCTTGATCTTGAATAATTATGCATATATTTAAAAAATAGTAGTGACAACTGAAAAGTGCTCAGGTTTATTTCAAAGCATTTATTTCTTTTTCACCTCTAACAAGCTTAAATTTTAATTCTGAAGTTGCTCTTAACAGTGATAAGGTGACTGCTTTGCAGTCAAGAGGACCTGAGTAGAATATCTTGTACCACTCACATCACTTAATCACTTAACTTCCCGTTAGTCGTCGATTTGCTCGAGCGGGCACCAGTAACGTCTCCATTTGTCCCTGTCGCGTGCTAGTGTAGCCCAATGGCATCTCTTCGCTCCGGGAACATGGAGGGCCTCAAACCGATCGTTCATGATCTTGACAAAGAAGTCTGACCATCTGGTAGGTAGGCGGCCACGCGGTCTCTTGACATCCCGTGGAATCCAATCAGTAACAGCTCTAGTCCAACGGTCGTCTTTAAATCTCATTACGTGACCAGCCCATCTGATTTTCGACACCTTGGCATATGAGACAGCGTCCCTGATCCTTGATCGTCGACGGATGTCAGAACTCCGGATTCGTTCTCTCATTTGAGTGAAACGTGTTATTCCAAGCATAGCTCTTTCTATTCTTCTTTGGGAGACCTGAATGGCGTTCTCATCTTGTTTGCGTAGGGCCCAGGTCTCTGAGGCATATGTTAATGCAGGAAGAACAGTGGAATCAAAGAGATGTGCCCAGAGCCGGAGGTTCTTCGTCCTCTTAGCTATTTCTTCGACGCTCTTGAAGGCGTTCCAAGCCGCTCTCTTCCTCCTGCGTAGCTCGGGTGCCAGGTCATTTGTCATGTTGACTTCTCGACCTAGGTACACATAGCTGTTGCATTCGGAGATGGTCGTTCCATTGAGAGTGAATGGGGCGTCAGGAACAAGGCTGTTTCTCATAAACATTGTCTTCGTAAGATTCAGCTGTAGTCCTACCTTTCCACACTCACGGTCAAAGTCGGCCAGCATTTGTGCCGCTTGGCTGATGTTTGGTGTTATTAAAACAATGTCATCAGCAAAGCGGAGGTGGTGTAGTTGCCGACCATCTATCTTCACTCCCATTCCTTCCCATTCCAGTCGTCGCATGATGTTCTCGAGGGTGGCAGTAACCACTCACATGCTTAAGGCAAATCTGGTCACACTTTTATTGAGATCCTGGATGTTACATCAATGTGTGTGATTTCAGGTGCAACACTGTCAAGCATTTGCTACCTATGGTCACTGAAACAACAAAGCAGAGGAAAGGGGGAAAAACACACACCTCAAAACCAAGAGAGATAAAACAAGCAAATGCATAATGAACAAATGTTCATGTCAATTAATAACCAGGTGCTTAAGCATTTTATTTTCCTGAATTTACAAATTTAGTTTGTAGTCATGGAATCTCCATCCAAGCAATGCTGTGGACGTTTTGGTAAAACCTTTCTAGAGATAAATAAAGTTCACTCTGGCTTCTTGGTGCACTTCTTCCCCCATCTCTACAAGGCCTATAATTAGGGAGTATAAAACCCAGCAGGCAACTATATTTGGTGAATGTGGACAAACTGCAGGTTTATTGGGAGTTCTGTGATGAATTTTCCCCACTGATATATGTCCAATTATCACAGTTTGCTTATGGGTTTTTATATCCACAGCACGCTGCCTTTAACTGAGATTCTGTTCTGAAACAACCCATATGCCTCATTCCCACAAGGCAGTAACCTGTGTGCTAGTAAAATTACAGTAGGAAGGTGGTACTCTGACATTACTCATTTCAAATACTTTGGAGATAACTAACTAGTCGTATATGATAATGTATTAAAGTGATGAAATTACAACCAACAAACTGGATACAACTTTGATTATTATGGCTTAAAAAAAATTTTTTTGATAGTTAACAGCAGCAGCTGTTTGACAGATACTTTAAGAACATAAGCCCGGAAGGAGAAAAGTATTTAGTTTGGTTAGAATTTTTAAAATTAACTCTATTCCCAGAAATATTATCCTCTATTCAAAACATTGTATAAAATTTTATGTATATAGGGAGATATGTTTGCAAATGTTTCCACATTTTGTATAATAACTTTTCATTATTTCTCTATTTTGAGTAAATATGCTTCGAACTTTGCTTCAAGACTTAGAGATTGGCACTAGGGACTTGTAATATGCTTCTTTTTCTGTAAGTTTAAAATTTCATAAAGTAATGTTTGAATGTTGTAGGTGAGACACTAGCACTTATTTTCTATATGGTTATTATAAAAGAGTGTCATTATTGCTCTATTTGGAATTCCTGATACTTTATGGCTCCACCAAAATATTGTCCCCAGGCAACTATAAATTTATTTCTTGGTGCCTGAAAAGCAGAGAACCAGTAAAATATGTAATTCTTAGAAGACTCACAACCCATAAGATATTCTGCAAATATCTCCCAAATTTCAAAAAGAGATTTCAAGTATTACAAGTATCTAATATTTTATAAAAGAGACAAAACTTTTGTAAAACCCTAAAAAATAAAAGTATGACCTATTTATAACATTTCTATATTTATATTATTATCCTCTGAAATATTTTATATAATGAAATGCTTTTAATCATCTACTTACTGCCTATATTATTATTTAATGATTCAACTTCAATTAAATTTATCTTTTTTTTTTCCTAAAGGGAAAAAAAGAAATTATCTACTAAAGACTCAACAATGAGGTCAAAGTCGGGGGTACATGCTTAAAGCAGTTATCTCAGTGAACTGGGTCCAGAAGAACAGTACTCCAGAGAATTCTTCTTATGGGAATAGATTACTTTATTGGTTTTTGTTTTGGGGGCCACACCCAGTGCTACTCAGGGCTTACTCATACTCTGAGTTCAGGGTGTCAGGGGAGCATATGCAGTTTGAGGGATCAAACTGGACTTTCCCATATGGAGCCTAGGCACCTTAACTGCTATACTATCTCTAACCTGGGAATAGTTTACGTCTTGTTTTTTTTCTCCCTGCAGTCTTGGCTGCAAACTCATCTAGTTGGTTTAGTTAGGTCAATTACTTGACCTTTTATTTCACTGTAGATATAATTTTGTAACCACTAGAATATAGTAGTTAACAAAATATACAGGATTTCTCTCCTCCTTGTGGAGTTTACAACAGATTCGAAGACCTAGACATCAAATAAACATCAGAATAAATATAATAGTAATAAATGATACTTCAAAATTTTATAAAGTAAATTATAGATAATACCAAGGAGCCCATAGGTAAGTTCTTAGAAGCTGTCTCACGGTGAAGGGGATACTATAAATAGAGAAAATTGATCTTTTGAGAAAAGCTAGGGTAAGGATGTTTAAGTCCTACAAATCTGCTTATTTAAAGGTCAGTGTCAAGAAAGAGAGTAGCATTTTTAAAGAAATGGAAAATAAGTTCGGGTTGGTAAGAGAGGCTTTGCACGATGGTGAATCTGTATCTTAAAACTATGGCAAGGTGGCTAGAAGCAGATCATGCAACTCTGTATCAGAGCAGGAGTTCAGATTTTCTGTGTATTGTACTCAAAGAATTTGAGACTTCTTTTTATGGATTTGTTTTGGTTTTGTTTGGAGGTCACACCCAGAGATTCTGGCGGGTGATGGGGGGTCAAGGAGGGTGACTCCTGCTCGCTCTGCTCTCAGGAATTACTCCTGGCGGTACTCAGGGAACCATATGGAATGCTGGGGATCGAACCCGGGTCGGCCATGTACAACGCAAATGCTCTACCCACTGTACTATCACTCTGGCTCCCCGTGGCGTATTCCATACACCAAAAAACAAGTCTCACAATAGAGATGTTACTGGTGACAGCTCGAACTAATCAATGAACAACGGGAGGACAGTGCTACAGTGCTATTGTACTCAAAGGTACTTCATACTTATTGTGTTAAAAATTCCTACAGTAGTCAGGTTAGCCAAAAACAGAAAACACTTTTGTCTTTAAGAGTTAATTTAATTGAGGGAATTGCTTATAAAGATCATAAAAAAGCTGGGATGAAAGCCAGAATGATGAGGCCACCGAGAAATTATAGCCACAATCACCCTACAGAGACGAAGAGAAGAGCTGATTCTTCAGAGTCTTGTGTCCTTTCATACTTAAAATGTGGCTATAAAGTATGAAGCATAATATTTCAAAATATAAAATTTCTTTTGTTTCACTTATTGACTTTATAGATGAAACAGACACAATATGAGTTTGGGATTTGGGTGCTATACCTGGTTATGTTCAAGGCCACTTAGAACTCTATGCTGAGGAATCACTGTTGGTGGTGCTCAGTGAATTGTGCGCAATGCTGGCCAGCTGGGGTCAGCCACATGCAAGGCCTTACCTGATGTTTTTAAAAGATGTGTATATTTGAGTCTGTTCTGTCTGTTATGAATGTGATGCTGTGAGTAACATTTAAGGACATTTCATAGCAAGGACCACGGAAAGCACATACTTGCCTTATTCCTCAATAGCTCTTCAAGGCCACTTAAAATACTAGAAAAACTCACAAAATAACTTGTGGCACATGAATGGAAGAACTGGCATGCATGCATGATATTACTAACATGGCAGAGTTGCACTCCTAAATATCAAATATTAAATCCAATGTGGCCGTATTGATTGCAACTTACTTCTACTTCATTCCCTTCCATGTCTTTCTAATTTGCAGAAGCAGCAGCTGAATCCAAATGCAGTAAGTTCCCTTGCCCCAAACCACATATCTGAGTACTTTGAGTAGGAAGAGGCCAAGATTTTCTCACTTCCAGTCCTGAGTTTTGTGGACATGATATCACCAACATCATTCCATGTATTGTTTTTGGTGGCCCATTTTGATTCTAACTTTAGAAAACTCAGGACTGTTTTTTCCCCTAAACTCAGAAAAACTAGAAAATATGGCATTAACCCTATAATATTTAGGAGAATGCTTTTCATTCACTCACTTTTATTTCTATTACGAGAGACATATATATCCTTTCCTGACTGTAGAAAATTATTCTCTCAAAAAATGTAATTTCTTAAACTCAGGAAAAATGAAACCAGCCTTGAATTATTCTACAGCATTTAATAAACATCTGAAGCCTGAAACCTGAAGGTGATGACAGGATTTTATTAAATCTGGGTGAAGTCATGTGAGTTAAAGTACAAATGAGTTTACAAAAGGCACACACATACAAATCATATTTTCCCCATCCTCGTCACTGGTAGGTTTGAAAGCCTTTATGACCATTTTTGGATGTTGAAGCATTGAATCCTGAAGTCTGTAAATGTCGAGGTCAGTTGGAGGTAAGGGCCATGTGGTAGTATGAAAGAGAGAATTAAAGGAATGAGAGAAATAGTCCCAAATCTCAAAATATAGGTACTTGGGAGAAATGTAAAAAAATGAAAGTTTGATGCATGCTTTTTATTTTTGGTCATTATATTAATACTAACTAAAATCAAAGTCTTTTTATTATACTGAGCACAGTGGGGAAAAATAAAGCTTTTTGCAATGAAAAGTTTATAGATTTACTGGGAAATTAATGCCCAAGTGAGCAAAGTACATCATAAACTTATGTCCTGAAGTCCACAATGAAATATGTCTATTTCATTGTATTAAGGAAGACTTCTTGGAGGGGGTGACATGTAGAATTATTGTTGAAGGATTCTTCCAGACGGGAGGCTAAAAGGATGGCATGTTCTGTTCTAAGAGACATCAGAAACAAGAATGAAAGCAAGGCAACGTACCTAAAAAACTGCAAATAGTTCAGTGCTGCTGATGTACAAAAATCAGCAGAAACCAGCTAGATTTTCACTAATGTAATATACGTGTAGAAACTCATTTATTATGCTGACAGAAACTTGTTACTTATTATTTCAAAGAGAAGCTAATGCTAATTTTTCTACATCCCATGCAAATAGCAAGTGTTTTGTAAAATGAACGATTTCAGATGGACTGGGTAAGCCTTCATTTTCTTTTTTATTTATTTATTTATTTTTTTAAATTTTTTCCCTTTATTTTATTTTTTTTTACAGTTGTAGATTTGCAATTTTTTGTGCTTGAGTTTCGATTATACAATGATCAGATACCCATCCCTCCACCAGTGCCCATTTTCCACCACCATGGATAATATCCCCCCACCCCCATCCCCCCATCCCCCCTGTCTCTGTGGCAGGGCAATCCCCTGTGTTCTCTCTCTCCTTTTGGGTGTTGTGGTCTGCAAAAGAGGCATTGAGTGGCAAACATGTTCAGTCCATAGTCTACTTTCGACATGCATCTCCCCTCCTGGGAGGATCCTCCAAACATCCTTTATTTGGTGCTCCCTTCTCTATCTGAACTGCCCTTTCCTCTAGGATACCCGGCTGGCCTCTAAGTTATGGAGTAATCCTCCTGGTGCTGATCTCAGCTATTCTTGGGTATTAATCTCATACTTTGTTACTTTATATCCCCCAGATGAATGCAATCTTTCTATGTCTATCCCTCTCTTTCTGACTCATTTTGCTTAGCATGATACTTTCCATATTGTACCACTTGTATGTAAATTTCATGACTTCATCTTTTCTAAGAGCTACATAGTACTCCATTGTGTAGATGTACCAAAGTTTCTTTAACCAGTCATCTGTTCTTGGGCATTCAGGTTTCTTCCAGTTTCTGGCTATTGTAAAGAGTGCTGCAATGAACAAACAAGTGCAGATGTCACTTCGACTATACATTTTTGCCTCTCTGGGATATATTCCCAGGAGTGGTATTGCTGGGTCAAATGGGAGCTCAATTTCTAATTTTTTGAGAATCGTCCATACTATTTTCCAGAAGGGCTGAACCAGTGGACATTCCCACCAACAGTGAAGGAGTGTCCCTTTCTCGCCACATCCACGCCAGCATCGGTTGCTTTTGTTCTTTTGAATGTGGGCCAGTCTCTGAGGTGTGAGATGGAATCTCATTGTGGTTTTGATCTGCATCTCCCTGATGATTAATGATGTAGAGCATTTTCTCATGTGCTTTTTTGCCATTCGGATTTCTTCTTTGAGAAAGTTTCTGTTCATTTCATTGCCCCATTTTTGGATGGGGTTGGATGTTTTCTTCTTGTGGAGTTTAACCAGTATTTTGTATATCCTGGATATCAACCCCTTGTCAGATGTGTATTTGGTAAATATCCTTTCCCATTCTGTAGACTGTCTTTGTATTTTGGTCACTGTTTCTTTGGAGGTGCAGAAGCTTCTTAGTTTAAGATAGTCCCATTTATCTATCTCTGTTTTCACTTGCTCGGCCAGTGGCGTGGCATCTTTGAAGATACCATTAGCTTCAATGTCATGGAGGGTTTTGCCAACTTTATCTTCAATGTACCTTATGGTTTCTGGTCTGATGTTGAGGTCTTTAATCCATTTTGATCTTACTTTTGTACATGGTGTTAAGCCTTCATTTTCTTTTCCTTTGAGTTTGCATGAGTTTAAAGGAATCTGAGCTGTAAAGTTAGGCAGTTCATATTATATTTCTCTAGAGAGAAAAGAAATATATAGAAATGCATTTTTCGAGACTACCTTAGGACTTTAGTGACATGTCTTTCTCTGCACTTAGTTGATCATCAAGTTCTGAATTTTATCTTCATTTTTCCTCATCTAGGATTCTGAGAAACTTTTCACCCTCCTTATTTTAAGTACCTTGGTAGGCAATGGAATGATTTTTCAGATGTGCAAAGATGATTTTATTCTGCTCATAAAATTGTTGCCTTCCCCCTCCAATCCTCAGGATAAAGTCTAATCTGTTTTGAGTGGCCCTGTAATTTCAACTCCATCTTGTGACCCAACATCATAATTCATTTTATTACCATCCCTTGGATTATTTTTTTATGTTTTCTTCAGGTCTTAACCTTTTCTTGAAATAAACCTTTCTTCTCCTTCTGAAAAGTAAATTATATTCCAATACTCCTAGGTGCTCCTTCTGACATTTTAAGCCAAGTGAGGTGTTTTTCAGTTTTCCTCAATTGTGTTCTAAAGGTTTCTCTTATCAGCTAAGAACTTCCTAGTGGCTTAGGCCAGTCTTTCATTTATATATCCTTAGTACTCCATGAATTGTTTTAAGTATTCAAAGTACTCAGCAAATGCATATAAAATTAAGGAATAGTGTGCTTTAGAAGTCATTCACCTTCCTCTGTTTTTTCATGTGTGAAAATGGGGAAAAAATTAATGACTTTCACAAATGGTTCTCCACTATGTCAATAAAATATGTGTATTTTCTTTTTTAGAATGAGCTCTTTAAGGGCATATTTTTAAATATAGTTGGGTGCAAATGTTTTTAAAACTCTTATTAGGAAGGCTGTGATTTTTCTAAGTGAAACCTTTGAATTGAAATTTGGGGTTCTTTCTCTGGTTGTTGAAGTAAGAATGCGGCAGCACAATTACAGACAATCTGTGTTCTTATTTTTTTATACTTTCCCTCAATTCTCCAGATCCTTTTGGGGTGGTGGAATGCCTGTGGCTTTCTGACTAGTGTAGCAAAACAGCACAGTTCTAATTCGCTCAAATTTACATGGTTATTGGTTGCATGCCTCTGTGATTCTTTTTCATTGAGTTTTGAGTCCAAAACTCTGGGAGGTATATCAGTTTCAGACCTCAATCAAAATGTATTTTTAATTGGCAGACTTATCACAGAAATTCAGAATGATGGTATAAACAAAAATGAAAACACTGTTATTTGGATGATTCAATTTATAAACTTTTTTTTGCAGTGTTATTTTCCTCAAATAACAACAAAATGATGCTCCAGTTAGGTCCACATTTAATACTTTAGTCCCAATTTTGCTTTATCTGTTGTCTAGATTATAGTAGTAAAAATGCATTTCTATGTAATATTATTGGACTTTGGATATGTTGAAGATATATTTTGTGTGGTGTACATGCTTTGCATGGTGATCATATTTCTGGTGTGATAAATAAATGAGAAAGTCTGAAACAGTAAAGGATGAGTTGGGAAAAGACACCATAACTTTTGGCTAGTTTATGGACACCACAAGCACTTATAAGTTCCATCCCCTTCTTCACTATTTTTCCCCTGCTTTCTACAGCAGGTATGTATCCATGTAACTCTGATGATATGCATGGATGTACATGCTGCTTGTATATGTACTTGCTGTAAACAAGTAATTACTTTATTACCTTATGCTATTAACCTTATGCTTATTAACCTTATGCTATTCTTTCTAACCTTTGCATTGCTTCATAGTACATGTTATCAGCCTATTACAACATGTTTGAGTTTGGATAACTAAAATCTGAGGTAGGGGAAAGCAGACTAATATTTAGTTACTAGTCAGGCTGAATAGATGAAGAAAATGTTTTCAGGCAAAGTGTTGTGCTTTTCCCCATTCCATATCTAAATACAAAACAGTTGTTTTAAAACACATTTTGAACACTGAAGCCAAAATTCTGGACAGAGAACATACACATTTAATAATTAAAGAATTTATTTAGGTAGATGAGATTTTAATATTCTCACTTGAGAAGAAGTAGGGTGCTTTCCTCTGCTGTGCTTAGATTCATCAATGTATGTATTTTCTGGGAACCTTGTCAAGGAAAACTTCGCTATGTCTTTTGTAAGACATGAATGCTTTCAAGACCTAGGTTAAATTTCCTTTTGGATCTCAGATCTGACCAAGAGCATATAGAACTCTTAAGATGGATTAATTTTTATTCTGTTCATCTGATATTTCATTTATCTTTTAATAAGTTGACCAAAGGACTGAAAGATACAGAGATGAGGAATTTTGGGTTACCCAAAATGACCTCTCCTGACTCAGTCAAATTTGTGGTTTATATTTTAGCCCTCAGTATGGTTAATTTCAATTTGTTTTTACAATACATATGAACAAATATTTGACAAAAAAAATTAAAAGAGAAAGAACCAAAAGTGAAATGTGAGATCAGCTAGACAGGCCAACATTGTATTAAAGATACCAAGCTAAATGACGGAAAATGTGAGCAAGCTGGGTTACTTTAGCTGAAAAAAAAAATAAACCAATGATAGTACTCTAATACCTCTAAGGCTTGTTTGATAGATGTAAGAGTGTTTCTTTCTTTTGTGTGTGTTTATTGGGTCATTTCAAAATCACATTCATCCAACATTTAAACTTTCTTTGTCTTCTCACGAATCATCAGAAAAGTTCAGCTGTAATGTGATGTGCTCCATGATTCCAAAGAGTGGGCTACAAGAAATTGGAGGGAAGAAGTTGGAGCAGAGGCAATTTATATTGCCTCAAAATAATTCCACTGCATAAGTGAGATAAATCCCATTTACAGATGAGACACTTAGTTTTAAAACATCAACAAATTTCCCAAAGTTTGTGATAGAATTAAGATATAATTTTAGTTCTGATTTATGTCAATTTGTTACATTATGTGTAAAATTTGGAATATAAGAGCAGGAATTGCTTAATATAAAAACTCGAGAATATTCTGCACTGCAAAAGATACAGTGACCGAGATACAAAGACAATCTACAGAATGCGAAAGGATATTCACCCAATACCCATCTGATAAGGGGTTGATATCAAGGATATACAAAGCATTGGTTGAACTTCACAAGAAGAAAACATCCAACTTCATCAATAATGGGGTGATGAAATGAACGGAAAATTTGTCAAAAAAGAAATCTGAATGGAAAAAAGGCACATGAGAAAATGCTCTACATCACTAATCATCAGGGAGATGCAGATCAAAACAATGAGACATCATCTCACACCACAGAGACTGGCCCACATCCAAAAGAACAAAAGCAACTGGTGTCGCGAATGTGGGGAGAAAGGGACTCTCCTTCATTGCTGGTGGGAATGCCGACTTGTTCAGCCCTTTTGGAAAACAGCATGGATGATTCTCAAAAAATTAGAAATTGATCTCCCATTTGACCCAGCAATACCACTCCTGGGAATATGTCCCAGAGAGGCAAAAAAGTATAGTCAAAATGACATCTTCACTTCTATGTTCATTGCTGCACTGTTCACAGTAGTGAAAATCTGAAAAAAAAACCCAAGTGCCCGAGAACAGATGACTGGTTAAAGAAACTTTGGTGCATCTACACAATGGAATATTATGCAGCTGTTAGAAAAGATGAAGTCATGAAATTTGCATACAAGTGGTTCTACATGGGAAGTATCATGCTAAGTGAAATGAGTCAGAAAGAGAGGGACAGACATAGAAAGACTGCACTCATCTGGGGAATATAAAGTAACAGAATGGGAAATGAACACCCAAGAATAGTTGAGATAAGTACCAGGAGGGCGGCTCCATGGCTTGGAAGCCGGCAGCACATGCTGGGGGAAAGGCAGCTCAGATAGAGAAGGGAACACCAAGTAAAGGGTGTTTGGAGGATTCACTCAGGACACGAGATGCGTGCTGAAAGTAGACTATAGACCGAACACGATGACCACTCAATACCTCTATTGCAAACCACAACACCCTAAAGGAAAGAGAGAGCAAAAGGGAATGCTCTGCCAAAGAGGTGTGGCGGGGTGGGGGGGATGGGGTGTGGCGGTGGGAGGGCTACTGGGTTCATTGGTGGTGGAGAATGGGCACTGGTGGAGGGATGGGTACTCGATCATTGTATAACTGAAACCCAAGCACAAAAGTTTTTAAGTCTACAACTGTACCTAATGTGTCTCACTAATTAAAAAATAAATAAATAAAATAAAATTGAAATATTTAAAAAATAAATAAAAAATAAAAACTCAGGAATAAATTGAATGTATAACTTTCATTTATATAATTGTTAGAAATTATTATAGAGACTTCATTAATCTGTACAGAATTTAATTTCAATAGAATTAAAATGTTCATGGTAATATGGAATTGGTACTGATTAAAAATAGTTGATGCAAACTGACTATAAATTATTTTACAAGTTTCCCAGGTCATTGAAATTAACTATGTATTGTTTGCACATAAAAAAATTATGACTGACAATTATTCTATTATCAGTAGAACACGATTTTGTCATCCCATCCCTGTTAAAAATGATCACTAGATTTCATTGCTTAATTTAAAAAATTTTTCACTAGAAGGTGAAAATTAAAATAGAAATAAATTCTAATTTCTGTTTTAAAAAATTCTAATATATCTTAACAGAAAAGGAATTTAAACTTCCATAAATGCCACTAGAGAATAAATAAAATGATGTAATGTCCATCTTACTATTTTATCTCTTTTGAATTTTTTGGCAGGGAAGAAGGGTGACTCCTGAGCAGTGCTCAAAAAGCCCAGAGCCCCTCCCTACAATTAACAGCCATATATGCCAGCAACCTAGTGTGAGAACCCCAGGATGCTGAGGTTCTTGAGTCCTGCAGTGCAGAGAATTACCTGGGGCTGGCACTGTAGTGTGCAGGACCTTCCATGGGTGTAACCTTGATGCATGGAGAATTATGTAACTCCAAACAAAAGACCGAAATCAGCACTTGTACTAGCTCTTCTAATGGTGTGCTTTACTTTATTATTATACTTCAGAACATAAACCAACAAACTAAATTCTACTGTTTTTATTAGTTATTAATTTTTTCAAAATTAAAAGTTACAGAGTCTATTGGAGAGAGCTCAAAGAGCAGGAGTAAATGCCATGCATGCCAAAGCCCTGATTTCAATTGACCGTCTGTATGGTCCCTGAGCATTGCTGACTATGACCCAAGTGGGCTCGGCTCATCTTCAAGGTGGTCCTGGTGGCCTCTAGCACCACTTGGCCCAAGTATCAAACTCTGCTGGGCTTGAACTTCTAACTAGCACAACTGCACACAGTTGGGTCAAGTATTTCTTGGATTGACTCCAAGCTTCTAAACAATGTTGAGAAGTGCCCGGAAATAAACACAAAATGCAACAAAAATAGGAGCTACAAACATTTGCATATAAGACTAGAGCCGTTTAACAGACTTAATAAAAAATTCTTCTAGCTGAAATAGTAATCCAAAATATCCTCTCATGCAATTAGCAACCTAATTATGAAGGTAAGAAGACAAGCTTAAAAGATGTTAGTTTTTACCTAACAATGTTTAATTGACACCATTTTGTTGGAGGTTCACCTTTCATTGAACAGTGACCCTTATCAAAACAGAACTTGTAGTTTGCCTAATGTCTACCAACTAAAGCTAATTCAAATAAGGTTTTCATATTTTAGTCTGATATAATTAACTCAAATGGTAACTAATGGACCTATATGAGACTAAGGTACTAATTTAAACTTTTGCTTTAGAGTCAGATATAGAAAAGTATAGGCAGTTCATGGACCATTTACATCTAAATTTATGTCAAGAACATTTCCACCGGAACTAGGGTGGTGGCTTAAAAGGCTGCAACACATACTTTACATGAGGGATGTTTGGGCTCAGTCTGCTAAGGCCGCATCATCCCTGACTGCTGGAAATCTCTCTGAACACTATCTGATGCAGTGATACTCTAACCCCAACTTATCCCACCCTCCAGAAAAGAATTATTTCCACTCACGTCCACCTGGTAATGTCTGGGAAAAGGACAGGGAAATTTGCATATGTCCTCTAGAAATTTGAAGGACATCTGGACAGCCATGCATTTGGAAGAAAGTGTCTTCTCAGTGTATCACTGCATCACTGTATCACTGTCATCCAGTTGATCGTCAAATTACTTGAACAGGCACCAGTAACGTCTCTATTTATCCCAGCCCTGAGATTTTAGCAGTCTCTTCTTACTCATCTTTTCCAATGATTGGAGGCTCTTTCAGGGTCAGGGGAATGAGACCTGTTGTCATTACTGTATTTGGCATATCAAACATGCCACAGGGAGCTCGCCAGGCTCTGCCCATGCAGGCAGGATACTCTCGGTAGCTTGCTGGGCTCTCCAGGAGGCATATATTTATATTTGTTGCCTACTGTCTGAACCCCATCAGATATGGTGTAGTAATTGTGGAAAATGGGTAGGAAGTGGCTTCGCGACCGAGCAGTCCAGCAAGCAGCATGGAGCATGGCAGTGGTTGGGTAGTGGAAGTTGGCTGCCGGGGCTGGGTCCCTTGGGGTGGGGAGAGCTCTCACTTTCCCCACAGCCTGGCGTGGAGTCCCAGTATATATGCTTCTCAGTATATTTAAGTAAAAATAGGTTTGATTTTTAAAAATGTTGCTTGCCACTTATAACTGATGGCTTGACATGCCACACAACTCAAGCTTGGCTGGTGTAGCTTGTGAATAGATATCTCTCACATATAGACCATAAATTGTGGCAAAAGAGGTTTCACTGGAATCCAGAAATCTCTCGTGTTGTTTGGCAGTTATTTTGATGCCATGAAGATAACACATGCAGTGTCTGTGTGACTTAAGTTCCACCTCTCATAGAACACAGAGGTGGTGGTGTTTCATGGCTCTGCTGGTTAAGAAGGCCAGCACCAACTTAATTCTAAGCACTGTCACGTGGTAGAACCCGTTCTTTTGTCAAGCATGTTAGCCTGCTTTTAGACATCAGTTAACTGCTTGGGATGTGGGGAGCAGGGAGTAATTTTGCTGTTGCCTACTGGAAACGTCCTAGTGAATAAAATGGTGGGGAGAAGATTGCTGTGCACAAGCTGTTGCCGAGAGCCAGGGAGAATTGAAACTTCAATCTGCTCCGTTGGCTCTTGCTGGATGCAGACTGTTCCCTGCTCTGAGTGATGGCTACCTGCTGGCCGCCTGCCTAGCCAGCCCCTCGCCTCCTTTGTACCTTCTGGCTGCTTGTAACCACGAGGCCAATGCTTAATCAGGAGCTTTTGAAAAAGAGCACGCTTAATAAACCAATAAAATTCTCTTCTCTGATTAGAGGAACAACGATGTGGCAAAATCTATTAGAGCTTAGTTAAAGACCATTATAGTGGAGAAAATAAATTATTAGGGGGCAGATTTGTAGGTGCTCTCGGAAAATAGATTCGGTTGGCCCAGCTCTCTCTCCCAGCTGTGAGAATTAAATAGGAGTCTGGGGACATGTTAAATGTAGTGCTGGACATAGTTAGAGGACAGCAGGAGAAAACACGGTAACTGAAAGACCTCTGCTCTCCTCTGAGAAATGCACATTGATTTTCAAAGGCTGAAGAGGGACTTTGCTAAGCCAGTGTGTTGTCAGAGAAGAATAGATGTGGCTGTGTTTTAGGTCACGTTATTGGTCTTTTTTTTTTTTGTCTTGTTTTCTTTTAGGTTTGCTTTTAAAACTTTTCCACTTTTCCATGTGTCTGGTTCATTAAAGCAAGAAATCTTACTTAAAGCAATAATGGGCATAAAAATACAATCTGGAGAGTTAGAAATGCTGATCTATTTAACTTATTTTTATTTTGATTTAACTTATTTTTAATTTGTGTAAGTTTATTTCAGACTGTAGCACTGTAGCACTGTCCTCCCACTGTTCATTTATTTGCTCGAGCAGGCACCAGTAACATCTCCGTTGTGAGATTTGTTGTTACTTGTCTTTGGCATATCGAATATGCCATGGGGGAGCTTGCCAGGCTCTGCCCTGCGGGCGGGATACTCTCGGTAGCTTGTTGGGCTCTCTGAGAGGGATGGAAGAATCAAACCCAGGTTGACCGCATGCAAAGCAAATGCCCTACCTGCTATGCTATCTAAAGATTGCAAATATAATATTAGAGGAAGCTTGCCTCTCTATATCTGCCCACTAAAATGTGTATTTTCACATATAGTTAACTCACAAATTACCAGCAGTGGAGTCCCCCCCACAATCCCCTCACATACACAATTTTTCTTTTTAAAAAAGTTTTATTTACCCCTCCCCTCAGAAAGAGCACCTCTTAAATTCTGAGTGTGTTTAGAGACAGTCAGCTGGGCCTAAGAGAGTGCCTGCCTTGTAAGAGAATCACCCGTGTTCCATTCCTGGCTTTGGATGTGATCCCTTGAGCACTGCCAAAAGTGACCCTTGATTGAGCACAGAGCCAGGTGTAAGCTCTGAGCAGTGTTGGGCATGGCCTAACCCCACCCCTCCGCAGAGAGAATCATAGTTTACAAAGTAGTTGTAAATTAATGCATTGATTCTCATTTAAAATCTGCTTACTTATCATTTGGTCTTTTATTCTAAAAATGTTTGCTCCTTGGCTGGAGTGTTAGTACAGTGTGTAGGGCCTTTGCGTTTCACATAGTCAACCTGGAATTGATCCTCAGTACCCCATAGGGTCCCCAAGCTCTTCGTTAATGAACCCTGAGCACAGAGCCAAGAGTATGACTGTCAACAGATATAGCTTCAAACCACAAAAAATAAAAAGACAACTTTGAAAATAAAATTGTTTACTTCTGGTATTGCTGGTTTACTTCTGAGATCACATGTTCTTAGGGATACAAAGATAGTAATACCAGTAATATGTTTACAGTACCACCACCATTACTCACAAATCACTTACAATAGCAACACTGTGTATCAAGTACTCTTATAAACACTTTATGGAAACTCAGTTCTTCCTTTATGCAGTAGATTCTATTACTTTAATGATATTTGATGTTTGAGGAAACTGAAACACAAAAAGATTGAATAACTAAGGTCACATTGCTGATAATTGGCAGAGTCAGGATTTTAATGTGTGTGTGTGTGTGTGTGTATGTGTACATGAAAGTAGAGGAAAATTGCTGAATACTTGGCAGAATACAGAGGGGACTGTGTGTCTTGAGAGGCCCAACTGTTGCATAAAGTTTGAAGCTCTGCTGATCTGGGCCATTGGATAAAGCTGGATGTGCTGCAGAATTGGAGGCTGGACCCACCAGAAAGCAAGTTGCCCAAATTGGCTGATTCCTAAAGTATCAAAGTTAGTTAAGGGTAAGGAGGTCAGAGGAATAGATTGGGCCAAATTAATAAACCTTATGGGTTAGGCTAAAGAGTGTAACCTTTGTTTAATGTCAATAAAAAGTTATTGACATTTACATATATATGTGTGTGTATATGTATATATATATATATATGGTAGATGTTCTCAAAAATGTGATTTAAACTTTAACTTTGATAACAACTGTGGTTGGATTGCAATAAGAAAAAGATTGATTTTTTTAGAGTAAATTTGCAATGAATAAAAGTTAGGAAATAGTGTTTGGAGATAGCAGTGATGATTGCAAAAGACCAACTGATCTTAGCAGAATTTTTATTACTAAAGGGGAAAGGGGGCAATTCTTAGTGTCCTATTTTGTCATCCGTAAATTAGAATCTCAAAATACTCTACAGGACAAGCATAATAAAAATGACAATTCTTGATATTCAAATGTAAATCTCTGGCATCTCTCTCTCTCTCTCTCTCTCTCTCTCTCTCTCTCTCTCTCTGGCCTCCGTTTTACTAGTTATGTTCAGCAATCTGTATTGTGTACATGCTCTGCCTCTGCGTGAAAGATGAGTATATCAGATCCATTTTCATTATAATTCTCCTCGGCGAGCAAGTATGAGTGGAGCAGGCACACTTCTGTCTGATTGAAAGCATCTGCAGTTGATTTTCCATGGTGTTGTTCCCTTGTTTTTGGACTGTGACTCATGACTACAAGAGCGTTTCCCAATCCAGCATTTTTCTTCTTCATCCAACTTTCACATCAGCTACCCTGGGGGCTGTGTCTTCTCACCATTCTCTGCAATTCTCTGAGCTAGAGGCTACTCCCTATGCTCAGGGAAAAATACCATGAAGGCAAATCCCTTCTCCTCACTCCAGTTAGATGAAAGTCTAAGATATGGCTCCCTGGAATTGTCATGTTTCAGATGTGGCCACCCTGAGCAAAGTGTGAATTTGACCTTTTAAGACAAATTTCCATCAGTAACTGAACACACAACCTCAATCTCTGATTTCATAACTTTGATTGAATAAACCTTCAACGTTTTATACGCATCGGTGAAGATTTCTCTGAAGCAAGAGTGGGAACAGTGATAATGTTAGTTTCTGTGTTTCTTCTTACCTGCCATGGAGAAAGATCCTGGTTTTCAGAACAATGGTCAACCATTCAGCAGCAATGAATTCAACATCAGGGAATGATCTGAATGACTATAATCTATTGAAATAGATCACTGAAGATGATCAAACTGAAGTAGGCATTGCACACACACATTGGCGTTCTAATTGGGGAGTTCAGACTGACAGCCCAGTCGGCATCCACCACATGGCTGGTTATCATTCTCTGAGTTATTAGAAAAAGGAAAAAAATGTACAGCAGAAATAATCCACGCAAGAGGGTATTATAACAATGACAGGAGATTTAGTTCACTTGCTTTCCTAAAACCAAATCCAAGCTTGCCAACCAAATTGATTCAGTCAACAAGTATGATTTTAAATATCTTCATATAACCTCTTTCTGTGTGCAATTGGAAAATAAAATTCCTCTTTTTTTAGACCAGTGCCATGCAGTAGAAAGTTAATGAGAACCATGTACCAAATTTGGAATTTTCTAGCAGCCGCTTTTGTTTGTTTTTGTTTAGGGGACCACACCTAGTGGTGCTCAGGGTTTACTCCTGGCTTTGCACTCAGGAAACACTTCTGGCAAGGCTCAGAGGATCAAATCTTGATAGGTCATGTGCAAAACAAGTTCCTTACCCACTGTTTACCATCATTCCAGCCGTGGCAAACTCATCTTTTTAAAGAGTGGCCTAGAAGGTGCAGCGGATAAAGCATTTACCTTGCATATGGCCAGTTGGGTTCAACTTCTAGCATCAAAAGGAAATCAAAGTTTCCTTGAGCCCTGCCAAGGGAAGTGATCCCTGAATACAGAACCAGGGGTAAGTCCTCAGCACAGAACCAGGAAAAACCCTAGCATAACCAGGCATGATCCCCCAAACTAAGTGATAAATTTAAATTTTAAAAAATTCCTATGCTTTTTTGGTCACACCCAGCAGTGTTTAGTGGTTACTCCTGGCCCTGCACTCAAGAATTCATTCCTGGTGGTGCTTGGAGGACCATATGGGATGCTGGGGATCAAACCTGGGTCGGCTGAACACAAAGCAAACACCCCACCCGCTATACTATCACTCCAGCCCTAAATTATTTTTTTTCTCTTTGGGTCACACCTAGCGATGCTCAGGGGTTACTCCTGGCTCTGCACTCAGGAATTGCTCCTGAGCGGTGCTCAGGGGACCATATGAGATGCTCAGATCAAATCCGGGTAGGCTGCATGCAAGGCAAACACCTTACCTGCTATACTATCGCTCCAGCCCCCTAAATTAAATTTTAGAAAGGAAGAATCAGAATGTGGGTTTTTTCCCTTTAATTTTCTATTTATAAACTTTAAACTTTTCTCTTAAAATAAATTTGTGTTTCCTGCTTGCAAAGCCATTAATAAATGCCTCAGTATTTCCATTGCATGTTGTGTTTTACATTTTCTTTTCCTTTTAGATGTCAGTAAATTTCTTTTTGCCAACTGTTCTAATCTTTGGGGGATGAGATGGTTTGACCATACAACCAGTGATGGTCAGGGATTACTCTTGGCTCTCTGCTCAGGGATCACTCCTGGCAGTGCTTGGAGGATCAAACATGGTGTGAAAAATCAAATCAAGGTTGGCAGTGTGCAAGGCAATTTTAAAATCTGTACTATGTCTTTGGCCCCCAGTTGTTCTTAATTATAATTTTTATGGAGATAAAAGAGGTGATGTTAATTTTAATAAAGTGCTAACAAAATATATCTAAATTATTTTAACATGTAATAAATACCATATTATTTAATAGCACATTTTAATAATTAATTTTGAGGGGTCTGTGCCACACTTGGTGATACCTTCCAGTAGTGTTCAGGGGACCCTGTGGTACCAAGCACCAAATCTCATCAAAACATGCAGTCAGCACTTTGAGCTATCTTTGTGGCCCAGTACTTGTGCACTACTATAGCACTGCACTGTAGCACTGTCATCGTTCATCGTTTTGCTCGAGCGGGACCAATAACGTCTCCATTGTGAGACTTCATGTTACTGTGTTTGGCATATTAAATACGTCAAGGGGTAGCTTGCCAGGCTTTGCCATGTGGGCAAGATACTCTTGGTAGCTTGCTGGGCTGTACTACTATTTTATAGTTTTCCATGTCTACTGTGTATCTTACACTTATGTGCATCTCAGCTGAGACCTACTCATGACTCATGGATGTGACTTTGAATAGCACTATTTAGCTCACATTTTATGGAATGTAGCTAAGTGATAGTCTTGCATACATGATGTGGTTAAGTTTGGCCCCAGTACCTACCATGTCATCCCAGTCACTGCATAAGATCACTAGTGCCACTAGAATAACCACAACACATGATAGTAATGTGTGTGAGAGTACTGTAACCAGGTGGGTGACCCCCAGGATCCCAGTCATTGCAAGAAAAGCAAAGGCAAAAGAACTTTACAGTTTGATAAACACAATGAGGTTTGTGGGGGCTGGAACAATAGCACTGTAGGCAGGGTGCTTGTCTTCCATGCAGTCCACGCAGGTTCAATTCCTGGCACCACGTAGCACCTCGCCACCACCCCCATAACCCCTAACTTGTCCAGGAGTGATCCCTGACTGAAGGGCCAGGAATAAGATCAGGGTACTGCTGGTTGTGTCCCCTGTCCAAAAGAACAACAACAACAACAACAACAACTATATATATATATATATATATATATATGGTATTTTCATAATAGGTTCATATGCAAAGTTGAATCGTCATTGATTGAGGACTGGCAGAGTTGCCCAAAATGATATTTATAAAATAGCACTTTCTCTATAAGGGGATATGTAAAAAAATCACATGCTGTTAATTTGAAAAATTCATTGAAAAATTCCATATTAAGAAAATTTTCTTCTGCCACTCTTCCTATAAGAATCTTGGAGTTACTGATATATTTGTGGGTTTCCAAGAAGAGAATATGTAACTTATATCTCCTATTTGTAATTGATATTGAAATTGTTTATTTCACAGAGCATCTCTTGGGTCTAGGGTTACAAAGAACATATGTGGAAAATCCTAAGTTTAACTGATGCTAAGTGAATGGTATAGAATTTTGGAAATCAGAAAGCAGTAGTATGGAGCAATCCTGGGAAGTTTTCATGAGGGTGTACTCTTAGAAAATTCTCCAGTGTCCTGACAAAATCTCTCTAGACTATTTGTGCTCTATTCTTCCCTCTCCCCACCCTTCCACAAAGTTTTTAAGCACCTTAGGAGAAAATATCTTTTCATATCTTAATTTTACACTGTAATGGGCTTCATTACAGTACATATTTTAAAGTAAATTAAACAGCACTTGATGTAGACCAATGCAGGGTAGAATGCTTAAGAAAAAAATAAGCTTTAAGAGACCAAGAAAAGCAATACAAATTATGGCAGCATATCAATTTCAATGGGGAAATAACAGTGAGTAGTTTCCATGTCCTTTTTGACATAATAGGGAAGCTCTTTCCAGTTCCTCTTAGGTATTTAATGTCAAAGACATTTATAGAAGAACATTTAAAGTTTAATCCAAACTAGTGTACCAGAAAGCCAAGGAAAATTCAGGCAGAGAAATATATGCTAAAACTTGACCATTCCAAACCTGCCGTCAGACTAGTATGTGTGCCTTTAATACTTCTGTCTTTGGATAAAAATATTTAGGCTTTTGAGAATCCTAAGGATTAAAGCTGACATCAAAGGTGTGTCTAATGGGATGGCCATGAAGAACATTTTGGGGCAGGAATTCTGAAAGGTATACTTTCTGCCTAATTATGCGAACAAATACTCACACAATAATTATTTAGTGGTGACTACCTTAGAAATTGCCTTTTTTCATAGGTTTTTCTTGCTGGTATTATCACTTCTAGATGCATGGCTGGTTCTCCCAAGTCCTTATTTGGTAAGTTCTCGAAATCTAATTCCTGAAGCCACTTGTAGATAGAGTTCTTTACAGAGAACACAGAAGAAAGCAGAGAGAAAAGCAATCTCAATTCCATCTTCCTCCATGCCTGTGTTCTTCATCTTATCTGCATCCTACATTTTTCTTGTCTGAAAAATTCTAGTTTTATAAATGGACTTCTTTGATAGTCTGAACAGAAAAAGAAAAGGTCCCTCCACCCACTACCTTTGACCCCTCAAAACAATCTTGTATGCCTGATAAAACAGAAATAAAAAGCAGGATGGGATATTTTAAAGAAAGTTGGTATTGTGTAATTAATTCCATGGTGAAAACCATAGTGATACGACTCTTCCCAGAACACTTGGGCACATTTTGTAGTGGAAAATTTTTCCTGTTTAAAACATAGACATCAAAAAGAAAAGGCTTTTTCTTTTACTTCAACACACAAAAATCCTCTACAGACTATTACCTTTGACCTGGCTTTTAATTACCAGACATCCTTTTTTAGATTGTCCTTCCAGCATTTTGGCCACCCCAAGAATGCACCAGGCTGAAGATCAAAGAACTCCTTTTGCTTTACACTTGGCTTCTGGGATAACTCTGTGTTGTGGCCCTGCTGGAATTAGCACTGATGTCTTCAGAGGAGTCAGCCACAGGAATAGGTCTACTAGTCATTAAAGACATGAGAAAGCGGTGAGGATATCACAAGCCAGTGTAAAAGCTGTTTTCTTGCTCCCCGATGCAAGATAGAAGCTGCCATGTCTGGCTGAGAAGTTGTAGAGATGGGAAGAAGAAACTGAGAGAACCATGAGGCATCATTTGGAAATAGCCATTTATCAAGAAATGAACATCATTGTTGCAGATGTGATTACAACAGAGCAATGGTTTGTGGAGGGTTGGGAGAACATTCCTATAGATATTTTTCTTCCAATTGAACTCCGGAATGCTTAAAGTCATATTCTAATATACTCTCTCTCATTTGACCACCTTATCGAAACAGAAAGCTTCACTTACATCTTGAAATCACTCTGAATCAAGCAGTATTACAAGTAAATATCTATAGGATTGCTTTAAGTAGAAAGCTAAATAGGGATCAGTGAAGAGCAGTTCACTTAACTTGGTGATGTGGTCTCTATTCCATGAACCTCTGGAGCTCATAGCAAAGTAGAAAGCAGGGTAGAGATAGACTGATGATGAAATCTGGAGGTTGAAAAATATCTTTGGATAATAGGAAGCTCCTAATATGTAGTGAGCCACCATCTATAACTATTTATTGAGTGAATGGAGAAGATGATTTGGAAACAGTTCATGGTCTTGCTAGATTTATTAAGTAGCTGAGTTGGTGCTGTAAGGTTAGTAGGTCTTCCAACACCGTTACTGGAATGCCTTTAGAAGGACTTGTGCAATCAGTTTTTGAAATAGACTGATTGTATCTTTTGCTAGAGTGATTCCTTTTGCTAGGCTGAGGATTTTAACTGGATTCGTGAGGTTTGTTTGGAAAGCAGTTGCTCCTATCTTAAGATGTGCTGACATACAGTTTATCATAAATAAAAATTACCTGACTCACCACCAGAGGCCATGATGCCTCCATTTGGATATTTTTCACTCTTCCCAAACATTCATCCCTGTGTCCGACAGATCTTGAAGAAGTCCAACGTTGGCAGATATGCACATACACTGTCTTCAAATGCTTCTAGACCATGACAAATTTTTTCTTCCTGGATGGCGATATCCTCTTAAATATCATCTCAATTCCTCAGAACTCGCTATCATGTGTTTCCTAGAAGGTTTGTCCCATCAGTTAATTATTTTTTATAGATGTCCTCACTACTGCTTCCTTCCTCTCTGTCAGCAAACATACAAGTAGTCTAGGTATTTTAAAAGTATTCTTTCCTATCCTTGTGATTCAGTGTTATCTTATCATCTTTCCACATTCTTCTCTGTCAGCAGCCAAAGCCCTGGAGCCTGGCTTCCACCCTGACAATTGATCTTTCTGTAGCATTACAGAGATCCCAGGATCTTCCACTAGTTTTATCCCTGAAGTCAAAGAAATTTAAACTATCTTCACTGTAATTGAACAAATCCAGTAATTTCTGTCCCTTGTTCTACTTCTGGTTTCATGATGCTACAGAAACTCAGGTTTTTTTTCCTCTGAAGAAAACAGGCTCAACAACCTGATTCATAAATTTCATAGTAATGTGAGGAAGCATGACTAGGCATGATGGATGTTGGGAAGAATGACAGTATTGAGCACATTATGATATCATGGTTTATGTGGGCGTCAAAGAGCAGAAAATAGAAGGAATAGGAAAAAAAAAGAAAGGTGCCAGGGATGTAGCTCAGGGGTAAAGTGCATGTTTGCTTATACGAGGTACTAGATTTGATCAATGGCACCAAAATGTGGTAGGAATCAGTTGTCTAGTTGCTGAGAAGCAGCAGGTCTCATCCTAGGTTTGGGGGCTGTCTCTCTATGGCACCAAAAGAGCCAAGGCAACCTCTCTCCACCAACCTCCACTTTGTACCTGCTCTCATCCTGACCCATTGTCCTTTCTTAGGAAGAGGAAATAGGGAGGGGACTGGAAAGGAAGGGTCACCATAGTCAATATTCACTGAAACACCCAACATTTCAGGACACTTGCTGGTGAATAATTCTGCTCTGGAAACAATTTCTTTCCCCTATGTGTCATCTCGGTTTCAAACTCTTTGTTCCAAAATTGGGAAGAAGAAGCTTCAGGTTAGGTAATAAAAATAATGAGATTCTCTACTTTTGGATTGTGGTGATCTAGACCCTTCGCACTTCATGAACCTGAAAACTGTTCTATAATTGATTCAAAAAGAGTAGGTTTTGAATGTGAAAAATGCTGAAGGCCCTCTGCTAAGGGTGTGCGAAATGATCACCCTTGTTCATTGCCATGTAGGAGAAGGCAGATATACTGCAAAGTCTGCTATGAAAATGTCCACCTAACAAAAATATCAAAGTTGGAAAGCCCCCTGGGAAAAACAAGATTAGATAAGGGGCAGCAAACAGTGAGCCCAGGCAAAAATAAAATACTTTAGAATACATTGGGAGTGGAGAAAAGTACACCCAGACAAGAATAGAATAGGAAATTGTCATGACTTCGCTCTGTACTTTAAGGGCGTTGGCTGATTGGTTACCCAACTTCCGCCCTTAATGTACCTTTAGAGTTTTGAGTGCTGAATAACTATCGCTAATGTCTCTGTCAGCTTAAGCACTGACTCATGGGTTGGGAACCAGGGTCAAGAGGGATGTTTTATTGAGTAGATGGCCAGCTTTTGAGTTCACCCATGGCTGTTCTGAAGACCCTAATACATGGACAGCCCTTATGTGTTTGTATCAATCTCTGCAACCACCATACTGGACAGAGATAGAGAGTATCAATACAATTATCTTTATTGTGATCAACTGCCACAGTCTCCCTTGCCTGTAGAAATATGAATCTCAGCTTTGTATGCTGGGATGACAATTCCCAAGTCCCCCACCTGGACTTGGTCTGATGAATCCCCTGGTATTGGTAGAAGGCCAGAGAGCCTTATAGTGTTCAGTCTAAGACCCTTCACAGAGGACTGATCAGTAGTCCAAATGATCTAAAAAAAGAGACATACATTATCTCATTTCCCCATGATACAAGACTAGTTAAAACTGGAAAGAATTATAAACAGAAAGTAACAGCTTCATTAAACCCCCATGGGGGTCAAGTTTCCTGGCACCCAGATCTGCCCCAGGCTAGTGCTAGACATGCAGTCATTTACAGGCAGGAATAATAGCAGATTATATAGTCTTCTCTGTGTAACATGTGTTGAAGCTTTATACATCTATTAATGTTTCTTTCTTACAGAAAATGGTCAGATAAATATAACTCAAAAAGGGTCATTGCCTAATCTTGATGATTCAGATGGGACAACAGAACCCTTCCATAAAACATTGATTTTATTTTATGGGACAACAGTTTCTTTTCATTTTTCATTTAAGAGAAGCACAATTAATTTCCTCTCTAGAGAGCAAGACTTGTATTGTTTATAAATATTTTAGATCAATTTTAAATCCTGAGGAAGCTATATGGACATGTGTATTCCTAGGGATGCTAATATTTTTAGTTTTTCCCTTTTTTGTGTGATTATTTCCTAAATCTATGTGTTATCAAGCCCCAAAATGTCTTTTCATGTTTTCAGAGACAATTAGAAATATTGCCCTTGACAAATTGAGGATACAAAATGATATAAATCTTTACAACTTGGGATTTTTATAAATTCCCAATTTTTATAAACATCTGTCAGTGAAGTTTGTGTTTTCAGTAAGTCATTTCATCCTCTCTTATTTTCCACTTTTTTAGCAATTTGATTCTTTGTTCCATTTTCACACTGTGGAAAAACTATTCTGGTCACCCCTAAAACATAGATTAAAATAGCAATTGCAAGTTAAAAGCAGGTTACACACTCAGTTGTGTTACCTTAAGTAAGCAGATAAAATCTGGCCTTGAGCCAACTATAGGCTTACTATCTATGAGAAAGGAAAGTCTGAGTAGGCAGCTGACATTTCAGGGTTTTTAACATGGGCAAATCCAGTCAGCTGCTCTTTCTATGTAACTACTGCCTATCTTTGAATCATGTCATTTTATTACACTTGCACTGTAGCACTGTCTTCCCGTTGTTCATCAATTTGCTTGAGCGGGCCCAGTAATGTCTCCATTGTAAGACTTGTTACTGTTTTTGGCTTACCTAGAATATGTCACAGATAGCTTGCCAGGCTTTGCTGTGTGGGTGAGATACTCTCAGTAGCTTGCCGGACTCTCGAGAGGGTCGGAGGAATCAAACCCAGATTGCCTGGGCTGGCCGCATGCAAGGCAAATGCCCTACCGATTTCCTGAAGGGGCCTGTGTATGGATTTGCCCTTTTCTCCAATCTCTATGACCAGAGTTTTTTACACCCTAAGGGTATGCACATAAAGTTTACTGGAATGTCTACACTGTCCCAGTGTGAGTGAGGGTGGGGTTTTGTGGGTGTTGAGCTCCCAGAAAAAAAAAGGGTGCCCTGTCCAGGGTGAGTCCTTCTTGTACTCTGAATTGCAAGGCTGTGCCCCAGCCTGCTCTGATCCTGAATTGGAGGGAGCAGGTGGGAATGAGTGAAGGAATGCATACTGTTATTTGATTTTACAAGTGGGGGTGGGGTATTGTTCCTAAGTATAGTCATGTTTTCATGTCCAGGAATATTACCTAGGAATTTAACTCTTGTTTATATTGATTAGTCTAGATAAAATTGATTTTGTATTAGGTCATTTTCCTTGAAGTTGCAGTTTTCAGGAACCAGCTAGGGGGACCAGAGCGATAGTACAGTGGGTAGGGCTTTTGCCTTGCACGTGGCTGACCAAGTTCAATCCCCGGCATTTCAGATATCCCCGCACCCGAAGCACTGCCAGTTGTAACCTCTGAGCATCGCTGGGTGTGACTCAAAAAGAAAAAAGAAAAAAAATGAACCAGCTAGGATTTGTTAAGATTTACTATTGAAACAACGGAAACATGTTTCTGTGACAAAGCACTTCATTTGTCCAAGACAGTTTCTTTTCCACAAAAAAGAAAAAAAGGCACTGGATGTACAAAAGTGAGTCATGGAGCTTTCCCTGATAAGACTAGTTAAGGCAAAATTATCACACCTTTCTCTCATAGGTTTGGTTTTTTTTTGTATAAGATTTGCTTTATTCCATTTTTTTAAAATTTTTATTAGTGAAATACCATGAGGTACAGTTATAGACTTACAAAATTTTGTGCTTGGGTTTCAGTTATACAATGATCGAATACCCATCCCTCCACCAGTGCCCATTCTCCACCACCACCAGTCCCAGTAACCCTCCCATCCCCCATCCCCCCATCTCACCCAACCATAGGTTTTTAACATAATTTAAAATCTTTGACTTCTGTTTCTCTGACAAACATTAAATAGGCCAAAATGGGCAGCTAGGTATTGTAAGGTTTGGTCACTGTCACTGTCACTGTCCTCCCGTTGTTCATCGATTTGCTCGAGCAGGCCCAGTAATGTCTCCCTTGTGAGACTTCTTGTTACTGTGTTTGGCACATCAAAATATGTCATGGGTAGCTTGCCAGGGTTTGCCGTGCGGGTGAGATACTCTCTGTAGCTTGCCGGACTCTCTGAGAGGGGCGGAGGAATTGAACTCGGGTTGGTTGTATCTGCTGCGTGCAAAGCAAACGCCCTACCAACTGTGTTATCGCTCCAGCCCATAAGGTTTGGCATTACAAAGAATTAATTCATTTAGAGAATATTTTCTGTGATTGAAAATTTTACTGAATGAATTAAAATTGTTTTGTTTTTTTATTAAAATTCAATTTTCACAGAACTATTTTATTTTATTTTGTTTTATGGGGCCATGCTTGTCAATGCTAGGAGTTATTTCTGACTCTGCACTCAGAAATTACTCCTTGTAGTGCTTAGGAAACCATATGGGATGTCAGGGAAAGAACCCAGTTTGGCCTTATGCAAGGCAAGCACCATACTTGTACTATCTTTCCAGCCCCATGCATAGAACTTTTAAAGAACATATCTAATGAATGATGTAAACCATGATAACTTATTCATAGTTATTTTAGTATATTTCCTTGTATCCCAAATAAAGCAAAATGTATATAAAATATGAAAATTCTTTCTAATCCCTGATCATGATCATATACACACATCAGGCTTTTAATTTTTTATATTTTGGGGGAGGCGGTTGCATTCCCAGTTGTGCTCAGGGCTCACTCCTGGCTCTGTACTCTGGAATCATACCTGGTGTGGCGGAGACTATCTGGGAAACCAGGGATTTGGGTTGATTGGGACTAGATGGTGTTCCTGAGACAGTGGCATAAAGAGCATGTGCCCTACTCACTTTACTATCTCTCTGGCTCCACATCAAACTTTTTTTAAATTGAACCACTGTGAAATACACACTTAAAAAGTTGTTCATGATTAGGTTTCAGTCATACAATATTCTAACATCCATCTTTCCACCAGTGTACATATCCCACCAGCAATGTTCCCAATATCCCTCCTGCCTACCCACTATGACAGGCACTTTTCTTCTCTCTCTCTCTCTCTCTCTCTCTCTCTCTCTCTCTCTCTCTCTCTCTCTCTCTCTCTCTCTCTATTTGAATATATGTACATATAGGGCTGGAGCAATAGCACAGCAGTAGGGCGTTTGCCTTGCACACAGTCAACATGGCCGACCCGAGTTCGATTCCTCCGCCCCTCTCAGAGAGCCCGGCAAGCAACCGATAGTATCTCACCCACATGGCAGAGCCTGGCAAGTTACCCGTGATGTATTCGATATGCCAAACACAGTAACAACAAAGTCTCTAATGGAGACGTTACTGGGCCTGCTCGAGCAAATTGATGAACAACGGGAGGGCCTTTACTTTACTTACTTTACATAAATACATGTGTGTACATGTATTTTAAGAAAAAACATGCTCCTTCGTGGTTCTATGCTTTCTTCCCCTCAATTTTAATATGATGTAATATGACCTCAAAGTTCAGTAAGTATAAAATTGTCTACATATTTTAATGGTTGCATATAATTTCATTATGTGAATGTATTGTATTGACTTAGTCCTTTACTGATGACATTTAGACAAATTAACCTTACTATATAAACATATTGCTACTTTATTTATATGAAATCCTATGTGCATTCTATTTCTATGTAAGAGTTCCTAGAAGAATTAATAGATGAAAAAGAATAATGAATCTAAGATTTAGCACATCCATCCAAATTTCTTTGCATGAAAAATCTGTGAGTGTTTCCGCATACATGAGTGTTTCCGCATACACTCATAAACATTAATTACATTATAAGTCAATGTAAATAATATAAATCATGTAGTCATCATAGCTTTCGGACACAATATAATATGCATAAGAACATGTTTTACTTATACCTATTACTGAGTGATAGTGATTCTTGACTTTAATTACATTAATCTTAGCCTTCTATGTTTCAAAAGGGGCTATATCATGTTATGTATCATAACATGTCACGAAGCTGGAAGAGAATTGAATGTGTGGTTTAATACATAGAGTATATCAAAGGCTAAAGTGACTTACAGTGGATATTTATTGAATATTTATTCTATACTTGTTATATCAGTGTACTGTTTAGGTCTTAGGGCAAAGATATATGAAAATTCAAACTTATAAAGATGCTTAACAAGAGAGATATAGTGTCCTAGACACAAGTAGCTATATAGAGTATGATGTACCTGATAAAAAGTATTGTGTAATAACTTTACAGTGAAGAGAAAAAAATCTTGCCTTAGGGGCAGGAAAGGAAATATAAACAAAGAAGTTTATCTAATGGGCCAGGACAGTAGTACAACGTGTAGGATGCTTGCCTTGCACATGACCAACCTGGGTTTGATCCCCAGCATCCCATGTTGTGGTCTATAGGGACCAATCTCACAATGTTACTGGGCCCACTTGAGCAAATCGATAAAAAACGGGAGGACTGTGCTGTGCTGTGCTGTGCTGTGCTACTCTTGGATTATTAGTAGCGTGACATATGAGATGTCCAGAGAGAGGTTTACTTGTGTGGAGAGCATAGCGGAGGTTGAGCTCTGGAGGTTTTCAACTGCTGGGGCTGGGTCCCGTGGGGTAGGGAAGAGCTGCACCTGCCCCTCTCTGGGGCATCCCGAATGAAACAGCCTGATGCGGGGTCCAGTGGCACGTCTATGGCGGTGTCGTGTTATACTCTCTTTCGAGAAAGAAGGACAATTAGTCTCTGGATCTTGGCCATTGATAAGATTCTCTGGCACCAGCCAGAGGTGGCTTCTGGGTATGCCACACCTTCTAAGTGGTCCATTCTGCATATTTTTCATTCCCTGAGAACATTTGCCTCTTTTCCTTTCTATCCCTCAAATCATTTACCTTTTAGCACCATACTGTTTAAAAACTGAAGATATTTCCTTTTGCTTATATCTGTATTCCTCTTTAAGAGCACATCAAATGACTCTTGAATAAATGGATGATGAATAAGTTTCTTGACAGTAAATGAAAAGAAATTAAATACATAGTTTCTCTCAATATGTACTTTACTACCTCTTAAGTAGCCCCAAAATGAAAGACTGCTCTACTCCAAATGACCTACGTCTACGTAAGTAGACGGTGATTGCTTATGGGAGAAAATGGTTCATAAAGCATGAATTATAACAACACTAATCCTTCATTTTTTTAAAAGGGTATTCTTTTGTAAGTAAAATTTAAATGACATTTAATTTTTGATTAATTTTATTTATATTTAAAACATACATACACTTGATTTACTGGAATGGAAATAACTGCAGTGTTTTATGAATCTTTTGAAAATCTTCAAAAGGAATCATCCAAAAGGCTGGAGAAATAGTACAGCAGGTAGTGTACTTGCTTTGACACAGCAAACCCAAGCTTAATCCCTTTCACCCTAAATGGTGTGAACCCTGCCAGAAATGGTCTCTAAGCACAGAGCTAAGAATAATCCCTGAGCACTGTCATATGTAACCCAGGTGCTGTCTACATAGGTGACTGACTTAATGCTCACCACAAGAGCTGTGCTGCTTAGACTGGTTGATGGATGCTGGTGCTAGGGGCCACCAGTGTTATACCCAGAGATTCTCAGAGAACCAGGTGTTTCCAGAGATTGAACCTCAGAGCCTCTGTATGCAAGATCTTTTATCTATGATCTTTTTATCTATCTCCCAGGTCCCTTATTTCTCATTCTTTGCATCTATGTGGTTATTTAATTCTCTCAGAAATATCAGAAACAGGCTTTCACAGAGTATAAGACTAAAGCAGCTGCAGAGTTAATTTTCCCAGGGTCACAAAGATGGTGAGTGGTGGAACTAAGATTTGAATTCTTCTGTAACCCTCATTCTTGACCTCGATGCTACTACTGTATTAGCTCTACACTCTTTTATTTCCATATCATGTGGTAGGCATCCTGGCGTTGGTAACCTTGTTTTCCATGTTTCACTCAACTGAATTTCATAGGAGAACCTCATATTACATAAACAGTTTTCAGAGGTATTATTATTGATAGCATCTGATGCACTGTATGAAATATGAATTAATACTTTTCAGAAATGTAAACTTCTTTAAAATAAAATTTAATTGTATATTGTCTAAATAAATGTTACTTAACCTTTTTCCAACTGTGACCCTTTCTGACCTATTTCTCTCCTATGACATCCTATATTACTTGGAATAGTTGGACCTCTAGTCTTGTTTTGTGGCCCCTAACTTATGCAAGGGTGTCTTTTAGCCTCCATTTGAGAAACACTGATTTAAATATAAGCTCCTGTCATTGATACTCAATAAAATTGTTATAAATAAGCACAAAAATTAATATATTTATAAACTAGATAGCACAACGGGTAGGGCGTTTGCCTTGCACGCAGCCAACATGGCTGACCCGAGTTCGATTCCTATGCCCCTCTCGGAGAGCCCGGCAAGCTACCGAGAGTATCTCGCCTGCACGGCAGAGCCTGGCAAGCTCCCCATGACATATTCGATATGCCAGACACAGTAACAACAAAGTCTCCAATGGAGACGTTACTGGGCCCGCTCGAGCAATATCATACACATAGTGTATAACTTACTTAAAAGAAAGCCTTTCAGTGAAATTAATAACTTTTCATATTTATTCCCATGAAAAACATTTTAAAATTTTGTCAGAGAGGTGTCTGTCATCATAGTTATTTCTTGTGTTTAGGTTTTGGAGCCATACCTGATTCTGCTTTCTGGGATCATTCCTCACGGGCTTGAGATAACATAAGTGATGCTGGGGATCAAAGATGTGTTAGTCGTGTGCAAGGCAAACACTGTACCCACTGTACTATCACTATTGTCCCCATTTTTTTTTTTTTTTTGCTTTTTGGGTCATACCCTGCGATGCTCAGGGGTTACTCCTGGCTCTGCACTTAGGAATTACTCCTGGCGGTGCTTGGGAAACCATATAGGATGCCAGGGATTGAACCCAGATTGGTTGCATGCAAGGCAAATGCCTTACCCGCTATACTATCTCTCTGGCCCCTATTGTCCCAAATTTACAATTTTTTAATTGTGAGTTACAATTAAAATTACAATTGTAAATTACATTGACATTGTGTAGTTTGTGCTATTTTCTTTTGTTTCCATGTAATTTTGGGACGTTTTCTTTTGTGTGGTTACTTGGTGCTGCAAATGAGTGTTCTAGTCATGTCTCTATTATGGAGCAAATAAGCCTGTCTGGTTTCTTAGTTCAGAGTTTTTGACATGATGTTGTCATCTGAACTGCTAAGTTTCCATAGATTCCCCTAACTCATTTTTAAGAGCTACTCAAAGAGATTTTATAGGATGACTTTCTCCATTGACAATGAAATCTCTCTGAACTAGCTGAAATATCTTTAGTATATATTCAGTGAAAACTTGTGCAACATTTGCCTTAAAATATTCTCTGTTAAATTACAAAATTATGTTGGTAGAATACAATGCTCCACTACTGACAGTGAAATTGAGCAAAATATTTTTTAATTTGGTCCCAAGAGTTAGTTTATTCTACTCCCTAAAAAGATTTAATTCCCCTTTTTAACTTTGCAAAAAAAATTCATATTTCATGGAACACACTTTTGGAAGCATATGGTCTTTATTTCAATTGTTATATCAGTTTTATTTCAATAAAAGTTTTAGAGTACAATTAAAATAAGGTTTTGAAGCTTTATAAAACACCATAGGGAATGATTTAAAAAAACCCAATCTTTCTTTTTCCACCAATATTTTTTATAATTTATACTCCTAGGTACGTTTTTCTCCCCAATTATCAGCCTTAGCAGTTAAATTATATACATATACACAATTCTAATTATAAGGAATACCTGGCAGTAAGGGAGAATCAGTGGGTATTAATAGTGCTAATGCTACATTCACTTTGGTTCTGACGTGTCAAAGTTGGCCAATCTAGTGGAGCCTTAAGATGCAGTTGGCTTTTAAAAGATAAAGCAACCCAGTATCAGATCTGGGCAGAGTAACAACTGCAAAGTTCTAGAACAAAGTCGGGCCTCTGACTTGAAAGCATGTTAGCTATAACTCAGCTTTGTTCGGTTAGACAAGCATATCGGATTGGTGACAGCAGAATCTCAGAACAGCTGTTGACTAATGCAGAGAAGGGACATATTCTGGAGACCAACTAGAAATGCCACGTGGTTGTGGATTATTGAGAAGCAATGGCAGAAGGCACGTCTGCTAAGCATATGTCAAAGAGTCATGCCCCAGTGGTTTCACTGAGTGGAGAGAGGCAACCTGTGGCAGACTTAGAGCAGCGGTCTTTTGAGGCAAACGCTGTAGAGACTTAGAGATACGTGATCTATAAGGTCTCACTCAGCAGACTTGGCTTTGAATGAAAGAGTTACTTCATCCCACACAGTGAGCTGTGGCAACCACTTAACAGTAATGATCAAATCACAGCAAAAGCATTCAAGTTCAGGAAATAATGAGCTAATTCAAGACCCACGGGGGAACTTAAGAAAAGCAAAATCACAATCATATATCTTGAAATTTACTTAGAACACCTTTCCTTGTAAGAGAGATCACAGTCTTAAAATTCCTCAATTGTGCATCACTTGCCAAGGAAGAGGACACATTTTCCATAGGAAAATGCCAACTCCTCAAGGGGCATGCTTGCAGATAACTGATAATATCAAAGCCTCAACTTATATGGCTGGATTGTATTCTGAACAAACTGCCTTAGATTTTTTTGTAACTGGCAACATATGCATTACACAGTCACCAAACACAAGTAGACAAAATCCATTTTCAATCTATTCCAGATTGTCATGCTTATTTTATAGCTAAGAATTAAATCCCACAAGAAAATTAGCAATTTAAACATCAAGATGAAGCTAGTGTTCATATATATGTATATATATATATATATATACATACATATATGTATGTAAAATTCTTTGTAGGTGTTAGTATAGAGCTTTCCTTGCCCTGACTCCTTTGTTTGTTCTTCTTGGAAAACCCATTCACCTGGTGAACCCCAATACTTGCCAAGTTGTAATCTCCTTTATAGAGCAGAGTTGGTCATGCTTCTTTCTGCCAACACTGCCAGAATAATTTTCATTACAGCACTTAGCTCTTTCTGTTGAAATTGTTTATTTAGATGTGTTTTCTTTGCTATAATTCCATGAGGACAGAGTCTGAGACTGGCTCACATAGATACTTGAACAAGTATTTGTTAAGAGATCCAACTGAAAAAAGCCTAGTGAATAAATGTTATAAATTATTAAACTCTTTGGAGAACTGAAAATATATAAGACAAATGAATACTGATGATTTTTAACTTGTTGATAAAATTATTTTCTTTGATAATAGAAATTGTAAATATTTCTACTCCGGTGATTGACTTTAAGTGTTTAGTTAGTAAGTGATTTTCTTATGTGTTGCATTCCAAGTAAAAATTATTTGGTTTCCAGTATGAACTGGAAAGGTGTTTAGAGGCTTTTTTCCACAAGAGGGAATAGATTTGGCCTGAATAATTCCTACTTTTGCCTTGTCCCACTTTTGACCAACTGTAAGCATTTTAAAGTGCAGCTGGTTATGTTTAGAGATGCCATCTGTAGTCATGAAGAAAAAAATAGTCTTTCCTGATGAAGAGTTAATTGGTCTGTAAATGTTTCATAAACATGTTCTTCTTTTCTTAGTACAGTTGTTTAGTTTTATTTTGTTTTGCTTTCTCATCTAAAAAACAAGGGTTTGAAGTCACATAGACTCATGAGTCAAATCATAGTTATTTTACTTATTAAGCTGTATAAATTCAGAAAGCTTCCACCAAACTCTACAACTCTTTTCTACATCTGTTGAAGTCAGCCAAAAACATCTACCTCAAGAGACAGACTGGTGATAATCTTAGGGCACTGGTCAAGGATCTTAGAGATTTTGATGTTTTAGAGGTTAGATAACTATGTACATCCAGACCCTAAGAGTCACAAAAGTAATATCAAAGTGGATTAAAGACCTCAAAATCAGACCTGAATCCATAAGATACATGGAAGAAAATGTAGGCAGAACCCTCCATGACACTGAAGCTGAAAGCATCCTTAAGTATGGAACACCACTGACTAAGCAAGTGAAACAAACACAAACAAATGGGACTACATTAAATTAAGAAACTTCTTCACCTCAAAAGAAACAGTGACCAAAATACAAAGAGAGCCCATGGAATGGGAAACAACATTTACCCAATGCCCATCTGATATGGGATTAATATCCAGGACATATAAGACATTAGTAGAATGTACAAGAAAAAGAGCCTCTAACCCCATTAAAAAATGGGAAGAAGAAATGAGCATAAGCTTCCTCAAAAAAGAAATACAAATGGTCAAAAAGGCACATGAAAAAAATGTTCCACATCACTAATCCTTAGGGAGATGCAAATCAAAACAACTATGAGATATCTCATACAACAGAACTGACACATCAAAAAAGAACAAGAACAACCAGTGCTGGCGTGGATGTGGGGAGAGAGGGGCCTATCACATTGTTAGTGGGAATGCCAACTGGTCCAGCTTTTGTGGAAAAAAATATGGGCATTCCTTCAAAAACTAGAAATTGAACTTCCATATAAGCCTGCAATACCACTTCTGGTAATACATTCTGAAGGTGCAAAAAAGCGAAAAAAACATAGTAGAAATGACATATTCACCTGTAGGTTCATTGCAACACTGTTCACATAGCCATAATCTGAAAACAACCTGAGGGCTTGAGAAGAGATGATTGGTTAAAAAACTCTGGTAGGGTCTGGAGAGATAGCACAGCGGGTAGGGCATTTGCCTTGCATGCGGCTGACCCAGGTTTGATTCCCAGCATCCCATATGGTTCCCTGAGCACCACCAGGAGTAACTCTTGAGTGCAAAGCCAGGAGTAACCCCTGTGCATCACCAGGTGTGACCCAAAAAGAAAAAAAAAAAACAGGTACATCTACACAATGGAATACTATACAGCTCTTAGGAAAGTTGAAGTCATGAAATTTGCTTATAAATGGATATTCATGGAGAGTATCATGCTAAGTGAAATGAGTCAGAAAGAGAGGGACAAACAATGACTGCACTCATTTGTGGAATATAAAACAACACAATATGAGATGAACACCCAAGGATAGTAGACACAAGGGCCAGAAATATTGCTCCATAGATGAAAGCCTGTCTCATGAGCTGGAAGAGAAGGAAGCTGGAGTAGAGAAGGAATCACTAAGTCAATGGTGGTTGGAAGGATCATTCAGGATGGAGATGTGTGCTGAACATAGATAAAGGACCAAATGTGATAGTCTCTCAGTGTCTATATTGCAATCCATAATGCCCCAAAGTAGAGAGAGTATGGGGGAAATTGTCTGCCATAGAGGCAGGGGGATGGTTGGGATTGGGGAGGATACTGGGGACATTGGTGGTGTAAAATGTGCACTGGTGGAAGGAAGGGTGTTCGATCATTGTATGACTGAAACTCAAACAGGAAAGCTTTGTAACTGTATCACGCTGGGACCCGTGGGGATGGATGACGGGCACTGTTGGAGGGATGGGCACTTGATCATTGTATAACTGAAACCCAAGCACAAAATTTGTAAGCCTATAACTGTACCTCATGGTTTTTCACTAATAAAAAAATAAAAAAAAACTGAAAAAAAAATAATAATTTAAAAAAACCCTAAGAGTCAAAATTATTTTAATCATGTGACCCAAACTATAATAAGTAGTTTTTTTAATGTGAGTTTTTTAAGGAGGTGTGGTGAGAATTGGGAAGGAACTTTAGTGGAGAATGCTGACACTGGTAGTAATGTTCAAGTTAGAATATTGATATATTGGATGCCTGAAGCTCTGTTATTAAGAAGTTAGTAAATCACATTTCCTATAAAAGAGAATTTTCACTTCAAAGAGGTTAATATTTGATCATGAGTGTATATGAAGTGCCTACTCTGTGCTTAGTCTAATCCACATTCTCTATTAATGGCATTTCCTTTTTCCATATCTACTGACCTGGAGACTAGTTTCTCCCAAAGAGTACATTAATAAACACAATAGGTGCCCCTGAGCTGGATTGTCCTTTCTAGATTCACACATAGTTTTTGAAAAAACAAAATTCTTTTAGATTACAGTGTATAACATAGAACACCTATGAATCAGGAGTTACTACTCAGATACTGTGCCAACAAAATTGTTTTAAAACTCTTTGGTAACGCATCATACTTCCATTCATATATATTTTACTTTTAAGAAAGCTCTAAAGTAGAATAAATTGTACTAATATTGTACCATTTTTTAATCTCAGTGTATTCCCACTCAGGGCATCAGGAAGTGAAGCTGTCAGATTTGCCTCCATGCATGTTGGTGGCCCCTGGGTTTGAGTGCACAATTTTCAGTTTGCCGGAAAAGCACTTTAAACCTCTGAACCGTCTTCCAGGCCCATTTTTTTTTAAATGATTGAAATTTATTTTAGAATTAACGAATCTTCCCAAATACCCTTGTCAGGCATTCCCTAATTTTGATATTTACACAGTCATGATTCTTTACCATCAGTCCTAAGCAAGTTTAATATACTCATCTAACCAAGTCTCTTCAATTATTGTCATTTGTTTCTCCAACAATATTTTCTCTGTTCCATAATGCAAAATTGCTTTTTATGACTATGGTTTTTATTCTTCAGTTTGTGATGGTTCTGTTTCACTTGAATGTAATGACTTTCACACTTTTGAAGCCTCCAAGTCAGCTACTTTATAGAATGTCTCTCAGTTTGGAATTGTATGACACTTTCTCCTGATTAAATAAAGCTACTCATCTGTGGCAAGAACATTGCACAAAAGAGAACAGAGTGATGACTCAGTGGGTGAGCACTTACTTTGAATGTGTGAGGCCCTGGGTTCAATTCCTAGCATAGTCAAAACATAGGTACTGCAGGAAAGATTTTGTGTTTCTCCTGATCACTTTAAGAATGCAATGTCAGCAGGCTTTCCTTATTGTAAAAGTTGCATTTTTTTCTCCATGTAATTAACTAATATCTTAAGGAAGTGAGCTTTAGCTTGATCTCAGAATAATCTGTCTAAAATGCTGAGAATAGGATGGCCTATCCTGCTATAGACAATTATTTTTAGATATATTTATTTTTGTATAATTAAGATGATTTATGGAAAATAAAATATTAACCTTTGACCCTTACAATGCAAAAAAGTTGTTTGGGTTGTAATTTTAAAAGCATCATACTTTCCTTCTAACAGAATTTAATTATGTTTAGATGCCTTAAGTTTATCTATGGTATCATAGGATGCTTACTGAGTAATCTCTAAAAGTAATTTGTAGTAGTAAGAAATTACTATTAAAACCTCCTAAGTGATGGAATTTGTAACTTTAGACATGAAATGAAACTATATTTTATAGCATAACATTTTTCATATATCACTTAATTTAAGTTTCCTTCAAGTTTTAAAATTCACAGTTTGTAAAAATCAAGAAACTGTGTGCATGTATTTAGCTAAGTTTTGATATGGGTGTTTATGTAGCAATTAACAAGATGAAAAGATACTGTATATTTTATTAAAATATCAATCCCTATGTATGCCATTTAGGCAAATTTCCCGCAGATCTAAACTTGTGAGGATCACAAATTCATATGCTTTACTAAGGAATTATTTCAAATTGGGACTTCCTGTCCATGCTGAAAAATTTGTAAGAGCAATTATGTTCACTAAGCACAAGAAACATTTTCTAGACATACCTCATTGCTAATTTAACAGTTGAAAAACATTTATGATGTTTGGTATGACCATTAATATATATACACGACTATTCCCATTTTTTACTATTTCTGCTTCAGTCTATAAATACTGAGTTTGCAATATAAAATGACTTTTTATTTTGTAGTTGTTATTGTGGCTGCCATTTTCAAAAACTGAGCCAAATTTCTTGAAGAGAGAACCCATAGTAGTAATTTCCTTTCAATTCTACATTTCTTTGTTCACCAAGAAAAAAGAACTGAACATTTTCAAATATACAACGAAAAAATCCATTTTTTTTTCATGTGTATTCACATCTACACTCTGGATTCTGTCTGGAACCAAAACCAGAAGTACAGAAAGACCACAACAAAGGCTGCTTTCCTTGGAGTTTCCAGCTCACCGGAAGTGGGACACATTAGTCATCTCACAGTCCCCGTCTCATTAGTTTTCTTAATTCAAATTCTAAAAAACTCAGAAACGCGTGTTCTAAATTTCTAAACTAAGAATACAAGGATGCGTTTTATCATGGACTCCAGCAAGCAGGCTCATACTAGCCCTGTCTTAGTTAACTTAGAGATCATTTAGGTTTTAAAAAACTGTTAGTTCAGAGATACGGTATGTATGATAAATGCCAAGAAGTATTCCAAATATTGATGCCATTTCAATTAATTTAATCGAGGAAAAATAATTCATCTGCTTATAATTTATTTTTAATTTTCCTTTTCCCTGAGTCCACTGGGAACTAACCGAAAGTTCTCAGGTAATATAATGGAATGAATGTGTGACCATTTTTAACTCTTTATTTAAAGAAAGAAGCATGTATAGTTTTGTTAGTATACATGATGGCTCATGTGCTATATACGCAAGGCTATGAACTCTAAACATAAGCAGGAAGTCAATACATATATAATCCTGCTACCCAACATAAAAATCCATTTTTAACGGAAATAAGTTGCAGATTCACTCTTTTATAAAATGAGATGATTTCAAACATGGGAACTAATAAATTCTAAAGCAATATTTTAAATTTAAAATTTCCTACAGGCAATGTAGAATGACTAAGCTAGCTACTTACTTCTATTAAAATTCAAAGTAATTCAGTTATGTAGTAGACCTCGTGCTCTAGATGTGTTGGTTAAAAAAAATTGTAAATAAATGTCAAAATGTCTCCCATTTCTCAGCTATATTATTATTTTATCATCCTTTTAAAAAGTATTATTATTAAGTAAATAATTTTATGTTTTACAAAAGGTAACAGGTTGGTACTAGAGCGATAGTACAGCAGTTCGGGCACTTGCCTTGCACACAGCCAACTCAGGTTTGATCCCAGCACCACATATGGTCCACTGGGCCCATTTTGAGTGAGTCCTGAGCACCAAGCCAGGAGTAAGCCCCAAGCACAATGTCAGGAGTATGTCCTGAGCACAGCCAGGTGTGATCCAAAACCAAAAACTAAAACATATCCCCCCAAAATTAGAGACCTATCTAAAGAATTTTTAAGCAGAACTAAGTTGAAAATGCTCAATCCTCAATTTTTTATAATTAAAGGAAGTCAAGAATGGCATACACGATTCCAAATAATTTTACTGATTTTTATCTTAATTACTAAACAGTTTCTACTCTGAAATAAAACGTCCATATTTTCTCTCGGTCCAAAATGTTTCAGGTGTTCATCCTTCTAGTTGGAATATTCTTTGGATTCCCTTTTAATTGTTTCCACTGATAATAGTAAATTCTGTGAACACGGGACAGTAGTAAATGCCTATGTAGCACTATAGACTTTAAAGGACCTCAGAAGTTCCAAACCTCCAAGAACTTTATTTCAGACTCCATAGCCCCAAATTGTGAAAGCAAATTTCTGTTTGCTCTGAACAACCCAATTTGTAGTTCCATTTTGACAGCAGCCAGAGGAAAGTAATAAACATTTAGAGGAGCTTTCAATTCTTACCTGATAGTTTCTTCTTTTGCTTTGGAATTCTCAATATCACTTCCTTACATAAATATAGTTTCAAAAAGATAAATGTAGCTCCTACAAAATATTCAATTACCAAAGTTTAAACATTTGTCTTTGTTTCTCCATCTTCCCGGTTTTAATCAAAAAGATCATGACCCAGTTTCTGATATGCACATTATTCCAGAAAGCAGATACACATACTCAAGCATGTATCTAATAGGTCGCCCTTATTTCATTTAAATAAGATCATGGTATGCATAATATCTTGAAACTTGTCTTATATATTTCAGCAATCTATATTTTATGTCTACCCATATTTTAATTCTGTAGTCTTCTTAAAAATTATAAAATACACCATTACATGCGTTCATAAGCTATTAACCACGTTTCTACTGATAGACATTTAATTGTGTGAAGTTCTCTATTATTATTTAAAGTATACTGACAGATTCCTTTATGCATTATTTTGGGAGAGTTTATAAATTTTCATAGGATAGAGTCAGCAATAGTTTTTAAATTGCTTTCCATTAGCAATGTAAATATCTTTCAATATGAATTTGTAAGAATTTCACTATTTGTGAGAAACATTTTATTTTAGGATTAATGTGGCTTGTGAAGGAAGATTTCAAATGGATTGTGCTGTAATTATTTATTGCTAATGTAAACCTCAGCTAATCACTCTATGAACATGTCTGGGGTGTCTACTAGCATAAAACTACACATAGCTACTTATTATTTTATAGCTTGCTGACTGCAGTGTGGGAGAAACTTGTTAAATGGATAAGCAGTGTAAAGACAAGATATAATTCACTCATCTGGAATAGGATGAAAGGCCTTACAGAGAAATCATAAGTAAGAATTTCTAGAGTTAAATTGATCACATACAGAATTATGTAAACAATGCTTATTTTCTAGAGACATAAAAGTATAGAACCAAATTATTTCTGAAAATCTTTAGTATCCTCAAATACCCATGCCTGTGTGGTCCAAAGCTGCCTACGTTGGTCCTTTTTACCTTAATGTTTCCAACCAGTCTTCTCTTTCCTGAATATTTCTTACCCAGAGCTGAGTTTCATTCCCATATCCATCTGTTTCTTTTGTTTATCCTGAGCCCATAATAGGCAATACCTTTGACTGGATACTAGAAATGAAATGCTTATCACATGCTAAAGATTGAACTAAATGCTAGAAATAAAGAGATTAAAAAGATGCGTCATAAATTTTCTGTTCTGAAATTATACTGGGGAGCCATTTCTATCAAACCCCATCTAGGTATACATATCTCGGAAAAGGCACACGCAGTTCAAGTTGACTTTCAGAAACCAGCTTTCATCTGCATTTGGGGTGAAAGCAGAGCACAGGAAATAATACTTTATTGAAGCTTTCCCAGGAAACTTGAAATCAGCCTATAAATCAAAGACTTTCTCTGCATTTAGGAAAGTTAAAAATGTGTTAGGAGACTAGAAATGAAGTCAGAAGCTTACACTGAAAGCCTTCTTCTTTGTTATTTAGCATTTCGTTTTTCTTATCACAGAAATGAAAGGAGGAGCTATTGTGGGAATATAGTTAAGATAGTGTATCAAAATTAATGTGATGTTTAACAGGCAGTAAATACTAAACCTGTATAGCAATTTTAATGCTCTTCTGATCCGTTTTATTTTTGACAAGTTAGGCAAACCTATGGTAAGATTCTGTTGAGAAGAAGATTAAAACTCTAGCAATCAGCTTATATTCATACCAAGATTCTCAAAATACTTTAAAATTTACTTATAGCAGAGTAAGCCTCAGTTTCTTGTTGGCCCACTAACACTTGTCAATATCATTCCACTCTTAAATATGCTTTTTAACAAAAAAAAACATGAATAGTTTGTGTTAAAATGCAAGTTCATATCCTAAATACGTAAATTGTCAAATTTAAATGACTGCTAAAGTTAAGCTGTGTTTTGATATATTTTTTCATAATAAGCATTTTGGGCATGAGTCACATGCAGATCGGGATGTGTGATTTTGCTTCTTGGCCTAAGTTTGAAAATCAATCTTCTTGCCAAAAATAGGAAAAGAAACTTTAATATCAAAGTTATAAGGCTAATCTTTACAGGAGAAAAAAAAAATTTTTTTTAATTTTGTGGGCTTGGAGACCTCCCAAGCGGTGTTCAGGAGACCCAGAATTCACTATGGTGAGTTTTGCTCAATGGGACCAAAATTTAGAGTTCAGTGTTCAGTATAAGGACCTGAGAATGTGGAACCCTGAGGGATCAGGGATTATCTGGCCACCCCAGCAGTTCTCAGCCTCCAGGGCTACACACTTGGTGCTCAGGGTCCTCTAGGGCTGTACATGGTGATGAGTGATGAACCATGCGGTGCTGTGGATCCAACCCAACTGCCATAAATCTCCTGATCCCTAAAGTACTTTCAATGAAAAGGAAACACTCTAGAATAAGTATTTTGTGATTCATCTTTATACAAAGATGACGAATTCTAGAAAAGGGGGATCAAGTAATAGTGAGACAATAGCAGGGATTTTTGAGATATTTGTCTGTATGTTTTGTGTGACTGTTACTAGCACATGTGACCCAGCGCTCCAGACACGCATGCAGCCACTTTAATGGGCATGGACTATAATGCTGCAAAACTCACTGGGATCTTAATTTGAAGAAATTGTGTATGAACTTCTCCCAAAAGTCAAGCCAGTCTCTGCTCTCTCTCTCTCTCTCTCTCTCTCTCTCTCTCTCTCTCTCTCTCTCTCTCTCTCTCTCTCCCACACACACACACACATACACATGTACTAAGTAAATTCCTTTCAGTAGAACTATTCAATCAAAACAAAAAAATTATATTTTTCTATGTATCTTTGGTAAAAATAAAAGGTAAAGGGGATTGTTTTAGAATCAGAAATAAAGACAGTATGGATATACCGAGCAAGTAATCACAGTCCCACAAGTATAGGAATGGATACCATGCTTTCCAAAAGAAAAGAAAGGAATAAAGTTAAATTGTAAGGTAGGCCCCATACGGGCCACCAACACGGCCAGAGTCTGGCAAACTCCCCGTGGCGTACCCAATATGCCAAATACCAGTAACAATGAAGGGTCTCATTCTCCTAACTCTGAAAGATCCTTGAATATGGCACTTTCTAAAAAAATCTCAGGGCTAGGACGAAGAGACATTACTGGGGCCTGCTTGAGGCAATCGAAGAATAATAGGATGGTTGTGATTGTTGTGATTGTAAGGTAGGACAGTGAAGTGATGGTTTGAAAGAAGCCGTGGAAGATAGGAGGACATCTCCCAGGAGATGATAAGAGTGGATGAGGGATTTCCCAAAAAACAAAGAAATTTGTGTTTTCCCACAGGGACTGTGTTTCTAGGAAGGCAAAGAGATAAAAGGAAGTTGTGTGAAACCTTAAAGAACTGTAGAAGGGATTTCTTCTCCAATGCAACGGGAGTGGCAGGGGACCCATGCAATCTTGATTCCTTAGGGAAGGAATGTGGGGTATGCAGCATTAGAGGAGGGGGAGGTGGACACCAGACATTGCATTTTGCCTGAGGGTACCAAGGACAAGAGACTGATGGAATCTGCTGCTATCATGATTCACTTACCATTCACCTAAAGGCACATTAGGGACTGCTGGGTACCAGTACTTGCCTTTGTTCAAGCTTCCAGTAAAACACTGGGAAATATGTCATCCGGCCCCCAAAATAGCTGAGTTTGAGTGATCTGATAGTGAAATTGCTGCTCCGGAATGTCATGGGAAAGAAATAGTCCTTATCTGGAAGAACTTGCTGCCTTTCTAAAGAAAGACCACCAGGCCAGGATGGTCAGGTATGAGAGATCAACAGTGACGCAGTGATGCTGCGTGCAATTCAGCAGGAGGAGTCATGGATCCCATTGGGAAGAGCTGGGTGTCATGTCACAGGAAGTGAATGTTTGCTTTCAAATTTAAATGCTCACTTTTCATTATTTAACCAGAGAAGGAAAAAATAGTCCTCTAAAAAAATGATTCTGTGCAGATAGTGAAGTGGGTAACATTTAAAGATGTTTATTAGATCAAGAAGTCTGGGAGGAGTGGGGAGAGCAGTAGGATAGAGAAGAGACCACTATGACAATGATTGTTGGAAATGATCACTCTGAATAAGAACTGAGTGCAGAGAGGAGGTAAAGGGATATACACAATACCCCTTCAGTACCTGTGTATCAAACCATAATGCCCAAAGGAAAGAGTGGTGAGGAAAGAGGAAAAGTGTCTGCCATTGAGTCAAGCTGGGGGTTGGAGTGTCAAGAGGGAAACTTGGGGACATTGGTGGTGAGAAATGTGCACTGGTAAAAGGAGGAGTATTGGAGCACTGTATGACTGAAACCCAATCATGAATAACTTTGTAACTGTGTATCTCATGGTTATTCAATATTTTGGAAAAGTCTAATTTAGCATGCTTTAGATTAGAATAAATAGGATTAAAATTTTAAAAAAGTGCTACTAACTTTTATGTTCTAAATGAATTAGAAACTAAACGGATTTTTAAAACTAGCTGGTAATAAGAAGCTACTGTCACATAGTGATGAATCGTGGTGAGGAGTAACATTGAGGGGAACAAAATACTTGTACGTCAATGTAGCAATTCAGGACAAATGAAGTAAAAATTTTAAATTATATACTATGGGGGCTGGAGAATGAGACCCATCATTGTTACTGGTATTTGGCATATTTGGTAGGCCACGGGGAGTTTGCCAGACTCTGCCCTGTGGGCAGGCTACATTCGACAGCCTGCAAGTTTGTCCAAACTTAAAGAACTGTAGAAGGGATTTCTTCTCCAATGCAACGGGAGTGGCAGGGGACCCATGCAATCTTGATTCCTTAGGGAAGGAATGTGGGGTATGCAGCATTAGAGGAGGGGGAGGTGGACACCAGACATTGCATTTTGCCTGAGGGTACCAAGGACAAGAGACTGATGGAATCTGCTGCTATCATGATTCACTTACCATTCACCTAAAGGCACATGATGGGTCTCATTCTCCTAAAGAGCCCTGAATATAATCTCAGGGCTAGAATGAAAGAGACGTTACTGGGGCCTGCTCGAGGCAATCGACGATTAACAGGATGATGAAATGAAATGAAATGAAACTATGGGGGCTGGAGCAACAGTACATTGGGTAGGGCCTCTAATTGCCTTAGTGAACTCTAGTGAGAGAAATGACAATACATTCAAGAATTTACTAAATCTCCAGCAAAATGATAAAACTGGATGTGCACTTGTCTGGGGTTAGTACAACTTTAAACAGCTCTACTAAATACTACCTCTTCTGCATATCTAGACTCAGGCTCCAAGAGGTGTCACAAAAACTAGAGGAGAGCTGTCATTTATTTTCCTAAATAGGTCGGAACCTGACTGAACAAACCACACAGGGTTTGGAGCGGGGGGGAGGTGGGGAGAGTGGGGAGTAGGGTCAGAAATAAGTGAGGGATTATAATGAGTTTCTCCATTTCAAGATTGTTGCTTTGTTGTTACTGTTGTTAGTTGGGTTTAATCACTTTTAAGATATAAAGGAATGGGGTGGGAAAGATTGAGGAGGAAAGGTTTGTTTTTATCTTGTATTTCCATAGTTATTTGACATAGAGGAGTACAGAAGTAGGCAGCCCCCATCATCAGTACCCCCTGCTCATTCTATCTCTCTGCTTATGCTGGCCTCATGATTACAACATGGCAACTCTTACATCAGCATTCCAAGAAGAAGGCAACAGTACACCAAATAAAATGTGGCACCAGGAAAGCAAATAGTGGATCAAAACTTACCTCTACTTCCATTTCTTAGATTAAAATTGTCATGTAGTTCTTATTGCAGAGAAAATTGGGAAATGGAGTTTTATTGGTTTAGTTTTGTAATGCTAGACACACTTCTACTCCCAACAAGATAAAGAAAAAAGAATGAATGCTGGGAGGGTACTAAGTGTTGCCAATTGTATTACTGAGATTATATAATGAAATTCTTCTCATCCCCTCTACATCCTTTGTCATCTTTTAATAAGGAAACCGAATTAAGTGACTAATGTGTGTGTGCGTGTGTGTGTGAAATAATTATCGTATCTCATGAAGTAGTGAGACACACAGTGGGAAAATTACAAATAGTTACAAAGCAGTGGAGAGTATGACAGAAAGAAATGGGGGATGGGGATGGATAAGAGGAGGAACACAGGGGCTGGAGCAATAGTGCAGTGGGTAGGGCATTTGCCTTGCATGTGGTTGACCCAGGTTTGATCCCTGGCATCCCATAGGGTTCCCCTAGCCCTCTAGAAGTGTTCTCTGAGTGCAGTTCCAGCAGTAAACACTGAGCACAGTCAGGTATGGCCCCAAGACAAAACAAAACAAAAGAGTGGGAATACATAAATATGTTAGAGTTCAGGAAGGTGTTTTGATATCTAAAAACACATGCACAACTATGCTTTCCATTAAAAATCATTCTTGTCTGAGTTAATAGCAATTTCACCTTCTCTAAACTGTAATAGACTAAGAGAACTCAGTGAAAAGGGTGGTTAAGACACAGACAGATGCCAATAGCTTTGTAGAATTAACTAAAAGAAAATAAAAATGGTCTTACCTCAGGTCAGTTGATGGGGCAGAGAAGATATGAGGAGAGAAAAGGAGAGAGAAGAAAAGACAAGGAGAGACGAGCAGAACCTACTATAGTGTTCTCCATGCACATGTCAGACTGCAAGCATTGTTTAGGATAGAATATTTATCCATAGTAACTTTTTTTGCAGTGGGAATTGCCTGCTATTCTAAACATATAAATGTGTTTTAAATTCAAAAATATATTTTTCCATTACTGGCATATATTGGTCATTAATAGATGTGTGTTCAATTGAGACTTGTCTATTAAATTAATGTTCTCCCCAAATATTTTCCCTTTTTTCACAATATTTGTCTTTTCCACTTGATATGGGTCTGCTATATTTGAACTGAGTCAACACACAGATATTAGTTTTAATAGTAAAACTCATACCCACCTCTTTAAAATATTGGCGAGGCTGCAACATGACTATTAAACTAAAAGGCTGAATTTTATTAGAATGTACTTTAATCCCCTAATGCTAGTAACTGAGGGTACAAACAACTATTAATATGTCAATGCAATTAAAAGACTAAATAAAAATATCTCCTTTTATACATAAAGGTTACTTGTCAAAGAAAGTTTAATTTTTTAGTTTTATTACTATATGTCAAGTTAATTACTGTGACAATTAATTTTTACCTTTTTAATGTAGGATTGTGGTTTGCTGATTCATCCTAATGAAGCCTGCGGGTTACAGTCTATTTCCTCTGACTACATTGAAGCTATTTCACAGCCTGAATTAAAGATTTGTCCATCTGGGGACACAAAAGGTGAATATTATATATTGGCTATTACTACTCACTAAAAGAAGAATCCTTTAGCATACATAAGTACTTAATTTTTGCATTCCTCTTGAGCCAAAAAATGCAATACATTAGGTTTTCATTAATATAAGCAGTAACACATAGTTTAGTATAAATGTTTTATTTTAATATGTGAAGCCTTTGTATTAATCAAATGGCTTTCTCTTTCCCCTGTGCTCTTTGCTATTAATTTATAATTATCACTTACACATCACTAGCATAGGACAATTTTTTAAAGCCTGATCTTTTTACTTACATCTACTGCACAGTACCTCTGCCTTTCTTCCATGATTATTTAGATGGTTAAGTACATAATTAGTTGACTGCTATTGTTCTGCCCAGATTGTCACTGCATGCAGTCACCTGAGTTGTTCATACTCATTCGCTTAGCACCATCGTTTCCAAAGAGTACCAAAAAAGGGAGTATTTGTTCATATTGCAAACTCAAGACTAAAATGGCTTCAGTTCAATTTTAATTAGTTTTCTTGCTTTAAAATATTGTTGGGAGTGATCACTAGAATCTCTCATTTCTCAAGGCATTCATTGAGGAAGGAAAATTTTTAGGTCAAATTCAGTGTACGGTATTCAGTAGGTACAAAATTTTGCAGAGGAGACCTGGTAAAAGAGATTTTGCTGTCATTGTCTTCAATTCCTATTTCTCTTCTTCTTCCCAGGAACTCTTCTTTAAGCAGCAACAAGTGTTTTTAAGTCAGTCTGGGATCTGAAAATGCCTGCAAGACAATAGGAACAATAGGGGGCATTTCTGAGATCCATACTTTCTCTCCTCCTAACTCCTGACCCAGGTCTCTCTTCATCTAAACAATCTGAGAAAACATTCAGGAGCTTTTCTACCCTCACCATGAACTTCACACCACAGATTGAATGGGAAATGAGTTTCACAAATGGGCAGGACAAATTGCAATTTGGCATGCACAGTTAACAAACGTAGGCATATCCCCATTCTTGAACATGTGTTCTACATAATAAATTACAGGCGGTGCTTAAAGTGGATTTAGCCATTATAGTGTGTTGCATGGTATGATTTGTGATTCTGGCTAAATGAGATATATATTGTTAAATATAAAAAGACATTGATGTGTTTAGTTGTGTATTTCTTCATCAGATGACAGTTTATGAGAATCATAAAACCAACTTAATTTTTTTTCTTTCTACTGACCTAAGTCAAATTTCTTCAATAAAAACTTGAAGGTACATCACTGAGATTCTTCCAAAAGTTCCACTTCAAGTTTGTAATAATTTATGCCAGTCTCTGGCTTGAAATTGTTTCCAGGTCTGGTTCTTACCTCCAGCCTAAAGACCACCATAGAAATAGAGCTTTAGGCTAATTTTTGTAGTTAGTCTTCTTTAGAAAATAAAACCCACTTTAACTCCTCATGTTTCTTAGATACTCTCGGCCATCATAATTGGTCTCTTTCTATTTCTTCTAACTCCTCTTAAATGCTCGGTCTTACTTTAGGCAGATAATATTGCTTCTTCACTCCAGTTCTTTTCCATGCTGTCCATATTCATAGGGATGCAAGAATTCTGCTCATCTCATTCTGGTTCTGATGGTACTTTGCATTCTTCTCCTGGAAGACTTTCTTCACAATGTCTAGCCCCAAGTTGAATCTCTCATCAGAGCTCCTGTCATAACTCATGCACATGTCTGCATCAGCTTCTACCTCATTATGTTACTAGTGTTCAATTACATGTTTGTTTCTTTAGTCTTCTGAAATGGAATAATATTTCTGAGAAAGGGAGGGAGTAGCACAGAAAGATCTACAGAGCTAAATGCCATAAAGATTATAATAGATGTACATGTAAAGATTATAATAGATGTACACGTTATTTTATTCTAAGTAGTCTTATTTTAATTTATAGTGGACATGGACATATATAGGAAAATATATTTTATGTATTTGGGCCTGCTTGAGAAAATCTATGAGCAACAGGACGACAGTGATAGTGACACTATCAGTGTACATAGTATACTCCAGGCCGTTTTCCAGACTGCATGGCTGGTTTGCGTGACACATCTTAAGACACTTCCTACCCATTTTCCATGATTACCACACCATGTTTGATGGAGTTCAGACAGTAGGTAACAAATTATAGAAAGAAATATATATGTATATCTTGGAGAGCCTGGCAAGCTACCAAGAGTATCCCACCCACACGGGCAGAGCCTGGCAAGTTCCCCGTGGCATATTCTATATGCCAAAACCAGTAACTATAACAGTTCTCATTCCCCTGACCTTGAAAGGACCTCCAATCACTGGGGAAGACAAGTAAGGAGAGGCTGCTAAAATCTCAGGGCTGGAACAAATAGAGACTTTACTGGCACCCATTCGAGTAAATCGAAAAACAACGGTATGACAGTGATACAGTAATACATAATATATACTTGCTTCATCTTATGTCAAATGTGTGCAAAAATGCTTTTACTGATAACTTTTCTATCTTTTTTTTTCATCTTTCAATGTTGAGTATGTGCTTTGTAATTTTTTTAAAATTTTAGGCATTATGGTATACAATATCATAATGTTTATGGTAGTATTTCTTGCATAAATTGTTCCTGCACCATTCTCTATTTCCCCCTCTTCTTCTAACTTCATTCAGCATGATACTCTCCAAATCCATTCACACAGTAGAAGCATGCATAATTTTATCTTTTCTTGAAGCTGAGTAATATTTTGTTGTACCATAGTTTTTTATAGTTTTCTGTTCTTGAGCTTTTCAGTTGGTTACAGATTTTAGTTAATGTAAATACTGTTTCAATTTCATGGGAGTAAAAATGTTTTTTTCTGAATAGGATTTTTAGGTTTTTGAGGTAGATTCCAAGTGATTAATATTGTCAAAATGACAATCTTGCCCAAAAAACTATGTAAATTCAATGCAGTCCCTATAAAAATACCCATGACATTTTAAAAAGACATAGCTCAAATTGAAATATACTGGACTAATACAAATCTTTCCTTAACTTCCAAACAGTCAAAGCAATCCTTAAAAAAAAAAAAGAACATGTGAGACTTCTCTTTAAACAACTTCAAACTACACTAAAAAGCCGTAGCAATCAAAACATTGTGGTACTGGGATAAGTATAGACTCTCAGACCAATGTAGTATATTTGGAAGTCCAGGAATATCTTGAGGTGTATGAATAGTTAATTTTCAATAAAGGGGCCAAAATTATGAAGTGGAGCAAAGAAGCTCTCTTCAACAAACGATGTGAAAACTGGTAGATCATATAAGCTCTCCTCCCTACCCCAAATTGAACCCAGATCCCTTTCTAACACCATCACAAAAGTCAAATCAAACTGGATTAAATATCTTGACATTAGGCCTGAGGGAGAGAGAGAGAGATAAACAGACAGACAGACAAACAGACAGAGAGTGTATAATGGACCTGAGTTGATTACATTGAGGAATACATAGGTAGAACACTTCATGATATTGAATTTACAGCCATCTAGATTAGCCACGTTTAACAGTCATTAGCCAGGTAACAGATGCAAGGATAAACAGAAATGCACAAAACTCAGAATCTTCTGCATCACAACAGAAACCACAACTAAAATAAAAAGTCACCCCACAGACTTGGAGAGAATATTTACTCACCACTCATCTGATATAATATTGGTATCCAACATATACTAACACTGGTAGAAGTTTACAATATTATTTTTAAATGGTTGCTGAAATAAAAACTGCTATCTTTCTATAAGCTCTAGAAGAAAACATTCCTTCTATAGGAGACAATGAGCAGAAAAGGGGCACAGTCAATCAAGGGTCTTCAAGAGATAAAAATTCAAATTAAATGAGTGAGATTAGTGATCATCACTCACAAGAATATATTTTTGCTACTGGAGATGATGGTAGGATTCCTTCCTGTTGAAGGAAGTGTCATGGTAGACAACATTGAAAGGAAGTTTATTTAGGCATTTTAACATCCCCTTATATATCCACAGATGGGTCCCCAAATCTTATTTCACAGCACTTTACGGTGATTTGGCAGAACTGGATCCATTTCTTGTCTTGCCAGTGTAATAATTATCACTCTAGCTAACATAATTTTGTATGACTTTTGTTCCCTTAAGTTGATTTCTACCATTAAGAAAAAATAGATTAGCTAAAAGTCACAATCTTAGAATAAAATTTATTGTCTATAAAAGACCAAATAATTAATTCTAATTTTAAAGAAGAAATTTAGGAAATTTTTATTGAATGCCCTTTAAGGAAAGTTGTTCAGGTATCATTCTATGAATATGTAAAAAAAGAATAATTTTTTCTATTTTTAGTAAGATATGACAACTTTAATATTAATTTAAAAGTATTATTTTTTCTTAAGTAGAAACTGCTTTATGTTATTGCACTATAAAGAGGGAATCAGTGCTGTTATGGCAATAGTTTTGTATCTAATATTTTATGTCTCACATTCTCTCAGTCACAGAGTTGAACTCCCTATCTCTATTATGCCATCCAATCTGAGTTAAATGGCTAGAATCTAACTTGTGTTAAATATAAAGTTTAATTATAAATCAAATAGCTAGTCCCAAAAGACATTTTCATTCCTCAGAATGTTATTCCTAAAACATATGTCATATTTTATTTCAGAAATCACAGCTTTGGTTCATTCAGTGTTTAAATATGTAACATAGAATTTATGTTCCTCTTTTTGACTATTTTAGTTAAGAGCTGGTATCATTTAAAATGTCAAGAAATCTCAGTCCTGCAGATGTTATGCAGATGTCTATTTCAAGAGTATAACTAACTGACAATAAAAAAGTCATTGTTAACCGATACAAAAATACAATGAGTTATGATGACTGTATAAATATATTGTAGTATAATCATTGAGGCCAAGTTTTCAGAGACCCAATCAGGAATCCTTTTTTATGCACATGTGATTTTTATGCCCACAAACTAATTGTACGCACATTTGGATTTCTGTATATGGCCACTTGTTTCTCCAGCCTTAAGAATGTAAGACCAAAGAAGATTCTGAATTTGTGCAATTTAGCTCTCAGAATGATTGGGTGAGGCAAGGAGGAGCTGGGTTGTATGCTCTTCAATATTAATAGATCTATGAAAACCAAGCTCTTCAAAATATTAAGAAATTTATCATCATCATCATAACTATGTATATATCAATAATATAACACTATTTTGATAAAAAAATAAACAATCTTTTTTTGGAGTGCATGTCAATACATAAACATACTGGATGAGTTGGGCTTTTCAAAATAAAATTAAGTTTTTTATAACAAAATATCTTATATTTTTATGTAAGTACTATCAAAGAGATTATAGGTCCATATTTCATTTTTACCTGTTTATTTTGTGTTGACCTAACCAAGCATAATCAAGTTAGGGTCAGAAATTAGAAACTCTTAGACTTACTTTTCGCCCAACCTGCTGTAAAAAAATCTTTTTATGTCCATTAAATCTTTGCACCTTGATTTTCTGTAAAAAGAAAAGGATAGAAAACAGAGATTCAAAACTCCTTGTAATTTTATCCAACTGAATTCTACATGCCCACTAAATTTAAATCTCAATGAAGAAAATGAGTTCTGGAAGGAGGTTTTCTAAAGGAATTATTCAACAAAGATAAATCCTAAGCCTGTGTCTAAATCACATAGCATTATTGATTATGATGTAAAATTTGGGGAAATTAGAAGTAGAGAGCAATGTATATTCTAAATTTAAAATTCAAAGGAGTTTCAAGAGATTTGGATGAATAAAATAACACTTTTGAGTACCGTCTTCAGGTCGCCAAACACTAGGACCTTGCCCAAATTTTCTGGTTGTTTATTTTAGTAGCATTGCTCTTCTCTACATCTGGAAATTTTGTAGATTTCTTTTAATAGCAGACCTTCTTTTTCTCTTCAATATAATACAACCTGCAATGGGATCTATTTCTGTTAGATCTACATTTCATTATCACTAAAATGCCACCAACTCTAACTCTCAATGTCTCATCTCTTCATAAAAACCTGGACAATTTGTATGTTGTCCATGGAACCTTCCAGAAAACTCTGTCATGGCACTCTCTATATACTTGACTAGTACAGATTGCTTCAGGTAGAGATGGAAAGTAGAACATATCTGTCCACTGTTACATATGCTATCAGGTACCACACATATCTATTTTATGAGAAGGAAAGATAATCATGAAAGGAAAAAGCTGTTTGTCCAAGTTAAACCATGGTTCTCAACCATGGTTCTCAAAACCTTGTTTGCATATTAGTATCACTTGATATGCATTTTTTAAACCAGCAGTGCCTGAGTGCCAGTGGATATAATTTAATCAGTCTTATATGATCTGAGCAGGAAATGCTGCTGAGGTGCACAGAACTAATAGAGGCATTACCAGTGCTATGTCTCCAAAGATCAGACTCTGTCAGTACCACATGGATATTTTTACTCAGCTATTCATTACCTACTATGTTGCTACAATTATTTCACATAAACAAATTACAACCCTCTACCTTAGTTTATGTACCATTGTAGTTAAGCTTCAATAGATTAATAAAGTAATAAGAAAGATCTTACATTTGAAAGATATTAAGATGTTAAAATTTTAGTTAGAATGTTTCAGTACAGCACACCAAACATATAATAAGGTAGATGCTTCAATAATGTTTTATATTAAAAATTCTCCTGGAGAGAATATGCTTGTGGAAAAACACAGGATAATTCACCACTTTTGAAATAATATAGATTGCCTTCTCTGCATAGACATTGAATAACGCAGTTTTTTGAATATTAATGTTTGTTAAGTTTAAAAGGTAAAGGTAAAGGCCCTCCTGTTGATCGTCAATTTGCTCGAGCGGGCCCAGTAACGTCTCCATTGGAGACTTTGTTGTTACTGTGTCTGGCATATCGAATACTCTCGGTAGCTTGCCGAGTTTAACAAGCAAAAAAGAGGCAATTTTTATAAGATAATTAGTAGGACTACATCACTTTTGGACTGCCTTGTAATTCAATTTTCTGTTTCTCTCAACACCATATCCTGCTAAAGTGATGCTACTGCATAAATCTCAACCTTCTCTGTGAACCATCATGTTCTCATCTTCATTCCTTCTTTTTCTTTCATGATTTTTCCTTCCCTCCTTTTCCTCCTAGGTCGTCTATCATAGCATATATACACTTTCTTTCTCAACCAGTAAACATAGTTTACTGGTTGAGAGGATAGATACCCAGGCTAGATATCTTTTTTATTATTTGCAGCTATTTACATACAGAATGCTCAAATATATGAATCTGACATCCCTGAGATCAGGAAATGTGTAATAAACCACACTCATGCCTCAAAGTCGAAATATTTCTCACTAAAATCAATGTCATACCATATGCTTTGGGTAAAATAATCTTAAGTCATAGTCACAATGGTTAGAGTATTTTTTTTAAAAAAACCAGAAACTCCTGTTTTCTTAATTACTAGAAATAATTGGGAATATTTAGATCTTCTGCTCGAGCGGGCCCAGTAACTCCCTGTGACGTATTCGATATGTCAAACACAGTAACAACAAAGTCTCCAATGGAGACGTTACTGGGCCTGCTCGAGCAAATCGACGATCAACGGGAGGGCCTTTACCTTTAGGGGCTGGAGCGATAGCACAGCAGTAGGGTGTTTGCCTTGCATGCAGCCAACATGGCCGACCCGAGTTCGATTCCTCCGCCCCTCTCAGAGAGCCCGGCAAGCTACAGAGAGTATCTCGCCCGCACGGCAGAGCCTGGCAAGCTCCCCGTGACATATTCGATATGCCAGACACAGTAACAACAAAGTCTCCAATGGAGACGTTACTGGGCCTGCTTGAGCAAATCGACGATCAACGGGAGGGCCTTTACCTTACCGTGACAATTTAAATCTTCAATATTTTAACTGAGAGACAAGTAGTACTCTTATAAGCAAGATCTTTATGTTAGAATTAACGATTGTTGGAAACATCAAGGTATTCATTTATACAAAGGAGGCATATAAACACTTCATACTTATAAATATAACAAGAAAATTCACACATTTCTGAGAACACAAACAATGGAAACTTTGAAAATTATTTTTAACTGTTTTCTATAAATGTGTTCATTTACACTAAAAGCATGTTACTTTATCATGTAAAAGATCCTAAATGCATTAAAAATATTCATTTACCTTATGGACATTTTGAAACCCCGTTGACCTGCTGAATTCTGCTAGTAAGAGGGTTACCCCTCTTATGTCATATTGATCTGAACTAAGTTCTTTACATACATTTTCCTGGTAGGTTTTCATAGAATCATGCTTGGAGCACATGTAAATCACTGATGCAATCAATATGACAGTACTAGAAATAGGCAAAAAAGATGCACACCAGAATGGTCATCAATCAGATTTAAGAACAATAACTAAACTTTGAAAGAATAACGTATATCTGATTATCAAAATCCTTTTTGGTTTGAACTGTGTTGTTTCAGAAAATTACTGTGCATTGTCATTCTGTTTGATTGGCAAGAAACCCCACTAACTTTAGCAGGTACAAATGTTCTTTTCCTGCTGTGCCATAGCTAAAGTTTCTTGCAAATTAATCTTCCCGGTTGAAACCAAACTCAGGAGATTTCTCTCTGAGTTCCAGGTCAATGGATTGTGCCTTGCCTTAGCTGTTCAGACAACAGGACCTGTGACTGGAGAGAAGTAACATGGCAACCACACAACTGCCAATACGGTGTCCTAACCAAGCCTCAGCTCCAGCAGTGCCTGGGAGGAAGGAAGGTAAGTTCTGGATCCAGTGTGGGAGCCTTTAAATTATATGGCCTGCAGCATTGGAACCAAAGCATTGCATCTCCTAGACCAATCCCTGCTCTCTCAGTCTGCAATAGAAAACTAACTGAGTGCAATTTGGCTTTATGAGTGTTACAGGAGAGTCTTAACTATTCTTGCTCAGAATGCTCAGTAATTTCCAAACAAGTCGTACATGACAGATGGAGGATATTAAAGTCATGTCCTGTGCTGACCCAGTCCCATGCTGTTCATATCGGCACAAATTGGTAGGCACTTGCCACATCAACTAACAGTTGGCAGTGCAGAGCAGCTGACCTTGTCAGCTGCATCTCTAGCAAGACACTGGGGCTCAAACAGACATCTGTAGACTGCACAAGCAATAAAATGTTCCTGCATGCAAGGCTCCCTTCTGTGAGAGCGTAACAGAGTACATGGCATTGTTTTTTACCCACTAACCTTCCTGCTCTTCTTTCACATTCCCTAGCAGGTCTCACGAGGACCTCACTAGGCTGTTTTTCCCTTTAGTGCGGCTTCTAAACTGATTTCTTGGACATGCTGTATCTTCTTGCTAGGCGCGCTCTGACTAGGTAGATCCCGGCAGAGCTCTTGGACGTGTGAACTGGGCACATAGACTGAGATGCATGGTTAACCTGAAGTAAGTAACCCGGACTGAGAATTTCAAAGTGCCTCTGATGAAACATTTCCTTCCAAACCGTAAGCTCTCACATCTGCAGGACTGATGTGACAAAGCTGATCTTTTGAAAAGCTCTCTTAGAACATAAAGTAAAGCACACTGGGCTAAATATGTGCTGCTTTTAAATGAACCTTCTGTTCGAATATTCTACTAGCAAATGTCAGAAGGAGGACTTTGGGTGAGGGAAGGACTTCAGGATTTATAGCTGTTCATGGGAATTCCAATATATATTACTGGATTTATAGCTGCTTCATGAGAATTCCAATATGTTTTATATATTTAAGTATATTATATATATATATATATAGGTTTTGGGAATTATGCTTAGCAGGGCTCATTTCTGGCTCTCTACTCAGGGATCACTCCTAGTAGGGCTTGTGAAGCATACGTCCTCCCAGGGAGCCAACCTGAGTTGGCTGTCTGTACTATCTCTTCAACCTTGTCTTTTTTTTGGAGATGGGAGAATATTTTTGAATTAATTTCAATATTTTTACATTAACGTCAATATTAATGCCCCAGTTTTCATGACTGGTTGGATGTCTTAAGATTAGGAAGACTTCTTGTTTTTTAAAAGAAAAAGAGGGCTTTGAGCACATGCTTTCCTGTAGGAGACACAGGCTCTATCCCCAGCACTGCATAATTGTGTGAGCACCAAGCAGGAAGTAGGCCCTGAACATCTCTGGGTATGGCCAAAATGGAAAAAATTAAGTTAGGGGCTGGAGAGATAGTGTAGCAGTTAAATGTTCTTTTTATGATTTTTTTAAAATTTTTTTTTATTATTAGTGAAACACCATGAGGTACAGTTGTAGATTTACAAATTTTTGTGCTTGGATCTCGGTCATACCACGATCAAATACCCATCCCTCCACCAGTGCCCATTTTCCACCACCAGGATAATATCCCTCCCCCCCTTCCCCCCATCCCCCCCTGCCACTGTGGCAGGGCATTCCCTTTTGTTCTCTCTCTCCTTTTGGGTGTTGTGATCAGCAAAAGAGGCATTGAGTGGCGAACATGTTCAGTCCAGTCTACTTTCAACCTGCATCTCCCCTCCTGGGAGGATCCTCCAAACACCCTCCACTTGGTGTTCCCCTTTCTATCTGAATTGTCCTTTCCCCTAGAATACCCGACTGGCCTCTAAGTTATGGAGTAATTCTCCTGGTGTTGCTCTCAGCTATTCTTGGGTATTAATCTCATATTTTGTTACTTTATATCCCCCAGATGAATGCAATCTTTCTATGTCTATCCCTCTCTTTCTGACTCATTTCGCTTAGCATGATACTTTCCATATTGTACCACTTGTATGTAAAGTTCATGACTTCATCTTTTCTAAGAGCTACATAGTACTCCATTGTGTAGATGTACCAAAGTTTCTTTAACCAGTCATCTGTTCTTGGGCACTCAGGTCTCTTCCAGTTTCTGGCTACTGTAAAGAGTGCTGCAATGAACAAACAAGTGCAGATGTCACTTCGGCTACACATTTTTGCCTCTCTGGGATATATTCCCAGGAGTGGTATCGCTGGGTCAAATGGGAGCTCAATTTCTAATTTTTTGAGGAACGTCCATACTGTTTTCCAAAAGGGCTGAACCAGTCGGCATTCCCACCAACAGTGAAGGAGTGTCCCTTTCTCGCCACATCCGCGCCAGCAACGGTTGCTTTTGTTCTTTTGAATGTGGGCCAGTCTCTGAGGTGTGAGATGGTATCTCATTGTGGTTTTGATCTGCATCTCCCTGATGATTAATGATGTAGAGCATTTTCTTATGTGCTTTTTTGCCATTCGGATTTCTTCCTTGGGAAAGTTTCTGTTCATTTCATTGCCCCATTTTTTGATGGGGTTGGATGTTTTCTTCTTGTGGAGTTCAACCAGTATTTTGTATATCCTGGATATCAACCGCTTGTCAGATGTGTATTCGGCGAATATTCTTTCCCATTCTGTAGACTGTCTTTGTATTTTGGTCACTGTTTCTTTGGAGGTACAGAAGCTTCTTAGTTTAAGATAGTCCCATTTATCTATCTCTGTTTTCACTTGCTCAGCCAGTGGCGTGTCATCTTTGAACATACCATTAGCCTCAATGTCATGGAGGGTTTTGCCAACTTTGTCTTCAATGTATCTTATGGTTTCTGGTCTGATGTTGAGGTCTTTAATCCATTTTGATCTTACTTTTGTACACGGTGTTAGGCAGAGTTCTGAGCCCATTTTTTTGCATGTAGCCGTCCAGTGATGCCAGCACAATTTGTTAAAGAGGCTTTCCTTACTCCACTTCACATTTCTTGCACCTTTATCAAAGATTAGATGATCATATGATTGAGGGGAGATGTCAGTGTATTCAACTCTGTTCCATTGGTCTGCAGTTCTGCCTTTGTTCCAGTACCATGCTGTTTTGATTATTACCGCTTTGTAGTAAAGTTTGAAGTTAGGGAGGTTGATTCCTCCCATTTTCTTTTTTCCAAGAATTGCTTTAGCTATTCGTGGGGGTTTATTGTTCCATATAAATTTCAGGAGTGTTTGCTCCATTTCTTTGAAGAATGTCATGGGTATCCTTATAGGAATTGCATTGAATTTGTACAGTGCTTTCGGTAGTATTGCCATTTTGACAATGTTAAGTCTCCCGACCCATGAGCAGGGGATGTCTTTCCATTTCCTCATGTCCTCTTTTATTTCCTGAAGTAGCGTTTTGTAGTTTTCTTTGTACAGGTCCTTTACTTCCTTAGTTAAGCTGATTCCTAGGTACTTGATTTTCTGGGGCACAATTGTGAACGGGATTGATTTTTTCATATAGCTTTCCTCTCTCTCACTGTTTGCGTATAGGAAAGCCATGGACTTTTTGGTATTGATTTTATAGCCTGCAACTTTACTATACAAGTCTATTGTTTCTAGGAGTTTTTTGGTGGAGGTTATTGGGTTCTCTAAGTATAGTATCATATCATCTGCGAATAGTGAGAGCTTGATTTCTTCCTTTCCTACCTGAATGCCCTTAATATCTTTTTCTTGCCTAATCGCTATTGCAGTTAAATGTTTTACCTTGCATGCAGTTGGCCCAAGTTGAACCTCCAACACCCCTTATGTTCCCTAGAGTCTACCAGGAGTGGTCTTGGAGCACAGAGGCAGGGATTAGTCCTTTGTACTGCTAAGAGTGACCCCTCCCCCCAAAAAAGATATAAATGGAGTAGAATAAAGCAGATATTTAAATACACATGTTGCTGCCAGTATTATTAACTGAGCATTCCTTTTGTGCAAAGAACTTTGGTGCTATCTTCTGTGTACCTCAAATTCCACAAGACCATATGCTTCTTAAGGTCAAGAAAATGGTTTGAGTCACTACCATTATCTCACTCGCTTGGCAAAATTTTTAAAGCATAACAGGCACTAAATAAATATTTGCTGAGGAAATGAATAAGTTATAATAAGTTAAAAGTCATTCATAATAGCAATTATGTGAGAGTGATATTATTGTGTCTTTATTCTAAAGAAAAAACAAATTCAGACAAAGTAATTTCCCCTGATCATTCATGAATGTTTGTGCTCCTCCTTAGGCATTTTAAACCACCAAGTTGGACAATCCAATCTTTACATCTTAGAAATACTAAGCCAACAACTATGAAAATGTTGTTGCCATAAAAGTCAGACTTCTCTAAGCTCTTACAAAATGTTTCTGATCTCACAACTTAGTATTCAGAAAAATCACAAGATGTTGTAATATATTAACCTAAACAATATAGCTATTGACACAAATTTACTATTGAATCCCATAGTCTTGGGCATGACAATTTGTTAAGTTTATTTTCATGATAATTTGTTAAGTCCATTTTCTCCATTTAAGATCTGAAACTATGCTACATAGATCTATCATCTTCTTAAAGAACTGAAACCTTCTCCCCTGTCTTAAAGTAACATAATTTGGGACTTAATTCATTTATCATAGCACTGAAGCTTGTGAAGATCAAGGGCCTCTTCCCAAGTTGCATAGGCTACTATTTTGCTATGCACTCACATGGTAGAGCAAGTGGGCTCTGTCCTCATCTTCTTCTCATAAGAATACCAGTCCTGCTGAACATGTTTGCCACTCAAAGCCTCTTTTGCAGACCACAACACCCAAAAGGAGAGAGAGAACACAAGGGATCGCCCTGCCACAGAGGCATGGTGGGATGGGAGGGATGGGGGTGGGAGGGATATTATCCATGGTGGTGGAAAATGGGCACTGGTGGAGGGATGGGTATTTGATCATTGTATAATCTAAACCCAAGCACAAAAAAATTGTAAATCTACAACTGTACCTCATGGTGTTTCACTAATAATAATAAAAAAAAATAAAAAATAAAGAATGCCAGTCCTGGTGCTGGAGCAATAGCACAGTGGGTCAGGCATTTGCCTTGCATGAGGCTGACCGGGTTTGATTCTCAGCATCCCATAGGATCCCCCGAGCACTGCCAGGAGTAACTCTTAAGTACTTGATCCAGGAGTAACTCCTGTGCATCTCTGGGTGTGACCCACCCCTCTCAAAAAAAAAAGAATACCAATTTCATCAGAGGGCCTCGTGAGATTATCTGAACCTAATTAGCTCCCCAAGCACTTACTGCCTAACACCACCGCATGGGGGTGTAAGGTGAGGAGGGTTCTCTAGATAAAAATCTCAAGGGTTCTCAAACCTATATAATCAACAACTGTCTTTGCTAATTTCCAGGCTGATGATTAGCACCTTAGCAAAGAAGTGGTAAGAAAAGGGGAAAATGGATTTTTTTCTACCCGTCAGCTAAAGTAGAATGTTGCAAATCTGAAAATAAAGTCCATTGTTCAAATCTGAAAATAAAGTCCATTGTTCAGAAAAGACCTGGATGGTGACTCTTGAGTGGAAAAGGTTTGATCTTTGCAGTTCTCCTAAACCAGAGATATCTTTAGACCTGCCTATTCATAAACTTCAATCTCCAACACACTAGCAAGGGTCCTACAGAGTGGCTTTTGCTCACCAGGACTCCGCTTTATTCTATACACAACAAGGAAGCACTCTGCTTTTTTAGCAGAGGCGTTGCCTAGCCAGAATGGGAAAAATTCTCCTGCAGCCTTACGGAGATTGCCTAAAGTGGGGAGGAAATGGATGCTGGGAAATCAGAGGCTGTTTAATGGAAAAAATTCATCATGAAGCAAGGAAGAGGCAAAGAAAGTGGAGTACATCTATAAAATAATCCCATCAATGTAGGAATGATTGCAAACATGCTTATATACACAGAACATTTCTGGAAGTGACAGAGATGATTATGTAAGTGGAGGAGAAGGGTGTTGACAGAAAGGGCTTACATAGTTTGCAAGACCCACTGCAATGGGAAAATGAAGACCCCTTGTGTTTAGAAAGGATTGTGAATGTCAAGAAGGCAGCAGCAAAATAATAAAAGTAAAACTTTTCTCTGCACAGACCCTGTGCACCAACCCCAGATCATATGCCCATGAAGCTAGCTCAGGAAGAAAGCATGCTTGGGGAAGTAATGGTTAAACCATCTTTTACAACCTATTTCTTTGTGTTGTCTATATTTTTAATCTAAAAATAACAGTTTAAAATGCTATGTGTAGACAGAGAGAGTAAAATTTATAGAAGGTGGAAATTGAGCAATTTTATGACTTGGTGGCATATTAGGTGCTTTCCACTCTCTTTGACATAGCAGAGATCCTTGTGCAACATTCAAAGCTGCTAAGTATCACATATAACCTAAGAAAACTATATTTATGGATGGGATTGGGTTAATAAAAAGAATTTTCACGGTTTCTTTCTCCCTCTCTTCTAGACCAATTTAATACAAATATACAAAGTGAATATTCAACATTCCAAAGGCAGTAACAACACGTCTCACAATGGAGACGTTACTGGTACCTGCTCGAGCAAATCGATGAATGGGGAGGACACTGCAGGACAGTGCTATACAAAGTGATCCTAAACCTCCTGCCTTTTGTTTCTGAGACAATTAAGTTCTCTTCCTCTCCAGAATTGCCTATTTTTGACATTTTATTCCAGAGACAAAAACTGTTAGAGCCTACCCGTTGTAAGGACAAAAAACAAGGAATATAAATTCCTTGGAGGTTTAATGAATTTAGTTTTCCCTTTCCTTCCCATTCTTGGTGCTGTCGTAATGACCAGGGACCACTTGCATGCTCTGTCCGTGTTTGTGCTCTCAGCTAAGGTGCTGGCGAAGGGTTGAGCTCCTACGGTTCAAGTGCTCACTCCGGAGCACTGTTGTGCTCGCAACCTATGCTCATCAGGGATCAGGTCCTGCCGTGGCAGTCCTCACACACACCGGGATGTCCTGTAAAAGAAAGTCACTTGCAGCAAGGATCTGAGGCATTGGAGCTGCCAGGATAGAGCTAGCAGCATGAGCATGAGGTCGCACTAAGGACCCAACCCTGCCACATGCTGGCAAGGCAGGAACTTTAACCACTGAACCTTCTCCTGGCTCTCAAGATTTCTGTTATTTCTTATAATATATATTGACCTTTGGGGGAGTCTTTAGACCACATTAAAAATTCAAGAAAAGAAACATTATTGGAGCAAAGCTCTCTAGAAATGCTTCACAGATATATACAGCAACAGAGCAGAGAACAGTAGGAGCCTCAGACTGGCCATCAGGAACCTTACTGGGGTTCCGATTCTACTTGAATTTAAATGAAAGTTATGACCTAGTGAAGTGATTTAAGTGAATTTAAGTGAATCTAAATGAAGTGATTTTTGACTCACCAAACCTATCAAATTGATTTAGAAATCTTGTGATCTATCAGTAATCCTAATATATTACCACAGAGTACAGTTAATCACATAACAAAGAATACTTTTTCTCCTAGCTCAGTGTTCTGGGCCTGTTCTGGAAGTTCTTAGGGAACCATGTGGTGCCAGGAATTGAATCTGGACCTTCTACATGCAAAGTGCATGCTCCAGCCCTTAGAGTTATCTCACAGCCTCTCAGAAAAAAAAAATTTTATGACTGTGGCGATTTACCATGTTATTTCACTCGTTTAGCTTTCATTAGGACAAAAATCTATTCCAATAAGTACAACATGACACAAATCTGTACATTCTGATACGAGAATGTACACGAGAGAAGAGGTGTCATGGTTACAATATAATGTAATAACTACAAAGCTTGAACAAATCACATAAACTGTCTAACCCTACCTAGTAGGGCAAGAGAAGTTGCTGACAGAAATTTGACTAAGGAAGATGATGGTAATAACAGTCTAATCCATCACATTACTTCAAAATGATTTAATGAAAATAGAAAAAAATCAAGATAATCATTTTTGTCTCCAAAGAGCCTGTGGTGAGGGTAGATATTCAAATAGTATAGCACATGCCTCACCTGTATGAGGAACTGAATTTAATCCCTGTACAGCATGGCCCCTTCCTTTTCCCCCCATAGTGTATGTGTAGCCTTCTTGTCCCCCTGATCACAACTGGGCCAGAGCACTGAACTGTCAGATGCACACAACTGGACTGAGTATCTCCAGGAATGTCCTCTATAAGAGAGGCAGATTCTCTAATTCAAGTCCTAATTCTGAAATCTAGTGCTTTCTTTGAGTTTATTTTTCTTTTCTCTTACTGTAGGTTACAGCTGATGGGCAGGAACCAAAGTATAACAGATATGCTGAGACCATTTCAAACTGTTTACTCTTCAGTAGGACCCAGTTTATGCACATCTTTACCTTTACACTTTATCTTAGACTATGGAAGAAAGCAGCCATGTTTAAACATGAAGTTTCTAATAGTATCAGAGCTTTACTCATCTAAAGACTACATGGATATGGAAAAATCAGGGTTTTTCCAGTGAGAATCCAAAAAACTCGCTATTACCCTGATTGCATTGTGCAAATACTTTGGGCTACAAAAAAAATTGAAGAACTTGTGTTTAGATCCTAATCAAAGCTAAGCTTCAACTTTGGGGAAGGCGTTCAGCTGAGTTCTCTTTTTCCAATGAACCGAAGGAAAAGCAACAGCAGAAGTTGGCAGAGCCACTGAAAGTTCTTGGACAATTCAGCTTTCAAGTAGAATTCTGGTTCTCTGGACATTCTCAGTGGCATGTATTTCAGCACCGTTTCCTTCCATGGTTATCATGATCTCTTATGGTCTTTTACTACAGGTTTAACTTGATGAACGCAAATCTATATTTGGAGTGGAGGCCCACCTGTGTAGGTGGAACAGACACAAAAGGTTGAGACTTAAAAGAAGTTCAAGTTTCTTTGATTTTTGTTTTTTAAATTTTATTGAATTACCATGAGATAGTTACAAGCTTTCATGTTTGGGTTATAATCACACAATGATCAAACACCCATCCCTCCACCAGTGCACATTCCCCACCACCAATATCCCCGGCATACCTCCCCGCTTTCCCACCCTCCCTCTGCCTCCATGGCAGACAGTATTCCCCATACTCTCTCTCTATTTTGGGGCATTATGGTCTGCAGTGCAGATACTGAGAGGTTATCCTGTTTGGTCCATTATCTACTTTAAGCACACATCTCCCATCCCAACCGGTTCCTCCAGCCATCATTTTCTTAGTGATTCTTGGATAACTTTTACTAGAAATCTCCCTACATTTGAGCAAAACTGAACTTTATATCATTTGGTCATTTGTCTTTACTTCAGCACGTGAGGAAAAGATGGAAAAAGGTCTCTCCTCATACATGCATCTGATTTTTATGACATGTTTGCTTATTATAGAAGGAAAGTAAAAATGGGCTCCCTTTTAAGTTCAAATGCTTGCAAATATGAGTTATTTTACTCAGGTTTTTAAATATGTATCTAGGCTTTGTGATGATAATTGTGTTAAATCACAGCAAAATCCATTGAAAAGTGAAAGCTATGTTTTCAATTATACTCTCGCACATTTCTCTAAATAAACATCCAGCTCTTACTTAATAAAATCTGGATGGAACATTTATAAAAATTTATCAGAGCATAACTTCATAATCACAGTGTGAAATACATAGGAAATAGTTTAGAAACACGATAATCAAGTTTACAAGTGAAAAATCCTAGGAGCCCAACCTAACAGAATTAAACAAGTCCTTATTTTGTCAGTTGAAAACACATTTCAGAATTTAAGCCAGTAATAAAATATCTGAGAGAAGAGTGCAATTAAGAAAGGGAAATATAAAAAAGGTAATATGTACCGAAAGTGCTTAAACTCAGCTGTTAAAACAGGAAATGTAACTTACATTTTTGAGTAATGTTTGCGAGTTAAGTAGTGACTTGGACTTAAAGGTGTTTAAGGTTTTGAAGTGTGGATAATTTATAATAATATGTTCTGACTAATATGTGAATTCCATTTTGGTTACATGATTCATTGTTGCTTGTCATTTTTAATAAAAGGGGTGGATAAAAGGCAAGGACTCACATCACTCTCACCAAGAGAGGATGGCATTTATAATTCTAATAATGAAGATAATACAATATAGACAGATGATTTTGTTCCAGGGACCCATGAGACCTATCTCTAGATGTTCTTTAATTTTGCTTTTGCAAAATTACATATGTTTGAGAGACCCTAAGTATCAATTTGTTTCTGTTCTTCGTCCCAAACAGAAATTCAGTTTGTCATCTAAAGCCAATTCAATCAAAATGCATCATGGAAAACATTGCTTGTAACCAGGAATATAATATATTATATCCAAAGAGAGGTGATTTGTTGAGCAAAATTTCCATCATGCCCTAATATCAGGAACCATCTGATATTAGCCTTGGCTTCATATTAGAATTGAAGCACTTTTGTCTTATTTAGAAATTAATTAAATATCTTATGAAAGCATTGGTTCTCAAGTTAGGGACTTATCATAGGCTATGAGTTTTTCTAGATATGAGGCTATTAGTGGGCCTAAACAAGATATAATGGGGAAGATCCCTTTTGCTTCAGTTTTATTTTCTTTATTAACCAAGTGTAATACCTCTCCAGTAAACAGGCACAGCCTATACTTAATGGACAACTAGTTGTTATTACATACTTGCATAGTTTCCCTTAGAAATTTATGTGACTATGCTTGAGGAGTTGAGTTCCATATTAGCACCTGCATGTATTTTATTAGATCCAAAGAAATAGTCTCACTTCTGTAATATTGATCATATTGTCCATGTAGAAGGAAGGACAGCAATGAGAACAATCTTTTATTTTAATTTAGAGGAGAGTCTCCTAACTCATGATTCTCCATTTGTCTAATCACTTCCCATCCTTAATAGAGTAAATGAATATGAGAAACAAACAAGTTCCATATAGTTTGCTGAATTTATATTGATTTAGCCCATTTTTTTAATTTTAATGTTCTTAATTGAGCCATCATGAGATACAGCTGTTCATGATCGGGTTTTCAGTCATACAATGATCCAACAACCCTCCCTCCACCAGTGTCCATTGCCCACCACCAATGACCCCAGTTTCCCTCCCTCTCCCAGCCTGTCTCTATGGCTCTATGGCACTATGGCAACAGCACTTCTCTCTCTCTCTCTCTCTCTCTCTCTCTCTCTCTCTCTCTCTCTTCTCTCTCTCTTCTCTCTCTCTCTTCTCTCTCTCTCACTGTCTGTATCCCTGTCTCTGTCTCTCTCTCTTTCTCTCTCTATTTCTCCCTCTCTCTCTTCTCTCTCCCATTCTGGATTCAGCCCAATTTAAGAGAACAGCCACTACACTTCTTTTTTCTTATTTGTAGCTGAGTTTTGCAGTCATGTCCTAATTATTTTTGTGACTAGAGAAAGGAGGCTACAGAATGAAATATATGCCTAGTATATAGCAAGTCTCATTGTATTAGTGTCAATTTCCTTAAGATCAATTGAGTGAAAAATATTTCATGCATATATAAGTGAAAACTTTGATGTACCTTTCACATTTTGCACTAATTCATTGGCAGGAAAATACGAATGTTGGGGTTTAATTTTTCCAGATGGACATCATCCATGTAGAAGAATGCAGTAAAGATTGCTGAAATAGTCATCAAAATCCTTTTTCCTTTCTTGTATTGTTTCCCTGCTTTTCTCGATCTCCTTTAAACTAAGTATGTGACTTTGTGACCATGCACCTGAGCTATAGCCAATGAGACGATAGCACTCGTTCTATTCCAGATCCTAGAATGTGCTCATAAGAAACCTTGCAGCCCCAAACCCCCTCCTCTAGTTGACAAAACCCAAAGAGGTTCTCTGTAGAAGCAGTCTCTATGAAGCACTGTCCAATTCAATTGCCCAGGGATTCCGACTGCCTTCCAGAACTCACCCACATCTATACCTTCCTGTAAACACCTCACTGTTTTCTTTGGAGAGAAGTAAACTTCACTTGTATTTGGTCACCGTGCCTTTCGGGACCTTAGTTATTATATCACTTAGCCTGTTACGTCTAATACAGGGATTTTGACATTGAGAGATTAAAAATGAAAACAAAGATAAACAATTTGATGGATTTTTAAATAAGATCATTTTCAAATGAACTCCACACTTCAAAAGAGGCTAAGAACATGATGGTGTGAAAATGGGAAGGAAACTACAAATCCTTGATAGCTTTCAGTGACACTCTGCATACACTCATGTTGGTAGCATAGACACAAAACTCTAGAGCAAGAATCTTTGTGTTCCACTGAGGAGCTGAGATCCTGAGATGCTGGGCCTCAGCCTCCATGACATCTCCAGACATAAAGTCAGGCTCCTCTCCAGCGCCCCTTCGATGGTGACAGGCTTCCTCTACTGTCCCCACAGAACCAGAAAAGAAATACTGCACAAAACCTGAATCTCATCTCTGGAGTAAAGTTGCCATGAGAATCTATTCCTGTAATGGGCCTTTTCAACTTGTGCTTAATCCTAATTTACTTAAGCAAGGATTGTTCTATATAAGAAGAAAGAATGTTTATTTAAGTTGATTAGTACTTCATTTCCAGAACTTGCACAATAAGGTAGGTAAAGGTAAAGGCCCTCCCGTTGATCGTCGATTTGCTCGAGCGGGCCCAGTAACGTCTCCATTGGAGACTTTGTTGTTACTGTGTCTGGCATATCGAATACTCTCGGTAGCTTGCCGGGCTCTCCGAGAGGGGCGCAATATTTCTAAGTAAAAATGTGTTGTTTTTGCCAGATGCTGATGTATTATTATCATCATAAGAAAGTACAAGTTCATTTTCAAAAATATAAAGAAGCAAAAACTACAAATTTTATAAATTTAAAATATAAATATAAAATATAAAACTGTGGTTTGCATGTTCAGGACTTAAACCTTTTTTGCCTCACCCTGAAGAACCACCTACCCCAGCACCTCCTGATAGAAATCTGATGGTTACTGGCCACCCCTACACACAACACCATGTCACCAAAGCAGCAAATCATCAGGCCAGAACCACAAATCTGAGTATAACCAGACAACCAGGGCACTACTGAGGAGGTCTCTCTCTTTTTTAAATTGTAAAACCTACTCCTAAAGCTTGCATCATAATATGAGAGAGAGAGTCCCTTTAAAAGACAACATTTAAAAGACAACATTGCCATAATAATCTTTGCTACTTTGATAGGAGGAAAGAATCTATTTTAATGTTTTATTATTATTATTATTGATCATTTTTACAATTATTTTTTATAATTGAGTATATTTTAAAATTACATTTTTTTGTTTTAATTGACTATGCCAACTCATCCTGAGCTTGCTAGTAAAAGGTGATTATTTTCAGAGTAAGAGTTATTTTTAAGTTGTGTGGCTAGTGATAGTTATTTGTTATGGTAATTTGGACTTTTGAAAGTAGAAGTTGACCTTTAAAATGAACAAGCTACAAATTTCCTTTTTAGAAACCAAACCAAATTGAATGATCTCAAAGATGAAAAGTTGACTGCAAATCATGTGACCCAAAAAAACCTCCACCAATTCCTCATGTAATTTTTAATTGTGGGTTCACTTTATTTTTTTAAAAAAAATTTATTAGTGAAACACCATGAGGTACAGTTGTAGACTTACAAATTTTTGTGCTTGGGTTTCAGTTATACAATGATCAAGTACCCATCCCTCTACCAGTGCCCATTCTCCAGCACCACTGATCCCAGTATCCCTCCCACACCCCAGACCCCCATCCCATCCTGCCTCTGTGGCAGGGCATTTCCTTTTGTTCTCTCTCTCCTTTGGGGTGCTGTGGTTTGCAAAAGAGGCATTGAGTGGTAATCATGTTCTGTCTATAGTCTACTTTCAGCATGCATCTCCCATCCTGGGAGGATCCTCCCAACACCCTTTATTTGGTGCTTCCTTCTCTATCTGAGCTGCCTTTTCCCTTAGAGTGTGGGCCTGGCCTCCAAGCCATGGAGTAAACCTCCTGGTACTAATCTCAGCTATTCTTGGGTGTTTGTCTCCTATTTTGTTATTTTATATTCCCCAGATGAGTGCAATCTTTCTATGTCTGTCCCTCTCTTTCTGACTCATTTCACTTAGCATGATACTTTCCTTGTATTAGCGCTTGTATGTAAATTTCATGGCTTCATCTTTTCTAACAGCTACATAGTACTCCATTGTGTAGATGTACCAAAGTTTCTTTAACCAGTCATCTGTTCTCGGGAACTCAGGTTTTTCCAGATTCTAGCTATTGTAAACAGTGCTGCAATGAACAAACAAGTGCAGATGTCATTTTGACTATACTTTGTGGGTTCACTTTAAAGTATATTTGGGGCTGGGGAGACAGCTCAATAGTAGATCACATGACTGAGTCTAATACCTGGTTCCTCATGTATCTCTACAACTCCTCCTCAAGCACTACGTGCAAAATTGACCCCTCTAAAAATTAATAAAAGTTTTTAATAAACTTATATTTTTAACCCATAAATATTCTAGTTAGGAGTAGCAGTTATGTTATTCTAAGATCTAAGTAACCTAAGTAACATTCATGTTGTACCTTTATTTTCATTTATTTTTATAATTTATCATTTCTTTCATAAATAGAAAGTTGCTTTGGTAAAATGTTAGATTGCAAACACTGTACTTAAGTATATGGAGGAAAAAAATAAGTATTGAAATTATCATTGAGGATCTTTAAATTGAGGCTTTTTTCCATTTTTTATACAAGAAAATGAATCATTGGGAAGATTCATGGAATTTTTCTAAGATTATTTGACACTAAATAGCAGTACCCAGGAATTTTAAAATATAACTTTGCCTCTGATGTGCTTTGGACTATTGAGTAATAGATACTTAAGAAATGACTGGAACTCTAGAAAGATTTTTCTCTCAGTAGTATGCAACAACATCAGTTTATCTAAACTTCTCTATCTCTCTGTAACTCAGTGAAAATACCTGATTTTGCTGGTGCCTGGAGATGCCTTAGAAATAATCTTGATATTTACGTTCTTGATATTTAAATGAAAGAAACCTGTAAAAAAAATTCTATTTAGTTTGAAGATTTTGTTTATAAGGTGGATATGGATGTTCTGCTGTTAACAACATAATGGATTATTATCTCATCAACTTATATGTCCTAATTCCAATACCTCCAAAGATAATGAAATTATACCTAGAGATAATGCCTACAAGGAGTTAATAGAGATAAAATAAAGTCATCTGGGTGGCCCTAATTCATGGTGACTAATATGCCTATAAGAAAAGGATATACATGCATATGTGTACACACAGACACATACACACACTCACACACATGATAAGCGATGCAAAGACAAAATAAAGTCATCTAAAAGTCAATGAAGAGGGCTACTCAGAACAATCCACTTTTACAAACACTTTGACCATGAACTTACAGTCTGTGAGAAAAACATTTCTTTTGTCTGGTACTATGTCACATTCTGACAAATTATATTGTTACCACAAGCATCATCAAACTAAATTAAGTAATGTAAGATGTCAAAATCCCAGTTATTGATATTCTCGTTTGAGTTCTACTTGGTATAATGTATGAAATCACTTGAAATTCTTCTCACTGAATCTGACCTATAATTATTTCTGCTAATTAGTCTGGCCCAAATTTCTGATTTTTGAGAGGTTGTTTTAAAAATAACCAGGGCAAGTTTTGTATTTCAGATACTAGTAATTACCCAACTCCACATGCATTCATTCGCTTGGGCTGATCTGAATACAAACTGGACATGTTTTCTGGATTTCTTCACACAGCTACTCAAATACTTACCATGGAAAGAGTAAACTTTTGCAGATGCTCACTAAATTTGTCCTGGGTGGGCCAGAGTAGTAGTTCCTGAGAAATGATGTCAAAGACTGCTGTTAAAATAAGAAGAAAATACATGCATGACTAACAGTGGGGGTGGGGGGGGGCGTGGGACTTCAGAGAGCAGGAAAACTACCTAAGGAAAAAAGTAAGCCATGTCCAAAGAGAGTAAAAGAGATTGTCTCTAATAAAAGCCCCTTTGGCTGTCAATTCAATAAATATTTTTCAAGTGCGTGCATGTACTTTGGGAAAAATTGAAATTTAGAAATTAATCCCGACTCTGACCTCAAATACTTCTTGATATGACACGGGGCAGGTGGAGGTTGAGGGAAGTCACAGACACAAATTGCTATAATTGTGTGTAGTGTTTGATAAAATCTGCGATGGAAATAAAAAGTGTAATGAAATCACAGTGGACAGAGAAGGTCAGGCTGACTAGGGCATTGTACTATACCTGCTTGGAAGGTTGTTTATGTCATTCTCAAAGCTGTGGAGCATTTACTCAGGTGACGGTGCAGAGAGAGTTTTCTAGGCACAAGAATTAGGACAAAGTAAAACAGATGTTGAGAACAAATCATGTTCAGCAAAAACGCGGGACTGTGACCTGCTTAAATTAGGTGAAGTGTTGAGGGGAGGCATCATTGATCCTGAACTGGGAGTTAAAGACTTGGGTTTGAGTCCTGTGTTCCCCATTTATTTGATTTTTCATTTCAAAAACTCTGTGCCTTATATTGCTCATCGGTGAAGAGGAAGTAATTATGGAAACCTCTCTATTTTAAAGATTAAAATGGGTAATTTGTGTGAAATCCCCAGTGAAAAAAACCTGATATAAAATACACATTTGAAAATTTAAAACTTGATTCTGTAGAACACAAGGAACCAGTAAGGTTTTTGTGCATGAAATTAATATGACCAGAAGCAGATATTTGAAAATATACCTGAGGAGTGTAATGTGTAAAATAAGTGAGAGGGTAGAATATTATCTGAAAATAAATCAGAAGTCAGCACATAGGGGAAATATTGCAATGGTTCATTTTTTGCTGTTTGTTTTTTTGTTTTTTTTTTTGCCACACCCAGCAGTGCTCAGACTTATTTCTGTCTTTGTGTTCAGCATCACTCCTGCGGGCACTCAGGATCCTTATATGGTGCCAAGGACAGAATTCAGGTTGATCATATGCAAGGCAAGTTACTTTTTCTTAGCCCCAGCATCTCAGTTTTGAGACAATGGTACCTGAAGCAAGACTCAGATAGATGGTGGGAACAGGGAAAATATGATGGATATGAACACTCCCAGAGAAAGTGGCAATAGAACATGCTTCCTAGAGCAGTCTGTTCTCAGAGCATCAGATTTTAGTTCCATGTTCTTTGCTCAAGTGGTGGCATAACCTCTATTGCAATATCTAATCTTCACTTTCTCAATTTTCTTATTTGTCAACAAGATTGAAAAATTGTATTGCTCTAATAGCACTAAAATACTACATGTCTATTTAATTCAATAAAACTTAAATTCATTAAATGAAAGAGTGAAGAGCATAAGGGAGATAGAGAAATGGAAGATTACAAGAAGCATGTTAGTTACCAAAGGATGGTGTATTAGGAAAGGAATGAGCAGGATTGGCTATTTTTTTTTTTATAACAATTTGAAGGTCTGGGGGCTGGAGCGATAGTACAGCAGGTAGGGCATTTGCCTTGCATGCAGTCAACCTGGGTTCAATTTCCGACATCCTATTGGTTCCCCAACTACCACCAGGAGTAAATTCTGAGTGCAGAGCCAGGGGTAACCCCTGAGCATCATTTGGTGTGAACCAAAAAGCAAAAAAAAAAATGTAAGGTCTGTTCTTTAAACAATTAGATACATATGGCATGAGTGTTTGACAAGTTACCTATTTTTGTAATATATTCTATACCATGTAGAAAAACATCAAACTTAAAACCAGGCATATGTTTCTTTAATTTATAGATCCTTTTTATCGGAGATTCAACGAACAGAGGAATGATGTACTATCTGATCGAAAGGCTGAATGAAACCTTGCAGGAATGGCAGAAAGTGCACGGCACTAAAGTGTATCATAATGTCAATGGCGGGAAGACTTTGGTCAGTTATTCCTACTACCCCCAGTTCTGGATAAGTCCTTCCTTGAGACCAACATTTGAAAAAGCACTGGAATATCTCTTGCACAGGTACTAAGAAAAGATTGGGAATGACACAATGTCACAATATACTTATGTTTTACTAGCTATCATAATTGCTTCCTGTGTATCATATGTGCTGAAAAGCTTAAAGACCAAGCAATATGGCTAAAAAGGACCTGGTAATGACAAGGAGGTCCTGTGATCAGGATACCAGACATGGTTCAATGAAATGTGAGGCAATGCTGTTGAAAATGATTACCATCTGTTTTAAGGTAACATATGTTATTTTTCTTTCTGAATTTCAGATCACGTCCTCTGGAGAATACCAGCCGGACTGTACTGGTTGTTGGTGGTGTTCAGTGGCTTAATTCCCATCACCTACAAATTATTCACAAGGTTCTGAAGAGGTAAATTTCAGGACTAGGCATAGTTGTTAGTTTTCTTTAAAAGAAAAAAAGGGAAGAGTCACTATGAATTTCACTAGATTTTATCAAGTTTTATTAACAAAGCAACTCAATTTAGAAATAAGCATTTAAGTTACTAGTTCAAATATTCTTAATAGATTTTATATCCAATCACAAATAGCTCTTTAGTATCCAAATTTACTTTTACTATAGGTCAAATGTACCTATTGACTCATAAAGCCTTAAACACACCAAAAATTTCTAATAATATCAATCTCTGATTATGTTACAGGGAAAATTTGCTCAATATTCTGGTTATCATCAAAACTTTGGGAATTGGCTTCCACTTACCTGTTGATGGAGTGCATTTCTTGACGCAGGTAAGGCTTTTTCCTCTGGACTGTGAGAACTCCATGATTCCCATAAATTTTTGCTGGCATCTGAAGAAGGCATAGCATAATATTTGGTTATATTCATAAAAAACACCATAATATATTAAGGATCATAATTTCAAATGAAAATTTAGTAATTCCTAAAGCTAAAGAAATGATGAACTATAAATAAGTTACAAATAATGGTTTGACCTCCTCCAAGAAGTGGGGCACTACATTATGATAAAAATTAAAAAATGAGACTGTAGGTGACAGATAATACTTTAAGTATTAGACATCTCACTAATGTTTTATATACATTTAAAGGTCCATGCTGAAGCCACAAATCAAATTTTCAAAAACAATTAATTAGTATTTTGGGAAAGAGAGGCTTAACAACCCTGGTTCTGACTGACTGATTTTGTAAAATATTTTGGAAGTAGTGTTCTCTCTGTTTTAATATTTATAACTTAGAGTATTTTTGGAAGTCCCTAGAAGTTCTTAAAGGTAACAGTAATTAATCTGAATTCTGGACTGAATTCACAAAAGAAAAAAGAAAAAGGAAAACTGTATAGATGAGAGAACCAGCTGTTTTTGCTCAAGTGAGGCGAGTTCCTGGTAATGCTCAGGTTCCTCTGCCCCTAGGAATCACTCCGGTGATCCTTAGAAGACCGTATGGGATGAACCTGGGTTAGCTGTGTGGAAGGCAGGTGCACTCCTTGCCCGCTGCACTAGATCCCAGGCCCACACTTTGTTTATTGTGTTGGAATTTGACTGCAGCTAATGGGCTTTAGAAAAATTGTTATCCAAATTACTATGATGCTGTCTTTCGCAGATGTACTTGATTCCACTGAGGGATATTTTTTTCATTGCAAGAAAAGATATGCTTAAATTTCATTTAAAAAAATATATATATGGACCCAAGTTCTATTCTTCTGCCCCTCTTGGAGAGCCCGGCAAGTTACCTGGAGTATCTCTCCCACACGGCAAAGCCTGGCAAGCTCCCTGTGATGTATTCGATATGCCAAACACAGTAACAAGTCTCACAATGTTACTGGGCCCGCTCGAGCAAATCGATGAACAACGGGAGGACAGTAGCAGTGACAGTGAGGCGAGTTCTTAGGCAGCTGAGTTCTTGTACAATTGAAGTTATTGCTGGGGTTTCGGTAGTTGGAAATACAGGAAACTGTCCATTTCATATGTAAACTGAAAGTTACTTTATGTCCATATTGAGTGTGCTTTACTGGCTGTTCACAGCACAGATCACATAATTCCCTTTCCTTCCTCTAATGTTCCCTATCTTGACATAAGATCTGTTATAAAAGCAGGAAAATTATAGAAAGTCACACACAGAAAAGCTTCAAATTCAGCCTCTTTGAATCAGGAAGAGTAAACGAGATTGAGAATAAATTGATGCATTGAGTATCTGGGTTAGTTTAAGGACTTGACAGTGTTAGAAATTAGAAGAGGGATTAGTTGATCATTGCAATCGATTATGAGTTCTATCTCCTTTAATGTTATCCGAAAGCTGTAGGCAAGATTTCAATTCCTTTCTGAGGACTCTGATAACACCATTTTGCTTTTTTCATTGGAGTTCCTTACAGACACTGGGATACCTGTGTCCCTAACTTCTATTTAGGTTACTAACTCAGGATCAATTAATCTCAGCATATAGTAAGAACTTCTTCCAGACTTACAAGGTGTCTGACGGTGTGTAAAATATTCTTCCTGCCACCAGGACTTTGAGGGTGTTCAGAAATCTCTAATTGGGAGAAGAGAAAGTCGGAGAAGAAGAAAAGGGAAAATAATAAAAATAAAGAGAAAAGAATAATAGAATGTGAGGTGGAAAATAAACCTGAACTCATCATATGCTCAGATGGCCATTTGGATGATCACTCTTTTTATCCCTTATTAAGCAGTCTTAGCCCATACCACCAATGTTTATGCACACATGTTTGGGTACTGACATACACAAACCCACATGACCACTGAGCTCAATCATCATCTTGAGTATGTTTGAGCTTCTCAAGCTTTCCATGCTCTCAGTTTCCTCGAGGTCCTTGAAATCACTGTTCCTTTTCTTGGAACCCACTATTTTACCACCTTCTCACCTATGAACTCCCAATTGTTAGTGTAAATGCTATTTCCTCTAAGAAGACTTAATTGTTATGCTAGATTTAATTGGCTTCTCCTGCCAGGAGCACTTGAAGTAGTGTCTCATGTCCCCAATCTTGTCACTCAACAAAAACGTTATTTTGTTGATGTCTTTTTATTGCTGAACTAATGTCTTCTAAAAGTATGAGAGGGGAAGTCTGAATTTCTCTCTCTTATGCCCCAAATGTAAAATGTAATAGTCAGCATGCAGGAGAGTCTCCAAAAAATCTTATGCAAGAATAGGTGAATGATGCTTTGTTTAATTTGGCTGCTCCCAGATCAACCCTTAAGAACTGAGACATTCATTCTACCAGGCTGCTGGAAGCAAAGTGGTCTAATGATGAATCACATCTGAACCCAAGTAGGAGTTGCTTTTCACTGCAAAGACTCATAATGCAGAGTAATAAGACTCAATCCCGTTTCATCAATATGTACTAACTCAGAAGGACGCTCCCATCAGTAGAAATCCTAGTAGGATCAGTGAAATCTTCTATTGCAACTACATAGGAATTCTATTTATCCCTGTACCTGAGTCTTCCTCCTTCACTTTATGTTGATCGCAAGAAGTATCTACTACTACTGTCCTGCCTGAAGAGTTCTCAGAGTTGAATTCCCAGAGAGCCAGTTTTTCTCGAGAAAATGTTCTTTAGAAGCTGCTTACTATAAAGTTTTCATTTATTTTTCATTAATAGACAATTTGAGACACATGTTGAGCATCATTTTTCATACAATTCCAAGAACAAAACTTGCATCTGTCCATTTCCTTCCAGATATTTTATCTATGAGCTTTTCTACTTACTATCATCTTTGAATATCGCATAAAAGTAGATAAGTAATCATGATGGAGAAGACAGAAAACTGGACATATTATTTTTACATCTTTATCTTACAATTGTATCTTACAGTTGTATATGGCAAGCTACCTGTGGCATATCCGATATGCCAAAAACAGTAACAATAACGGGTCTCATTCCCCTGACCTTGAAAGAGCCTCCAATATGTCAGCATTGGGAAAGACAAGTAAGGAGAGGCTGCTAAAATCTTAGGGGGCTGGGACGAATGGAGACATTACTGGTGCAAGCTCAATTAAATCGATGAACAGCGGGATGACAGTGATATACTGATACAGTGATCATACAGTTGAATTAATTAATGCAAGTAATTTTTTTAACCTGGTGAATAACATTGATTGTTTTTGCTCTGTAGGAAAAAAAGGAAGTACAGTTTCCGCACCTGTGGAAACAGATATCATAACAGGGTTATCCAAGTAAGGGGTTTTATTAAAGTGAAATCCTGGGAAGAATAGAAGGAAAGATATAGGGGCAGACAGAAAGAGCAATAAAACACAGCTCCAAACCCTATCACCCAATCTTCCATTCAATATTTTGTGTCTTCTATGTACAGCAAAGTGTATCTGACTATAATGTGTTTGATATGAAGGGAACTGAGGAAGAATGGAAGAGGTAGGAAGAATCTCAAACTGTAGTTAGTTAGAAAAAGTCTTGGTCATGTGTATGAGGCATCCTGGAGTCAGAGAGTTCCTCTTTTCAACCTCCACTAGAACACACCATTTAAAGTTATCAGTGCCACAGACTTAGAAAGGGAGGGGGAATTTGATCTCGAGATGCAGCAGCTAAGCTTTATCTCAGTTCAACAGCTTCCTGAAGCCTGTTCCACTTCAGTTTATCCCTTTTCCCATCCAGCTGGCAAACCTCACTCTCATAGGAATGCCTTTGGAAAACTTCTCTGCCCCTCTGGCCCTGGAGAGTGCTCCTCTTCTTTCTATTAACCCAGAACTCAGCATATTTATCTCCAACAAAGGACTTATCACCTTAAATTTTCCCTACTTGTTTCTCCTGTTCTGATGCAGTATCTTATGAGTGGGGACCATAATTTCTTTATCTTTATACTCTGACCCTCAGCATGGAACTAAGAATACCTCGGATGCTAGTTAATATTCAAAGGGTCAAATTATAGAAATTCAACAAGATAGAGATATTTATGCTTTTAAATCAGTAATTTTTCATGTTTTAAGGGTTTGCAGTGGTCAAGAAACCTACTTCTTATAAAAAATCCAAGTTGTGCATTGTTTTATATATATATATATATATATAGTTACTGTTTTATAGATACATAATGTTGTTTACATTTATATTTAAGTTTGTTTCTTTTTGTTGTTGTTTTTAGAGAAATAAAGTAGTTTCTTGAGGGAGGCTACTAATTCTGAGAGTTTCAAATTCTCTAGAGAGAAAGAGAGATGAAAGATCAAAAAGTAAAGGAAATTCATGCCCTGAAGAAGTTACAGGCAACTTCCATGGGAAATGCTGTCAAGTTCATATGCTCTTAAAGTTGGGATGTGGGTGACCCTAGGGATGGAATTTCATTCTAGATGGAATGAAAACCTTGAAACCTGATCCTTAGTGGGAAACTTACCTCTGTGTGGGAGGGGGATAGTTCTTAGAAGAGGGCACTATGACAATGACCACAAGGAAATAGTCACTCTTGAGGAAGCCTGGGTTCTGAAAGGAGGTAAAGTGATATGCATGAAACCCTAACTGTAATAGTGTTGTAAAAATACAGAGCCTAAAAGGAAAAAAAGAAAGAAAACCATGCCTGCCATAGTGGCAAGGTGGGAGGGTGGGAGGGAAACTGAGAACAATGGTGACAGAAAGTGGACTGTGGTGAAGAGATTGGTCTTGGAACATTATGCACAAGAAACCTAGTCATGAATAACCTTATAACATTGTAATTTATGGTGACTTAGTAAAAAAATAAAAAAGAATGCACTAGAAAAATTTTAAAAATTTAAACTTATTTGTATTTGAGGACTGTATAATAAATTATCTCACAACAGAACCAGTATTGTTTACATGATTTCCACCTGGCATGTATCATAAAGCATTCTCTATTAATAAATTTAGTATTCTTATACTTTGGAATACAGGATGAAGTACGGAACTTATGGAAGGAAAATGTCATTATTCTGGATGCTGCAAAAAAATTTGGCTATGAAGTGGTTGACACATTCACTATAACAATGGGACGATACAAAGAGTTTTTGCAGGGGAAGTGTGGTTGTCACTTTCATGAGGTATTTATGCTGTTTTCTGGTTTTTTTTGTATCTTTTTATGTTTTAATTTTTCTTATTGCATCTTTAAATTTTCAGCCTTACTTTTGCAATTAAGAAGCTATGTCAGAAAGAAATTAAATGACATATTCACCATCACTCAGTCAAAGTAGGTAGCAATCTCAAATCTATATTCTACAATATAAGGTGTTAAAAAGTGCACTCTTGTCAACAATTGTAAACTAGATTCACTAGTCACCACATTTGTGAGACAAGCCTTATTTAATAGACTTAACCATTCCATCAGAAATTGTGTACAAATAAATTGATAAGCATCTTTAGTGGAATCAAATTGCAAATCAAGTATTTAATGTGCCAATTGATTTTAAAACATCCCATCATTGTCTTATCAAATACATTATAAGATAATCTGTATTTTGAATTTTGAATTATTTCTGCTCCCATGGTGAAAATATTTTATTTGTTATATATCTATATATTTTATATAGACATTAATAAAATAGACTTAGATGATAAGATGATAGTGGAAAGGAATTTTATCTGCTTCTAATCTCATAATTTTAAAACCAATTTCAGATAGTTGAAGAAGCCCAACAGTTTGAAACAGAGGACTATCACGCCAGTACTAAAGTTTCCCAGTCCTGTGTTATAGTTACATACAATTATTTCCTTTTCCAATTCAGATCTGCCTCAAACTCAAAAATCCCAAGGTGGTAAAAGGATGGAATAATACTGTTTCACATTTTATTCTATAGCCCCATCTTTTTCTTCAACTCTTCTTTTTCTTCTATGGATCAGGTTAGAGAACAGATGCAGAAGGCAATAAGTCCTAGTTGATTGACATAGGTAAAATTCATGAGGTTCTCTCTGTGTCTAGAATACTAATTCTTCTTAGAGTGTTTTGTAAACTTCCTTGATGACTCACCCCACAGAATCCTGGATAGTAGTTTCCTTTGATGTAATGTAATTTTTGTAGTATCATTCCTTTCCTGTGCCCTGGCTTCTAATTGTCCATTGTTCTGTTGGGAGTCATGTTATCCTTCCAGGCATCTTCAAAAATATTTAAAATAGTACTAAGTCCTTAGTTACTCACATTTGGTCCACAGAAATATTCAAGTACCTTGCTCTGATGTTGCTAGAAAGTTCCCACTGTAACTCTCTTTTCCTTTATTGTTCTTAATGTTGATCTCACATTGGTAATTAATGTGGTAAAATAATGCACCAAGAGGAAGGAAGAGAAAAACATTTAGAAAATTCTTCTGTAGAAATTCTCTTTCTTCATTTCCTTATTAATTTTATTAGACAACGGTTTGCAAACCTGAATTTTGTTCATGCTTTGAAAAGTTTACATTTGTCCAGATACTGCTACATATTGGAATGCAAGGTTATTTAGGTATTATTGTTTGCTGTGGATATCAGAAATTTCTTTTGAAACTCTGATTAAGAATCTTGTTTGATCATGTGCCAGATATTGATTCATTTGTTCTTTCTTGAACAGCCTCCCACTACCACTCACTTTGGGCTGGGGAGGTGGTTCAGTAGTAAAGTTCTTGTCTTCCATATGGAGGACCTTGGAGGTTAAACCCTAGCTCTATGGCGGGGGTAAACCCTCAAACTCAAAATTCCTTTTAGTAAGACAGGATGTAGTCATTAGTTGATTAATTGGTGAGAAAGCAACTTAAGATTGTTTTCTTACTCTGTTTTTCAACCCTCACCTGATTATCAGATTCAATCTTGGTCCCATAATTTTGTGGATATCCCCAAATTATTAACATTACACCGGTCAATATAATCATGTTGGCATATTATAACACTCCAGTGCTTTAGAAGTCTAAAAAGGGAAGAGTCTTCCCAAGATTTTTAGCATGATTCCAATTAAAAACAGAAGCTTCCCTGCCCACATGATTGTTTTTGCCATAGCAACAGCCAGTGATTATTAAGAGTTATGGAACTGGGCACTACAAAAAGACATTTTGAACCATCAGAGCTAAAATATTGGATTATGATTATAACTAATAGAAAACATATGTAATTTTCATAATAATGACATAACCATGTCAGGTAAAATTATTTCACTTACTTGATTCTGTATTTTCTGTGCACATATCACATTTAATAGTGTTTTTTAAAATTTCTGTTTATAATGGATTCTATTGGTAAGCTACAAAGGCATCCCCCAGATAATCTAAGTTGATTGATTCTGGAGCAGTGTTATTCACTTTTAAGTTTTCATGTTGAGATTAAATACATTTCTGGGGCCTTTGTCTTTTCAGTTACATAGATCTGATAATATCATCTTTTCAACTTACTTCCTTCACCACAAAATCTCTAAACCTATGCATCACTTAGGAATTGTTGTTGTTTAACTCTTGAACAATTTGTATCACTTGTACCTAAAGAAGTTTTTAGTGCTGATATTCATATTTTATAAACTTCCTATATCATAACCCAACATCCTGAATCACTGTTGATTTATCTAAACCAATTAAGTATTCCTTCATGCTGCCCACAAAAGATACTTTGCTAATGAATGTGGTCAGTCAGGACAACATCGATTATTGATCTCATGAAAACATATAAATTCATCGATAACATTCCTCCCATTGTGCTCATCTGATGAGCAGACAATGAAGTTTGTTATTCAATGAAAAAGAAATGCAGTCATCTGTATTAAAACATAAGAAGTTGAGTTTGAGAGTCTTGTATCTTCTTAGTGTTGAATTAAGCCATTCTCACAGTCAATTCACAGATAACTGAGAGGAAATGGTATACTAGCTACTGAAGATCTTAATGTGTGTTCTTCAGTTTACGGTAAGAATTCAAGTGCAGACATAACAAACCGTCAGTGGGGTCTTGTTGCAGAAGGTGAGATCAAAGGTCTCTGGGGCAACACTTTCATCTATGAAGCTACTGACACTATGTTGCCACCACAGATCTATAAACAATTTCCCAACTGGTGAACATCAATTTTGACTAAAATACTCCTGCTGATTAGAAAGGCAGGTGTTTCTCTTTATGAGTAGAAGTGGAATTTTGTTTTCCCATGTTTATGCAGGGCAACAAACAGGATCCAGGTAGCTAGTACACAAAAGTGGTTTTTGGATGGAAGCTTTAGTTATGTGTCAAACATTTTCCTGTGAACAAGCTAAAACCTGGAAATGATGCAACAATATTATCAGTTTGAACCTGGCTGCAGAAGAACAAATGCACAGCCAATTGTTATGTAATTATTCATTATTCTAATCAATTGTACATACCTTTTATGATCTCGCTTATCTGGCAGAGTGGCAGAAGTAACTCAGCTTTTCATTCAATCTAATAATAAATAAACAACAAAAACAAAGTTTTTGGCAATGCTTTCCAAGAGTAATACCAACTGTAATCTTTTAATTCTGGTACCAGGGAAGAATAAGATTTTGAGGATATTTTTTTCAGAGATAATGTTCTAATCTTCATCTTATACTCTTAATTATTTCATCTTAACTTTTAAAAACCTATATTTTCTTGGAGTTCTATGCTAGAAGCCTAAAGTTTTTCTCTTTTCCCTTCAAACTTTAAAGTTATTTTGGATCAAGAAAGAAAGTTAAAATCCCTTAAATTCGATAGCACAGCGGGTAGGGCGTTCGCCTTACACGCGGCCAACATGGCCAACCCGAGTTCGATTCCTCCGCCCCTCTTGGAGAGCCCGGCAAGCTACCGAGAGTATCTCGCCCGCATGGCAGAGCCTGGCAAGCTCCCCGTGACGTATTCGATATGTCAGACACAGTAACAACAAAGTCTCCAATGGAGACGTTACTGGGCCCGCTCGAGCAAATCGACGATCAAAGGGAGGGCCTTTAAATTCATGTAGCTCGAAAGTCTAAAGGACTTTTAAGGGATAAAGAATAAATGACTGACACACCCCAATAGTTCACTTGTAGAGAAAGTCTCAGAATTGACTATCAACATTATAATGAAAATTTAATTCAACTAAACTGTAGTATATATGTAAGCATTGTACTAACCATCATAAATGGAAGAACATTCTGTAGGACTTCTATAATAATCTAAAACCTATAATATACCTAAGGGGAAATTAATATACCCTTTAAATTTTCTTCTCTAGCAGTTATGAATTTTTCTAGTACACTGTAAAATATATGCAAGGGTTATTCTTAATTTCTCTTTATTACTCTACAGCCTTGTAACAACCCCAGCCATTGACAAACCAATATCGCTTTACCTCCTAAATATCTTCCTAAGTCCCCTCTTACTCTGCTCTAATAATCTTGACCTTGTTTATTTATTTATTTATTTTTTTACTTAATCAGACAGCATTATTTTATGGGATACATTCTTTATGTTGCAGCGGTTGTTTGTTTCGGGGGGGGGGGGGTCAAAACTGGTGATGTCCATGGGCAGGCTCCTCTTGGTGTCATGATCCTGGGGCACTTCTGCGGATGCTTGGAACTCAAATATGGACCTCCAGTGGGCAAAGCATGTGCTCCAGTCCTATGAGCTAACAACCCAAGCTGGGAGTCTTAATCTATGTGGCATTGCAAGAAGTAAGAAAGGTATCCTCTCTGTTCCCAAATTATTATAGTTGGAAAGATAGATATAGAAAAAACAATTATGAGATAATATGTTAAATGGTAACTTCTCCTTGAAAACTCTTCAAGCTGATCATTGAAGGATAAGAATATACTGACCAAGCTGAGAATTATGGTAGAATGGTCATTTAGATCCCATAGTACAATAAGAATCAAAGAAGTTTTGAAAAAAACTGATATTCACAGGGAATCAAAAGAAATTCTGTGTGTTATAGAATATCAGGTATGAAAGGAAAATGAGTAATGTGGTTAGAGCCAAATCATGGTAAACTAAGGTCCTTAGGTAATGGAGAACAAATGAAAGTTTATAAAGAGAGAGATTATATCTTGAAATTTTTGCTTCTAGAGAAGAATTGATACTAATAAGGGAAAATCATGTGAAGAGGTATAAGGCAGGGTGGTAAAGGTAAAAGGTAAAGGCCCTCCCGTTGATTGTCAATTTGCTCGAGCAGGCCCAGTAACGTCTCCATTGGAGACTTTGTTGTCACTGTGTTTGGCATATCGAATACTCTTGGTAGCTTGCCGGGCTCTCCGAGAGGGGCGGAGGAATCGAACTCGGGTCGGCCATGTTGGCCGCTTGTAAGGTGAATGCCTTACTGCTGTGCTATCGCTCCAGCCCCGAAGGCAGGGTGAGGAGTTAGAATACTTTTTTAGAAGTTCGGCAGGTATGATAATGGGTCACTCAAATTATGACAAAGACAATAAGAATACAAGTGTAAAAAGGGAAAAACGAGCTCTAATTACAAATGTGTGTGTATGTGCCTGCATGCATGCTTGCGTGTGTGCGTGTGTATGTGTGTGTGTGTGTGTGTGTGTGTGTAGATCTTATTTGTGGCATGAACTAATAAGAATAATAAAAGATGACCCCTAACTCTGGTGACAGATTAAGGAGCTTAACCAACAACTGAGATAGAGAGTACATGAAAAGGTTACAAGTTTGCGAAAAGATGATGAGTTTAGTTTGCCTGTGGGACATCCAACTGAAAGATCTACCAGGCAGTTGGGTACACAAGTCTGAGGCTTGAGGTACATATTAGGGCTTGAGTTAAAGAGTTATAAGTCATCAAAAAATATATCAAAGTTTAGACCTGGAAAATACATAGAGTAGAGGGAAAATTGGTACTAGGAAATGTACACTGGTGGAAGGATGGGTTTTGTAATATTGTATGATTGAAACTACGTCATGACAAACTTTATAATGTTCCATGTCATGCTGATTCAATAAAAAAATTAAATTAAATTTTTTTAAAAAGAAAAAGTGAGTAGACTAAGAAAAAAAACTAATTAAAGGTTTTTTGAAACACCAACATTGAAACAAAATTTGAATAAATTAAATAAATAACTGACTTTGAAAATAAATTGTGAGGGAAAACTTCAAATAGATTCGAGTAGATATCAGTATCAGAGAAAACCAAAGAGCAAAAATACATAAGGATAAATCATAAAAGGATTAAACTGTTCACTCTAATAGAATTTTTAATATTCAGATTGTTCAAAGTAATAGAAAAATAATGAGGAAAAAATGAGGTCCTCTCTGCCCATATTATAAATATTTGCATTAAAATGTTAGAGCAAGAAACTCATTTTTAAAATAATAAAATTTTTAGTAGCACTGTAGCACTGTCCTCCTGTTGTTCATCGATTTGCTCGAGCAACACCAGTAATGTCTCAATTGTGAGACTTGCTAAAGTGTTTGGCATATCAAATACACTAATGGGAGCTTGCCAGGCTCTGCTGTACAATACTCTAGGTAGCTTGCTGGGCTCTCCGAGAGGGGTAAAGGAATCGAACCCGGGTTGGCCGCGTGCAGGACAAACACTGTGCTATTACTTCAGCCCAAAATTTGAGTAAATAATAAAATAAAAGAAGTAAAAGAAATGAGAAAAAGAGAACTAGTAAAACTTTACAACAGAAACAATAAAAAAGAGACTTCAATAGAAGTGGTTCAATGGCAACTTATAAGAGGTACATCTTTGGTATACTTGAAGACAGAGAGGAAATAGTCAATGAATGGTAAACATTGCATTAAGAAAACTAAAACAAGTAAGATTATTGTAATGAAGCCTCTGATGATGTGGGAGAGGATTACCAAATGCATCATTGGTAAAGAGGTTAGTGAGATACTGGTAAATGAACAAGGTAGGTTTTTCCTCATCACTGTTATAGACTATTGCCATAGTCATCTCAGTGTCATTGCTTTCAGCCACTCAGTTCCATCCCTCACATACTGTCCTTTACATAACATTTATATACTTCATAAATGATGTGATTACTTAAAATCTTCCAATGGCTCTCTGATGAAGAGCAGTCACAGAATCTTTTACTGTCTATTTTTTCCTACATCCTTTTTCAAGGAAAGTGACTCTAGTCTTTTTCTCTAGAATAATAATTGGTGCATGGCTAGGGATATGGCACAGAGATTAGAAGTGCATGCTTTGTAGTAACAGGATCCAATTTGATTCCAAACACCATATGTTATGCCAAGTAGCACTACATATAGTCTTGCTAGCCCCAAAGCATCGTAGGTACCTGATGATCTCTGGTACTGTGGGGTCCATGTGCACCTCATCCCGTACATTGAACTGTCTAGTCCAGTTCAATGGGCTGTTTTGATAGAAGATCGTTCCTGGAAAAAATATAGTGTTCATTCCACAGTTTATGAATAAATTCTAGTCAAGTGAACCCTAACCTATGCTATAGGCTGATTAAATTAGAGATAATGTTTAGGGAAAATGAATTCATTAGCTGTCAAAGAACCCATCTTTTCAAAGGTGGCTTGGTATAACACAGTATCAAATGGTAGTCAGGCCATTTAAAACAGGGTCTCAGTCTCATGAATGAAAATTATATTTAAAAATGAACAAAGAGAATGACAGTGTCACTGTTGAACTGGTATTTTGATGTTACAAAACAGTTAGCTACCTTCCCACTCTCTGCAGTACCAGGACCTAAAATGCCAATAAAGCTAAGATATGGGAATCTATCACTATTCTTTGAAATAAACTCTCATTTACAAGAATTTACCCCTAATCTTTCAAAGCCGTGCTTATGTGAATGTTGAACTGTCTTGATTTCCTACTTTATGTTCTCATGTTCTAACCTGATAAAAATGGGTTTTCTGTTTGTCTTCTTCTTGTTTGTTTTTGTTTTGTTTTGGGGAGCCATGCCCAGAGGTTCTCAGAGTTTACTTCTATTCCTGCACTCAGGGATCATTCTTGGTGGTGCCCGGGGAACCATAAACGGTGCCAGGGATTCGACACTTCTGGGTTGCATGCAAGGCGAGCTCCTCACCTGCTGTACTCTCGCTTTGATTTCTGAATACATCTTCACTTTAAAGATTCTCAAAAATATGAGTGTATGAAATAATTCCCAAACTCCCTTATAACAAGGAAACTATTATGTTTGATTTGAACCAGTTTGCCCCAAATTTTTGACAACATAGCCAGTTTTGAAAGAACATATTTTATTAAAACCATTTTTATTAAGGATTTACAGTACCATGAATCATGCTTTTTGTGGGTACATCATTCTAATGCCACACCCATCACCAAGTAGCCTGTTTCGCTTCACTATTATCCCAAGGACCCCTTCAAACCACACCCCCCCCCCCCCATGTAAGCTCAGTTCTATAGACAAAATTTTCAGCAGTTTTCTTTTTAAAATTTTGTTTTAAAATGTGCTGGGAAAGAAAGTGGGTGCTGGGAAAGAAATGTGCTGGGAAAGAAAGTGGGTGGCAGAGCTGGAGCGATAGCACAGAGGTATGGCGTTCGCCTTACAAGCGGCCAACATGGCCAACCCGAGTTCGATTCCTCCGCCCCTCTCGGAGAGCCCGGCAAGCTACCGAGAATATTCGATATGCCAGACACAGTAACAACAAAGTCTTCAATGGAGACGTTACTGGGCCCGCTCGAGCAAATCGACGATCAACGGGAGGGCCTTTACCTTACCTTTTACCTTTGTTTGTTTTGTTTTTTGGGCAACACCCGGTGGTGCTCAGGGCTTCCTCATTGCTCTGCACTCAGGGCTGACTCCTGTTGGGGCTCAGGGGACCATATGAGATTCCAGAGAAGGGAACCCAGGTGGCTGCATATCAGGCAATGCCCTATCTACTGTAATAGCTCTCTGGCCCCAAGTTTTCTTTTTTAATTGCAATTATAAGCACTGCACTATAGCATGGTAAAACTAGCATAAAGTTAAGGTCTAAAATGGATAGGGCTCAGAGAGATAGTAAAGGGATTAAGGTTTACTTGCCTTACATGTGACAACCCTGCTTGGATCTCCAATATCTTATGCCATCCCCTTTGCACTGCCAGGAGTGATTTCTGAGTACCGAGCAAGAACAGCCCCTGAATAATGCTGATGTGACTCAGAAATAAATAACAACAACAACAATAATGATTTTTAAATTGTGGTTAGATGGGGCTATAGTGATAGCACAGCGGGTAGGGCGATTGCCATGCACAAGGACAACCCGGGTTCGATTCCCAGCATCCCATATGGTCCCTCGAGCACCTCCAGGAGTAATTCCTGAGTGCAGAGCCAGGAGGAACCGCTGAGTATCTTTGGGTGTGACCAAAAAGCAAATAAAAATAAAAATAAAATAAAATACATTTATGGCTGGAATCCTCTGGCAGGATTATCATATGCATTTATCTTCTCTTCCACTTGAAAATCTAAGAATGTAAACACTAAGGCTACTTTCCTTCTCCAAGGTCAGAATAAGGAATGACTCACACTGGCAAGAAATTGAGTGAAGTTTCATTTGTGTTCTACAAATAAATAAGTAAGAGAGAGAGAAAAGAAGAGAGAAATAGAAAATGGAGAGAGAGAAAGAGAGAGGGAGAGAGGAAAGACAGCCCTTCCCAGTACGTGCTCTAAGGGGGTTCATCAGGGGGTTCAGGTTCTGGAAATGGCAGAGATGAGATATTGTTCAGAAAATAATTAAAAGTTAGTACTATACAAAACTGGGGATCCTCACCCTACCTCATACATTTATATCCACACATTAGAATTTCTTTTTAAAATTCAACTAGATACAGAAAATATGAGTATTAACTAACACAAAGCCCCACACTGAAACAAAGGGGTGAGTTATATGACAGACTGACTGTTCAGCAAATTTCTCACTTCCAGGCACATGCTAGGATATTTGAAGTCATCAAGGACCTACTAGAAGATACGCCACAGATCTCTCCTATCACCCACAGTGCGGAGATAAGCCCCTGTGCCTGCCCCTTCAGCACATCTCAATTTACTTTTGTTTCCGTGAGACAAGACCCGCAGGCTAACCTGTAACAGCTCTCTGAGGAAAAGTACTTATCCGTAGGATGAAGGAATTATCTGAGCATCACAAAACATTATTCCAAGCTGATTCACAGGACTAAGGCATGTGGTCAGGCTCGTATGGGGAGAGCCCACAATAAGCCAAAGGGCTATAAACCCAGACAAAGCACAAGACAAGTTATTTCACTCTGGAGTAAAGGCCCTCTTGTCCATTCTTAGCAAATGTTCTGTTTTCTTAATAAACTTTCCTTTTGCCTGAGCTCTTTCACTGAAACCACATACCTGCTTGCCATCTCCAATAAACACATATAGAACATAAATAAGATAAATCTATAATCAAGATCAGATAAAAAAAAGAAAAGTAAATGTTGTCAGTTGGAAGTTAGAGTACCTGAATCTCCCTACACCTGCCATCCTGCCAGTGATCAGTCATCTACCATCCAGTCAGAAATTGAAGAACTCTTCTCATCAAATAAAAGATGCCCCAATATAAGATTGCCTTTGTAAAGAGTTGAGCTGAACAAATTTAACAGATGCAGGTGGTTGAAACAATGGTCCACACAAATTGTTTCCAACATTTTGGTGTCTTTTTCTTAACAATGTCTGCTCAACAGAGAAGTAAATCTTGAGTTAAGATCAAAAGTTTCCAACGCTTAAAATGTATAACTAACTAGAGCAGAGGAGAAATTTAGGATATTCAGCTACGTTAACAAAGGTGAAATTTGGGGCTAGAGTGATAGCACAGAGGTTAGGGTTTTTGCCTTGCACGTGGCTGACCTGGGTTTGATTCCCAGCATCCCATATGGTCTCCTGAGCACTGCCATGAGTAATTCCTGATTGCAGAGCCACGAGAACTCCCTGTGCATTGCCAGGTGTGACACCTGCCACATGCACCAAAAAAGAAAAACAAAAGTGAAATTTTCAGAGATGTGCATATTCAGCTACTTAGAAAACTGAGGTTAAGACTCATTTCAAAATGGCAAACTACTGATCTGAATCTCATAATCGATCTCCTTACCTCAGAGGAGAAGTTTTACCCCGACTCCAGGACTGAACCCTTTAGTGGTAGGAATTTAAAGGCTCAGCTCTACTAACAAGAAGGGTTAGAGACTCGGAGATAGAATAAGAGACTGAGGCATTGCAAATCTGAAAATATCAAAAACAAAAAAAGAAAAGTATTCCTCATTCCTAAAGAAAATGTCAGTCTGGCCCTCTAATCCCCAGCATCTTTGACCATTCAGAAGTTGGACACCCTTAAATCAAATCATAGCTTATTTCATGTGGCCTCTGGAGTGATAGCACAGCGGTAGGGCGTTTGCCTTGCGAGCAGCCAGCCCAGCTGAGCTGGGTTCGATTCCTCCGCCCCTCTCAGAGAGCCTGGCAAGCTACTGAGAGTATTCAATATGCCAAACACAGTAACAAGAAGTCTCACAATGAAGACGTTACTGGGCCCGCTCGAGCAAATCGATGAACAACGGGAGGACAGTGTTTGTTGTTTTGTTAACATAATTAAATATAGGGGGGGTAGATGATGAAATTATTATTATCTGATCAATTGCAAGATTTTCCAAAATGGAATTATGAATAATAAGAAGTGACTTCTAGCTATTGTTTGTCTTGATTTTTATTTCATTTTTGTGAATTAATTTTCAGCTCACTGTAAAGTTTTTGACTGGTTCTTGGATTAGATATCTTGTATGTTGATTGACTCAGCCAAAAGAAATATTTTTACCAATATATGTGCCTTAAAAAGACTATATTAGCATATTTTGTCTACTCAATCTTGTATTTCCAATCATACAAAGCCATAACACTTCGGACTTCTTCAGACCCCACTAATAAACATGAAACACATTTATAATCATAACATTCTCCCCTAATCCAGTCTAGAGAGATTTTGGAACACATGCACCACTAAAAATTGTTTCCTATTTTGTTCTGTTGATCTGGAACTACATCAGAAGTCCTTTGGTATTATTCAGGTCAAGATCATTTTTAGGAAAGGTATTTGCTTGTAATCTGCCTGACACTTTTCCAACTCACTGAGCTTTCCCCTTTGTACTGGCTTTTTGAAAATTCAAAATCATTTCAGTAGTATCAATTAAATTAAGCAGTAATACTCACGTTCTGATGAATATTTTCATGAAATCATTTTGGATTGCTGAAGTTACACTTCTAAAAGTAATAAAAAGTTGCAGTATTAGTTTTGTTGCGAAATGTATATATTTGTCTGGCAAGTGTTATAATAGCCATTGGCCAAATCCAGTCAAGTAGAACTGTGACTATTTGTATACCTTCTAAAGTCCTTAATTAGTAGAGGTGTAGGAAATCCAAATTCTTAAGTATATAGAGATACAGAAATATTTACAATAAACTGAGGAATCTCTTAGCATATAAGAATCTATGAGAAGTAACAGTTGCTTATCTGTGCTGAAGCACAGAATTTAAAATTATAGTCGCTTAAAAATGTGACAGTCTGCATATCAAAATATACCTATCATTATAGAACTTGGGTTTTATTTATTTTTTATTTTGCTTTTGTGTCACACTTAACTGCATGCAGGACTTCTCCTGATCTCGAGCTCAGGGATCACTCCCTGGTGGTGTATGGGAGACCATGTGTGGTGCTGGGAATCAAACCCCTTCAGCAGACTGGAAAGCAGGTCCCCTGCCTGCTATACTAGCTCTCTGGCCCATCATTAAAGAACTTGATTCCAGCTCCCAAATTACTTTTTGGTGTTATTTGATTACTATATCAAAAGGACATCATTGTTTTATAACATTGTAACAATTATTTAAAATTCTATATCCTTCATTCATGTGACAACCTAAATTTGAACACTACTGTGAGGAAAAATTATTTTACTATTTTATTTATACTTTGATTACAAAATAATACTGATTTAACCAGCTGTCATACATTATAAAGACATTGTTACTTCACTATTCTTCTAATTTTAAATATAATTTTGTATAACAGACTTACAAAAAAAAGATAAGCAAGTATACTGAATAGAAGGAAATTACTTTGGAATAAAATGCTGAAATAATTATTTGAGGACCAGAGAGATAGTACAGCAGGTACAGTGCTCATCTTACACATGGTGACACGGATTCTTTTCACAGCATCTCATGTGGTCCCCTGAGCACCGCCTGGAGTATTTTCTGAGTTCAGAGCCAGGAGTAGTAATCCCAGGTGGAGCTGCAAAAAAAAAAAAAAAAGAAAAAGAAATTATTATTTGACACCCCTCTTTAAAATAGCATCTGCCACACACACACACACACACACACACACACACACACACACACACGACTAGCATTACTTTTCCAATGGCCTAGGGATATGCTCCCAAATTTAGAGAATTTGACCTTGGTTGAAGTGACTATTGCATCAAAAATAAGCCCTTTCAAGGCCTAAATCTTTTATCAGGTTTTTGATAGGATATTTCGCTGGATTTACTGCTATTATATTGCTCTGGAGCTAAATTTGCATTGCTAACTATTCTCTTCCAAAACCACATTCCAGTTGACACTTTTATAGGATTTTAATAACGCTAAATATTCCTCTGATTTTTGAGAAAGACGCAAATGGGAACATTTCCACACATAAGATCAAAGGGAATAAGCAATTGGCTCCTCACCATAAAGGTATCAAACATTTTCCACTTCTATAACATTTCAAAACCTTAAAAATGAAGCTCATTCTTTTCCTTCCACTTTGGAACCCAGTAAGATGGGTAAAATCAGGTAAAATTTTGAAATTCAGTGATAGATGTTTGAGAGCTCTGCCAAGTACAGAATCATACAAATACATTCGAAAAGTAGTCGCCCTGTGAACAGATTATTCTATCCACCTAAATTAGCGCTAAGTCTGCTTAAAGTACTAAGAAGCTATCCATTCCATTGAAACAACATGGAGCCTGACCTTGGGGAGCTAGTCTCAGACAACGTCCTTGAAGTCATTTCAATCTTGTTCTTCAAGTATCTTATATATCAGTCTTTATCTAGCCCCCCTGGGGGTAAGGAGCATATCTGGATTACGCCATGTGTTTTCTAATATAGAGAAATCTTAAAATTGAAATGTGGAAATCATAGTATTAAAACTTGCTAGGGGGCCTCACGTGACGCGGCCCGGCCGCTCGCGGAAGTGGTCTCGGGCCGGCGCCCGGCGGGGCGGGCAGGGCGGGGCGGGGCGGCCGCCGCGGCTTGGGCCGGGCCGGCAGCCGGCATGGTGCACCTGTACAACCTGCACCCGTTCAGCAGCTTGGAGCAGAAAAGTGAACGGACTATGCGTTGATCCAGCCCATCAAGTCTGCCGGAGGGGAAAGGGTGTTGCCCCATTCGCCCTCTCCTCTCTGGAAAGAAAGATGGCAGCCACATGGGAGCCTTGTGGACAGTAGGTATGAGCCGGGAGTGTGGGGGCGACTAAAACCTCATGGGAAGGGGGGCGTTTCGCTCCGCCCTTCATGCCCTACCGAGGCCACCGGTTGCCCCTCGCGAGCGGCTCTCCAGCACGGCCACGACTCCAGAACACAGAAACCAATTTCTTAACTATCTGACTTTCAGTAGAAATACTTCCAGGGTCAATAGGTAAAATAGCAGAAATCCAAAACCAACATTTAATTCTTGAACCCAGCTGTAGAAAGCAAATCACTTCACAATGCTTTTTCAGCATGTCTGATTTGGGGGGGGGGGGGGGACTCTAAATAATAGTGGTGAATCTTTTATTGAAACAATCTAATCAAAGCGGATAGAGTGTTAACTAGAATTCATCTGCCTCACAGGGACGGGGAGGGGTGGGGGGTGGGGTTTTATTGGGGTTCTTCATGGGAAAAAATAAGTATTGGTAAAGGGAAATGTGTTTGATATTTGCATGACTGAGACATAAACCTGAAAGCTTTGTAACCTTTCCCACAGTGATTCAATAAATAAAAAAAAAAAAAAAAAAAAAAAAAAAAACTTGCTAGGTTTTACATGAGATCTAAGATACAACCACTGAAACTTTGTAATGTTCCTATAGTTGACAGGCGGGAATGAGGTGGGGACTGAGGGTGTTAGGGAATATGAGAACATTGGGTGGAGGGAAGCTTCTCATATTTTAATGGGAAATTTTCTTTGGTATGCTTCTCAATAAATATTGATAAAATATTAAAAAGCTACATAGCTTTAAGATACTAACATGTTGATATTTTATTATGGTTTTGATAAATTTCGTTATGATTTTAAGGTAAACAGTACAAAGATAAACAATTGTAAGATAATTTAAAGGAAAACAATCATTATACCTCCAGACAATTTTTTGGCAATATCCTGTCACAAAATATTTCATATTAAAACTTTTGATCCTGAAATAAATTTCATGTGCTAGTGGTATAGTGCATGTTTTTATAATTTTTTCATGCTCCTGGTTTCAATTTAAAATAGTATTTGGGGAGAACCTTTTACCTTCCTCTTTTGACACATCAAAATTGGAATAGGTCTGCCTGTATAGGATTGTTAGTTTTCAGGGTTTAATATGAAGGGTACCGGCTTGACAAAGGAATTAAAATTTATCATCTTTTATTATTGCAGCCTAAATTTCTTTAACAAGAACCAACTGAATTGTGTTGTTGAGCCAAATCACTGGCATTTGTCATTTCAGAGACATACATGTGTTATAATGGCCCAGAGGGAGTACTGGCTCTATGGAAAGCATTGATGGTCCTCAAAAGGTATGGGAAACCCCTCTTTCCCATATTCTTTTCTCAGAAATCATCACTTGATTTAAAAAATCAAAATACACAATTATTCTTCCCACTGATCTGGCAAAATAACAACACTATTACCAAGTGAAAGTTATGCACACACACTCAAGAATTGCGTATTTCTGTATCCTTTTCATGTATCACATTCAGTGCTGCTATCAATATCTACATTAGCAGTGTCCAATGTGTGTAATGCGACATTAAAAACAATCTTGATGCTGGCACAAAACATTAGAATCATTTTTAAAGAACTAAAATCTTTTGCAATGAGATGGATCTTTTTCTATTTTACATGCAATTAGTATGCAAATTATGAGGAAATTACAAAAGCCACAAAATGAGATAAAATTATATAAACAAAACGAACCTTATTTTGGCTTGAGGAAACTGGAATAATATTTTTTCAGGGCTGAATGTAATATTTACGCTTAAGTGTTTCCTTAAATAAATATCCTTAAGAATGTTCACTAATCTTGCCATGTACGAATATAAACCTCAACATTGACAAGACGTTCAGAAAACATCAATGCACCTCCCCAGCCTATTATATTTAAAGTTATCACATAACCAACTAAACAGAAATGAAGGAGCTGTACATAATAGGAATTTAAAGGCCTTGAGATCTGAAATATTAATAAGCTGTTAGCTGCCAACTGGGCTTTAAATTGTGATCCATGGGGACTCTGTACAATAACCCAATGAATTCACTGGATTTCTTAAGAATCACTTTTGAAAGCCTGATCAGGAAGTTTCAACTCCCATAGCTACAGGAAGGTATTTCTTTGAGGTTAGTAGCATAAAATTGGCTTTAAAATATAATACAATTACATTTTTCTATCCAAACGATTATGGCTTGCACAATTTTATGTTTATAGAATAAAGTACCATTTATTAAAATTATAGCCAAAATTTGAAATCACCTACAATACTTCCACCCAAATACAGCTACTAATATCTTAATATATGTATAAAAATTTTACTTAAATTTCTAAAATTGTTCATTCTCACTTGTAACAAAACTGAAGATATTTATCTTTAAATATCATATAATTTTTAAAATATTTTTATTTTTAATTTAATTTTTATATATGAAGTAAAATTGTGTTCCTGAATCATTATATGGAACTCAAAAGAATTATTTGAGTCCATGGGAGCTGGTGTTGTTTTTATTAGTCAACAATAAGAGTATATGTGTCTAGTATGAGACTAACAGCCAAGGTTTATAGAAACAAGGGCCAGGAAGATTGGTCCATGGTTGGAAGCCTGACTTAAGGCTGGGGGAGAGGACAATTGGAACAGGGAAGGAACTATTATGACTAGGATGGTGGAAGGGATATCTCTGGATGGGAGATGTGTGCTGAAAGTGGGTAAGGGAAAAAAATGATGGCCTCTCAGTATCTTTATTGCAAACCATAAATGCCCAGAAGTAAATATATATATAGAGAGAAGAAACGTTCCTGCCCTAGAGGCAGGCATGGGGGAGGGGATGGCAGGAGGGATACAGTGGACTTTGGTGGTGGGAAATGTACACTGGTGGAGGGATGGGTGTTGGAACATAGTAAGACTGAAATTTGATCATGTTAGTTTTGTAACTGTCTATCTCATGATGATTCAATTATTTCTTATAAAAGAGTGTATGTATCTTTTTTTAACTGAAAGGGTCTTTTTAATAGGAAGGCGTTAAATCACTTACTCTTGTACTATACTTCCCTTATGACATCTTTTCCAGTGTATATTTTCTCTCCTCCCTGCTTCCCACCATTCTCATAATTTATTGGTCTTGGTCCACACTTTTTTTTCTATTGAATGTCACTGCTGACATTCTGAGTTATTTTACCCAATAATTAAAAGTTCCAGTTAGGGAATTTTACCAGAGCACCAACATTTGTGAACTGTAAAAATGGGCAGTAAGTATATGTTCTTTGTATATATGTGTTTGGGCTGGAGCAATAGTACAGTGGGTAGGGTGTTTGCCTTGCAAGCGGCCAACATGAAGTTCGATTCCTCCTCCCTCTTGGAGAGCCCGACAAGCTACTGAGAGTATCTCGCCCTCACGGCAAAGCTAGGCAAGCTACCTGTGATGTATTCGATATGCCAAACACAGTAACAAGTCTCACAATGGAGACGTTACTGGGCCTGCTCGAACAAATCGATGAACAACGAGAGGACAGTGACAGTGACATATATGTGTCTAGATCTTCACAAAGTCTCTATAAATTAAATCAAAAATAAATGATCAATATTTATTGCTTCTGGTAAAGAAATTGGTGACTGAATATGTGGGGCAGAAGTGAGAAAGCAACTATTATAAGATATTTGTTCTTGATAATATTTTCAATATTAATTATTCAAAGTTATTTTTCAATCTAGCTATTTAGAAACATAAGCTTGAGAGGGCATAGGCCACTCCTTCAGATTCCATAAATTACAAAATGCCCAGAGAAACAACATGCCAACTCTCTTAGTGTAAGCTTATGGTTGTACAATAAAAAAAAATATTTTGTTTCTCTGAGAATAGTTTTGGTTTCCGTTCTATGAAAAGATTCCATGAACAGGTTTAGAATATGGTACTTGAATTAGTGATTCAGAAAGGGTATATAAATATATTCTTACAGATTAGTATTTTGCCTATGCACTCTCTCTCTCACACACACACACACACACACACACACACACACACACATACACATACACATCAGTATGGAAAAGAAACCGTTTGTTATCCAATAGGTTTATGGAAAAAAAGTGTTCTTCATCACTTATCATCAGGGAAATACAAATATCTCCGTGCTTTTTTGTTGATGTTGTTGCTTTTTTTTTCTTTTTGGGTCACACCCGACAATGCACAGTGGTTACTCCTGGTTCAAGCACTTAGGAATTACTCCTGGCGGTGCTCAGGGGACCATATGGGATGCTGGAAATCAAACCAAGTTCGGTCACGTGCAAGGCGAATGCCCCACCCTCTGTGCTATCGCTCCAGCCCCATACCTCTGTGTATTAACCATGAGCCATCACCTCATATCAGTGAGACTGGCATATATCAAAAGTAGTAGAAACACCCTGTTCTGTCTGGGATTTGGAGAAAAAGGAACACTTATCCACTGTTGGTGGAGATGACATCTGGTTCATCCTTGGTGGAACTCATTATGGAATTTTCTCCAAACATTAAGAATTGAACTTCAATAGGATTCAGAAATTATTTTTCTTGGTGCCTACCCACAAGAACACAAAAACAATATTTTGAAAAGATATTTGTAGTGATATTCACAAAGGCCAAGATCTGGGTGCAACAAAAGTGCCCAAGAGTAAATTAGAGTACAGAGGAACTGTGGTATGTGTACACAGTAGAATACTACTCATCTATAAAAAAAAATAAGGTGAAATCATGCAATTTGCTTCTTTATGAATGGGAATAGAGGGTATTATGCTCAGCGAAGTAAATCATAAGAAAAGGGACAAATGCAGAATGAGCTGTCTCATGCATGGTATGTAAACAAATATAGTAGAGAATTTAAAATGATCGATAGTAACAGTCCCTGAATGGAGTTTTGCAGAACTGAATTTGCCAAGAAGTGTAGTGGCACGCAGGTAGAAGAGAATGTGTGGACATTGGGGGAAGGGTACTGACATTCTGGCGGTGGGTGTGTTGCTGCAATACTGTATGATGGAAACACAACTTATAACAATATTGTATGCCACGGTGCATAAATAAAAACTGGAACAAAAAATCAATAATTAATTTTTAAAAACAGGAAATATTCTGAATTGACTCCTTAGTTGTATATGCTACCCTGAGGTAAGAAAAGTTGTGGAAATCCTAATTTACTCCTCTCTCCATTTTGAAAAATAAGTTACTCAGATTCTTGATTGTGTAAATTGTCTTATACCCTTTGGGCAACATCAGTGTGAGAGATGACATTCAAGTTTTTCAGTCACTTACACTGCTCTCTGCAAGACTCAAGTGTCCTTGATTTGCCCTAACTATTCTTTTTTTCTTTCGGTCTCTCTTTGCAGGTAGTGAAATCAAAGTTAGCCACAGAATTTCACTTCATTAAAATGAAACTATCAAGAAATCATACTGTGGGAAAATATTTCAGCAATCAAAGCAAACTCCAGCAACAAGACTCAGTGAGAAATTCTCAATCACCCTATCATGTCAGAGGTCCAGTTAATCAAGTCTGCTCTGAAATCCTTCTCAGCAGAATGTGTGCAAGTAAAAGAACTATGTAGATTCCAGAAAGATGATGGAAGTTGGAACTGGGGAAACCCCCTCACCTGGACTCTGGTCTAGGAATCGAATTGCCACACTCATGCACACCACCACTTGCTTATGCCACCATGCACTTGGAGTATTTCAATAGTCATAATAATAATTTTATCCACAGGCTTATAAAATAAAGACGTGCTCTTGAAAATAAGATGATTTTCATGACCAAGGTCATGAGTCAAGGGGGAAATCACATGCCATGAGACCCTGGGTTCAACCTCCTGCATCAAGTAGCCTGAGGAGCACCTTCAGATACCCCCTAAGCACCACCAAGAGTAACTGTGACTCCTAAGCACTGTCAAATGTGGCTCTCACAACATTAAAAATCAATCAACAGATAAGCAAGTTGCTTCAAGGTGAAAGAGTTAGAAAAGGACTCCGTTGAGTGTAATCATAAACTAAAGCCACTGTGGGCCAGATTTTGCATTGTGATAATAAAAGGAAATATAGACACTTGAATTATGTGGACAGCATCAAAGGAGATAATGCTCTTGAGTATTGTCTGTTGCCTCGACTGATACATTAATACTGAAGAGGGAAAAGGCAATTACATTCCACGTGCCGGTAGAGATTGTGCTTGTGTCTTTGAACAGGAGAAAATATGACATTTGTGACGGCTTATGCTTTGCAGATCTATGACTGTCGAAAAACTCTAATGCTCATAAGGGAATTCAGAGAGAGTCTATGAGAGGGGAGGGGAGGAGTGTTATATATATATATTATTTCAGTTAAAATCAGTATATTTAAATTTGTACTCTATGTTTTGTAAACATTCCCACCTACCCTGTCTCTGAACTTGGATGACAAAATTGAGTCTTAATGGATTAAAGACATAACTTAAAAGTAGGAACAAAATACAGTTCCTCATGTATTTATTATGTTTCATTGATGATATTACTTTAGAAGGCTTTTATTTGCCACTGATGGCCTGTGTGATTTTAGATTATAATAAAATTTTATGTAAATATCTTGCAAATGATAAGGCATTCTCAAGTGCATAAGCATTTTTAAATGTGTCATTTTTAAATGTCCAAAGATATTATTGGGATATGAGTAGCTCTGTATCTCTTTTCCTATACAAGTGTACCTTATCTAAATCTATAGTAGTCATAAGATGATTTTTAAACTAAATCTATGACAAGGGGCAATCCAGGAATGGCTCAGTGGCAGAGCACTTACCTTATAAGCATAAGCTGATGGTTGGATTCCCAGCACCACTCCACATGCTTAGTGCGATCCCTGTGACTCTGCCTTTTGTGATTGATACCTAGCACCCCAACAGAACGGTGACATCCTTAGCTCACACAGCAACATGTGTGGGAGCAGCACAACTAAAGTTTGAGCCCTCCAGTCAGCATGGGAGTGTCTGACTATGGCAGTACAGTGAAGGAACATCACAAATGTGTGGAATCCTGGTTGCCACAATGACAACAGAAAATGAAAATCGAAGGAGGGGAAAACAAAACAAGAACAAAAGCAATAAAAAAAAAACTGTGGAAAATTTTTCAAATGCACTTGATTCTAGTATTAAGGACTTACTTTCTGGACTGTTTTAAGTTAAAAAAAAAAACATCCAATTTCTTTATTTTGCGAGGATGTTTAGAAAGAGATCTCACAATTACAAAATTTTTTTAGACATTCTTTATCAAGGCAACATAATTTTTAAATGTTTTTTTAAAGGATTGAGGGGGCAGCACTGAAGGGGTTAATTCAATAAATGAAATTACCAAATATATAAATACCTCAGCTTCACTATCAGGCAAAATATAAAACTATTTTTATTGACCAGTACCATAGTATGAATATCTACTTTCGTTAAATACTCTATTTTTATACATATATTTTATATAAAATAAACATGAATTTATATTTAACTGTTTTAAATTATATTTAAGCATGACTATCATTCATCATAAGCAATGCATATCTGCATATGACAGAAGATGAATTTTCTAAATTGCACACAACTGACATTTGAAAAGAAAGATCTTTCTAATATCTGCAGCTGTACTCATGCATAATTTCCAGGTGTTCAGTGATTTGTGAATGACATGAAATGTTGCCAATTCACATGGCTTCCTTTTGGTTTCTTAATGTGTTATATACATACTCCATACTAAGATTATAGTCAGTAGGGTGTTTCTTATAATTTACTGTTAACCTAACTGTAATAACCATCTGACTGAGGTTAGTCTGGCATTTACCTCCACCATTTAAATAATAATAAATTTTAGAAACAACTGTAAAAATATTATTAATAAATGTCTTACTATCAATGGCCTCTGTTCAGACTATCTCTTGTTCTTTTGTGTTCCTTTTTATTGGAGGTATACAACCTTACACATGTTGACCACTGGAGATGTCTTATCTTATGGACTCAATTGTGAACTGTGACTTAATAAGATAAACATAAATGTTATCTAAATGTTGATTTAATAAATACGCAGGCTGTACCAAAGAGTTTGAATATGTGGGCTGGAAAGATAGTGTAATGAGTAGGGGCTTGCCTTGTACATGGCTGACCCAGGCTCTATCCACAGACTCACATATGGTCTTCTCAGCCCCGCCAGGATGCAGAGCCAGGACTAAGCCCTGAGTACCATTGCTGCATGTGATGCCAAAATTTAAAAATACAAACAAACAAAAACCTACACAGGCATTGCTAAGCATCATTGTTAACTCTATGAGTATAAATATGTGTGAGTGTGTGTGTGTGTTTGCATGTATGTGTGTGTGCTTGCACGTGTGTGTATTGAAAAGCACAGTGTGCTACTTAAGGAGGTGAATAGATTCCTGTAGGACATATGAAAAACAAGAATTGGCTATTTCCTGCTGATTGGATTTTCATGTGAATAATTTAACCTTTCTCATGTTTGTTGCACTAAAGTCTAACAGTCTTCTCTGAAGAAGGAGTCCCACTTAGAAATCATTGATTATTGGGACGGAAATGCTACTGAAAATATTCCTGGGAGGGGAAAAAATGCTTTCTGTGCTCAGTGCTCACTCCTGGCTCTCCACTTAGGGATAATTCCTGGTGATCTTAAGGAACCACATGGGGATTGAACTCGAGTCGGGTGTGTGCAAAGCAAGTGCCTTGCCCACTGTACTATCTTCCTGACAGTCCCTTAAAAGAGTTTTAGTATTAGGGCCAGAAAGACAGTATAGTGGGTAAGGCACTGGCCTAACATGCAACAGATATGGGTTAGATCCTTCATATTGCATTTGATCTGCTGAGCATCACCAGGAGTAAGCCCTGAGCACAGAACCAGGAAAAAGCCCTAAGCATGCCAGATGTGGCACAAAAAAATTTAAATAATAATAAAGTATTTTTTAATTTTAGTTTTAATCTTATAAAATAAAGCAACTACAAAAATGACGTCAAAATTTCTGGTTAGGATTGTCACATTAAAAATGAACAAGCAAATGAGTCCATTCTTATGCATTAATTTCAAAAACATGAACCTAAATACAAAATCATACATTTTTCACTAGATTAAGGAAAAATTGCTCTGCAAATGATACTTTTGCTTTTAAAAAATTGAGACGATAAGGTATAAATGATTTTGATTGCTTTGAAAACTAAGACATTTTGATAGATCACTTCCACATAGGGTATGAAGCAGAAACCCCCAAGACCTATAAAGACAGCAGGATATGCATGTGTCTACAAACTAGATTTTGTACTTGGCACAGCATCCAAGGGTTCAGACTGTCAAAGAGCCTTTTATCATGTTTTTATTGCTGCAGTAACTGCTATTATCAACTTCCATATTTCTTTTATGATTCATTCACTTGGTGTAGGGGACTGCAGAACGTTTTTTCTTTTTCTTCTAATTGACAAAGGCCATCCTCTCTGTAGTGGTGCTCTATTTGTTTCTTTGTCTTTCTTAAAAAGAAAAGAATTTATTTTAAAGCTCTACCAAACAGATCACTGTGCTTTAACGCACTGATTGCCAAACAAAATATTTATTCCAAGTATAGTTGCAGTCTGTATGTCATCCTACAGAGTCATCATGTTTTAAGTTACATTGTGGGAAGACTTTTAATATATCCAACCAAGATATTGTCTTAGGAAATTTATATTGCAACATAATATTTTTATCATGTGACAAACAGTATTCTAATAGGACTAATTAAAATATTTAATAGTATTAAATAATAAAGTAATTACAATTGATTATTGATGCACCAGGATTCAGAAGTAGCATGGTGTCATAAATATAAAATGTAACTCATTGGTTCTAAACTTTCCTTATTTTATGGCCAGCTGCTTAAATTAATCAATTTTGTGCTAAACAATTTAATGATGATGGTAATGTAATTTATTGATATGTTTTGTTTAGTTGTATTTCCATGCTTTTAATAATAAATCTATTCAGTCTGTAAATTGAAATCTCAATTTATGGCACCAAAATCAATATTTTAATTTTCTTATGTTCCATAATTTTGCTTTTATTTAGTCTATAAATTGCACATTTTAACGTTTATAATTTTCTTAATATTTAAAAAATTTAAGAAGATTAAAATGAGATGATTGAATGTTGCAATCTATAATCAATCAGATATCTTCTAATCTTCAGTTAGGAATAAAAAGTTTCCTGGTCTCCATTATATCTTCTTATCTTGATAACTATAGATCAGAGATGCAGAATTCTTGACATCTCTTTGCAATAAATACATGGAGATAAGAGGATAATATAAAAATGCCAACACTGAAGCAAATGATTTAGAATCATCTGTTAGGCCCATGAAAATCAGAACACAAAGGAAAACAAAACTACAGCTTTGGCCTTTACTCCAGAAGTGAGCTTCTGCTATTTAGGATTTTTAGGTGAATAAAAATTATGAACACTCTTGCATTTGGTCTGACAGACCCTGGATATCCGTCAAAATGTACAAGACTTCATAATTCCTGAGAAAAAAATAATTTTCTAATTTTATTGAACCCCAAATTTTAATCTAGGTTATCCCAATAGTAATTGAATATACCTCTGTTTCTCTTTTGGTTTGAGGCGTCATATCATGTAGTGTTCATGACTTACTCCTCGATCTGTACTCAAGTATCATCCTTTATAATGTTCAGGGAATCATTACATGATGTCAGGGATTGAACACAAGTTGATTACATGTAAGACAAGTGCCTTAGGCCCAGTAATATCTTCCCAGCCCCTGAATATGCCTTTAATGATATCTTCTCATCTATGCTCAGGAAAAATAGAAAACATCCTTTAAACATCTGAGAGTATATCCTTAAGACTAATTGAAATAACAGCCCACTTTTTTTCACCCATTAGACCATTTATCCATTGTGAATTTTCTTGCGTGTCCTTACTTTGTCTTTGAAACGCAATTTACACAGTGTTTCTGTGTGCATTTAATCTGTAATCAGGGTATATATAAACCTTACCTTTTTGTATTCTCTGCCTAGTCTTAATTACATGTAACATGATGCTTATGTTCTAATGGACATGAGCACTCTGCTTTTACAATAACATGAAAAGAGTTTATGAGTTTTTCCACTAAAAATCAGTACCTACATCACGGGCAGGGCATGAAATTATTTGCAGCTACCTCAATATGGACAATAAAATTTGATCTGAATCAAGAGTAGTGGTGGGAGGGGGAATTGTCAAAAAAGTGCCTTGTGGCATTGGAGTTTCCTCATCAAACGCCACCAATTCCTGGTCATTGGTTTCTACCACATGTGCATGCCCATAGGGAAAACCTGGGATCTGTTCATACTTGTCTCTGAAGAGTCCCCATTTCAGTGTTCACATTAGCTATGCAAAATCAATGGCATGTTTTTAAAAGGGTGTGGATGCAATCCTTAGCACAAGTTATTCCTGCCAAGAACAGGAATCACTTCAATAGGATGGTGTTTCCAAGGCCATGTTATTGGTAAACACCCTAACTCTCTCTTGGCACTTATCCTCTAAATAAATTGATATCTTCCATGAATTATTTATGGATTCTCAGATGAGACTGATACACCCATTGCATCTCAGATTCCTATTTACCAGAAGAATGGATAGTCTCAAGTGGGTGATTGGCCCAAATGGTTCGTTCCTATTTCCTGGGATTATCCTAAGTCTTTGAACTTCTGCGTTTCTGGAAGTCGATTTCTTTTCCAATAGAAGCCTTCCCAGGCATCCTCTCCAGTAAAATACTAACAAATACACTGAAAATAATAGTCTTCTCACCATTGGACACTGGCATTATATGGTGCCTCTTGCAAACACGAAAGCCAAAACTGGGCCGAAGCTAGGACATCCCTAGTTTGTGCCTGCATAGATTATGCTTCAAGGTATGCATTCCAATACAGGAATTTTGGATTATTTTAAACAAAAACATGTGTTGAATAAAAACACATGGACTCATATGTGAATAAATACAGATATGTGCCTATGCATACAGTGAAATAAAAAGTAAAGGAGAGTCAAATGACCTTTACATCCATTTACTTGTTTCCTTCAAATATTCCTCTTATTTATTTATAGCAGAGTGCAAAGCCTTTAGACCAGTAGGTTCTCTATCTCTGGATGCCTCAGCCAGGTGCTCGTCTGGACATGTGGGGAATGTAGTTGGAGGCCTCTGCCAAGCAATGCCTGGAGGGATGTGCAAGGAAGGTGTCTGGCAGATGCCTCTCTTGGGACGTGACAAGTGACCCAGGTGCCAGAAATCATCAGAATGAGAAGATGCTAGGAAGGGTTTGACTAAGGGCTCTTGAGGGTACTTACTATCAAAACTATAGAGGAAATAGAGAAAGAATAAGGATTGGACAGCTCTGTCTTTGCTGAAAATAATGGATCAATAAGAAGCTCTTGTGGGAATTACATTTACTAGGGAATCTGGTCATACACAAGGCCTCTTCCCTTCCCTCCACCTTATAGTTTTCCTTCTGACTCTCATCTCAGGGCTTGACCATAGCAAAAGCTGTCCTGGATAAGGAGTAAGAGGCAGAAGTCATGTAAAGGAATTCTGTAACAATGACAGACGACCCCATTTGAGTAGAAGGCATGGGCAAGACCACAGAACACAGGGCTGGAGCGATAGCACAGCGGTTAGGGCATTTGCCTTGCATGTGGCTGACCTGGGTTCGATCCCCAGCATCCCATATGATCCCCTGAGCACCACCAGGAGTGATTCCTGAGTTCATGAGCCAGGAGTAGCCCCTGTGCATCATGGGGTGTGACCCAAAAAGCAAACAAACAAACAAACAAACAAAAAAACAAAGACCACAGATTACACAACTCACCAGGTCAAAACAAACTGACATTCCCAAATATAACTTACATGCAAGGAGACTCTGCCTCTCTCTTTCACTGAGTTTATTTTCCCTTTTGCCTGCTCTCACAGTCCTTGTGTCTATTTCTATCATACACCGCCACATTACATAATAAGTGTCTGCAATTTTGCACTAACTAGTCCCTCAAGTCCTAGGATATGTATTTTATCTTATTTTATTTTGGGTTTCGGGCCCTACCTGCAATGCTCACAGCTTATTTCTTGTACTGTGTTCAAGAATAATTCCTAACAGTGCTCAGAGAACCACGTGTGATGCTGAGGATTGACTGAGGTTGGCCATGTGCAAGACAAATGCCTTAACCCCTGTACTACCTCTCTATCCCTAGGACTGTTGTTAAAGCACCTTTAATAGTATTTAAGAAATATTTTAATCAAATACTTTTCTATAATCTTTTCTGTCTATTATAGCTCTACTTGGATGAGATGCCATCTGCTCTAGAAATCTTTTTCTGAATCACTGAATACCAATCAATGTGATCCCTTTCCTTTGTGGTCCCTTCATATACAAGTCCTTATCCCAGCATTTATCTTTCTCTGTTTCATAATTGATATTTCTAGAATGCCGGCTCAATGAGGAAGAAACTGAGTTGTGTATGTGTTCATTTGTATTCTTTATTACTTAATTTAGATTGTTTTCTGAAATACAGTCCACATGCCACAGTTTACTCATTTTAAATGGATAATTCAATGATTTTTAGCATATATACACTGGTTTTCCACTGAAATTACCATAATTCAGCTCTACAACATTTTTGTCACCCCAAAGAATGATATAGCAATCTCTCACTACCCTTTCTTTCCTCCAGCCTTGGATAACCACTGATTTACTTTCTCTTTCAATAGATCTACTTGTCCTGGACATTTTGTATAAATGGGATGATAAAACATAAGGTCTTTTGTGGCTGGCACTTCCATTTTGCTTTAATCTTTGCGTTCTCTGTTTAGAAGTCAATGAATTACTACAAAAATGGCACTCTACAAATTTTCATTCAATAGTAAAAATTAATGCACTAACAAAACATTTGCTAGAGTCAGAAATCCTGCTCATATTATGAGACCATGTCTCAGGCTTTACCAAAGAATTTTGTTAGAAACAATGCTATTGCTTCCTATAACCCTTGCTAGAAAGGGTAAGTGTTTCTTTGTTCCTGTTGCATCCTGGGGAGTGAGGGATTGGGAGATGGCAAAGAGATAGATGGAGAAGTATGAACACATCTATCTGAGATCTGCCTGACTAGAATCTGTGAACACTCAGCGAGAAGCTGGCAGAAGATATGACCATTTTCTCAAGCTTGCAGCCTCAAGTATTCCAGCATTCCTCTTCACAATACCCCACACAGTATCTCTGTCCTACTCTTTTGAAACCTAGGATGGGTCCGAGAAAGCCACTCCCAGGTAATGAATTCTCAGGCGTTTTACCTAAGCTCTCACAAGGACTGTAAGAGGACAAATGTTGGACAATGTTTTTTTTGGAGGTGTTTCAGGTATCAGCTACCTAGAAATGAGACAGTAGGTGAAAATGAAGAGCAGGCATAACATAAATTGTTTTTTAAAAAATAACTGCCATTCTGAAGAACAGAGAAAATAAGAGCAAACTGTAATTATGGCCCCATCTAGAACTGTCTGCTAATCTGATCTGAGAGTATGTGGGAAGATACTGCTGTAAACCCTGCTCTAGGGCATGCAGACCATGGCTTCTGATCTGTAGAAATATTTCTATTAACATTCTGCTTCTACCATACTGTTGTCAAATGAAATATTAATTTAGCATTAAAATTCATCATTTTTGTGTCATAAATCTTCCCTTAACTTTATATGTAATAAGTGCTTACAGATGCAAATCATGCTTAAATGGAAGGGCATAATGGTTAAAAGCAGTATTGGCCATATTGTAGCAATTTTGCAAACAGCTGTTTCAAGTTAACATATGTGTATTCCCAGTCTTGTGTGTATGAGATACAAGTTAATGTCAACAGTACATTAACAATGCAACTGAATTTGATTATGGAATTGAAAGTTCTATGGGTAAAAGGATCACATTTTCACTGAAAAGCATACGTAGGGAAACGTCTGTTTCTGGTGAGCTTCAGTAGGTACTTGCATCTTTTACACTCATTGATTTCATAATTTTTTTGGTAACAGTGGGTTAGCTGAAAGATTTCCTTGCATTATATTTCCTCGAAATAGTAGAAACATTTTTCAGCAACTTAAATTAGCAAGTGGCACTATAAATATCTTTTAAATATGAATCTTTGGAGTGTAAGAAGAGCTGCAAATCAGGAGCAAAGTGCATTTAGTTTTTCACAAAATTGTGTCTAGAAATAAGGAAAAAAGGAGCACATCCTTGGTTTGTAGCTGGGTGACCCCCCACTATACTTATACTTCTTTATTTCACTCTATTTTCTGTTTGAAAACCTTTCAGTTATTGAATTCTCATACATTAACATACATACATACATTCTCATATATTAACAAACTTTTAGCATGCACAAGCAATCTCATAAGATGCTAATACCATTGGAAGTTTGAGACATTTGAATATAAATGCATTTAATCATGCTATTTCCCCCAGTCCATTGGGCTAACTTTGCCACACTGAATGAATAAGGGAGTTGAGTATAATTTTTAAATTTTATTTTATTTGGATATTTGAGTGTTTATTTTTATATTTTTATGAAGGCACCATGACATACAATGTTTCAACAACAATTCCATCACCAGTGTCATCCTACATTCACCAATACCCCCAGTTACATCCCACTCTCCAACCTCCCCAAATTGCTCTTTAACAGGCATGTTTTTAAGTTTGGTTATTGTTGCTGTTCTGCTTACAGTACAAATAATTTTAACTGCCATCTGAGAAGCAACAGGTCATTAACTAAGACCAAGTATGATGCTATTTACCAAGTTTATCTCCAAAGGCTGAAGTTTAAATTAGCTACAGTTGAGCAGTGGGCTCAGAAGAAATATAATCTCTGAGGAATTGCTAAAGGAATTGCAGGTATTGACCTAGAAAGAGGGAAACTTTGAAGATAAACCTGACTGTGATACGACTCAATGATCACTACCCATTACTTTACATTTTGCCAATTCAGCTTAGAAAGAAGATCTTATAACCCAGTTGTTTATGGCTCTATATTTTCTATTTAATGGCTCCTAGCACTGACCAAAGAAACAAAAAATATGCTTTATTGTGCTTTGTTTTTAAGCAAGAGTCTGCTGTATAATAGCAATCCACTGAGAAATTGCCAAAGATATAAAATGTTATTAAGGCGAAGAATATGATTCATCTGTAGATGAAATTTAAAAGTTTATATTCACTGCTTCACTGTAGATGAAAATTAAAAGTTTATATTCACTCTTTACTGCTGATAGGGTTTAAATGTAAGTGCATTCTGACTAATGATGCCAACTTCCTTGAGAATTTCCAGGACTGATTTGGTTACCCTGGTAGAATAAGTGCTCTAACTGCTTTATCCATTCTTCACTCCATGCAGTTGCATTTTCAGAAATAAAAGGAGTTATTGATTCAAGTTTATCACAACTGTAGTCCTTTTTCTAGAGCCTCTTCCAACAAAATATTACAGATCATTTGTATGTGAATGTATGTTCATCAAGTTTCTAAAACAAGGTCAGATCCTAGGAGGATTAAAAGACAGTGGTTAAATTCTATTTCAAAACAATTTTAGGATAACATGGCCATTGTCTTGCCCTCCAGAGAACAAGGTAATTTAAAGCCCTGAGGCTAACCACAAAAACTTTTAGCACGTACCAGCCCCTGAGTTTGATTCTGACATCTCATAACCTCCCACTAGTACTATGGGTGTGGTCCTTTAAAAAAAATTAACTTCTGTTATTTCCATGCTAATAAAAAGATAAATGTTACTTAAACCGACTTTTCTCTGCTGTGCAGTGTTTAGTCCTCTGTTGCAGTAAAAGATGGCTGTTCTCTTGCTGAGAGAATATGATTAAAACATTTAAATCATTCAGAAATCCAGAAAGATCAGTTGTTTTCACCAGAAGATCAGTTGGAAAAGTAAAGAAGTTTTTTTCCATCATAATACAGAAGAAAAAATAACAAAAGGAGGCAACAGAACATGAGAAGAGCAAGAAAAGTGTCAAAATGAGAGTGAGAGAAATCAAGGGGAGTAAGAGGTTTGGGGCCAGAGAGAATAGAGCAATAAGCACTTGCCTTGCATATGCTGATCCCTTACCCATATGGTCCTCCAAGTCTGCCAGGAATGACCTCTATGCACAGAGCAAAGAGTAAGCCCTGAGCACTACCAGCTGTGACCCCAAGAACAAAACAAAAATAGGTTTAGAAACCCTAAAAAATAATGTAAGGTGTCATTTGGTTGGTGTCACAATTATCAACAAAAGTATGCTAAAATTTTGCAATATTTCCTTAAAGTAGATTTCCAAGGCTATAATTTAAACAGGTAATAGAATCAGCCTCCCACTGAAAACTAAATTAATGTTCAGGGCTGAAGAGATAGCACAGCAGGTAGGGCATTTGTCTTGCATGCGGCCGACCCATGTTCAATTCCCAGCATCCCATATAGTCCTCTGAGCACGCCAGGAGTAATTCTTGAATGCAGAGACAGGAGTATCCTGTGCATTGCCAGGTGTGACCCAAAAGGAAAAAAAAAAGAAAAAGAAAACAAATGTTCAATTGTGCAGATGACCATTGGGTTTTACAGTCATTAAATAACTGTCTTGCTTACAGAATACAAAGATGCTCTTAGTCCAGAGAGGATGGTTGTAGTCACAAAAGGAAAATGTCTTATATTATACTAAGTAACATAATTTTACTTTTGAAATTGTCTATTGAGAAGGATTGATCCTTTTCTTAGCTTTGTCTTCAGACTCATAAGAGCTTTCTTGGTTCAGCAATAAACATAGCCAACACAATTGACTTGCCAATTGTATTTCTCACGTTTCTCAGTTATAAAAGTGTTCCCAGTGTAAAAATTTAACCCTTTAAGTTATGAAGACTGCTTTAGATTTGCAGTAAAAAGCTGTTAGTGGTTCAACTTTCCCTCAAAGATATCACCCAAATTGCTTGGTATTAAAGAGAACCAGTCTGGAAATTTAAAATAAAGTCTGAAAATCAATGTCCAGCATTTTCAGTTTCTAATATGACTGCTGCAAACAGCATGTATGTTTAATAACCTTATTTTGAAACATTGGGCCTACCATAGCAACCATGGTTTCCACTGATTAGTATAGAATAAAAACACTCCAGATTGTGTGCACAACTATGAAGGTTACTATGATTGGACATTTATTAATAAATACCTGCAATAGGCTAAGGAAGTGTTTTTATACCTGATGTAAAGATGCATTCCAGGGACCAGAGTGATCGTATAGCCAGTAGGGTGTGTTAGCATGTGGTTGACCCAGGTTTAATCTTTGGAATTCTATATGGCCCACAAGTCACTGCCAGGAGTGATTCCTAAATACATAGCTGGGAGTAACATCCGAGCTTCACCAGGTGTGCACCCCCCCACACCTCCAACAACAAAATAAAACAAAGAAATACACTGCAAGTCTGAATATGATTCTTTTACAATGCCCCTACAAGATCAGAGCTGAGTAATAATACAGCAGGTAAGTCATTTGCCTTGCATACTGCTGACTGGTGACCCCCAGCACCTCAAATGGTCCCTGAGACATGGAGAGTACCATGCTAAGTCAGAAGGAGAGGGACAGACATAGAAGGACTGCACTCATTTTTAGAGTATAAAACAACATAACATGAGGCTGAAACCTAAAAGGATAGTAGATACATATGCCAGATAGATTGCTCCAATATCTGGTAGCCTGCCTCATGAGCAAAGGAGAGAAGGGATCACTAAGAAAATGATGGCTTGAGGAACAGGTCAGGATGGGAGATGTGTGCAGAAAGTAGATGAAGGACCACACATGATAACCTCTGAGTGTCTGTAGTGCAAAACATAATGCCCAAAAGTAGAGAGAGAATATGGGGAATATTGTCTGCCATGGAGTCAGGGGAAGAATGGGAAAGGGGGTATACCGGGGATATTGGTGGTGAGGAATGTGCACTGGTGGAGGCATGGATATTTGATCATTGTGTGATTGTAACCCAAACATGAAATCTAGTAACTACCTCACAGTGGTTCAAAAAATTAAAAAAAAAAGAAGAAGAAATGATTGTAGAGTTCAGTACCAGGCAGGAGTATAGCCGAGTGTGGCCATCTCCCTATCCTCACCTCCTCCACCCCTACCCCAAAGAATCCTAGCAAGATCAATGTTTTCTGGAAAATACAGTAGTTTCTGGCACACTACATGCTGTCTTATTATTTCTGTTCTCCTGTCTTCCTGGTTTCAAACTGTCAGATTACCTGGGTATTCTGTACTACTGAAATGAAATAAAGATACTAAAATCACTGCACAGTCATCCTTCCTAGAGGATGTCAGAGCAGATAAATATATACCACAGTTGTGTAAAAGAAGAAATTTGCATATTATCAATGTCCTGCACTTTCTGGTTAGATTAAGTGGAATTCAAAGAACTTTTTTAAAAGAGAAGCACTACTCCAACCAGGATTGGAAAAGATTATATTGTCAAAAAAATTCTGCATGATCAAAAAAACCCAATTTTTTTATTTTTTATGAAATCTAAATACCACTAATAGACTTAATCTGTCAGACATTTACAATAGTGGCTCACTGTCAATTTAGACCAAGAATTTCCAAAGTATAGTACCAACCTACTCACGTATCAAAAAAATGAAGAAAATGCTATAAAAATTTAGTTTGGACACTAAAATTTTTAAATAAATTAGTAACTTCACATATAATGTAGTATTTTCATGTAAAATGTACTAATGCAAGGACAAAAATGAAAAGTTATTCCAACATGTTAACATTAACTACCTTTGGTTATGGGAAGGATTCTAATGATTAGAATTCTAATGATTCTAATTGACATGCATCACTGTGGTTACAATTTTGAAGAATAATCAATATTTTTAATATCAAATTATATAGGCAAACAATAACATGCAGCAGAGAGGTAGTGAAACAAGTAAGATGCTTGCCTTGAGAAGAGCCAACCTGAGTTCGATCCCAGCATCACATATGGTCCCCTGAGTTCCCTGAGCACTGAGGCAGGAGTATGCCTTGAACATCACTGGGTGTGGTTCTAAAACAAATAACTGAATAATAAAATTAATTAAAATTAAACATTTTATAAAAATTAAAACATAATTCAAATTTTTCTGAAAATTATTTTTATATGATTTGATATTATGATTAATCAGTAATTAACTTAACCAACAACAATAGTACAATTGAAAAATCTGTCTTCAGTAAAGAAATTCTGGTTAAAAGTGGCAGAGAGAAGATGAAATTTTCTCTGTGATGAATTCACAAAATCTACTACAAACATGGAAATTGATTTTTTAAAAATCAATTAAAAATTTAAAAAAATCAATTCAAAGGGCAAAGAACAATAAAGAAGGCAGCAATTCAAGTTTTAAAACTGGAAGCAGAAGATCAATAATGAAGTTATTTATCCAAAAAAAGCTGAATTCTAAACCATTATAAAACACCGAGAAGCAACTTGTTTTATATCACATGATTTACAGTCTTAGAAAATACAAATATCTGAATCTAAATAAATGAAGTTATAAACAAAATGATTGGCTAAAATCTTAGAAGAAAGTATCCCATTATCACACAGATTGCTCCTTTTACCTTTACAAGTGTCTCACTAGATCCCAGCAGAAAACTATAAGTCTACATTTTGAAAATTGTGTAAATACGAGACAATTTGTCTCATACTCATCAGAAGTATGGATTCAGATATCATGCTTTAACACACACACACACACACACACACACACACACACAAACACCTACAGTAGCCAGTAAAGACTAAGACCACACAAATCTTCTACTCTACTACACAGGAGAACACTATCCAACACCAACAAAGAAGACTAGACTAGTCTCTTGTTAACCTGAACACCCTAACAGATAAATCATTTTACTGATGTTGAGGATTTACTAACAAAATCACCATAGAGATCACACTAAAAAAGAACCTAGAGTTGATATGTCCTTATCTAGAACTTCTAGTTGACTTTTAAGTACTTTCCTAGTCATCCAGTATTTACTAGACTTATGAAGCTAACTTCGAAAGTAAAAGAAATGAAGTACATGGAATAAAGCAACTTGAATGAAACAAGGGGAAGAAAAGTTTTAAAATATCATTAACATACTATGACAGACACAGAAACCTCCAAGGAGTATGTTCCCATGTGCATGGGTTTTCCAGAACGATCAAAATAAGTACCACTATAGAAGATGATAAAGAAAAAACAATGGAAGCTTAGAACTTTGAATAATGCTGTCATCAGGTCTGTACTCTCTCAAGAGACTCTAGAGAAGAGTACTTTGTTGTATGTCTAGCTTTATACGGCTCCTGCCAGTTCTTTTCGTATTGCTTCAGTGTCTGTGTTGGTCATTTCTTTCTCTGTGTCTCCTTTTCTATCTCATTAGGGTTTGTGTCATTAGACTCTCCACATAATCCAGGATGATCTCATAAGAGTCTTAATTTAATTGCATCTACAAAGAAGGGGGAGCTCAGAAAGAGAAGGGAACACCAAATAAAGGGTGTTGGGAGGATCCGCCCATGATGGGAGAGCATGCTGAGGGTAGACTGTCGACCAAGCATGATTGCCACTCAATGCCTCTTTTGCCGACCATGGCACTCAAAAGGAGAGAGAGGGAAATGCCCTGCCACAGAGGCAGGGTGGGATAGGGGCTGGGGGGGGAGGGGATGCTGGGATCCATGGTGGTGGGAAATGCGCACTGGTGGAGGGATGGGTGTTTGATCATTGTATAATCGAAACCCAAGCACAAAAATGTATAAGTCTACAACTGTACCTCATGGTCCCTCACTATTAAAAGATAAATAAATATAAAATAAAAAATAACAAAAAAAAACCCAAAGAAACACAATTTGGCAAAAAATCCAAATAAGATCACATTCATAGGTTTTGGATGTATGTTTTTTGGAGGTATTCTACTCAACCCATTATTAAATCTTCCTATTTCATGAACTATGAATGCTGCCTTTCATGTCATAAGGTGTTTTTCAGGTGTGATTCGAAGCACAAGAAAACAGGGAGATGCATAATAGAAGCACAAGCACAATAAAAGCATTAGGAGGCAGGGAGATGAACCAATATAGGCAGGGGTCAGAGTGTAAGTATGGTTTTTAACAAACTGATTTTTTAAAATACTATTTTAACCAAAGTCTTTCAGCTAAAAGAGCTGACAGTTATTACTTCTGGAAAGTGGGGAACTGCATTTGTAGAATTGTTTAATTACTTCCTATGATTTTAAAATTCTATGGTGTTAGAATTTTCATGGGTTTTTGTTTTTGCAAAATTTCACTAACCTGATTGGGACTTTTATTCTTCACTGGATACTAAGAAGATTTCTGGATTTCTGGATTTCTGGATTTCTGGATCATGTGGTAGCTATATCTTTCTTTAGGAGTACCATACTGTTTTCAAAAATGATTGTAGCAATATACGTTAGTGTCTCCCTTAGTAATGCTCCTACAACAAGCATTCATTTTCAATAATCTCCAACTTTTTAATTTTCTGTTTTAATTTGACTCATTGTTGAGAAGCATATTGCTTAGTTTTCACAGATTTAAGGTTTTTCTGAGTTTCTTTCTACAATTAGTGTCAATTTTATAGTATTGTGATTGAGGGGAAAAGCTTTTTAAATCCTTGCAAGTTTACTGAATTTTGTTTTATATCCCAGCATATGGTCTATCCTTCAAAATGTTCTGCATACACCTGAAAAAAAAAAACGTATAAACTCATGGTTTGAGAGTTAAATGTTCTATGGATGTCTACTATGTCCATCTGTTTTAGCTTATCATTAAAAACTGTTATTATTTATTTATTTATTTATTTTTCTGTTTAGAAAATTGTTCCCTTGTACAAAATAAATTATGGTTGATCTGCTTGGAGGCAAGCTTGAGGAGTGGTTGAGAAAATTGGAGACAATGATGGAGGGAAGGTGATAGTGTTGGTGGGACTGGTGTTGGAATACTCAATGCCTATAGCAAACCATTGTGAACAACTTTGAAAAGCACAGTGCTTAAAACAAAGTGTGTGTGGAGGCGGTGGGGAGGTGAAGAAAGTAAATTTTAAAAAAAAGGAAAATTGTGTCCTTTATTATAAGTTATTATAATTCTCTGTTATTAGATTACTGTTAATATCAGTCTTCTACTAGTAATCGCTAACTGTACTTTTATGTTCCTCCTTTGCTTGATATATATTAGTCACTGTAAGATTTTCTTATTACATTGAACCTTTGTTTATTACACAATATCCACCCCTATCTTTTATTACCTTATTTTAAGCTGGAAATCAGTTACCTGTTATAAATATATTTATAGCTGCCTTTTATTCTTATTTATTTATTTATTTATTTATTTGCATTTTGGGTTACACTCTGCGATGCACAAGGGTTACTCCTAGCTCTGCACTCAGGAATTACTCATGGTGTTGCTCAGGGGACCATATGGGATGCTGGAAATCAAACCTGGGTCAGCCGCATGCAAGGCAAATACCCTACCCGCTGTACTACCACTCCAGCCCACCTTTTATTCTTGACTATTTTTTTTCATGATTTTGTTCCAACCTTTTACTATGAGTCTAAATTTGTCTTCTCTTCCACCTTTGTACCTCATATTGATTACATGGTCAATATGTTTCTGAACTACTTATCTGAAATGATAGTGACAAGTAACCATTAAATTAATCTTAATGTTACCCAAAGAACTTACAGGCAGAAAAATAAGTCGAATAATATATACTAAGATTTTAAAAACAGGGAGGAACAGTATTTAAGGACACTGTTAACTTTGATGAAATCGTTCCTCTGCCCCTTAGGGCTCAATTAAGTATGATTATCAAGAAGACACCATAGCTTCCACACAGTGCTTTTAGTGAGCATTAATAAGTCATCTACCAGACACTCCTTAGACTAATTGCCACTGCATAACTTGTCTCATAGTACAACCCATAGCATTTACATCACAGTTGTCTTGCCTCACACTTCTGTGATGGTTCTTAATCTGCCTCACCTATTTCTCCCAGCACCGTGGCTTATTTGAATACCATTTTTTTTCTGCTCAAATAATGACTTTCTTCAACACTTCTAAACTCTCTGATGTGATGAGAAAATCTGTATCAAATCCTCCACCTTATTGTTTATTTTGTGGAAAAATAGTGGCCAGTTAATCGGTTCCCATCACCAATGAGTGATTCAAAAGCACACTTTTTTTCTTAGTGCCATCTTTTTTCTTAGTGGAACTGGTCATCCTCAACTATCATGACTTGTCCTCTCTTCCTCATCTTGCCTTCATTTGTTTCTTCTCTCAACTTCTTGCCCTACGTCTACATTGATACATTCAATCAGCCTTGCGTTGTCAGTCTTACTGCCTTTACTTTGCATAGTCTAAATCTTCTAGGAAGGCTTATGCTTAATAAAGCTGACACTTTGCCCAAACTGGTTCAGTTCTCTCTGTGCATGCTTTATTCATCAGAACCCCTGAGGCGGGAGGGGGGGTATAGAATGAAGGGTAGGATTCCAGCACTGAACCCCACCCTAGACTGCCAATAATTACTATGAGATTAAGATACACTGAGGGCCAAATCAGTTCCTGAAGGAAAACTCCTTCCAGCCAAAACCTGCCATAACTCAGTTAACCTATAAGGCAAATATTAGTTCTCTCCCCAAAACAGCATTAAAAAGTGGCTCCACTGTATTTGTCTGGTGCTGGTTTCATGAGTGTGCCCTGGGGATTCCAGACAATACGCTGGTGCTAAAGTAGCAACTGGAATCTTTTACCCAGTCGGCTGGACTCGGGCTCTCTTCTGGCACGTGGCCCTGTATATCAATATTGTGGTTTTTCAGCCCATTTTGGAAGCTGCTTCACTAAACCATGTGACAACCCCGAAAGTTGGTCTGGCACCAGAAGACTTCATCAGATTGTGAACTTGAGAGGCTTTGAGTCGGCTGTTTTTGTATTGATGCCTCCCTTCCTATAATCATTAACAGAAGGTGTGGGGCTGCAATTGGAACGCACCTCACACCTAGTGTGCACTTTGTGTCTTTGTGCTTACGTCTCTGAACCCTCATAAATCTCCGGGGCTCTGAGCACTTGCCTACCCAAATAAAAGCATTCTCTGGAGGAAATACCAGGAAAAGTCTGAGTTCCTAGCCTTGCTCAACAAATTTACCTGGAAGGAGAACATCACACAGCTACAGATCTGCCAGAAAGATTTAAGCGTATCCGTTTATTTACTGATTTTAACACTAGTAGAAAGCAAAGCTGTGAATACTCTAGACAGAGCCATCTGGTGGTCCCCGTGGAATTTGTGCAAATCATGTGGCACATATTAATATGATGTACTAGGTATAAGTCATGGCATATTTCCAGTTGAAAAGTGGCAAATTAGTAGATTGTCTCTCTGCTGACAGCTCTCAATTTAATGCTTCATTGATTCTGCTGTTATGGAAGATGCCTTGTCTGCTAAAACAAAAACCACAGGACCATTATTGAAAGTTTACTCTACATAAAGGCTTCTTGTAGGTAATAGGGAATTGCGAAATAATTGCTCAAGCTTTTGATTTGAAGATATTTATATGCTAACTAGTAACTGACATTTAAGGTTCTTTAAATCAGAAAGTAAAATTAATTCAGTGATAAATTTGGAGATAGGTACTAGAGATGATGTAATAATTGGGCAGGGAGAAAGATAGAGGGAAAGAGAGAGGGAGAGGGAGAGAGAGAGGGAGAGGGAGAGAGAGAGGGAGAGGGAGAGAGAGAGTGAGAGAGAGAGATTAATTTGCTTAACTCTGGAAAGCTTACAGAAATAGTATGATCTTAGAAATAGGTAATTGGTTTGGGTAAATGGAAAGAGAAGAAAAAGATATCCTAGGCATGGATGCTGTGTTTCTTAAGAACTAGAAATATCCAGGCCCCATTTGTGGAAAGGGGAAGGATAAAAACTGAACTGCAAGGCCAAATGAGACCAAAGAAATAGAATGAATTTAATCAGCAATGACAGCTATGGACAAATCCTGAATGAGGGATTTTCAAAGTCAAACCAAAGGATTTAAAACTTAAGGGGGAGTTTAAGGTGAAGACCTTATTAAAGCTTTCAGCCAGCAAAGTGAGACAATTAAGGTGCAGTTTAACTGTGATTCACTTCAGTGTGAAGCTTAAGACAGGAAGAATGGTAGCCAGGGGTTGAACACAGGGACAACAATCACGACTGGAAAACTATTGTTAGACTTTGATGATTTTTTTGGACTGGAATTTTTTTGATGGAAAGAAAGATACTTATTACATCATAGCAACTAAGTGTATGCTGTCCAGCAGTAAACTCAGATAGACATAATCATTTATTTCTAAAGGACTTTTCCCTCAAAGTTTTCATCCTTGAAATTCAAGTATTTACATTTTAATAAGAAAAAGAGAAATTAGGTTATTTCCATAACCCAGTGTTATACTTTTGTGGACTGGTATCCTAGTGATACATAACTAGTACTTTAAAAATATATGCATGTGGGGCTGGAGTGATAGCACAGAGGGTAGGACATATTTGCCTTGCACACGGCTGACCCGGGTTCAATTCCCAGCATCATATATGGTCCCCCTGAGCACCACCAGGAGTAATTCTTGAGTGCAGAGCCAGGAGTAGCCTCTGTGCATAGCCAGGTGTAACTCGAAAAGCAAATATATATATAACATATATATATAAATATATATATAAATATATATAACATTTATATATATATAAAAATATATATAACATATATATATTATGTTATATTTTAAGTCATTTTTTCGATTGTCGATTGCCTCGAGCAGGCCCCAGTAACGACTCTTTCATCCTAGCCCTGAGATTATATTCAAGGCTCTTTAGGATAAAGAGACCCATCATTGTTACTGGTACTTGGCATATTTGGTACCATGGGGAGTTTGCCAGACTCTGCCCTGTGGGCAGGCTACATTCGATAGCCTGCAAGTTTGTCCAAAGTAGGAATGAGATAATAAGATGTCATAAAAAGATGTCCTGATAAGATGGCGGCCGCTCGGTTCCGAGAGCTGGATTTTATAGTCTCTGAGTCTTGGCCGTTGATGGGATTACACGGCGCCAGGGGGCCAGGTGGTGGGTGTGACCCCCGCCTACTGGAATTTGGAGGATCTGGGTGGAAGATGCTCGACTCCAATTCGAGTAGGCTTGGAGATCTCGGCCCTGGAACCCGCGTGGCTTTGTCCCTCTGCCAGTACCTTCATGTGTGCGGAGAGTGGTCTCAGCATAGTGGTGGCTGGTCCTGGAGGTCTTCGGCTGCCGGAGCCCTGGTCGGGGTGGGGAGGAAAGCTCAATCTGCTCCCCTCCAAGGGGCTCCGGCGAGGAACAGCCAGGCGCGGGGGCAGAAGACTGCCATTTCGATGACTTATTAAAATTGATAATGATTCACTCTGTTGTTTCCTTTAAAAAATTCAGAAACAACTGCTAAAAAGGAATGGAGGGTACACATTCTCATGTATATCAGTTTTATGGATTTTGCTTACCTGTGCCCCCAGGCAAGAGTGATCACTCTTGTTTGTCAAGATTGTGTTTTATTCCCTCCATTCCAAGAAGATTTCATAATCTGTACAAATACCCCTTGAGATAAACTCTTTCTACTAACACTTTATAAGGTTTCTCTAACAATAATTTCCAAGCCAAGTATATAAAAAAACGTTTTTGTTCACTTTAGTTGCTGTGAAACTTCCAAAAAACAAGATAGCATCCTTTTCCAGCTCCTGCTTTTCCTCCTAGTGTTGGCCTCGGTGGTTCCTCTGGCTGCTCCAAGTCTGTCATTCTTGTGGGCTTTTCATGCCACCTAAGGTCAGCAGGACATCCAGAATATCATTCTCCACCCCCACAGGGAGCCAGTGGTCACAAGCCTGTGCTCTGTTCCACACTGGTAGCATCCAGGTGGAATTTAAAATAGAATGGATGGGGACCCAGTTATGTAAAAAGTCACCTCTGGTCTTCTGTTCTATCATGGGAGTTAAGACCAGCTGGGGCGCTTCTGGTATCAGTTTCCAGTGCATAAGTCTCTGTGATCTGCAACAGAAATTCTTACAACAGGGCCCTTAGAAGTCTTGTCCTCTGATGGACTGCCAGAGGCAGAGTCCAAGGCATATCTGTGGAGGCAGAAGTTTTGCTGAGTTTCCCAGGGACTGAGAGAAAATTACCAGAAGCAGCAGGCTCCCCTGGGTTCTACAGCTAATAATTTGTACTGGTCCTAGGTGGAAGATGGGCTTTTTGAAGGCAGCCTCCTTATCCAGTTTAGTTGGCCCAAATGCTCAGACCTAACCACAGTTCCAGATTCGGTCCCACTGGAACGCTCCTTAGAGTGAAATAAATATATTACCCATCTTTCTCCCTTTCCCCTGAATATCGTTTCCAAAAACATAGCTTAAAACACCCTACCCCTGCTTAGGAAGACAAATTTGAGTTTTTTCCCCTCCTTGGAGATGAAAAATTTATGAATCCCTCATCAACCCATGCAAATTTAGAGTCATGCAGTGCTTTTCTTAATAGAATCCATTTGAAGTATCTGGGTTGAGATCACGAGATAATGTAATGTCATCTACCATTTTATAAGCAATTCATGAACTGATATTTGAACATTTTGTAGATTCTGGAGCCTAAAGTTTGGGAAATTTGTATTGCGCAGGAATAACAGGTCATATACCATTGTGCAGTTAATATTTTGTCCTCTCCAAATCACAAAATTAAGCTAAAAGGAGTTGGTGCTAAAGAAATTAACTATATAAAATGTATAGTTGTCTACATGTTTGAATCACTCTATTTCCAACATTAAATAAAAAGCATAATCTTCACTAATAAGAGTGCAAATGAATTATTCCTATGTAGATACATAAATTACAGAATGAAAACGCTCCTTGCTTTCAGATTTCAGGATTAAATAAAAAATTGGTAACTTCTTTTACCCTCTAAATACAATTTTATATAACCTGAAAATATTAGATGTTAAATTCAAATAAATTGGCATTATTTCTGCAATTAAAGTTACTCTCAATTGATATCCAGAAGCAAAAGTGCATGTAAGTATATAAGATAGAGGGGAAAACAGGTCACTGTGAAAGTTGACTCCTCTCCAAAGTAGTCTCGGCATCAATGAGTCAGGATTCCGCGCTCTCGAACTACAAATCCTGAACACTTACGGTAGTCCCCCCCCGCACACACACAAAATCACAATCACATATAACCACACGTAGGCAAACATACACATCACTCTTCACCTCCAGTTTTATTGGAGCTCCAGCAAGAGATTTTGATTTCAGAGTTTTTGATTATTTAACAGGTGAGAAAACTAGGGCTCAAATTGAAATAAATTATCCAAGATAAAATCCTGCTGTTTTTTTTTCTTTTCTGTTTCAGAACCACAGTGTTGTCCAGGGACCTCTTCTGACTCTGTAGTGCAGTGCTTGGGGGGGACCATATGTGGTGTCAGGGAACTGATTCTGGTTTGACTGCATGCACGGCAAGTACATGACATACTGTATGATCTTTCAAATCCACAATCTCCAATCTAGATCATTGTCACTCAGCTCAGAGCTTTTTTCATTGCTTCTCCCAGTCCACAAAAAAAATAGATGCATAATGTCCAAATGGAGGAAGGTGAAGGGAGTGGAGGGGAGGCGAGGGGAGGAGCCAGCCATAAAGCCAAATCAGGGTGGGTGGTGGGAGGGAAACTGGGGACATTGGTAGAGGAAAATGTACACTGGTGAAGGGATGAGTATTGGGACCTGACTGAAACATGACTGAAACCCATGGACAACTTTGTAACTGTGTATCTTACTGTGATTTAATAAAAATTTTATAAAACAGATGGCAAGAAGAGAAATGGAAGGGGGTCCATGCATATCATCGCCCATTCAAAAAATAAATAAATAAATAACAGTCCCTTCAGGAAGCTCTCCTCAGGAGACCCACATTTGGAGATTTTGCATGCCTTCAGAAAACAACTCTTTTAATGAACTCACTGTGAACTGTCATGCAAAGAATCCTGGGCCACATAGAAAAGAAATGTAGGTCTGAGGCCCAGTAATTTCTAATAAAACTTGGAATATAGGTCAGAAAATCAAAGGGGTTTTGAATTAGGTTATGTAGCATTATGTTGTGGTGGAAAGAGCTGTGACTCAACAATAAAATGGATTTTTGACTCTACTACTTACACATTAAGTAGGAACCTTAAATAAGCTTATTAATCTCTCCAAACACACGTTCCTATCTGTAAAACGGAAGTAAATTTGGGAGTTGTTGAAATTTCATGCAAGAGAAAGGAGAGCGGAGACAGATGGTGAGACAGAAACGAAGAGTAAGAAAAAGAACACTGGGACACATAAGGAAATCTGAGGGGCAAGGACGTTCACAATTAGCTGGCATAGAATAGATAACTAAATGTCTGTTCATTGAATATAAAACCTACTCGGGCTGGCAAGAGAGTATAGTGGTGAGACACTTGCCTTACATACCGCTGGCTACTGCTCTCCATATATCCTATACTGACCCTATATGTGCCCTTCTCTTCTAAACCCGCAGCACCCCCAGTAGTAATCCCTGACCACAGAGCGAGGAATAAACCCTAAGCTCCTATGGGTGTGGCCAGCCTCTCTCCCAAAATAAAGGGAAAAAAATGGTATTCTTCATTTGGATCTATTCCTGAGAACAGTCCCCTTTGCTTTAATAGTATGGGTCAGAATGACCCTAAAGTCTTAGACCATATAAAATCTCAGGACCACAAAGTCTCAGGACCACTCAGGCACTGACACTGTGGGTCTTGGATTTGAAAATGATTGACCTAGAGGCCTTAAACCCTAAGAATAGAATACTTTGATTGCTTCTCCAAAGGCTTGATCTGGATGAATGCCTGGACAACACTGTATCCCTAGAGTCATAACAAAGGCAAAATTCAAGTGAACCCCACTCCCAAACTAACTTACATAATTCTCCTAAGTGGGTCAGGGTACACTATTCTTCTCTGATTTTTCTGACTCTGCTCACTAGAACTTGCCTGTTCACTAGTTTGTCTTGCCAACAAGACTATGAAGCATATTACTGTTTAGTTTGGTGTTGTCCCTTACATTTTTAAACTCATAGGTGTGTATGAGGTTTTTTTTTAAAAAAAAACTTCTTTATTAGTGTACCACTGTTAGCTCTAAAATCAGTTTAATAAACTAACAATCTCTACTCCCCCAGTTTCACCATTGCTCTTTCCACCTCTTGTTAAAAAGAAATCACTTCTCTAGTTTCACCATTTGGGCTACTCAGGAATCTGCTCAGTATGTTCCCCATCATGTTAATCCACCCAGTAAATGTTCAAAACCAGATCTCCCGTACTGTGTCCAATGGTAGTGATTGCAAAAAAGGAGCCATGATTTCTTCTGAGTCACTCAGAATAAAATGAGTTTAGAAGATGGCTCTGATTTTCAGAAAGACCACTAGGCATTAGCTAAAATATTTCTGGATCAAGAACTAGACGCTATCGTCAATTTGACTCTCTAAAAAATTACAACGTGGCTTGAAGACCTGGTACATAGTGTTCACTCATAAATATCTGCTGGATAAAGGAATAAATGGGATATGGTGGTGGGACTTTTCAGGGAGCTTTTATGGCTCTGGGATGATATAAAAAGATAAGCAGCAAATAAAATTATTTGAGGATAAAGCAAGTGAAGCAAATTTTTTATTTGTGTAAGTCTGTGTTTTGGCATCTGTGTTCACCCTCAGAATTTATGAGCATTTCAGATGTCCTCTGAGGAGTAGGTGATGCCTCAGAAACCATTTCCTGTCACAAAGTAGGTCAGTCGGGGATTTCTGAAAGTTGGGTACTGTCCTGAAAAACTCTGAACAATGAGCCTTCCTAAACAACCATCATCACTATAACATTCCCCTCTTTCTAACTCTCTTTGGGTCCAAAGAGTTCAGGATTGGATTCCAAACTCACTCTACTGAAAATCCTAAATTATTTTATACTTCTCTCCATGCTAGCTTGTACATTTGAAGGAGAGATCTTGTCTTTATAAATGTCCCTAGTAATGAGTACATGATAGGTATTTAATAAGTCAGTCCTTAGATGTCTTTAATATGTATCGCAATCCGTGAGAGCCCCAATGTGGACATCACTGGAAAACAAGGACATAATCGTCATTATTCTAGAGCTCTCCAGCCAGTTCTTTCTCTCCTCTTCCCTCCATCATCTGAAAGCGCTCTCCGGGATTGTAGAAAGTCAGGCAAACCGGAAAGATGAAATCACATACGCCATTTAATCGTGAGAAATTCGATGCTAGATTTCTGGAATCTTCTCTTTCAATAAGAAAAAAAGGAGAAACTCCCGCTGAAACAACTATCACAGGACTGACAACGCCTCGACAGCATCTCGAGACTGCGTGCAGACCTCAGGCAGGGCGTTGAAAGGTCAACTTGTTTGGTCCCAACTCTGATTCAAGAAAAAAAAAATAACAATAATAATAATTTCTCCTGCGAAGGGAAGGAGAGGAAGGAAACAGGGGTGGTGAGATTTTTCCAGCCGCTCCACCCAGCGGGTAATTGATCCCAAAGTGACTGGGGTGTGTGACTCTCAGACACCTCCAAGCACCCCACGCCTTCCACCCGGGCTTGCTGAGACAGAACGTTCCAAGAGCCTGCGAGGGGACAGGGACGGGAGGAAAGGCCGGGCTGCACGCGGGCCGGGATCTGCGGCCCAGAGGGCCCCCCGCGGAGCTCGCTCGCAGCCAATCGGAGCGTGAGGTCCCGGGCTGATGAGATGCGGGACCCGGGCTGGGCCAATCAGGCTCCCGGCGGGCCCGAGGGGTGGGGAGAGGAGGAGAGGCCGGGGCGATGGAGCCGGCTACATCCACAGCAGTTTCTCACCTTGGAATGCAGGGGACGCTCCCGCACTCCTGCACATCTTCCCCTCCAGGCCGCCGCGGGACATCCCGGCCCACCCCCGAGCAATTTCCTCCACCTCCTCCCGCCGCTCCTTGCAAGCGAGGGGGCAGGCTCCTGAGAGCCCCAGCGCCACCGCCCAGCTCTCCTTCACCGCCTGCGGGGAGAAGAGGGGACCCGGGCCAAGCTAAGGCTGCACAACTGACCTCTGGCCCGGCGGGGCGGGGAGCGCAGAGGAGGAGCGGCTGAGCCGGGGGACTCCATGCGGGGGCCATGGACAGAGCAGCGCTCCTGGGACTGTCCCGCCTGTGCGCGCTGTGGGCAGCCCTGCTCGCGCTCTTCCCCTGCGGAACGCAGGGCAACTGGATGTGAGTATTTGCAACTGGATGTGAGTATTTGCGGGTGTATTTGCAGCTTGGAGGGGGTGGGGGCGGAAGGGGCGAGGTGACCTGGCTCAAATCAACTTGGTGCCGCCCGGGAAGCGTCGGGTCGGGGGTTCTTTGGAAGGATGCCCCGATTCTCGGGGGAGTGTCTGCGCCTGGGGTCTGGAGAGCGCGGGGAGCGACTTAGCGCGTGGGGCGCGCGGCCTGTCCTGCAGGTGGTTGGGCATCGCGTCCTTCGGGGTTCCCGAGAAGCTGGGCTGCGCCAACCTGCCGCTGAGCAGCCGCCAGAAGGAGCTGTGCAAACGGAAGCCCTACCTGCTGCCAAGCATCCGCGAGGGCGCCCGCCTGGGCATCCAGGAGTGCAGGAGCCAGTTTCGCCACGAGAGATGGAACTGCACGGTGGCCGCCGCCTCCACGCCCGCCTCCAGCGCCCTCTTTGGCCACGAGCTGAGCAGCGGTGAGTCCGCCCCATCCCCTCCACACACATACACACCCCCACCCCGCACACACACCCACACCCGACCCCTTCCCGGGCGCGTGCGGGAAGAACGCAACAACCACCCGCACTCTGCCCTGCAAATAAAGTTGAAATGCGTTGGCTGGGGCCTGACAACGCTTTGCAAGTTTCCCAACGGAACAGTGGCTTTGGGTTGGGGTTTGCTTTTTCAAGTGGACGGGAGTCGGCGGAAAAGCCGGGGTGCAGGTGTGTGTGTGTGTGTGTGTGTGTGTGTGTGTGTGTGTGTGTGGTCCCCTGGGGCCGGGGGTAGAGGGAGATGGGGGAGGACTCCCCCAGGCCAGGACGGGGAGCTTGGCAGCCTGTTGCTGTTCCTCCTTCCCACCGCGCTCCATCGGAGTTGGAGAAAAACTGTTGACACTCCATCCCGCCGACCCCTCGGACCCCGTAGCTCACCCCCCCCCCCTACGTGGGGGACCAGCTGGAGAAACATGATGTCGGCAGCAGGGAATGCCGCGGCCGCATCTGCTTTGATTTAAGGCATTCGGCTGCGTAGCGAGTCCTGGACAAGTGGCTAATTGCCTCGGAGTTCCGCGTTCAGGGGCTCCTTGGAGCATCCAGGACATGGAATTAATGATGATATTATTATTATTATTATTATTATTATTATTATTATTATTATTATTTGAAAGGGGTTTTCCAGGATAACCCGACGTGCGAGGAAGCCAAGCACATCTACTTTGACTTTTTTTTTCTCCCTTCTGCTCGCTTTTCCTTCTCTTCTCTCTCTCTCTTCCCTCCTCTCTGCACACCCGCGGCGCCGCAAGCTGCAGAAAAAGTTCCCCAGTCTAGGGACCTGGTAAGGATAAAGGAACAGGGCACCGGGGTCGTTCCAGGAATAGCAACAGATGCGAAGACTTGTAGGACGTGGGTGCCGAAAGATTCGTTGTTTTTCGGGTTCATTTCCCGTTCTCCCTCCTCCTGTGACCCTTCCCCACCGAGGTCCCTACACACATCGCCGCCTTAGCAGCGCTTTGCCCCCGCTGCGCTTTGGCCGACACACCCTTCCCAAGGAGCCCTGACCCCCTGAGGGGGGGAACGAGAAAGAAAGAAATGTGTTCTCTCGACATTTGCTGAAATGCAGAGACATTAGCTGCTGGAAAGGTTTATTGGACCACGGGCCTGGAATTGTTTCGACTCCAATCTAAACATCTCGAAAGAAAAAAAAAAACGTATCCTGCTAAATCCCTCCTAATTCTTTTTATTACTGTTTTGATGGTTACTTTAATTTTGGAAGATTTTTTTAAAATCTCAAACTGCAGCAGGTGTTCTAAATACACATTCATACATAATGATTCCTTTTATTTTCTAGTGACATTTTAGTGATTTTCAATCCCTGCCTATAAGAGTGTTAGAGGATTAGCAAGTACTTTATAAAATATTTAACTTTTGTGATAATATCAGGGAGGTTATTTACAATGTAAATAACCCAAGAAAACGGTTATTTTCCTGAGAAAAAGCCTGATGTAAGGGAAAGTCTGATGTGAGAAAAAGCAAGCAGCAAGATTTATCTACTAATTGCTTAGGTCTTTGCTAAATCTTGATTTGCATTCTGATATACATTTCTCAATTTGTGTTTTGCACAGCTACATTTTAAATTTCAAAAGAAAAATGAACAGTACAAATTTTGACATGGTTTTACCATTCATGGCAATTATGAAAAGAGTTCTAATTCATCAGTTGTCTTTTATTGTTGTTAAACACTGAGCAAGGTGCTGACATGCATTTTAACTTTGCAAAAATAAAATTTTTAGTGGCATGAGGACAATTTATGTCCTGTCATAACTTATAATATAAAATATATGAAAATCCCCTTAAGTGGGCTACTAAAAAGTACTGGTTGCTTTTAAAAAGACGAGAATAGGAAATTGTGCTTCCTAACTCTCCATGTATTCACATAAAAAATTGAAAAATTGCTTCTTTGAAAAGTAGGCTAGGCTAAAGGCTTCTTTATGGACAGGAATGGAGAATGGTAAGGCTCTTTCACTTAGCGTTGTATGTTTTCTTCTAGGTACCAAGGAAACAGCCTTTATTTATGCTGTAATGGCTGCAGGCCTGGTGCATTCTGTGACCAGGTCATGTAGCGCAGGTAACATGACAGAGTGTTCCTGCGACACCACCTTGCAAAATGGCGGCTCAGCGAGTGAAGGCTGGCATTGGGGGGGCTGCTCTGATGATGTTCAGTATGGCATGTGGTTCAGCAGAAAGTTCCTAGATTTCCCCCTCAGAAACACCTCTGGAAGAGAAAGCAAGGCACTATCAGCAATGAATCTACATAACAGTGAAGCTGGAAGGCAGGTATGTATTAGAAAAATAGAGCTGTCAGACAGCTATAGGATTATACTTCTATATGAATCTACCAAAATGGTTTAAATGACAAGTGCTTGTGATCTAACAATTATAGATTGCATTCTACATATAATACATACATAGGCAGATGTAGTTTAATGATATATTAGTGGCTGACATATCTGTCACCATTTCTGTTCTTCCATGAGTCTGTACTGATCACACTGACAATTTATGTTTTTCATCTGATGTGAGTGGAATCTTGCTATGGAATGTGTCTGTGAATGTACACTTTGTAGACCTGGAACTTAAAAGTAGGTTCTTAGTTCCCTTCCTTCGTAAGTGGTAGAATAGGAACAAAATCTGCAGTATCTGACTTTCTAATGGGACTAAATCAAATTCCATTTCCTTAAAACTGAATTTCCATGATGTTTTAAAACAATGTTTAGAGAGCACAGTTTCCTAAAGATGTTATCAGTTTTGTCTTTTTATTCTATTAGCAAACATTATGGAATAAAATTTGTTAAAGAAAGCAATTATTATAAAGCAATGCAAATTTAAATATTGATAAATCCCAATAAATATAAAGAAGCTATAGAAACATTAAATGGATATTTTAAAATAAAGGTAAATTGAGGAGGAATGCAGATGTGAAAAATCAAAATCTGATTAACTTTCTTATATATATCATTTCCTTTATACTATACTAAATATTCTTAAAATGAAGTAAAATGTAGCTCAATTTAACCTTTATATATTTACCTTAAGACAATACAACTTGGGTTCTATGAAGACCAACTATCTATCCATTTAGAGTGAGTAACCCTCTTAAGACCTGTATATAAATATATTTTATATGTTGAACACTCTTTTCAGAATATGAAAATCAATATGTAATATATATTATTATAGGTATATTATAATTTATTAAGGTCCCTAAGTAGTCACTGCTACATTCTTATGAAATTAACTTCTTAAAAGTTGCAAGATCTTTTAGAGGCATTTAAAGTATATATTGTATTTGGTTTACACTTTTAGACAGTGAATAAATTGATCCCACTAAGAAGCATCTTTAGGAATATTTAAAGTATCTGTACTATTTGTTTTACATTTTGGGGCAGTGAACAAAAGGATCCTACTCGAAACAGTTCTTTACGGAGAACAATGTATATGTACATATAAAATCATAGCTCTCTGAATCAAAATTCTATTTATATATTAAATTGTAAATAGAAAATGGGTAAGTATATCTATATGATGTTTTCATATTTTGTTTACAAGTTTCAAAAGTTATTTTGTCACACCATAAAAAAATGCTTGCCTACTACCATAGTGATGCGTGTGTCTGTTTTTCCTAAAGTTTTAAATTTTAAAGAATCTCGATGAACAAATGTTTGCTTCAACGTAAAGTAGCATCCAGAGAAGGAAATTTTATTTCTAATATATTAATATAAAAGATGTTGAATGTAATTAGTATGTTCTTCAAAACTCTTAAGGGGCTGGAGAGAAAGTATAGCAGGCAGAGTGCGTGACTTATCTGCTGCTGACCTGGGTCCAATCCTCCACTCACCATATGGGCCCCCAGTGCTGCCAAGAGTAAATCCTGAGCACTGCTTGTGTGACCCCCCCAAAACAAACAAAACCCACAAAAATTAGAGAAAAAGACCAAGATGAATAAAATTATATTTTTCTTTAAAAATAATGAAATGAATATGCATTATAATCTAGACCTTCAATGTTCTTTAGGCATTTTAAAAACAAATTGATTAAAAAAAACTAGAAAACAACTCAGAAACTCTTATTAATTTTAACTCTCTTGAATAAAGTTATCTCTGGGCTTGTAGAAAAACTTTATAAGTCTTTGTAGATGGACTCTTATTGGTAATAGTAAGCAGCTATTTAATTTTATTCCATTTGGTATGCTTTGTTGTAAATCCATAGCATCAGTGTCCTCTGGAACAAGTCACTTTGATCTTAAACTATTGTTTATATTGCTTTTACTTTAAAGCAAAAATCTTTTCAGCATAATTTTTCATCTATCTTTTGTTGACTAAATAAAATTCTCTTAGGTTACCTAAGTTTTTACTACTATTGTAACCATGCATAAAATTATTCAGCACAAACATTTTATATAAGTTTAGACTTCTGAATCTCTTGTTTCTATACTAGTCTAGATAGAATCTTAAACATTAAAAAAATATTACCTAGATATTTTGAGGACATTGCACTGGTGTTTTTTGTTTGTCTTTTCTCATGTTGTGTTAAAATTCAAAACATTTTTGTATTTTTCTCTCTACGGATGGCCAAAAATAACAAGCTAACCACCATCACCACGACAAAAACGGACCAAGTTTCCAGGTTATTATCTAAGATGGAAAAAACAATCAACTCCCTCTTCAAATATTATAATTAGGATTTAATCTAATAGGCATTCTTCTGAATCAAGTTTGAGGTCTGCAGTCAATTGAATTGATTTTCCTAGTCTCAAAATCCCAAACTCAAAATGTAGGAAAGCATTCAGAAAAATGTGGGTACTGGCGCTTAGTAGTGCTATGAGTAGCACAGATGATTTTCTAACCACTGACCTTAAATACTCTGATTCCCACTTGCTTTCTGACACCATTCCTAAAGTTATGACTCCAAGAATAATGTTGCCGAATGGTGATTGGCTGACAGAATGATGTGATGTCTTCCAGGGGCAGAACTTCTGGGAATAATGTGACTTGGAATATTTATGGGTATTTCTTTTGGTGTGCTTAAAATATTTCCATTCTTCCCATGTCCACCTCATAAACTTTTAAGTTTCCCTACCCCATAATTTGTTTTATGATGAGTAACTCAAAAAAGTGGGAAGGGCCAACCCCAAATTTTCATTGACCTGTTTCAAGAATATTTATAAGTACTTGAACAGCACATAATTGTTTTGCTTTTCAGCAGGTTCAAATATATTTTTGGAGTGAGAGGGACAAAATGGGTCAGAGGAATAAGAATTCTACATATAACCACTCAACCTTGTGAAGCGATTTTTATAAAAACTTAAACAGATTATCTGAAGGTTGACAAAATGAAATACTCCTTACAAAATGTTCCACAATAATTTCTTTTGCCCATTTTTGTAAAGTTGGGTAAAGCAACATACTGGAAAATAATTGCCGCTTACTACATTACCCTGAATCAAAATTGTGGGACCAATCACTTCTTCCACCACTTCTCAAGTAGTTTCTATTTTTACTTAAGGATTAATGATACACCTTTCCTATTTCACTTCATTAGAAATTTATCAAACCAAACCTTAACACAAGGAGTCCTATAGATTCAGTGCTACCTTCCTAATTGCTCTCCCATCGTTTGAAATACTCTTCCCAAATGTGCACATCTGTTTGCAATAGTTAACAAAACATTCCTCTGTTAATATCGTTATAAACCTTAACAACTCAACTAGAGTAGAGAAAGGAATTTTCTCATAACCACACACAACTCATTCGGTTGCTATTCCCTTATTTCTCCTGTCACCAGAAAATAACTGTACTATCAAAATGGATATTTATCACTAATTAAGATTTCCAACTAAAGAGCACCAGTACATACCTTTTTAGATGTGTTCATTCAGTTTTCTTAACTATAATTGCATTTTCCACTTTTATTTTTCTTTGTTCTGCTAAAATTATTCTGTGGCATGTTGAGATCTCAAAGTATATCGTGTATACCTATTTTTCCTCATTTAAGTGTCATAATTACACTTTATTTTCCTGTAAATGTATAATAATAAGAGCATGCTCATGAACTGTCTACTCTGTGGAAAACATTTTTTTCTATAAAACGAACTCGAGTAAAATGATTTATGACCATGTGCTCAGAAATCCTCTAAGCTTTATAAAATTTGTGTGAATGTTTTCTAGGTGTGTGCTAATAACATTTTTTTATTAAAATCGATATTTTAATGTTTTTTTCTAGGGGTATAATGAGCATAATTATTTAAATTGTATGTCACGTTGTTGGGATTCTTCTTAAATTTTATATTATACATGTAGAGAGAGAGGAATGATAGAAATACAATTTCTTTTCCCCTAGTTACTATTTAGAACAAAAAGATAATAGAATTTAAAGGTAATAGAAAACTGTTTAAATGTCATCGCTGAAACGCATTAAAACGAATGCCAGCTATTTTAAAGGACTAGTTTTTTTTATGGCAGGAAAATCTCCCCTAAATTTCTCTACAAGCTCAGCAGGCGATAGAAGTGAAAACTAATCTCTCTTTTTATCCTTCAAACAAGCAAAGTAGTGTGTCACTCTCGGGGACTCCCTCTGATGACTGAGGAATTGGAATAGAGTCCAATTCATCAAATGCTTCTATATCATCCACCTTCCCTTCGTAACACTTAGGTGTAGGAGAGTGACATTTATTGTGTCACCCCAATTCCAACTCCCAATAGAGGCTGGTGTAAAACTGCTTACATGAACTGGACTTATTCATTTTTCAAGACCCAGTTGATGAACTTCTATTTCATTTTCCATGCTAAAATATTGGCAACACAGTCTGATGTCTGAACTGGTTAAAAAAAGAGAAAGTTGGCTCCTCTGTCAGGATTCTGAGTGAGAGGCAGCTTTAAATCACTAAGTGATGACTGTAAGGAACGTTAACCAGGTTTAAACACATAAACATACATTTTTAGATTTTTTTGTTTTCTTTGGACAATTTGTTTGGTTATTACCTACCATTGATGAAACTCTCTTTTTCTTATATTCCTTGAGTTTTTAATGTCTGAACAAAGTAGGCAGATTAAGTTGATTTGAATGTTTATTTGCCTGAAAATGTTTTAAAGGTTTTGTGAATACCGAAAAACATAAATTCAACAAAATATGCTTGTGCACCGTACTTCATAAATTGCTTTCATATAATTTGAAGATACCTTTTGCTGAGTTAATAAGTATACATATATACTTACTTTTTGGCTTTATGAATTAAAAAATAGCATAAGTCCTATTTTCTATAAAGGACAGGCTTAACTGTTCTGCTGTTTATTTTTTCAAACACTACTAAAAAAGTATTGAATATTACTCAAATCAAAACCATATGCTCCTATTCAAGGTTGCAAATATTATAAATTGTTTGAAATATCCTGTCTCCTTAGATAGCTCAGAAACCAGTTAAATTGTGATGAAATGTAACATTTCACAAACATGTCAGTATCACATTCGGAAAAACAGCCAAGTCTACACCTCTGTCATTTTATTGTTTCGATAAGAACTATAAGTCGAATTTAAGCTGCAGGCTTTCCCGTTTCTTTGATAAGATTACATGCAGAATTTGCAAGTTATTGAATGAAGAGATCTATTTTTCATCTTCCCCAGCATGTTGACAGAATGTCAGCTCTACAGCTAGATCTGACAATATATTACTCTGCTTTGCCATCCTCTGGGAATTGGAGGAGGCTAGGCCAACTCGTCTGGTGTGTGAGAGATTATAACCTTAAAACTTTTGAAATCTTAATATTGTTTTTGCTCTGTTAGTCCCATTTGAAAATTCATCTCGACTTTCACTGTCGTTTCTTCTTCGGGGAGAGGAGGCGTTTATGTAAACCTTCATGCGTGTCAGGCATTATTCAGACTAAGTTCTCAGTCTGACTAATTTCTCAGTCTGAATAAACTAAATCTTGCATAGAACTTAAAAGTTGTATAAATGTTATCCCCTGCCTATTTTACGAAGATGACTCTGTTCTGTCAAGAATAGGATGTATGTTTTGAATTAATTTTTAAAGAATGAGTGAGGGAGAATTTTCTGGGAGCAACAGCATACTCCAGTCACTTCTTGTAAATTGAGTAGATGGGGTTTCTCATGCGGTCTCTACCCAGGGCATAGCATGGTCCCCAGCCCTCTGGGGATCAGAACTGGGAATACGAATCAGACCTGAGAACTCTGATTCAGTCAGTAGGTTCTCATCCTTGATGTCCGTTAGAATCACCTTAGCTGCCTAGTCAAAATACTGTTTCCTGGATTTCACCTTGAGTGATTCAATCCCAGTGTCGAGGGTTCAGGCATTAGTAGGGTTTTATGCATATGAATATTTCCACATACTGCATGAACAGAGGATAAAAACCCTCTTGAGTCCCTCAAGTTTAGTTGTACTGTGAATCACCTAAGCGTCTTATTAATATGAAAGTTTCTCCCTGGCACCACACAATCCCCCAAACACCCCTGAGCAGAGACCAGGAAATAGAACTGAGAAATGCTAGGTGTGTCCCAGAAGCTACAGAGAGGGAAAGAGAGAAAGAAACAGAGAAGACAGAGTCAGAGCAGACAGAGATAAAAAGAGAGTTTTTCAAAAACAGCAAGAAAGAGCAACTTTTTGATTCTGGTGGTCTGTAATTCTAAATGCTGCTTCTGCTGCTTCACTCTGGGCTTCAAGATACTCAATGACAACGGCCACAGAGGCATATAGCAACAAATTTTTATGCCCCCCAATTAAACAGGAGTTTGAAATAAGGAGTTTCCATTTATAATCCCAGATTATCTCTGAGTAGACTAGATTAGCCTTGTCTGTGACCAGAAACTCAATTTAGCAAAGTTTGCTCTGGTGAATCCAGAGAAGGTCAAAACTATGTGAAACTTGAAGCAATTTGTAAAGATCCTTTACGTTCTGTGTCCTTCGTGTAGTGTAGACAGACACAGACCCAGGCAGCTAAGTATTTGGTGCTTCTGCTGTTGAATAAAAGCACTTCCTGCGTAATATTTAACACAATGACTGTTGGTTGCAGGCTGTTGCCAAGTTGATGTCAGTTGACTGCCGGTGCCATGGAGTTTCTGGCTCCTGTGCTGTGAAAACATGCTGGAAAACCATGTCGTCTTTTGAGAAGATTGGCCATTTGTTGAAAGAGAAGTATGAAAACAGTGTCCAAATCTCAGACAAAATAAAGAGGAAAATGCGAAGGAGGGAAAAGGATCAGAGGAAAATCCCCATTCACAAGGATGACCTGCTTTACATTCATAAGTCTCCCAATTACTGTGTAGAAGACAAGAAACTCGGGATTCCAGGGACACAAGGAAGAGAATGCAACCGAACGTCAGAGGGTTCTGATGGCTGCAACCTCCTGTGCTGTGGCCGAGGTTATAACACGCATGTGGTCAGGCATGTGGAGAGGTGTGAGTGTAAGTTCATTTGGTGCTGCTATGTCCGCTGCAGGAGGTGTGAAAGCATGGCTGACGTCCACACTTGCAAGTAACTGCTCCGTCAGGCCTTGGGCAGCGTGGCTCAGGGACGTGCAGTTGGAGTCTCACCCAAGGGTGCATCTTTCACTGTGCAGGACTGACAGCTGACTCTGAATTCCAAGATCCTTGTGTGCCTTTCAGTTTCTTTTATCTGGGCAACATCCAGTCACATACAGAACACGTGAATGTGTAGAGATTTTTTTTTAATTATGAAAGTTTTGAATGAATATTTCTGTTGGTTTTGGGATTATGTACTGACTTACAAGGAAGATGAGCTGTCTCTCAACCAAGATCCCTTCTGCCAGGAAGAGTTGGTCCATTCTCAGGTTTAGATCTTTGACTGTGGAACTCAGTTACTTATAGAACTTGATAGCAGTGGGGGAATGCTGACCATTAAAAAAGACACTTCTTACAGAAGCAAAGAGCGGTAAACATGAAACTCATTTAATCTCTCAATACTTTAGATGAAACCATACGAGACGGTAATGGAAACAGGCTGAAAAATTAAGAGAAGTGGTGGGTTCTCTCTTGCACTTCCCAAAAAGGACAAATTAAAAAGTCTTCAGGAATGATGTCATTATTCATAAAAAGTCTTTATTGGAAGTATTTTGTTACAAATAGAAAGAAGCAAAATACCAAAAGGTCTCATTCAAATTTTAAGTGCCTTTTAACTAAAAGATTTTATCTAGAAAATAATCAGTAGAGTTATAGCAACTTAAAGCTATTGCTTCATACTTGAATTATAGACCAGTTTTCACTATTAAAAAACATCTCTGAAAAACTGGGGGTGGAAGGGATCCTGAAAGCTTGTGAGAAATTTTGAGTTAAAAATAAAAAGGGCTCTCATACATTGTAAGGAAAAGCACGCTTTACACATATAAAGGCAGTATTTTGTGAAGTATCTTACTTTAAAAAGTTTTATATTTTGTAAATAGTGTTTAAGTTATGTTATATATTAAGAATTAAGACATTTATTGCCAAAATCCAAGAGCTAAGGCAATAAAAGTATCTTAGAAATAGAATTAGCTTCTTTTTCTTCTTATAGTCTTAACTCTACATTTTTAATACATTGAAAAAGAAGCTAATTGTGCAGTTTAGTTATATTGATGTATATTTCTTGCCCAAATGACAGTTTTATATGTTATAGTTTAAAATATGCTTCAGAATGCCGAGAATTATGTTATTTCAGCGGTCATATTAGTTGAATTCTGTTTTTAATTAGTTATGCTTAACTTGTAAGTTTATTTTAATAAATTATGCAGTAAAAGTCTTAACTGGAAAAAAAGAATCTAAATCAGAATAATGATCAATTTGTGGATTTGATAGCCTATATATATTTATTTTATTACAAGTAATGCTGCATTTTCATGTGAATGTTAAATAGCTTTTCTTGTTTTTCTATTCATGCATGTATATTCATCCTATTTTACATGGTTTTTCGTGAAAATTACAGGATTATATTTAAAGTTGTATTTTAATAAGAATACTTATGTTTCTATGAAAATTGTTAAATATTTTGGAATTATATAGAAAATTATATAAGTTCAGAATGAACAAAAATATTCTTATAATCATCAAAGAAATGTTTCCCCGTGCTCCCTTTCCCCCAGGTCTTGTCTATTTCCTTTCAGTTTATGTACTATAATTTGTGGAAAAGAAAAAAAAATATGCCAGGTTTAATATTAAAATCAAGGTGAAACATTTAACCATGGCCCATGATGTTGAGCAGAATCATTATTTACCAAATCAGAGATTCAGAAATGACAAGTAAACAAATACAGTTCATATTTAAAAGAGTGATACACTAATCTTTTGTATCCACTGATTAAAATAACACAGAAAATAAGTCTCATTTTTTAATAGTAAAAATCTAAATTTTTTGCAATAAAAATAAGCACCTTAAAAAAAGACAATTAAGACTGTAATTCCCATTCAGGAACAATTTTTTCTATTGACTAGAATATTTTTTACAACTACCTTACCTATCAATTGTGGGAAATGGGCAGTCTGTAATTCGTAAATACCTAATTACTACTAAATCTTTGCATAAAAATATGGTATGGTCAATCCAGTCTCTCTTTTATGGTATTCCTAAGTAGAAACATCTAACTCCCAAGTTATTTCTTTGGGTTCTTTTTCCTTCTCCTGACATCACCATGGAAACGATCTTTGAAATCTCAGCTGTTAACTTTTACAGGCTAACAACCTGGCCATGAGACCAGCCAGAGAGACAGATGTGTGAGCTGTAATGCATGCTCTGTAGAGAGAGCTAGGTTTGATCCCTGACACTCATGTCTGAAGAGCACAACCAGAAATGACCCCACAGTACTGAGCTGAGACTAACCTCCCAACATCACAGGGTGTGGTCCGAAAACAAATGAGCAGCCTCCCACTAATTTTGCCTTGGTCTTTCCCTTCCAACTGTCCATCATGATGGCGGGAGCATCACGGTGCTGCTGGAAATATAAATTCTAGGGTACAAGCATTCCTGTTCTGTTATCTGCCTAAACTATTTTTTCTGCATTAGTTAGGTTTCTTTACTGTTGCAGGTAACTGACAAATATGTCACAGTGACAAAAATTAATGAAAATGAGTCCAGCCTGAGAAGCCCAGAGCTCAAGTGGAGCTTAAATGAGAAGCTCACCCTAAAATTTCACCCAAGTCTTCTCATTTGCATCTGGAAATAGCTGTCTTCTATGTCATTCTTTTCTACTTAGGCTCCACAAAGTGTTGTGCTATTGCCTCCCAGCCTCCCCACAAACCCTAAGTGCAGCAGTTTTTCCTACCCTCTGAACTACCGTCTTGCTCCTATCGAAGGTTTAGAAAACACTATATACCAAGCGTTGCATTTCCAAATTTCAAGTTCCTGCCTCTTCTAAGAGGTTCTTTTTTCTTTTCTATTATTTCAGGTTCTTTTATAGGAGGGGAAAATTGTTTATTTCTCAGCAACCCAACAAAGGTCCTCAAGAGTCTCAGTGGCTCTGACTAATATAACTAATCACATGGCAATTGGAAATTTGGGTTGGGAGACAGGTTCAGCTATCTAATCCAGGCAAGGGAGACACAACCGTGCCTGAAATTGGCCATGAGGTTTATTTAAACTTAAACCGTGTAGCTTGAGAATACAAAAGAAATGAGTTCACAGCGGGGGAAACAAGGTGTTATGTCATCATTAGAGAGTGCCTGGATGTCAGAGAACAAAAATACTACATATTCCTACTTCTGGAATGGCTGGAGCTATAGCACAGAGGTAGGGCGTTTGCCTTGTGTGCTACTGGCGCGGCCGAGCCGGGTTCGATTCCTCTGCCCCTCTCAGAGAGCTTGGCAAGCTACCGAAAGTATCTCGCCCGTACGGCAGAGCTCCTGGTGGCGAATTCGATATTTGATATGCCAAACACAGTAACAACAAGTCTCACGATGGAGACATTACTGGACCTGATCGAGTAAATCGATGAACAACAGGAGGACAGTGATTCCTACTTCTGGTGATGTATTTAGGAAATAGGGTACCATGTGAGTCAGACTGCAAAATGTCCTTAGGTTTTCATCAAAATGTTTATTTATGCTTTTATCAAAATATTTATTAACATGCCCTTTATAATGTTGAAAGGAGAGGAGAAATGCTCCAGTATATTAATTTTCAACTGAGGAGCTCAAGTTTTTGTAAATTTGGAAATGTCTCACCAAGGCAATGATGGCAATGATTGTTACAGTGATGGTTCTTTTGAAATGAAATTAAGAAAAGCCTCAATTGGTGTTATCTGTCACTTCCAGGTAAGAAATTAACTAAAGAAATTGTCTGGTATGACAAATTATAGCACTGTAGCACTGTCCTCCCATTGTTCATCAATTTGCTTGAGCAGGCCCAGTGACGTCTCCATTGTGAGACTTCTTGTTACTGTGTTTGGCATATCAAATACATCACAGGTAGCTTGCCAGGCTTTGCCATGCGGGCGGGATACTCTCGTAGCTTGCCGGGCTCTCTGAGAGGGTCGGAGGAATTGAACTCGGGTTGGCCGGGTCAGCCACATGCAAGGCAAGCATCCTATCCACTGTGCTATTGCTCCAGCCCATGACAAATTATACAACATGAAAAGCACTTTGAAGTTTTGCAAAGGAGGTGTAGGGGTGTGACTTGGTGAAGGAGCAATTGCCTTGTGTGAGACCCTGGGTTCCATTCCTGGCTGCACCTGGTTCCCTAAGAACCACTGAGAATGTGGTCCCTGAGCACTGAGCTGGGAGTAACCCATGAATATCCCAAGATTTGGTTCCAAAATAAAGCAAGAGAATACCAATAAGATGTTCTGTAAGTTAGATTCCCAGACCCTATTATGCAGTTTTATCATCATATATGATGGCACAGTCATGGTCCTCCCGTTGTTCCTCGATTTGCTTGAGCGGGCCCAGTAACGTCTCCAGGGTGAGACTAGTTGTGACTGTGTTTGGCATATCAAATACATCACGGGTAGCTTGCCAGGCTCTGCCGTGCAGGCAAGATACTCTCGGTAGCTTGCCAGGCTCTCCGAGGGGGGCGGAGGAATCGAACTCGGGTTGGCCATGTTGGCTGTGTGCAAGGCAAACGCCCTAACACTGTACTATCGCTCCAGCCATATCATATATCATATATGATATTCACAATATTTTGAGGTCCTGAATTTGATCTGACACCATGATATATTTTCCCCCCAGACCAGCCTTGTATGACCTTAGTGACCCCCATTATCCCTAGAAATGCTCCAAGACTCCACCTGACTGGAACTACCCTATTTATAAAAATTGTGGAATCAGAAGGTTTTCATCAAAATAGCAGTTTGATGAGCTGCTGATACTTTTTGCAATAGCCACCAAAAAGAGAATTAAACCATTTGAAGCCAATTGGTTTATTTTGCAGAGCACCATAATCCACATAGCTGACTTGAGGGTTGAACAGGCTAAATTATGTCTCTAAGAACCATGAATTCTCTCGAAGATAAGTCCTTCATAAGAAAGTTAGCTAAATTGCCTTGATTACTTTATAGACTTTAGTTTCACTGTAGACCAGTTGCGGTTAGTCATTAACATGTCTTGGAGTTGGATGATGAGGTAAGCTGAGGACAAATGCCTGCATATCCCATGAAAGGGGCCATAGGGATATACCAGGGTATTGTTTTCTTTGAAAGAAAAACCTATTAGCAAGTACTAACATAACTCTTGCTACATACTGTGTAATCTCCACGCAGGTCTCTCTCTCTTTCGGTGGTCTTGGGCTGTTCCCCAACCCGGGGCCAACCATGCCATAGACGGACAAGGGAGGAAATGAAGCCACCAGGCAGTTGCTGATCAGTTGCCGTTCATTCCATTCTCCACATGCGCCTGTTCCAGTCTCTCTGAGCCCCCCATTCTAGTCTCACACTGCCCCTCATTCCCGTCTCCTCCTGTCTCTCCCGCTCATCTCTCTGAGCTCCATCTAGAAGCCACGTCTCTTGTCTCTCTACAAGTCTGCTCCTGCATTCTTCCCCTATATTCTTCTCCCTCTGTTTCCCCTGCTAGTCTCTTTGCACTCCATCTTGCCGCAATGGTCTCTCTCCCATCTCTCTCCAACTCCCCACCCTAAGAGTAGCAATCACACACCCAGGTCCTGGCCAGGTAGCACATCAACATATCAAAAGCCCTCCCAGATTGCTATCAGGCTCAAGGAAGAAAATACCACCTACGTAATTAACATCATAATTAATTTCTTAATTCTACTTCTTAATATTATTTTGTATGGACACAGTAAGAGCTCCATTAGGCTTGTGTGGTGGCTCTCCTGGGGACATCTCGAGATAGACTCAGATTACTGTGCTCAGGCCGGATTAATTATTCCTAACCCCAGCAGGGTCGGAATCTAGTTATTACTTTTTGGATTATGACAGAATTTGTCCATGACCATGCTCTTAACTTATAGTTAAGTATTATGGCACTTTGGCCTGGCCCATTTCGATGTCAGAGTAGCTCACTGCTTGCCCTGGGTCCGTCCAGTCACTCAACGGAACCCTAAAAGGGTGCTAAGAAGTAAGGGAAAGTGAGGCTTAAATTGAGAGAACAGATGCCCTGGAGGTAATATTATTTGGAATCAATTAACTCCCAAGTTACAAAAGCAGAGCATTAACTTTATTCCTTTGTGTATACAAAAAGAACATTGCTCTGAATTAACTATGCAATGGACTTAAGGAGAAGAAATAAACAATAGTTACAAGTCAACAGAGCACAAAGAAGTTACAAGTAAACACAGAGGAATGGGAGCACTGTGATGGGAGTAACCCAATAAACCTAAGCTCCCTGCGGCAGGGCGGAAAGGACAGATCAATGTTATCTTACAGTATACCAGGTGTTATTTTAAGTATGTTGTAAATATCGAGACATTTGATTCTCCCAGTAAACTCATAAAATAGGTGCACTCACAGTGGCCCATAGGTGCAGATGAGGGAACAGCCCGATTAATAGTGAACCAGTCCAAGTTCACAGGGAATGAATTGGCTTTCAGCATCTGTGCCCTCCACCAGCACAGCATTCACTGTGTCAAAATGGAAATGTTTGTTTGTTCATAGGCTGAGTTTGCAGTATACCACTTAAGACTTTGGGGATTTGTAAATATAATGAAAACTACTGAATGTACCTTCATGGTTTGGTTATATAAACTTGGTTGATGGGCAGGATGGTGTTGGAGAACTCAGGCCTTGAACCTCACCATGAAATAGAATTAAAATACACCGCCTCTTGATTTCTAAGAGCACAGTGATTTAAACTGCCTGCTATTTTAGATCCCAATGTGGCTAACAGTTGGATTGTGCAAGAGCCTAACCATCATTCCAAAAGGAAATGACTGGGGGTAAAGATCAAACTAATTTAGAGTGACTTTAAATAAATACTTACATCCTCTTTATTGTTATGCTTATAGCCAATTGTTACATAAGGTGCTATTTTTAATAGATGGGCAAAATTTACCATTGGGGATGGTTTCCTTTAGCATCCAAGGGAAAACCACTTGAGGTGGTTTCCTGATTAAAACCGTTTGAAACAAAGTCATGCTAGAAAAAGCAGCCTCTCCCACTGGTTATAAAGGGAAAGGAATAATAAACGTGGACCAAGTCAACACACACTCCTTTCATAGGGGACATTTTCATCCGCAAAGTAAAAGAAGGCATCTGATTCCTTCAATGAAATGCAGAAACACTGAACAGTGAGCAGCCTTCTCTGTCCCTCTCAGCTCTTGAGATGACTTACCTACACACAGACAGTTTTCTCTTTCCAGGTCACTATCTGCTAGGAAGAGTCACCTCTTCCTATGAGTCTTTAAATTATAACTGTGTATTTAAATATTTAAATAAAACTGCATACTGTCACTGTCACTGTCCTTCCATTGTTCATTGATTTGCTCGAGTGGGCCCAGTAACGTCTCTATTGGAGACTGTTGTTACTGTGTTTGGCATATATCGAATACATCACGGGTAGCTTGCTAGGCTCTGCCTTGCGGGCGAGATACTCTTGGTAGCTTGCCAGACTCTCCGAGAGGGGCGGAGGAATCGAACTCGGGTCGGCCATGTTGGCTGCGTGCAAGGCAAACGCCCTACCGCTGTGCTATCGCTCCAGCCCAAACTGCATACTTTTATACAAAATAAAAGGCCCTCCCGTTGATCGTCGATTTGCTCGAGCGGGCCCAGTAACGTCTCCATTGGAGACTTTGTTGTTACTGTGTCTGGCATATCAAATACTCTCGGTAGCTTGCCGGGCTCTCCAAGAGGGGTGGAGGAATCGAACTCGGGTCAGCCATGTTGGCCACGTGTAAGGCGAACGCCCTACCCGCTGTGCTATCGCTCCAGCCCATACAAAATATAACTGCATATTTAAATCCATAAATATAGCTGCACATTTAAAGCTACTTTGAGCTCCATATCAACCAAGAAAAGTATCTAAAATATTAACTGATTACCATGTATTCTAGCATGCAAGTTTTATTTTGATTAAAAATTGGTTTATTTTTATTGTATTTAAAAATTTCCCCTAGAGTTCTTTGTATCTAAATATACATATCAGTGCATAACTTTGAATTTCCATTCATTGCATTTGCTTTACCTCAAGTTCCCTGGCAAACAACTCATTTTTGATCTTCACAAAGCTCTTTGAAGAGTGAGCCTCTGGTGCAAGAGCAAAATGGAAAAATTGAAAAAGCAAGCAGAACAAATCCTCCTGAACAGGCCTTCCCTATTTAATAATTACAGGGCAATAAACTGAAAAATAAAGCTCCCTATTCACAATGAAAAATTCTCTCCTCTGCTATCTTGAATATGCCTTCTACCCAGAATGTGCCATTTGAGAAACTGTACTTTTCACATATGCTAAATATAGGAAGTACAATTTCAAACTTTCTTTCAAATGCCACAAATCCTGTAATGGGACCCATGTCTCACACACCCAGTGCTGGGGAATTACAGGGAATATCCTCAAAAATCTTCACTAATGAATCCCATTAGCCCCATGCCTGGTGTTTAGTTAGTTCCACAAGAACTAATTGTACTATGCTCAGGCAGGTAGGACACTTCCCTTACATGCCTCTGAAGCAGGTTTGATTCCCAGCACCCTGCATGTCCCCCAGAGCCCACTCAAGAGCACAGAGCCAAGAGAAAGCTCTGCACACAACCAGGTTGAACTCTCAAACCAAAAAAAAAAATTAAGAATTGACTTTCAACCTCTTTCCCACTCATAGAAAAGCTCTTGATTTCTATAGGTGCTAAAGTCAAACTTCTTGAGGGGTCTTAGAGCTTCCTGAAGGAGAGCAAGCAGAAAGGTGCTAAATACTGGCCCACAGTCCCTTGCGAAGCATCCAAACTTAAGGTCTATGCTTCTTCCTTGCACACAAAAAAGATGGTGGACTCTTCCATGTCCACCAGCACCATCCACCACGAGGAACACCAACCTCAGGAACCATGGTCTTCTCCAAGAACTGAATATTAACGGTAAACATAACCCCATCATTAACTTTAAAATTTCTTCTTCCAAAGTTGAAGGTGTGGCTCGATGGTAAAATTCAAACCTAGCAAGTGTGAGATCTGCCTTTGATCTCCAACATGGCTCTAATTTCTCCTCTGCTCAAAGCTTAAGCTGGTATGGCATGCTCCTTGAAGACCATCTCTGTTCTTGTTAAATAAGCAATCAGGGGGGCCAGGGAGACAGTCTAGTGGGTAGGGTACTTACCTTGCACACAGCCAACCGGAGCTATCCTCAGCATCCCACATAGTCTCCCAAGCACCGCCAGGAGTTATTCCTGAGTACAGAGCCAGGAGTAACCTCTAAGTACTGCTGGGTGTGGCCACCACAACCAAACACAATCACAACTAAAAAGGCCTCAGGACTTTAGGATTTCTCTTGTGAGGGGGACTAAAATGCAGAGTCTACAAAAGAAACTGTACCTCTTTTGTTTTTCTTTTTTTTGTTGTATGTGGGGGGGGGCGAGTCAAAATTTGAAGCCATTTGAAAGATTCTGATGTTTGCTTAAACATTTTTAATTGATGAAAATATAAAAATCACACGCAATTTCTGGATGAGTCCTCCTTAGCTAAAACAGCATATCTAAGGGTAGGTATTTCCTCCACTGCTTTGAGGGATGGACCTAAGGAGAACGGTTCCATTGGACAGTCCATTTCCAAACTGTCCATTTTCTTCCCCTGGTGCTGCAGAAGATGCTTTGGCAGGAAAGTCAAGGGCACTGAGCTTGTTTGTTTCATCACACTACAAGCAAAGCCGTGGTACCAGCACCAGCATGGCAGGCAAGCAGGCTTTGGGGATGCATAATACGTGGTGGGAAATGTGTGTCTAAGTCAAATAGATACAGTTCAATGGCTGAATTTACCCAGGATGGAAAGGCTTATTTCAGAAATATGAAAAACTGAAACAGTCAGTATTTTCCCTCTTGAGATTCCAACCTTGCGCAAGTCCTCTTACAGAGGTACCGGGGCAAGCAGTGATGGATGGATGGGACAGGGTGCCTACTGAGGGGCTGGGTGGGTGGGTGGGAGCTTACTAGGAATGGAGATTCAAGTCTCCTGTTCTAGGATCCTAGAACTGGGAGTTTCACCTCTGAGCCTCCCCCACACCCCACAGTCAAATGTCACTGGCCAGCACTGGCCAGCAGGTACAACCCTTATCAGGATGGTCTTCCTTTAAATTGCTAGCTGCCTGGAGACACAGGAGTTTGAGTTTGCATCTGAAAGGCATATAAATGAGAAAAAGTGGCACTAGGATTTTATACATCAGGCATAAATGAGAAATCGGAAGTGTAGTAGGAACGGGTCATTGTCTTGGAAGTAAAGAACCTCTGGTGAAGAGCTGCATCCTCTCCCATGACCGGGCTGCCCTGGTCATTTTAATGGTTTTTCTTTTGGCTTTGTGTCCCGGTCCATTTGGGCTGAGTCATACTAACAGTACAGACCAAAAGTTCTCACACGTGATTGGTCTACAGCTCTATTTCCAGACCAGAAGGAGAAAAGAACACTCAGTGTGCCCACGGAAAACTCCCCTCTTGGAGCGAACAGAAAGTGTGCTTCAGTTGCACCTGAAGCTGTGATATCTCCGCCTCCACCGCTTCGTTCCAGAACCTCCCGTTGTACCGTCTACTTTGGGAAACACCAGGAATTGCTCCTTTGTTCCGGAGGCTGAAGAGTAGCTTCTCTGGTCTGCTGGTGTCCTCACAGAGCAGATGGGACACTGACCCCTCTGAGGTCCCTCCTTTTAAAGCTCTAACCCCATTTGTGAATAGTGTCCCCATCATGACCCAGACATCTCCAGTTCTGGGGAAGATGGTGTGGTCAAAAACATCTACATCACAGAATCACAGTATTATGGAACTGAAAAGGTAGAGGCTGATTTATTAGATTTATCTCTGGGGCTAAAATCTGACTAGCCAAAAAGTAAAAAAGTGGAGTTCATGCCTAATTCAATCAGCTAAATCAATGGCTGAATAAATAGCAGTGCTCCCTCCTACATTATAAAAAATTAATAATAATCATCATAATCATAATACCTGACTAGCCTGCAGGAAACAGTCAACAGAAAAGGAAGAGCAGTTGTACCTCCTAAGGGTCTGCCAGGTCAGCACATCACATGGCCTGCGGCATCTGCTTTACAGGTGACAATGCAAATTTTCTCAAGGTCCTCCTATTCCCAACTGAGACAGAGGCCACTGTGCTACTATGTCTCCTAATGCTTAAGCCCTTTTTATCTAGCAAATGAGTTGACTGAACCCAGTATCAGGACCCCAGAGATTCGCAAATTAAGAGTCTCTAATAAAAAAGCCTGCCATTTAAAAAAATCCCAGTTTGTTCTGTTTGCTGCATGCCAGGGCTGGAGAAAATTTATGTGCAGCTGAACAGTGAGTGCAGTATTGGCAGCATCTTGTACCTGTCGACTAGCTGTCCTGGAAAGACGGACGGTCCTGTGCTGAGCTTGTCTCTGAAGTGCCCATGGAACAAACCCAAGAAAAACTTCTGTCTCCACCCACAACACTGGCCAGACTTTCCCTCTGTGGACACTCCCGTAAGAGACGACCTGGGGTTCAAAGTATTTTCTCAGTAGAGCTTCCTGGCAGCTGTGGAACAGCAGGAGAAGAGTTTTGATGGATGAAAGTCCTCCAAGCGTCCCAGAAGGGCTTTCTGTGTACTGCCATCCTCTTTCCAGCAGCATAGGAGGGAGCTGATACATCTGAGCCCGGCCAGTCTGTTTGCTCTCTTCGGTTGTGAGCCGAACACACCTGAAGAAAGTGGGTGAGGCCACTGGAAGAAGACAAGCAACTGCAGAGGATACGGCCTGGTTAAATGGAGGGATCTTTGAGGGGAACGGGGCTTAGCCTTTTGAATACACTAACCCGAAACCGAGTATATGGCTGAAAAGCCATACTGGTAAGGAAGAGCTAAATCATTCGTGTGTGTATGTGTGTGTGTGTGTGTGTGTGTGTGCGCACGCGCGCATGCTTTTTGGGTCACACCTGGCATTGCACAGGGGTTACTCCTGGCTCATGCACTCAGGAATTACTCTTGGTGGTGCTCAGGGGACCATATGGGATGCTGAGAACCAAATCCGGGTTGGCTGCGTGCAAGGCAAATGCCCTACCCACTGTGCTATTGCTCCAGCCCCAGAGCGAAATCATTCTTGAGAGATGAGGCAGAAAAGGTAAGATATCTTGCTGGGGTAAAGTAGACAGTAAAGTGATGACGGAACTGGTGTTGGAACATTGTATAAATGAAACTCAACTGCGTGTAAATCATGGTGCCATAATAAAAAATCAATTATTAAAAATAAAGGATGAGAAGGTAAGATCAAACCTCTCTTCTTCACTTCTTAATTTCCATGTACTGCCTGCTGCTCCAGCCTACCTGGAACAGTTTGAAAGCACATCTTTTCACAGATTGGTGTGAGCAGCGTTTCAAAACATTTCTAAACATGTTTCCACTTACTGCTCTAACTCACAGAATATTTTCTATTCTTTCACTTAAGAATGAGGGGGGCCACAAAAATGTTTAAGTCTGCAACTCATGATGTCTCACTATTAAAAAAAAAAGAATGAGGAGGGCTGGAGCAATAGCACAGCGGGTAAGGTATTTTACTTGCATGTGGCCGATCCGGGTTCGATTCCCAGCATCCCATATGTTCCCCTGAGCACCGCCAGGGGTTACTCCTGAGTGCAGAGCTAGGAGTAACCCCTGTGCATCACCGGGTGTGACCCAAAAAGAAAAAAAAAAGAATGAGACTTGTCGACCAGTTTGAATAAAACTATCTTTTTGTAGAGAGGTCAAATTACAATTCCTATGACACTATTTTTTTTAAAAATAGGGACCATTCTCGGGGATGCTCTGAGGGGCTGTGGGGATCACTCCTGCTGTTATGGGTCTGAAGGTTTGGCGTTCATGCTGGCTCTGAATAACTCAGGGTACGGTGGAAGTGACCAAGGTCACACTCAATGTGGAGGCAGGCAGTGCTGGCAACTGAGCTCAGTCCTGCCCATACATGCACCTCACCTCCCCTATCCATTTGAGTACCATCTCTTGGCTGATTTCCATAAACTTTAAAAATAGAAAATCTCAGTACAGTGGTTAGGGATCTTGCCATGTATGCGACTGACCTGGGTTGAATCTCTTGCACTCTAAATGTTCCTAAATAATGTGCCCAAAACACCAAAAATAAATAAATAAATAAATAAAAATGAAAACCAGAAAGTCCCACACATTACGCTTCCGCTGGCGTAAAATAATATTAGCTGATTCCTTTCAAAACAGATACATAAAATATCAAGAATAACGTAAATTTTGCTTTAATCAAATTTAAGTCAGGAATATAAAGATCTTACTTTTCATTTTTAAAATTACTCAAACACTATCTATTTTTCTGCTGTTGCTTTAACAGGCACATCATAATTTACTTTTTCTGGGAAAGCATCTAAATTGCAAATTAAAAGTATACATTCATAAGTCCTTGAACAACTATTAAGGTACCATATTTCTGATTTTAATAAAGAAAATTCTTAACATTATATGAGCATTGTTTCATTTATAATCCTGATTTTTAAAAGATTGTAAAATAAAATATAGTAAAATTATTGCTTTCAAAGTTGGCACAATCTATACGAGATAGAACTGAAACAAAAATAAATTGCAATGAAACAATTACAGAGTCATTTCTGTTCATTTAAAAAAAAACTTTTATGCACCTTTATAGTCTTTTTATGAAAAGAGATTTCCTTCCTTGTGATACTTTAATTCTCTACATATTCAGGAATATCCTAAGTATATTAGTGTGTTAGCCACAGGAATGACTTAAATTTTTCATTTTAAGCAACACAATAAATACTTAACAAATCTTAAGATGAAGTTAAATAGGTATATTATTTTTCCAGGTAATACACCTCTCTCCCACATTGCAATTTCAAAAACACTGAATTATTTTGTAAATCCTAGAAATGAAATCACAGAATTAAGGGAAAAATTCAAAATGTCAAAATACACATGATGTGATTTAGCATAAAATTACCAAAAATATAAGGCTTACAAAAATTGTTTAAACATGTAAGGAGCATTATTCTTGAATCACATTCACTCTGAGGGAAGAAATAGTACCACAAAGTCTGTTAATATTTAAGAAATACCAGAATAGCTTCCGACTTGGTTTACAACAAATTAAGAAACACTGCTTTCAGGTTTTTTACACAAGCCATCTAAAAACTTAGATTCAAAGTTTAAGTGTTTTCTTTTATTGTAAATGAGTGTATTTAATAAACTAGTTTGTTTAAGATGCATCAGACACAACAGGTATCTAATGCACCAAAAGAGCCAAAATAACCTCACATCATTCAGGGAACATTTGAAGTTAACAAAAAATGTTAGGTCTCCTATGCTTTTATGTAGAATTGGGTACAAAATTATTCTGAGCCAAATAGAAGAAATATATTTACTTTTTAAATGCTATCAGTCCACTCAGTAATTAACATATTTTTCTAAATCTGTCTTTATATTGTCAAACCCCAAACCAAAACTGCTGTTGGTGTTCTGATGCCAGACAAATATCGAATTTCTTGCTTTCAGGTCAAAATCACTGTGACCCTGTGACATAAAGCCTGACCTGGTCACTGCTGCCAACATCTAAGTAAAGACAATATATGCCAGTACAACATCTACTGACACAGCTGTCCTGGTTGATGTGATTAGGCTGTAGCAGAGGGCTGGCCTGGTCCCCTAGTTCTCTGGCATTTTCACTGCTAGCCTGGAATCTAAAATAGTTTACACAAAATCAAGTCATTCATATTGCTAACACAAAACCCACATGGTATATCCTGAATGCCATCCAATCTTACATATTTACTGTGTACATTAACTAAATAATTACATTGTGCTTTTCACTTCTGTTTTGTGTCCACATCATTTTATTCCTTAGTTTCCTTGTCAGGGAAGAGAAGGCTAAGAAAAGATGTACAAAGAAGTCAAGATAGCAACGGAACATTACATACACAACTATCAAGTTATCTCTTTAATTTCAAAGACACTATCATTCAAAAAGCAATATATAAAACAAAATTTCCTCCCTACAGCCCACAATTATTCCACATAGATTTTCACAGCGACCCGCATACATATCCATTCATTTTCACCATCTGTTCAGTATACATGGAGTATGCTTTTAGAATTGCGTCATTTACTATTGTAGTCTAAACCTGGCAGTAACAGGGAAATGTTCTTAGATGAGGTTTGGTGATTTGCTCATTTTAACACCTATTTACAAAGATATCTATTTACGTTAGCAATAAATAATCCTTATATCAAAAGAGATAATGCTCGTGCACACAACGAGATGGCTGCATGCTCTTAAAATATTTACACAGTTTCTCTGTGAGCAAAGTGCAGATCCTTCCATTTTCTTCACATTAGTCTTGCTTCTGGGGGATGCATCCTTCCATCTCAACAACTTCAGGCCATCCTTCATATTTGTTGGTGTCCTTATTGTTCTTTATGTGCTGTGGGAACACATTAACAGTACATGATTGGTAAAAACGTTTATGAACTACTTATTTGCAACGGCACCCTTTTAGCACTCATTCCAGCCTTACGTGATGTGTATGTGATGTCAGCAGTGCGTTCATCTAAATGACTGCACAGGACATTAATGGGCTATCCTTGGGCCTGGTGGGTAGCACTGTGTAGCACTGTCCTCCCGGTGTTCATGAATTTGCTCAAGTGGGTACCAGTAACGTCTCCATTGTGAGACTTGTTGTTACTGCTTCTGGCATACTGAATACGCCACAGGGAATGAACTTTTGGGGCTGGAGTGACTGTACAGAGGGTAGGTGTTTGCCTTACACGAGGCTAACCTGGGTTCGATTCCCAGCATCTATCGTGTGGGCAGGATACTCTCGGTAGCTTGCGGGGCTCTCCGAGAGGGAACTGTCACTGTCACTATCCTCCCATTGTTCATCGATTTGCTTGAGCGGGCCCAATAACGTCTCCATTATGACAATTGTTACTGTGTCTGGCATATCCAATATGCCATGGGTAGCTTGCCAGGCTCTCCAAGAGGGGTGGAAGAATCAAACTCTGGTTGGCCATGTTGGCCTCTTGCAAGGCAAACGCCTAGTAGGAATCAAATCCAGGTCGGCCGTGTGCAAGGCAAACACCCTACCCACTGTCTGGTGGGTAGTGGGAGAAATTCAAGTAATAGCTAAAAGGACATATCACATCCAGTCCATGCTTCCAAAACTCCTTCAGTGGAAGAAAATAAATAAAGCTTATTTTTCAGTTCTGAAGTATTTATATACTTTATTATACTTTAAAAAGCAAAATTAAAATCTCCAAAAAAAAAAATCACAATTTAAAGGATGTAAGAGAACGTACTTTTATGCAGGAAAAAAAGAATTCTCACATAGAAACTTATGATCTAAAATTAAAATTTTGAAATTTTGAAATTAAAACTGTGTCAGGGGCATTTCACAGAATTGATTCCCAAGCACTTACTAAAACATATAAACATATTTACTGCTCTTTTTCTCCAAGTATAAAATAACTGTGATTGGAAATCTGTATACACCATTTGCTTGTCTCTAAACTGTGACAAGCTAAGATACTAACCTGTTCAAAAGGGCTTTTGGTCTTGATGCCTTTCCCACCGCAGAAGACCCAGTTGTCTCGGAATCCGAGGTTAGTTATAGACGTACTCCCCAGTTCAGCAATGAGTTGCCGAGCCTCATCATTGAGTCTGACAGAGGGAGAGAGAGTAAATAATGAGCAGTGCTCTTATCTAAGTGGTCCTGATTCACTGGGACTATTTAACACATAGTCTGATGAGAAAATGTCAGCTTAAGCAAAAGAACTTTTGGAGCTGGAGTGACTGTACAGCGGGTAGGGTGTTTGCCTTGCACGAGGCTAACCTGGGTTCGATTCCCAGCATCCCGTATGATTCTCTGAGCACCATTAGGAGTAACTCCTGAGTGTAGAGCCAGGAGTGTGCATCACTAGGTATGACCCAGAAAAATAAAAAGTGAATTTTTTAAAGGTTGAAACATTTTTTTTTCTTTTCCCCAGAGCAACAGTCCTACTGTTTGAACATTTTAGGCATAAAATACATAAAACCTAGTGATTAAGTTTATTCTATTCATAAGAACTTTGTGGTTGTGTTACACCACAATCTACCACATTCTCTTTCCTTGACAGTGACATCGAATAAGGGGAACTGCAGTTAGCAAATGTCACTCCAGGCCAATCCAGGGTCTTAGACACCCGAGGAAAATTAGCAAAATTAAAAATCACTTTGCGTATCCCCTGGGCCCTTTAGAAGTCACATTCAATGAAAATCAAGATCGATCATGAAGACTGCTTCAAGTGAAAAGAAAATAACTTTGAAAATGAGGATACAAATGCGCCTCAGCAATAACTGCCCAAAAAAGCCAACCAGAGAGCAAAGATTAACCACAGAGCAGTGAAAGCACCTGCCCGTGGAAGCAAGGTCTCGGCAAAGGCGACTCCCAGATGGACTACGAGAAATGCCATTAAGGAATTGGGTGGGGGTTACTGTCCCAGTGCAGTGGGCCTCAGTCTCCCCGTCTCAGAGGGAAGCGGCACAGCACGACAGGCTAGCTGCGGAGATGGAAAGATGGAAAGAACAAAAGGATCATTAGGAGCCACCCGGGGAGGTACCTGACAGTCAACCCTAAATGTCACCTAGAGAGGGACATTTAAAGGGGAAGTTGAGCAGAACATTGCTGCTAGCATCTGAGGCAGGATATGGTTGACATTTCCAAGTGGCTGAAGGATCACTAGTTGCAGTGGCAGGAAGGTCAGCCTGATTTATCTCACAGAGAATCACTAACTTCCCTTTAATGGCTAGACAGACCTTGTTTATTACACTTTGTGTTTTTCAGAAATTGTGGAGTTCAGCTTGTATTTGTTTTTTTAAAAAACAAAATTGAAGGTTTGTGGCCGTCACCAATGAATACTTCTCTATCAGAGCCATTTTCCCCATATGGCATGAGCTCATTTTGTGGTTCTGTGCCATATAATTAAGGGGTATGCACTGATTTTCAGCCTTAATGCTATTGCACTTAAGAGTCTGTCGTATGAGGTAAACACAACGTATGTGTGTATAATATTTATCTAAATATATCTATGCAAATATATAAAATACATAACATACACTGGGATACCAAAAAACTGCATGCAACTAATTTATGGCAATATTCACTTTATTTTGGCAGTGTGGAACTGGACCTGAATTTTATTTCTGAGATATAGGCCTGTATTAGTCAAAACAAAAACTAAGGAAACCAATTCTCTTAATTAACTGGTGGATAAACAGGGTATTGTGTATTGAAACACAGTAACAAAACTTTCTTTAAAGGGGAAAAACTATATGAAACATCACACTTTCCAACAAAGGCAGTCCACACCCAAGGGGCAATGAAGTGCTCCCCATATCCTGGGTTCTCTGCCTGGAGGAAGTCACTGGAATTGATAAAGAAATCAGCTAAAGTCTGGACACAGTGACTCTAATCTATATAAAGGGATGCATCTGTTAACTGAACAAAATAGGAAATGAATAGAAGGGTACTGCAATGCCGAAGAAAGAGCGGGCCTGAGCTTAAGAGCGGGCCTGAACTTTCCTGAAGATTTTGAGACCCTCACACGGCTCCCCCGTGTACATGCTTGCAGCTTTCTTCCCAAAGATCACCTGCTGCCGTGTTTTCTGTTCCTGTCCTGAGATGAATGAGCTTCAGCCTGTCTACTCCCTTGATAAGCAGATTTTGTATCAGGGGGACATCCTCTCAAAGTACTACCCAAACCCTATATTCCTGTTTCTATGCTGTCTTGAGATGCCACGGGACCAGGAAGTCAGTGAAATTCCACCCACGCACTTACCCAAAAACTCTGAGTTCTGGCTACTTTTTCAGCAGCTTTCAAGGCACCATAAGGGAGGTGTCGCTGTTGTAACAAGAATCAACAGCACTGAAATGAACGGGCGGTGGTGGGGGGGGGGGGGGGGTTGCCTGGCAGCGTGGTGACAACCTCCTGCAGAGAATCTTGAGCCTGGATTCTAATGTTCCTCCCAGAAAATTACAAAAAAGGTACTTCACAGGCTTTTAAAGTTGCTTAGAAAGAGGCGAACACTAAACTGGCAAGTGCCAAGGGACTGCTTTAGGAGACAAAAAAAAGGTCAGAAACTGAGTAGTTGTTCAAATGGAGGATTGGCTCCCCTGTGAGAAAGTATATAAAGGGGCCAGAGGATAGCCCAAATGATGAAAGAGCCTGCCTGGCATGGGGGAAGCCCTAAATTCAAACCCTGGCAATGAAGGACACTGCCACCACTCTGCTTAGCCCCAGTGAATGTAGCCCTGGGGGCTCCTGAGTAATCCTGAGCCAAGTATCACTAGGAAGAGCCCCAGTCCCAAAGGACTGTAATGTGTACCCTTTTTTTAAAAGCATGTAAAATCCTTCTAGGATTTTTCTGTTTAGGGGGTGGGGTGGGGGCACACATGGCAGGGCTCAGGGTTTACTCTTGGCTCTGTACTCCTGGTGGGACTCGGGGACAATATGGGATAACAGGGAGCAAGCCCAGGTATGCCCTGGGCACTCGGGGCCCTAAAATCTTTCTGAAGAATTATCTGGAAGAACACTTGGATTGCTGCACTTCTGAAAATTACAAGTGATCATTTTGATCTGTATAAACAAATCAAAGCAATTTAGCCTGAGATCTGTAAGTACTTCGAAAATTCAGCTTCCCATTTTTTGAACCTGTTCATCTCTTCTTTACTCATCCATGAGAACACCGTTAGGCCTGTGCAAGCAAAGCAGTCTCGGGCGATGGTGCCTAGAAACTTTGATTTTTGGGAGGACTCTTCTTTCCCAAATCTGAAACCATGGTGACTGGGCCTAAGCGATATATTAATCCAACGCAGCTTATACACAGCACCCACCTCCTGTCTGGGGACCGGATAGCCACATGCCCAGTCTCAGTAAACTGTTCGCAGGAAGTGAGTCTCTAATAAGTCACCCTAATGGAAAGCACTTCAGTGTGACTCTTGGAAACCTGGCCCTGTTTTCTCCCAGCTTTGCTCCACTTCCCTTTCGTTAGTATACTTGTATTTACTGACAGACCAGTAAAACAGACCAGCTGCAATAGCCCTGAATGAGTATCATCTACTGTGCTCAGTCCAGTAAGCTGTAGAGTGAATCAAACCTGGAGGGTGTCTTAGCATCCCTACCATCAACCAACTAGTTTTTAAAACAAGTTAATTTTGAAATGTATATTGTATTTGGAGACCCTCATTTGGCAGTGATAAGGGGCTACTCCTGGCTCTGGGCTCAGGGGTCAATTTTGGTGGTACTTGGGGATCATTTGTGGTATCAGGGATTAAACCATATGAAAGCCATATAAAACACAAGCACCTTTAGCCTTATAGTATATTATTTCTCTAGTCCAAGTTAACTTTTTAAATGACTACTAACGTTTTCAGAATTGCCTATGAGGAGTTCGGGGCAGGAAGGACCTATTTCCTCTTTGATAGCGTCTATAAAAAAAAAACTTCATAATACAAAAACAAAGCTGAAAGTTATGCCACAAAGCCATGATTTTCAACGAAGTTAAATATGTTGCTGTCTCTATAAGTCTAAGTGGCTAATGTGTTTATAGAGTTTAGAGGTAAGCTTTAGATTCCATACAAACCCACCATGAGTTTCTAAGATATAGTTTGAGGTCTTAGTCAAATTGGGAAAATTTTGGATTTGATAAATGATTTCAGTTAAGATTTCTGCTTAAAATGAAAAAAAAAAATATTATCCTGTTACAAACAAGTTTTCCTAGAACAGATCCTAATGCTGCACAGAGGAAATTGGGGTGAAAATAGAGGAGATGAAACAGGAGATGGGAGTCTGCCGGGCACCTAGCTTTGCTGGTAGAATAGCACCTGATTACCTTACAGCTGCACAATCAAACCCAACAGGGAACATGGAGGGTGATGATGTTCTGAACTCAATTCTAATTTTTTAAAAAGTGGAGCCAGCTGGGAAGACAAGATAGCAAAAACTTCGGAAGTAAAATCACCCTATTTCTACAGAAACTTGAAGAATAGGAGACAGCAGGATGCCAGAGAGATAGTACCGTGGGTAAGGTTTTTACTTTGACTGCAGTTGACCTGAGTTCAATCCCTGGCACCTCGTGTGGTTCCCTGAAGCCCACCAGGAGTGACCGCCTAGAGCAGAACCAGGCGAGTGTATTTCCTCACGTGTGATAATGAATCTGCTAAGAAGTCCAGGTCTGGGGCTTTTGTGACCCTCACAGGCTTCTGTGGAGTCGGGAGTGGGTGACCTCCACCTGTATAACTGTCTTCCCGGAGCCTGGTGGCCACACCCATGAACCACCTCCAGCGCATTTAAACTCATTAACAGTCTTGATCCAGAGACTGACAAATAAATCTTGCAAGAGAGCCACAAGATGTATCACCCTATCCAAAATCTCAGAATCCCTGGAGCATGCGGCCGCTCAAGTTTTTATACTCAACTTCACATGCCAGGCTTCTTGGGTGATGGGGAGGGTAAGTAAAGGCGGTGGGAAGGTGCTACGGAGGTGGGATTGGTGTTGGAATACTGAATATGGTAAATTACTGTGAACACCTTTATTATAATAAAATAAAATTTGGGTGGAGGGGAATGAAAGAAAAAAGAACAGAGCCAGGAGTATGCCCTTTGCACAGTCAAGTGAGGACCCCAAAGCAACAAAAAAGTGAGGGGGTGAGAGAGAAGAGAGTGTGTGCAGGCGTGACTATGTAGCTATGCAGCCTAGATTTTAGAGAATGAGAGAGAGAGAGAGAGAGAGAGAGAGAGAGTTCGGAACAGAAACACCAAATTGAAAACAAGCAAGGAAAGACCACAATGCTAACCACCTAAGTGCTTAGTGTCCAGGAAAAAAGGGGAGGAGTTTCAAAATCAGGGTTCTATGACTTGTACTCTGTGATAGGCTAAAACTTAAAAAAGGACACAAGCAAAAAAAAAAAAAGGACACATGCATATAAGGTCAATCAGTGCCAATGACAAGACTTTTAGTGCTACTTTAGAGCAGTGCATGAGATTCAGATGAGGCTCATAAAACTCTTAAAGACCACAGAAAGAACTTTTGCTACAAAGGAACCTACTGTTTGTGGAGAATGATATAATAACAAGGGATCAAAGCACAACTGTTTTTTCCTTGGGAGGCAAGCACTCTTTGATCAACATAAATAGGGAATAGTGGTTCATGAACATCTATAAAGTGCTTTAAAGTACACTTAAGCCTCCAGGCCCATACCTGTCACATACTTAAATTCTAAAGAAACTTGTTAATGTAATCTTTAAGGTGGTATCAGTTACCTTAGAAGCACCATGGAAAATGGAGATATTAATGACATTAAAAGCTCAATGCTCCATATTTCAAAAGAAGCCAAGACAATTTTAGAAACAACGTTCAATATAATGAATTCCTAACAAATTTCTAGACGGATTACAAGCAGGAAATAGTCTGTGAGTATTAAAAAATAAATAAATAAAAACAGTAATAAGGAAAGAAGAAATAACAGTGGGAAGGAAGGAAAAATAAAGCCTAGCTAAGTTTATCTCAGCAATTTCAGCCTTTGAAGAGGTCTTGAGGCATAGATCGGGATACTTTAATTAGCACAGACCATGAATTTCAAGTGAGCATATGATAGTTTCAGAAAACAGACCCTATGAGTAAAATAATAGAACAATAGTAGGATGGTATGCCGATTAGGATCTATTGGCAATGGTCTGCAAAGTAGTCCCTGTACTGGATTAATAAATAAATTCCTTGGAGGAGCCTTTGGTAGGGTGGCGTCCTGCCCTTAGAAAATATTTTTATCAATGACTTAGATTTAGACATAAGAACAACTTTGGGGAGAGTACAAATCCTGGATCATGAAAATCTCAGGACAAATGTCAGGATCAAAGCCAAGTGGGCCAAAATCAGCAGAATTGAATTTAACAAGGATAAATGAACATAAAGTCCTTGATTTAGAAGAAACAAAACCAAGTTCTGAATGGGGAGAAAGACCTGACTTGGCACTGGGTTGAGAAACAATAATAAAATGAAGTTGGAGATCAAATGAAAAGATCTGAGTATTAAAGTTGACCCAAAATTCATGAGCCAAAAAATGTGATATGACTGCTTAAAGAAAACGAGTGCAATACTAGCCTGCATGAATATTCAAAGAAATTTAATCTCCAAAACATGGCGAGCTCACTGGGCTGTGATACCCTGTACTGGGCCAGACCACAGGCGTATGGAACACAACGTTCTATTTTGGGGCAAGAGAGACAATAATCAACCAGGAGGATAAAACAAGCAAGAAACATAGCAATATAGAAGGTAAAAGAGCCAAGCTATTCTGTGGATATTGGAGAGGCAACAGCAGAGGGCAAATGGGTAAGGGGCTCTAATGGATTGTGGAGGGGGCATGTTAGTGCTTTGGAAGGGGGAGCTGTGTGGTGAGATACGCTTCTGAGGAGAGGTGAAATAAGACTATGAAAACACTTGTGATTGTATGTAAATGAATGCTATCTCAGTGGAAAAACAAAACCAAAAACTCCAAGTAAGTCCTGCTACTGAGTCTAGAAAAGAGAAAACCTAAAGAGAAATTCTGATAGCATTAAACACATGTAGTATCAGGGGATTGAATTCCAGCTTTCTACATGTAAAACATGTGCTCAATTCTCTGAGTTATCTCCACTAACCCCAAATTTTCTTATGCAAAGGGTATTAAAAGGGGGGAGGGGCATACTAGTTAAAAATCAGCATTGAGCTTTTACTCTTAAGGCAAAATACAAGGTGCTACCTCACCTCACCCCTGAGTTTAATGATCCATTATAGCTTTTAAGAGTTAGGGTTCAATCAGAACAAACTTTGAGAAAGGCTATGAGGGAGACCAACCCGAATGATTCAACCAAAATTAACAGCATTGATGAGGGGCGTGTCACGTTTGGCAGGACGAGGATAAGAGAATAACTGTCACAGAGAACAAAGTCCTGCTTTCCTGAATGTGCACACCAACTCCTTATTCCAGAGAGAACAGGCAAGCTTGTTTTATACTCTAAAGAAAAATATTTTTATAAAGGAAAACCCTGTGGGTCTTGTCAGGGAAAGGCCATAAGGTACAAGGAGAAGCAAGCAGGGTTTCCAGTCCCACTGAAGACTGAAGCAGCTGTCCATGTTCCACAGTTGAACACGTGCCAAGATGGTACCTGTTGTCTGGTTATTCTAAGAGGGCCCAGTACCTGCACTTCTATGTTCGTTGCAGCACTATTCACAATAGCCAGAATCTGGAAACAACCCAAGTACCTGAGAACAGATGACTGGACAAAGAAACTATGGTACATCTACACAATGGAATACTACGCAGCCACCAGAAAAAATAAAGGCATGAAATTCGCACATAAATGGATTGACATGTTGAATATTATGCTGAGTGAAAGAGTCAGAGGAAGAGAGCCAGACATAGAATGACTGCAGTTATTTGTGGAATATAAAAAAACATAGTATGAGACTAATACCCAAGGACAGTGGCAACAAAGTCCAGGAAAACGGGTTGGAAGCTTGCCTCAAGTAGTGGTCGGGGGGGAGGGCAGCTAAGATAGAGAAGGGACGACTATACCAAACATAGTCAGAAATGATCACTCTGGAAAGAACTGAGGGCTCAAAGTAGGTAAAGTGACAAACATAACCTTTCAGTACTTGTACTGCAAACCATAGTGCCCAAAAGGAAAAAAAGAAAGAGAGGGGGGAAAGAATGATGAAAAATGCCTGCTATAGAGGTAGATTGGGGGAATAATATAAAAAAAAATCAAAAATATCTCTAAAAATATCAAAAATATCTCTAAAAGGTAGGTAATTCAACAATTTTAACTTAGTGCATTTTTGCTAGGTATGGAAAATTGGATGTGCTGCTATTCTATATATTTAAGAAAAAAAGTATGCACTAAGAAATCTGGAGATGAAAACTAAAATGCTGTTAATAATTATCCTTGAATAATGAGATGTAGTGCAATTTTTCTTCTCTGTTCTTTTCTGTAATTATCTAGATTTTACAATACATAAGATTGAAAACAAAACAACTACATCATCTACTAACCTTCAAAAAAAGGTGGGGGGGGGGGGTCCAAGAGACTTCTCAATGACTGAGCACGAGCTCTGCATGTGAGAGGGCTAGTTCCACACATAGTCCCAGAGCAATCCTTGGAACATGTCACAATGTCACAAGCACAGAGCCAGAAGCAGCCCCTGAATACTATGGGGTGTGGCCCCCAAAACCAATAAAGACTTAAACAACTTAAAATTGATCATACTTCCTCTTACAACTCCACTACTTGGAATTTACTAGAAGGACAGAAACAAATGTACGAAAATAACTTGCGTAAAAGGATGTTTAACTTAATGTTATTTAGAGTATTAACATTTTACAACCGCTTTTAAAAGTTGGGGCCATATGATGAAGGGTTGGACAGCCATGAAAAATGTAACCAAAGATTTTTAATATCAGGGACTACAACTGCAATATAAAGGAGTCTAGAAATCTAAGATCACAACCATTTACAGAATGATACATATACAGAGATATAGCACTGTAGCACTGTCCTCCCGTTGTTCATCGATTTGCTCAAGCGGATACCAGTAACGTCTCCATTATGAGACTTGCTGTTATGTGTTTGGCATATCGAATATGTCACAGATAGCTTGCCAGGCTTTGCCGTGCGGGCGAGATACTCTCAGGAGCTTGCCGGGGTCTCCAAAAGGGACGGAGAAATCAAACCTGGGTTAGCTGGGCCGGCCTCGTGCAAGGAAAAAGCCCTACCTCTTAAATTAATCAGGAAGTTGGATTTTTCTGGTTCTATTTTAGAAATTTTTCTCAGGGAAAATAAACTTAATAACTATTAGCTGTAGCTCTAAGAGTTGTATGCATTTTTAATCTTACATACTTAGTTGCTCCATCATCATATGTTCCCATTAAGACTATTGTTCCATCTTGTATAAACTTCAGAAATTCAATAAGTGGGGCCACATCTAAAGAAAAAAAAAAGATGATAGTCTTAAAAAAAATCTAACTATCCAACATGATAATATCTTAAGTACAGAATATGCAATAAATCACTACAGATGAATTATCTGTATTTAATGCAGAGTAAAAGACAAATCCTATGAAGCATTAAAAAACTGTTCTTTAATCAAACACCATCAACTTAATTTTTCTGACCATGATTCATCCCATATATATTTTGTACTGATATTCCAAGATGTAAGTAAAATACACATAGAAAACCATATTACAATATATTTTTTAGTTTTAAAGCAAGAAACTTAGGGGACCTTGAGAAAGCCTCAGTCTAGATGTAGCACTGTAGCACTGTCCTCCTGTTGTTCATCGATTTGTTTGAGTGGGCACCAAACAAACGTCTCCATTGTGAGACTTGTTACCATTTTTGGCACATCGAATACGAGTAGCTTGCCAGGCTTTGCCATGAGGGCGGGATACTCTTGGTTGCTTGCCAGGCTCTCTGAGGGGGCAAAGGAATCGAACCCAGGTTGGCCACATGCAAGGCAAACGCCCTACCCACTGTGCTATTACTCCAGCCCAGTGTATATGTATGCACAATTATTTATATATTTTTCTAAAGGATATTATATGGCTTTCAGTCTAATTCACTCTAAGAACATTAAAATTTGTATAAAAATTATGCAAATGTTATACACACACACACACACACACACACACACACAACCCTACTGAGTTAAGAGCATATGTACTGCTCAAAAATTTGAAGAAAAAATGTAGGTATCACTAAAATCCAAATTAATTACAACTAATTACACTAAACTAGAGTCATTCCTCACTTCACCTACCACAAGAAAATGCACATTGACTTCAAAATGAATCACTCTGGTAACCTGAGAAATGAATCAAACTGGCAACCTGAGAGAAGTAGACGGGTACTACACATCACTGACCTTCAGCTCTTGACAACATCAGCATCCTTCCGGCCCTCAAGTTTGAAACTACTAAAAACTGGCTGACTTCAAATCAACTTTTTTTTTTCTTAAGAAAAAAAGATTTTATTGAAATTTATTTAGAAAGATGTGAGGGGAAAGAGGGAAGAGTATATGTTTGAGTGAGAACACAGGCTTCTCCAGAGTGGAAATAAGTGAAGAACCCAGAGCAAGTGTATCTCAAGAACATGAGCCAGAAAAGCAAGCTTCTACTTGGTGTCTTTCCACAGCAAAGATTCCAAAGACCCACTAATTAAATTCTATTCCATAATAAAAAGTGTTTTCAAATTAGAAAAACTGTAACAGAGCAACTCACAAATCATTTCCCTTTAAGTGTAATGATGGTAGCAAAAAGGACCTTAATTTCTCATCTGGAGAAATCTACCTATGAAACACCAGCCCTCCTGGCCCCAGTATCAATTTCCACAGTAGTTTTATCTAAGTGTTTCGATGTAATTAGTTTTTAAAAGACCAACAGATGGTTGGTAACATTTTAGGGTTGTAGTAGTTTTGACAGCTGTAAGAAGTTCTCCTGATCTCATTTTAAAAATAAATCATACTTGGTCTCTAACTGTAAAACGAAGAAACTTTCGTTCGATAACTTTAGAAATCTATGGGCTGCTGGCCTCTAGGGAAATATATAAAGAAGATGGGGATGGGAAGGTGCCAAGAAGGGCCTCATGACAGGTAATTTTCCAAACTACTTAAAGTATCGAAGATAACAGATTATTTCTTATCTTCCTTCAGACTGGAGGAAAATTTTCCTTTCAGCGATGTTTTCCTGTGAGTTGCTCCCTGCTCTGCAAGCTGGAGACTGCCTTCTTCCTGCTCTTTGGAAATCTCCAGATCATAAAAGAAATAAAACTGTGCATTTAAGTCCAATGAATTAGGAAAACAATTCGTAGTTTGCTTCTCTCAAATATGAATCCACTAATAATTCTGGTTGTGACTTAAATTTGAGACTGAAAAACTGTATACAACAAAACCATTACAGTAGTGCAACTGTCAAATTACTTGCTCTTTCTAAAATATTTCAGAGGGTGCTGTCAAGTCATTATGGGGTAAGGAACTTGGCTTGCAAGCAGTCAACCTCAATTTGATCCCGGGCATGGCATATGGTGCCCCGAGCATCACCAGGAGTGACCCCTGAGCACAGAATCGGTAGTGTGCCCTAGCACAAGTGTGTGGCCCCAACCCCACTCTCTACAGAAAGAAATTCAGATAAATGTAAAGAATGCCCAAAGCTTTGAATTATTTGCTGCAGAAAAGAGGAATCAGGTATTTTTAAATGTTTTTATTTTTTAAATTTCTATCGGTTTTAAATATAAAACAAAGCTCCTGGAAGCTCACTGCTGCATACGCGGCTGGCACAACCTCTTATAGTCTAGTTCTCCCTCTCAGAGAACCCGGCAGTCTAACGAGAGTATCCTGCCAGCATGGTAGAGCCTGGCAAGCTCCCATGGCATATTTGATATGCCAAAAACAGTAACAATGATGTATCTCATTCCCCTGACCCTGAAAAAGCCCCGATGCAGCACCGTTGTAAAAGACGAGTAAGGAGAGGCAGCTAAAAATCTCAGGGCTAGGACGAATGCAGATGTTACTGGTGCCCACTCGAGCAAATCGATGAATAGCAGATGAGTGATACAGTGATCGCTGTTTTAAAGACATTTTTTGAAGTACTTGTTTTATTACACTATACTTCAGATGTCTATCAATGGAAATGAACCTATGTACTAAATTATATCCACTACTTAAAATCCAATGCCATCCTTCACCATACGTTAACCTCCCTTTATCATACATTATTATAACTTCCCTTTATCATCTTTCACCATACATTAACCTCCCTCACTCCCTTTCACCATATATTAACTTCCCTTTAAGGATGCACCCAGCAGTGCTCAGGACCCAGAGCAGCTCCTGTCAGAGCTTGGGTCTGCAGAGCTCAGGGATCACTAGGCTACATGTTGGGATATTGTGTGTGTGTGTGTGTGTGTGTGTGTGTGTGTGCGTGTGTGTGTCGGCTGGGGGTCAGGAGATGGTATGCCACACCAGAGACTCAACTCATGGCGTCACATGTGCTTATCACTTTAGCTATTTTTTTCAGCTCCTACATACGAGCCCTTTTCCCCAATTCACCTCCCACTCCAACCCACTCCCTTGCGTTCTCACTAACCAGGAGAGCTGGGTCTTTTACTCGGAAAGTTTATTTCTGCTTTATTGCATTTTCATTTGCTAATGTTTCATGTATAAGTAAAAATCCCTTGGTGAATTATATTATTACTCATAATCGTACCATTAATATGTGTGTAGATAAATAGAGTAAGGAGACAGTAAGCAATTGGGGTGCATGTCTAGGTTGATCCTCAGCACGCTGACTCGCTGGCATCACTGAGTGTAGCTTAGAGGCCCCCAAGATCCACTGAAGCGGGTCTCCCTGGGGATCCCTGGCACTGAAGGGCCCCAAAAACACTGCATTTGTAGACCCGAGCATTGACCTGTCAGCCCAGTTAGTCGACACAAGTACTATAAGAAGTGCCCCTGGCACACTGCTTGGGAAGCCCCCCCAAGCAAAAACAAAGTATAATCAGTATGACGGATCATTTAAATACAGCGGGACATTTGGTGAAAATGAAGTAAGGGAAATAAAAGGAACACAGAACAACGCCACTATTCTTTCACAAAAAGGGCTACATTTGATTGAAGTGATTAAGTTAGTGCTAGCAACAGAATAGTTATGTTTTACACACTTACCTCCTCCCCACATGTCAAAATATTTAGTGTCTATTAGTTGGCCTGTTTTTCCTGAAAGAATATCAAATATGCAAGTTAAATGACTCATATCAAATGTGCAAGTTAAATTATTCTACACACAATGATTCTTCTTAAACTGTGAAGGGGTTTACTGACTTTGGGTTGACCCCACATATAGATTCTTTTTAAATATTTTCTTTTAAGCAAAGTTCTTTTATGATTTATTACAGTACATGTTTAATTTGTAAACCTGTGTATAAATTCACACTTGAGATCGCTTACAAATTTCTCGGGGGAAAAAAACTTGCTAGGGGCTGGAGTGACTTGCACACAGTTGACCTGGGTTTGATCCCTGGCACCCTCTATAGTCTCTGGGTTCACCTGCAGTGATCCCCGAGCTCAGAGCCAGGAGTATGAGCACAATCTGATATGGCCCTAAACCCAAATATAAATCAATAAAGCCTTGCCAAGTTTAAGCAGCTTTGCTTTAGTATACTTTTAACTGATAGTTTTGAATTGATTAGCCAAAAAAGTTATCTTCAGAGACATAAAAATTTGAACTATTTTGTATCTTTAATATATTTCTGAGGGGTAATTTTTGGATTGGACTTGCTCAAAACCTTGTTAAGGGAAAGAGCACAAAACAGAGTCCCCTGCTGACTGCGGACCTATTCCAAAACCACATAGTTTTCATCCTTATGTCTTACAACCCTCTAAGAATCACACCATAATAAACTAATACAAAAAAGACGAACCAGAATGCTATTTTCTCCCATTAAAGCCATCCTTTCATAAAATTAACTTTGTTGTGAAAGATGAATATACATATTTTTTCTTTTTGGGTCACACCCTGCAATGCACAGGGGTTACTCCTGGCTCATGCACTCAGGAATTACTCCTGACTGTTCTCGGGGGACCATACGGGATTCTACTAATTGAAGCTGGGTCCGTCGCGTGCAAGGCAAACGCCTTAGCTGCTGTGCTATCGCTCCAGCCTCGAAAGATATTTCTTATGTGAGAAACTGTGCAGAGTCCAGGACTGCCACGCAACACATAGCAAAATGCATACTTACATGAACATAGTATTAAATACTTAAAAAAAAAAAAAACCAATCTCCACCAATAGTTACTTTGTGGTGTGTGTGTGTGTGTGTGTGTGTGTGTGTGTGTGTGTTGGGGCAAGGGTGGTAAGAGGAAAGTTTTAGTGATATGACTGATACTTTCTCGTGATTCCTTGATATCAGAATATATTTTTCTTTGAATCATACGTTCTTACTACATAAATGAATCATTCTTACCATTTACCAAGGCAACATTGATCCCTCTTCCAACATTATTCTTAACACCACTCATTAATCTGAAAGGAAAAGACAAATTTAGTATTAGATAATGTATATAAACTTATCAAAGATAAACTCATGCAACAAATTATTGTTTGCTGTTGCAGCTGAGACGATCACACTTCTTGTGGTGCCAAGGAGTGACGTGAGGAAAGCTCTCTACCACTGAACAAACCACCCTGGACCCTTTATTGCGAATTTTATCTTCACTTTTTGGTTATTATTTTACTTTACTTTACTAGTGTGTTATGTTACTCAATATCAATGAAAGAGTTAAAGAACAGAAAGGGACATGGGAAAGGTAAAAGGGATTAGGATTATAACTCAACAATAAACAATTCAATTAAAAAATAGGTAAGTGGTCTGAATTTCCATTTCCCAAGGAAGATACACAAAGGTCAAGAGACACATGAAAAGATGCTAAGACATCACTAGCCATCAGGGAAACACAACTAGAAAACTACAGTGAAATATTACTTCACATTCACTAGAATGGCTGAATCAAGGAGTCAGACAGGAAGAAATGTTTTATTGCTGAATGGACAAACTGAAACTTTAAACACAGCAGGTGGAAAAGCAAATTGGTGTAGCCACTTTGAAAAGTAATCTAGCAGCTCCTCAAGGAGTTAAACATCAAATTACTGTTTGAACTAAAATCCATTTCAAATACACACACACACACGCACACACAGAATTAAGAAAAATTGAAAACTTGTTTATAAATATAATTCATATATAAATTGCAATCCATATATTCATCAACAGCTGGATAGATAAATCAAGTGTGATACATGCTTAAAAATCTACAAGGCAGCCATAAAGAGATATGAAACACTGATGAATGGAACAACATGGATGCATCTTGGAAACCCCTATGCTAAAAGAAGCAGCTGATTCTTCTTCAAAGAAGGGAAGTTCTCTCTCTCTCCCCTCTTTCTCTCTCTCTCTCTCTCTCTCTCTCTCTCTCTCATACACACACACATACATTTCATATCACATTCACAAAATGTCCAAAATAGGCAAATCTAAACAGGAAGTAAAATGGTAACTTGGGGCTGGTTAGGAAAGAGGAGAAAAGAAAGAGCACTGTCATGGGAATAAGCAAGGGAACTCAAAGCTTTTTTTTGAGATATGAAAACTGTTTATGGTTGTACACATCTGTGAATATAATAGAGACCTATGGCTGGGGATTTGGCTCAGTGATAAAGCTCATGCCTTGCATGTGAGAGGCCCTGAGGCCAATTCCTAGCACCACAAAACAATACAAAAACACCTACTATATACTTCAAATAAGTGAACTGCATGACATGTGAATCTGTTTCGATAAAAACGTCCCAAGTAGAGAAAGTAATGGCTACACTGACATCATCAAGAAACACACTTTTCAGAGCAAAGAAAACTATGAGAGCAAAGGGAGGATTATTAAAATGGTGAAAAGGTCAATTCAGGAAGAAAGCTTAGCAGCTCTAAATGCGTAGGCACCAAGAAGTGGAAGTACAAAATGATGACTCGAAACCAGAGAGAGATGAAAGGAGAAATAAATCCACTGGTTGATTGCCAACACATCTCTCTAAGCAACTGATGGGGCATTACAAAGGGTATAGTAGAACTCAATAATCAGCAATACCCGGTGTCTAACTCCCTGATCTTCAACCTATGGTCCCTGGACAGGTGCCTGTCTGCGGATATTTCCTGAGGTCCACCCAAACTTACCCCTAGGCAGCAGCAGATGTCGCAGTCGCTAAAACTTGTGATTTTATAACACTGGATTTAATAAATAAAATATTTTTATTCAGATAAAATTGTATTAGTCTGTTTCTGTCTTCTTAGCCAGTCCACAAAACATTTCTCCTATGTTCCCCAGTCTGCAGGTGTAAAAGGGTTGAGGGCTGGTCTAACTGACAGTAAAAACCTTTTACCCAATAGCAGTGGAGTATCTCCTTTCCCAGTGCCCGTGAAAGAACGTTACCAGGGGTCACTAAATCAATTTGACAAATTTCAAAGAACTGGAATCAGAGCAGATTCTGACCAAAATAAAATCATGCTCAAAGGCAATGGATGTTAATGGGAAAATCTCCAAAATTTTGGACACTAAACAATGTATTTCTAAATAATCTGTAGGTCAAGGAGGAAGTTTTAAGGGAATTAAAAACACACCGAATTAAAAGAAAAAACCACAACGAATTAAGCAAAATTATAATTAGTTAAAAGCTGTAAGGCATAGCACAAAGTACACTGAGAGGGATTTATGAGACTACATGCTTAAATTTATTTAAAAAAATTTTTCTGAATAAAATCTAAGCTCCCACCCCCAAAAACCAAACACAAACATGAAGCATACAGAAATTACGAAACTAAAATTAATGAGCAGAAAAGAAAAAGGAAAAAAAAAGTCAATGAACCAAATGACTGTTTCTTTAAAAAGATCAACAAAATTAACAAACCTTTAGAAGACTGACAAAAAGAAAATGACAAATTACTCTTAGAAGAAAAAAAGAGATACTATCAAAAGATAGCTCTACCATAAAAAAAAACATACTATCATAGACCCTAGAGACATAAAAATAAAGAAATATTATAAGCAATGCTATGTATGTAAATTTAAACATACATGGAGAACAATTCCTCAACAAATAGAAACAAATACAACTCATCCATTTATGAAACAGATCAACTAGTCCCAAAACCAATAAAAATATAAAAATCCAATTAGGGATACTGCATTCATACTTTATAAACAGTATCCCTGACAGGAGCTATACACTACAGCAGATAAAGGACTTGCCTTGCATGTGTCTGCTCTGGGTTCGATCCATGGCACTGCATATGGTCCCCACAAGCACATGATCATTGGGTGATGAGCCTCTGGCACAGCTGAATGTGGCCTAATACCCCTGCCCCCCCTTAATCAAATAAATATATAAGTATCACCCCTATCTTCAAGTCCAGATAGTTCCAATGGCTTAAAAAAAAAATAAATAATACTATTTCTGCACAAACTCTCCCAGAATTTAGGAATAAACACTTTCCAAAATATTTTATACAGCTAGCAGTATGATATCTAAAGCAAAATAAAGTATACAAACTGTGAACTAAAATGTTTATTTACAGGCAGAACACCATAATGCAATTCAACCATATGCTGAAAAATTATAGCTGTGACTGTGAAGAATGCAAAGGCTGTCAGTGAAATCCACTACAAATTAAGACGTAAGGAAAAAAAAAATCACAGGACTATTCCAATCAATGCAGAAAATTCATGACAAAATACGCTATCAATGATAATATGGATAATCCAAAAGAATCTAAGAAAAACAAAACCATTTTTGAAATAATATAGCTCATTTACAAAATCAGCATGCAAAAATCAATTGTCTACCTATAAACTAACAGTGAATTTATGGAAACTCGAGTCTAAAAAGAAAATGCCACCTGCAATTGCTCAGAAGAGGTGGGGCTACTTACAAATAAATCAAATCAAACAGCACGCATAGAACCCAGATGCTGAAAACCTCCGAATGGTAATAAAAGCTTCCAATTAACGAAAGACATTCCACGGTCACGGGCATACTCAACAGAGCAAAGAGAGTCAAGCTCCCCAAAGTAACACAAGTCCTCACAAATCCCCAGAGCAAGGTTTGCTTTGGTGGTAAGATGATCTGAAAACATAGAGGAAAAGGCAAGCTACTACAGTAGCTCAGAAAATGCGGGGAAGAAAAGAAAGAATGTGGGAGGAATCATTCTTCCCTACTTAAAGATTTATTTCACAATGAGTATAATCACAAGGCATCTGGGTTAAGTCAGATACAAGGATCAACGGACTAAATAGAGAACCCAGATGTGCCAGCAGAACTTAGAAATGCATCGGTGAAAATAAGGACAACTTATTTTTAACTCTGGAGAAAAGGCATTCAGCGAAGGAAGGACAGTCATTTCAACAATGGATGAAGCAACCAGGGATTCACAGACCAAAATAACAAACTACAGCCTAAATTTCTTTCTGTATCTCAAAATTAATGCAGACATGAATCCCAGATTTAAAGGTAAAACACAAAAATCTCACACTCTAAAATGCCATTCTGATTTTGATACTGCATAATAATTTTTATAACCAATTTTTATATACACAAAGAAAAATACTTTTTTTTGCAATTGCTGGCGATTTCTATAATTACTCCAAAAGTTAAAAAAAAACAAACCAACTACTCCATGGTTTATCTAAAAAGTACTATGTATGGGCTGGAGAGATAGTACAGCAGGTAGGGAGTTTGCCTTGCACACAGACAACCTTGGTTCGATCCCCGGCATCCCATATGGTCTCTAAACAACTGCCAATAGTAATTCCTGAGTGTAGAGCCAGGAAGAATCCCTGAACACTGCCTGGTGTGGCCCAAAAATCAAATAACAAAAAAGTACTGTATAGTCAGAGAAACACAAAAATACTATTTTGAAAAGACTAACATGTGTTTCCTCATGTGATAGCCCTTGTTTGATCCTACAGCTGCAGAAAGAAAAAATGTCAGGGATGTAGCTGCATGGCAGAGCACGTACTTCATATGTGGGGTTCCTCAATTAGTACCACACGCAAAATGACCTACTTACAGCAGTATCTCTGCCCAAGGGATCACCTGAGTACTTTACTGCTACTAAACTCCATGGAGTGATGAAAATGAAGGAAAGAAGCACAATGGCGCCGGCTTCCCACAAGAGGGCAGCAGCTTATCAATTTCTCTTTTTTTTTCCAGAAGCCAGAATTCAATCTGGGAAAGCCATACCTAGCAAAGGGACAAAGGACTGAAGCTTTTCATTAAATATGTAAAAGATAGTCATTCTTGCAGACACAGGTTCAATCTTTTTTTCTTTCATCCATCATGAATAGAAAGATTTCCTCCCCCCACAACCCTGCACCTCTAAGGCAAAACACAAATGATGATATAACCTCTAGATTTATTCTATATCTCAAATAGAAATTTGTTTCGAAATTGCAGGTACTAGACAAGTTGTTAAGAGCCACTGCTTAAAATGAAAAATTAGAGCAGGTCTTAACAAACAAAAGCTCATAGGCCAAGTCTGGTCAGGGGGATCTGTTTTTGCTGGCTTCATTGTCTTACAAACGCAGGGTTTACCCAGGTGTTTACATTTTTATTTGGGAGGGGGGGGGGTGGGAAGAATGACACCTGAGCTGTGCTCAGGGAGGACTCACACCTGGTTCAGTGCTCGGGGACACTCCAGGCAGGCTCAGAACACCATGTCGGGTGTCGGAAGATAAAAGCAGGGTCTGCTGCAGGCAGGGCACAGTACCTGCTGTACCATCCCTCCTTCCCGGTTCTTGCTATTTTGAAGTTACATCTTAAGTGACTTTGTATGCACCTACATAATATCCTTGTGATTTACCTCCTGAACCTCACAGAGGTTAGCTAGCTGGGGAGCTTGTTCCAGGAACCCTGGAACAAGCTCTGTCTCTGGGGCAGCACCTGAGCCCAAGCTCTCAGGCCCCCTGTGCCTATGCTAGAGGGCGAGTCCTTCCCCACCGCTCACCCTATACACTGTGCAGAGCTGAGCCCTCCTGGGAAAGACCTACTTAAAAAAAAAATCCTATCTGTGCTTACTTTGGCAACACATATCCTAAAAGCAAAAAACAATACAGAGAATGTTGGGGTGGGGGGGACACAATGATGTGACCCTCCGCCCAAATTAAAAAAATTTTAAAAAAATCTCTCAAAATTGTCTCTTGTATATTCCTGTACCCAGCATTAAGAATACAGTAAAAGATAACTCACTATAAGTACATGCTTAAAAAACGTAAGTAAATTCTATGGGTTCTCTAATGCAAAAGGAAACAAGCTATGACCCTGTTGTCCCCACCCCACCCCAGATGTTTAAAAATGCATCCTGATCTCCTCTAACATATCTCAACTGCATCTGCTTGCCCTTCAACCCACGAGCACACCCCAATTTTGCTCTCCCCTTCTGTCTATATACGGCTGCCTTTCACTGAGTTTAAGGAAGGGCTGGGGGGGATTAGTTCTCGGGGAAGGGAATCCTGAGCACTGGGCCGGCTGTTTCCCCAGCCTGCAGGGACAGCAAAATCACCCCCCACTGAGAAGCCAGTTGGGAACAGAGGTCTCTGAAGTGAGGGAGCTGCATGTAATTCAGCACAAGAAGAAGAAACATCTGAAGTGTAACGTGGGTGTTTTGTATCTGCTCCTATGGTTCAGTGAGCCTAACCAAAGAGTTTGCTACCAACAGGGGCCAGGGCGGCACAACCATAGCCAGGACAGCTGCTGGAGATGGGTCTTCTCACACTCCTCTCTAGTTGCTTTTCAAATCATCTGACACCGTAGATACCTTTCCAAAACAGAACTGAAAGCATGACCCGCCCAAATTCAAACACCATCCCACCATGACCACCATCATCATCACCACCACCACCACCACCGCTCAACACACTCAGAAAGAGGCCCCGAGCCTTCCCCTGCATCACCCATCCCCAGCTCTGGTCTGGTCCTTGCCCGCGTCTCGGGTGTGCTGCCCTCTCTGGCCCTGCTGCTCACTTCTCCTCTGGCCTACCATCTTTTCTCCACTTTCCACCTGCGCTTCCTTCCCTGGCTGTTAGCATTCCAAGACGCATCACTGAGAGAAACTATGTAGGGAGGAACTCAACCTCGTCAGTTCCTTCATCTCATCTAACTCCCCAGTAGGTGTCACACTCCGCTGCCCTCCTCACATCTATAGCAATTTCTTTACATTTAGTGCTGAAATATCTCATCCCTACAAGACTAAATTCCACGGGAGCAGGAACTAAGGTCAGCAAATGCTAGCTGAGGAGCAATGAACAACTGCTATCAAAATACAGACTCTTTAAGTTTCTGGTTGGAAAATGTTTTCAAATAGAAACAGATGTCTCAGAAAGATTCTGGGTTCTCAGGTGGTCCCTGAAAGGTTCTCCCCTGGGGACCTCAAGTCTAATTACAAAGTCCTTCTCTGGGACTGGATTTTACAAAATGAAGCTTAATGATCCCATCATCAAATATCTAATCTCTCATGGAAATGACAGAATGATTACTGAAATGGGGATGGAAGGGTGGCATTCTTCAATTTAAGGTTAAAGAAAATGAAATGGGAGGGGGGGGCTGGAGTGATAGTACAGTGGGTAGGGAGTTTGCCTCACACATAACTGACCCAGGTTCGATTCCCAGCATCCCATATGGTCCCTTGAGCACTGCCAGGAGTAATTCTGGAGTGCAAAGCCAGGAGTAACATCTGTGCATCGCCGGGTGTGACCCCCCCCCCAAAAAAAAAAAAGAAAATGCAATTCTACATGTTGCCATACAAGAACCAAATTCTCTGGCTTAGAACCTAGCTCTTATGTTACCAAACTCTGCTGCTTGTATACTTTTTTTTCCCCTTTGGGTTTTTGGGGCACACTCTGAAGTATGCAGGGTAGGCACTCCTGGAGGTCTTAGGGGACCATATGTGGGAGTGAAGGATTAAACCAAGTCAGTCCCCGATAATACCTCTCCAGTCCCTGCCTGTCTGGTTTCTATCTGCCCTATGTAATCTGTGAGCAAAAAACCTATGTGAACACTGTCTCTTCTTTACATTAAATCCTTCATCTTCAAGTGGACAGAAAAGGTCTCCAAAGACCATCTCCAAGGGGCTGGTCTTTCACATTACTTAGCTTTCTTTACGTCAGTTAGAATCAAACTTGAGGCTTCTTTCGAATAAGGTGAACAGGAGAAAGAATGTTGTAAGTTAAGGGGAAGGGGAGACCTTTTACCACGAAATATACAAACTCTAAAACCTAAATTTTCTCAATTGCTTCAAAACACAATTGAGAAAAAAAAAGAACTGTAAGGAAAAAATAGAAGAGAGGGGATTTAAAAATGATATCATTATCATGAAGAAAAAAGGAAAGAAATTGAGTTAGAACCTTAGACATCACTGAGCTTAAATCTTTTATTTTACAAGAAAGGAGTTATTCCAAGAAGTTAAATCATCTGCTTCTAACTAACTGGCTAAGATGAAAATTTAAGACCTTCTCAGAGCAGACACAAAAGAATATTCAAAAGAAAAAGAAAGAAAAAAAGCAGACAAAAAAATATTAGCCAACCCTGCCTCATTTCCTCCTTTCTGGAAGATTACCTCATTCTTTATTTTTCATAATTACTGGCTACTATTTTATGTGAAATTCAAGCTGTCTTGAACTCAAAAAATTCTTTTCTTTTTTGGTTTTTGGCCCCCACCCAGCTGTGCTCAGGGTCACTAATAGTAGAGCTCAGGAGAACTATCTGGGGTGCCAGGAATCCAACCCTGGTTGGCCATGTGCAAAGCAAGCACCCTACCTGCCGCACTATCTTTGCAGCCCCGAATATCCACATTTTATTTATGTACTCTGAGCAAAGCAGAGTAAAAGTCACCAACCAAAAGCAGGTTTCGTGACGTCAGAGGGAGGAAGTGACTGCTGTCACCGAGGTAGGAAACAGAAACCAGAGAGCTAGACTTGGCAGAGCATCACAGTACAGGAAACTATTGGGCCACGTGGCAAGTCCTATGCCATCAGCAGCAGCCTTGAGGCTACCGGCACTGTGACCGTTTTTACGAGAACAGCTGGTCTGTGAGATAAAGTGCTATCTACGGCAGGAATGTCAAATGGGACTCTGCAGAGCTTGAAAAGTTCTTTATTTGCGCTGCTCAGTACAGTAGGCACCCGTCTCACTCAGTGACTAACAACTAAAATGTGGCGAGTGAGACTTGGGGAACTGAACTCTGCATTTCAGTTTATTGAAATGAATTGATGAATTACAACAGATCCCCATGAAGAATTTCTTCTAATCAAAATAAATGTAGCTGCCTGTGTCTATGGCTAGCATGTGGCTCGGTGCGGGGCTGGAAAATGCCCCCGGAAAATCCCTCGTAGCTACATAAACTTGGATACACGGTATTTTTACATCACTAAATATGAACTTTAAGTACTTCATGACTCTCTCAAATGAGAGGGAACATTATACAGTGGAAATGGTAACCCTTTTCAGAAGTAAAAAGCATGCCCAATACATTTCCAAAAGATCCATTAAACTCAGAGTCGATCTGCTCTAATGTCATCACAAACTTTCTATGTCCAAATTGATAAAAAACACTTACACCTGGTCTTCCAGGCAGATTTTGGGTCCCACCACATTAGCTGCTCCACTTGCCATTTTGAAAGCAAAATGCTTCTCAGGGCAAGCTTTTGAGATTCCACATTTATATCTGGGAGGCTTTGTAGCTGAGGGGGAGAAAGACATTTTCAAAGAAAGCAACATTAGTAGACTCCATCATCAAGTTTGTTTCAGATATCAAACCATAAGCAGTGGGTAAAACACTGATACACAAATCTTACAAAATACATGCTATAGTTTACTTCCCCAACCTGAGGGCTTCAAATAACCTCAAAACAAGAACCTTCTAAGAAAAAGGCTAACGACTGATATAATATATATGATACTGATAAGAGTAAAATACATTTTACCCAACTATTTTAATTTTATTTTTAATTCGGAGTGGTGAAGGATGTGGACTGTTACTTTACATTTTCAGTTAATAAATACACAATAAATCCCTTCAGGACCAGCAGAATTTCATGCACTTTAGTATCTGCTCATGCACTAGTTTTAACTAGATATTCTCCTTCACACTTTGCACTTTCTTTTTTCTAATTTAGAAGCTAAAAACACTAATGAAACAAAACATCCAAAGAATGCTGTGTCCAATCAAACAGCATCCTTATAACCTTAAAAAAGTAATTTCTAAGGGAGTTCGACTCACTGAATTCTCGCATTATCTGATTATAAGCTCACATATGCCTAAAACAGAATAGAACCATCTGCAAAATAGTGAATACTTACAACGCGCAGCTGTGTCCAGTGCTGACCTTGCTAAGGGAAAAAAAAGAGACATAAGTCTAGTTGAAGTTACTAAACATATTCAGGACCATATAAATAAAAGTGAATTCTTGCTCGGTATACAATAAATAAAACATGGGTATCACTTTAGAGACAAAATGAAAAATTAACTTTAGGCTACATAAACACCGTAAAAATTATGCAGAGGTACTTCGGAGGGTACTATTTTATTATTCATGGAACAGTTTATTTTTACCTTCATGAGTTTATTATAAATGTTAAGTCCCAACTGAAAACTTACTCTACAAACTTTTAAATGATTTCAGATATATATGATGTAAATACTAGGGCATGTAAAAGCTGTTGCTGGACAGACTATATATAAAAGCCCTAGAGAATAAATATAAACCTACCATTTTCCCCCCCTTTTTGGGTCACACCCAGCAATGCACAGGGGATACTCCTCACTCTGCACTCAGGAATTACTTCTGGCAGGGCTCAGGGGACCATATGGAATGCCGAGGATCAAATCCAGGTGGGGTACATGCAAGGTAAACGCCCTACCCGCTATGCTATTGCTCAAGCCCCAAACCTATCTTATCTTTTAGTAGTTCTGCTAGATTTGAGACTGTGGTGTACTGCACAAAAGGGAAGTTGGAGTGAAAGAGCTTTAATCCCCTTAAAATAGACTGTAGAGGCTTGAGCAATAGTACAGCAAACAGGTTGGGTTTTTGCCTGGCATCTGGTTGACTCGGGTTCAATCCCCAGCATCCCATATTGTCCCCCAAGCAGTGCCAGTAGTAATTCCTGAGTGTTGAGCCAGGAGTAACTCTGAGCATTGTAGAGTATAACGCCCCCACCCTGCCCCCCACAAAAAAAAAAAAAGAGGGAGAAAGAAATGTACTAGGTGTAACAGAAAAATTAAGGTTATTATGAGGAATTTTATAATCTGTTCGAGGAAGCCAGACTCTTCTAATCAAATCTGACTTGATTAAAGCATTAGTTATCAACCTCTCTCAATCTTTCAATCTTATAGCACTTCTTAGCAGCACTGGTGTATACCGACTGAAGTCCACTGTCATCACCAGCTGAACCATGAACTGATGTGAACCAATATGGCTAATGAGCGTGCCGTGCCATAAATGTTTGCCAGCTGTTTGGCTATAAATAGTCACTTAATTTTCAGTTTTGTACTATTTTATTTTAGATCATTGTCAATTTCCTGTAAGACCAGGGCTCTAAAAAAGTGTCAATACTAAAAAACCGTATGTAAATGGCTCAAAAGAGGAAAATGGCTAAAGCATGTTAAGGTCCATTAACCCAACAGAAGTCTCAGTGGATAAGGTCAACTGCTGTCATAAGGCAGTACTGCGGCAGGTGAATATTTCCATAGAGCAGAAGTCAAACTGCACCCATACTGCAACTGTATATAATTAAAAATATTTGTGGATAATGACAAAGATCTAAAGAAACAGAAAAATGATCAGCTGGAAAATGAGGGCACTAGGGTTACTGGGATGAGTTCTTTCAATCGCCATCATCATGTCATTTTCCCCTTAATTATGTCATAAGAGAACAGTAGAATAATGGAGATCATCTGTTCCAAGGCTCACTTTCATTAATGGCAAAACAAAAGCAGTGACTTGGGCATTGGCCTTGCATGCAGCCGGCACGGCTGAGCCAGGTTCGATTCCTCCACCCCTCTCGGAGAGCCCGGCAAGCTACCGAGAGTATCTCGCCTGCACAGCAGAGCCTGGCAAGCTCCCCGTGAGGTATTCGATATGCCAAACACAGTAACAAGTCTCACGATGGAGACGCTACTGGGCCCACTCGAGCAAAATCGATGAACAACGGGAGGACAGTGCTACAGTGCTACAGCAACCGAGGATTAAAAACCATTAACACTAGAAGCCTTCAACTCCACTTTGTCCTGAACAAGCATGAATCCTTAGGGATTCTACTGTTACAGATTTGATCTTCAACCTTGTTTTAAAAAGAAACAGATTAGGAACGAAGTGGTCTGTTCATCTGATTTGTTCTAAGTCACACTTTGCAAGTGGGAGAACTAGTTTTCAAATGCCTATATCCCTTCCTGACGCGAAATGCATACTGCAAACGCCTCCGAAAATGAAAATGAATGTCTGTGGTCTTACCATGATTTGTTTAAAAGACAGACCTACTTTCGCCAGGGAAAAGCAAAAAGCCAGAACAATCGGAATCATCCCCCGGACTGAGGCGTGATGAAGGGACGGCAGAGAGCTCAAGGGCAGAAGCCAAGTCCACAAGGACAAGGGCACTGATTACAGCAATTCAGGTATTAAAGGGAAGCAGCCAAAACAAAGACAAGTTCTGCTGATTCGCTGGAAGCAGGCAAGAGCCAAGCAAGGAGAGGAAGAAAACTGGCAGGACTTGAGAAAAGATGAGATTGAGGTTTGGGAGAGAGGGGTGATCGAAAGGGGAAACAAGTTTCTCTCTCAGACCTTTGGCTTTAGACTCATTTCTTTCTTCACACAAGCTAAGAAAAACAATAACAACAACAACAAAAAAAACCACCATCTTTGCAGTTCAGAAGTTTACAAGCTAGTGTGTATCTGTGAGCGGTGGGGAGAGGCTGGTATCTGTGTGGGGCTGACAATATCTGAAGATACTCAGAGGAAGACCGAGTAGGAATATCTGGAGGTCAGCTGGAAATGAGACCTAGGATGAAGACTGAAATTGGAAAATCAACAATTGTATGACAACACTCAAAGAAGGGATTTGAAGGAAAAGGAGGGCTCTGCGTTTTTTATTTTTCCCTCTGAGAAGGTAAAGGTAAAGGTAAAGGCCCTCCCGTTGATCGTCGATTTGCTCGAGCGGGAGTGATAGCACAGCGGTAGGGCGTTCGCCTTACAAGCGGCCAACATGGCCGACCCGAGTTCGATTCCTCCGCCCCTCTCGGAGAGCCCGGCAAGCTACCGAGAGTATTTAATATGCCAAACACAGTAACAACAAAGTCTCCAATGGAGACGTTACTGGGCCCGCTAGAGCAAACCCTCTGAGAAAAATCTTAGAAATCTCAATTACCAAATGGCACTTAGAGGAAAAGTACTACAGGCTGACAAACAGGCTGCAGAAGAGAAATCAGAAAAAGAGTTTCTAAAATGGTCAAACGAGCCTGGGTGTAAAGTTTAAGAAATAATTTTGTAAATGCTAATTCAAAGTATTAACTGGGATACAACTTTGGGGAAAAGAAGTGCTTCTTTGATTCTGGGAGACTAACTCTAGCTAGTCAAAAGTGAAGGGAGTTGAAGCAGATATCCACCTCATTTAACTCTGAAAGAATAAGAAAAAAGGAAGCTTAAAGGTTAAAAAAACTCTAGTGAAACATTCTGCTGTCCAGATGAAAAGTAACTTTCATCCACTATTCATCTCAACTAAAAGCCCTTCACTAAGACAGCAATTCAGAGAATTTAATACCTGGAGTCGAAACAGATCATTTTTATAAATAAAAGAGGTTGCTGCACAAGTACAGAGTATGAGCACAGCAAAGAACTGAAACTGCACCTGGCAAATGGGGTAATGCTAGGGAATAAAACCCACCTGGAATGTAATCTTATTCCCAACTCAAAAACCCTAATCCTCATTCTTCTACACTCATTTTCCATTCAATCAGCATTTACTACCCACAGGGCCACACATCAAGATATCATTGCCTTCTCAACCCATTCTCTAGTAAAAGGACTGAATATGTGCAAAAAAAAGGAAAAGAAATTCTATAATGTAAAACAGAAACAAACTGGTAGCAAATTGATAAATCTTAGAACTACTATGCACTGGAGTGAACGGTTCAGAAAAAAAAAAAGGGCAATGAACTCTAATAGGAAAAGAGGGTGTTCGGATATGATTTCTCTAAAGAAGGGGCATTATCGGTTTTGAAAAAAGGAGAAGGCTTAACAGATGAGGGGGATGAGAAAGACACATAAAACGAGGAACTGGTGTAAGCGAAGGCTGAGATAAAAGGAGCAGGATGTAGAATCTGTCTAGAGATCACGTGCCACTCTTGGCAAAGCAAGGGGGCCACTGGTGAGGACATTCGGAGAAGGCAGGTTGGGTGTAGGAAGTCTAGAGTTAGACTCCCAGAATCAAAGCACGATGGGTTCATGGCTTTTAAGACAATTAGTTCAGCAGTGATGAGATCAGAGGACAGCAAGGATTCAAAAAAAGTGGTAAAGACATCCTGAGATGTTTATGGAAACAGTCCAGAATGGACACAGATGTAAACCAGGACCAGTAACTGGGCTTCACTCAGAATCTTCAGAATCTCTGTAAGCCTTTAGCCAAAGTGATTTTCTCTGGGTAACAATGGTCCCATTGTTTTCCTTTTCTCAAAGATCCTTCCACCCTTCTGTGTCAGGTCAATGTGTTCCCTTATTTGTTATTCACTGAACCTCTGCCCAAGGTCTATAAAATAAAGTCTCTCCATTCCTTCAAAGACAAATAACACTGATAACTCATCTCTGCTTCTAATATCTCAATCTGCTTCCCTCGCCATTAATGAACCTTTTTCAGCAGTGTTTCCTGTAATCATTGCATGCAACACTGAGCAAGACCTCCGTGTCTTCAGAGTGGTTTCTGCTCCATCAGGCCACAGAAATCAGTTGCACTAAGGACCACCAGGCTGGCTCCTCTGTGGGAAGGGAACCACACAATGGAGCAGCAGTCCAGGTTCACTCTACCACAACTACTCTACACTACCTTCCTTCACTAAGATAAGGTAAAAAGGTAAAGGCCCTCCCGTTGATCATCGATTTGCTCGAGCGGGCCCAGTAACGTCTCCATTGGAGACTTTGTTGTTACTGTGTTTGGCATATTGAATACGTCACGGGGAGCTTGCCAGGCTCTGCCGTGTGGGCGAGATACTCTTGGTAGCTTGCTGGGCTCTCCGAGAGGGGCGGAGGAATTGAACTCGGGTTGACCATGTTGGCTGCGTGCAAGGCAAACGCATAGTGGCTGAAATGTGAATTATTCAGAAAGAGAATAACAAGGACATCAAGAAAAACAGCTGGCAGGGAGGATTACAAGACTTGAAAAAGCAGAAATCGGGCAGAGCAAAAGCACAGCGGGTAGGGCATTTGCCTTGCATGCAGCCAACCTGGGTTTGATCCCCGTTGTCCCAAAGGTCCCCCCAAGCACTGCCAGGGAGTAATTTCTGAGTGCAGAGCTAGGAAGAAACCCCCGAGCATAGCTGGGTGTGACCCAAAATGCAAAAACAAAAGCAAAAAAAAAAAAAAGATAGAAACTTGTTAAACTACAGCAGAAGGAGAATTGTAGGGATCATTAACGTGGAAGAGAGTTCCAGGAGTAGTGCCATCAAGCCGACTGAAAATGACCTAAGACCACAAAAGACAATATTCAATTCAATAAAGGAAGTTCTTTTAAGTGATGACTCTAAAAGTCACCTGGAAATGTTCGGGCAGGAATTGACACTACATGCCAACGCTCTGGAGGGGTGGCAGCTTCGCCACGCTGAAAGCCTGCTCCACTGAGATCTGGGCCCTTCCAAATTGAACTTACCATAGTTCTCTGGAAAGTTTGTTGACATTAAAGTTTGAGAAGCTGAAAACTTGGCTTAGTTTCACTTGGCTTCAAACTAAATGTGAGAGGAAATGACTTAAGACTTGAGGATCACTACCAAATATTAATTTATGAAAAGTAAAACTCACCATTTAGAGAAACCTCAACAAAAGGGTCTTCGAGGTCAAAACCGTGCTTTTGGGTGTCAGAGTCCCACTTCTTCTGTATTATATTTTGATACCCTATGTAATACCTTAAAGCTTATTTAAGTATTCCAAAGCTTGCCTGATTTTATTAACCTAAGGATTTTGTTTGAAAACTGGGTGACTGGTACATTCACAAGACAAGCAACATTGAGTGGGTGAAAGGATAATGCCACAGAGACAAAGAAATAGCAGAAAAGCTTGATGGCTTGCTGTAGTCAGCATTATGATTTCTACTCACTTATTAAGGGCAGGCTATTTTTTGTTTCAAGTTTTCTAGCAGGCAACTCACATGGAACAATTTAGGCTTAGGTGTGGTAGTGTCTAAAATGTGAATTTAGAATGCATGCTTACTGTTCCTAATCTTATATAAAATATCCATTAAAAATATCCATGCTCTGTGCTAAATAAATTTTAGAACCTGCTATTACATATCTCCGGAAAATCAAATGAATCAACTTAGCAATGCAACTACATTTTCTTCCCTAGACAGACTAAATAGTAGAATGAATCAATGATGACAACAGGTAAGAAGTTAAAGACAACCATATCAAATACAAGATTTAAGAAAGGGATAAAACCCAAACTTACCAAATAGATTTCCTAAACTTGCATCCATTTTTATTTCAAATACTTGAGAAATAACATAAAATGTCAGTAAAAATACTGCCACAGCTACCACCAACTTTGCAGCACCTACAGGGTAGAAATAATTCATCATGAATAATTCACCAACAAAATTTGTATTACTGCATTTCCAAGGGGAAAAAAATACACATTTCTTTAAAAAAAATAAATAAAACTTTTTTTTGAGAGAGAGAGAGGTGGTGTGGTGCACACCGTGAAGTGCTCAAGATTTATTTTTAGCTCCAAGCTCAAAATCACTCCCAGTGGGCTCAGGGACCATATGGGGTGATAAGGATCGACCCTAGGTCAACTGTGGGCAATGCAAGCACCTTTCCTACTGCACTACCTGAGACCCCTCCCCCCCCATTTTTAAGCATAATAAATTTCTATATTTTACCTATTTAATTTTAACCCGAGTGACAACAAAAACTATACCAACAATCCATCATCAAGAAGGGATTTTCCTAATCTAAGAATAATCAGATTAGCCTATCGGTATAGATAATAAATTTCCCTAGTCATCTGCCTAATTTAATGTGTAAATAATGACCAACATCATTGTTGCTTGGCTACACCAGCAAAGTATTTTGGCTAACAGAGCTTTACCACCAAATATGCTGATAACATTACTTAATTTTCAAATACATTAGTTTACACTAATGGCCTACTGTTGTATTGTTGTGGGGGGCATGCATTTTTACGTGCATGCATGGGGAGAATCTCAGGCAGTGCTTAGGGGCCCAGGGGGCGACTCTTGGTTATGCATGTTGTCATTGTGTAGGCCTTAAGTGTGGTCCGTTGATACAGTACTGCTCAGGCCTACATGCTCAGAGCATCTAAGCACATCTTTCTTTACCTACTGTTCATGGGGACAACCTTGGGGACACATGAGAAGTAGGCATGTGGCGCTGGGGATCTATACCACAAATACATAAAACTTTTTTAATTTGAGTTTGAAATCTTAAAATATTACATTATTAAATATCAAGCTCCACCTGAATCAACACTAAACTAGCTGATCACACATGTACATAGACCAAATACGTGCATATACACACACATAGACATGACACATATATATAACACTGATGGCTCCTACGGGCCAAATGCTTTATGAACATAATCTCATCTTCACTTTTTTTTTCAAAGTATTTTCATTTACCTAAAGGGAAAAAAAGGCCAATGATTCAGATTACTTACACAGGTTCACATGTCAGGGCAGAACTAAGTTTTAAACTAAGACCTATGCATTTGCACTGGAACATGGGAGAAACTAGGAGGGCACAAAACCTCTAAGGAAAAGAATACTTAGAGGCTGAGAAAGTAACAGGTAAGAGATGAGAGCCCTGAGAGGAGCAGCTGGTGAAGACCAGTTGACCCTCCACAGGCCAAGTCCTGGAGCTTGTGTGAGGAAGCTCGCAGGCACCTAGAGGCCTCCGGTTCCACTGTGGCCTGCATTCAGAGCCACCATTTACTCTGGACATGGAAGTGCCTGCCCAGACCACTGAAGAGTTCTTAACTTTCTTCTTTCAGGCGATGGACTGAACAAATCCGAGTATCTTCCTGTTCTTCACAAACCGAAAAGCAGAAGCTTTAGGCGCTTTCCCCTTAAGAATACGGGCAAGAAAAGGCCGTGTGGCAGCTAGACAGAAGAGCATGAGCCTGCAATTCCTGGAACCACACACATAAAAAGAATATGGCCAAGGATATTTCAAAGACACCAGGCATTTTTATTTGAAGAAGTTGGTTAAGACACGACAGTAATACAAAGGGTTGGAGTGATAGCACAGCAGGTAGGGTATTTTGCCTTGTACACGGCCAACCCGGGTTTGATTCCCAGCATCCCATATGGTTCCCTGAGCACCACAAGGAGTAATTCCTGAGAGCAGAGCCAGGAGTAACCCCTGTGCATTGCCAGGTGTGATCCAAAAAAGGGGGGGTGGGAAAAAAAAGACAGTAATACAAAGCTAACCATCCTTATTTTTACTTGTTCAGTAAAAGTAGTTCAGTAAATGATCCAAACTATAGAAATAGTTTCAAATACAAAACAAGCCCAGGGTAAACAATGTCCTATCAGTGAACACTGGTATTAACTATAAGATTTTTAAAAATTGACTAAAATTAATTGCAAGTGCATTAAATGCAGATTGTGAGAAAAAGGAAACATGCTTCTATTCTTTTAAATCATTGTGTAAACAAATACTTTTAAGATTTGCATGCTGGAGCCAGAGCAATAGTACAGCGGGTTGGGCATTTGTCTTACAGCCAACCAGTATTTAATCCCCGGCACCCCATATGGTTCCCTGAGCACCACCACCAGGAGTGCAGGAGTGACCCCTGAGTGCAAGCAAGGAATAAGCCCTCAATACAGCCAGGTGTGGCCCTAAAACAAACAAATATATATATATATATATATATATATAGCAACAAAGTTCCTTAAACTAGAGTTTGTTGCTTATATATATAAGAAAAGACATTTTATTAAGCAACAAACTCTAGTTTAAGGAACTTTGTTGCTTCAATACTTGTCAAGCGACTGAAAAAGGGACACTTTGAATTACATGACCAAGGGAACCCAATATTCAAATTTCTACAAAGGCATTATGAATCACTTGCACCCAATTCTATACAACTGGGACTAAAAACGAAGACTTGGGGCTGGAGCGATAGCACAACGGGTAGGGTGTGTGCCTTGCACGCGGCTGACCCAGGTTCGATTCCCAGCATCCCATATGGTCCCCCAAGAACTGCCAGAAGTAATTCCTGAGTGCAGAGCCAGGAGTAACCCCTGTGCATCGCTGGGTGTGACCCAAAAAGCAAAACAATAAAAAAAATAAATAAAATTGGAAGACTTTTTTATCCACCCAGACATTAAGTACTGCTAGGAGGTGCTGCCCATAAGAAAATTTTGTTTCCTGGTAATATAATAATTCAGACAAAAACTCTACGTTTTGAAAAATTACATACTCTCTCTTATGTTGGCCAGAGAGTAGAGATTTCTATAGAGCGTGCTTTCCATTACTGGTTGTGCTGGAGGAAGGACAGGGGTTAAGGGAACACATTTGTTTTCCCTATTAGAGTAGAGAATAGTTATTGCTATTTCCAATTAATATATATGTCACTGTATAATGTTATAGTAACTACTCTGAGGCCAGAGGGTCAGGCAGATAGAGCATTTGCATTGCACACAGCCAACCCAAGCTCAATCACAGGTACCACTTAAGGTCAGTCCCATCCCAGTAAAAAATAGTAATTATCCAAATACTATCACTATCAAGTGATGTCTTGCAATTTCTTCAATCTGCTGCCAAAGTAACAGATATTCTTTCATGTAACCACAGCTGTGCAGATTAAGCTAACAAATAATCACCTGATCAAAAAACATTTTATTGAACTCTTCAGAAATACCAGCTTTAAATAAATACACAGGAAAGACGTAAGCTTTTTAAACTTTTTAACTCACTGTTCTCATTAAACTACAACTTAACAAATATCAAAATTCAGTCTGTGTAGGTTGTCAATAGTGTCCTCTACGTGGATGTTTATTAGGCAAACAAACTGAATGTATGATAACAAAAAACTGGAGCGATAACTTAAAATATATGGCCATAAATAATTTCAAGGGTAGGGCTGCCAACTATATAAAATGACAAAGGCTTAGGGGAAAGAAAAAAAAACAAAAGGCTAGCTCAGTTTCTCACTCAATACATGGAAAGATTTACTGTCTCCTTGAGTTTTTACTAAACAGGTTATACAAAACGTAAAACTGGTCCTATTGAAAAAAATATCTTACCTGCTACCCTCATGTTTGGGTTTCCAGACTATGGCACTTTTCATTAAATATGTTCCTAAAATTAAAAAAAAAAGCAACTTTATTAGTCTAAAATGAGCATTGTCTTACAGATTGAGTTTAACTTGGAGCATATTAATTACACCAATTAAACAAATGCCATAACACTCGTAGATCATTTACCAATACTGCAATGTGGGGGGCAAGCGGGGGAGGGACCGTGACTTATCCCTGAGCCTGGCAGCTTCCACTGGACCATAAAAGAACTCTTGAATGGATGGTTTGTATTTTATGTGCTGTGTCCCCAACACCCTAATTCAAGGAACAAATATGACCAGCCACCAAGCCATGTGAATGGGAACAATGCCTTATTGAAAGAAATGTGATTACGGATCGATAAGGAACTCTCGGTATTTAGTTTGGACCTTCAATTTGCACTTGGAGTCCAAAGAGGCTAAGCTGCTTACAAGCCACAGGAAAAATGACTTGGAGAAACGGAACTCGGATTCTGGTCAGTCTCCTGCCCCAGGGCTTGTGCGATGACACTTCATTTTTAGTTCAACATAATTCAGATGACACTGTGACAAGCACTTACAGCAACGGCTAGTTGTTTGAACACCCAGGTTCTTTTCCTCTTCGTGTTTTCAATTTAGGTTTGTAAAATAATACATTCGGAAGAGCAGAACTGAAATGTTAAACATGCTGGCATCTCTCATTACAGACAGCGCCTGGTAAATGGCAAATGAAGAAATAATTCTGATGCTACTCTAGTATCAACAAGAAACAGATGCTGGGGAAAAACTCTCTGAGTATGTGCATATTTCTCTCCTAAGAAATACACAGAGATTGGCAAAATTTTATTTGATATGGGGAAGGGAGACGAGGGGGTTGGGTCACACGGGTGGGAGGGTTGGGTATGATCTTTCTGGTTGATACTGAGATTGGCATGTTTAAGGCCAGTGCCTTAAGCCCTGCACTAGCTCTCCAGCCCCAAGAAAGGTAAAATTTTACAAAGCTGTATTTGATGAGAAATTCATGCCTCAATTCAACTGGACAGTTTCCACAAACTACCCATTCTGCTCTATGCACAGGAAAGAAACACATAAGAAAAACTTGATTAGAAAATGGCATTCAGGGGCTGGAGCCAGTCTCACTGATATGGGGTGATGGCTCATGGTTGAAACACAGAGATACGGGGATGGAGTGATAGCACAGAGGGTAGGGCATTTGCCTTGCACTGGGTCGACCCGGCTTCGAATCACAGCATTCCATATGGTCCCCTGAGCACCGCCAGGAGTGATTCCTGAGTGCATGTGCCAGGAGTAACCCCTGTGCATCGCCAGGTATGACCCAAGAAGAAGAAAAGAAAATGGCATTCATGAAAAGCTGTATAGTGAAGATTTTTATTTTGGTACTGATGTTTCAAGGATGATGTCTAATCCAGCAATTCATACAATATTTCACATAACAATAATGGCATCTCCTAAGGGCCCCTAAAAGTAAGCAAGACATCAGCTTTTCCTTTTCCAACAGTAAGGAAAGAACGTCTGGGGGAAACAGAGACAGGGAGAAGGTGGGATGACATCCAAAGAACCCACAGTCTTATGTCAACTCCTTTTCCTCTACCCAATTATCTACCCTGAGGAAAACATCAACAATAAAACAAGCACTGAATTGGGTGCCTTTATTTTTTTCCATCATTCTCTTGAACACATTTACATAACAGGAAATGACAGCATTAAGTATCTATTTACTGTGGTTTTCCACAGGCTTGGAAAATACTAAAAAAGAAATAGAGAGGTGCTAAAGTATCCCCCAAGACTTCATGCAACAGCAGGAGAAAAAAACAAAAACACAACCTTTCTTCTTATTTTATAAAAAATATTTGGCTTTCCAATATTTTGAAAACAGCTAACTGGTTATAAATGCTCTTTTGGCTTCTACCAAAATTGAAACTAAATGCACAACACACCACATGCTTCTCCTCCCTGCAAAAAATTCCAGAATAACTGCCTAGAAACTGCCTTCGACAGTGTAACAAGCAGTTGTACAAGTGTACACTTGCTGTGCCCTTTCACGGTTTCCATTCCGGGCTGAGGAGGCCACCCTGGTCCATCACAGCCACTGTTTCACACCTGCCACCTGTCCACAGTGCCCTCCCAACAAGCCTGGCCTGAAAAGTAAGCCCGCGTGACCACACACATGCAACTACCAGGGTCTAGCAGAAGACAAGGACTGCCCATTTCAACTGCAAAGGAATTCGGTAAAAATCTCATCAAATCTCAGCTACATGTTTAGATTGTTGAAGCAGCAAGTGAATGGTGCAGTAATGTAAATGAGTCTAAGAAAAGAGCACGGAATACCCCTCTGAGCAAATCGAGGGCTACTTACTTACAATGTGCTCATTTAGATCACCCTGACCTGCTTTAGGAAGACCTTTTTTTTTTTTAATTTATTTTGGGTATTGGGGTCACATCCTGCAATGCTTGGCTCTGTGGTCAGGGATCACTTCTGTCGGGTCCGTGGGCCATATGTGGTACCCAGGGATCAAACCCTGGTGAGCCATGTACAAGGCAAGCGCCCTAACTGCTGCACCAACTCAGGAAGTCAGTAAACAAACAAGCTCATCATTCATTATAGATAATAAGCACACACTTCGTGGAATCAAGTATAAATAAACCTCTGGCTAAATTTCCAACTGGGAAGAGAACAGGTCAAAAGCAAGTGAACATAACTGTAAAAAGATTTTAAGACAAAAAAAAAAATGGTCTCTGCTAGGAATTCAGAGCTCTTCAGTCCAAAGGCTAAGAAAAGGGGGAAAAAATGGATGGTATTTATTAATTCATTAAAAAAATAGATATACAGAGTCTGGGACTGAGGCAACAGTTCTTGTTCGGCCCCATGCCCCCCATCCACCTCACACTGCTGGCTGAACACTTCTGAAACCTCAGGCTAGGTTAGCTGGAAGATCTCTGGGTTTTGGCTTCAGGCCCTGTTTAGGGTCACTTGGAAAGTCCACCAACCCCCCAACATACACACAATGCAAAGGAAGAAAAGAAAAAAAACCTTAAGAGTCAATTACAAAAATGAGACCACTGATGACAGGGAAGAACATTTTAGATATTTTTTTTGAGACAGTACATTTACGAAATATACTTGTCCACAAAAATGAGGCATAGGTTGATGTGACAAGTGCTGTCGTTTAAGATCAGTGAAACTGGGGCTGGAGCGATAGCACAGCTGGTAGGGCATTTGCCTTGCACACGGCCAACCCGGGTTTGATTCCCAGCATCCCATATGGTCCCCTGAGCACCGCTAGGAGTAATTCCTGAGCCAAGAGTAACCTCTGTGCACTGCCGGTATGACCCAAAAGCAAAAAAAAAAAAAAAAAAAAAGGATCTGTGAAACTAGTGAAGCACACACCATCGAAGAGGCCACAAGTAGGAGGACCTCCAAGCCCCCTTCTCACCCTCCCCAACTCCCCCACAATGACTGACATTCTCTCTGGATAAACCCTCATGGTGTCTATGCCCTGGGCTAAAGAGCGCCTAAATGAAGATCTCAGATTGGCAGACTGGATTACTGTGGATTGCTTAAACATTCTTCAGCCCAACTAACTCAGGTCTCAGTACAGTCAAAAAAACAAATACTGAGGCTGGAGCGATAGTACAGCAGGTAAGATGTTTGCCTTGCACAAGGCCGACCCAGGCTCGATTCCCAGCATCCCATATGGTGCCCTGAGCACTGCCAGGAGTAATTCCTGAGTGCAGAGCCATGGTAACTCCTGAGCATCTCTCAATGTGGCCCAAAAAGAAAACACACACACACACACACACACACACACACACACACACACATATATATATATATATATATATATATATATATATATGTGTGTGTAATTTCCCCCCCCAAGTCAGGCCTGAATAAGCAGGCATTATCCTAAAATCAACTTCAGGAACAAGTTGAAGACTTGTTGAATAGTTGAAATAGTTGAAAACAAGACTTGTGTTCTTTCCTAATGGCGATGAGGGTGAAGCACCATCAAATGAATTAGAGGACTCCTTATCCACAAAATAGGTCATAAGAACAATTATTTATCAGGAGGGAAAAGCCTTTCTGGCTAGCATGAACTAGTAATAATGTCTACAAGGCAGTATCACTCTTATTTTATGTACGCTTCCAAAGAGTCTGGCTTAATGGGTATTATCACCACATTATAGCTGAGGCCAAAGGATTTGTCTAAAGACTTAAGAGTAAGCAGTCGATACTACAAACAAATCCACTTCCATTTTTACTCCAGCAGCTCACAAATACTAATATAAGTGGCCTGTTGACAAAATTCCATGCCACTCAATTTAGCTTTTGTAAACTGCCCTGGGAATTGCAAATCTCTAATGTCAACTAGTCACTCCAACCACAGGACAGTCTAAGCAGCCATATTAGAAACCCTGCCCAAGACAGTCAGACAACAATGTTAAGCCTAGCAACCCACCATGGATGAAGATAACAGTAACAAACATTCCTTCATTAAATCAGAAAAAAAAAAATCAATGAACCCTCCAAATGTGGCTGAAAAGCAGCTAAAGACAGTGCATACAAATATGGGCCTAGAGAGTTCTAATAATGCCTCACTTATGGACTCTAAAATTTAAATTTCACGAAATTTCCACATGAAAGATGTTCTTTTGACTTTCTTCCCATCAAATACCACTTAAAATAATGTAAAAAAAAAAATAATGAGAACTTGTGGGCCACATACACCAATTTTTTATCCCACAGTGAAATAATTTTTTAAAAATAAAGTTAAAAATAAAAATGAAAAACCCTAAAACACTTTTTTTTTAAGTTTTTTTTCTTTTTTAGGGGTCACACCTGGCAATGCTCAGGGGTTACTCTTGGCTCTGCACTCAATAATCACTCCTGTAGTACTGGGGGATCATATGGTATACCGAGGATCGAACCCAGGTCAGCCACAAGCAAGGCAAACACCATACCCACAGTACTATTGCTCCAGCCCTCCCTACAACACTTTTAAGGGACCAGATGTAGGAGTCGTAGAGTAGAAGCATTGTATACAAAAGGCCCAGTGTTGCACGGTCCCCTAAAAATGTTGACTGTCATCTCCACAATAAAAACTATTTTTTGACTTTTTTAAAATGTAAGACTAAAAAATATTCCTAGGAGCCGAGAGCTAATACTGGAAGTAAGGTGTTTGTCTTGCTGATGTGGCTGACGTTGGTTTGATCCCTCAACACTGCATACGGTACACTAAGCATACACAGGAGTCATTCCGGAGTACAGACTCTGAGTACTTCTGGGTGGGTACTCTTCTCCCCTCCCCCCCCCAAAAAAATCTTTCCTGACCAAATCTTTGCCAACTATGTCTAATAGTCCAGTGTTAACTCTTGGGCTAACCTTCAATCCATACAATTCCCATAAGGTATGTATTATTCCTCTTAGAAAGCACACCCATAGCATAGGGCAGATCAAACAGTCTGACAATCTGGGTTCAAGGAGAGCCTAAAACACTTTCAGAATCAACAGCTCTTCATGAAGGAACATACTCCTTGAGAAAAACTAAATGAGTCTCCTTCCAAAAGGAAGGGAAAAAATCCTTAGCCTCCCACATAGCAAATACTAAAGACAAAAATAAGTCTAGATTTTCGAAGCCTTTCCCAGAGATTGAAAGGAAATTAATTAACATTAATTTTGTTATAAATCACTTTATTAAGGGTAAAGTTATGTTTGGGGGGAACTGGTATTGCCTTTTTGTTTATCATGTAGGTGCTTTAGAGTGATTTTTTTAAGGGGTTATATGGGTGTGTAACATTGATGCTGGGTCAACTTTTAAAACTCCAAATATATAGCTAACAAACTTTAATAAAAAAGTTATCACTTTGGGGCTGGAGAGACAGCACAGCAGGTAGGGCGTTTGCCTTGCATGTGGCTGACCCACCCGGGTTCGATTCCCAGCATCCCATATGGTTCCCTGGGCACCGCCAGGAGTAACTCTTGAGTGCAGAGCCAAGAGTAACCCCTGACCCAAAAAGCAAAAAAAAAAAAAAAAGTTATCACTTTAGTAGATGCAGACATCTATGAAATGTGATCACCAGATGCTACCACCATGCACACACCTTGGGCAGGACATCAACACAACAAAGCAAGGCCAGGAGATAGTATAGGGGATAAGGTAATACTGGTTAGATCCCTGGCACCACCTGTGGTCCCCCAAGCACGGTTAGGAGTGATTCCAAGAATAAGCCCTCACCATAAGCTAGTGTGCCACCCCCAGCAGAACCAAAATAAAACAAAATGAAACGGGGCTGAGAAGAATGCATTCATTCGAACAGACAACAGTGTATCTGCTATCACTGTCCAACATATTGTGAATGTGATCAGTTTTTTATGAAGAGTAAATAATAGGGAAAAAATCCAAAGACTAATTTAAGGAAGTATCATTTTTCAAGATCAGAGCAACAGTTAACAGATTAGAATGCATATACTACAGGTTGAGGTTAGGTTCCCAGAACCACACCCTGAGAACCACCAGGAGCAAGCCCTGAACATCCATTCAGGGTATAATCTAATCCCTGAGCACCACCAGGTATGGCTCAAAGGTTTAAAAAACAAAAAACTATTAAGTGTTTCCATTTTAATAAGATACTGATTATCAAAGATGAGCTCTGTAGGAATTTTCTAGTGCCAATAAGAACATATTCAAAAGATCAATGATGAATATATAAAAATATGCACGCCTGTAGCATGGTCTTCAATAGCACAGCGGGTAGGGCATTCACCTTACAAGTGGCCAACATGGCCGACCCAAGTTCGATTCCTCCGCCCCTCTCGGAGAGTCCGGCAAGCTACCGAGAGTATTCGATATGCCAGACACAGTAACAACAAAATCTCCAATGGAGACGTTACTGGGCCCACTCGAGCAAATCGATGATCAACGGGAGGGCCTTTACCTTTACTTTACTTTACATAGCAACAGCAAAAATTTTTACATAAAGGCTCAACACTAGAGAGATAGTACAGCAACTAGGGCACTTGCCTTGCACTCCTCTGACCTGAGTTCAATTCCCAGCATCTCACATGGGCCCCTGGAGCACCGCCAGGAGTAATTCCTGAGTGCAGAGTCAGTAACGAACCTGAAGCATTGCCAGGTATCACCCAAAAACAAAAGGCTCAACAGAACTAAGGAAGAACTAAGTCAGTCTTCTGAGGAAAAGAAAAAAATGTAATGTTCAGCTGAAATCTGAGAGGAGGAATATGGATGCCTGGACCTCTAAGTTATCTGACCACAGTTTTCACTGGTTTCTTAAACAGAGTCATATTAAAACTATACTGAGAAGAGGACTAGTATTTAAATGAGGCAACTGAACAGAAACAATCAAAAATACACTATGAAAACATAAACAACCTGAAAAAGTTTTAACTCACCCCAAGAATGTTAGCAATGACTAATAACAAAGTATGTCTGGACTGTGCGGAGGGGATCTGGCCTTTCTCAACAGCCCACCATTAATCACTCTACCTTCTGTATTTTTTTGGTTGTGTTTTTGGGGGTCACACCCAGGGGTTCTCAGAGTCTACTCCTGGCAGGCCCAGAGGCCCATATGCAATGCTGGGGGCCAAACCCAGGTTGGACACATACATGGCAAGGGCCCTACCAGCTGTACTATCTCTCTGGCCCACTACCTTGTATTTTTTTTTTTTAATTTTATTAGTGAAATACCAGGAGGGATAGTTGTAAACTTACAAATTTTTGTGCTTGGGTTTCAGTTATACAATGATCGAGTACCCATCCCTCCACCAGTACCCATTTTCTACCACCACTGGTCCCAGTATCCCTCACACCCCCCATCCTCCCCATCCCACCCTGCCTCTGGGGCAAAGCATTACCCACTACCTTGTATTGACTTGATTCTCCCATCAGTGAGTGGAGAGAAACCTTTAGAAAATATCTATCTAATCCACAGCAGCTAGATAAAGATCCATTCTTCTAAGGATTAAAGAAATGTCAAATTAGAACCATCGTCCTGCCGTCTGTCCCTCCAGTCAAAAGTGGAGCCAGGAACCTGGCTCAAACCTTGCACATAACACCATCTCCAGAGTTTGACCTCTGGCACTGTATGCCCCTTCTCCACCCAGTACCTCAGCATGTGTCTCAGATGATTCAGCTTGGTGTCAAGAAAGGAGTGACCAGTATGTAAGGAAAACAAAAACAAAAACTGGTTCGGTGTCTACTAAATCATTCAAGGGGCAAGACCTATTCATGAAGTTGTTCCCTAAGACAGTGGAGGAAGTGATCACACCTTCTAGCTTGAGAGCAAAAGTGTTTTGTATGATTCATCGCAATGCTCAGAAATGCAAAGTTTGTTGAACTCCTGCAACCAATGAATTCAAGTATCTAAGGTTCTTTCCTCTTCAGAAATGTGAGAAATAGTAATGACGGAATGTTTCGGTGAATCATTTCACCGTGTGTCCTGTCCAGTAGGTGAAACCAACTAAACTGTCATGTGTTCCACTCTCCCCACACTTCCCGAGCCAGAGAGAGCTAGGGGCAGCTTTTCCCTGGACAACCATATTTCACTTTCCAAGATAATACTACTGAAGCCAGCCTCAGAGCTAGCAGCTGCCCTTATCTAAATTCTCACCAAACCCAGGGGAAGATCTACTCTAACCCACAGCTCTAACCCAAAGCTCTCAGTGCCCAATGAGCCACAAACTGAGTTCAGGTGTCCGGGCTCTGCCACAGGTATTCTCTTAACCTGACCGTGACCTCTACATCCTGAAACTCCTCATATAGGACAGCAGGTGGCCGCTGGGTCTATGATTGGTAAGCTGGCACTGGTGAGGCCAGGACCAGAAAAAGCAGTAAGAGACATCAAATAATCAGACCACACCCGATGTGAATATATCAAGTCATGTTTTCACTAAGGAAACAGGACTAACAAACTAAGTTACTAAACTGCAAAGGAGCTAGGGAAAAAAAAATACTTCTGAAGAGAAGGGAGAGGAAGGAATTATGGCCAAAACTGGAGCTGCAAGTGAAAACAAAGTCACCATTTCATACATCTTCATTACAAACCTCAGGTAGGTAAATTCAGAAGGTAAGGATGCCTTCTATTCAACTATTACAAAAAAGTATTTCACATGGCAAAAAAATTCCAAAGAATGTTGCATGATTCTTTTATCTCAGTTTCTAGTGGTTGCCCAGGTACCCAACACTCTTTCTGATTCTAAGGTACACAATAATTCCTTCATTATAGCCTGTCTTAAGATGGAATTGGGATGCTGGAGAGATAAAACAGCACAGAGGGTGCTTGCCTTAAACACTGCCAACCCTGGTTTAATCCCAGGCAGTCCACAGGAGACTCCAAACCAGCCAGGAGTAATCCCTGAGCACAGAGTCAGGAGTTAGCCCTGAGCACCACTGGGTGTGACCTCCAAAACAAAATATAAGTACAAAACAGATGGGATAAAGTTCACAATCTTAGCAGTGTACTGCTGTACACAAATAATTCTGTAGCTTACATTTTAGATTCAATGAAATGTCATCTTGGGTTCTCTGTGAAGCCCGTGCCACAAGGTCACAATTACTGGTGGGCTTTTAAAAATGCACTCTCCTCTGTGTCTTTACACAGTAGAACAACTAATGCTTAAGGGCAACAGAAACTAGGAACTGTTCTTGAGTAAGAAAAGCTTACCCTGCTGAGAAAGGGGAGAGGAGGCAGAGGAGGCACAGGGCAATGGGGAAGGAGGGTACCACTCTGCTGGAGGGTGTGGTGTTGGAATGTTTTATGCATGAAACCTTGCATTAACAGGTTTGCAAACCATGGTGCCTGGAATAAACATAATAAATCAATGTACACTTCTGGGCGCAGGATCCCTAGAACCGGGAGGACGTAAACTCCTCCAACTTTAACGAGCTCCCCAGACGACTCGCATCCATGCCCGGATCTATACGACACCAACGCAATCCCAAACTGGGTGCTGGGGGGAAGCAGAACAGAGCTAGACTCCTCAAAAAATAATAATAATAATAATAAAGAATCAAAGGTAAAATTCAAATAGCATGAATATTATGAGTCTGGCAGGTCTCTCGGGAGAGTGGTGGGGAGTGGAGAGGCAGGGTCTAGAGACGGACAAATTAATCTGGAGATAGAGTGCAGGAACATATCAGAGAGGGCTCCTGGGTGAAAGGATGGCAACTTGACAGGTTAGAATTACCCTCCTGACTTATCTACAAAAGCAAACGTTTGCTTTAAAAAGTCATCATCAAGGCTGGAGTGATAGCACAGCGAGTAGGGCGTTTGCCTTGCACCCGGCCGACCCAGGTTCGATTCCCAGCATCCCATAGGGTCCCCCGAGCACCACCAGGAGTAATGAGCCAGGAGTAAACCCTATGCATCACCAGGTATGACGGGGGGGGGGGGGGGGGGGGAGAGGCGGGGGGGGGGCAGTCATCATCCATTTGAAGAAATGAAATGATGAGATTTCTGAGGCTAAGAACAAAAGGAAGCCCAAAGCAAGGCCAAGTGATTTTTTGCTCTGCCTGTTCCTTCAGAGTTGTACAATTATTGATTAAATAAACTGTTGGCATCTTAACCACCTACACCACCCAGAAAGAAATGGAAAGCTGGGTGGATAAACGGAAATAGCTGGTATTGACAAACGTGGCAAAAATGAGACTACTTCCTTTTAAACAGTGAAAAGTTGGACGTAAGTGACCAGTTCATGAATCTGCAATGAGATTAGAACAAGGCACAAATTTACATAAAGTATATCTTCTGATCTTATCACGTTTACATATATCAGATAAGGGAGTTACCTCTTCTGAAGAAATGTTTCAACATTCCTTGGCTCTGAGCTCAGGAGTGACCCCTGTGGTGCTCAGGGGACCATATACAGTGTTGGGGATGTAACCAAGGTCAGCCACAGGCAAGGCAAGTGCCTTACCCTCCGTCTGTCTCTCCCGCCCCTCTTACACTATCTTTAAGTAACCCGCAGAATTTAACTACATGGGACAACACTCTGTTAGTCAAATCTTCTATACAAAGAAACAGAAGTTCAAAGTGGATCTCTGACCAAGGGCCCTAAGGGTCACATCATTTTTTCTACAACAATGCAAGTTAGCAGTAAAATAGGTAAGACATTTCAAATACAACATTTTCTGATTGACCAAATGTCTTTCTAAACATTTAATGTTGAATACAAAACTTACAAAAAGTGGTGCAATAAGAACCCCGGAATCATCTGCCACACAGAAGCAAGTACTACCACATACCTATCCATGACTAGGTTAGCCTTTTCTCTTAAGTTATTTTCAGATCATTAGGTAGTAAACACTTCAAGAAAAAATGTTTAGAGGCCAGAGCAACACTACAGTAAGCAGGGGCGCTTGCCTTGCAAGAGGCGACCAGGGCTCAATCCTCAACATCCCATATGGACCCCCAAGCACTGCTGGGTGTGACCCCTAAACAAACCCTCCCTCCCCACTCCAACAAAGTCTAAATGCCACCATATTTAATGGTCACTTAAGTGTAGCCACTGAAATGGACTGATACTTAGTACACCTGGTGCCTTCCCAGTATTTAATGTAGCATTTTTGTGAACCTCTGATAAAAACCGATACAGGAACTGATTCACTATTTTCCTCTCTAGCATATAAAACTGTCACCAGAGTCCATCAATGGATGAATGATCAGATGTGTGTGGTATATATCCCAACATGAAATATTATCCAGCCATGAAGCGGAATAAAATACTTTATCACAGCATGGAGGGACCAGTCAAATACATCCAGTGAAAGAAGTCACACACAAATGACCACATATTGTAGAGAATAGGTAAATTGGTACAGGATAAAAATGCTAGATAGCCCAGAGGTTGAAGGGACACGGGAAGGGAGTAACTGCTCAACAGATACATTCTCTTCTGGGAAGGAAACGTTTTAGAAATAGAGATAATGACTGTACAGTGGGTGCACTAAATGCCACTGGACTCTAAACAGTAAGTTTAGTGTAATATGGACTAAATTTAATTTTTTAAGGAAATTGAAAGCACTTGTGTGAAACATTAAAAAAAAAAGATGACCAGAACACACACACACACACACACACACACACACACACACACACATAAATGTTAGAAATAAGGGACTTATAAACAAAATAATAGTTTCCATCAATAATGTGGAAACAGAAGAACTGGTTAAAATACAAACTCCTTTTTTGAGAAAATCTGAGAAGATGGCATTCAATTTTAGGATTTTTTTTTAAATCACAAAACCCTTTAAAATTTAAAAAAGTCTTGAAAGCAACAAATTGCATAAATTTTTTTTGATGAAAGCCATTTATGAACTAAATTCAGAATTACTGAAAAAAAAAATCCAAGTTATCGAATTCCAAGGTTCCAAATCCTTCTGGACTAAGTTTAAAACATTTTTTCACTGTTGTTCTAAGCTTTGCAATAGAAAGGACCTCTGTGAAATCTAACTCCCCTTCCCACCTTTGTTTCTTGGATCTGACACTTTAGAGCTTTAGCAAGTCTGAAATGGGAAACACAACAAAATCCTGCCCAAGAGAAAGTCATTACTTACAATTATCCCTGACACCTGCATTCAGAATTTCTCAAACTTTCTGTGCTTGTGACTCACTTTCACTAGAAATTTTTACATGACACCAAGTATGTAGGCATAATACGTATACAAATGAAATAATAAATCATAAAGAACCCTATTGTTTAAAACACCTCCGACATACCATGACTATGGGGTTGCCACCCAGTTCAAGAAGCTAAGCTTGCACATCGCAGGGACTCTCACAGTTTTCATGTAAGAATGTTTGGACACTGAGAGCCATCACTTAAAATCTCAAATATTTGGGAAAGAAACAAAACTCTTATGTAAATCCCAGGGGAATGTTATTTGCCATACAGCAATCTGAGTCCTTTTCCACTCTCCAATTACTTTTCCTTTTTAAAAGACCCTCATTAGTTACTGAAAGATAAATCAGCAATGCCTATGATGGCAATCCAAATTAAAAAGCTCTAACTGTAAAAAAACATGCCCTCAAGTTTATTTTGATTCTTTCTGAAACATAAGCGCTGGACGATGGTAAGGTGGGAAAGACCCGGCCTGAATTCATTTTTTAAAAACATACTTTGGGTGACTCTGGGAAGTAAATCTGGCTAATAATCATTGATTTCATCGAACTTTTTCTTTTGTTGTTGTTGTTATTGAGCTTTTGTCTGTTTGGGGGCCATACCTGACAATGCTCAGGGAGCACTCCTGGCAGTACGGGAGGATCACAGGGGATGCTGAGAATCGAATATTGGGGTTGGCTACCTGCAAGATGAGTGCCTTAACCGCTGCTTTACTATCTTTCTGGCCCCATCTTTCTAATCTCTTGCTTTATTATCTTTCTGGCCCCATTTTTCTTCATCTCAATTTCCTTAAGATGAAAATTCTTTTCATTTTACGATGATCGAGGCATGACACTCATTAATGAGCTGAGCAACATTACACAGAATTCGTGAGAATTAACACATTTATAATTGTTTGGGGGTGGGGGTGGGGGGTTGAGGACGACCAAGTGGCTTAATCAGAAATGAGCCAGAGCAATCAAGAGACTGTGCAACGTTTAAATGATTACAAACCAAACCAACTCTTGAGTCTGCCAATTTCTAACAGAACAGCACCTTAGGAGATCTCTTTGTCTGGAAATCCATAAACACGGAAAACGTGCCTGTGACACCTCTAGCTCTACGAAGCAAGCGAAGAGTTCCTGGGCGCTGGGATCTCCTGCCAGTATCAACCCTCACGGAACGTCTAGGGGATCATCACATCCTGCAAACGTGCAAAGACCTGCACCTCGGAAGCACTTGGCACAAACGCGCGACTAATCTCATCGAGCATCACTGCATCCCTTTATATTTCTAACTCAACTTTAGAGAGAAGACCCAATTCCAGGCATTCGGTAAACAGTTCTATATGAACCCCACCCACCCCCCAACCAAAAAAAAAAAAATTCTCTTACAGTGGAAGGTGGAAAACACACACACACACACACAGGCACACACAAATCAAAGCTGGAGATCTCAATTTCCATTCATCAATAACGTCACTATTTAGACCTCGAGTCTCACCAAGCGTCCCAAACTAAGAACTTTTGAGAACAGCGGGAAAACAAACTGGGGGGGTGGGGGGTGGCATTTGGGTGGGGGAGGGTGCTGGGATGGGGAGAAGGGCGGGGAGGAAAGCGTGTGTGTGTGTGTGTGTGTGTGTGTGTGTGTGTGTGTGTGTGTATGGGGGGGGGGGGTGGCAAACAAGAAGGAAAGCAGGATCAGCACCAGTGACCGGTAGACACCCAAGGGGCCGGCCGGGTTTGCCAAGGACGCCCCGTTCCGGGGACGAGGGAAACTTTCCCGAGCGAGCCGAGCCGACCGCGCGCCGAGTTCGCGGGCTCCGGCGGGTCCCAACCCGGGAGCGCTCGGCGCACGTTGGCGACGGGAGCCGCGGCGCGCGCTCCGGGTCCCCGGCCGAGCCCAGGTACGGCCGCCGTCCCGCCCCGCCCGAGCCGCCGCCGGGGCGCGAGAGGCCGCGCCGAGGGGGTGATGCTCGCGCCGGGGCGGTGCCGCCCCCCCCCACACACCCCCACCCTCGTTCCCGCTCCCGAGCCCCCTGCGGGGCCGCGCCCCCCGGGGCCCGCCCCCCCACCGCTCCCCCCTCGCTCGCAGCCGCCCCGCGGGGGCTCCCGGGGCCGCCCCGCAATCGCCCTCCAGCCCTACCCCGCTCGCGCCCGCTGCCCCGGCCACCGCCTCCTCCTCCCGGCGCCGCTCACCGGCCTCCCCCGCGCTCGGTCCCGCCGGAGGCCGAACGCAGCCCGCGCCGCCGCCGCCCGCCGCTCCCGCCGCTCCCGCCGCCTGCTCAGCCCCGAGAGCGGCCAGGAGGAAGCCAGCTCGCAGCCCCGCCGCCGCCGCCGCCCCCGCCGCCCCGCCGCGACCAATGGGCCCCCGCCGCCGGGAAGCCGCGCCCGCCCCCTGGCGGTGGAGGACCGAGCGGCCGCCCCGCTGCGCCGCGGCGGGGCCGGCACCGGAGAGCCCCAGGCTGGGGGGCGGCCAGCTCGGCCCGCCCGCGCTTGCCCCGCGGCTCCCGCAGCATCCCCCGGCCGGCCCCGCCCAGCCCTGCGCCAGCTGGACCTGCCACGTGTGAGCCCTGCAGGGGGGCGGCGGCGGAGCACGCCCGGTGGCTCCCCAGGAGACGGGGTGAAAGGGGGCCACGCCCTGGTCCCCCATTTCTCAGTCACACCCTTTCTTTCGTAATTCTAGCAGCTCCGAGGCCGAAAGTTTTCTATACGCCAAGCCCAGAGGAATCTAGGACCTTAGGCAAAGCCCTTCAGACTTTTTTTTTTTTTTTTGGTTTTGAATTTGTATACCTGGCGGTGCTCAGGATGCTCACGGTTTACTCCTGGCTCTGTGCTCAGGGAGCACGCCGGATAGGGCTGGGGGTACTCCATGCGGCGCTGGGGATCGAACCCGGAGGGCTGTGTGCAAGGAAAGTGACCTAACCACTCTCCTATCAACTTCGTTCTTGTTGTTTGGGGTTTTGTTGTGGTTGTTGTTGGGGCCACACCCGGCAGTGTTCAGGGGTTACACCTGACTCTGCACAGGGATTACTGCTAGTGTGCTGAGGGGCATTGAGGTTGAGGACCGTATGGGATGTAGAGACCGAACAGGGTCCCCTGCGGTGCAAGGCGAAAGTCCTACCCACTGTAATGCACAGCTCTGGCCCCGCCCTATTAACAATTTTAAAGCTAACTAGACCTCTGTAAAAATACTTCCCGTTGAGTGGGAGTCATAAGACAGCGAGTAGGGCTTTGGACTTGCAAGACCCACCAAGGTTCAGTTCTCGACATTCCATATGGTCCCCTAATCCGACCTCAGAGCCAGGAGTGTACATCTGGGTATGGCCCGGAAACCAAAGTAAAAAGTAAAGTAAAGGCCCTCCCGTTGATCATCGATTTGCTCGAGCGGGCCCAGTAACGTCTCCATTGGAGACTTTGTTGTTACTGTGTCTGGCATATCGAATACTCTCGGTAGCTTGCCGGGCTCTCCGAGAGGGGCGGAGGAATCAAACTTGGGTCGGCCATGTTGGCTGCGTGCAAGGTAGACACCCTACCCGCTGTGCTATCGCTCCAGGCCTTTACCCGGAAACCAAAAGAAGAAAAAAAATCATTCCTATCTACACTCACTAGAACTCCAGTGTCAGAGATTTGCCCCAGGAGAACAATGAAGTAGTGCTTGGATTATGTCTGGCATGTTCATTTTATTTAGCAACACAGTAGTCTGGCGGAAAAAAGACTCCTCTAAGGCATTCTTACAAGAATAATGTTGATAACTGTGAAGTCAGTGCAAATCCCATTATACAGAATCCAAGAACAGAAAATTGTTATAGCACAGCGGGTAGGGCGTCTGTCTTGCACGCGGCCAACATGGCCGACCCGAGTTCGATTCCTCCGCCCCTCTCGGAGAGCCCGGCAAGCTACCGAGAGTATTCGATATGCCAGACACAGTAACAACAAAGTCTCCAATGGAGACGTTACTGGGCCCGCTCGAGCAAATCGACGATCAACGGGAGGGCCTCGAGCCTCGAGCCTCGATCCATAGTAATACTCTATCTTGATTAAAACTAGCAACACGTTGACTATCAGGCAAAAGATAGATACAATACTTGTTGTAGATATTAAGATTGAATTTTTTTTAAAAAAAAAAAAAAAGGACCAGGGATGTGACTTGATGAGGTGGGGGGGTTGCTGTAATGTTGTGAGGCCCTGGGTTCAGTCCCTGGTAGTACACATGAATGAATGAATAAATAAATAAATAAATAAATAAATACAATCTAATGGCCACATAATTAGTATAGAGATTGATTAGGCTTAGCTTGCCCCCTGTATTCCTTTTCCTCCATAACTGAACCACACTTGCTCATAACCAAAAGACTGAGAAGCGATTCCATAACTGAACTGGCCCATATAGAAATCACATGTTCTTAAAGCACTGTATTTGAAATACTTCAAGGGCTTCAAGCATGTTTGTGGCACGGAGAACAATGGAATTCTTTAGTGTGTGATGAAACTAATGAAAGCTGATCACAGACCCATACTGGATTGCTGTTGATTCACAAAGCGTAATAGAACACAAAGCAAGAGATCATAACACACTTGCAGACCAGTATTTTATGAAATATTTGTTGAGAATTAGGTGTGGCAGTTGTGTATATGGCCTGGATTACAATGTAAATTACATTTTAGCATGGATTGCAGTGTTTAGGAGTTTGTTAATCTCTTCTCTGCAACACCTGTTATCAAGCCTTTGCCTTCTACCAGGAAAAGAGCAAAGACGATTTTCCTACAAATTTTTTTTAACTTGGTAAGGGGTAGAGAAGGAAAAGGAAATAATCAGGATTAATTATTACAGAGAACTTTGCAGACCCAGGAAGTCTAATCCAAACAGGTTTGTCTGTGTTATGTAATAATAGATAATGAAAATTTTTAAGTCTAATATTTATTATATACTTACTGAGTGCCAAGCTCTTTTTTTAAACACTTGGATATTCTGACTCACTTAATCCGCACACTAATCCTCTAAATACAGAGCAGAAAAGTGAGAAATTGAAAGGAAAAGTTTCCGAAGTCCCCACTGTTTGTGCACAGCAGAGTTGATGTTCAAATCCACATGCGCAGTCTGAAAGTCTGCCCTTTGTGTATATATGAAAAGAAAAGGTACGCTTTCTTTGTGAAAAATAAAACTTGATGACAAGACTTAGACTTTTCATTGGGCCCTTTCTCAAGCAACATCTTCCACTTGACACCAGTTTTCTGTATATGAAGTAAAGAATTGTCTGCAAGTCCATCTCTTGGTGATGTCTCCCATTCCATATTCTGTTACATCCCTGGCCTATTTGTCATAAATGGTGGAATACATTTTTGCTCCTTGTGAATCTAGGTGACCCCAGAATCTTTGTTGGACCCAGAGATGGATGAATGTGATACTGTGGGACTGCTGGAACTTGGAATTTATGTTCTTACCCTCTTAGCATCCAGTCAGCACAAAAGAAACACACAGTAGGCCATTGAATGAGGAGAACAACATGAAAAGTGGATGCAGGTCAAGACGAACCATTCAGGTCACCTCAGCCAACGCTCTATGTGATGCCATCTTGAATAGCCCTAGTACCTATGTGATGCCATCTTGAATAGTTTCAATCTCAGGTAAGCTCCACACAGAATGCACCCCAGGAGAGACTCCAGACAATGCCATGTGAGAGGCACTCAGTTAAATCCAGCCCAGCCTTGAGAAATAACTGTTTGTTTCATATTAGTGTTTCCTGGCAGTTGTTTTTTATTTTAATCTAACAATAGACAGCAAAAATATGTACCCAAAGTTTTGACAACAAATAGCTCTGAGAGAGTAGGGTTAAATTAAAATATTTAAAACATTTATGTTTGCATTATATTATAAATCAAACAGAGTGTGTGTGTGTGAAAGAGAGAGAGACACAGAGAGAGAGAGAGAGAGAGAGAGAGAGAGAGAGAGAGAGAGAAATGACCAGAAACTTTAGCTTTCAAAGAATGGCAGGTAGAAACTTTTCCAAAAAATGGTTTCAAAGTATTATTTATAGCATTTTCAGAGATTTGTACTGAGATTTCAAGTTGTATCCCTCCTATTGATAGAAACCATTGGACAGTAGCATTGCAGCTCTATCCACGAAGCCTTTCCCTGCCAAACAAATGCCTCATCACTTGAACCAAGTTGGATCCCAGGTGTCATATAGATTCCAAATTCCCCTGACCTCTCAACTTCACAGGCTATATTGGCTTAGTGAGCCAGCTGCACCTAGACTAAATTCTCACTTGAAAACCTTCAACTTTCCTCATTCTCTGCTTTTCCAGGGGCAGGCTCAAACCAGAGGCCTACTTTGTCCTTTGTGTTGCAATATTAAACATTTCTCTGCCCTTTTCCCCATGTTGCAGAAAGTAGGGTGCATCATCAAGGGAACACCTAGAAATGGCACAGTTGAAGGCAGAAGTGTGGGTTGCGGAGATGACTCAAAGTGTTGGAGCACATGGTGTGCTTGCAGGAACTCCTGGTCCCATCTGGGGCATTGCATGGGACCACAAACACCAGAACCACACCAACCCAGAATGAAAAGAAAACTCCAAACTCTGCTGTGCAATAATTGCCTTCTACTGAGTGAGTATCCTAGAGACTACCAAAGAGTAAGTTTTGTACATTAGATGTCAGAATCTGCACAGAAACACTATATACAGGATGCATTGGTGAATAAGAAGGACAATACTTATGAGAGATCTTTAAAGGAAAAATCCTCATTCACCTTAATGCATTCATGCCAAAATCATTTTTTCAGATCAGTTTTGAATTCTCAGTTTGAGGTCACCATGCTCCATTTTTAATATGTACTTTTTTGGTTCTACCACAAAAAAAAAAAAAAAAGAAAACCCTTTTAAATTTGCTAACAAGTACATATAGTAACTTATAACAATTACTTAAATATACTATAGAAGCATAGCTAGTAACCTATTTTTAGACACAAAACTGATTTATTATTAATATATTGTTGTTGTCAAGAAAATGATATATTTACGATAATGTTAAATTTTATGGTCATGATGGACAGTTACTACACCACAGTGCTCAATACCTTCCACCAAATGTTCCTGTGTTACTTTTAGTACACCTATTCCATCTCCTTTCCTTTTTGATAATCTCAGTTCTATGATCCAGGGCCAACGGTCTATCATTATGGTATGTTTGTCTAGTCGCTTCTTTTGTTTCTCGATTAGCACAGATAGGTGAAATCTTCAGTATTTCTTCTTCTCCCTCTGACCTATTTCACTTAACATGAGAGCCTCCAGTTGCATTCATGATGCAGTGAACTGTTGTGTCTAAGAACACAGATTATCATGTGAAGGGCCAGAGTATCATGTAAACTACTGGTATACATTTAATAGGTCCAATTATTTAAGTGCTGTTGTTCAATTATTTGTTTTATGATAGGATCAACACGGATTAATTTATTTAGTATTAAGTTTTAGAATAAAGACCCAATCAAATGATTAGGCCTAAAAGAATAAAAAAAAAAACTGGAATACCTACAGATTTCATGGCCTCATGTTTTATTAGTTACCACTTATGTGAGGTTGCCACTTTTACATAAAGATGACCATTTTAACCACTGTAAGTATCTAGTCCAAAAGTATTAAATACATTGCATTGTTGTGTATCTAGCAGTAACAGCTATTCTCAGAACTCTTTTTTTAGTTTGGAAAACTAAAATTCTGGACTTATTCACCAATAATTTCGATTCCCCTGCTTTTCCTGCTCAGGTCTCTACAATACACATTCCACTTCCTGTTTCTGCAAGTTTTACTATTTTAGGCACCTCACTTAAGGAAAAGAGTAAAATTATAAAAGCTGAAAGGCCAAATTATATCACACTGTACTTGACACACAAGGAGCACAATTCATACAAAATAAATGGTATTCTATGAAACAGGTAATACATGATGTCGATATTATAACAAATGTATCTTGGATAATGGAGTCCCATATTTTTTATCATTACTTTTTAACAATTTATTGTTAGAAAGTACTAGTTATCACAAAAATGCAGGGGTTTTATGTATTTTATTCTACTTCATAGAAAATTCTAGCTTTGATTAGATCTTTTAGTGTGGGGAGAACTGGCATTTTTATCTTGGCTAAATCATATTTAATGATACATTGTATATAGTAACTCGCATTTTTAAAATGCACTGAAATTATGACTATAAAGCATTGTTCTTTCCCTGAAATTATGTATAAGCTTATATTAAAAATTATTAAGAATACTAGTCTTTCTTTAGAAGAATAGAGTAATATTATTCTTTATAAAATTCTACTTCTTAGAAAAGTTTCTTAATTTTAGATTCTAAAATTAAATTACTCTTTAAAAAATGTTTTTATGGTGTTGTTACCTATTCATAGTGGCCAGCAAAGGTACAAAACCATGGACCAGACTGAACATAGTTATGCACACATTTACACGCACACACAGATACACAACATCTATAATATACAATAGTCTGTAAGGTATTTTAAAATATCTTATCAGACCTTGGATGAGAATATTTTGAGCTTTGTTCTACTGTTACAGAGAAAATGTGAAAATATGTTCTTGCCCCTGACATCCAAAGCATTCTAAATAAATAAAGAATATGCTTCACATTTGTTTCCATATTAGATACCCACTCAGAAACCCCTGAGAAATAAATACTAAATACAAAGTGATTAAAGTTTGTTTCCTAAAATGTTACTGCTTTAGGTTGTGACATCACTTCTTGACTAAGAATTGAATGAGACCCCTTTAATCTATCAAAAAGATTGGGAGTAAAAAGGGGGTGAGGCATTGGGGTCTTTGGGGGACGGAGGTGGTTACATTGATGATGAGTGTGGTTGGCATCATGTGCATGGAAAATCACCAGTTTTGTAAATTGGGTTTACTTGCACCAAGGATTGAATAAATCACAGTACTTTAAGACAATAGATTCATTAATGAGCTATATGATTATCTATATTCAATTGCACATTTTCAGCTGCACAGTCTCACTGTTGCCCCTGGAAAAACTGCATTCCCTGCAAAATCTTTAAATATGTATAGGCTTTTTATCAACCCAACAGACTGGTTAAGCCAGGTATAAAACTAGATCCCCTTCTCTCCATCTCTACATATTATTTTGCAGTCTCTGTTGGTGAAATTTCCCCCCACCCCCAACCCCAATTTACGAGGTGTTTTCTTGCAAATAAAACTCTTCTTTCTATTCCACTCAAAATAAAAATTCAATCTATGATTGTAGTATTTTTATTTAAATTGTAAGTCTCTAGTTACATTAAATAGAAATGAATTGTTTACAAAGACCAAGCATAGGAATACAGGTAACAAAATAGCATAGAATTGTTAGTATGGTATTAAGACTTGATCTCTGGAGGATTTCATGGTCACTGAAGATAATTCAGCAGCACTTGGGGAGGACAGAATCCCATGTGGCTACAAGATGGGGAAGAAATACAAGTAACCAAATCTATTCCAGTTGTTGTGTTATTTTTCTGCGCACTTCTCGATTAGTTTTATATACTCTTTTAACTTTGTAGAAACTCCGCCCTAATTTTACTAATTTCACTAATGCCTTTCCAAGGACTTAGATGGAAATATTGAAATTCAAGACAATCCGCTAACTTCCAAATCTTACAAGGCATATGATTTGTGCAAGTCTATATGCACAAACTGCCTTTCCTACCACCAAGACAGGAAATTAGCATCAGCTTTCTCACCCCAATTAGTTTCTTTAACCGCATCTTTATTTTCAGGAAAATTTCTACTCCAGTTGCTTTCCTTGTCCCCTCCCTCCCGGGTAGCTACCCCATATAAACTGTGTTGAACTTCTGTCCTGAATTTGCTATTTTGAACTGATTAAACATGAAAGGATACTTATGAGTCCCGAAGATCAACATATTTTTCACACTTTCCTTTTGAAATATTTTTATGAAACTACTGTGGCCTTGCTGAGGTTTGGTTCGTATTTTGAAGTGGAATTTACTTACCCAGAGAAGTTCTGCTCAAATAAAGCATCTGGTATTTTGTAGAATTCTATCCAGTTGTCAAATTTTCCATCTCTGTTCATGAAGCAAAAACCAGGAAAATTGTTCCCTTTGAAAAAACAGCAGTGGGAACTTTTATTCTCACTTTCTATAGATTCCCAAATGTCACCTTCTATAACGTCTTTCTCTTCTGTAGCTCCAATAAAGCATTTCCTTGGCCTGATCATTTTTTTTTTTAAATCTCTGAAAGACTTTTGAGAGAGTGGAGCTGGATTTGGCTCTAACTTTAGATTCTGGCCATAGTACTACTAGCCGCTGACCTCAGGCAAATCGCTCACTCTGTTCAAGCCCATTTCCTCCCTGCAAAAGGAAACCGTTGCCTTACAGAGTGTTTTGTATGCAGTTCCTTAGATTTGTTTTGGGTAGAGGAGAAAATATAATAAGTCTTAAAAAAAAAAAGTTTGTTCTTTTTTTGTTTTGTTTTGTTTTTTGTTTTTGTATAGAAAATGAAAGTTATCTGGTTCCAGAAAATTCAAGTTCCTGGAACCACACCCAGTGATAATTAGTCAGGTAGTGTGGGCCTGACAATTTCCATGCTTGTGGCCATCAGGGACACATCTGGCAGTGCCCTGGGTGGGGATTTTGAGGTAATTGTGATTAAACTTGAGACCCCATGCTTGCTAGGCTTTTGCTCCTGTCTTTGAGCTTTCTCTCCAAGCCTCAGAGAAGTATGTCTCACCTTTTTCTGTCATCTGCATGAAAAAAGCCTGGGGCATATGTCACTTATCAGCTCCTGGCACAAGTTTTCCTAAAATCTTGCATGGTCTCTAGTCCTTATCAAGGCTTTGGGAAATTGTTTTGGCAGATTGGTTTAGTGAATTTCTGCACTACTGTTTCTTACACCTGTGTTGATTCCTAAGACCTGACACCCCATGCCTCCTCATTTCCTTTGCCAGTCCAGCAGAATTCTCGTCTTCCCCACAGTATTTCAGCCACTAGTATGAATTGAAACTCATGCTTTGTGTGTGTCAAAGTGGCTCCTCCATGGTCTGGTTAGCTGGTGGTAAGAGCCCAAGTATGTGATGCCTCGAGGTACCAGGGCTGCACTTGGTGATGCTCAGGAAACAACATGGTGTTCAGAATTGAACCAGGGTCACTGTCACTGTCCTCCCATTGTTCATCGATTTGCTTGAGTGGGCCCAATAACATTGTGAGAATTGTTACTGTGTTTGGCATATCGAATACGTCACGGGTAGCTTGCCAGGCTTTGCCATGCGGGCGAAATACTCTCGGTAGCTTGCTGATTTGGAGGAATCGAACTTGGGTAGGTCATGTTGGCTGCGTGCGAGACAAACGCCCCACTTGCTGTGCTATTGCTCCAGCCAGAACCAGGGTCATGTTTGGAAAATAGGTGCCTTAACCTCCGTTATTGTATCTTAACTGAGCTGCTTATTTTTGGAAATTTTTTCTTTGTATGCCAAATCCTCTCTGCCAAATCCTTAGTCCCTTAATGGGAATAGAATGCCATTCTTTACATGTTCATCATTGCAAGGCTGCATTTGTTTGTTTTTATTTGCTACTATTCATTCATATCTTATCTCTCTTGGAACCTCCAAAGACTGAGACCACTTTCCCCGCCAAAGGGCTTAACCTAGAATTCCGTTTTCAGAGCTGTGCCTTGGCAGATTTCCTGAAGCAGGACTTGAGGATTCCTAGTATCCAAATAGTTAGAAACAAAAGGTTTTACCAAATGTTTATTGAATGAGTAATTTGTTGCTAAGACTTACCTTGAGTCTTCCAAAATTTTTAAATTAATTTCACTTCCTGGAGAGTATATATCCCTAGGCACCCATTGCCTGCCTGCATATTCATCATATCAAGAACTTTATAGAGAGGGCCAGAGAAATAGTATAGTGGGAAAGGCTTGCCTTGCATACGGGTGACTTAGGTTCCATCCCCAGCTTCTCGTATTGTCCCTTGAGTGCATCATGATTTCTGAGTGCAGAGCCAAGAGTAAGTCTGAGCACCTCTGATGTGTTCCCTGACCCCCCAAAAAATCATATATATACATATATATAATTCTTATATATATATACATACATGTAAATACACATACACATATATGTATATAAACATATATAAATACATATATACAAATATGATACCTTATGTGAAAAACCCTAGAAGGATTGACTTTTTTATTTTTTAATTTTTATTAGTGAGACATCAGGAGGTACAGTTGTAGACTTACAAATTTTTGTGCTTGGGTTTCAATTACACAATGATCAAATACCCATCCCTCCATGAGTGCCCATTTCCCACCACCACAGATCCCAGTATCCCTCCCACCCCCATCCCCCCCATCCCACCCTGCCTCTGTGGCAGGGCATTCCCTTTTGTTCTCTCTCTCTTATTAGGTGTTGTGGTTCGCAAAAGAGGCAATATAGGATTGACTTTTGTCACTCAATTTGAAACCAACTTTGCAGTTCTCAAGAATAAAGGTGCTGGGCAGGCTCATGCAATAGAGTAGATGCCTTGCATGAGTGGGGCCCTAGATTTGATCCCTGGCACTATATGGCCCAAAGCATCACTGGGCTGACCCAGCCCCCTCAAAACAAAAGTTGTATTAATAAAAAAAAAATGGTCTGGGGCCTAAAAGGAAATGGATGTGGTTATAAGAGTATCAAGAAGGAACTTTGGTTTCTTCCTACGATGAAGGTTCTGTTTCTTGATTTTGGTGGTAGATACAAGAACAGATGATCAAATTAAATAAACAAAGTGCATGCCATATGAGTACCATTAAAATTAGAGAAATCTGAACACTGGAAGTTTGCATTTAAGTTAGTATCCTGGCTATAACATTGCTCTATCGTTTTGAAAAAGGTTACATTTGAGGAACCTGGGTAAACAGTACTGATATCTGATTTTTTTTTTAATTAGCACATGTGAATCTACTAGGATTTCAAAATAAAACACATAAAACTACAAACATAGAACCAGAGAGATAGGTCACATGGAAAGTCACAGAACTACCATGTGTATGGCCTTGAGTTTAGTCTCTGTGCACCCCAGGTGTCCCCAAAACTGCAAAGTATATTAACTCTGGAGGGTCACTATGGCCCATCAACTGACAAGTTTCACCAGGAGTAGCCAATGTCTCCCTGCCCCCAAATGTATGGGATGGCTCTATTATAAAAAGAATAGAAATATAAGAATACATACAAAGAATATTTTATTGACTATTAGAATAAGACAGTGTTTAAAGAATCATAGAATTTTCAGGGTCAAGCAGGGAAATGAAGATTGGATCAAAGATGACATAAAGACAGCGGTGAAAGTAAAAATGTTGGGAGGACCCATTTGGGTCGAAAGATGCGTGCCAAAAATAGACTCTAGACTGAACACGATGGCCACTCAATACCTGTATTGCAAACTACAACACTCAAAAGGAGATAGATCAAAAGGGACTGCCCTGCCATGGCGGGGGGGGGGGGGGGGGGATGGGGTGGGATGGATATTGGGAATATTGGTGGAGGAGAATGGGCACTGGTGGAGGGATGGGTAAACACTTATTGTATGACTGCAATATGAAAATTCGTAAGTTTGTAACTGTACCTCATGGTGATTCACTAATAAAATTTTTTTTAAAAAAAGATAGAAAAAATAAGACAGTGGTGAAAGTTGCTGGACACTTCAATGGCAGTGGCGTGCACTAATTTTGTACATCAATACCATGAACCTTAACACTATTTTAACCATATTACCTAAACTGTAAGAAGTTTTTAAATAACGTAGCTTGAATGTGAGTTTTTGAAGGAGCTTGAGGAATTTTGCACCTGCAAACACTGTGCAGGGATCCTATTGTAAAGGTCTCTAAGGTCTCAGATGAAAAAGCAATTGTACTATTATATGCAAACATTTGGAGCTGAAATGCTTCAAACATATCTGAAAATGGTGAGTACATTGGTTTCCTAGTTCTCTGCCTAGCAAATAACTGAAATTTGAGTGACTTAAGCCACAAAGACCTATCTGTCACGGTTCTGGAGCCCAGAATTCAGAAGTCAGGGTGTTAGCAGGGTCACACTACATCTGGAGATTCTAGAAGAAAATCCTGTCTTCTGCCTTTTGGGAGCACTAGGCATTCCTTGGTTTGTGGCTGCATGCTTCCAATTGATGTGTCTGTCTCCAACTGTTCGGCTCTTCTCTTCAGCTCTTCTCCTCTTTCATATCGTATAAGCACACATGTTCACTTGCTCTAGAATTTAAGGCCTACTGGATAATTCTGTATGAACTCAAGATCTTTACCTGAATTGCATCTACAAACAATCTTTTTGTTTTTTTCCAAACAAAGTCACTAGCACAAGTTCCAGTTGTTAGGGTATGGGGCTTGCTGAGGTCACCATTCAACCTACTACAATAACCAATGGTTTATTCATCTATTCATTCTTTCAAGAAATATTCCTTGAGCTTCTAAAAGGAACCTAATACCATCCTAAGAAAAATAATCCCGGCATCCTGGCATCTATGAATAGCTTGTAATCACATTATGGGGAGAAGACTTGCCAAAACTTACTGGCAGTGAATACGAGGAATGCATAAATGCAAGTGAGGGCAGAGGTCACAGATGGGAGAGCTGGGAAGGCTGATTCATTGCAAACTGACTGGGAAAATTTATCATGGGCCTCATAAAGGAAAAAGAGTGAGAGATAGTACTTAAAAGGCAATGGATGCACTTTAGGTTTGAATAATTTTATGAATAAAGGCATTGTTGTGGAAATCACTGCTGTGGCCAAAGTATATAAGGAATAAAACTGACTATGACCAATTAAAACTGGCTGTGACAAAAGACTGATCAATGGCTAGAAAATTTACATTGAGGATAGATCCCGAAGAGGCATGAATACAATGAAGGACATTTAAGATACTGAAGAGTTATAAAATGTGTCTTAACAGAGGCCTCACTGATCGTACTTGGGGGCCTCACGGAAAAGTATTCGAAAGGGAGATAACAGTCCATTGGAATGTTGAACAAAGGTTTTCTTGGTCACTATGGAAGCCTTTGACCCAGCAGCTGAAGGGAAAGAACCCAGTAGCCTGCAACCATGTGGGAGTTGCTATGCTTGAAGAATGCTATGGTAAATAACAGAGGAAACACATTGGTGTCGGGTTGGGAGCAAACTTAAGAGCTGGAATTCATGTTTTCCATGTTCCAGGTCTTAGGTTCAGTCCCTGGTACCACGTGTCCCCTGTCCCAGCACGGCCAGATGTGGTTCTCAGGGCTCCCCAAGCACTAGATAAAAAACATAGCACCTCCGGGTCCACCATTTAACCATCTGACCTGGGTGACAAAGTTTCACTGGTAATGGCCCCTGGGTCCTCTAAACACTGTTTGGAAGTCCCCATTCCACAAAATAAAGAGAAAAACAAGAACAGGAAAGTTTGAAAAAAGGACATGGAAAGACTATTGTTTGTTTTTAAGTTGTGAATTTTCCGTCTTAACTCTGAGTAACCTTCCACAGAACATTCACTCCACATCCCCTAAGAATTACCTTTTGTATGAGGTATGAAACTTATTTATCCTGGGAGGTATGATGTGTGAATATCTCAAGAATAAGATAGCAGCATAAGCAACTGCTGTGATGTCTGCTTTTTATTGAAAAGCAATTGACCCTTGGTGGTGTGATAATAAAGTTGTTTTAGTTTGAATTTGACTCTAAGGTAGTCAGTTATCCTAACCAGAAATTCAAAATGTGAGGTTATCTGTAAATAGTTTTAAAGACTGTGCTAGATATGGAAGGATAATGCAGGAATTTAGAATACTGCTTTGAAAGCATATGTTCATAAATTAAAATCCCCGATGTTCTGGATTAAAGGGTTAAAAAGTGTGTGTGACCAGGTTTGTGTGTGATCACCGCAAAATGAGGTGCAAGGCTTGGTGAGTAAATTTTTAAGCACTGCAGTGACCCTCACAAGCACCATATCTATAGGTTGTATGCCTCGGTAAGCACGTAAGCAAACATCACAACTAAAGGAGAATGAACCTCAGTGAACACTGAACTCCAGTGTGTGAACACCACATCCTGATGTGTAACCACCAGCAAACTCTACACCTAATGTGAGCGCAACCTCAGTTATCACAAACAACAGTCACAAGAGCAGTGATGAGAATGGGGGAGGGAAAAGGGGAAAGACTGCATCCCAGAAGGAGCTGTCCTGCAATTTTCAGATAGATTTATCTACCATCAGCACCAAAAGCGTGGCTGATTGCTATAAAGAAAATTAAAAGTTGTGTTTAAGTTGAGAATTAGTAGTTTTGTGATATGTGTTTAAAAAAATTAGAACATTCTTGCCTATTGTTTGAACCAAGTATAAGAGGAGTCTAGCAAGCTTCTACCCTTGAGTGATGCCAAGGCTCATATCCTGCCCAAACACATGTGCTCCTTGTGCTCACAAGGCCCAGAATATGTGACACTCCAGCACATGTGTTGCCCACATCTCCCTCTTGAGATGTGTACTTTCATGCTTTCATGTCTAATGCTGAGGTGTGTGTAGGGGCTCTCTCTGCTCTTGGAGATGCCCGGGTTCTCTCTTGATCATGTTACTCTCCATTCTCTCCCACTTTTCTCTTCCCTCCTCCACTTCAGAAGCCTCCAAATAAAATCTGTTTTATTTCATTCCTCATCTACTCCTGAAATTTTCTGCGAAGTGAGACAAGAACCCAGTAATCCTAGATTCTGGAGTGGCAGAGGTGGATTGAGAGAAAGTGACCATCTCTCTCCTCCCTGCTTCATATAAGCCACCCATAGGGACCCACCAACATCAAAATCATGCACGCCAGTTCTCTTAGCCATGACTCTGACCCCAGGATTGTACATTTTGATGTTTGGTTGTTTGTGTGGAGTGGAGGAGCACACCTAGCTTACTCCTGGCTCTGCACTCATGGTGGGATTTGGGGACCATATATGGTGCCCGGATCGAATGGAATGGCAGTATGCAATGCATGCACCCTATCTACTGTACTATCATTCTGGCCCATAGAACTATATACTTTAAATGCCTGAACGGTATGATGTGTAAATATCTCGGTAATACTTTTAAAGGGACTGAAGAGACAGTACAGGGGTTTAAGTGCTTGCCTTAACTCCCCAGGCATTGACTGATATGGCCCAGAATCATAAATAAATAAAAAAAATAAATTAATTAATTAAAAAGAATATTCCCTAAATGGTGGGGTTGGTGTGTTGAAACATTATATTTCTAAAACTCAGCTATTCATAACTTTACAATTCACAGTCCTTTGATAAAAAATAAGTAAAATTTTAAAAATGCATGTTCCCTAAAATTATACATTATTTGTTGATCCTCTCTTGAGAATATTGTGTCCATATCATTTGAAAGTCATAGTAATTAATGTTTAAAACTTCTCAGGTTACAGAGAATTGGGATTTCAAACAGCTTCTAGAATTTTGTAAGAATGGTTTTATTCTGTTTTGTGCCCACTTGCCAATAAATATTTGCCTTATTAATGTATGGATGGCAGATTTGGGTTAAGGCTCACTTTTACTATAAACTCTCATTGAGTTTATAGTCACTGGTTCATCTTCAACCAGTTCTATTGGCAACTCCCATTAACTCTCATGGATATCTGAAAGTTAAACTGAGCAAATTTGCCTAGGACACGTTTAAGCCCTTCATTACACACACATAATACCAGCATGCAAACATTTTCAAGAGTCAGATGTTATTCATTTGGGTGTGTTTTGAGATCAGAGCCAATAGAAATTTATGAGTCGGGCTACAAAAAGGCTGAGAATTTGTCGTTGAAATTTGAAAAATAAATACAACCAAAGGGGTGGGTCAGCTTGCGTCTGAAATTATCGTTTCAATGATGTCAAACTACAAATATCTAGACAAAAGACAAAGGGGAAATGCCAAAAATGAATATTGATTCTCTAAAGATGTTGACATGTCTTTGCAAATAAGAGGTACATAAAAAAAAAGTAAGTACAAAGGGAGTTTGGCAAAATGAAAAATAAGATTATTTTAAAGTTTTTTCTTTATTAATTTTATTTCTAATTCCTTTACTTCTGTGGGCAGACTAGTATCTAATTAAAACCATCTATCTTTACAGAAAATGTTGGTAAAAAAAGGAATCAAGGCACTCATTCCAACACAGGAAACACTACAATGTAAGCAGTTATGAACAATTTCTGGGACCTTGTGGTTTAAAGTTGAAACATATTCATCTTTCTAAGAAGAAAGTTGTGGTTTCAACCAGTTTTCCCCCCACTGATCTGCCTCTCATTTCAGGGAAGATAGATCTGAAGTCCATCCATAGATATTAGATTACAATTTTCTAAACAGAGAAAGGCCAATGATATTAGCCCAGCTAACAGACACTGAACCTGTAAATAGTTTCTGAAGGTAAAATAAATTTAGCAAACTGAGAGAAAACTTTTTCTTGTAAAACACCATTCAAGTACATCATTGCCTATAACACCAACACTATAACTGCATTCTTCAGAATTTCATTTTACAGGGTATTTTATGATTCCAGCTTAGGAAAACCTTACTGCAAAGGAAGGGTAAGTAACATTCCTTCACTATCACTTATAAATTTTTAATTAATTAATTATTTTTAGACAACCTCTTATTGTCTAGTTCTAGCTCTCAGAGAACCCAGCAAGCTACCGAGAGTATCCTGCCCACATGGCAGAGTCTGGCAAACTCCACGTGGCATATTCGATATGCCAAAACCCAGTAACAATGATGGGTCTCATTCTCCTGACCCTGAAAGAGTCTCCAATGTGGCACTTGCTAAAATCTCAGGGCTAGGATGAATGGAAACGTTATTGGTACCTGCTCGAGGAAATTGATGAATAACAGGATGACAGTGATACAGTGATACAGTGAATATTTTTAGTTTTTAGGTCACACCTGGCATTGTTCAAGGCTATTCCAGGCTAGGTTGTTCTCAGCAATGCCCAGTGGGCCAGGAAAGAACTCGAGGTCCTGAATCAAAGTATAAATTCAGTCTATTCAGCCTATCGAGCTATCTTTCCGGTCCATCCAAAGTTACTAAGGCTAGGGAGAGCACAATGGATAAAGTGCTTGCCCTGTATGCAGTCGATCCCAGTTCAAACCCTGATATCCCTACATGGTGCCCTGACTACTGTCAGAGGAGTTGACCCCAAATCAATCAAATAAACAAAATATTATTAAATGTACCAAATAATTTTTGTTTTAATATCTTCTTTTGTTCTGTTTTGGGGCTGCAGTTGGTGGTGCCCAGGGGCTACTCCCTATTCAGTGCTCTGGGTGTTGCTCCCAGCTATGCTCCAGTGGTCATGGGGTACAGAGGAAAGAACCTGGGCTTCTGGCATGCAAATATGCACACTAGCCTTCTAAATGTAGATGAATTTTCAGTGTTTTGAAAGTCATCCCTTTCTACCTGTGCGTTTATGCATCGTCATTTTCACTGTAAACTTTTGGGAACCTCAAATCAGCATGTGAATTACTTTTGCTAAATAAGGCTCTATTTCTCATTGATTTTAACAAGTCTTACTGGAAGAGTGTAGACAGGAAGGAAACAATCATCTGCATATTTCTTAAGATCTTATTCCTGAGCCTCCTTTTATCACAATCAACTTTTTCTCTAAAGGGCCCTTGGTCATCTGCTCTGTGAATATCACTCCCACCCCCATAGAAAAGTCTGTAGACTCTTTTGGATCCTTACTTCTTCCATTCTAATTAGGAAAACAATAGATTCTTTTCTCTTGGCTACATCTGAGAAAATTGTAATTGGGCAAAATTAATCCATAAAGGGCCTAAGAGAAAAATAATAAATAAGCAAAGATATATAGAAACAGAGGGTATTATAAACGGTGCATTTCAAGGTAAATAAGATCAAGTTAGACATAAATTTAGTTGGAAAATGGTTATAGGACAAGCATTCAAGCATATAAGCAAAGGACCTGCGCAAACACCTACTCTCCGATATCTTTATATCATTACTAGGTCTAGGTGAAACTAATTCAGTCAGTGCCTGTCTCTCCAAGAGCCTGTTTTTTAGTTTTCATCTTGACTGTTTGTTTATCACCTGTCCTGAGTTGATCTCCAGTTGAGTGTGATTCTCTAAATAGTTCTATGGCCTCTCTGGTTACGAAAACCCTACTGCATGCATGACTTATTCCTTTCTTCGACCTACATTTCAGTACTTCAACCTCTTTTTTTGTCTCGCCTTCTCCTTCTTGTTCTAAAATACTTTTCCCGAGAGCTGGTTCAGAGCCTAGAAAGAGGAAAGGCTCTTATATAGGAGGGTGGATCTGATTGGATAATAGTAGCATCTCATCTTTCAGGGACTTGGCTTCCTCACTACTAGTATAAACTTAATCTAGCCCTCCACACAGCGTCTAATGGGTGTTGCCATCTTTTGGAAAAAACTTTTCATCTCATATCTCTCTTGTTCTCTGTCCATCAAAAATGTACTTAAAAATACATTCTCAAGTGCCAATATTCTATCATGCTTTCTACTGAATTTTGATTTTTGATATGTAATTTTTATCTTGGATGGTTTGAATGTAGATATAATTAAATAGTGCAACCACAACCAGAAAACTCCCAATCTGTAATTTCATGCTCTGTCAAAAGGCTCACATACAAAGGTAGTTTTCTTCTCAATGAGGATGGGGATTTTATATGTCCTGTACCTTCTTTGTCTTTTCTATTCAGATCCCCTTTAAGCAAAGAATGAATACCAGCAGGAGCTTTCTTACGATAGCAATGCTTATGAGAACTCATCCATTGAACACATTTGTTGATTACTTACTGTATGTGAAGCAGTTGTGGGAAGTGGAAATTTGGAGTAGATATGTACAGTCTGTGTCTTCAAAAAGTTCATGGGGCAATAGGCAGTGTTTAGGGGAAAGAGCATTTGAAATGTTGGCTTAGGAGACTGGAACTTCTGACCAACTTTATAAGATCAAGAGTCTATGCCAACAAAAGTGGTAGTACAGTGAGTAGAGCATTTGCCTAGCATGCAGCCGACCAGGATTTGATCCCCAGCATTCCATATGGTGCCCCACTGAGCACCTCCAGGAATGAATCCTGAGTGCAGACCCAGGCGTAATCCCTGAGCATTGCTGGGTGTGACACGCTCCCCCCTCAAAAAAAAAATGCCAAAGATAAAAGAGTCTATGTCAAGGTCAATACCTAGAAGGAAACTAAATACTAAAACTAAAAGAGAACAAAGTATGGTTTAGAGCAAGACTGAATGCCCAAGGAATGTGAACTTGGCATTGATGCAAAAAAATGTGAAGAACAAAGACACATTTGCGTGACTCAGACTCCAATTTACCCTTGATTGACTACAGTTAGAACTGCTCAGGAGAGGAGAGATGGCATGGTTCTTGCCTTGTACATGTCTGACCTCTGTTCGATCTTTGACACCACGATTAGTCCCCTGAACACTGCCAGGAGTGATTCCTGAGCACAGAAACAGGAGTAAGCCCTGAACACAGGCAGTTGTGTACCCCCACCCTAAATAGAATTATTCAGAAGGATTAGATGAATTCTGTATTTCTTTCTAACTACTGTGAATCAGAATAGAAAACATTGAAAATACACAATATTTGAAAATAATGGATTTTAGAAGCAAACAGAAAATGAATACCTCAAAGCATTTGTGTACTTACTAAAGACAAGGATAAAATTAAATTCAAATCACATAATCAATCAAATGGCCTACTCTAATATGAAATATATTAATTATTTTATTATTTTGCTTCACAATGTTTCTATGTCCTTATTTTAATGCCATTTCTTTCTTCCTTTATTACTCTTTTACTGGGGAGAGGGCACTCCCAAACAGTACTCAGTTGGCCCCGGGCTCACTCTGGGCAACACTCACCAGCCATACCACACTGTTCTGCACAGTGGTGGTGCTAGAACTCACCAAACAGTGATGGGAAACAAGTGCAATTCTTTGTTGGGGCTCAAACCTTGGTCCTTGCTCATGTAAGTCCTATGCCCCAACCCCAGAATTATCTCCCTAACCAATGGAAGAAATATTCAAAGGAAGAAGGAGGAGGAGAAGGAAAAGTTAATAATATCAACATTTTCCTTTTAATTAGAAATATTTTACAATTTTCTACTAAAATATTTAAACAAGTACATTTAATTCTGGACTAGAGCAATAGCACAGCAGGTAGGGTGTTTGTCTTGCACGCGGCTGACCCGGGTTCGATTTCTCTATCTGTCTCGGAGAGCCCGGCAAGCTACCAAGAGTATCTCGCCTGCACTGCAGAGCCTGGCAAGCTCCCCATGGTGTATTCGATATGCCAAAAATAGTAACAACAAGTCTTACAATGAAGATGTTACTGGTGTCCATTCGAGGAAATGGATGAGCAAATCGTTGAACAAATCGATGAACAACGGATGATAGTGACAGTGTTACAGTGATACATTTAATTCTATCCAATAATTCATGCAGATAAGCCAAATTCAACGTTGTCAAAGGACTTTAGGAAGTAGAAGGCCGGAGTGACAGTACAGTGGGTAGGGTGCTTATCTTTGTACATGGCCAACTCCAGGTTCAATCTCAGGTGCCACATATGGTTACTGGTACCCCTCCAGGAGTGATCACTGAGCACAGAGTCATGAGTTAGTCTTGTGCACAGCTGGGAGTGGACCCAAAACCAAAACCGAAGAGAGACAGAGAAACAGAGACAGAATGTAGAAGAAGCATTTGTGTAATTTTCCTCTTAGGCAACAATCTGTACAAGAATTTTCAAGAGTATCTGTATTATCAAGGCTTTGAACAGGAACAGAGATCTTTGCATATTCTTAAAACTTCTCATATTTGAATAAGGTTTTCTGTCCCCTATGCACAAAAATTAAATTATTTGAAAATGATGGGCAAAACTTTGTAGCAATTGTCTTAAAAATAAATTTCACAGGGTTGTACATCTTGCTTTCCTAGATATGTGCTAGATTTGTTATCATTATTTTTATAAAATGTTGAATCTATTCCTGGAAGCATTCATATAAGGAAGTACTTGGCATTTACATAGGGAAGTAAGCAAACTGCACTTTACCACAATTATATGCTTATTGACAAAGCTTGGACCACATCCAAGGAACTCAGTGTATTCAATGACTGGATGTCACCTGGGAGTCTATTGTACTTGGTCAAGTTTTACTTGTAATAGAATTTTTCCTGAGGTTTCTCTCTGAAGATTGTGGAACCAACATCATCCCAGTGAACCTTATTTCATCATCCAATACCATGCATATGATGATACAGTTGAAATAAGACAAAGAAATCATGACCATCTAAGGCATTCCTTAATCTCGAAGAGAAAAATAGGAACAAAGAAGGAAGTATACACTAAATGAGGAAGTGGGACTTGAAGCCTGGAGAAAGAAAAAAAGCTATGTTTTCTGTTATTTTATTTTTAAAAGAAGAACCAAAGATTGCATCTACATGTGTAAATCTTGTATTAGTACTTTTACAGAAAACAACTGTTTAATAGAAAGTGGAAACCTTAGCTTCGTTTTACTGTGTTTTGCAGGCTGCTCTCTCTCTCTCTCTCTTTCTCATAAAAGAAAATTTATGTTCTTTTCGAAGTTACAAAAAATTAAAAAACCTAGGCAACCAACCAATAAAAATATCCAAAAAGGCTTGTCTTCATTTTCAATAAATTAAAATATGTAAATTCAGGAAAGAATAAAATTCAAGTGGATCCTAAATTTTTGAGCACTATAATGTTAGGTGAATGTGATTTATCAGATTTGTTTTAGTCTTATCTTAAAATTAAAAAGAATCATTGGTGGTGGAGAATGGGCAATGATGGAAGGATGGGTGCTCGATCATTTTATAACTGAAACCCAAGTACAAAATCTTGTAAGGTCAACAACTGTACCTCATGGTGTTTCACTAATAAATAAATAAATTAATTAAGTAATTAAAAAGAGCAGGGGTTGGAGCAATAGTACAGTGGGTAGGGCATTTGCCTGCATTGAGCTGACCTGGGTTTGATTCCCAGCATTCCATATGGTCCCCTGAACACCGCCAGGAGTAATTCCTGAATGCAGAGCCTGGAGTAACCCCTGAGCATCGTCAGGTGTGACCTAAAAAAGCAAATAAATAAATAAATAAATATTAAAAAGAGCAAATATATATTGAGATAGGTAAAGAAGAGCAGAGATGACAGTTGTGTTGTTTCAGGGCTGTCTGAAAATCCTAAAAGTTAATAGATTACATACTGATACAAATCTACATATATTCATTATCTACATGTCAATGTCTATGCAGATATTTTTGCCTGCAGGTAAAAATAACAGTAACTGATCAGTTAAAAAGAAACTTGGAAGCTATTTTAATATCTACCTTAAGACTTTGACAGGCATACTTAAAGCCTGTTTTCTACACTGCCTTTTTCTATTATTTGTATTGTCTTCCTACTCCTTATTCCTACTCTTTTTTTTTTTGGAACTGTATGTGATACTTAGTTTCTTTGTGGTTATTGCCATAACAAATCATCACTAGCTTGATTACTTATGATAAGAGCTTGAAACCATAAAAACGTATTATCTTATTTCTCTGAAGACCAGAGTACAGAGTTAAGGCATTGTCAAGGTCAAGTTCCATCTGGAAACTCTAGGGGAAAATTCTTCCTTCCTTGTTGTTCCTAGCTTCTGGTAGTTCTTGACATTCCTTGGATTCCTTAACTCATTACTCTTATGATCTCTCAATAACTGCTGCCTCCTTGTACATATCATTTCCTCTTTTGCATCTGTCTTTTCCCGTGTGTCACTTTTAAGGACACTTGTCCCTAGATTTAGAGCCCACCTAAAATAATCTAAGAAGATCTTATTATTAATTATTGTTATTGCTATTTTATTATTTTAGGTCCTTATCTGAATTGTCTATGCAAAAATTCTTTATTCAAATAGGGTAATATTTAGAGATTCCGTGGTTCAGAACAAGTCATATATCATTTTTCCAGCTATCATATGACCCTAGTTAACTAAACTTTAATCTCCATGTATTTTTTTCCAGTTTTCTAGATTTGCCTTACATTTATTTGTATCATCTATCTGAGTGTCAGAATTTTAAGACTGGAAGTTCTTGGTAAAGAGGCAGTTTACAAATTGGGAACTGTTTCTAACATACATAACTTATAGAACAAGCTTTAAAAGAGGAAGTGAGAGTCTGATTTTATGCTGAGAAAAATTAGGTCATACAGCAGTCTAGACATATTTGTGAGAGATAAGGGAAAGGTGGGCGTGCATAGTTAAGAAACATACAAGGAGCATACTCAATCATATATCACATGTACAAAAAAATAGTGAAGAGGAATAGAGAGATAGCTCAGTGGCCTAAGCATGTACGAAGCCTGGTTTATATATGAGAGGCCCTTGTTCCATTCCTGTTATCACTTGATCCCTTAAGCCATGTCAGGAGTGACCTCTAACAAGAATCAGAAGTGGCCTCTGAACATTACTAAGTGTGGTCCAAAAAATTAAAAGACAATAGAGTTAGAAAAAAAAAAAGAAAACTATGAGGAAATGTTATGGAAGTGGTTAGTATGTTAATGAGGTGAGAGGTAACGTAACGCATTCAAAGGCTCCAGTGCACAGCCTCTGCTAAGCTTCTATCAGGTATTTTGTGGTCCAGTAAAAACTAAAAAAAAATATGTTCCAGGAAGATCTTATCACAGCATTCAAACTGCAAGCCTAGGTATTGTTTGCTTCCTTAATCGTAGAAAATCTTTCTTAGCTTTGATGAAGAGAGGGGCAACAGGGTTGGCCAGAGTTGGAATGAATTGATTATAACCATCCTTAGCTGGAAAGCCTTGGCCGCTATCAATGGCTGCTCAATTTGGTGACTGCCATATTTAAGAAAAAATATATATTTTTTACCTTAAAAGTACAAATCTGTAGTCTCTCTGCTTTGCATTTAGTTCATACAAATAAGAACCATTTACTTTTTGAAAAACTTGGCACAAATTTATAGTTTAAATAAAATAATTAGTAATAAATTTTCCTTCAAAATTGTCAACATTAGTTACTTAAACTTTAACACTTTCAATTTTCCTGTAGTACCTTGAACCTAATTCTATTCTAAACACACACACACACACACACACACACACACACACACACACACACACTTAGTTCATGTGCCCATGTTATTCTTACAAAATTATACCAGTTTGCTACTTTCCATTTAGTATCAGTTGTGTAAGGCAACACATTAGAATACTGAATATTTTCTAGAACACTAAAAGAAATTAAATAAATATTTAGTGCTTATGATAATGCAAATATTATTTGAAAGCAAGTCAAGATTTTTCTTTTCTTTCCAATATTTCCCCTAGATAATTGTTTTGTTTTTCAATTGCTTTGCTTTCTTTTTTTTTTTTTTTCCCCCTTTATTTTATTTTATTTTTTTTAAAGTTGTAGATTTACAATTTTTTGTGCTTTGGTTTCAATTATACAATGATCAGATACCCATCCCTCCACCAGTGCCCATTTTCCACCACCATGGATAATATCCCTCCCACCCCCATCCCCCCATCCCCCCGTCTCTGTGGCAGGGCAATCCCCTGTGTTCTCTCTCTCCTTTTGGGTGTTGTGGTCTGCAAAAGAGGCATTGAGTGGCAAACATGTTCAGTCCATAGTCTACTTTCGACATGCATCTCCCCTCCTGGGAGGATCCTCCAAACATCCTTTATTTGGTGCTCCCTTCTCTATCTGAATAGCCCTTTCCTCTAGGATACCCGGCTGGCCTCTAAGTTATGGAGTAATCCTCCTGGTGCTGATCTCAGCTATTCTTGGGTATTAATCTCATACTTTGTTACTTTATATCCCCCAGATGAATGCAATCTTTCTATGTCTATCCCTCTCTTTCTGACTCATTTCGCTTAGCATGATACTTTCCATATTGTACCACTTGTATGTAAATTTCATGACTTCATCTTTTCTAAGAGCTACATAGTACTCCATTGTGTAGATGTACCAAAGTTTCTTTAACCAGTCATCTGTTCTTGGGCATTCAGGTTTCTTCCAGTTTCTGGCTATTGTAAAGAGGGCTGCAATGAACAAACAAGTGCAGATGTCACTTCGACTATACATTTTTGCCTCTCTGGGATATATCAATTGCTTTGCTTTCTATGTGTTTGTAATTAATTCATTCCCGAACTTTTTTAGAGAACTATGAACAGCTAATCAATATTAAATAGCACATTGGATAATGGATAAGTTCCAAGTGTTTTACTGCCTTCTGCTTCTGTTCATTCCTTCTGCTTCTCTCTCCTGCTTGAGGTTCTTATGTTTTTATCATAGTACTGTACTTCTTTTACATTGTAAAGACTGTAATGTGGTTTTCAGATGTAGGGTCTTTTCTGTTTCTGCACTGTCCTCTTTGTTGTCTGTTTTTACTCTGATCTCTGCCTTTCTGCTAGGGGCCTTCTTCAGTACACTGTGACGCTTTACCATTGGCATATATTTTAGAGTGTGTGCTAAAGGAGTTACTAAAAGCACAATTGTAGAATCCAAGGTTAAAAGCCTCCATTCTAGACTGATTTATAGACTATGATATCAAACTCAAATAATATTTTTTTCTACCTACTCTTTCGGTAACTCATTTTTTTCCTATGCACAATCCTAAGGTTTATCAGCCCAATAAATCAGGAACTTTTTCTGGATCCTTAATTATTACTTAAACCTTTCTTTATTTTGTTTCAGGAATATTTACTTTCTTTCTGTTCCTCAATCTGTCCTGACTCATTGCCTTCACTAATACTGTTATCTCAGTACAGAAGTTAACGTGTTTGCTTGCCTTCTACATAGGAAACCCTGGCTTGATCCTTAGCAGTTGCAAAAGGTTCACCAGAAATGATCTCTGAGCACACAGGGATAAGGAGAAAGCATTACTGAATGGGGCTGCAAACTTCCTTCCAATCACTTCCATATCCCCCCAAAAAAACTGCAAACAAACAAGCAAAAAATAAAATAAAAAAACCCAAATTCTGTTATCTCTATCTGGAATTTTCTTTCCCTTGATCTTTGTAGGATTGCTTTATCTAATGTTTATTTCTCTGATTAAACAGGGAGAATCTGCCTCACTGCCACACTTTAGTACTCATAGTATTTACTTGGCTTAATTTTCTTTATTGTTTTAGCAGTGGATTTTTGTTTTTATTAAATTGTTACTAACAATAAAGTATCATTCATTTGTTCTTATTTACTTGTTTATTGTTTACCTAAACTGTGAGACGTTAGCTCTCTCAGTGCCTCTTAGCCAGTAACAGTGAATGTTTGCTCAAAGAATAAACGAAGGTACTAGTACATGACCACAGTAACTGTTCCCTGGAGAATAAATATAACAACAAAGGCAGTATTGGTGGAGATGACAAATTACTTTCCAAAGGTTGGGTTCCAAAGCTCAAAGTTAAATCCCTCTTAAAGTATTCTTTGCCCATGTGAAGCCACCTTCATCACCAAATATGCCAGACATAGAACAATTTTTCTTGCAATAGAAATTAAGGAGTATTTTATTAAGTAAAACAAAAGCAACAATAAAACAAACATGAAAACCCTTTTACATACCAGTTATTTGTGACTCAGTTTGCCAAGATTATAAAGCATCAATTTATGCTTGAAACAAGCAGCCATGATAAGTGGGTCAGGATTTAAGTCATCTTGATGCTGGCCAATGTGTTGAGAGAATGTCAAATGCAGTGTCAACACATTGATCAGTTGTCTAGAGCCAATAAGATATATGTATGTTTGTGTCCATGAGATGGGGGGAGGGGGTTAGAAAGAGGAGGAGAGATGAAGGGGTGAGGGGGAGAGAGAAGAAATAGAGAGAGTTCAAGGAATAGGGACTGGAATTGTTAAATGAAATTGTGGAAAATGGCAATATTAATACCTGCCATTTGGACAATAACCTGAGAAAGTTAATACTGTTATTTTAACCTAAATGTAAAATATTTGTGTATTTTAATGAAGAGTGAGGCAGTATTTCCACACCCTTCTCCCTTTTTCTATTAAAACTTCCTCTGATTAGATGAAAGTCTATTCACAGTAGGGAGACTGATGGACTTTACTGGAAATTTATTGATTTAATCCTTATCCTGACATAAATATTTTACAGAAATATCTAGAATCATTTCTGAGTAACTATCTGGGTACTGTAGCCTAGTCAAGCTGACACATAATAATCGTCACAGTAATGAGGAAGGAATTATCTTCTGAGTAATTTTGTCCTAATGTATGGCTAGTTACATTGTCAATACAGAATACAAGTGAGTCATGAAAATTTGAATTTTCACTTATGCTGTGTAAATGTCTCTATGAACAAAACCAAGTAATTAGAAGTTAAAAATAAATTTTTTTCTACTCAGATTTCACCCAATCTGAGAAAAACAATTGAAAGACTATGCTATTAGCATATGAAGGAGCAAACTCCTTAGGAAAAGGGATTTTGTTTTCTGAGATTTCCCCCTCCTCTCAAATGTAATTTTTCTATTAAATCTAATCTTTTGAGCTGGTTATTATGAACAGTTTGGGAAGAAACAGTAAGAAAAATTCTTGAGGAACTGTGGGTAGACCTATATTTTGCCCACCTACACTCTTTTTTATTTTTGTTCCCTGGGAGCTGCTAACAATCACTCTGCATTTATAAAACTACAGAATTTTATCTGCTCAATTTTGCCACCTTCTGTTGAAGTGATAGGTAGGAACATATTCAGTGACAGAAACAAGCTGTGCAAAACCAAGAATTATTATAGAGATCCACACTCATGTTTCACTGGAAGTGAAAAGGTTAAAGAACAATCCTGCTACAAAAGACTTCATGGTTTTAAAAAGAAAGCTCTATAGTGGTGAATTCTCTTTGCATCCCTGAACCCAACCAGAAAGTAACTTTTCCTTTGAAAGGGACAAGCTCTACTTATAACCCAAAGTGGAAAGCAAAGTTAACAGAAGAGATTCTGTTCCAGAAAAGAGACAGGAGCTGAGTGCATTTTGCCACTTTCTAGCTCTGTGAACTTGGGCAAATTCCTCCTGGACTATCAGTTTTCTCCTTGGTGAAACACAGATACTATTTCCAATTACACTGGGTTGTCAGAATTCAAAGAGACCAAATTAGTAGTTGGACACTTTTGAGTTTGGTCATCCAGTACCTCATGTTTTGAAGTGCTATTTTCCATTACTTCATGCAATCCTAGAGAAATATCAGTCTAAAGACTCTATCCTGTGATATCTATCGATCTATATAGATATATCTATATATCTTTATAGATACATAGGCATGTGACTAGGCTAGGGTACTTGAAATTTTTTTTTTGCTTTTTGAGTCACATCCGGCAATGCACAGGGGTTATTCCTGGCTCTGCACTCAGGAATTACTCCTGGCGGTGCTCAGGGAACCATATGGGATGCTGGGAATCGAACTCAGGTCGGCCGCGTGCAAGGCAAATGCCCTACCCACTGTGCTATTGCTCCAGCCCCTATTTGAAATTTTTTAATAAAAATTGGAATCTTGAATACAGACACTTTGAATGGGTGTGTTCTAGTTGTTATTGTTGTTTAGATATTGGGATTGTTCTGGTTCCTGCCCTTTATGAAACTGAATGGCTCATTTTTCCTTTGGGACTGTAGGACCACCAAACTATTATTCAAGTTGCCTGTGCCATCGGGCTATTGGCTATTACTTGGAACCAATAGCCCATAACATTATACAATCTAAACTATTTAGCACATTTTCTTAATTGTTTTAAAATTATTTTCATTATAATTCAAATTTTTGGTGCTTAGAGAAGGAATAAATCAGCTGAATAATTCTAAATACAGAAAGTTTTCACCAACTTGATTTTTTTTTGAAATTTTTATGTGGGATGCTATAGTTCTTTCCCTTAGAAAAGTAGCATGATATGCAGAAAGAATGTTGAATTGTAGATTTGCTGGCTTTGAATATTCTACATGCTTGTTTCATGACTTTGGAAACTCACCCAGCCTCTGTTAGGTCTTTATTTATTGATAGAGTAAGAGTGTTGCATAGATGGGCTTGGGAAAGAGCTCAAAGGGCTCGTGTGCATGCCTTATACATGGGGGACCTGGATTTCACCTCTGAAACTGCACAGTCTTCCATACACCTCCAGATGTAAGGAGTAAGTCCTGGTCATGCTGGATATGACCCTGAACCTCCCTCTAGTGCACCCCACCCCCCAAATTCCAGTTACTTTGGCTGGGATTTTTAGTTTGTTTGATTTTCTTCTTTGGGTGTAGCCCCTAAACCAACAACAAGAAAATTTCCAATGACTCTGGCCCATGGTTCTTGCTCCTTTTTTTTGCCTTTTTTTTTCTTTTTTGGGTTACACACGGCAATGCGCAGGGGTTACTCCTGGCTCTATACTCAGGAATTACTCCTGGCAGTGCTCCGGGGACCATTTGGGATGCTGGGAATCGAACCTGGTTCAGCCGTGTGCAAGGCAAATGGCCTACCCGTTGAACTATCTCCAGCCCTAGTTTGTTTTATTTTTTGAAGTGTAGGGAGGAGTGATGGTTTACTCTTTGGAGACCCATAAAAGTGCTTAGAGGATATTCTTAGAGGATATGCTTAGAAGATATTCTTGCTCAGAGATCACATGTGATGCAGGGGATTAAACCTGGGCCAGACACATACAAATCAAGTGTCTTAACCCTTGCACTATCTCTATAGCCCATCCCACCTAGGGAATGTATTTTAAATTGTTAGTTTGTTACAATATTAATATTCAAGGTACACAAAGAAAACTTATATTCAATAGCAAAAAAGAAAACTTTGTCAGATTAGGAGGAGGCATAGTAGTTACAAGCGGTGGAAGAGGATCAATAAACAGTTCTGGGGGCTGGAGCTATAGCACAGCAGGTAGGGCATTTGCCTTGCATGCAGCCGACTGGGGTTTGATTCCCAGCGTCCTATATGGTCCCCCGAGCACTGCCAGGAGCAACTCCTGAGTGCACGAGCAAGGAGTGACCCCGTGCATCGCTGGGTATGACCCAAAAAGCAAAATAAAAAAAAAAAACAGTGCTGAGGAAATATGGCCACACAGGAAATATGATGTAATAATATTATAGCTTAATTTACTCACTATTAAAAAGGTGATTGTGAAAAAATTCTTGAAACATCAAACAATATTATCCATTGCTATTGACACCTTTGTCTTCCCACCAAAAAATATGTCAAGGGTTGGAGAGATAGTACAGTTCAGAGGTTAAGGTGTTTGCCTCGCATGCACTTTGGGCAGCCACAAACCTGATTGAAATCCCAGACACCAAGCGATAAGTAGGGCCCCACAGATGTGACCCTTAAGCAGTGCCCAGTGTGCATCCCCCCAAAATAATAAAAGATGCAAAGCATATTTTAAAAAGTCGTGTCAAATGAAGAAAGAGAAATACCATAGGATTCCACCAATCTGTGTTACATTAGGAAACAAAACAAACTTAAATTATAAGACAAAATTAGTGGTTACCAAAAACAGAGGGAGAAGAATGAATACATCAAGGAAAAGGGGTCAATTATATGGTATAAGATGGAATTAGACTTTAGTGGTAAATGTCACGTACTAAATAAAGATGCTGTTATTTAATGACATATACTTGAAATCTATGTAATGCTACAGATCAGTGAGGTTTCAATAAAACATTTTAAAATGTCAAATAAATTGAATATACATTTTTCTTAGATATATGGATAAGCAATTATTTCATGAACGAAAAACAACATCATTGGTCATTAAATAAATACATATGGAAACTACAATGAAACATCACTTCATATCCATAAGGATAGATGGCTCTTATCAAATACCAGAGAATAGTAAGTATTGGAGAGAATGGAGATTGTGTGTTTGTGTGTGTGTGTGTGTATGTGTGTGTGTGCATGCGTGTTGTTTATGCCACACTTGGCTATGCTTAGCATGTGCTCCTGGCTCTATGCTTGGGGAACACTTTTGGCAGTGCTCTGAGAATCATATGTGGTACCAGGGTTTGAACCCTGGTCAGTTCCTTACAAGCAAGCACATTACCCTCTAAACTTTCCAGACCAGGAATTAAAGTCCTATATTCTGTTGGCGGGAATGTAAACTGTTAGAACAGCTGTTGAACACATATTCTCAAAATATTTGAAAATGATCTACCATATGATCAAGAAATTCCATTTCTAGAATATATATGTATATATATGCACATATGTATCCCCCAAATAATTTATAGGTATATTTGTACCTCCATGTTTATGTTTGTAGCAGCACATTTCCATCCAGAAATGTACATCCAAGTAAACATTATTTAGCCTTTATAATCTGTTAATGGAGTGAAAATTTTTTTAAATTCCTCTCTATTGTGAATAATGCTTTTATAAACAGGGAGATACATAAAGCTCTATGAGAAATATTTTGTGTTCTCTAAATATATTTCAGAATGTTCTCTAGAAGTGGTATTGCTGAACACTGCTGTGTGGCCCTGCAACCCTCAAAAAATAAAAGAAAAAAGAGTTAAATATACATACGTATGTGAGCCCTGCATTTTGGATTTAGGTGCAGGAAGACCTGAAGCATAAAAGATAGGAGAAAAAAGAATATATGTATATATACAAATATATAAGTACATGTATGTATATATATACGGGTGTGCATCACATGTATGTACATGTGTGCATATATACATGTCTACATATAGATATGAAACCACAAAGAAGAGTGGAAAAGGAATATTCCATGAAATTAAATTCTGTAGAATTCTGGATTCGAGATAAAGAAAAAAAATTTTAGGATTTAGTTAGAAAAAAGATCAAAGTATTTCATAGATTATAAAATGGGCATATGTATTGAGAGCAACAGTGAAAAGAAGAAATCATTTTTATGATTGAAAATGTGAAAAAAAAAGAACAATTAAAAGCCAAGGAACGAAAAAGGATTGGACTTTTCCTATTCAGGCAAAACAGTGGGGCAATTATTTTCTAGATATGAAAACATAAAAAGGTCTGGGGTTTTGGGATTTTGAAAGAGACAATAATAACAACAACAAGAAGACACCCTATGCTGTGGTGAACTGCAAAGCATGGCCCAAATAATTCATGAAACATAGAATGTAGGATCATCTAAGGCTCATGGAGGGATCAGAAGTTTGGCAGCATGAAGCATGCAATAAAAACCTTACAGCAATTCATCAGGAGGAAGTCAGGAAACCTGAGATTAAAAGGACAATAGGCAAAGACAATCAGTGAGATGGAAGTCAGATCGATCTCTGGACTTCTTTTTTTTTTAACCAGCAAAGGAATTGGATTCAATCTTTAAGTCCCTACACAGAAATTCTGTGTCTGATTTCATGACAGGGGGTGGTGGTAGGAGGGAAGACAGAAATATCATTTCTAAAGCGAGGGGTTATTGGTCATTGTGGGGCAGGGAGTGGGAATGAAGAAAATCAATGAAAAGGATCAAGCAGCAGCATGATGATCTAGTCGAATCTGATGAAGTGTGAATTCCGTCAGAACAGTTCTGTATCTTCTAAGACTCCCACAGCCAGAAGCAGCAGTGAAGAAAGCACAGCATGATCTTGGCTGTCTATAGAAGAGAGAGGAGCGCTTCTGTGCAATGTGATGACCAGCACGTACAACCTAGGAGGGAGGGCGGTGTTCACGTCATGCTGTCCACTCTGAGGATAAGTCCAGTTTCACAACGATATCCTGGTGAAATGAAACGAATTAAAGAGAATGAAAACCTGAAAATATCTCTGAAGGTGGATGTTTAGTTATAGGGGTAGTAAAAAGGGGCAGACGTGGCATGGAGAAATTTGATATTGAGTTTGTTTTTGATTCTAAGGAGAAGAGCAGTCTTCTGATAGCTGAGATTTGATGTGCTGCTATCCTGGCATGCAGAATTTGTCTCTTTGTATATTTACAAAGAGGCTAAGGCAACAGAATGTCTGGCATCAGGCAACTTAGTGGCCAAAGACATGTTTCCTAAAGAAAAAGATTAAATATTTGCAATGTGATTTGGGGGAATGAGGGGATGACACATTCAAAAATGGTGGATTGTATTATGTCAAGGCAGGGGTGGAGAGAAAAAAAAGAAATATAGAGAGATAGAGAGAGAACAGTGAGAGACAAATTTTAAAAATTGGGGAAAATAAGGAAACAAGAAAGACAATTAGTATTCATCTCATCAAGTCATGTGGAATGGAAGAAGGTAAGGACATCATAAAAGAACAGAGCAAGTTATTATTAGAGACTATTAATAGTTTACATCAATGAGACGAGACAATAGGCCGATAATAGCAGCACTTACCATACTACTTAGTAAGCCCCTCCATAAATTTCCATTGAATGATAATCACATACTTGTGTTATTTAAATTTCCAGAATGCATTTGTCCTCACATGCACCTATTTTGATCTAGTGAAAGTCTCAAATAAGTGACGTTAATCTATTTTCAATTTATGGTCAACTTAACATTACAAAGAAGTTGAGGTAGTTTCAACAAGGAGTTCTTATTGTTAAGATCTCAGGGATCTGGGGTATGGTGCCGCCAGCAGGTCAATCTGTACCTGTGAGGTGAGTGCATCACAGCCTGATGGCTCCGTCAGAATTTCAGATACCCCAAAATTGCTGCTGTGCCTTTGGCCAGACCCCAAAAATGTGGGGCAAAGTTTACCAAGAAAGTAAATGGACAAAAGCTAGGTATGTGGGAGACACACCCACCAACCACCTTTGGCTCAGTTATATAATTGTATAATTGGAGGCATGGCCTCTCTGGTTCCTGATCAAGATGATTAACGGCCATGATCCCAGAGACTCAGAAACGAATCTCGGAATCCAACGGCTTTTGGCAGAAATGCATTCTGTTCCTGCAGTAAGTTACTGGTGCTGAGCCACTCTAGGTGGGAATAGGTTTCGTGCCTAGGCCTGTTCCCCCTGGCGGCCTGGTGACTGCTATCCTCCAGAGGCCACTGGATAGTCAGGTTTGGGTCCACAGTGACAAGACACTTGGGGCCTCATGGGATGGGGATGGAGCCTGCCGTTTCCTCCCCACCCCAACGAGACCCCATGTTGCCCCCCACGAACAGCCTCTCTGGCTCCTGATCAAGCTGCTTAACTGCCATGATCCCAGAGACTCAGAAACAAATCTCAAAACCCAGCGGCTTTGGGCACAAATACGTCCGGACCCCACAGTAGGTTACTGTTGCAGGGCCAACCCAGGGGGGAAAGGGTGCTGTCCCTCCGCCTGCTCCCCCTTGCTGGCTCAGTGGCCACCATCCACCAGAGGCCATTGGACTGTCAGGTTTGGGCCTGCAGTGAAAAGACACGTGGGTCCTCACAGGATGGAGGTGGAGCCAGCCCTTTTCTCCCCATTCCAATAAGACCCCGAGTTGCCACCCACTAACGGCCTCACTGGCTCCTGGTCAAGCTGCTTAATGGCCATGATTCCAGAGACTCAAAAACAAATCTTGAAACCCAGCGGCTATTGACACAAATACATCTGGACCCCACAATAGATTACTGTTGCGGGGCCACACCGGGGGCATAGGGTGCTGTCCCTCCGCCTGCTTCCCCTTGGTGGCTCGGTGACTGCCATCCACCAGAGGCCATTGGACAGTCAGGTTTGGGTCCACAGTGATGAGACACTTGGGGCCTCACGGGATGGGTGTGGAGCCAGCCCTTTCCTCTCCATCCCAATGAAACCCCGAGTTGCCACCCACTAACGGCCTCTCTGGCTCCTGATCAAGCTGCTTAACGACTATGATCCCACAGACTCAGAAACGAATCTCAAAACCCAGCAGTTTATGGCAGAAATATGGCCGAACCCCATGGTAGGTTACTGTCGCCGGGCCACTCCAGGGGAGAAAGGGTGCTGTCCCTCCGCCTGCTCCCCCTTGGCAGCTTGGTGGCCGCCGTCCGCCAGTGGCCATTGGACAGTCACGTTTGGGCCTGCAGTGACAAGGCATGCAGGGCCTCACAGGATAGGATGGAGCCGGTCCTTTCCTTTCCATCCCAATGAGAACCCAAGTAGCAGCCCACTAACGTCCTCTCTGGCTCCTGATCAAGTTGCTTAATTACCATGATCCCAGAGACTCAGAAACAAATTTTGAAACCCAGCGACTTTTGGCAGAAATGCATCCAGACTGCGCAGTAGGTTACTGTCACCGGGCCACCCCAGGGGGGAAAGGGTGATGTCCCTTCGCCTGCTCCCCCTAGGCCGCTTGGTGGCTGCCATCTTCCAGAGGTCATCGGACAATCAGCTTTGGGCCCGCAGTGATGAGATCCGCGGGGCCTCATGGGATGGAGGTGGAGCTGGCATCCCCATCTCAACGAGATCCCAAGTTATTGCCCAACAACGGCCTCTCTGGCTCCTGATCAAGTCGCTTAATGGCCATGATTCCAAGGACTCAGAAACGAATATTACTGCTTTTGGCAGAATCTAATAGCTTTTGGCAGAAATGCATCTTGTTCTGCAGTAGGTTACCGGTGCTAGGTCACTCCAGGTAGGAATAGGTTTCGTGTCGTGGCCTGTTCTCCCTGGTGGCCCAGTGACAGCCATTCTCCAGAGACCACTGGACAGTCAGGTTTTGGCCATCAGTGACGAGACACTTGGGGCCTCATGGGATGGTGTGAAGCCAGCCCTTCCTCCCTACCTCAAGTTGAGACCCCAAGTTGCCACACAAGAACGGCCTTTCTGACTCCTGATTAAGCTGCTTAACGACCATGATCCCATAGACTCAGGAACAAATCTCGGAACCTAGCAGGTTTTGGCAGAAATCCCTCCAGATTTAAGTGTTAAAGTTTCGAAATTTCAAAATTGCGCGGCCACTACAGCAGCCACGCGACATCATGTGTTATTCATAACCAGCAGTAGTTGTTTCATAGTAGTATTCATAACAACTTGTTGCCTTTTCAGCAGATCTGAGTGGGGGGGGGGGGGCAAAATCCCAAATAATAATGGTGGGTCTGGTGTCAAAATATTGAATATAATCAAAGTAGAGAAAGAGTAATGTGGAAATGATCTGCCCCACAGGTAGGGGAAGAGTGTTGGATGGGGGGTATACTAGGGTTTTTGGTGGTGGAGAATGGGCACTGGTATGGGTGTTTCATTGTATGACCGAGACTTAAACCCAAAAGCTTTATAACTGCTCTCACGGTTATTCAACAAATAAAATTTTAAAAAATGAAAAAAAAATCTCAAGGATCTGCATTGGGCATGGATTCCCATAAAAAATCAAAATAATGAGTAAAATAGAGATCTTTGGAGAAAATCAAGAGTCACATCCTGGGTAAACCAAGAACTAATTTAGAATTCAAAAGTTCATAGGTTGGATGGAAGAATGATATGTCTTGACATCTGTCTTCCTATTCATTGCTAGCGTTGATTCGACTGAAACTGATCTGGCTGGTGTTGCTATCCTCTCTTATGTGCCTCCCTCTGAAGCTCTCTGTCAAAGAAAATAGCATTTTGCAAATCCAGATGGCCTGTTATTCCCTTTAGAACTCCCAAAGGGTCAGACAGGACTGGCCATCTTAGTGCTGCTAATCCAACAACTGGACAGTGACTGGACCAGGTCTGCCTGGTCAGAGATCTTTTCTTTTAAAAGAGTGGGGTGACCTAATAGAGGCAGAAACATCTCATTTTAATTCATTGATGGTGTGTAAATGTGTTGTTCTAGTTTTAAGAACTAACAATGGGTCAGGACTTCATCTGATAAGTTTTGATTTATAACAGGCTGAGATAAAGGTTTAAACTGAAGGGAATTTTGTGCGCTTTGAAAGATTTTGTCACACAACTTATTCAAGTCTACTAGGTTTTCCTGCTTTCTGGGTGACTCTTATTTTTTTTTTAATTTTTTATTAGTGAAACACCATGAGGTACAGTTGTGGACTTACAAGTTTTTGTGCTTGGGTTTCAGTTATACAATGATCAAGTACCCACCCCTTCACCAGTGCCCATTTTCCACCACCAATGATCCCAGTATCCCTCCCACCCCCCCCATCCTCCCCATCCCATCCCGCCTCTGTGGCAGGGCATTCCCTTTTGTTCTCTCTCTCCTTTTGGTTGCTGAGGTTTTCAAAAGAGGCATTGAATGGCAATTATGTTAGGTCTATCTTCTACTTTCAGCATGCATCTCCCATCCTGGGAGGATCCTCCTAACACCCTTTACTTGTTGTTCCCTTGTTCCCTTCTCTATCTGAGCTGCCTCTTCCCCTAGCATGTGTGGCTGGCCTTCAAGCCATGGAGTGAACCTCCTGGTACTTATCTCGACTATTCTTGGATGTTAGTCTCCTATTTTGTTACTTTATATTCCCAGATGAATGCAATCTTTCTATGTCTGTCCCTCTCTTTCTGACTCATTTCACTTAGCATGATAATTTCCATGTGGTGCCACTTGTATGTAAACTTCATGACTTCATCTTTTCTAACAGCTGCATTGTCTAGATGTACCAATGTTTTTTAAACTAGTCATCTGTTCTCAGGTACTTGGGTTTTTTCCAGATTTTGGCTATTGTGAACAGTGCAATTAACATAGAAGTACAGATGTCATTTTGACTATACTTTTTTGCCTCTCCAGTATATATTCCCAGGTGTGGGAATTGCTGGGTCAAATGGAAATTGTATGAACAACTAATCTTTGATAAGGGAGCAAGAATTGTGAAGTGGAGCAAGGAAAGCCTCTTCAACAAATGGTGCTGGCATAACTGGACAACCACATGCAAAAAAATGGGCTTAGATCTCGACCTAACACCATGTACAAAAATCAGATCAAAATGAATTAAAGATGTCAACAACAGGCCAAAAACCATAAGGTACATAGAAGACAAGTTCGGCAAAACCCTCCACGATATTGAGGCTAACGATATCTTCAAAGATGACACTCCACTGATCATCCAAGTGGAAACACAGATAAACAAATGGGACTATCTTAAATTAAGACGCTTCCAAACCTCAAAAGATACAGTGACCCAGCTCCCGGAAAATGCTCCAAGTCCCAAACAGAGCTGAGATCACTGGGAAGTCCCAGATGGGGTAGGTGCCACATCCCGCCTTCTCCAGATGGAACCCCGGTGACCATGAGCCTCTACAAGCATAGCTCGGTCATGTGGGAACCAGGACTTTTACTCCAAACTACCGGGACTGCCCCGGCTCCCAGATAACCTCTGATTCCAGAAGTCACGCCCACAACCCGCCCCCCAGCGCCATCTTTACAGCACACAGCCACAAAGAAGAAAAACCGCTGAGAGGCTCCACAGCTCCTGGAGAATGCTCCAGGTCCCAAACAGAGCCGAGATCACCGGGAAGTCCCAGATGGGGTAGGTGCCGCATCCTGCCTTCTCCAGATGGAACCCCGGAGACCATGAGCCTCTACAAGCATAGCTCGGGCATGCAGGAACCAGGACTTTTGTTCCAAACCGCACGGCCACTTAGGCAGCTGCGTGACATCTCCTTATATACAAAGTGATGAATGGAAAGTAAATCATCCAATGTTTCTCCCTGAAAATCAGTTTAACTCTTTTACAAACCACAACACCCAATAGGAGAGAGAGAACAAAAGGGAATGCTCTGCCACAGAGGCAGGGAGGGATGGGGGGGGGGATGAGGGGTGGGAGGGATACTGGGATCCGTGGTGGTGGAAAATGGTCACTGGTGGAGGGATGATTATTCAAAATAAATAAAAAAAATTCTTTCTTTAAAAGAAAAAAAAAAGATACAGTGACCAGAATACAAAAACAATCTACAGAATGGGAAAGAATATTCACCCAATACCCATCTGATAAGGAGTTGATATCAAGGATATACAAAGCACTGGTTGAACTCCACAAGAAGAAAACATCCAGCATCATCAAAAAATGGGGTGATGAAATGAACAGAAACTTTCTCAAAAAAGAAATCGACTGGCTAAAAGGCACATGAGAAAATGCTCTACATCACTAATCATAGGGGAGCTGCAGATCAAGACCCTTTCTTTTAATGCAGGTCATTGACTTAGACTTTCTATGTGGGGAGAAAAACACCTTCTCACCCTCGTATTTCTATGTCCTCTTAATCATCTATTAATTACAATTTCTGTTCTCTATTTAATTCTTAATGCAAGTATGTTCTTGACCCATGAAACTGTCTCCTTTGCCTTTCCTCAAACCATACATGGTCACTACTCTTCTTCCAACATTCAACTAGAGTTTGAGGTATCTGTTTCATGCAACATCCCACCAAGACTAGGCTACTGTATGTGACAGATAACTACATGAGTTTTGAAAATAATAGGGTTATACAACATTCCATTTAGTAAGAAATTTTAGCACCACCTGTTACATATTCATTGCTTTGACTATTACCGTCTCACATGGAGACTGGAAGGAAGTGAATGCATATGATTGTGATTCCCAACAAAACTTCCTTCTTTATGTTGAAGCACAAACAGGAAGAGCCATGAAGAAAGATGCTTGCCTGTATATTCCTGGGGGCTCACTTCTAAACACAACAAACAGTAAGATCCCTATCTCAGAATTCATCCTAACATGTAAAGATGGTGTCTTCACTGCCACAGGCCTGGCATGGATTCATATTAATATTTCTAACATCATTCTTTCACTAACATAAATTTTAGTATTAAAATGATGAAAAAGTCACTGAAGGATCAACACTAGGATCTATCTTGGCTCAAGCTGACTTAGTCTAGTTTCTTCTGTGTAGCTCCCTTATCTCTGATATCCCCATGTATTTCAGGTATATTGCCCAGAGCTTTGACCTTTCCTTTTAGTAAGGCAAGCACAAGATAAGAGACAGGGTCCCAAATGCCATCTCTATTCTGGTCAGTATTCTGGTCCTGGGTTCACTCTAAACTTGGAGCATGGGCCCCTTCATCCAGTAGGCTACATACCTATCACTTGTCTTTATGTTGCCTATACTTTATTTGAGACATAAACAGCAATTTGGGAAACCACATTCGGGTTGCACTTCTCTTCCTTTGTTGAACAGAACCCAGAAAGATGAGCTGGCTTCTTTAAATGGTTGCCTCCACCCCTCCCCCAACTTATGGCAATCACATGATAGATACCTAATGTATCAGAACATTTCAAGTTAGCAGTCCTTGACTCTTACCCTCCACAGATGAAGGGAGAAGAAAGACACTACCTAGAATTCAAAAGATAATGATGTGTGGTTACACTCAAACTTGAGCTCATGCATTTTCATTATTTTATGAGCACACTCCCAAGTGCTACTTGGGAGACCACTAGTTCAACACCTGCTGGTATTTGGGGAAGTGTATGCAGTACTAGGAATTGCACTTCAGAGTTCCTGCATGCTAGGCAAGTTCTCTGCCACTTCAACAGGCTCCCCAGAATTGTTCCAGGTTTCTTTTCCCACAAACAGGTGTGGTCAGACATGCAAGTTATCTGCTTATCAGTACCAGGGTGGAGGGAATTTCTGCTTCATCTATAGAAGAGTCTCCTCAACAGGTTCACATCAATAGACAGCCTTTACCTGATATCATGGCAGCTCTTTTCTCTGGAGCTCTCTCAGCTTCCAAATCATGATTAATATTATTATGAGCCATAAATTATGTCCTTTTCTTTAATCTCAGTTAATTACAGAGATGAACTTGCTCTATAAAATACAGATAGCTGGGGCTGGAGCAATAGCACAGTGGGTAGGGTGTTTGCTTTGCACATGGCCGACCTGGGTTCAATTTCCAGCATCCCATATGGTCCCCTGAGCACTGCCAGGAGTAATTCCTGAGTGCAGAGCCAGGAATAACCCCTGTGCATTGCCGGGTGTGACCCAAAAATAAAAATAAAATAAAATAAAATAAAATAAGATACATATATATTTCTGCTTTATATATTCCTTTATAAAATGGAGCAGAAAATGAAATGTTTCTGATGAGATGAAAGGGAGGTTTCTGTTATTAAATTTGAGAAAGAGAATTCCCCAAACTCCTCTCAAATACCAATGTCAGTTTGGGACAGATTCCTTGATAGCCTGACAAGAAGGGTACTCATTTGCTCATTTGTTTTCTTAAATCTTTCTTCTAAAGCTTCTTTTCTAGTTCCAGAACTCTTTATCATTTCCTTTCCTCTGACTTCTGAGAGGACAAAAATTAATCCTTAGTTATTGCAAGAATTATTGCAAGAATTGTGTATCTTTATCACCTTTACCAGACCAGTTACTGCATAGTCAAAGGTATACCTTTACATAACTAAGTGGTCTTGAACTAAAAAGCCAGAATTTATGCAACTGCTCTATGTTGTAAAAGTAAGTTTGAGTCATCTTTTTTCAGAGCAACTTTTTTTTCCCAGTTACACATTCATTGCTGCCAAACAGAGAAATAGAGGGAAAGTTCTGACAAGAGAAGAGGAGCGTTTGGGATGGATGGAAATAAAATTTTAGATGCTTTCTTTTGTGAGTGGTGATGATAGAAATTTGCTTTGAAAAATGGTGAATGAAAAAATATTAGACCAGGGGACATTTTTAGTTTTAACTGTAGAGGGATAAGACTTGTTTTTATTTATTCTTATTTGTGATAAGAAGATGGGGATATGTGTATCAAAAGAAGACAGGTTATACAGAGTTTGTGAAAATGCTTAAATACAAAGACAAAAACCTCATTCTATTATCCTATACAGAACAGATGAATGGAGTAAAAAATGACCTAAATAATGTCAATTATCCCCAGACTCACTTTAGAAGAACCTTGTTGATTAGTATTACATGTGCAAAAGAGACCAGCAATTTTGTTCATAAGTTCAGTTACAAATAAGTTCTGTAAGTTGCCTTCTAAAATTTCTGTCTGATATCTTAGACAAAATTAATACGACTATATTCTGTGAGGCTGGAGCAATAGCACAGTGGGTAGGGCGTCTGCCTTGCATGCAGCCTACCCAGGTTGAATTCCTCCGTCCCTCTCGGAGAGGCTGGCAAGCTACCGAGAGTATCCAGCCCTCAGGGCGGAGCCTGGCTAGCTCCTCATGATGTATTTGATATGCCAAAAACAGTAACCACAAGTCTCACAATGGAGACAATACTGGTGCCCGCTCAAGCAAATCGATAGGCAACAGGAGGACAGTGCTACAGTGCTATACTCTCTGTGGGACTTAAGGAAAAGTATTTAGCTTCTCTTCCCACACTGAGCACCATGAAGTGTCTGGCTGCATAGCATGTTCTGGAATCCTGGATGGAACTGAGTCGTTGGCTTACATAAAACAGAGGAACTTTGAAGACAGGACCCAGTAAAACAATGAGACCTTGGGTATTGTTTTCATGCATGTTTTCCTATGGATCCACAGAAAAGCCTTGACACTGTTTTGTTCCCCTCCCTGTAAGATTTTGGGAACTAGTGCAGGAGTTAGTGAGTAATCTGGCAGGCAGAGTTAGCTAAGAGTTAGCTAAGCCATTAGCTAAGGGCTGCAGTCATGCTTTTACTGTTCTTGATCTCTGACATAAACCCAGAGAGCCCATGAATGACAGAGGGACCCCTGACTCCACAGGGAAAACAAGTGGCTGGCCTTGGGGAAAGAGTCAGACAGAGAGAGAGACAGAGCGAAAGAAAGAAACAGTGAGATAGACAGAGAAACAGAGAGAGGGGGTGGAGAGAGAGAGAGAGAGGTGGAGAGAGATAGAGACACAGAGAGACAGAGGGAAACAGAGAGAGACACAGAGACACAGAGAGAGAGCACACCACAGCTGTTGCTCTTAGCTAGAGGCTGCTAGGTCTGAGTTAAGGTTCAGGGAGAAGCCAACTAGGGGCCAACTGCTGCTAGGAGAGCTGCGGCCTGCTGAGATAAGCCCGGAGAGCCTGGGGAGGCAGAGGAGTTTCTTCTGCTCCCAGTGAGAACTGAGTCTAGACAGAATCTGTGGGGATGACAGATTTAAGGCAGAACTTGACTGTTGAGAGGACAGAGCCTTGGTGAATCCGGCTAGACATAGATAATCTCCACTCCCATCCAGTCCCTGAGAGAGCACAGAGAGACCACCAGAAAGCAAAAGAATAAGACAACGTCTGTAAAGAATGCTAGATTCCTCCCTCATCCTGGTCTTCTTCTTTGACTGCCTCAGGTCCTAGATCCAGATGCCTAGGAAGGGTCAGCTGCTCTACCAGAGGTAAAGAGTCCAGGACTCAAAAATCCAGAACACAGTGTCCTCATGGCCCCGTGGCCCCATGGCTAGGCTTCATATCTGGGGTAGAATTGACAGAATTTGGGGGAATATACTAAGGCCCTATGGTGCTCTACACATTATTCTGAAAATAATGTCTCCATTTTCTACAAAATTATTCATGGACAGTCGGTGAAGCATTTTTGGTATTGAAAGAACTCAACCTATTGATTGGTAAGAGAATCCTTAATGAGCCCTTTGACTAGAATAAATTTGGTTGGTTCTGTTCAGGTACTGTCATGTTTTACTTCTCTAAAATGAATAACCTCTATACACTGTTTTTCTAGTAACTCAAGGGACGTTAATTTTGGTTGATTGGTATTCTTTTGCCCTCCCATTTATGTAAATAGATGCTCTAAAGAGAGAACAAGTGTTGTTTAAAAAAATAAGTTCTTAAAGTTAGGAGACCAGCTTTTGAAACACATGCTCTACCACTCAAGCGACATCCTTGAACTCTTATAGAGCCTTTTAGAAATTTGTTCCTATCCAGTGCTTCCCAAACTAATTCAGTCCACATCATCCTTTTCATGAAAGAAAGTACTCTGCATTCCCCTGAGAATTCCCTTATTTAAGCAAATAGAATGTGACTTGTACTTGCATCCAAGGCTACTAGGATGGCCCTGAATCATTTCAGTGCCCCAGTGAGGTGGGGAAGGGGACAGTATTGCCTACTCTGGGAAACCCTGTGATATTCAGATTACGCAAGGAAGAATGTGTTCCCTTCCCAGGGGAGAAGGGTGTTGGTAGACTTGCTGGCTACTCCCTAGAGAACCCTTCACTTCCAAGTATCAAGTCACGCCCTTCTCGGCACTGTGTCAACCCAAGTTACTCCCCAGCCTCTCGGCTGTAGCAGGAGGTCCCGAGGGCCGCCGAGCTGCTTTGTTGGGGGAATCAGACAACTACCTGAGGCCTCATTTTCCTCAGCCTAAAATAAAGACCTGGGTTGGAATAATTTGTAAACACTCTTTGATTCTTACCTTTTACAAAAGACAACTAAAAGAAATGTTTCTAAAACGAGTGTTTTCCTTAAAAAAAAAAAAAAAGGCTGGAGTATACAGAACAAGTCAAGAGGCAATTTGGTGACTAATTTGTTCATGGTAGACAGCCAAATGGGATAATTAGGTCCCAATGTGTATCTTTTTTTTTTTCTCTAATCTTTCTGTTTGGCTGTCTAGCAGTATCAAAATAGCTGCTAACAGCCAATTTTCCCTTTTGCTTATTTCTACTCTTCTCCGGTTTCATAAATTTTTTAATGCCATTGCTTAACTCTGCTATATGTATCTTGTTGTTTAATTAATGCCTGTGTAATAGTGGTTTGGCGGGGCCTTGGGAAGAAGGGGAGTTTTCTGAAAGTAGGAACAGGTTTAGTCTACGACTAAATGTCCATCTAGCCTCAGAATCCCAATACAAGGATTTCCCAAAGTGACAGGTAGATTCAGCTTTATGCTCAGACCTGCAAAATCGCATTAGGTAGTAGTTTCCACCTCTCTTATGCATCAGAATACTCAGAGTTCTTTAAAGATACTGACTTGTTTCCTCCCACATCCTCCAGATATTGTGGCTTAATTTATATGGAATGATGCCTGGATATAGGAAACTGTTAAAAAAAAACAAAACAAAACAATAAAACAAAACAAAAAACCCAACCCCTAGGTGCTTCCAATGTGGAGCAAGGCATTGGAATCACTGACATGTGGTCAGTACCTACATCAGTTAAATGTGCTTTGTTAACTTCTGAGAAGTGTCTTTCCTGCCATTGTTGGTTCAAGGGCAACTTAGTGGAGATTGAAGCCACCTGCAGTGCCCGGGGGACAGTCCTGCTTAATCTTCTTCAACCTTTCCTGACTCTGAGCTCATTCTACTACTGGTCAATTTGTTTCTTTTAGTTTAAGAAAGTCTTATTTATAAGACATCGGCATACCTTTTAAGTCCATCTCCACCTTGCTAGAGTTTTGACTCTTTCTTACTCATAAGAAAATAAACACCTTTGAATGAGTCACCAGAAAAAGTTACCATAGGTTTTCCTTTAAGTAGTATCTTATAATATTTCTTGATAAGTAATGTAGCTATTATTTAGCATTAAATCATACTGTAATAAATTTGTACTTTATAATAAATGAATATATTTTTATAGTTTTAAGAGTAATTTATGTCAAAGAACAAAAAGAGATACCTGTTTATCTGTTCAGGTTGCCCTTCTTTCTACTCTCATTTTCTCCTATAAAATGGAAGGTTATTTTGTGAGTGCCAAACAAAAGCAATCACAAACTAACATCTACTTTAATTATCTTTATAGCATATTTTACAAATATAAGGCAGTAGGAGGCAAAGAACAGGAAATTTAAGGATTTTATTAGTCTCCTAGATACCTCCATAGGCATCTTTCATGCACTCATCATGCCTTGCTGGGATTTTGATTAGATATACAAGTTTGGCCACAAGATGACAACACAATGGGAATTAATATGTACCTTAGTTGATGGGATCACTATTAAATACAGATTATGAAGTTCAACAGTTTGATCTCAGATTACTAATAGCAGGCCTAACTCTAATATTATAATGCCATAATGGCATTCCAGTGAAATAGCCAAGTTACATTTTTTTATATTTTCTTTTGATTAAAAAATATTATTCATTCCAAGCACTCTGCCAGGGTGGGCCAGATAATCTCCCACACTACAAAGTCAGGCAATCATGCCTTTTCTGGCTCTTGCATAAACCCTTGCTTTGCTTGACTGGTAGTCACTGAGAGTGACCCTAAGGTGCCTGAACATTTCTTGGGAGACCCCTGTCCCAAAGAAGATTAAACAAAGGTGAAAATGAAACTCACCTACTCTTAATTTTTTTTTCTTTTTGGGTCACACCCAGTGATGCTTAAGGGTTACTCCTGGCTCTACACTCAGGAATTATTCCTGGCGGAGTATGGGGGAACCATATGGCATGCTGGGGATTGAACCCTGGTCAGCCACATATAAGGAAAATGCCCTATCAAATTTGCTGTACTATCTCTTCAGCCCCCAAACTCACCTACTCTTAACCCACCTTGACATTAAACAGTTTTGAAGGCATGAGGAACAGTGGAGAGATAGGTGTGCTGATTTGGAAGACGATTGGGAGAAAGATTAGAAGGAAGATGACCGGAAGATGTTCTGACAACTCTTATATCAGGGTGTCTTCTGTACTCCAAAGTTTATACTTGTGGTGTCTGAACTTTGAACCAGAGCTCTAAAACATACCTCTCATCTTGCAGCTGCGCCCGTGGCCTCTGACTGGCAGTAAACTGGGGAAATTTTCTGGACTGCCACACAGCACATAGATTATGTAATTTTCCATATGTATTCTAATGTGAATCTTATATAGCACTGTTTTTTCACCCTGTCAATTTTGTATTGTTTAGATGAAAGTTTCTTTACATATAAACCTGCACAGTTCTAATTATAGGAGAAAAAGAATGAAAAATTCTCAACCATTTAAATCAGCCAATTTTAAGACATTGTTATGAATTACAAAGGGAAATAAAAGTAGAATTTGTTGTCTAAACTGTATGATTGAGAAGACTCATCATATAGTATCAAAAAACCTGAGTTTCCTGCCCTTGGGAGAGTTATTACCATAGCAATGGGATGATTCATTTAGGTCAGATGCCTCCCATTTCAGAATATCCTTGAAAGAACTTAATTTATACAGTTTCACTCATGGATGTGGGACTTCTAGCTACAAGTAGATGCAAACATTTGAATATACTAGCTTCAAATCACATTTTTCATATCATTAAGAGTCATATTCTTTCTCTTTTTTAGGTTTATGTGTAGCTAAACTTCAGCTGAATTTTATTTAAGCCTTGAAAATAAATTAGGAAGAAAAATATATGTTTAGGGCTGGAGCAATAGCACAGCGGGTAGGGCATTTGCTTTGCACACAGCCAAACTGGGCCCATCCCAGTTTGATTCCTCCGCCCCTCTCAGAGAGTCCAGCAAACTATCAAGAGTATCGTGCCCGCATGGCAAGCTCTCTGGGACATATTCGATATGCTAAAACTAATAACAAGAAGTCTTACAATAGAGATGCTACTTGTGTCCACTCAAGCAAATCGATGTGTAGTATAGTTCTTCCAGTACTATATTGAATAGGTAGGCAAATTGAAAAACTCAGTGGAAGGCCTCCGTAGCAGAGTAAGTGCTGCTGAGGACAGAATCAGTGAGCTCGAAGATGAAGTCCACAAAAGACAGAAAATGGAAAAGAGACTCACAATCTGGGAACAGATGGCAAGAGAAGATTGTGATGAAACCAAGAGGAGTAATATAAGAATTTGGAATCCCAAAGGGATGGAAGAAAACCCTGATGAAGAAGAAACTGTCAAAGACATTATTGCTACGATGTTTCCAGAGCTGAAGAAAACATGCGACCACATTCAGGAGGCCTGAAAGGTACCAGCTAGAAGAAATCCGAATAAAAATACCCCAACACACATCCTCATCAAAATCATCCAAACCTTAGATAGAGACAAAATTCTAAAAGCAGCAAGATCAAAGAAAGAAATTTCCTATAAAGGATCTTCCTTAAGATTCACAACCAATTTGTCTGATGAAACCCTCATGGCCTGAAAACAGTGGTGGGATATAGTGAAAAAAACTCAATGAAATAAATGCCTCACCAAAAATACTTTACCCAGTGAGACTCTTATTCATAATAGAAGGAACAACACAAAGTTTCACAAACAAACAACAACTCAGGAACTTCACAGACTCAAAGCCATGGTTACAAGAACAACTAAATGGGCTACTTTAAGACAAGACAGGCCACTCATATACACCAAATTTCAACAGAAAAACGAGACAAAAACCCTATAACAATAAACTCTCTCAATTTCAATGGGCTAAATGCACCAATTAAAAGACACAGAGTGGCAGGATGGATTAGAAAATTGAATCCAACATTCTGCTGCCTCCAAGAAACACATCTCAATGGTCAAAGCAAACACATGCTCAGAATCAAAGGCTGGAAAACAATCCTATGGGCAAACAACTCCCATAAAAAAGCTGGGGTAGCCATCCTAGTATCTGACCACATTGATTTCAGACTGAAGAAGGTCACAAGAGACAGTGAAGGCCATTTCTTATTAATCAAGTGATCTGTACAACAGGAAGAACTTACAATACTAAATGTATATGTACCTAATGAGGAACCAGCAAAGTACTTAAAACAACTACTTATAGACTTGAAGAAAGACATTGATAGCAACACAATACTAGTGGGAGACTTCAATGTGAATTTTTTTAAGCTTCAAGAAAAAAATTATTTTAGCTGGAGAGATAGTTCAGTGGGCAGGACACTTGCCATGCACGTCAACTTGAGTTTGATTTGGGCACTATATATGGTTCCAGGAGTGATTTCTGAACACAGAGTAAGGAGAAAACTTTCAGCACTGTTAGGTGTGGCACCAACATCCTCACCCCCAAGAAAAATGTAAGAAAGAAAGAAAAAAAAATATTAAAGTTCATAGAACAACTTCTGTAAGATTAACTACTTCAGGAAAGCACAGTTGTAGACAAGCTATGATGGTAATAGCTTTGTGCTAGTCACAAAGACAAACACAATGAAACAAGTCATTGTTCTACAAATCAAGCAAATGTCCAAACAAACTGTCCTCCTGTTGTTCATTGATTTGCTTGAGCGGGCCCAGTAACGTCTCCATTTTGAGACTTGCTGTTACTCTGTTTGGCATATTGAATACTTTTGGTAGCTTACCAGGCTCTCTGAGAGGGGCGGAGGAATAGAACCCAGCTCAGCCAGGCTGACTGCGCGCAAGGCCCTACCACTGTGCTATTGCTCACCAGGATCGAATGTAAGATACCCTAAAACAAACAAACAAACAAACAAAAACCCAACCCCCCCCAAAGAAAAAAACATGGAAGATCTGCAAAGCCTGGGCCCTTTAAACATCATAAATTAGAAAACAGCATAAATAAGTGGGTGTGTTCAGTTTTATACACGGAATCAAACCTTAGGCACCAGCAAACACTATGGCAAGTTTTCTCAGTTCATCACTGAACACACTGGCAACAACTTGAAATTAAAGAATATATCTAAAGGGAAGAAAAAAAGAATGTGCAACCTCTTTTATTTTTCCTCTTTGAAAACAGAGGTGCTATAGAAATAGTTCAAAGATGCTGAATCTATGCTTTGTACGCAGGAGCCCTGCATTTGATCCCTGGCACCATATGGTCACTTGAGCATTGCTGCTGGAAGAGACATAGTAACACTGAGCTGATAGTAGACCCTGAGGACCCCCAAATATGGCCCCCAAAATAAAATCAACTGAAGAAGGAAACAAACATTAATTCTGGTCTACACTAGCGTTTTCAAGGAATGCATACAAGTGGACAAAAAATAGAACTATGTTCAAGAGCCCTCAACCAGAGTGTGCACCTGACACTGCTCTCTTGTGGCCCTCAGAAAGAAACATTTCATTTTAACTGGCCCTAAACTGGATGGTGGAATTCCTCACCAGATGCTTTAGAAAATTATGTAGTGGTGTGTGGGCCAACATTGCCCCAATCTGTACAAACAGCCCCAGTAGGTTTGATACTCCATTTACTGCAACAGGGGCACCGGCATAACTTGCAGAACCTTAACACATGGTGAAATCTCAAATTTGCAGCAGAGTTGAGTTCCCAGCACTACCTTGAAATATTCTCTAATTCCTGCCACAACTTCAAGGACAACATACTCTGTAGGGTCTGTGTTTCCTAGAGAGTTTGGAAAATTTGCATAATCCTCTAAAATGGAATCCACATTCTTCTTGGCAGGAGATAATGAGCTGTTTTTGCTGAGAAACTAAGTCCCAGTCATCAAGTAGTTCTGTTTATTTATTTATTTTTTTTTTATAGTTCTTCAGAATTTTCACTTTCACTTTTATCCAGTTCATGGATGCCTCCCTGGTTCCTTTCATCAGTGTGTTCTCCTCAGGGCCTCTCCTTCCTGGAGCCTGAGGTGTCTCACTAGGACTGCTGCCATTTTCATTCCTAGGAGTTTTCTGCTGGTTGGTTTTGTTTCCACATCAACATGTTTTCTTTGCAGAGCAGTTGTCTTCTTCCCGAGTCAATCTCTCTGCTCTGAGGGCTTTCCAAAGTTCTGGCTGTTTCTACCCATAGATGTCCTCACAGTCGGATGCTTTGCTTTTTGGAACCATTCACCCCCGTTTTATTCCACCCACTGTGTTGTAGGGCTGGAGTGATAGCACAGGAGTAGGGCATTTGCCTTGTGCTCAGCCAGCCGGGCAGAGCCAGGTTTGATTCCTCTGCCCCTCTCGGAGAGCCCTGCAAGCTACTGAGCGTAGCCTGGCAAGCTCCCCATGACATATTCAATATGCCAAACACAGTATTCGATATGCCAAACACAGTATTCGATATGCCAAACACAGTATTTGATATGCCAAACACAGTAACAACAAATCTCAAAATGGAGATATTACTGGGCCCGCTCAAGCAAATCAATGAACAATGGGAGGACAGTGTTTGTGTTGTAGAGAGTATTTCACTTGTATGCCCTTTATATTTGCAAAGGAAGCTCTAAGCAATTTCCCAAAACACTTAGGAAATCAAAGGGGCATCTGACACATGTCACTGTTACTGTCCTCCCATTGTTCATTGATTTGTTCAAGCGGGCCCAGTAACACTGTGAGACTTGTTACTGTGTTTGGCATATCGAATATATCATGGGTAGCTTGCCAGACTTTGCCATGAGGGTGAGATACTCTCGGTAGCTTGCCGTGCTCTCTGAGAGGGGAGGAATCAAACTCAGGTCGGCCAGCCGGTCGCCTACAAGGTAAATGCCCTATCCACTATGCTACTGCTCCAGCAAGCTACCAAGAGTAGCTTGCCTGCACAGCAAAGCCTGGCAAGCTACCTGTGACATATTCAATATGCCAAATACAGAAACAACAAGTCTCAAAATGGAGACATTACTGGGTCTGCTCGAGCAAATCGATGAACAATGGGAGGACAGTGACAATTACAGCTCTTTATATCTTTTACACACTTTGGTTCAAAATGAAGACTCATGAGATCACGGCACTTGCTCATTGTCCTGGAATTTAGGCTTTGGGTCCTGCTTGGTCCCACTTATAAATGATTCGCTGTCTCCTCCTCCTCCAATTTCTTCCAATTGTGGCCCCTACTCTCCATCCCACCCATGTCCTGCTTGATAGTGAGGCACAATTCTCCAGCATCACTGACCTAAGATAATTCTGTGACTGAAATGGAATTTTACAAAGCACAGCGGTAGGGTGTTTGCCTTGTACGCAGCAAACATGGCAACCGAATTAGATTCCTCCGTCCATCTCGGAGAGCCTGGCAAGCTACTGAGAGTATCTCGCCCGTACAGCAGAGCCTGGCAAGGTACCTGTGACGTACTTGATATGCCAAACACAGTAACAACAAGTCTCATGATGGAGATGTTACTGGGCCCGTTCGAGCAAATCTATGAACAACGGGAGGACCGTGACCGTGAATTTAGAAATAGCAGTGTTCTGGTCTTTTACTTAAGTTCATTTTGGGGGGAGGACATCTAATAAGTTTTAGGCAACCTGGGACCACTAGAACCACAACTGTGGGTGCTTTTAGGACCTTGGGGAGCAAGGATCGAGCACATGCCTCTGATGACAGGCATGAGAAGCAGCCTTCTGAGTTCTCTCCTTGGTTCTCTTCCTGGACTTGTTAATGTACAGACTGTTTTTCTCTGAAAGACTGAAAAGTCTTTTGCAACTGGAGTTGGGTCTTCATGATTGTACCTTGGGTCATAATGTTGGTGCATGAGTGGATTTTTCAGTGCTGGTGGGTTCTTAAGAGTTGTATAAAAAAGTTGCATACAAAACTTGGTAGATTAAAGGTTAGAGTTTATTGTACAGCCATTCCGTTATCTATTCAGATTGGCTACCTGTTCCATGGGCAGAGATTTAAAGTGAACTGGAGCTCCAGATTTCTGCTCCTGCTGTGTTCAGTAATCATACTTAAGTGGGTTAGTTATTTACTACGTATTTCTTAAACAAGAAAATGACTAAAAAACCTGAAATCAGTCCAAGTGCAGAAATAAAAAACAACCAAACAAAATTGCATATTACATATAGTTCTTAGTAGTGGGAAAGGAAATTGCAGTTCCAAAACTACAGACTAGAAGAATTTTATCTCCAGCCATCTGAAGCATCAACTGTTAGCAGAGACTGTGCATGGAAAGTGTAAATAAATTCTACAGTCTCTGGGCTAAGATTTTATTCATAACAATGGCTAGCAAAGAACTTTTTCTTTTTTTCTTTCTTCAGTTTTTTTTCCTTCTTAGGTTTTGGAGTTTGTTCTCACCATAAAAGTCGCTTATTAAAAAATATAATACTGTCCTGGAGGCTACTCCAACTGGTGCTTCAAGCCATGCTTGGAGGTCACAAGGGTTATGCCTATTGGTGCTGGGGAGGAGGAGTATAATGTTGGGAAACAAAGTCAGGACTGGTTCTACAACTTTTATGCCCCACCTCCAGGTAACTTAAATATGAGAAATTGACCCAGAACTTTTATTTTCCTCCTAAAACCAAGCTAAAATTATGAAAAAGATGAAAAGATAGTACATTCTTCATTTTTGAAGTTGCTGAAATCTCAGCCTGAGATATATGTTTTATCAGCTTTCTTCCCTCTGGAGAATATCAAATTCTCTTTTCAGTAGTGGCAGGGGTTGGTTGGAACACATCCTCAGGGCTAACTCCAGACTCTCCATTCAGGGATCACTCCTTCAAGGCCTGAGGGACAATATGTGGTGCCAGGGACCAAATCTGGGTCAGCTGTATGAAAGGCAAACATCTTACCCGCTCCATCATTGCTCTAGCCCCACCCAAGTTCTCTTTTGAACCTCTTTCTCCGATCTTCCACGCGCCTATCAAATTTTTCTAAATAGAACTTCAAATTTAAAAAATATGAGAAAGAAAAAAGAAATCATCAAAGGACTAAATACAAGACATCAGTGAAATTGTAGTGAATGTTAAACAAATGAGAGCAGTAGCGAATGAATTAAGGGCAAAGGAAATTTTGAGGGGAGACAAGGACTCATTTGTTCCAAACAACCGCAAAGAAACGGAGGATGACAGAAGATTAGAGGCTTGTTGCTATAAAGACGGGAAGAATTGGAAGTCTGCGTACTATAGAGTCACCTGTCTTTTTCTTCTCTCCTCTTCCCCAGCTCTGTGGCAAGTGGACTGCAGAAAACAGAAAACATCTCTAGCCAATCGCCCTCTGGCAAGGGCTCAAATGTTTCTGTTCCACAGAAATGTAATTTATCCATACAAGAGAACAATTCTGTTTTCTGTGCAGTAGTGAACCACCCCATATCACTATATAAAGGAGTCTAGTGTCATAACTCCAAATACATTTCAGGAATGATTGCCTTGGAATTGAGTCTCATTGAATTGAGTGGAATTATTTGTTATTTCAAAGCCAAATCACTGAGGTCAGGGAGAATTTCTCTCTGATGATCCAGACCTAGGTTATGTAGGGTGTGTCAAGAATGATTCTACAAAGAAAATAAAGAGTTATGTTCTAAGAAAAGGGAGACAGGCTGCTGTGGCAGCAACAACTTAGTCCTCTATGTCATTCCCAGTACAAAATGTTGCTGGTGTAGGAAGCCTCATAGTAGTCACTGGATTAGCGATGGGTGACTTAATCAGAACAGAATCTTGGGCCAACTAGTTGGGATATGATTTTCAAATGAAACAAAATATCGGAACATCTTACCAAAGAACCATTTCTGACTGATTTTAGAAGAAGTCAGTGACCAGAAAGTGAGGGATTCTTTCTTTTTGCAGAGATTTCTTGAATTTCTTCAGTAGCCTACTCCAGCACAGCTGCCGATGTCAAGACTTTCCCTTTGTGCTGTTAATTTGATCTAATTTTTCTTTTCTGTCCACACAATCTCACAAAGTAGCTGGTCATTATTCTTCATGTAATGCACATGCTCATGCTTGAAGATAATTGTAAAAATTTTCTTCCAGGAGAAATGACTTTTGCTTTTGACCACAATAGTTTATTTTCCAAACCTTTCATCATCTTTGTGGGTCTCCTCAGAACTGCCTCCAAGTGTTCTACATTTGTCTCCAGCTGGAGTCCAATGGTGAATATAATTCAATGCTGTATGTAGGGGAATTCCCACAACAAAGTCAAGTCAATTGCTTAGGGAATCAAAAAGAGTATTTTATTTTTGCTTGGCACTTTATAGTTTTAAACAGAACTTCCCTAGAATTATTATGTCATTTGAAGTATAATTGTTGCTTTCTCGTCTTCCTAAACTCTTATGGTTGATGTGGGTCTATACTAAGGCTCATATTGTCAAAGCTTAGAGCTCCAGCTTGGGGTCAATTTGAAGTTTCCAGTGACTCATAGACAGTATCAGTTCATGTTCCTTTGTATTTCCCTCAGATAAGAAACTATCTTGAGGGTGGAATAATTCATAATTACTCTTCTTGTTGTGGATCAGCACTGTACAACTGATCATCTGGCAATGACACAGTCTATGTTTGCACTTTGCAAAATAAGAGCCACCAGCCACATGGGGTTATTAAGTAATGAAAATGTAGACAATTCAAAAGAGGAACAGAATTTTTACTTTTACTTGAATTTAACCCTTTCTTGGGGTGAGGAAATATCCAGTGGTGCTCAAGGCTTATTCTTGGCTCCATGTTCAGGGATTACTCCTGGTAGTGCTTTGGTCACTATATATTGTACTGGGGTTCAAATACAAGTCCTCAGGATAAAGTCAAATGCCCTAACTATTGTGCTTTCTGTCTAGCCATTTAAAATTAACCTTTAAATATTATATAATTAGTTATATTTTGCTAGTGCTATGAGCTCTCAGTTACCTGTGAGTCTGGAAACAAGGCACAAAAGTCTAAGGCATTTTGGTAGACCTTTATGCTTTAGAAAGAATTTGTTGGCAGGTAAGTTCTTAGTGAATCTTAATGTTACCCCAAGATATTCCTTTTTATATGTCTCAGTGTTACTTAATTAAAAATTTTGCCTCTATAGTTCTAGCACTGTGTGACTACTTTATGATTTTCTTCAGAAATAGGTTAATAGATAACTGGGATCTTTTTCTGGGACATTAGATAGGTTCTTAATGCAATTGATGTGGACATGGCAACAAACAAATGGAGTACTTAGGTGGTGAGTAACATGTTTTGGCAAAGAAGATACGTCTTAAAAGAGGGTAAGTTTTAAATATCCGTATTAGTCCCAGACCAAGACAGCTAAGCCAAAAGTCAGTGTAGTATTTCGTTTCTGCATGATGCATTTTTTGGCATAAAAAGGGTATATTAGAGGATATGCATATTATGAAATTTGACCAGTTAGGTTCAATTTGTTGTCATATATTTGGACTGTATTTTGCTGAGCTTAACATTTAAAGCGTCATAAAAACCAAAGACTGTTAAGAGATTAGCAAAGAAATGAGTGAAGAGTTGTTCTTCTATTCTTACTGATATAATCTCTCTTAATTTTCAGAGACTTTTGACCAGAGGGGCATTTTTTCCACTCATTTATGAGCTTTGTTAACCATTCACAGTGTTTTATTATTTTTTAAGAAGTTGTTCTATATAAGTGTGTATGTATGTACATGTTTGTTGGCTTTCTAATGCTTTTTTTCTGAGCTTTCTTCTTGCAATTTTGATTTTTTTCCCCTCATGTTTCTAACACTCCATCCTTCCTTTAATTTCAGTTAACCATCTTGCTGCTGATTTCATTAGGAAATCATTTAATCAGTTGACTCGGGCCTCCAAAGTAAAATTTTCTTAAAACTTTTTTTATTGAGGAAAGGAACAATAATCAGAAAGTTTCTGTACCAAGACAGGTTGCTAATTCACTTGTTTGAATTTCTTGTGTTGTCTTCAATATATCTTTTTATGTTGTGATAGGGCTGGGGGAGATGGTGCAGTGGAGAAGTCAGAGTGGGAATAACCATTGCAGTCCTTTTCTTCAGAGGTGTTTTACTCTTGCCAGCAACGGCCATCTTAAATAGTCATCTGATCATCCCATATCTACTGCTGTTAGCAGTCCTTGTGGAGATAACACTTTTTCCCCTCTCTGTTGGCAGCTATCTGAAATATTTGTTTCCTTTCCCAGTCCTGCTTTACAGAATTCGCTGGAGCTCTTTTAACTGAGAAAGTAAAGGAATCTTCAAAATAGAACTTGCATGAAGCTCATAGACAATTACGTTATAAATTACAAGAAATTTTGGGGTAAAACACATGCACACACCTTTTGCTTTATTTTCTTCAGAGATGGCACCTAAACTTAGCAGTTGCTTTTCCCTCTTTTCCCTTTTTTTTTTAAAGCCAGCAGATGCTTAATTACCTATGGATCTCTGTGTCTTTAATTTTGTTTTCCAGATTAATCATTATCGCTATCACTATCGCCCCATTGGTTATCAAATTACTCTAGCGGGTGCCAGTAGCATCTCTATTTCTCCCAGCCCTGAGATTTTAGCAGCCTCTTCTTACTCATATTTTCTCATATTTTCAGTGTCAAGGGAATGAGACCTATTGTCGTCACTGTATTTGGCATATAGAATACGTCATGGGGAGCTTGCCAGGCGTTGCCTGTGTGGGCGGGATACTGTAGGTAGCTTGTCGGGTTCTCTGAGAGGCATAAATGGGTAAGAAGTGTTTTATAATGTGTCACACGGCCGCTTCACGGCGCAGTCTAGAAAGTGACCTGGAGCATGGTGGTGGTTGGGCAGTGGAGGTCAGCTGCTGGGCTGGGTCCCTTGGGGTGGGGAAGGCTCTCACCCACCCGACAGCCTGGTGCGGAGTCCCTTCCAGATTAATGCTAAGATTAATTTATGGAAGGAAAGGATTATTTTTCTGCTTTGTTAATTAAGCTCTTCAAAAACTTAATTTTTAAACAGTATCACTGTATCACTGTCATCCCATTGTTCATTGATTTCCTCGAGCAGGCACCAGTGATGTCTCCGTTGTCCTAGCCCTGAAATTTTAGAAAGTGCCACATTCGAGTCTCTTTCAGAGTCAGGGGAGTGAGACCCATCACTGTTACTGGGTTTTGGCATATTAAATACGCCAGACTGGGGAGTTTTCCAGACTCTGCCATGCGGGCAGGATACTCTCGGTAGGTCACGTGGCCGCAAATGTGGCTGCTCACTTCCGGGAGCTAGGTTTTATTTATAGTCTCTGGATCTTGGCCATTGATGGGATAACATGGCACTGGGGGCACTTGGTGGGTGTAACGCCTACCTATTGGAAGATGGGAGATCTGGGTGGAGGAGGCCCACTCCCGATCCGAGCAGGCTTGGAGATCTCAGCCCCGGGTCCCACATGCTGGGCTCCTCTGCCGGTTCCTTTATGCATAAGGTTCTTCCAAACGTGTGGAAAGTGGTCTTAAGCATGGCTGTGGCAGCTGAAGACCTCCGGAACCAGACACAGCCATGCTTAATTTTTAAACATAAGTAAAAACTCTAAATATTTCCTTCCTAAAACTCCATAGGACTAAAACTTCAAATGTCTAAAGACACTATGAAGTCAAATCTCAGGCTAAATTCGATTTAAGCAAATATAAGGGGAATTGGAGAAGATAGTAGTTATCAGAGAATGCAGTGTGTGGTAGATCTGATTTACCCTTTGGATAACATTTTTATTTAATTACTTACCTAGATCTTTGCTGTTTTGGCTTTTAATTCCTTTAATCTTCTCTTTGTGCTCCTTGATACCCATTGCTGGTTTCCAATCAACAAAATTCCAGAGCAACCAAAGAAAATTAAAAAAAAATAAAGAAAAACTTTTTTTTTTGCATGCAATTAGACTTAGGAAGGAGGGAAGGAGGAAGGAAATCAAATAACTTTTCTGTTCTGAAAGGTGTGATTGTAAACATAAACCAACTGTCAATCAACATAAAGTTGTATTGAAATGACGCCAATGTCTTGTCAGTCAAGAAAAACATCCAGTATTCACCATATGGTTAGACCTTGAAGAGAGTATATTTCAGTCTTTTCATATAGGAATATTTTCAAGTAAACTTGTCACTAAACGATGTCAAAACTATGAATTGTAAAAGTATCATGAATTTCAGCCTGTAAAAAATAAACAAAAGGCTGAGGAATAATAAACTGAAATAAATAATGAACTGAAAAATCCTCTCATGATATCCCACCACACTGAGCTTTGCTATTATGGATTACGAACTCATTTAGAGGCAGAAAAAATATCCTATTATGATCGTTGCTCAAAAACTGGATTAATGAAGACATCCGGTCAGGTCTGTTCTAGTTTATCCATTTTCGGGGACTATTATTATGGCCAGAGTTTCACAAACTTGGGAAAAATAATGTTTTCTCACTGCTTTAAAGGCTAAAATCTACACTTAAGGTGTCAGTAGAATCACTGTCTCCTCCTGGACTTGATAGAATTCTTCCTTGCTTCATCTTGATTTCTGGTGGTGGTTGTCAACATTTAACCTTCCGTGGTTTGCAGACACAGGACTCCAACCTTTGCTTCTCTCATTCCACACCTTTCTCACTGTGAAGCTGAAAGTGCACCAGCAAGTTTGTGGAACTTTGATACAGTCACAGTGGCTGTGCAGAAAAATATGCAGTTTCAATATATGTCAGAGTAGGAATAAAAGATCTTGGGGACAACTTGGTAATGAAAAGGGAAAAGGGAAAAGAAGAAATAAAAATAATCCCCAGAATTTAAATGTATGCCCTTATTCATGACAAAAGAGATGTTATTAAAGATCATATATTAAAGATCATATATTAAAGATCATATATTTTTATGACGGCAAAGAAATGTTTATTTTAACAAATTAGGTGAGATAATATAAAATCCAGATACTATAAAATCCAGATACTATAAAATCCAGATCCCGGATGAGAACAGTGCAGTCTTTTGCCCCCGCGCCTGGGTGTCCCTCGCTGGGACCCCTTGGAGGGGAGCGGGTCGAGCTTTCCTCCCCGCCCCGACCGGGGCTCCGGCAGCCGAAGACCTCCAGGACCAGCCACCACCATGCTGAGACCACTCTCCGCACACATGAAGGTATTGGCAGAGGGACAAAGCCACGCGGGTTCCGGGGCTGAGACCTCCAAGCCTACTCGGATTGGAGTCGAGCATCTTCTATCCAGATCCTCCAAATTCCAGCAGGCGGGGGTCACACCCACCACCTGGCCCCCTGGCGCCATGTAATCCCATCAGCGGCCAAGACTCGGAGACTATGAAATCCAGATTCCGGAACCGCGCGACATCTTATCAAAACTTTTTTTTTATGACATCTTAGTATCTCATTCCTACTTTGGACAAACTTGCAGGCTATCGAATGTAGCCTGCCCACAGGGCAGAGTCTGGCAAACTCCCCGTGGCGTACCAAATATGCCAAATACCAGTAACAATGATGGGTCTCATTCTCCTAAAGAGCCGTGAATATAATCTCAGGGCTAGGATGAAAGAGACGTCACTGGGGCCTGCTCGAGGCAATCGACGATTAACAGGATGATGAAATGAAATGAAATGAGGTGAGATAATAAAATAAGAGGTCAAAGGGAGATCATATTTTTTTTGTTTGTTTGTTTTGGTATGGTTTGTTTGTTTTGGTGCTCAGGGCTTACTCCTGACTGTGAACTCTGGGATCACTCCTAGAGGGGTGCAGGGGGACCATATAGGGTGCCAGAGATGAAATCTGGTTGATAGATAGTGTGCAAGGCAAGTACACTACTTGCTATATTATCTCGCCAGTCCCTTGGGAGATGACATCTTAATTACAGCTCAAAAGAGAACCAATAAAGAAAGAAAGAAAAAATGTGATTAGAGCCAAGTTTCAAAGTTCTAGATGCTCCTTCATTCTTCCAACCTCTTGGTGGGAAAAGCAGACCACGTAACTTCTGTACAGCACTTTAGAAACATTTGCACACCAATAGAGAATTCAACCTTCCTTTTCATTATTTATGTCCAGTGCTGGGTTAGGTGGAATAGATGTATATTTAAACTAGAGTTTCTTTACAATTTCAGTGATGCTATATTAGACGAGATCGGGTGTGGAGCGATAGCACAGCGGTAGGGCGTTTGCCTTGCACGCAGCCAACATGGCCGACCCGAGTTCGATTCCTCCGCTCCTCTTGGAGAGCCCGGCAAGCTACTGAGAGTATCTCGCCTGCATGGCAGAGCCTGGCAAGCTACCCGTGACGTACTGATATGCCAAACACAGTAACAACAAAGTCTCCAAATGGAGACGTTACTGGGTCCGCTCGAGCAAATCGATGAACAACGGGAGGACAGTGTTACAGTGTTACAGTGCTATATTAGACACTTAGAAAATTAATTTTTAGCTACTATACATTGACAACATATTAACAGATCACTGTATCACTGCATCACTGTTGTCCTATTGTTCATCGATTTGCTTGAGTGGGCTCCAGTAACATCTCCATTTGTCCCAGTCCTGAGATTTTAGCACCTTCTCCTTACTTGTTCTTCCTAACACTGCTGAATTGGAGGCTCTTTCAGGGTCAGGGCAATGAAACCCGTTATAGTTTCTGTTTTGGGCATATCACATACGCCATGGGGAGCTTGCCAGTCTCTGCTGTGTGGGCAGGATACTCTCGGTAGCTTCCCGGGCTCTACGAGAGGGACAGAGGCTTTTGGGATGACCTCTAATCACTCCAGGAAATATTGGTTTGTTCTCTTCTGGGAGCATTGTTTTATAGTCTCTGGATCTTGGCCATTTATGGTATTACACTATGCCAGGGGCAGTTTGTAGGTGTGACTGCCAAGCTACTGGAAAACTGCAGGTTTGGGTGGAGGAGGCGCATCCCCTATCCGAGCAAGCTTGGAGATCTCAGCCCCGGGACCCACGCACCTGGGTGCCTCTGCTGGTTCCTTCATGCGTGAGGCTCTTCTGAGCATGTGGAGAGTGGCCTTGAACATGATGTGGCTGGATTCTGGAGGTTGTTGTCTGCAGGGTTCTGCTTAGGGCAGAAAGGGACACTCTGAGGGGCTCGTTGAAGACAGGCTGGCGCTGGGGCAGGAGATTCTGCATATTAACAGATACCTTAGTGATTTGACATGTATCTAAAAGTTTCATAGTACTATATTATTATGCTGTTTCATATCAATATGCTTTATCTCTCTCAGAATATAACTTTCTTTTGGGAGGCAAAGTCTCACCTGCACTATTGAGGGGCATCAGAACTGTGGTCCTCTGGAATTCATGCAGTGCTGGGCATAAAATTGGGGTCTGTATTCCAGACATGAGCTCCAACTAGTCATCTCCCTGGCTTAAGACTGAGCTTCTTCAAGTGAAACACCATATCTCCTTTTTATTGGCTTTTCCCAGAATAGGTTGTGAGGTAGTGTTTGTTTTTATTACAGCTGCAGATCCAAATACTGGAAAATAAAATGCCATATTCTAATATGAAGTGTTAGATCATGTGCTTTTGAGACTTCCCAGTGCTTTAGCAGTTTGAAGAGTGTGCTATGTATTCACCTCTGACCTACACCGCTCCCATCCTTGATGAAACCAGGACATGTATCAGAAGTCTTTGGACTTATATCAGAAGTCCAGAAGTCTCTGGACACGTATCAGAAGTCTCTGGAAGAATGACTGGTGTTTCTGTTAAGGGAAGCTGTCAACTTTGAACATGCAACAAACAGTCATAAATACTGTTAGATAAAATATCACCCTTTTGGGGGTATGGTGCCACCAGCAGGTCAATTTGTACCTGTGAGGTGAGTGCATCAGCAGCCTCATGGCGCCTTCAGACTTCCAGATACCCCAAAATTGCTGCTGTTGCCTTTGGCCAGATCCCAAAAAACTTGGGGCAAAGTTTACCAAGAAAGTAAACGGCCAAAAGTTAGGTATGTGGGAAACACACCCACAAACCACCTCCGGCTCAGCTATATCAAAGGCCTCTTTGGTTCCTGATTGAACTGTTTAATCGCCATGATCCCAGAGACTCAGAAACGAATCTCAAAACCCAGTGACTTTTGGCATAAATGCGTCCGGACCCCACAGTATGTTACTGTCACCTGGCCATCCCAGGGAGGAAAAGGTGTTGTCCCTCTGCCTGCTCCCTCTTGGCGGCTTGGTGGCCATCATCCTCCAGAGGCCACTGGACAGTCAGGTTTGGGCCCGCAGTGACAAAACTTGTTGGGCCTCACGGGATGGGGGTGGAGCCGGGCCTGTCCTCCCCACCCCAACGAGACCCCCAAGTCATCACCCACGAACAGCCTCTCTGGCTCCTGATCAAGCTGCTTAATGGCTTCGATCCCAGAGACTCAGAAACAAATCTCGAAACACAGCAGCTTTTGACAGAAATGTGTCCGGACCCCGCAGTAGGTTACTGTTGCTGGGCCACCCCAGGGGGAAAGGGTGCTGTCACTCAGCCTGTTTCCTTCTGGCGGCTCTGTGGCCGTCATCCTCCAGAGGCCACTGGACAGTCGGCTTGGGCCCGCAGTGACAAAACCTGTTGTGCCTCACGGGATGGGGGTGGAGCCGGGCCTGTCCTCCCCACTCCAACGAGACCCCAAGTCATCGCCCACGAATGGCCTCTCTGGCTCCTCATCAAGCTGCTCAATGGCCATGACCCCAGAGACTCAGGAGCAGATCTCAAAACTCAGTGGCTTTTGGCAGAAATCCCTCCAGATTTAAGTGTTAAAATTTCAGAATCTCAAAATCCTGCGGCCACTACTGCAGCCACGCAACAACATATGTTATTCATAACCAGCAATAGAACACAAATTGCTTACTGTTGCCTTTTCAGCAGATCTGAGTGTTGGGGTAAAATCACAAATAATAATGGTGGGTTTGGTGTCAAAATATTGAATGTAATCAAAGTAGAGAGAGAGTAATGTGGAAATCATCTGCCCCACAGGTAGGGGGAGGGTGTGGGATGGGGGTATACTGGGGTTTTTGGTGGTGGAGAATGGGCACTGGCGAAGGTACGGGTGTTTCATTGTATGACCGAGATTTAGACCCAAAAGCTTTGTAACTGCTCTCACGGTGATTCAATAAATAAAATGATAAAAAATGAAAAACAAAAAAGTAAGGTGGAGTTAATGCACAATTCAATCAGCTACTCAGTGGCTGAATAAATAGTAGTACTCCTACCAAAAAAAAAAAGAATTTGTTGGAGCAGTATATGATCAGATTGTTCTTCTGATCTGGACACAAAGATAAACAATCTAGTTCCGTGATACTGTTTTGTTCAGATGAACAGGTCATACTGAATGGAGGCAGATTATGGCCATCTATTTTACTTCTCTGAAGGAGCAAATAAGGAAGCTTTATGGTAGAATTTAGAATCTGATATTACTTTGACAGTTTTAAAATAAAATTTATTTTGTGTGCTTAAAAAAAATATATCACCCTTTCCCTGAATATCCTTTTTCTCAGTATTTAACTTGGAGAAGTGAGTACCCACAGAGTAATTAGAGTCTAGAGTCAAGAGAGACAAAATCATTCTTCTCTACTGAAGGCTTCGAAACCTAGTAAGGCACAAACTGAGGAAAAGAAATCTCAACTGAACAAGATCTAGTTTATTTGAACAAAATATTGAGCTTTGCTGTTTACTTTAGAGTACAGAAGTTATTGTCAAAGACAGCCAGGCTGGACAACCGAATGGTTCATTGTTTATTTATCATGGAGTGTTGCTCAAGTTCACTGTAGCTAACGCTACCACGGCCACACACAAGGGAATGTGGGAGCCTTAAAAGCTACACCTGACAGTGCTCGATGATCCTAGAAGTCTCTGATACAAGGCAGGCACACCAATCCTCTGAGGAATCACCCTGGCTCTATAGTATATGGTCTCTTAATGTCTCCCTCTCAGCCTCCTCCATAAAAAAATTACCCCTTCATTTATACTAAGAAAGACAGGACCCAATGCTAATTAGCGATTATTTCAGGAGTGGAAAGGACTGATTCCTAGACAAGGTTTTTACACAGAGACATTTTGTACATAGACATGGAAACATGAAATATTTGTTTTCTTAAACCAATGTATACAATGAATTGGGTAGATAAAGAATAAATAAGTTAAAAGGCTAAGGCAGGGCAGAGAATAAAATAGGAAAATCATGGGGCTGGGGCAATAGCACAGCGGGTAGGGCGTTTGCCTTGCACGCGGCAGACCCAGGTTCGATTCCCAGCATCCCATATGGTTCCCTGAGCACCATCAGGAGTAATTCCTGAGTGCAGAACCAGGAGTAACCCCTGTGCTTTGCTGGGTGTGACCAAAAAAGGAAAAAAAAAAGGAAAATCAGGCCAGAAGCTTCAAATGTCTGTTATAAAGCCCCAGATATTTTCAATAAAAAGATAAAACCTGCCTGCAAATTTGATTCTGGTTCTTGACAGATCTAGAAGAAAATGTTACCATTAGCAAGAATAACTAACTGATTAGATGGAAATAGAAAATTTCTCCCACAAAACTTAAATATGGGAGGGATTCTTTCTATTTTTCCTGAATGGGTCATGGCAACACTTTTGTACTAGAAATGACTGAAGAAATTATGTATGTTACATAAAATTCCTATATATTTATGACATTTATACATGTCATATGCACATGTGCACACATGTGCACGAATTCCTAACTGTCATATGACATTAATCATCTTGCCTTTCACTCTTAGCTTTGGGAGATAATCATAATCCAGAAAGATTTTTTTTAAAAAGAGATTTCCCAGGCATGATTATCATCGAAAATATTAAGAAAAACAAAGGCAGGAAGCCTTCACAAAATGTGACATGAGTGTTATTACAGCCGGAAGTATGAGAGAAATGACCTATAAAAGAGGTTGCATGAGACAAAGCTGACAAAAAGAAAAAACAAGGAAAGTCAGTGAAGATAGAAATGATCAGTGATAAGTCTTTCCTTTCTATGCTGGATATTTTATTTAATTCTAAAGAGAACACTGGAAAGATCTGTCTATACCCATGAACAAATGTCTTTGATTTTGCAAGTATTTGAAGGAAATTTTAAAATTATTTCTTAGACATGTCTTAATCGGGTGTAGTTAGATACTTTGTTCGAGCGATAGCACAGCAGGTAGGGCATTTGCCTTGCACGTGGCCGACCCGAATTCGATTTCTCTGCCCCTCCCAGAGAGCTTGGCAATCTACCGAGAGTATTCCACCCGCTCAGCAAAGCCTGGCAAGCTCCCCATGGTGTATTTGATATGCCAAAAATAGTAACAACAAGTCTCACAATGGAGACGTTACTGGTGCTCGCTCGAGCAAATTGATGAACAACAGAAGAACAGTGCAGTGCTACAGTAAGATACTCAGACATGAAGATGCCTGTTACGAAAAAGAAGTTTGTGTCCTCTAAAATTCGAGAAACTTTAGGCAATACACTTCAAACATGTCACCTGTGGTGGCAGCAGGGTTGGTTAAGAGGTAGGGCCAGGAGGAACTGTGGGTAAGAGCCTTTAATTAATTTTGTAGAAGAGGCAGGACAAGATGACGTAAACATATTTAATAATAACCTATAAGTACGGACACTGAGGCATAGCAACTGAAAGTGGAAGCTCTCTGTCAGTCTAGTCCTGGATACTGATACGTGTCCAGCTCTTGGGTGGTTTGTATTAGAAATCAAAACTCCTCAATAGGCATTTGCTATCTCTAGGAGGAATCCTCCCACACTGCGAGTGGGGACGCACAGACCCTAATAGTTTCAACAAGATTCTCAGATGTCAAAATGTGAGAACAAAAGGACTTGTTTAGTAGAATAAACTGCCAAAGGTTTAAAGAGGATGACAAAGAGTCACATGCATAAAAAACTTCCCCCGATGGTTAGATGCAACACAGAGACAGTGGCGGTGGGTCATTTTCATGTTGGTGGTATATGGTATCTCTACACATCAATACATAAACATTAATACTATTGTAAACAAGTTACCTCAACTATAGTGAGCTATTTAATATTTTACAATTTAAAGAATGTTAGAAATTACCCCAAGAGTTTTACAAACAGAAAAGAAGATAAATTAATTCCACTGTAGTAATCGCATGGGAAACTTTAGGACAGGATCTGAACGCAATGGTAAACGTTTTCTAAAGGAACATTTAGATATGTATTTAATTAGCAATATGTAAAGATTTATCTACTGATATGGCATTGTGTTAGACAAGAAGGCTATAGATTTGACAGATAATTTCTGTAAGGATCTCTCAGTTGGGTGAAACATCCAAGTAAACAGCTCCATCACTTGTAAATGTTGTTATAACTGAAATATAGACCCCCTCCCCTCATGTACAATTTTTACACCACTAACTATTCACAGAGAACCTAGAGGGAAGGATGCTCAAACAAATTAGTTCGGCAAGTCATCATGAGAAGAAACTTTAGTTTATGCTTCTTCCTTTGCTATACGGAAGAAAGCAATTATTGGAATGGGATAAAATAATACACAGTTGAGTCATTCCACTTTGGAAAACAGGTTTTTTTTTGGTTAATCATGGTAGAATAAATATACATATTTCCCCCCATGGTCCCATTTGAGGCCCTGTGAACATGAGAATTCTAAGAATTTGGAGATTGATATAAAGCCACAAAGACCAGAAGAATATAAATTAAAAGTCACAGAAGCCAGGAGATCACAAGATATTCTGCGAAGATAGTAAGATGTTGGATGCATGAGAATGGATGGAATTGAGCTTAGAAAATTGACATCTAACAGCTGGTAAGGGGTGAGGGTGGATATGTGTTGGGGATAAAGGAGAAGCTGGCTGGAAACAAGAACATTTTGCAGAATAAACAACAAATATACCTCCGTTGTTGAGGATCCCCAATAGAACTGATACAGAAAGACTGAAAATATTGATGAAGGATACTTAAGATCAAATGCTTTCTTCTAACCTATCAGGCTTTCTCCAATCACAATAAAGTTGGAAGTAAGGGGCCAGAAACCTAGATGCAAGAATTTGTGTATTCTATTTAGTTGAGTTGAAATTATTTTTTATCTCTGTTTAAAAGTGTAGAGCTTCATTAATTATAGGTACATAAAATATTATCTCAATGGTTTCTGTGAGTTGGGGGGTGGTCAAAGATTATTCCAATCTAATTCAAGTAGTGATAAGAGAAGAGAATCTTATCACATAAAATATACATATAAAATGTACATTTAGCAGGTAGAAGGTATGGGGATGAACCATAAGAAAGCTTTCATTATTATTATTTTTTTTTTGCTTTTTGGGTCACACCTGGCGATGCACAGGGGTTACTCCTGGCTCTGCACTCAGGAGTTACTCCTGGTGTTGCTCAGGGGACCATATGGGATGCTGGGAATAGAACCCGGGTTGGCCGCATGCAAGGCAAATGCCCTACCCGCTGTGCTATCTCTCCAGTCCTGAAAGCTTTCATTCTTAAAATAAAAAATACAAATACAGATTATTGGTTAGAAATGGATTTCAGAGATAATCTAGCATTATTTCCTTTCTTTTTCTTTTTTTCTTTTTGGATCACAACTGGCGATGCACAGGAGTTACTCCTGGCTCATGCACTTAGGAATTACTCCTGGTGGTGCTCAGGGGACCATATGGGATGCTGGGAATCGAACCCGGGTCTGCCATGTGCAAGGCAAACACCCTACCCACTGTACTATCACTCCAGCCTTAGCATTATTTCTTAATTGAACTTACTTAAGGCCCAGAAAGGAAGCTGACTAGTGCAAGAATCAGAATAAAGCAAAAATCTAGTCTTTAATTCAATCTCTTTTTTTTAAATCATACTCCTATCTACTGATTAATTACTCTAGACAGTTTCTTGTGAATAATTCTCTCATAAATGAATGACTATTTAAATCTGAGGCACTATTTTTAGAGTCTTTTTAAATGAACCATACAGAGAAAATCCAGGAAATTAATTTTTAGTCCTGTCAGCTCCCTGTACTAATTCCGGTAGAATCAGAATAAAGGGAATTTGACATCAGAGGATAGTGAACATTTATTGGAAAGTCATTTTGACAGCATCACTCATTCTAACAGGAAGAAAGGAAAGTAGGTTTGGAAATGTAACTCAGTGAGTTTGAGCTTTATGCTTTACATGCAGAAGACCTCGCTAGATTTCTGGCACCATATGGTCCCTGAAATTCCACAACATATATCAGGGAAATGCCTGAAATATGGTACCTGAAATCAAACATAGAGCCCAGAGTAGTCACTCGCTCTACAGAGAGGTGGCACCAAATCCACACATAATAAAAGTATTTTTATAAAAAGAAGGAAGAAAGAGGAGGGGAGAGGAAAGAGAAGAAGAAAGGAAGGAAGGAAGGAAGGAAGGAAGGAAGGAAGGAAGGAAGGAAGGAAGGAAGGAGTAAATTAAGGAAAACAAATGATGAATATGTCTAGTGTTTTTGTCATTCAAGGCATATAAAATCAAAGGAAAAAGAAACTAAAATTGTGTGGTGCAGACTACTGTTCTAGAGTTTTTGAACTCTAACTTCAATTTAGTTGACTTTTAAGAAAGCATCCAAATTTTATTCTAACAATATTGGTGAGTGATGCTTTGAGAGAGTAAACTACCTTCTTGCTTCCTTTCATTTGTCTAGTTTGCACAGATCAACCCAAAGTTAAAGGCACTCCCAGTCTGGCATGGGACATCTATAGATTTATAATTTAGGTGAACAATTAGAAAGTTAAAATCAGTCAGATGATTCTCTTAGATATCACACTAGAAAAATAAATGAAGCAATCAGTCCATTATTAGTGTGGCAGATGCAGAAGCCTATATTGAAAGATATGACAGGAAAGATTTGATTACCTTCAAAGTATCACTGGGCATAGCCTTAGAGATCTCCAAGAACTGCTAGTGTGATCCTGTTGGTTTTCCCCCCACTCCACCCCCATCCCATGCAGGGGCTCAATAGCACTACTTCCCACCCAGGAGTGAACCAAGAGCAGAGTGGAAAGAAAGTTGAATGCATGACATGTCAAAGCTTCATATAAGCAGCACTTGTAAGGATCAGAAAAACTTCGGTAGTAGAGAAAAAAAATGAAGGCAGTCTAGAAATATTATAGAACGCACCCTAGAAAGGGAAGCGGGCAAGCTGGTTTTGAAAACTTCATTCCTCACGAAACCTTGGTGAACTTCCCATTCACATATCTTGTTAATGGTTTCATCCTGTGAACTGAGTTTGAGTCAGACTCTCTTCTAAAACAGGTCTGGTGAAGACAGTCACAGGATGCACTCCACAGGGCTTTCAAGACATTGTCTCTTAACTCTCTCAACACACTTGAAGGTTAGTTGTGATTAGTATCATCTTAGAATAGGTAGATAGACAAACTTAAGAGAGTTGTAGAAATATGCATAGCTGTGGTGTGTCAGAGCTTCAAATCAAACCCCAAACTGCGTAGCAACAAGGACCCAGTTAGTTTTGTTTTTTAAAAAAAAAGTCAGAGGTTTTTTTTTTCTTTTTCTTTCTGTGATGATGTGGTCGGGGTGGGAGTGGGGTGCTCTGACTATTCTCCACCAATCACAGGTTTAATGGAAGGGACAGAAGATGCATTCCTGCTTCATCCCTGCAATGCTCAGGGGATCATGTGTACCAAGAATCAAGCCACTATCTCTCCAGCCCCTAAGTAGAGATTTAATAGATGGGAATCTAATTTGAAAAACAACACAAAATAACAAAAGAAGGAAAAATAAAAGATTTAAGTTACTTCCTGTGTTCCAAAACTACTTTGTCATAGCCCAGGAGATTACTCAGAGAGCTGGAACCACATGACTAGCATGAAAAGATCCCACCTACCATTTCTGGCACCACAGGGTTCCTTCACTGAACGCCAACACTTCTAGGACTGAACAGCACCCAGCTGGTAGTAGCATTCTAAGCACCTCCCTGGGACCCCTAAGCACTGACTGGGAGAGAGCCCCACAAAAAAACAAAAGATACAATACTTCAATTGGCTTGTATATTTTTTGAAATGTAGCTTTGACATTTCAATGCATTATTCTAGAGAAATATATGATGTGTAGAAAACTATTTCTAAGCCATGATTTACAGCACAACTTTGGAAGAGATCATAACTGATCATCTATCCCTTGAATGCTGATGAAACCCATCAATTTTGGCCAAATGTGTCAACCTCATGCCTGACAGGGAGCAGTGAATCACATGAATTAAGTTGTACAGGAATGCGGACTTTGAAGTAAGTCTTGCAACAGACACTTATCCCACTATTTTTAAATTTTGTAAATATACTAAGAAATGTTTTTTTAAAATGAATCACCATGAGATATAGTTACAGACTTACAAACTTTCATGATTACGTTTCAGTCATACAATGATCAAGTACCCATCCCTCCACCAGACACTAAAAAAATGTTAAGATCTCATTTTGGGTTTCTCTATGATATAGTCATGATAATAGAGCAGAATCTATCTCAAGAAGCTTTGTGTGAAGAAAATTAGAGAGTCAATTTACAGGGATGAGCATATAATCAACACTTAGGAAGAACTAGTTTATTTTTCCCTTTAAAGATATAAAAGAAAAAAACTTTTAGGAAATTTAGACTTACTAGAGCATTAGTATATGACACTTTACTGACTATAGAAGTAAATTCAAAAAAATTTTTTAAAAATTATGGTAGCTTCATTGTGCAATGGAAAGTGCTTTCGTAGTCTCAGCTTTAGCAGAAGTATGCTAGCGATACTTCAAACCAGTGAAGAAAGGGCAGTGCCAAATAAATAAATCTTTGTCAACTTCCTGTATTCTAATATTCTTATTGCTAAATATCTTCTAACTGACACACACAAAAAGAAGTAAATATAGGTTAAATTCACAAGGCAAAAAGGGAAATAGAGAGAGACGAGGAGAACAGAAAACTGTTGAAAAGAGATATTAACATCTTTCTGGAAGATAGAAAAGGCATTTTATATAGACAATAAAAGAAAACTGTTACTTTTGGGGGTGGAAAGTTTTGGGCGCCACATCTCTCTGTACCTAGGGTCTATTCTTGACTCTGTGCTCAGGACTGAGCCCTGGTCATGCTCAGAGACTATCTGAACTGCCGGGGATAGAATCAGGGCCAGCACCTGCAAGGCAAGTGCCTCACTTCTTCTAATTTCTCTCTCGGCCAAGAAAACTCCCAGTTTTTGGAAGAATGACAACAGCTAGTCAGACCAGAAAATCCCAGGCCTTGGGACATCAGACACTATTCCAGGCCTTAGGACACCAGGTGTGGGGTGATGGAGAGGTAGAGACCAGCTGGGTTTCAGTTCACATTCCGGAAACACTTACAGATTTCTCTTCCCAGGTCCAGACATGTGAAGAAGGAGGTTTGTTTCCCCTGTGGAGAAACTGAAAACAAGAGAAAACTTATTTTAGGGTTGTCTTAATACAACGGGATACCACAGTGGGTAGGGCATTTGCCTTGCACGCGACCGACATGGGTTTGATTTCTCTGCCCCCCTCAGAGAGTCCAGCAAGCTACCGAGAGTATCCCGCCCACATGACAGAGCCTGGCAAGCTCCCCATGGCGTGTTCGATATGCCAAAAACAGTATCATGTCTCACAATAGAGACGCTACTGGTGCCCACTCGAGCAAATCGATGAACAACGGGAAGACAGTGCTACAATGCCTAATACAACCTAAAACAATGGAATAAGGTGAGAATCAGCCTAGGGAATTAAAATCTCTCAGCCCTGCCCCTTCCCAGTAATCAGGTGACAACCATCAACCCTGTAGGAGGGAGAGGACAAATTTGGGGACAGTGACTTCAAGTACTAATGCTGTGAGTCACCCACTGAAAAACAGGTCACTCATCACTGTCATGCTGCAGAGGAGTCCACTAAGTTAGGAGGCTTTGGCAATGGAAATACAAGTGTTGATTAAATATCTAACCTGCCTTAAATTTAAGAATGTGCATCCAAGAATTAGATATCAGAAAGAAACTTTCAATATAAAAGCTATCAAAATCCAGAAAACCGGGTGAGTGGAGAAAGGGAATGGAGAGAAAGCAGAGACCATGGAATGTAAAGACATCTTCAAAAAGAATTCTTGCAATTTTTTTAACTTCAGAGAGTTAAGATAGATGTAATAAAAACCAGAAGGCATAAAATATCTGAGAACAGAGTAATTGGAAATTAAAATTAAGGACTGAAGAGAAAGTACAGTGATTAAAGTAGTTGCTTTAATCCTGTCCCTGGCTACTCATGGTCCCACGAAAAAACCTGAAAAAAATTGTTTCTTGGGTATAATACCCCAAACGAATAAAAGACAATGAAACCAACAAAAAGACCTCAGAATTCAAATGAAGATAGCAGAGTAGAGGTAAGTGCATTGCACAAAGGGCTGGAAGCCCTATTTTGCGTGTGAAAGCCTGGATTCAATCACCATGCAACATGATCTTTTAAAAACCCATAGAGAGTCACTTCTGAGCACTGACTTGGGAGTTACTTTTGAGTACCAATGGGTGAGATAAATTTAGATTTTATTTAAAAATAGATTTTTGTTTGGAGTTTATGAATGAAGGTAGCACTATAGCATTGTCCTCCTCTTGTTCATTGATTTTGCTCGAGTGGGCCCAGTAACATCTCCATGGTGAGACTTGTTACTGTGTTTAGGATATTGAATATGTCACGGGGAGCTTGCCAGGCTTTGCTGGGCGGGAAAAATACTCTCGGTAGCTTACCGGGCTCTCCAAGAGGGGTAGAGGAATCAAACCTGGATTGGCCAGGTCGGCCACCGGCAAGGCAAACGGCCTACCACTGTGCTCCAGCCCAAGTAAGTGAATGTAAATTTCTGAAAAATTACATAGGAATTAGAAGACAAATATCGAATGAAAGAAATTATGAGAAAGTGAGCAGCCGGGGCTGGGGAGAAAGTACATCAAATAGGCGTTTTACCTACATGCAAAAAGGGTTCAATCTCCAGCATCCCCTATGATCCCCTGATCACTGACAGGAGTGATCCCTAAGTTCAGAGCCAGAAATAGTCCCTGGGCACCACTACGTGTGGGCCAAAATCCAAACTTAATTAATTAATTAAATCATAAAAAAGAAAGTGAGAGGAATGATGCAAACAATACAATATCAAACCAATAGAGATTAAAAGGAGTATGACAGAAAATAAAGGCTGGCAAACAAACAAAAATGGTAGAAAAAATTCCAGAATTAAATAAAATGCATGCATTTTCTTCCTCAAAAATTCTATTGAAAGCCCTAGATGATACATGAAAAGAGCTACTCTAAAGAAAATGATTGCAAATTTTCAGCACATTTGAGCACTGAAGCTTCCAAAGAGGAAAAATAGTATCAGGTTGCATAGAAAGTATTTGAAAATAGAATGATATTTGGTCCTCTGAGAGCTCAATAACAGTAGTACAATGGCTTTAAAATTCTAACAATAATATTCAGCAAAGAATTTTTTAGCCAAGCTGGCAATCAAGTATGAAGGTAGAATAAAGGCACTTTCAAGCAATTAAAGGTCATTTTCTATTCACTACTCTGTCCTCTTTCTTAAAATGTTGGAGAGGAGAAAACAAGAGAATACAGAGTCCTGACAACAGGCTACTTGAGACAGGAGATGTAAGAAGAGGATGGCAGCTTTGCTAGAAGACTGTAGGTTGAAGAGAGGATAGAGATTTCAGGAAGGAAGTACAACTGACCTATGACATGATGCACTATTGATCTAATGAAGCATACTTGAGCACATAATTAAATGAAAATAGCAGAGTGATGCAAATGGAATATAAAGAATCACTCTTAATTCCAGGAAAAGACAAATATTCTGCTATGTCCATCACTGAACTATACCTATACAGGGTCACAATTACATAAATATTGTCATTATTTGTTTGGCATTCTGCTTTACACTTAATTTACTTCCCCACTCATTCAGTAAACAGCTACTGAACATCCACTATTTCAACATATTTAGCTAGGAGCTTGAAAATTGCACATAAAAATAGACTATCCTCTGGGGATGGAGAGATAGTACATTGAGTAGGGCACACTTGTCTTGCATACCATTGACCTGAGTTCTATCTCCGGTGTCTGCAAGCACCTCCAAGAGTAATTCCTGCATGCAGAACCAGAAGTAACTCCTGACCACCGCTGGGTGTGACTCCAAAACATCTCTTTCTCTCAAATATTTATATGACAAGCTATCCGTAGTGTATTCGATATGCCAAACCAGTAAATACAATGGGTCTCATTCCCCTGATGCTGAAAGAGCCACTAATACGGCACTGTTAAGAAGGATGAGGAAGAAGAGGCTGATAAAATCTCGGGACCGAACTAGGCTGCTAAAACAAAGAAGGACAAAAATGACTGTACTTTCAATGCACGTATGCTGGCATCAGATGCATTCATCTAGGACCTAATGGTGCAAGCGCAAAAGATCAAGTTACGACATCATTGGTCTGACCAAGATGAGAAGGCATTAATCACGTCACACTGTTTTTGACTCTGGGGAGGAACTGTTCCTTGGAACATGTGACAAAGGAGGCATTGGTGGTGTCAGTGTCCTTTTCAACACAAACTTGGCCATAAACATTGATATATTTGAATGCCTAACAACTCAAATCAGACGATTACACTTGAATAGATGTGGCTCACTGCCAGCAGTTTCTATCCGCAGTTTCTATCTTTGTAGTCTACGCACCAACATCCAATTATGATGAAGGAGTAATGGAGAAGTTCTACATGGAGCTGGAGAAGTTCTATGAAGAAGACCACACCTTCTACAAGATCATTGTTGGTGATTTTATTGCCAAGACAGGACCGAGAAGATCAGCCGAAGAACTCCACATCGGGACCCATGGCCTAGAGTAGAATGAACAAGGTGAGAGAGTGTCTGAGTTAATCATGTTGACCAAGACCATCCATGGTAACTCACAATTCCTGAAGGCCAAATATAAACATTGGACATGGGAGTCTCCTGGTGGAGTTTCATTCCACAACGAAATTGACCACATCATATTCAATTGACGATCTTTCCTGAATGACGTCGCTGTTGTCCCAAAATTCCAAACAGGATTGGACCACTATCTCCTTCATGCAAAATTCTACTTCACAGAGTGGGGAGAAAGGGCTGCAAAGTTTAAGAAGAGAACTCCCAGAACGACCATGAACTGGGAACTCTTTTGCTCTATTGTGGCAACATGGGAAGATGCCGTCATTGACAACGTTCACGAGGAATACTATCGACTGGTTCAGCACCTCCATGATTATGTGAAGAACGCCGAGAGAGAGACAGCCACATAAAGATGACTGTCTTCGAAAACTCTTGAGCTCATTTGCCAAAATGGCTTGGTGCAAGCCTCAGGCAACCACAAGTGAACAGCCGAGCTCACAAAGGAGTACAGAGATGCAATAAAGGAAAGACCTCAAAGAGAGAAGAGTAGCAGTGCTGGCAGATGTGGCAGAAGCTGGAAAAAGCATTCGCAATGCCCACCTGTCCTTCACCAACTACAAGACAAAGATGACTGCCCTCTGACATCCTGATGGATCTACCATATCTTTCAGTGTTGGAGTACACGGAGCTTAGGTTTATCAGATTCTACCCATCACAGTGCTCCCGAGTCACTCCCATTACTTTGTCAGTCTGTGACCTCTTCTATGCTCTCTTCCCCAACCAATTTGTAAGGTCTCATCCTGCTTAGACACTGAAGCTGTACTGTAAGTTAATATTGTCTTTCTCCTCTCCTTATGTCTTTTGAGCAGTTTACTTTAATGCAATGTCCTTTTGTATGGATACAGGAAGACAATTAATTAATATTATGCTTTATAACTTAGGAATTAATTGGCTTTGGATATTATTCACTCCTGGGCATCTGCCTTCTCAACTTAAGCCTCAGTTGCCCTCACTTCCTAGCACCCCAAGGGCAGGGTCCCGACTGGATGGAACCGGGGCAAGCCGGTAAGTTATGTGCTACCCTGGCATCGCGATGGGCCAGGCCAAGGTGCCATGATTCTTAACTATAAGTTAAGAGGTTGATCATAGGCATTATGTCATGATCCAATAGTAACGATGAGACTAGGGCCCTGCTGCTAGGAATAGGAAAGATATCTGGCCTGAGCACTGCAGTCTGAGATCGAGATGGCCCTAGGAGAGCAATTGTATAAGCCCAAAGTATTTCTTGCTGTGTCCATACAAAATGATTAATATTATGTATGCTTATATGTTGGTTGGACAAGGAGAGGAGAAACACGTCCTAGAAGCAGTTTCCTGTATGTCCTGACTAGCTTGGATGAGACTGCTTTTTTGGAGTTGTAGATTCCAAGCTCTAGCAGACTGGTCTTTGTTGTGCTTATCTAAGTGCTTGTAGCTTGTGAAAAGGTGAGGCCAGGATTACTGGCCTGCGGATGTAAGGAAACAATGTATGTTTGCCGCCTCAATGTTCTTTCTGTAACTCCTTTTGATGACATCACTATATTGCGCCCTTTAGAGGTACTATGATCTATATAAGGGAGATTTCAGGGCTCTCTGGGGGGACACGTGTATCAGAGAACCTGGGAAGATGGGCCTGAGGACAGAAGCGGAGAGAACAAGGGCGCACGTGCTCGAGGATTCCTGAGGCCTCCATGACATACATCTCTTCCATGTAATAAACGGCTATTAAGACCAACCAGCTTGGCCTCGTTTCCTTCCTTCGCCTGACCATCGCCATCGACCTCCGTGGAGTGGGGAAACGGCCTGACCGCCGGCCGTTTTATTTTTTTGTGTGTTTACACATTCCAGAAGGGCAATGGAGAAGATTATCCATCACTTCTACTTGGATCTCTTTGATAGCTACGTCCACCTGCCCACATACCAAATTCTGCAAGATGGATATGTCGTTCCCAACATTCTCCCTTCCGAAATCCAACACGCCATTTTGTCAGTAAAGAAACGAACAGCACCCGGCCCAGACAAGGTCAGACCCACACACCTGAAGAACCTGCCATCAATACTCATCAATACACTGACGTGGCTCTTCACACGCCATCTGTTTGAATGCAAGATTACATCCCAATGTAAAACCAGCAGGACTGTACTACTCTACAAGAAGGGAGACATCCACAATATTGGCAACTATTGCCTGATCTGCCTGTTGTCTATTGTCTACAAGCTGTTCACTTGAGTCATCCTGAATAGGATGGGCAGAACACTAGATGAAGGACAACCATGCGAGCAAGCCAGGTTCCACAAAGGATTCAGCACCATCGACCATATCCACACAATAACCAAGCTCATTGAGGTTTCTCGGGAGTTCAAGATGCCGCTCTGTCTAACATTCATTGATTTAAAGAAGGCCTTTGATTCTGTTGAGACTGAAGCGGTCATCGAGGCCCTAGCCAAACAGGGCATTCAATGTCAGTACATCAGGATCCTCCGTGAGCTGTATTGTGGATTCACTACCAGGATCTCACCATTCTACAGGGAGATTATCATTAACGTCAAGAGAGGGGTTTGGCAGGGTGATACCATTTCACCAAAGCTCTTCAGTGCTACCCTCGAGAACTTCATGCGACGACTGGAATGGGAAGGAATGGGAGTGAAGATAGACGGTCGGCAACTACACCACCTCTGCTTTGCTGTTGACATCGTTCTAATAACACCAAATATCAGCCAAGCGGCACAAATGCTGGCCAACTTCAACCATGAGTGTGGAAAGATCAGACTACAGCTGAATCTCATGAAGACAATGTTTATGAGAAACTGTCTCGTTCCTGACATTTCATTCACTCTCAACGGGATGAACATCTTCGAATGCAATAGCTATGAGTACCTAGGTTGAGAAGTCAACATTACAAATGACTTGGCACCTGAGTTCCACAGGAGGAAGAGAGCAGCTTGGAACGCCTTCAAGAGCATTGAAGAAATAGCTAAGAGGATGAAGAACCTCAGGCTCCAGACACATCTCTTTGATTTCACTGTTCTTCCTGCATTAACTTACACGTCATCGACCTCGGCCCTACGAAAACAGGATGAAAATGCTATTCGCGTCTTCCAAAGAGGAATCGAAAGAGCTATGCTTGGAGTATCATGCTTCACTCTAATGAAAGAAAGTATCCAGAGTTCTGACCTCCGTCGATGGTCAAGAATCAGGGACGCTGTCTCATTTGCCAAGGTGTCAAAAATCAGATGGGCTGGACACGTAATGAAATTTGGAGACGACCGCTGGACTAGAGCCATTACTGACTGGATTCCACAAAACTTCAAAAGATTGCGTGGCTGCCCACCCATGAGATGGTCAGACTTCTTCGTCAAGACCCTGAACGATGGGTTCAAGGCTCTTTGTGTTCCTAGAATGAGCAGACACCATTGGGCTACACTAGCATGTGACAGAGACGAATGGAGAAATTGCTGGTGCCTGCTCAAGCAAATTGATGAGTAACAGGATGTCAAGTGATCAAGTGATATATATATATATATATATATATATATATATATATATATGAAGTCCTTCCTTTTCTGCCTCTGGGAAATTCAGGACAGACCTGTGAACAACTGTAAAAAAAATAATGAATCCTAATCTCACAAGGTCAACACTACCACAGGATAACAGTAGCGGTGCTGGGCAAGAGAAAATGTTCTATCTACAAGAGCAAGGTGCTCTCACTGTAGCCAAATATGCTCTTTGATTCATACATGATGATTTTGAGCTTCAAAGAAAACAGACTTCTTTCCATTTCCCAAAACTGGAAAAGAGACAATTTCATTAGAAAGAAGTAAAATTTGAAGATGTAATGTGATTTACATTTTAAATTTAGAATCTGAGGAGACGGATTGATCAAAACCCTCCAAAGGGTATCCATTAGTAATATTGGTCAGTGATAATCTGAAGTCAAAGCTGAAATAAGGGAAAATGGAGAACTCATCCAAATGAGGCTTAAGAGGTAGCAGGAAAATATGAAAGGGGGGAGTTCAGGAATGATGACCAGGGAAAAAAACAATTGGAAGTTTTAATCCTGTGTCAAGGGAGAAAAATGACCTTATAATACACTTCACTAGTTTATAGCTTGTTCTTTGAGCTTGCTCCACTGAATCTAACCATATATAGAGTATTAAGAGAAAGGTTCACAGTAAGGTAGAATACAATATAGAGAAAATACTGCAATGAATGTGTGGACAATGTTCCTATTACTATAATACTAAAGTAAAGTAAAGTAAAGTAAAGTAAAGGCCCTCCCGTTGATCATCGATTTGCTCGAGTGGGCCCAGTAATGTCTCCATTGGAGACTTTGTTGTTACTGTGTCTGGCATATCGAATACGTCACGGGGAGCTTGCCAGGCTCTGCCGTGCGGGTGAGATACTCTGGGTAGCTTGCCAGGCTCTCCGAGAGGGGCAGAGGAATCGAACTCGGGTCGGCCATGTTGGCTGCGTGCAAGGCAAATGCCCTACCGCTGAGCTATCGCTCCAGCCCCTATAATACTAAAAGTGAAAAATGAAATAGTGAGCCACTTGCTCCAATTACAGGGAGAAATGTGACTTAGAGAATAGATTATATAATCTACCTTTATCCACACTGTCAGGACCCTGTTCTGATGAATGTAAAAAATTTTTCTAGAATAGACCTCGCCCCAAAAGCAAATGACTTGTTTGACTTGATCACAGAAACATTTAAGAAAGCAAATCAACAACTGGAAAACAGTCAACTGTCAGAGGAAGTGACTTAGCAAATCTGAGAGCGCTGAACTCTTGAAGTCAGCTGAGAAGATAACTAAGAAATGAATCAGTCCCAGAAATTGCTGAGTGCTCCAGCAGTGGGTGGGAGTGGAAAGGAAATAAGAAGGAAGAAGAGGAACAAAAAGAAGAAAAACAGCATTGTGCTTGAAAATCAGTTTCAGAACTAGTAAACATTGCTAATCTCATCCTGAACCAAACACAACTAGGAAAATATCTTTGCCAATGGAATTTTAGTCCCTGAAGAGGGTGAAAGAGAGAAAGAGAGGCTCAGTTGAGGTTCAGTAAGCCAGGGGGGTGACGTGTATGCCTACACCCTGAACATTCAGTATTCCAGTTTTCTGTTTTTTTTCCCCCGCTTTTTTTTTTTTTTTTAAATTTCAGCTCTCTCCCCGCTACCCAATCCCAGATTGGTGACAGCAAGACTGACATCTTAACAGAGTTAAGGTGCCTATCTTGCATGTGGTCAACCCCAGTTCTAGTTCCTTCAGTACTTCTCCTAGAAAGGAGAGTTGTTCTTTGTGCGCATTTGCAGTTGCCTGAATATGTGTATTGAAAAGACAGAATACTTGAGAGAGAGCTTTTTTATCTGCTGTATTTGCTTTCACATCTTCTTACAAATTCCAACAAACTTGGTAATTTAAAACCAGTCTTTTTGGGGTAGGATGGGAGGATGGGGGGGTGGGAGGAAAACTGGGAGCACTGGAGGTGGAGAATGGGCACTGGTGGAGGGATGGGTACTCAATCATTGTATAACTGAAACCCAAACACAAAAAATTGTAAGTCTACAACTGTACCTCATGGTGTTTCACTAATAAAAATTAAAATAAAAAAAAATTAAAAAACCCAATTTATTCTCTTATAGTGCTGAGGTCAGATAGCCAAAATATATTTCCTTTCACTGAAATCAAGATGTTAGCAGGTCTGTGCTCCCACACATAGTCAGGACCATCCTGTTGTTCGTCGATTGCCTGGAGCAGGCCCCAGTAACACCTCCTTCATCCTAGCCCTGAGATTTTTTTTTTAAAGTGCCATATTCAAGGCTCTTTCAGGGTTAGGAGAATGAGACCCATCATTGTTACTGGTATTTGGCATATTGGGTACACCACGGGGAGTTTGCCAGACTCTGCCGTGTGGGCAGGTTACATTTGGTAGCCTGCCAGATTGTCCAAAGTAAGAATGAGATAATAAGACGTGTGATAATAATAATCCAGCGCTTCCGGGAGCTGGGTTTTATAGTCTCTGGGTCTTGGCCGTTGATGGGATTACACAGCGCCAGGGGGGCCAGTTGGTGGGTGTGAATCCCGCCTACTGGAATATGGAGGATCTGGGTGGAGGATACTCAGCCCCAATCCGAGCAGGCTTGGAGATTTCAGCCCCGGGACCCGCATGCCTTTGATCCTCTGCTGGTACCGGAGGTGTGTTTCAACCTCCCCCTAAATGGATACCAAAACAAAATCTATTTCTTGTGTTTTCAGCTATCAGAATTTTTTGATCCTTGGATTCATCATTTCAACCTCTGCATCTTCTTCCTTGTAGAAAATCTATTACAAGGATTCTTGTGATGGGCCAGAAATATGGCTCCAATAGCAGAAGCTGATCGGGGAAAACCACTTCTAAAGGTTATGGAGCACTCTGGTGTTCATAAGAAGCATTCCTACTTACCTCAGAGCAACCACAAATACTGCTTGAATGGGAGCAGGTGGAGACAGACAGACAAACCATATATGCTTTGTAGTCTAACAGCAAGAGTATTTGGGAAGCCAATGCCTACTCTAAACTTCTACAGTGGGAGGGTTTTCTGACTCCCAGGAAGAGTTGTGTGGTAAGAAAGTTTGTAACATTTGAAGATAACTAAGATGCTGGGTAGTGAAAAGAAGTCCAAATCTCCACTAGAGGTGACTTCCCTGATCACTTGATAACTCAATGCCCCTGTCTGATCCTCACTGCAACATGTACTCCTTTAATGTGATCTCAATTTGCCTTGTAGTTACTATTGTCTTTCACAGTCTGGCGATTTCTTTCTTCTTTTTTTGGGGGGGTGGTCTCACCCGGTGATGCACAGGGGTTACTCCTGGCTCTGCACTCAGGAATTACCCCTGGCATTGCTCAGGGGACCATATGGTATGCTGGGAATCGAACCAGGGTCGGCAGTGTGCAAGGCAAACGCTCTACCTGCTGTCCTATCACTCCAGCCCTGGCAATTTCTTACTAGAGGTGTGTGCTTACTTTTGCTCACCTGTGAAGTCTCCACATCTCATGCATTGTAGCTGCTCAAAACACATGTTTTTGAAATGACTACTTCACTTATACAACCTGGGGGGAAAGATTGATTTTTAAAAGCTTAACCATTGCTCTTACTTGCTTTTTGTAGATATAGTTTGTGTCTCTCCTCCTCCCTTTGAAAACTAGATGAGAGAAAACCCCCTCTTTGCCACCCTCTTGTGAAGCAAAGAGAATTTACGTAGTTTATAGGCACTCCTACATTGGAACTAGTCATCTGGATGAATTTTAAATCTCTTTTCATGAAATACAATGGTTTCTTCAATCCTTCAAGTAAATATGGTGGTAACCCAAGCATTTAGAGACTAATACAGAACTTCACTTTGCTTTTGGCACAGTCCTCTTTGATTATCAGCTCAAGAGCACTTTTGGCTCCATTTACTCTGCCCTCAACGTGTAACTGCTGTCCTCCCTCTTAATTTTGTAGCAGCTCACAAAGAAAGAAGACACTGCCAAAATGGCTTTGTGGAGCTAAAAGCAGTTCCAGCAAAGCACTGCTTATATCAAGACAGAGCTTTTAGTTGCTTTTTTTTTTTTTAATGACCACAAAGTATTTAGACTCTAGGATCTATTGTTGAGTTTGCTTTAGGCTTAAATGTAAATAATCCTAGAGAGAAAATTCCTATAGGATAAACATCCAGGAGACATAAGTTTGCTATAAACTTTGCCATGGAAATATACTATTACTAGTTTGTCATAGATATTAAAGTACCACAAACAAGGTGGCTTATACAACAAAAATTCATGGTCTCATAGTTCTGGATGCCAGAAGCCTGAGATCAAGACAGTAAAGTCCAAGATCATTATGTCTACAGGGCTGGTTCCATCTAAGTACTGTGCTTCTCTCCTAATTCCTAGTAGGCACTCCTTGCTCAGAGACGGCGTTTTCCTGTTTCCATATCTTTCCTTCTGTATGTCTCTAGGGACAAAACTGCATCATCCACCACTTCTACCCCATTGCCACCATTTTTTCCCTTTACTTGGGGGCTATGTAACTTGGTGCTCATGGCTTATTCCTGGCTCATTGCTGGAGAAATATGCAGTGCTGAAAATTAACCTAGGGCTTCACACATTCAGAGCTAGTGCTCTACTAATGAACTTCATTTCTGCCTCAATTCCCTTTTTCTATAAAGTTATCAATCACACTGGATTAGAGCCTAATTACTTTATTTTTGTATAGGCTCGATCTTTGAAAGAAACTATATTCTGGGGCTGGAGCAATAGCACAGCGGGTAGGACATTTGCCTTTGCACGTGGCCAACCCGGGTTTAATTCCCAGCATCCCATATGGTCCCCTGAGCACCACCAGGGCTAATTCCTGAACGCAGAGCCAGGAGTAACCCCTGTGCATTGCCGGGTGTGACCCAAAAAAGAAAAAAAAAGAAACTATATTCTGAGTTATTAGGAATGTGGTATCCACTACATCTTTCTTGCGGATGCAGACTGAAAGCTAGCAGTCATTTATTCTGAACTGGGAAATCCCAGCAGCAAATGATTTGCAGTACAGACTTCAGGCCAAGTCGATGAGCTAAACAAAAGCACTGGCTAATCAGTCACTGATAAGGGAGAACCTCAGACAAAATAAGCTCAGCTACCAGCAAGCCCAGTCACAGATAAAGGGAGTACTGTGTCTTGAAAGAACCTGGTCTCCCTTTGGAATCTCATTTGCTCTCTCACCCTCAAATGGCAGGACCAAGATCTTGCTGATAGTTAGAAGAAACAAACAAATCACTTGTCTGATCTTGCAAAATTTTCAAGATTAAGTTGTCAAATCAGGAATTAAAAATTACGGAAGTGGTTATATAAAATGGCTTATAATTTATTTATCCCCTAACACAAGAGACTATAATAGGTATTATATCATCTGGTTCATTACAAGAAAAGCACATAACATTTACCTACGGGCTGGAGTGATAGGACAGAGGTTTAGGCAATTGCCTTGTGTGTGTCAGACCTAAGTTTGATCCTCAGCATCCCATATGGTTCCCCAAGCACTGTCAGGAGCAAATCCTGAGTGAGCACAGAGCAAGGAATAACTCCTGAGCATTTCTCATTGTGGTCCAAATATATATATATATATATATATATATATATATTCCTGAATGACTGAAATTCTACACATCACATTAGAGTCCACCTCAGTCACCTTAACACATAAGCCTTATCAAGAATCTAATTCTTATAAACCTGTGGAAAATCTTGGCCTTGTTTTTTGATGACCACCTAGAATGTGACTATTTGACAAGCACGGGTTGCTTTCTTCTTTTTTTTTTTTATCACATTGTAGAAACCTGGAATGAACCACATGTACATAAGCAATTTCTTCTCAATAAATATTTGGTTTTTATAAACAAATGACTAAATGAGGTAACAGTTGAATAGATTCATGTACTGTTTGGTCAGATGTTGTTTTATTTGTTTATTCAAGCATCTCTTATATTTAATAGTACTTAACGCTCTAAAAAAACTTCACTTGAGAGGTGCTAAGGAAGTTTTAAGGATGAAAAAAGAAGTAATATTTTCTCTAAGGAACTTAGAATGACAGAAAAATGAAAAAATTTAAAGTGACACAAATAGAACATGAGTCTTAATTTGTAGGAACAAAAAGAGTGGAATAAAAGTACTAAAGACAAACAGCAGGCAGGAAAGATTATTACATCCTAAGAGAGTGAAAATGTTTGTGAAGGAAACATTTAAAGTAGGTTTTAATGGACGAAAATCATTTGAGACATAAAAATGAGGGTAAAGTGAAAATGGGAAGATAAAGAGCCAGATGTGATGCTTTATAATAGCAAGTTGTAATGTTTCATTCTACCCAAAATAAGAGAGTCTCAGAGTTGTTAACAATATAACTAAAATTTAAACAGAGACATCTTTGGTTAGAATGAAGAATTCGAAAAGCTTCATGACTGAAAAGCCTTTTCAAGAGGCAATAATATGATTAGTGTTTCTATCTGGGATGACTCTTGGGTGGTAGAAGGCAGATGGGTAAAATAGAAGTGGGTGGAATGAGAATGACCATTTAAAAGGAAGACACTACACTGATCCCAGTCAATGGTAATTCAGTGAGTGAATATAGTTTCATGGGGCTTGACACCTATTAAGTACTAATGTTAATATTCCTTTAAAAGAATAAAAGACTATAACCTCATACATTTTAAAAAGTGGTTAAAGGAGCTGGAGTGATTGTGGCAGGGCTCCTGCCTTGCACGTGGCCAAACTGGGTTCAATTCTTGCCACTCCGTATGGTCCCCCAGCACCACCAGGAGTGATCCTTGAGTGCAGGACAACTGGATATGGCCCCAAAGTCCAAACCCCAAAACTTATTTATTTGGGCCAGGGATGTGGCTTAATGAAAGAGTGTTTTCTTTGCATGTGCCAGGTCCTGAGTTTGATCCCTGGCACTATAGGGAACAGAAGGGAAGAAAACAATTATGTGCCCAATGATCCTATCTCCTGGTATTCATGTTCTTATGTAATACCCTCCTTGTGAATGTAGACTAGCCTAGTGATTTACTTCTAACAGATAGAAGCAGATAGAAGGCAATAAAGCTATGGATTATGTTGTGTAAGATAGTCTTTACTATGTTGTTATCTGAGTTTCTGCCTTCCTTGCTTTTATAAAGCAGACTGCCTTATCAGGGAGGTTCATGTGGCAAAGCCACAGGGTGGCTTCTGGTCAACAGCCACGAAGAAACTGAAGCAGGAAGCCTCAAAGTCCAACAACCTTGGAGGAATTGAAAATTTGTCAACAAAAATTTATCAATTCTCCATGTGAGTCTTTAGATGGTATCTCAGTTCTGGCCAACAATTGATTGAAGCCTTATGTGAAACCTTGAATCAGAGAACCCAGCTAGTCTGTTTTTTTTTCTTTTTGGGTCACACCCGGCGACGCACAGGGGTTACTCCTGGCTCCACACTCAGGAGCTACTCCTGGCAGTGCTCAGGGCACCATATGAGATGCTGGGATTCGAACCCGGGTCGGCCACATACAAGGCAAACACCCTGCCTGCTGTGCTATCTATCTAGCCCCTAGTCTCTGTCTTGATTTCTGAACCAAAGAAGCTGTGACATAAAATGTGTGTTGTTTTAAGTGGCTAAATAATGAGGTAACTTATTGCATAGAATAGAAAATAAAAGTAGCTCCATTGTAGAGATTTGAAACTGGTACAACTGAAGGGCCAAAGAACAAAGCATTTGCTTCATGATAATCTGTCCTTGAAAATGGTTCTAAAGTAGATCTTTGGCCATGGGAACGTCACATAAAATCTCACATAATTATACACTATTATTATTATTTTCAGCATGTTATTTCTGGACAGATAGCAAGTTTGTGTGCGGGTGATTGTTCAATTGAGTAAAAGATAAAACCATATGCCAAAGGGAAGAAGCAAAGTGGTGGGTCAGGGTGGTCAAAGAGATATGTTTTCTTGAGCCATTGTTGAAAATTAAGACATCGACAAGAAATGACAGATGTAAATTAGGAAGATCAGGGTCAAATCTCTAAATAATTGTGACAGCAGGATTTTCTTTATTTTGCTAGGAAAGTTGGTCAGCTTTAGCAGAGAAGCTGAGAAAAAAGACTGGTGGAGATCTGAGCTGTGATTATTGGATTCTGGTCTATTTGGATCCAAAGTATTACAATAGGAAGATAATAGTTAGTCTGGAAGTCACAGTGAGATGGAAAATAGATTTAGTAGAAATAATAAAGGAAGAAGAGGGGAAAGAAAGACATGGCCAATGTAGAGATTTTTGAGTTCCAGGATTTAGAAGTATAATACTTTTGAGTGATGGATGCAGAGTTGGGTTTGGTCATATAAAAGCATGGTTGAAATGGAGGCCAAGACAAAATTTTAATACTGAAAGCAGAAGCTGAAAGACACTAAGGTCTCAAAAAAATACTGTTTTGAAGTTACAAAAGATGGCTAGAAGGGACAAGATTCTGAAATATGACTGTGAGCTATGTATTTTCCATCCATATGAACCTGCCTAATTTTTATTTCTGCAAGGATGTTTTAATTTTTTAACAAAATTCATCTAAAATATTAGAATTTCTGCCAAAAATCTTACCATTTTTTTAATAACAAGAAAATTAACAATGGGAATTTTAACCTAGATACTGAACTAAATTCAACTTAAGAAACCCACAGATTTTTCCTAAGTCCAAAAGAATATGCTTCCTTTAGCAACTATTGACTGCTGCATTTGATCAGTTTCAACCAAATCATTCGTTAACACATTTCTTGGACACATCATCTGAAAAGTGTTATCAAGAGTTTCCTGGGTCATCGTTCTTGTCTTACTGGCATCTCTTAATATTCTTGTATACAGAGGAAGATCAAATGGCTATTGAGTATTAGAATAAAAATTTCACCTAGAGCTAGGGAACTAAACCATCAAAGCTGAGTGATGAAAGCAAAATGGGTGTTAGTAAGTCATTGTAGTAAACACTGATTTAGTTTTTTAAAACTGTAGTTGTAATTTTAAAAGTTAACCATCTTTAAAAGAAACTTTTAGGGACCGGACATGTGCTTCAGTTACAGAATACTTGCCTGTCAGTGTGAGGTCCTGGGTTTGATCCCTGGCAGTGGAAAACAAACATGTAAAAGACCTTTAGTACTGCTGCTGCATCTCAAGTGTGATACAACTGAATTTTTTTAAACAAGATGCAGGCCCTGCGCCTTGGCTGGGTCTATCAAAAACCAGTGGGAGGGTTTTGGGCTTGAGGGAAGCTTTCATTTTGATTCAGAAAAAGGGCAATAGACACATTAAACTTTCAGCCTTGTTAGTGGCAGGGGCAGTTGCCCAGATTGTCCAAGGCAGAGTTCCTGGCACAGGGGTCACATCAAAGGGATGGCAGATGCCAAGTGTCCCCTGGTCACTCTGGAAAGGGAACTAAAAGCAGGAGCAGGCATTTTCAAACTTCAAGTCATTCTGTTAGTGACCTTTGGGTCCTTTTCCCAAATAATTAATTAGACGGAAGTATTCTTTTCCTGCCTTCCAAGAAATTTTGAGATTTTAATAATAGGCTTAAATAAATTCCTTTTTGAGTGGAATGTATTTGGGGGTCATATCAGGTGGTGCTTACAGTATTCTAGACCTGATGCTTGGGGTTTCTCCTGGCAGTGGTTGGAGAACCATGTGGTGCCAGGAATTGAACTCTGGACTTCCACATTCAAAGAATAAACTCCAGCTCTTTGAGCCATCTTCCTGGCCCTGAATAAATGCTCCTTTTACTTTAATCAATCAGAGTTATCATCTGTTGGTTGCAACTAAGATGGAACATTTTCAATTAGAGCAGAAGTCCTTGAAAACCTCTAGATGACAACTCTAAATAAGACCTTTTGCCTGTATCTTGCTTTAGTGTTTATTTCTCCCTGAAGTAGGGGAGGGTATACAAATCACTTAATCACTTAACTTCCCGTTAGTCGTCGATTTGCTCGAGCGGGCGCCAGTAACGTCTCCATTTGTCCCTGTCGCGTGCTAGTGTAGCCCAATGGCATCTGTTCGCTCCGGGAACATGAAGGGCCTCAAACCGATCGTTCATGATCTTGACGAAGAAGTCTGACCATCTGGTAGGTGGGCGGCCACGCGGTCTTTTGACATCCCGTGGAATCCAGTCGGTAACAGCTCTAGTCCACTGGTCATCTTTAAATCTCATTACGTGACCAGCCCATCTGATTTTCGACACCTTGGCAAATGAGACAGCGTCCCTGATTCTTGATCGTCGACGGATGTCAGAACTCCGGATTCTTTCTCTCATTTGAGTGAAACGTGATATTCCAAGCATAACTCTTTCTATTCTTCTTTGGGAGACCTGAATAGCGTTCTCATCTTGTTTGCATAGGGCCCAGGTCTCTGAGGCATATGTTAATGCAGGAAGAACAGTGGAATCAAAGAGATGTGCCCGGAACCAGAGGTTCTTCGTCCTCTTAGCTATTTCTTCAACGTTCTTGAAGGCGTTCCAAGCTGCTCTCTTCCTCCTGCGCAGCTCGGGTGCCAGGTCATTTGTCATGTTTACCTCTCGACCTAGGTACACATAGCTGTTGCATTCAGAGATGGTTGTTCCGTTGAGAGCGAATGGGGCATCAGGAACGAGGCTGTTTCTCATAAACATTGTCTTCGTAAGATTCAGCTGTAGTCCTACCTTTCCACACTCACGGTCAAAGTTGGCCAGCATTTGTGCCCCTTGGCTGGTGTTTGGTGTTATTAAAACAATGTCATCAGCAAAGCGGAGGTGGTGTAGTTGCCGACCATCTACTTTCACTCCCATTCCTTCCCATTCCAGTCGTCGCATGATGTTCTCGAGGGTGGCACTGAAGAGTTTCGGTGAAACGGTATCACCCTGCCGCACCCCTCTCTTGACATCAACGATCACTTCTTTGTAGAATGGTGAGATCCTGGTAGTGAATCTGCAATACAGCTCATGGAGGATCCTGATGTATTGGGCTTGAATGCCCTGATTGACTAGGGCTTCAATGACCGCTTCAGTCTCAACAGAATCAAAGGCCTTCTTTAAATCAATGAACGTTAAGCAGAGCGGCATCTTGAACTCCCGAGAAACCTCAATGAGCTTGTTTATCGTGTGGATATGGTCGATGGTGCTGAATCCTTTGCGGAACCCTGCTTGCTCGCATGGTTGTCCTTCGTCTAGTGTTCTGCCAATCTTATTTAGGATGACTCGAGTGAACAACTTGTAGATGACAGACAATAGGCAGATCGGGCGATAGTTGCCAATGTCATGGATGTCTCCCTTCTTGAACAGTAGTACGGTCCTGCTGGTTTTCCATTGGGACGGAAACTTGCATTCAGACAGGTAGCGAGTGAAGAGCTGAGCCAGTGTATTGATGAGTACTGACGGCAGGTTCTTCAGGTGTTCAGGTCTGACCTTGTCTGGGCCGGGTGCTGTTTGTTTCTTTATCGGTGAAATAAGACCTTTTGCCTGTATCTTGCTTTAGTGTTTATTTCTCCCTGAAGTAGGGGAGGGTATACAAAATGATGGGGTAAATGGTCCTTGAATTAGTATATACTAGTATATAGTAAACGGCCTTTGACTTAGACTCCAGGAGGAGAAAGGATCCTAGACATTAGGCGGATCTGAGTGGAAGGCTGCCATTGTTGATAGCCATAATAGATCACCATAGACTGGGTGACTTAAACAACAGAATGCATTTTTTCCTTATGGAATCTGGTTGGCCATTTTCAAGGCAAGCACTTTACCTATCTGACCAAAGATATATAACATTTAAAAAATTTACAATTCCCTAAGAAATCTTTTTGCCGTCTAAACTAAATGGCAAAATAAATTATTTAAAATAAATTATTCTATAATTTAAAATAATCTGAAATAAATTATTTTATAATTGCTAGTTCAAAATCTTTAGACATTTGACATTTCCACTCTCTTACAGATTATGATATTGCTATTGAAAAGCCCAATGCAATTCTGATTTCCAGTTTTATCTATGACCTTTTTATCTTCTGAGACGCTTTGGGGGGAATGTCTAAATAAGAAGTGTAAAATCAAAGTGTTGGCAGGTTTGATTTCTATCAAGGCTTACAGATGGAGGTCCTCGGGCTCTCTTTCTTCCTTTACCCTGTATCCATGTCCTGTCCCGAGCCACGGTCATCTGTATTTCTGCTCTTATGCCTGATTTTCTCTTTCAGCCATACAAGTCAGTTTGGATTAGATTCATCCTAACTCACAGATTCAATTTAACCAGTCATTATCTCCAAATGAAGGCCCTGTTTGCAAATAAAAATCATACAGGGAGAGACTAGGAACTCAATCATTAGATTTGGAGAATTTTGATCCAATTCCATGCATTGCAAAGATCCTGGCATTTTACATGCAGAACAAGGATTGCTACCTGAACTTGCTAAAATAATATGATTAATCAATTGTGTGGCATTATATAAATCCTTCATTACTTTTTATTTCTCTCACTGCACCTCATGACAGCTCAAATACACTGAGAGAGGACTACTTCAGGATGTTAGCCACAGGTACCAGGTGTAACTGTCAGTTCTGATTCTTTACTGTGAGGATCCTAATTTTAAATATGTGCCTCAGAAAGCCACTTACTAGAGGAAAGTTTCAAAAATCTGTTAAGGACTTTACTAGGAATACCAAGATGCTATTTTTTCCCAGGCCATATACGAGGTCCCCACTACTTCTCAAGTCCCAATTCCTATTTAGTTCTTTCTTCATTATCCAGTCAATGATCAACGGATGAAGTAGAAAGCTTCCAATAAGAAACAAAAATAAATAAATAGATAAAACAAAAACCCACAGTCAAAACAATATAGAAAGGGCAGAAAAAGGCTATTATGAATAATATAATTAGGCAAGAGAATATATTCCACTCATGAAACAATAATAGAATGCTATTAAGAACAAGCAATGGACAAGGAAGGGCTCTTGGATAGTAAAACTCATCAAAGTGTGCGCACACTTGCGCTCACATACAGACACCTTTGATCTTAAAGCAGACAATTAAGTCAAGAAAATTTCTCTTCTGTGACATTCAATATCAAGAAACAGAAATTATACGAAAGAAGATAAGACATTAAAATGGCATGCTGGATTCCTAATATAATTGCTACTGCAGAAGGAGAGGACAGAATGAAATGGAAGATAAAATGATGACTGAAATACTCTAAAAGTTTCACAGAACAAAGCATACGGTTTTTATATAGAAAGGCCCCACAAGTGCTATGCACAATGGATAAAGTCAAAGCACTTTATGATGATAAGATTTCAACATATCTGCTTTGAAGAGAGAAGCCCCAAAGTGTCTCAGAAGAAAAAGAGGTCATAGATAAAACTAGAAATCAGAATTACATTGGACTTTTCAATAGCAACATCATAATCTACAAGAGAGTGGAGAAGATATTAAGGATTTTGAACTAGCAATTATAAAATAATTTATTTTAGATTCTTTTAAATTATAGAATAATTTATTATAAATAATTTATTTTGCCATTTAGTTTAGATGGCAAAAATATTTCTTAGGGAATTGTAAATTTTTACAATTTCAGATAGGTAAGGTGCTTGCCTTGACAGTGGCCAACCATATTTCATCTCTAAATTTCTGGTACCACATAGGTTCCCCTGAGAACCACCAGGAGTTATCTCAGAACACAGAATTAAGAGTAATCTCTGAGACCGAGAACAGAGGGGAATGCCCTGCCACAGAGGCAGGGTGGGATGGGGGAGGGATGGGGGATTGGGGGGTGGGAGGAATATTGGGATCCATGGTGGTGGGAAATAGGCACTGGTGGAGGGATGGGTATTATTTGATCATTGTATAATTGAAAACCAAGCACAAAATTTGTAAGTCTACAACTGTACCTCATAGTGTCTCACTAATAAAAATTTTTAAAAAGGAGTAAACTCTGAGCACCACTCGGTATGGCCTCCAATCAATCAATCAATCACTTTACCCTCTTAGTTGTATTCAGAAAAATAGGTGTTATGTCCTTACTTTTTTGGGGGGAGGGGCAAAGACCACATAGATGTATATACTGAGTCCTTGACTCAATAGTAATGATAGTTTTGTGGTGGGAGTAAAAGAGAGGGACCTCAGGCGTGCTAGTTAATTTGACTGGTCATGATATATTCTACTCCCAAAAAGTTTTCTATCATAAATAGGTAATGGGATGGTTGGGTGTGGGACACTGTAGGAGAAGCCCCAGGTAGGCAGTTTTTCTCTTTGCCCCCTTACCTATGCCCTGACGGAGCAGGGGACAGCAGTGGTTCTTGGTTATGCACAAATGGCCATGTCTGGAAAGCCAAGGGAACAAGGAACCACTGGGGTACAACCCTAGAGAGGTGCAGCAGTGGATTCCAGAGCATCAATCCCAGCAGGAGGACACAGGTTATAGAGTCCCAGTTAAAGATTTCAGACTAGCAATTTGTGCACTGGACAGAGAATAGCTCAGGGAACACTAGAGACAAGCAGAGGTGATTTTTGCACTGGCTTGCTAATATGGATTGGGCATGAAGGGAGGCCCAGCTTCTATCCCCAGCACCCCATGGTTTCCTGAGCATCACAAGAATGACTCCCAAGTACCATACTTGGTGTAGAGGCTGAACATCACTGTGTATGGCCTGCAAAACATAAAAGATAAAATTTCACTTGAGCATAGCAATCCCAACCCGCATTCAGGGTGTTGTACACTGGCAAAAGAAGGGGCCTGGATGTTGGGGAGGAACCCAGAGCCATCTTCTTCAATTGTACAAGTTGGGGTCTCTCCCATTCAAGGAAAATACCTCATACTGTTTCACCAGCCTCTCTCTCTATCTGCTCTTTAAAAGAAGCTCACAGCATAATTCAGAAATGGTAGCAAAATTTGATAAAGGTCAGTTTCATATTTAGTATCTTTCAAATCCCCACTCCATCTGCTCTTCCTCATTCTCTCTTTCCCCACTGAGTTAGTTATAGCTTTTTTCCTCACCCCCTCCTTTCCCCCTAGTTACTCCTTGTTTTAAGCTTTCTTCTTTCCCCCAGTTTTGATATTGCATTAATCCATGTTAATATATTCCTTCTTACTGCAGGAGGAACACAGTCCAACATCATCAGGAGGGCATGTTTTTGGTGACTAAGGAAGAGGAGGAAAAAAAGGCAGACAGGGAAGAAATGTCTAGTTGTTCATTATAGATAGGAACATAGAAGAAAGATGAGGAAGACTCAGGTGCTGATGAAACTGCTTCCCAAATGAGGAAGTTACCAGAGTCCAGAGTAGAGTAGATGGGACCAGAGTGATAGTACAGTGGATAGGACATTTGCCTTACACTCAACCGACCAGGGTTTAATCCCCGATGCCCTATATGGTCCTCTGAGCACTTCTAGGAGTAATTCCTGAGCACAGAGCCAGGAGTAACCTCTGAGCATCACTGGGTGTGATCCAAATACAAGACAACTCCCCCATCCCCACAAAAAAAAAACAATAGAGTTCAGTAGAGAACGGTCACTCTGAGACAAAGAAATCAGGCAAAATTTTATTGAAAAGATAAACTATAAATGTCAGTGTCCCCTCAATCACATATGCTTACTCTTGGTATACGCAGAAAGATATTGCTCAGAGAGATATGAAGTGAGCAGAGCATTTTTTAGCCCAAAGGAGAATTTCTTCTGCAATTTAACTTCCAAACTCCAGACACAATGTCATTAACTCATTAGATTTCCAAGGAACTGATGAGCAGATAAATGGAGGAGGTTATGTAATACCAGGAAAGAATATGGATATTTGGTTACTGTATGTTTAACATAATACATCAGATGTATTTCTAACGATTCATAATACTCAGTTTCTAGGCAAAGATATGTAACATCAAACAAATAGTTCACCCACCAGGCCTGAGTAATAGTATAGAAGTTAATAGGCTTGCCTGACACGTGGCTGCTTTTAATCCCCAGTACTGTGATCTTACCGCCGAACACATACAAGGTCATAACCAGGGATCACTTCTGAACACATAGTCAGTGATAGCCCAGGTGTGACTCTCAAACAAATAAAGAGAAAACAAGCATATTTCATGAGAGAAATTAATACCCATAGCTAGAGCTGTATCTAAAATATATAGTATACATATATAAATGATGCTGTGAGAAAGAACAGAATTTCCTATGGCCCTTTGTTGAAAGGGAACAGATCAACTACAAATACAACCTACAAAATACAGAGCTATCAGGCCAGAGGTAAAGCACAAGGATAAAAGTTCTAGCCTTAAATCCTACCAACTGACCTCCAGGTTCCTGTGTATTTTCTACCAGGCCTTGAGAACAGAGACTGGAATAACTCTGAGCATAGCGTCCCCAACTTCTCCCACCTTCCATAAAATATCCAGAGATAGCATTTTATTTTCATGTTTACCTGGGAATGTGAACATTTTCTATTATGATTGAAAATTAGACTGATTTATCTGGAAATTCAAGTCATTTCCATGCTCACTCATTCAACACACTGATGACTGAATGAGTCCTTTTGCTTTACTCTGGGCATTAAATGGAAGGACAAGAGAGCTGAAACAGAATCATCTAAATGGATGTCACAATGCAGTACAATAAGTCTATGAAGATCACACGAATATCATATTCTGTGAGGATACACTGTAAGATAAATCTGTGGTCACTGTCACTGTCCTTCCGTTGTTCATCATTTTGCTCGAGTGGGCCCAGAAATGTCTACATTGGAGACTTTGTTGTTACTGTGTTTGGCTTATCGAATACATCACGAGGAGCTTGCCAGGCTCTGCTGTGTGGGCGAGATACTCTCGGTAGCTTGTCGGGCTCTCCGAGAGGGGCGGAGGAATTGAACTCGGGTCGGCGATGTTGACTGCGTGCAAGGCAAACGCCCTACCACTGTGTTATGTGTTTGTGAAATGCTCAATATATAAAGAGAGCTCACTCTACCTTATCTGACCAGAAATTTCAAGAACAGTTGGTGGGTAACTAAGAACATATGTTTGTGTGGGGCCATAAAACATTAATAAACTGACCATTCAGCTCAGTAATAGTTATAAAAGAGGGAAGTGCTGGAGAGAACTGAATTAATCTTTATGGCAGCTTAGGTGCAAACTTCATCAGATGCAGGGTGGAAGATAGTGTTGAAGGTAGAACAAGAATATGTTATTATTCTTTAAAGTGCTACAGTATTAATATATATTTTTTCTCAGGTATAGGAAAGGTGCTTTGGGTGAGGAGGGAAAGCATGTTGGAAGTATGTGTAGCTTTTGGGGATAAAAAGCATCTTTATTTTATTTTATTATTATTATTTTTGCTTTTTGGGTCACACTCAGCAATGCACGGGGGTTACTCCTGGTTCATGCATTCAGAAATTACTCCTGGCAGTGCTTGGGTCACCATATGGGATACTGGTAATTGAACCCGGGTTGGGTTGTGTGCAAGGCAAATGCCCTACCCACTGTGCTATCACTCCAGTCCCTAAAAGTATTTTAAAGGCATTTTTGGTATAGTAAAATATAAAGAGTGGTAGGCACTGAAATAGAAGGGGATCAAGACTAGGGAGAGGGGCTGGAGCGATAGTACAGTGGGTAGGGCAGTTGCCTTGCATGCGGTCGACCCAGGTTCAATCTCCGGCATCCCATATGGTGCCCTGAGCACCACCAGGAGTAATTTCTGAGTACAGAGTCAGGAGTAACCCCTGAGCATCACTGGTTGTGACCAAACAAACAAACAAACAAATACTATAGGAGAAAAGGAAGTCAACAAGGCATTCAGCATCCTTTGTCTTTTAATTTCTGCGTCAATTCACCAAGTAAGTAAAAGGCTGTATTTTGAAAGTCTAAATGTGATTCTGGGACTGTGAGAATAGACTTTGCAGCTGATTGTCACAATGGTAAAAGAGCCTCAGTAATTAAATAATCCTGATATAATTAGAAGAGTAATTTTTTACTTAAAGTTGTTTAAATTACATCCAAGAAATAATTTAAATAATTAGTCACTGGAGTAAAAAAAGACTACGAAAACATTAAAATGTATGTGTCTATATTTGGCAAGATATTTTGTAGTTGAGAAAATGCTGCTCCATAAACTTCACAGATACAAAAATACAAACTAGCATAAAACCTGCAATTAGATTTTAATGACAATTAAGAAAATAGTGCTGAAGATATATTTAGCTGGGCTAAAGTAGAATTTTTATAATTGGAAGAAATAACTTTTCTAAACTCTGCCAGTTAACTATGAACCTTTCGCTTAACCTTATTATAGAATGGCTATTTTGACAAGTCTGTATGCTGCAAAGTTTGCTATAGAGGAGAAAAACATTGACCTTGGAAATAAAATGACTTGCATTTGGTATCAACTTTGTTCTCTTACTGTGTGACCCTCAAATCTGACAATGTCTGTGAGAGTGTTATATAAAATGTATGAACTCGTGCAAAAGAAAAGTATTGATTTTTTATTTTTATTTTTATTAGTGAAACACAATGAGGTACAGTTGTAGACTTACAAATGTTTGTGCTTGGGTTTCAGTTATACAATGATTGAGTACCCATCCCTTCACCAGTGCCCATTCTCCACCTCCAATGCTCCCAGCATCCCTCCCACCCCCCCATCCCACCCCATCTCTGTGGCAGAGAATTCCCTTTTGTTCTCTCTCTCCTTTTGGGCGCTGTGGTTTGCAGAAGAGGCATTGAGTGGACTATAGTCTACTATAGTCTACTTTCAGCATGCATCTCTCATCCTGGGAGGATCCCCCCAACACCCTTTACTTGGTGCTCCCCTCTCTATCTGAGCGGCCTTCTCCCCCAGCATGTGAGGCTGGCCTCCAAGCCGTTGATTTTTAAAAGCATTGTTCCTTCTACAGAGACTTTACAGTCGAAAAAAGCTTACTCATACATAATAAATCCCTAATGTCCATAGTGATCTGATGGGAATGCGAATCTGATGAAATTCCTTTGAAGTTCCTCCTTGTAGTTGAGTTTTATGATAGTTTCATATAATATGTGATCTCATCTTATTAGTTGTCTTTTAAAATCAGGTCCCCCACCTCCAAGAGTGGCATAATATCAAAATGAAAATAAGTTCTAAAGTCAAAGCATATGAGTCCATAGAAGTAGTTCTACCCTTCTGTCACTTCGGGTAAATAAATTGAACTCCTTTGTATTTTAGTTTTCTCTTTTCTTTACTCCCTCACTCATGCTCCACACCCATTCCCTTCTTTTGTTTTCATTCTTTCCAAGATGGAAAGTTTTTTTCTAGTTATAATGCTTGCACATGTGCTAGAGGTTCTCAAACAAAACAAAAAAATTTATTTTTTAATCAGCCCACCACTTTTCTTCTTTTTTTTGGATATGTTGCATAAAAATGTGTATGGCTGTGGTACATACACATTTAGTTGTGCTCATCAGGAGCACAATTTGCTCAATTTCCCTAAACAAGTTGCAGTGCTCATGCATTCAGCCCTGGTGCTCACTCTTTTTGTTGTGGTCTTTGTTGCTTTTGGCAACAATACTTTTGTCTTAACTATACTCTATGGCAGTGCTCAGCAGATGTTGTACTCTTTCTTGGCTGCAGTGATCATGTTTTCACTGCATTCTCACCAGATGCAGCATGTCAGAGACTACATACTCTGTTTCATACCTCAGGATTCAATCAGCAATTCTTCTAGTACCTCACTTGATGAATGTGGGAAGTAGTGTTCATCAAACTTGAAGCATCACACTTGCAAGGCAATTGCTATGGCTGCTAAATGATCCTTGGGTCCTCTGCTTCAGTTTTCTTATCTTTCAAACATTAACTTATACACACACATATACATGCATGTATATGTATCTATATTTCTGAAGCTATTAAGAAGACCAAAAAGCAGAAATAAAAACTGATTTCTCAGTCTGGAATAAGAGCTAAAACATTTTATTGTTGTTCATGGAAAGATTCCCAATAAGAACATCACAGTTATATGTGGTGACATCTAGCAAAAAGATGAGCAAAAAGAAAATAAATATGGAAGGAGGAGCATGTCCTGGAAAGGTTGATGATGAACATTGTTTTCTTTAAAGAAAGAAAGATATAACTTATCTGTGTAGCAATGAATCTAGGAAGTGTCATGAGTGAATTACTCTAACACCCCTTGGAAAAGCAAAACTTCCTATATAGCCCAATACTGGGACTCAAAACTTGTTGGAGGTGAATAGGAAGAAAGTAAGAATGAGAGAAACTGGATGCCTTATAGAAAGCTGAAAAATTGTGTTAAGAAGTGGTGCTGGTTATAGAAGATTCTAGTGGAATGGGATTGAAGTTGTTTGACTGGCAGCACAGTGACTGATTGTATCTGGAAATCAAGGAAGTCCCAATTTCTTAAAAATTGTGCCAGTCTGCTCGGGACAGAGCCTTTGCTTTCAGTTCCAGCATGGAGTCCTTATATCATGACCTAAGGGAAGGCAGATAAGCAAATTACTCTCAAGGGCAGTAAGACCTGCCAGCTATAAAAACCTCTTGGCTTCCTTCCTCCAAGCCTGTTGGGTGTTGATCTGAAGGCAGTCTCTAGAGACAAGTTCATTCAAATAGAAATCGAGAACTTTCAGAATTAGTCTGAAGCTGTTCTTCCAGTCAGTGTCCTAATGCAAAGAACACAGGACTCAATGTTTTCCCTGTCTATAAACTCCTTGAATGTACTGAAGAATGAATTCTAAGCAAATTCCACTCAGACACAAAGTAAATTTCTCCTTTACCTTCCATTTAACTTCTTTGGCCTGGCTCTTTTGCCCTGTGATTGAGCTAGATGAATTTCCTCCTCCCCTCCCCCCCACTGCCACATACACCCGTACATTCTCGATTGTACACTGTATTAAATTGATTTTCTCTATCAGTTTCAGAGGACAATTAATAATTTGGTTTCTGAAAACATTTTTTAGCTATCTACATTACATTTCCTGCTTTGCATGAATTGCGGTAACCTTAGTTGAAATGGTATCAGTTTCTCAACACAGTGCTCCAATATTGGAAACCTCAATATGTTTACTAAGTAACTGCAATAAAGTCCAAACTTAGCTGCTCACTTGCAGATTCACCTATAAATACACCCCCCCCCCCACACACACACACTGGTAATCATGATTGGCACATTTTATATAATCATGATTACCGGTATTCACACCATCTTTGCAAAGACTGCCTAAGATTGGTGGCTACTTATCTGTTATTCAGTTCAAGCATAGAAAGCAAAGTATGTGACTATATTGCCTCCTGGTTCTCCTGAAGAAGCGAGATTAGGATGTAGGCAAAGCAGTTTAACTTTTTTAAGTACTACCGCTGTCAGCTGCTTCTCAAGGGGACTTGTAAATGTGAAAATTTGCTGTTTACCACCAAATACAACTTCATTAATCCAGTCAATGGGCCAAGGGGGTATCTTAACTTTTAAAGCCTATTTTCTTATGTGGACATTAGGACAGGCTATTGATACTACAACTGGATTTCATGTAACTTTAGCTGAGCTTTGGGAGAAATGTGCCATAAAGTATGCAATTGAAAATGCTGAAGCATTTTGGCAGGAAGTAGAAGTGGATAATGTCTGTATGGTATGACAGAGACTTTTACCACAATGTGCAAGTAACTCTGCAGGATTCAAATCAAATGTAAATGGAGTTAAAATAGCTGCCTGTGGGAATGTGGAGGGCTGCTGTTCTAGGGGCTATGATAGGCTGCCAGAAAATGAACTGAAGGTATCTCATCAGCATAAATGAGGACAGGGTTTATAAAAAAAAATGACGAGGTCCCAGAAGAAGTGACAGTGGCCAAAAAAAAGGGAAAAGCTCTTCATGTTAAAATGAGTTTCAGAAGCATTTCACGATGAAGCACAGAGGGCAAAATGTGGATTAAGTTAATAAAAATTCAGAAAGGCTATGACTGCAATGTTGTAAGATTGCTTGCTCTGTATTTTGAGAAAATTCCATATAAAAAAGAAAAGGCAGTCACTGGTCAAGCTATTCTTAATTTTTTCCAGTTTTTTTTTGTTTATTTATGGGCAACACCCTGCAGCGCAGCCAACATGGCCAACCCGAGTTCGATTCCTCCACTCCTCTCAGAGAGCCCGGCAAGCTGTCGAGAGTATCTCGTCCGCACGGCAGAGCCTGGCAAGCTCCCTGTGACATATTCGATATGCCAAACACAGTAACAACAAAGTCTCCAATGGAGACGTTACTGGGCCCGCTCGAGCAAATTGATGAACAATGGGAGGACACTGAACACCCTGCAGTGATCAATGCTTACTCCTGATTCTGCTGCACTCAGGGGTCATTTCTGGCAGATTCGGGGAACAAAATGGGGTTCCAGGGATTAAGCCTGAGTCAGTTACATGAAGAGCAAGCACCTTACCCACTGTATTATATCTCTGGCCTCTGATATTTTCTGTATAAAAAAGAAAATACCCTAACTTTCAGTATTTATAATATTGTATATTATAAATTTTATTATGCAAAATGGAATTTTACTTTTTTGAAAGCACCAATATACTTAGAACTGACAATCAGAAAATCTCTAGTGGTTGTATTTTTTAACACCACAGTTGAAAGCCACAGAAAAAAAAATAAAAATTATCTTAATCTGACTCTTCTGCCTGAAAAATCTATGAAATTATCTCAGCAACTCTCACCAATTAATTCTTTTCAGGCTTGCCTAGTTATTTTATGGTTCTTCACTACTGAGCAAAGTGAAGATTGCCATTTATAACATAAATAAATACAAAAAAGTGTTTAGAAAGATGCATTCGTTTACTTAACCAGTCTTATTTTTAACAGTTCTTGAGATTGAATCCATGTCCTCACACATGTAAAGCGTGTATCTCTCTATCACTGACACACACATCCAGCAGAGCAACCATTTGACAAGCACTAAGGAATAAGTAAAATAAAGGCTTAGCACTCATAAATAAATTTAAAACAGGTCTAATTATTGTAAGAACTCTAAAAAAAAATTAAGCTAGAAGATAAGATGGTAAATTCGGGACAAGAGGATTGTATCAATACCCCCTTTCCCTTTTTAAAGATAGCAGGGATCCTAAAAGAAGATGTAGGATGATAGTCTTATTTTGCAGAGGAAGACCAGAGTCAGTCTTGCCTGTGGGTCTCCATGGGTACTCAGCCACTGCCTGGGGTTCATTGTATGAGAAATGCTGCACAGAGTCACAAAGAGTTAAGTGGAAGTTTGTCAGATGCATTATGTCTTCCCTACAGTCATTGTAGTCTAAAAACTGTAGAAAGAAAAGAAAAGTTCCTGCTATAGAGGCAGGCTGGGGTTGGGGCAGGGTTGGGGCAGAAACTGGGGACGTTAGTGGCGGGAAATATACAGTGGTAAAGGGCTGGGTGTGGGAACATTGTCAGACTGAAACCCAATCATGAACAACTTTATAAGTGTATATCTTATGGTGATCCAATTTAAAAAAATCATTTTTGATACAAGTTTACTCAATCAAAATACTGAAAAATACCCAAGCTCTATAATCAGTTTGATTGTTTTAGAGGAAGTAAAGATAGACTTTATCAATGAAAATTGTAAATGCACCCATAGAAATACAGTTATTTCTGTGAAACTCAATACTACTCGAATATTTAAAAAAAACCAAGTTGTGTAAACTATTCTCTCTGCCTTCCCCCAGGCCAAATAATAATAATGATACTTTCTATAGTGCAAAAATAATCTCCTAAATTAATAATTATGAGTTTCAATTATAAATAGAATAGGAAATCTACTCATAAAGGCTTTTATTAATACAATTTTTTAATTTTTATTTTATGTTTATATTTTTTATTTTGGGCTCACACCTGGTGGTGCTCAGGGATTACTCCTGACTAAGTGCTCAGTGTTCACTCCAAATAGGCTCAGGGGTACCATATGGGTTCTGGTGATTGAATTAGGTTAGGCACATGTAAAGCCGACTGGAGTGATAGCACAGCAGTAGGGCATTTGCCTTGCACGAGGCCGGCCTGGCAAGCCGGGTTCCATTCCTCTGCCCCTCTCAGAGAGCCCGGCAAGCTACCGAGAGTATCCCACCCGTACGGCAAAGCCTGGCAAGCTATCCGTGATGTATTCGATATGCCAAACACAGTAACAAGTCTCACAATAGAGACGTTACTAGGCCTGTTCCAACAAATCGATGAACAACAGGACAGTGCTACAGTGCAGTGCTGCATGTAAAGCAGATGACTTATCCACTGTACTGTCTCTCCACAGCTACAAATGTTTAAACTAACTGTGACCTTTATCATAGTCACCTCAACTAAAACCACTGCCTTTTAAGATGGTCACAGTGAAAATAAATTTCAAAAGATGATATGAAGAGTAAAGCAGTCATTTATTTTGTAACTTAAATGCTTTCAAAGTTTGCCTCTGTGATTTTATTTTATTTTATTCATCTTTATTTTTTGGTAGTATTTAAAATATTTTTCCTCAAAAAAGTTTATTTTTTTAATTAAAGAGCCATGGTTTACAAAGTTACTATAGATGAGTTTTACTGCATATACAATAATTCAGCACAATCCTTCAGCCAGAGTCAATGATTTAGATAGGAAGATTAAAAAGCATTTATTTTGTAAATTAAATGTTTTCAAAGTTTTGCTGTGTGTTTTTAATATAATTAAGCCAAGTATTAATTTTTTTGTTTGTTTTTTTGGGTCACACCCAAAGCACAGGGGTTACTCCTGGTTTTGCACTCAGAAATTACTCCCGGCAATGCTCGGGGAATCATATGGGATGCTGGAAATCAAACCCGGGTTGGCCGCGTGCAAGGCAAATGCCCTATCCACTGTACTATCACTCCAGCCCCTAGCCAAATATTAATTTTTAAAGTAAAGGAGTCATCTGGGGATAAAGTTCTTATTTAAGGAAAAGACAAAGTGGCAAAGGTAATCCCAAAGGCACAGAGAGTGGGACTCAAAGGGGTGAAAACCTTGTTTGAGTTCTTTAATTTTGCATCCAACAGAGCAAGTCAGCTCTTCCTTGGATGTTGAAGGCACAACAATAAAACAGTACTCAAGAACTTACAAATAAGTACGAAGACTCTTCTTCTGTTATCTAAGTTCTCTTCCTTTGTTGAGAATATTAAAAGATGCTTTAGAGGAAGAATGTATCTGCCAAGGTAGAATGACTTCACTTTCAAGTAGTACTAATGTAAATGTTAAAAATTCCCTAAATTCTGAAGTGATTGGTATTCAAGAATATATATATTGCTGATGATTAATGGTGTAGAGGACCCAAGCTGATTCTCTCAGGTCCTGGATTCCATTCCATATCTTAGAAAGAGTTGATGGGGCCTTTTGGAAACTCCTCCGGTTCCAAGACATTGGGAAATCTGAGAAAGTCTAGTTTTACCACATAGGATGGTGATATTTAACATATTCTTGAACATACAGGTTTCTCATTTGTAAAATGGGATAATGATAACACTAGTTTTGTAAGGCTTTTCTGACGATTAAAATGTCTAAAATGTCTAAAACTTAGACATATTTTCCCCAACCTTAATCCTCCCTGAGGTTATTAAATAGCACTTTTTACCATCCAGTTTTGCAACACAGGCCCAGACACCTGATTATTTATTTTGCCTCTCATGCCGACATTAAACATATTAGCAAGTCTGTAAAATAAACACTTATATACAAACTCCATAAATCGAGTTTCTTCTTACCATCGCCCCAAGACTCCACAAGTTTCTCGTGTGTTCTCTCTGCTTGCACCCTCTCTTCCCCCACTCACTCCTTTCCCCTCAAAACAATAGGAAGAATGATTTTTCTAATGCATATAATAGACCATTTCATCCCCTTGCTCAAAATACTGCAGATAGTTTCTGAACCCCATTACAATGAACTCTGATCCTTTGCTGTGACCTTTTACAAGCCTCTTGATTCAGCTCCCTCTTTCCTTGTACATTATATCCCATAATCTTCTGATTAAATTTTCCCTATCTCTTAGCCCCATGGATGGTCCTTTGTTCCTGGCACATGCAGTTTCATTATACCGGGAAAGTTGTTAAGATTAGGAGGATCTTAGATAAAAGCGACTTTCTATGTATAGCCACAGTTGATTGGCTCCCTTCCCATGTATCATTACCTCTTTCTCACAGAACTCTTTCCTAGTCACCTGATACAAAAGGGTTTCCCATTCACAACCACATGATCCTGCTGAATTTTTCTCACAGCACGTCATCTTCATACAAATTTCCTTCCAGACCAGTTCAATTAAAATATCAAAGTTCATGTTCTATTGCTCTAATTGCCTGATAGTGGCAGTGCTGATACAACAGGTACACTATCAAAAACCTTTCCCCTATCATCTCAAGTCCCTTCCTCCACAGCTCATCCCCACCCTCCTCAGTTCACACTTTTATTGGCCACATTGCAGGAATTGTTTCCATGGTGGTTCAAAATCCCTTCCTTATCCTCTTTGTACTCTGTATATGAGATCATTTGGTAATTATGTTTCTTCCTGTCTCAGTTCTTTGGCATCACTTTGTTTAAAATCAAATCTTGTGGACCCTGTAAACTGCTAAAACTCTAAGATATCCAATGTGAAGCAGTCTACAGTTAGGTACTTAAGAAATACAATACTGAAAAATAAAATTTAATTTTAAAACTTTCTTAATGTTTGTAGCCATGAATCACTATTGTTATAATATTTGGGAGAGTGCTTTTGTGTAATCTGACAATCTATCAATAACTTATATTGAAACATGCTAAAATGCTTCTAAAGTGTATTTAGCCAGATTATATTTTAGTAAAAGAAAATAAAGTGCTGCTATGATTTTTGGTTTCTGCCTACATACCAACACTGTAATAGGGAAGCTCAATATTCTAAACCTACATATTTTTATTATTTTGGACCAAGAAACTTTTTTTTTCAACTTTATTGAAGTGTAACTGGTAAGTTAAGTAGTAAGAAAAAGTGAAGCTAGAGAAATTGTATAGTGCATAGGTACTTGCCTTGCACACTGCTGACCCAGGTTTAATTCCCTGAAAAACATACAGTCTCTGAGCACTGCTGGGAGGGATCCCTGAGCACAACCCTAGGAGTAGCCCTTGAGAACTGCTGAGAATTCCCCATCTCCCTCAACCAAAAGATAAAGGGTACACAATAGTTTGACACCTATAAACACTATGGGAGGTGTACCACAAAATGATTCATGTTTCCTCCTCTCACACATCTAACCTTCTGTGGGGAAAGGTGAGAATTTTTGTATGCTACTCTTGTAGAAAATTTTACTTTTATAAGAGAATGTTACCAACTGTAGTCACCATATTATATTAAATTCTCAAACTTTTTTCATTTTTTAACTGAAAATTTTACTCTTTAATAATTTCCCTTTATTTCTCCAACTGTAGTCCTGGAAGCCACTACTTTAACCTCTTTTATGTAGTTCAACGAAACATTCAGTCTCTTCTGATTATTTTTCTCCACTGAATTTTTCAAAATTCCCAAATACTTTAGACTCTTATAAGATCATACTTTCATGTTCTTTTAATGTTATAAATTATATTTTAAGTCAATATCATATAGTATGGCATGATCTAGAAATGTTTTGTTTACAATGTTAAGCAAAAATAAACATTACAGGACAAATCGGCATAAAGAATAATAAATTTTTTAAAAAAGGATGATTACAAAAGTTACTGCAGATTCCACAATTCTGTGCCTCTGTTCCAATTAGCCATTTGACATTAATTATTCGTCGATTGCCTCGAGCAGGCCCCAGTAATGTCTTCTTCGTCCTAGCCCTGAGATTTTTAAGAAAGTGCTATATTCTTTAGGAGAATGAGACCCATCATTGTTACTGGTATTTGGCAATTTGGGTACGTTACAGGGAGTTTGCTAGACTCTGCCGTGTGGGCAGGTTACATTTGGTAGCCTGCCAGTTTGTCCAAAGTAGGAATGAGATAATAAGATGTCATAATAAGATGTTCCGGGAGTTAGTTTTCATAGTCTCTGAGTCTTGGCCGTTGATGGGATTACACGGCGCCAGGGGGCCAGTTGGTGGGTGTGACCTCAGCCTACTGGAATTCGGAGGATGTGGGTAGAGGATGCTCAGCCCTGATCAGAGTCGGCTTGGATATCTCAGCCCTGGGACCGGCTTGCCTTTGTTCCTCTGCCGGTACCTTCAGGTGTGCGGAGAGTGGTCTCAGCATAGTGGTGGCTGGTCCTGGAGGTCTTCGGCTGTTGGAGCCCTGGTCAGGGAGGGGAGGAAGCTCAACCCGCTTTTCTCCAAGGGGCCCTGGTGAGGACAGCCAGGTGCGGGGGCAGGAGACTGCACTGTTCTTTTCCGAGAGCTGGTTTTTATAGTCTCTGAGTCTTGGCCGTTGTTGATGGGATTAATTGACATTAGTATGGTATGTTATAGTCCTTTGTGACCTTGGACTCTGTGCTCAATGGGACTCAGAAGCAGAGATCCTCTGCCTGCTTCCCCCAGCCTCCGGTGACCCACTGGTCATAATCATAAGCCACTTCCTGCCAGTGCCAGATAATCTCTCATTGGCCACCCTCCAGAACTCATGGCTGCCTCTCCTGGAAGGGAGAATAAAATGAGGCTCCCATTACCACACCACTGGACTCCGTGACAAACTATTTTCACTAGAGGTGCCCCAGAGGGGCCCGGGTGAGAGCCCTCTTTGCCCCAAGGGACCCAGCCCCAGCAGCTGACCTCCACTACCCAACCGCTGCCAAGCTCCAGGCCGCTCAGGCTAAGCCTCACATATGAGTGAACATATTCTTGGACCTTGTGGCCTCGACACATCATAAGACATTCCCTACCCATTTTCCATACTTACCACACCATATTTGATGGGGTTCAGATAGTAGGCAACAAATCATAGAGAAAATTTATACATATATATATATATATATCAGAGAACCTGACAAACTACTGAGAATATTCCACCCACATGGCAGAGCCTGGCAAGCTACCCATGGCATATTCGATGTGCCAAAGCAGCAACAATAATGGGTCTCATTCCCCTGACCCTGAAAGGGACTTCAATACAGCAGAATTGGGAAAGATGAGTTAGGAGAGGCTGTGAAAATATCAGGGCTAGGACGAATGGAGATGTTACTGGCACCTGCTATAGTAAATAAATGAACAATGGGATTACACTGATACAGTGATACAGTTATAGTCCAACAGTTTTGGATGAAAATTGGACAGGGAAATTATTAGTGATAATTTCAAACAAAACATTTCAAAAAAAAGATGAGTCAGGTCTGGAGATACGGCTTTGGGTTATATATGAGTAATTTATTTTGGTGGTGTTCTACTCAATATCTTTTTTTGTATGCAAGGAAGAAAACTCTCAAGCAGACTTCCATGTTGGGTGATAGTCTAGATACTCTTGGGAATCATATATAACCAAGAATCATTACAGTTCTGTCCTGAGGATGATCTCTGGTATATTAAAGTGAAAGAATACCTCTGCCTCGCTTCTTCTGATAAAACTTCTGTGTCTCAATTAGCTTTTCCATTTTAGCATATCAAGTAGGGTGTTTGCCTTGCATGCGTTGACATGGGTTTGATTCCTCCACCCCTCTTGGAGAGTCTGGCAAGCTACCAAGAGTATTCCGCCCACATGGCAGTGCCTGGCAAGCTATCTGTGACATATTCGATATGCCAAAAACAGTAACAACAAGTCTCACAATGGAGACATTACTGGTAACTGCTCAAGAAAATCAATGAACAATGGGAGGACAGTGCTACAGTGCTTCTTGCAGCTACTCCATTTCCTTGTTCACGTAGACTTCCAAACTTCTGCCCTAGCTGGAAACTCTGCTGAGTCTTCCTGCATATGATTAAATACATCCCCCAAAGGTTATGATTTGGTTTGAGTTTTTAACTGCAGGGACTACCTCTTGATTTAATCTCCATCATTTTTGGTGTAAATTCCCAAGAACGAGCATCTAATTGATTGCTAATCTGAGACGGAGAGAAGGTGCAGAAATGGGATGGCGTCTGTTAAGTACAGTGTGACATTTTTATAGTAAAGGAAATACTATTGTTACAACAGAAACAGATGTAACTGGAACAGGACAACTGGGACAACAAAGCTGTGATCTTCTAGGAACTACATGGCCACGCATTTTCTAGAAATAGCAGATGGAACAAGTGATGAATCTATCTACTCCATTTTACTTTAGTTCTTTCAAATACACAATGGTCTCTGATAAATATACTTTTTTCCCCAAAAGGTTGAAAACATTGGTCAAGCTGATTTATTTTAAGTAACATACACTTTTTTCTCAAGGCTGTACAATGTTAACAGACTTTGTTTCTTATTAGTCCTGTCTTCCAGCCCTGTAGGTAGCTGCCTTTTTTCTGTATCCTCAGATAGTAATTTCTTTGTGTCATTTGAGTCCTGATTTTGTCTTTTTTGAAGAACACCTATGTTATTAAATAGGGGTCTGCATTTTGATCTTCTCTTGAAAAGCTATATCTCTAAATCAGTACACTTTTGATGCTCTGAAAGTTCAAATTTTTTTTTTACAAAACTTTCAGGTTTAAGTCTTGGTCATACAATGATCAAACACCCATCCCTTCACCAATGCATATTTTCTACCACCAAGAACCCCAGTATTTCCCTCCATCCCACCCCTCCCCATGCCTGTGAGGCAGATGATTTGCACTTAACTCTCTCTCTACTTTGATTACATTCATTATTTTGACAAAATATTCACCATTATTATTTGGAATTTTACCCCAACAATCAGACCTGCTGAAAAGGCATCGTGAAAAAATTTGTTTTCTATTGCTGGTTATAAAGATCATATGATGTCACGATGTTGGATTTCTGATATTTTATTAATTAAGTCTGGAGGGGTTTCTGCTCAAAGCTGCACAGTTCCGAGATTGGTTTGTGTGCCTCTGGGTCCATGTCTGTGCCAGAGAGCCACTCGTCTGGGCACAACTCGTGGTCTCAGCGGGGCAGGAAGGATGTGCTGGTTCCACCTCCTGTTGCATGAGGCTGCAGTTGCCCCGTCACCGTCGGCTCATACTTGTCTGTCCAATAAGCTCTGAGGTGGCAGCGGCCACCGTGTCACTGGGAGGAAAAAGGTGGAAGAGACAGAAAGCCTTTCCCTCCTAGGGGGTGGGGGAACAGCACCGTAGCTTAACACATGGTCCATTCACATTTCTGCCAAAAGCTGCTGGGTTCTGAATTAGGTCCGTGTGCCTCTAGGGCCACGGCCGTGCCTGAGAGCTGCTTGTGGGGGGCAACTTGTGGTCTCAGTGGGGCGGGTAGCTGATAAATATACTTTTAATGATTGACTTTCACACTGCAAAATTGTTCACCCATTTCTAGTAGAAATAAACATTAAAAGCGTGACAACCAGTTTATATATATATATATATATATATATATCTTTTCCTCTTGATCTTTTATAATCTAGTCTTCATCAGTTTGCAGGCTGTGGAATAAATAAATGGTTCTCATAGTGTGACCTCCTGGCCAGCATAATTGACATTACTGAGAAACTTAAAAATGTAGAGTTCCAGAATCCAGCTGCAACTTATTGAATCAGATACTCTATTAAGGTTTAGTAATGTATTTTAACAATGCCTTCAGATGATTGTGACACATGCAGAAGTTTGAGATCTATTGGCATAAACTCTAAATCTAACCATTAATACATTCTAAAAATTCTTTAAATGCTAGGGAAAGATGTAAAATGGAGGATATAGAATGTTTATTATTTCTATGGGGTAGCTTTCCAAAACCATGTAGTAATAACACCCCCTTCCCCCACTCATCTAATTATTAGTTGCTTCCATATGTACGCTCTCCATTCATCACACAAACTCTAAGAGATTATCATTTTTCTCCCCATCTTTATAGGGAAGAAATCAAGGAATAGTCACTTAGGTTTCTTAGTTTTTATTTTATTTTATTTTTAATTTTTATTAGTGAGACACCATGAGGTACAGTTGTAGACTTACAAATTTTGTGCTTGGGTTTCAGTTATACAATGATCAAATACCCATCCCTCCACCAGTGCCCATTTCCAACCACCACGGATCCCACTATCCCTCCCACCCCCCATTCCCCCCATCCCACCCTGCCTCTGTGGCAGGGCATTCCCCTTTTTTCTCTCTCTCCTTTTGGGTTTTGTGGTTTGCAAAAGAGGTATTGAGTGGCAATCATGTTTGGTCTATAGTCTACTTTCAGCATGCTTCTCCCATCCTGGGAGGATCCTCCCAACACCCTTTATTTGGTGCTCCCTTCTCTATTTGAGCTGCCTTTTCCCCTAGCATGTGTGGCTGGCCTCCAAGCCATTGAGCAAACTTCCTGGTACTAAGCCTTCTTTGAGTGTATATGGCATTTAATAAACTTCAAACCATTTGTTGAATAGAATGGAAAGGAGAAGAAGAAAGGGCAAGGGAGGATGGATAGATGGAAGAAGAACAAAACGAGGAAAGTAAGGAGATTAGAAGAAAGGTAGAAGGGTAGCAATCTGATATGTGCCAGGAATTCGTTGTGCACTACCTTTTCTCTTTTGTGAACTTCTATTAACTTGCTACTAACTTTGCATCATTAGAGGTGCATATCTTAACTCTGTCACAGTGGTATCAGGGACTGGCAACATCTAACAGTGCTTGGGGGCTTAGAGTCCTGTAGATCAAAGTCAGGGCCTGGCACACACTGGGCATGTACTCTACCACTTGAACGCTATCCCCAAACCCTGGGAATTTTTTTTAACTTGCTGGGATGAACTGCTAATTCTTTGTAACACCCTCCTCAATCTTGGTATATTGTCTAGAAAATATATTTTTATAGAATATTCTGTAAAATTTTAGAATATTCTACAAAAACATACTTTATATTTCTACAAAAATATACTTTAGCATGTATCCAAACAAAATTGAAGGAAGGAAACATCTTTTTAAATTTTATACATATGAGCATATCATTTTTCTGCGATCAAATTCAGTTGATAATATTTCATAGTACCAAGTTATTTATTGTAAATGTTTCTCACATTAATTTCAGAGGCAATTTTGTAAGGGTCTATTTCACAGTGATTCAATAAAAAAGTAAAACTAAAATAAAATAAAATCAGATGCAATACTTCACAGTTGCCTTAGGATGAAATCACTATTCCAGATATCTCTGCATCCTGAGGAAAATTAAAATGTGATAAACAACAAGAATCCCACATGACTTGCAATCCCCCCATCCCCCATTCCCCAATCCCCCCCAATAAAGCTTCCTTAAAAATTTGTCAAGCAGGGTAAGTATGCTAATCACCTCACTCAAAGATATATCAAACTTGTATTAGCCAAGAGATGCCTGAATGCCATATGAAGGCATCTCTTCACATACAAAATCATGCTTTTATGATCAGTTAGGTAACAATGATTCAGCTCCAGTTAAGAACTATGAGCTTTTATCATTTAAAGCCTCTTTTCTATTGTAACACACCTGAATGAATGCATCATTATATTTCTTTAGTTCCTGGAGGAATAGGCTTCTCTACTGGCAGGAGTGATCTTCTCAGGTTCTCAGTATTTGGAAATTTCACTGTAATAGAGTTTGATATATTTTCAATTTGTATACATCAAACTAAGTGTTTTTCCCCCAGAAGCTTGTGTTTTTCATTTCAAAATAATGATTTTGAACATTTTATTCTAATTTCATATCCTACTTCCCTTCCCATAAAGTGTCAATAAACTTTCTGAATGGATTCTCTTCTTTTCTTATATTTTTCCCTTAATAGAATTTTTTCTCTAACTCTCAAATTTCCTGTACTATTGAGGTAACAACGGTTTAATGTTCCCTTTACTCAAATTAGTTCTAGTCTCTCCTTTGTTTTGGGAACCAGAATGAAGACAGTTATTCTTATAGGGCAGTTATTTACCTTGGAGTGCCCATTTGACTTTTGTTGCTGCTGTTGTTATTATTTGTATTTTTGTCTGGCTATATGTAGACAAATAAATGCTTTCCCTGAGAAAAAACATTTTTGTTATTTCCATTTCCTTGAATAAATCAATGACTGCAGTTGATAGCATATTGACTATAGTGTTATCTATATCAGTCAGGATAGCCTAGAAGGTATTTTCATAGTAAGTAACTTGACAAATACCAGAAGCTTATAATGAATTTTGCTCTTACAAGTCTAACATACTTTGGTAATAAGCTTTTGTTTCTCAAAGTCATTTAAAGACCAGAGCTGCAAGAGAAGTCACTAAATAGTTTGCTGTTGATTAGTGTGACAAAAGAAAAAGCATTTTCATTTTTGGAGATCCTGTACTGTCATTGATGTGCAATAGTCCTGAGGTATTATGTAGCACCTCTATTCAAAACTAGTCACTCTATCTTACCCAAATTCAAAGAAGTAAAGATGCAACTTTCTGGGTCAGAACAAAAAATAGTTATTGAACAGTTCTAATGTTCTCTGCAATTCATCTATTTGCTCCAGTGGGCCCAGTAACGTCTCCATTGGAGACTTTGTTGTTACTGTGTTTAGCATATCGAATACATCACGGGTAGCTTGCCAGGCTCTGCCGTGTGGGCGAGATACTCTCGGTAGCTTGCCGGGCTCTATGAGAGGGGTGGAGGAATCGAACTCGGCTCAGCCATGTTGGCTGCGTACAAGGCAAACTCCCTACCACTGTGCTATCGCTCCAGTCCTCCGCAATTCATTCAAGGAAAATATCACACTTAAGTAAAATGTATATCTTTCTCTAGGCATCATCTAGCCATTTATCCATCAATCCATCCCATCAACCACTACTACTATCACTGTCTTCATTATTAGTCCGCTGCCTGTTCGCACGTCCATTTGTCAATTCATCAGTGCATCTATGTATCATGTGTCATGGAACCAAGGAATTCGTGCTTATTCAAAACACATGCCTATCTCTCAGTTTTATCTTTGTTTTCCTGTGTAGACTTTCCTGAATCCAGTAAGCCATTGTCTAATTTTAAATTTTTGTCTGAGAGAAAAGAAACATTGATTATAATCATCCGCTGCCTTCCTAGCACCTTCTAAGAAAAAAACCCTGTGGTATGTTTCAGTTAGAGGTGACAAGATTCTTTCATCATGAGCAAAACTGTCTTCATCAAGTTTCAACACAAACTATAAATAGCCAACTGGTACCATCTGTCTTGCATGTTTTTTGTGTTAATGATATATGTAGAAAAGTTGCTTAAAGTTGCCAAATTGAAGTTCTTTATAGTTGTCGACTGTGCTTCCAACCTGTCTTAACATATCTTATGTCTCTTCAATCTCCATAAACTAAGCAGCGTTATATATGTAGCACTGTCCTCCCGTTGTTCATCGATTTGCTTGAGCAGGCCCAGTAATGTCTCCATTGTGAAACTTGTTACTGTGTTTCGCATTTGGGATACTCACAGGTAGCTTTGCAGGCTTTGCCATGTGGGCGAGATACTCTCGGTAGCTTGCCAGGCTCTCCGAGAGGGGCGGAGGAACTGAACCTGGCTCAGCCAGGCTGGCCGTGTGCAAGGCAAACACCCTACCACTGTGCTATCACTCCAGCGTTATATACGTACAAATTAAATCTAATATAAGAACTTAAGAAAAAATACACATTCTTACTAATTGGCTATAAATAATAACTTTTACTTTTAGATGCTGTGTAGGATAACATTGGTTTGCTCTCCGTCCCTGGTCACTGAGACTTTGTGCTTGTTGATTGCCCCCAACCTCTTTATTACCTTTGTCTCCTGGTCAGATTCTGATTTGTAAATATTGTCTTTCTCTTCTCCTTAATGTCCTTTGCATGGTTAGTTATTTCAGAGCAGTTGCTTTATTTTTCTTTTTTGGGTGACACCCAGCGATGCACAGGGACCACTCCTGGCTCTGCACTCAGGAACCACTTTTGGTGGTGCTTGGGGGACCATATGGGATGCTGGGAATCGAATTCATGTCGACCGCATGCAAGGCAAACACCCTATCCGCTGTGCTATTACTCCAGCCCTGCAATTGCTTTTTGTATAGACAGAGGAAGACAGTTAAAAAGATAAGCTTGTGGCTTGCCTTGGGAGTTGATTGACTCCAGATAATATTACCTCTTGGACATCTGCTCTCTTGACTTAAGCCTCAGTTGCCCTTACTTTCTAGATTCCCAAAAGCAGGGTCCCGACAAGGGGGTGGATGGACCCAGGGCAACCAGAGAGCTATGAGCTGCCCTGGCATCAAAATGGGCCTGTCCAAAGTGCCCTAATGCTTAACTATAAGTTAAGAGTATGGTCATGGACAGATTCTGTCATGACTCAAAAGTAGTAACTGGATTTGGACCCTGCTGGGGTTAGGATGTTTTTATTCAGGGTGCCCCAGAGTGGGGCGAGTGAGAGCCCTCCCCACCCAAAGGGACCCAGCCGACCTCCACTATCCAACCGCCGTCACACTCCAGGCCACATTTCAGACACTCAAGGCAAGCATCACATATGAATGAAGTCCCACGAAACCCAGGTAATGTGAAACTTTGTGACCTTGGAATCTGAACTCAATGAAGCCCGGGAACAGAGATCCTCTGCTTGCTTCGCCCAGTCTCCAGTGACCCAGGGATCATGCCCATAAGCCTGCCTGCACCAGATAATCTCAGCAGCCACCCTCCAGACCTCACTGCCGCTCCTCCCAGATGGGAGTATAAAAGGAGGCCCCCATAACCATGACACCAAACTCCACACCAGGCTGCTCCAGAGTGGGGTGGATGAGAGCCCTCCCTGCCCCAAGGGACCCAGCCTTGGCAGCTGACCTCCACTACGCAACTGTTGCCATGCTCCAGGCCACTTTCCCATCTGTGGGGCTGCAAAGCGGCTGCTTGACACATTATAGAACACTTTCTACCCATTTTTCATAACTGACACATTACATTTGATGGGATTCAGATAGTAGGCAACAAATTATAGAGAGAAATATATAAATATATGCCTCTCTGAGAGCCTGGCAGGCTACCGAGTGTATCCCGCCCCCACTGGCAGAGCTTGGAAAGCTCCCTGTGGCATATTTGATATGCCAAAATCAGTAACAAGATCAGGTCTCATTCCACTGACCCTGAAAGAGCCTCCAAGCATTGGGAAAAGACGAGTAAGAAGAGGTTGCTAAAATCTCAGAGCTGGAAGGAATAGAAACATTGCTGGCACCCACTCAAATAAATCAACGAACAATGAGATGACAGTGATACAGTGATACAGCGGGGTTAGGAATTATTGATCTGGCCTGAGCACTGTAGTCTGAGTCTGTGGTCAGATGTCCCCCAGAGAGTCACCCTACAAGCCTAAAAGTGTTTATTACTGTGTCCATACAGAATGGTAAATATTAGGAAGGAGAATTAAAGATGTTAATTAAAGTTTCAGGTATAAGGAGAGCAGAAACACACCTTAAGGGCTGTTTTGCCCTTGTGGGCTGCAGATGGTTGGGAAGATTGGAAAAACATTTTTGATCATGCTTCCCATAGGGAGGTGTGGTTGGGGAGGCGTGGTAAGAGGGTAAAAAAAGAACAGCTGCTGGGATTGGTGGTTGAATGGTTGGTAGGATTTTTGGGATTGTTGGGGGGATTGATTGATTGAAGGTTGCTGGGGATTGTTGGATGGAATGAATTGGATGGTTGGATTGTTGGTTGGATTGATTGATTAAAGGAGAGACAGCAGAGAGAGAGAGAGGAGATGGATACAGTGGGAAGAAAGAATTATGCGGTTAGAGAGAGATAGAGAGAGAGAGAGATTGGATTGGAGAGATCTGGGAGAAATGAGAGATCGAATAAACGGCAACTAATCAGCAACCAGCTTGTCCTTCGTTCTTCCTTCATCTGTCCAATGCCTTTCTGAGTGGAGAAGCAGCTTGAGAGTATGGAACGCAGGTGTCGAGAGAGAGAGAGAGAGAGAGAGAGAAAGAGAGAGAGAGAGAGAGAGAGAGAGAGAGAGAGAGAGAGTCACCTGGAGAGCCTGAGAACATCCTTTCATGTGTAATCTCCATGCGGGTGAAGGGCTTACACACCCTTCGGTGAGGGATTTACATAGCTCCGTGCAAGCGCAAGTAGGAATTTTACAATGTTGAAAGAATATTCAAATGTTTTATAGCTAAAGTAAGTTGCCTTTCATGGGCCAGTGTGATAGGACAGAGAGAATACAGTGCTTGTCTTGTAGACAGTCGACCTTGAGTTTTATTCCCCGCATCATCATACCATATGGTCCCCATACACAGCGAGGAGTAATTTCTGAGTGCAGAGTCAGGAGTAACCTCTGAGCACTGCTGAGTGTGGCCCAAAGTCTGCCCCTCTCCCCAACCAAAAGATGAGTTTCTCAATTGTTTCTCAACATACTCTCTTGCCCTAGCTATCATGAGATATGAGAAATAAACTTTAATAGTTTTAAAGGGTACAATGTGATGATTTGATACATGTGTACATTATGAAGGATTCCTAAACTTAGTAATCATATTCATCACGTAGTAACATTCATTTCTCTTTTTTAATCTTTATTTTTATAAAGTTGTTCAATATAATTTATTACGTTTAATATTCCTACACCAATCCCACCACCATTGTGTTTTCCCACCACCATTATTTCCAATTTTCCCAATCACCCACTAGGCCTGCCCTAATAGCAGTCCCTAAATAATTTATTTGATATTATTTGTTAGGACTGACTCACTAAAAATGATCAGAAAATGTTTTCTTAAGAATAACGTGTGTGAAGTTTATTGTATTTCACCCTGGAGCCATTAAGCACTTGTATAAGAGATTACTAATATGTTGTAACGGGTAAAGCCTTGTGTGTTAATATTTTCTTAATTGAGATTGGTTACCTTCTATTTTATATCCCGTACAATGCGATGTGTTACTTCTGGTATATCAATGGTGTAGTTTGAAATGTCACGGCTGTTCCCTCCAAGAATTCTAAAATTTCGAATGGGGTGATACAGATGGAGTTAAATTTTTAAGTGGATAGTGACTTTGGGGACCAGAAACATTTCTACAGCTTGTTTGTCTCTTTTTAGATTTATTTATGAGTCTCTGGATCATGATGGGTTAATAAGCTTATGTGGGGTCAGAAGTAGTTCATGGGAGTGACTGCCTGGCTCCTAAAAGAACGGAGAGATGGAGGGAGGTAGCCCATGCCTGACTTTGTTAGATCCTGGACAGTTTGATCACAAAACCCTCATACCTGAGTTTTTCAACAGGTTCGTTCCTGGATGAGGCTTGTCTTGAGCCTGTAGAGTCTGGCTAGGAGCATGGTGACGATTGGCATGTGGAGGATTTTGTCTTCTGGGGTTCTGTTTGGGCTGGTAGTGTACTCACCTCTTCAACCTCCCCCCATACATACCTTTCTCAGAAGATACTTAGATATGCTTTCTCATCAAAATTTGATTATACAATACAATAGTTATAAATTGTAGTCATTATGCTTTACATTAAATCTTGAGAAGTTATACTTTTACAAATGAAAGTTTATAACCTTTCTATTTCTCTTTTTACCAACCTCTTTCCTTTCTCCCCCACCCTCCACACCTTGATAATCAGCATAGTATTTCTTATTTTCTCAGAAAACGGTTACATTTAAGTAATATTATGTACCATTTCCTTTGTCTTATGTCACTGATCATAATACCCTCCAGATTGATTTAAGTGCCACAAGAAGCAAGATTTTCTTCTTTGCGTAAGGCTAAATATTGTTTTATATACTCTAAAAATTGTTTTAAAAGTATCATTTCGGGGCTGGAGAGATAGCACAGCGGGTAGGGCGTTTTTGCCTTGCACGCGGCCAACCCGGGTTCGATTCCCAGCATCCCATATGGACCCCGAGCACCGCCAGGAGTAACTCCTGAGTGCAGAGCCAGGAATAACCCCTGTGTGGCCCAAAAAGCAAAAAAAAAAAATTATCATTTCTTTATAACAAAAGGTTTCATGTGCATGTCATTGAAAATAAAATGTTTATCTCATTTTTACTTATTTATTTTCCCTACCACATCCCATTCCCACCCCCCCTGAAATTTACCATTCTGGTAACTATAACCATGAACTGTTCTTAGATTATAAAAAATTATAATTATATTTAGCTTGTCTGATTTAGGTATGTATGTATCACAAATAAGTTAAGTCATGCAGTGGTTGTCTTCTGACTAACTCCACTAAGCATAATATTTTCTAGGCCCATCCAAGCTGTTGCAAATAAAAGGACTTTATCTTCAGAACTGTATAATATCACATTTGTGTTTGTGTATGTGTTATCCATTCATCAATTAATAGGCACTTTGGCTATTTTCAGTTCTTGGCTATTTTAACTAATGCTGCAATAAAATTAGAATACATACAGCTCTTGAAAAACTGGTGCTTTTGCATTTTTGATATGTACTCAGAAATTGAATAATTTATCAAATGTAATTTCTATTTTTAATGTTTAAGGAGTATCTATTCTGCTTTCCAGAATGACCACACAAATTTACATTCCCTCCTATGGTATATAGGGATTCCATTCTCTCCCCATTCTCTCTAATACTTCTTTCTTATTATCTCTTAAATACTAGGAATTCTCCTAGGTTTGGGTTAATACCTTATTGGGATTTGATTTGCGTTTCTGTAATCACAAGAAATATGAACATATGTCTTGTCCTAATCACAAGAAATATGAACATATGTCTTGTCCTTTTGGCCGTCTGGATATATTCTTTCATAAAAGTCCCTATTTAGACCTCTGCTATTTTAAAAATTAGGTTGCTTCCTGCTTTTATTTTGTTTTATGACTTATTTGAACATTTTAGATATCAACCGTCTGTCAAATACCTGATGTACATATATCTAGCCCCATTTTTAGGATATCTTGTTTTGATGTGTTTATTCCAATGTTATGAAGAAGTTTTCAGTTTGATGTTTTTGCACTTCTCTTTTCTTAGAGAAGTGCTTTTGTTATTTCTTGCTTTTAGTTCCCTTGCTAGTGGAGTGAAATCTCCAAACACAACTCTAGGACTATTATCAAGAAGTATATTACCTATATTTTCTTCTACTCAGTTGTTTTGTTCTTGCATATAAATCTTAAAAATATTTTGAAATAAGTTTTGTATGTGGTGTGAGGTAGCTTTCAACTAGCTTTTACACTTGGTTGTCAACACCATGTATTGAAGAAACTTTCTTGTTCAAGCAAAATCAAATTACAAAACTCTTTGTTCCTCTGTTATAAATTAGTTGTTCATCCATTGATGGTTTTATTTCTAGTTCAAAATCAATCCTGCCCATTTGATCTGTATGTCTATTTTCATTTCAATAACATGTTTTATTTATAGTTTTAAAAATTTAGTTTTGGGTAGCCTCTCTAGCAGTTCTCGAGCCAGGGGTGTGTGTGTGGGGGGGGGGGGGAATCACTTCTAATGATATTCGGTTCCTGCTATTCAGTGCTAGCAATGTGCCAATACTCTGGTCCAGGATAGTAGGATGTTTTAATTATTACTTTTTTATAGAGCAATTTTTTTGGCTTTTTGGGTCACATCTGGCGATGCACAGGGGTTACTCCTGGCTCTGCACTCAGGAATTACTCCTGGCAGTGCTCAGGGGACCAGATGGGATACTGGGAATTGAACCTTGGTCAGCTGCGTGCAAGGCAAACGCCCTACCCACTGTGCTATTGCTCCAGCCCCTATAGTGTAATTTTAATAAGGGGATCATGTTACCTCCATTTTTGCTTCTTTATTCCCCTCAGGAGTATTTGTGCTAGTCTCTCATTTAATTCCTTGGAGATTTTCTCTCTGGATGATCTAGCCATTGCTGTAAGTGGCAGCTTACAATCTATTATTTTGTGTTTCTGTTAATGTCTCCCTTTAGATATTTTAATGTTTGCTATATATACCTCAGAGCTAGTATGTTAGGTGAATATAAACTAATTACTATATTTATATCTGTATATTAGTCTCCTTATTACTTTGTAATGTCCATTCTTGTCTCTTGATATCCTCTTTGACTGGAAGTACATATTTTACTGATAAGGTAAAGCAGTTTGTGTAATCTTCCACATCCTTGGGTTGAAGTCTGGAGACGTACTCTCTCCTTATGATTTTATGATGTCATATTCTCTTAATCCCTGGTTCTTTTGTACAATAAATTTTTGTGAGATCATTTTGCTACTTTAATTTCTCTGTTGTTGGGCTTAGGCAGGAGTTTAGCGATAAAACACATATCTGTTATGAATGACTGCCATACTTGCCACTACAAAAAATAAAAACAAACAAAAAACAACAATCTCTCCATATCTCTCTTCCTCACTCCTGCTAACTAAAAATATTGATTAAAAATTGATGTCACTGCATCCATTTGTTTTATTTATTTCTTTATCTATTTGGGGACACACCCAGTGGTGCTCAGGGCTTACTTCTGGCTTTGCACTCAGGGATCACTCTTGGTGGTGGGGACCATATGCTATGCTGGGGATTGAACCCAGGTTATGTAGGTGTAAGGGTTACTATGTTTACTGGTTCTACTATGCTCTTGGCCCTTGCATTTATTGACTTTTTTAAAAGCTTGTTTAAATTGGTGATTTAAGTAGCTGCACTACTTTTATATTTTTTCCAGTGGGTAGTTATTCATTTGATTTGCTTTGATATTTATCCTTTTGTATTTTGTCAACTCCCATAAAAAATTGGAGTTTTATATCTGCAGTTGCTGACGTCAGCAGATTTGGGGAGCGGGGTGTGTGTGTGTGTGTGTGTGTGTGTGTGTGTGTGTGTGCGCGTGTGTGCGTGCGTGTGTGTGTGTGTGTGTGTGTGTGTGTGTGTGTGTGTGTGACTTCTGAGAACCTGAATCTGAGTTCAGGAGCAGCCTGGGATGTGTTTCTAGGCCCTCAAGATTTCCTCTCTTGGCATCCAAACCTGAGACTCAGTCATGTGCTTGCTGTCCAAGAACTCCAAATGTTGGTACCCTATCCTGAGGTGAGGGAGGTACCGTATTGTCTAAAGTATTTTTCTGTTCTCTGTGCTGGAATCCAGCATGTGTGGAGCACCCCAGCTCCTCTAGATGAAATGCTGCTTGGTATGGATGGTTCTGTCTGCTCTCTCTTCCCCAGACCCTTTGGCTGTGCTGATGGCCCAGGTTTTTTTTTTCTTTTTTTATTAGTGAAACACCATGAGTTACAGGTTTTTATGTGGTCTTCTTGTGCTTCCTTCCACTTAAGGAAGCAGGACTCCCATCATTGTTCTGTTAATTGCAGGACTCTAATCAGAGGAGTGTTTGTCTTTTTCCTGGAGCTCTTGAGCTGTAGAACTCTTTCAAGAATTGGTCTCTTTAGTTAGTTATCTGATCCTCTTGAGAGTAAAGCCAGGAACTCCCTTTATTACTATCCTCATCCCAGAAGTCTGCATTAATTTGTAACTTTTTATCAACTGGCAGATATTTGGTTGTTTCTGTATTTTGGCTATTGTGAATAGTGAGTGCATGAGGGTACAGATACCCCTTTGTGTGATAGTGATTTTCTTTTTTTTTTTTGGACATGTGCCAAGAAGTGGGATTGCTGTTTCATTCTGTCATTCTATTCTTTTTATGAGAAAACTCTATTTTTCAATCTTGCACTGAGTTCTTCCTATAAAATGACTATTTTAGTAGACATGTAATTTGAAATATCCTTCATTCAGTAGGTCCCCATTTCATTGGGTCGACTGCCATACAGAATCTTTTTAGGCCAATGTTATCTTCTTAATTTATTTTACTTTTATTGCTTTTTTTGGTGTCAAATCTAAAAAGACTATCAATGCCAAGTAAAGTGCTTTATTATAAATGTTGGCTGTGTAGGGGAAATAAACGAATTTTCCCATGTAAAGTTAAAATTTGGGAATTGGTTGTCCAGATTTGATCATAAAATGTCTCCCTTTTTTTCTCTCTCTTCTCCCATCTCTTATCTGTCTCCTTCTATATCCCACCTTCATCTTTGCTAGCTCTGCCTGTAGTGGATTTTAAAGCATCAGATAAAATGAGGTCAGATCAGGGCAGAGTGAAAGTCCGTGTTTATACAGTAGTATGAGCTAGGGGATAGGATTGTAGTGGCAATGAAAAGAAGTCTGAGTATTCTAGGGGAACTCTAAATACCTACTTGATATAGCTTTTCATGTGAGAGACTTCAAATCTGGTTTGCACTAAGGATTGCCACTACACTGTCACGAAACCTGACATCTCTCTTTCTCATGAAATGTCTCTGCCCAATCTTAACAGAAAATCCTTCTCTAGATTTTCATTTTAGTGCAGTTCAACCTTTTCTATGTTCCTAGTAGGAGATATCTCATGAGTTTGGTAGAGAGGTAAATATTATTGTATTTTCTACAACTGAGTTTTTCTTTAATTCTTACATGAAAATTTAATTTTAGTTTTGATTTCATACATTAAGACAGTTCAAAAGAAAGAGAAGGTAATTATAGTAATCATTTTCCTTTCATTGCTATCCTGCTAACATGTAGCTCTCCCTGCAATGAACTAATATTGGATATTTTTGTGTGTATTCTGACAAAAATACAAGACAATGCATATCTATGTATCTGTCTATAATCTTTATATCTATTTATTTCTACTTTACAATACTTTTTCTTTGCATTGCTCTTTCACTTAGCATGGTATCTTGGAGATGGTTGTGCACTCCAGTAATAAGTTTCATCATTAAACTATTTTGCACTCCATTTTCTGGATGTTCATGATTTATTTCACCATTACTCTATTGCTGGGCTGTTAGATTGTTTGCAATATTTGGTTATGATTAAAAATACATATTTTTTACAAAATAAATATATATATTTTTTACAAATAACTTTTAGAACTTGTATGAAAAAAATGTATGAATAAATTTTAAGATATACCCTGTACCCATGCAAAAGGATCCCAGGTACCTATTACATCATACTGTATAGATAAATGTAGGTTTTGCTGGAGATGACTTAAAAACAGAGAAATAGTATAATAAATGCAGTCCTTGTAACTTTGTTATTTCACACTGTGGACTGATTATAGATGTTCTGCACACGAATTGACCAACATTTCCACAGACAGGGCTTCTCTACTTGTGACAGTGTGTTAGATGCATGATGGAAATAGTGAACAGAGAGAGACTCTTAAACCCACACTATCAAGAACCTATTAAGTGTAAATGTAGAACCTAAGGAGAGTAATCGTCCTTTCTGTACTTCCAATCTTGGAAGATGTTTATTTTATTATGTTTAATCATAAATTTATTTTTCTCAGTATTGAGGTAGTTTGTTTGAAGCTGAGTTCTTTTTTTCTGCTGTGCTAGAATTGAACCCCAGCGACTCACATATGCAAGGCCGCTGAGCTATATTTCCAGCCCAAAAATAGATTCTTCAACAGAAAAGTAGATTGATAAATTTATTTTTGCAATATTTTTGGAATTATAAAAAATCTTTTATTGGTACTGAATTTTGTCAAATATTTTCTTGTTTGGTATCTCTAGAAATAACCACAATATTTTTCTCCTTTAACTTATTAATTCATTTTGAATATCAAGGCACTCTTGTTTTATGAGATACACTCCAGTTAATCACAATTTACTATTATTTTTACAAACGAATGAATTTGATTAGGAAATAAAGTTGACATAATTTTGTGTCTATATTTATGAGTGCAGTCTTCCAATTTCCTTCTTTGTAATTTTCTCATTTAGTTTTATTAGTAGTAGTAGTATGCTTTACATGGCATAATATAAAATGGAAATTTGGGGGGCTGCTTTTTTTCTGGGGGGTACACACAGCAGTGTTCAGGGCTTATTTCTGGTTCTCAGGGACCATTCCTGGCAGTGTTCAAGGGAACATAGGTGGTTCCATGCATCAAACCTGGATTGGTTGTGTGCAAGCAAGCACCCTATGTTCACATTCTAGTTGTGTCCTTCACCAGCATCACACTCTGGACTGCAGTTATCTTCAGCCCTTTTAGTTGTAGTGTTGGCTAGAGTTTGGACCATTTAGTTATGGTGCTCATGTCCACTGAGCTGTGATGTTGCCAGATTTTACTTGTAGCAACAGGAATCAAAAACAGGAGAGTTGTCAGGCTCAAGGACAGAGTTTCTAGAATCACACCCAGCCCATGTGGATGGCACCAGAGATTGAACTTTCGGCCTTATATTTACAAGGTGGAAGCTTTAGTCCCTGAGCTCCAAAAGAATTATTGTTACTATTAGATTGTCTCTACGTTGTTTTATTTATTTATTTTTTCTTTTTTTATTAGTGAAACACCATGAGGTACAGTTATAGACTTAGAAATTTTGTGCTTGGGTTTCAGTTATACAATGATCAAGTACCCATCCCTCCACCAGTGCCCATCATCCACCACCATGGGTCTACGTTGTTTTATTATCTTTCATTTTTTTTTGTTTTAAGGTAACATTGATTTATAGGTGTGTGAATGTTTGTAAGTTTTGTGAATATGATGTTACTGCACCACACCCATCACCGTGTCTGTACCAACCACCACTGTGAGAAGGACCTTCTCATCTACCCCACTTTCCCTGACTTGGTAACCTCAGTTCTATCCTCAGAGTCTAAGAGTCTGTTTTCATTGAGATTTGTCTGTCTTGCTTTAAAAAAAAATGTAAAATATGATTTTATTTCAGACTCTGTGGTTTACATATGCTAGAGATAAAAAATGCATTTGGATGTTTTATTATAAATAAAATAAAATAAAACATTCTCCGTCCCTCTCAGAGAGCCCGGCAATCTACCGAGAGTATACCACCCATACGGCAGAGCCTGGCAAGCTCCCCATAGCATATTCAATATGCCAAAAACAGTAACAATAACAGGTCTCATTTTCCTGACCCTGACAGAGCCTACAATACGGCACCATTGGGAAGGACGTGTAAGGAGATGTTGCTAAAATCTCAGGGCTGGGACGAATGGAGATGTTACTGGCACCCGCTAGAGCAAATCAATGAACAATGGGATGACAGTGATACAGTGACAGTGATTATACATTTATGATTTTAGCGGGTAGGGCATTTGCCTTGCAAGTGGCCAACCCGGCCAACTCAGGTTCGATTCCTCCACCCCTCTCGAAGAGCCCAGCAAGCTACTGAGAGTATCTAGCCCTCATGACAAAGCCTGGCAAGCTACCCATGATATATTCAATATGCCAAACACAGTAACAAGTGTCACAATGGAGATGTTACTGGGCCCACTACAGCAAATCGATCAGAGGACAGCGATTACACTTATACCTGCATAGTGTCTCATTGTGTAGAAGCATTATGGTTCATTCATTAGATTTTTTTTTTTTTTTTTGCTTTTTGGGTCACATCCAGCAATACTCAGGGGTTACTCCTGGCTCTGCACTCAGGAATTACTCCTGGCGGTGGGTGAGCTGGCGGTGGTTGAGGGACCATATGGGATGTCAGGGATTGAACTCAGGTTGGCTGCTTGCAAAGCAAATGCCCTACCCTTTGTACTATTGCTCCAGCCCCTATTCATTAGATTTTTAATCAGGCAACTGGATAGTTTTCATCTTCACATAGTAAAATGGCAATGAATGATTTCTGCAAATTATTTTCATATCTCGGCAGCTTTTTTTTTCGCTAGAGGATAAATGTGCATATAATCTAATCCTTGTAACATGTTATACTTCTTCCAGCTTTAAAGGGGTCTGTTATCCTGCAGCTTCACTAACAGAGTGGGTTTTGAAACTCTTGTATTTTTACCCATCTATCTTGACATAAATTTGCACTTTTTAAGCATAACATTTTAAATTTTTTAAAAATATCATTTTCTTGAAGCTGGAGAGATAGTACAGCAGGTGGGGTGCTTGTCTTTAGTGTGGCTGACCAGACTTTGATCCTCATCATCCCATATGGTCCCCCAAGCACCGCCACAAGCAATTCCTGAGTACAGACCCAAGAGTTACCCCTGAGCATCACTGGGTGTGATCCCCAAAGCAGGAAAAAATAATTATCTTAAGGGTGACTTTTCTGTTAAATTCTTTTTAATGCAGTGGCAAATTTTCTATTTATGAAATCTGTTTCTTGTGTGCATTAAAACATAATTGAGAAGGGGGGGAAGGATTCTTCTTCTGCCAATATCTTGGGATATTCATTTATGCTGCAAATAAAATTTAAACCACTTTGCATAGTGTCCCAGCCCCCAAATGAAGGTTTGATTTACCATGTAATTTTTTTCTGGCTCATAGTTCTGTTCTGAACAAGCTTTTGGGTTTTGAGGTTATAAACAAAATAATTTGACTGTTTACTTGTGGTTAAACAAATGGCATAAATGTATGTTAGGAAAAAATTTCTTCTTGAAGAAGGAAAAAGTAGGGCAATAGCTTCTAAAAACAATCAATGTCTATCTGTCTGACAAACATTTGGTGTGATAATATTTTATAAAAATCGCTGTTCCTGTTACAATAAAACATGTTATTTTTTCTGGGCAAAATTACAAGTTTGATTAGATAGTAAAAAAAGTTACATAGGTTTTTGTGTGTGTGTGTGTGTGTGTGTGTGTGTAGTTATCCTCATGTCTATGGCTTGGAGTGTATATTGCTTCCTGTTGCTTTATATTTCACTGTTTGATCACTTTTTTCTTTGTTTATTTTAAAACAATTTTTTTAAACAGGTGTTAGCCCCTGTGAGTCACCGGTGATTGGCCTCCACACAACAGTGCTGGGTGCACCAAAGTCACATTTAGCGGTGCTGAGGTGGGGACACTGTCATCAAACAGGTAACCTGACATAAAACCCAGTGCCTCAAGCCTGCTGGTAATGGAATTAAGCCTGGAGTTATCTCTCCAACCTCTTATTTTCCTTTCCTAGTTTTCTTTCAATCTGCTACCCAATGACATATTTTCCTTTTCCATATATTTTAAACTATTGGGTTTTATTCTTCCTTGCTCTCATGCATTTGTCTATGGTATCCAATGCTTTTCATTGATTTTGTCACTAACTCTTGAACTTCTCTTGCCCTATACCCCATCTGAGCACCAGCAACATCTCTTACCTGAGTTATGATTTGCACTTGTGCCAGTAGCAGATGCCTTTGCTATAAGAATGTGATGATGGGACTGGTATATCAGAACTGCACATGTATAAAACAATAATTTTGGTACTGTTGTAAATTTTTAAAAGAGTAAAAGCACTTTCCCTTCTCCCCCTTCAAATAAAAATAGTTTCAAGGACCCTTAAGAGGTCTTCTTGTCTATTCCTTGGACATCCTTGACCAGATGTAGACTTCACTTTCACTTTCATTCCCTTAAAACTTGCAGCTGATTTTGCTCTTGTGTATCTAAGACAAAGGAAGACAGGGATCTTTTCCATTCTGCCTGAAACTGCTGACAAAGCTCGACAAACTTTAACCCTTAAACTCCTAGGTTTCCTCCTACCTACCTTTGTCTTATGAGTAATGTGATACAAATAGAACCGTTTACTCTGCTGAAACTAGTAGACACAGAGGACAATAGCCCGATAATCACTTGAATGGACTGGTTCATGTGTTCTCATGCAGCCTTGAGGATATTCCTCAGTGAAACAGGGAAGTGGATGCTGGTGGGGTTACATTCCCTTTCCTTTTCACATCCGAGAGGCAGAAAAGATACAAGGAAAATCTAACAATATCATTGACTAAAACAATGCTCAATGATGATTTATTCCATTTGCATAAATCCTACATTAGAGATATAGAAACAAGGCAATTAGAAGTTTTTCACATCATTTAAATTGTTTAGTTATAGTGAGTATATCTATAAAATCCAGCTCCCAGACGAGACCAGTGCAGTCTCCTGCCCCTGCGCCTGGCTGTTCCTCACCGGGGTCCCTTGGAGGGAAGCGGGTTGAGCTTTCCTCCCTGCTCTGACCAGGGCTCCGGCAGCGGAAGACCTCCAGGACCAGCCACCACCATGCGGAGACCACTCTCCGAACACATGAAGGTACTGGCAGAGGGACAAAGCCACACTGGTTCCGGGGCCGAGATCTCCAAGCCTACTCGGATTGGAGTTGAGCATCCTCCACCCAGATCCTCCAAATTCCAGTAGGCGGGGGTCACACCCACCACCTGGCCCCCTGGCGCCGTGTAATCCCATCAGCGGCCAAGACTCAGAGACTATAAAATCCAGCTCCCGGAATTGCGCGGCCACGAATGCGACATCTTATCAGGATATCTTTTTATGACATCTTATTATCTCATTCCTACTTTGGACAAACTTGCAGGCTATCGAATGTAGCCTGCCCACAGGGCAGAGTCTGGCAAACTCCCCGTGGCATACCAAATATGCCAAATACCAGTAACAATGATGGGTCTCATTCTCCTAAAGAGCCTTGAATATAATCTCAGGGCTAGGATGAAAGAGACGTTACTGGGGCCTGCTCGAGGCAATCGACGAATGGACGAGTATATCCATGTGAAAAATAATACTTTTATTATTATTGTCATTATAATTATTTCATTTTTATTGTTGCTGTGGTGCTAGATGCTTCACTCAGCAGGGCTGAGGATCAAACCCAGGGCCCGATACATGGAAGACATATGTGCTGCAGCAGAGTCACATTTCCCAAAAGTTTTATCATTTTAAATACTTTTTTACTCATTGCCTGTTCTGTCCATTTTAGAATACTCTTCATGAGTTAGACTGGGTAGAGTTCAAAGAGGCACTACAATTACATTGTCCTAGCATGTAGAAGGGGCTTGACTGGATTAAACATCTAAATTCACTTAATTTAATAACTTGTATAAGGTAGTTTTACCTGCTGAGTCTGGTCTCATGGCAACAATTGCAATAAATCATGACAAAAACAAAATAATAAAAGTATTTTCTTTGTGATGCATATGGTCACCATAATTAAGCAATCTAAGTTATGTTAAAGGGTAGGCATCATCTCTACTTTAAACATAAAGAAGTGATCCACAGAAGTTTCAGTATGTTACTTGGGACTACATAATTAGTCACTGATAGACTAATTCCATGCTTTCTAACCATATAATGCACCATTAGAATTCTTTAAAAATCAATTAGTAATTTATAAATTTTAAACTCACTCCTTACCACAGCACATTTCTGTGTCTTCCACCTGTATCTGAGACCTTTACATCGTTATTAAAGATGTTTATTTATTTTCCTTTTGTTACAAAATGAAATATTTTTTCAGAAGTCAAACTCAACTTGTATGTATAAAATCTATTAATTTTTTTCAATGTTTTGAAAATATATTGCACATAGGGAGATTGCAAAAGAGTTCAAAAAGCTATTGTATCAAAATGAAGGCTATTCGTACCCAAAGTTAGATTTTAATTACTTGACCTATTTTGATTAGAAAATATATCCTTCTAGTACAGTTCTGTGCAAAACAATAACAGATCCTAATGCAGAGAAACATATTTAATGTCTGCAGAATTTGGCTTTAAGGCATGGCAGAAATCTCTGGGGCCAAGGATGAGGAATCTTCTGGCATAATTGGCATCTTCAAGTGATTGGTATGTTTCTAATTATTGCTTTTAAAAATTAACAGCATTTTTTATGCAGTGTTGCTAAAAGTTTGATGAAATTGGAGATCATCATGCTGAGCCAAATTACCCAGAGGGAGAATGACAGGCACCAGATGATCTAACTCATCAATGGTAGATTAGGAAACCAAAATAAGGGAATGTATAATGCTAATTAATAACAAAAAAGTCTCCGTCCCTCTTGGAGAGCCCAGCAAGCTACTGAGAGTATCTTGCCCACACAGCAGAGCCTGGCAACCTACACGTGGTAAGCCTGATTCCCCTGACCCTGAAAAAGCCCCTAATACACCATTGGGCTATGCTAGCACAAGACAGGGACAAATGGAATCATTACTGGTGCCCGCTCAAGAAAATCAGGGATCAATGGGATGACAAGTTACAAGTGACAATTGATAACCAACCTGGGCACTTGAATACAAACTGAGGACCAAATTAGGGAAGGAATAGGTGCATGGGATTTGATATGGGTGTGGGTTGGGGGTGTTGGACATTTGGTAGAGTGAAATGAGGTAACTCTGTATACCAAGACCATTAGAGTCAATACCATTGTAAACACATTACCTTAACTATCATGTATACTTCAGATTAGAAACAATTAATATAGCACATTTAATTTCTAAAATTAAGAATAATATTGTATTATGACATTACATAGTCTTTTGATACATAGGCCTTTAAAATCAACATCTTTTTACGTAATGACCACCCAAAATCTGTTTCCATCTTCCACCTTAGAGCTTACCCTTTTCACACAATTTTCTGCACTTTCCGATTCTTCCTAATAATAATTATTTCATTAATATGATTAAAGGGGGTTTTCTTTTAAATTCAACTATGCTTTCTTGGTTTTATTTTGTTTTCTCTTCTCCATGAGTGGAAACGTCTTTCTCATCTTACTGTTCTGACTTGGCACAATAACCTGAAGTATCTACCATTCATAAATGGCAAAATATTTTTATAACTGAGTTGTTTTCAACATGTATATACCATATCATATTTATATATTCTTAGGTTAATGAACATTAGATTATTTCCTTATATTGTCCACTATAACTAGTGCTTCAGTGAGCATAGGAGTACATATAAAACCTTGTGGAGGAATATTGACACTGGTGGAGGGATTGGTGTTGAATTATTGTACATCTAAAACTCAACTATCAGTTGTAAATCATGGCTTTCTAATGAAAATAAATAAATAAAATAAAAAACCTTGCACGGAGTCAAAAGAACCAGCATCAATATGAAAAGATAACATATCGAGTGCAAGAAGATAGTCACAAATCATATCTCTAATAAGGGGTCACATAAAAATAATGAAACCAAGTAACTCAAAATATCGATCTGAATTTTAAAAATGAACATTAGGTCTAAATGGACAATATTCCCAAGAAGATATATATAGCGGGTAGGGCGTTCGCCTTACAAGCGGCCAACATGGCCAACCCGAGTTCGATTCCTCCGCCCCTCTCGGAGAGCCCGGCAAGCTACCGAGAGTATTCGATATGCCAGACACAGTAACAACAAAGTCTCCAATGGAGACGTTTCTGGGCCCGCTCGAGCAAATCGACGATCAACGGGAGGGCCTTTACCTTTACCTTTACATATACATATATAGCCAGCAGTTTCCTGAAAAGATATCCATCAGTCTTGCTCTTAGAAAAAGACAAAAATGTGAGTGAGATAGTTCTTCACCCCTTTAAGAAAGGTTATTGTCATAAGGCAAGAAGCATGAGTTAGACAGAATGTAGAGAAAGTGAATCTGCATATGCTGTTGTGGGGTTGTTGAATAAATGCAATCATTATTAAAATAGTATAGAAATACCACAAAATATTAAGGATGGGAAATGACATATGATCTAATGATTTCTCTTCTAGGCATTAATTTGATGTATATCAGAACATTAATTTGAACAGCTATGTGCAACATTGACATCTTCTTGAATAGTCTTAGGACTTGACACTATATCTCAGTACTAAGTCTCTTCTGTCCTAGCTTCTATTTAATCTTTCTGCTTGTACTAAGGGAGAGCCCACTCTGGTGCCTTGACCAAAGATATATATATATATATATATATATATATATATATATATATATATCTTTGTTCTATATCCACAAACTTCAGTTGTTTAATTGAAGGTCTGAAGCGATAGCACTGTGGGTAGGGCGTTTGCCTTGCATGCAGCTGACCCGGGTTAGATTCTCTGTCCCTTTCAGAGAGTCCAGCAGGCTACCAAGAGTATCCCACCCCCACAGCAGAGGGGTAAGCTACCGTGGCTATTCAATATGCCAAAAACAGTAACAACAAGTCTTACAATGGAGACTTTACTGGTGCCCACTTGAGCAAACTTGATGAACAACAGGAGGACAGTGCTACAGTACTATACCTAACATCAGCAAAATGAAGACTTCTACTCTCATTTGAGGTTATAATTTTTTATAGAGTAAGTCATGGAGTTAGAAAAACTAAAATGCAATTATTTCTGAATATGCAGTCTGAAAAGTTGGATTCAGTGTGACCAGAAGCTTGTTTACCTGATATGAGACCATTAAATATCACTTTCCATCACCCACTATTTCTAATATTTTGTAAACATCTGGAAATCCTGCTTTCACAGCCTTAGAAACTTGGCAGCATGCTGCTAAGTCCAGTAATCACCATAAATATTTCATAAGCATATAAAAAATTGGTTCTGAAAATAATGCTGTAACTTGAATAGCTAAAAAGAAAGTGTGCTCTGGAGTGGAATTCTGTGATTTTCTTTAACATGGAACAAAAGCATTTGGGGTGGATACATACAGAATGTTTAAATGTAATTTTCATAAATGAAACCCCACTTTACAGAAGGAATATTTTAGAATTGTAGATATGTTGAAATAAAGGATATTTTTCATGTGCTTTTTAGCCATTTAAATGTATTCTTTGAGGAAGTTTCTTTTCATTTCTTCTCCTCATTTATTGATGGGCTTGGATTTTTTCGTAAAGTTCTTCCAGTGTCTTGTGTATCTTAGATATTAACCCCATTATTAGATGAGTATTGAGTAAAAATATTTCTAATTCATGGATTGTACTGTCTTTTTATCTTGGTCACTATTTCTTTCTATACCACTAATCATCAGGGATATGCAAGTGAAAACAACACTGAGATATCTCACATCACAGAGACTAGCACACATCCAAAAGAATAAGAAGAATCAGTGCTGGCACCAATGCAGGGAGAAAGGGACTCGCATTTGTTGGTGGTGGGAATTCTGACTGGTCCAGCCATTTTGGAAAACAACATGTAAATTCCTCAAAAAAACTGTAAATTGAACTACCATTTGACCCAGCAATACCACTTCTGGGAATATACCCTGGGGGCCAAAAAACATAAAGCAGAAATGCAAATTGCACTTCTATCATTGCAGGACTATTCATAATAGCCAGAATCTGGAAACAACCCAAGTGTCCAAGAAAAGACAACTGGATAAAGAAACTTTGGTACATCTATACAATAGAATACTATACAGCTGTTAGGAAAAATTAAGTCATGAAATTTGCTTACAAATGGATGGACATGGAGAGTATCATACTGAATGAAATGAGTCAGGAGGAGAGGGACAGATAGGGAATGACTGCGTTCATTTGTAGGATATAAAAAAAATAATATGAGGGGCTGGAGTGATAGCACAGGAGGTAGAGCATTTGCCTTGAAAGTGGCCTACTAGGTTCAATTCCCAGCATCCCATATGGTCCCCAGTACTGCCAGGAGTAATTCCTGAGTGCATGAGCCAGGAGTCACCCCTGTGCAACGCGGGGTGTGACCCCCCAATAAAAACAATATGAGACTAATATCCAAGGCCAGGGAAAACAGAAGCCAGGAGGACTAGTCAATGGTTGGGAGCTATCACAAGTGTGTAGCAGGCAGAGGGGAGTTAGGATAGAGAAGGGTCCAGTATGACTATGAAAACAATTGAAATCAACACTGTGGACAAGAACTGAGTGTTGAAAATAGCTAAAGGGATATACATGATAACCTTTCACTATCTGTATTGCAAACCATAATACCCCAAAGGGATGAGTGTTAGAACATTATATGACTGAGATCCAATCATGAACAACTTTGTAGCTGTGTATCTCACTTTTTGATTCAATATAAAAAATAAAGAAGATAATGGAATAGTGCTTAATTAAATTTTTAATTAGACAAGGATATGTAAAGTTCTACACATAGTTTTAAGGCTTCCCCTTTTCACTCTAAGCATACTTAGACATTGAATAATATTGATTCAATAATTGATTGAATAATATTGACGTGCAAAAATATTGAAGTTTTTCAATAGGAAATTATTTTATTAACTATAAGCATACTTGTGCTCAATACATATTAAATGTTATTTATATGTGCAAATATTGAAGTTTTAGAATAGGAAATTACTTTTAATAGATAATAGCAAAATTACTCTCATTGCCCTTCATTACAATGTTGTACTTATAAATACATCCATTTTATATGTTTGAGAATGTACTAGACTCTATGAATTGTTAATTTCGATAAATAAGCAAAAAAAAAATTTATGAAGGGATTTTTTTCAGGACACCAGTGTATGACACGAAGATATTTTAGATGCTTCTGGCGCCATCTAGTGAGTTATAGAAGTAACAGTATCAATATTAACCTGATTTCTTTGGGAGATGTTGTTCTGCCAAAGAATAATATATGACCTCTATTTACACTAACAAGTTTGTTTGGAGATATGAAGAAACATCATTACATGACCATCATGGGCATTTAACATTATCTGAGTAGTAAAGATACAGATCTCACCAATAACTTCAATTTTACCTGAAACCTTGAAATACTTAATTTCTCGCTGCAACTTTCCAAATACAGTTTGTATACACATCCAACTAACACTATTGGAATGTTATTGCATGATATAAGGTTATCATACAAATATAAGATTAGGAACGTAGCCAGAATCTGTTTAAACATGAAAATTAGGAAGGAATGATTTTGTTGGACTATTTAAGACTAACATTTCTTTCTTTTTTGTTTGTTTTTGTTTTGAGGCCACACCTTGCTGTGTTCAGGGGTCACTCCTCCTTCAGTGCTCAGTGGTCAGTGGATCATATGGAAAGCCAAGGGCTGAACCTGGTTCGTCCCTGTGCAAGGCAAACGCCATCCCTTCTGTACTAAGACTCCTGCTCCAAAACTGACATTTCAATTGCAAATACTATAAGAATGTATTTTGGAAGAAGTTTTATATATATATATATATTTTTTCTTTTTATAGAGGAAAGACTACCAAGACAGCAACATAGTACACAGGATTGGATGATGCTGGGGTCAGGGTCCTTTCCCTACAGTGTTTGACTAATGGACTGGTCAATTCAATGCTTAAATCAGGTGGTGATACTTGGGACCAGTGGTACGGGGGACTACCATAACCTTACATGGCTATGCTAGATGAGACATACTATTCCAGGGATTTTTAATCTGCTCCTTGTATGTGCCAGACATGCACTTGTGAACCTGAGCTATAATCCTGTTCCCAAAATGTATATTTAACTTTTTAAAAAGTTCTGATGTTACAAGCACACTTTTCCCTAACAAACTATTAAATACAATATGAAAATTTGCATAAAACAAATATATATTGAAGTAAATCTAACATGTTTTCAGTTCCTTCTTAAATAAGCTCTATTTGTTATAATACCACAAATGACCAATTCGTGGCCAAGTCTAAGCTATTGTAACAGTAGTTCATGACAACATCATCATCTGAGACCTTCCATGTATTTTCTCTCTCCATAGATGCTGCTTAGTGAAATACTATCATGCTTTTAGACCTTTTTTGATAGTATTCTATTTTGACCTCAACATTGCTGATTTTTTTTTTGTCAAAATTTGGTCAGATGGGGCTATTTTTTTCCTGACATTCTTCTTACAGCAGAGCCAATGGTTCTCAGTCTACATCCTTAAAATGTGTATGGCTAATTAAAACAGGAAATTAATAAGCAAATGTTCCAAATGGAAGAAAACCCCTATGCTTGGAAATAATATTTTTTCAGGCTAAAGAGATAGTGTGGGGAACAAAGTACTTGCCCAGTTTGAATCCTGGGTACCACATAAAGTACCCTGAGCAACTCCAAGGGTCACTCCTGAGCACAGAGACAGAAATGGCCCCTCAGCACCAATGGATGTGGCTTAAGAGCCATAACAATAATATTGTACTTCAATAGCATCATATTGTTGACATGGATTCAGCTTCCTTCATAACTTATGAAATTGAAAATAATCAGAGTAAATAACCTTTTAGAAAATATCTATCTGATAGTTTACAAATATATCATTTATTAGCAACTGTGGGCCTTACCTATGAGCAAAATTTCAGATACTTCAGGAAACTGTTATTTTTCCAGTAGGATGCTTATAATTTCATTTCCAGGGAGAATGTCTGCATTTTAAAATTAGAAATGAACAAAAAACTGATCATAGAGATATTTGTGGATTCTAGGTTGCCCTACTGCTGGACCTATCCCCCATGATCTGGAAAAGTACTGGGAGCTAAAACCTGCCAAAATGGTATTAACTATCACTCTAGTAGACCAAATAAAAATACTCCAGAGTGCACTAATAATTAGGGGAAATTTATTATAGGGATAAAATGGCATATAAGACAAGAATAGATTTTAAAGGTGAAAGGCTAAATTTATGATAGAGAGGACAGATGACATTAAAAGAATTCTAAAACCAACTTTATCTGACTGACAATCTTTTCCACAAGTAGCAATTTTGTTCACTACATTTATTAAGTTGAAGAAATTGAACTTGTATGATTTTATGATGTGTGGTTGACTAGAATTATATTTGAAGTTATGCTGCCAAAGTTATAGTAATGTCAGTAAAAGTCTGATTAGCACCACAGGCTTAAATAGCTGATGCTCAAAAACTATGAACAGACCTTTTAAATGAACATTCAAATTCACTTTTTTAAATAATTCTGATGAATTCCATAAAAGATCTTATCATAATACCAAGGAAGTATTTTCAATCATGGTTGCTAGAAGCCAGCAACATAACTTGTAATAACCAGGACAAAAATAAATAAAATGGTCGGTCTCTCTGTTATAAAATTGTTAACAATTTCAAGATGGCAACATCAGAACATTAAACTAAATGCAGAACCCTTTGGAATGATGGGTTACATATGACCTCACAGGTTGCACATATGAACAACTACTTGTCCAAGGAGAAACTCAGTGTTTGCTTTGTCTGCCATTTAAAATAACTAGGACAAATCATTTAGCTAAAGCCATATTATCAGGTTTTAGCTCCTAGTGCCTTTTCAGATCACAGGGTCAGGGTCAGTAGCAAGACAACCCAGAATCCACAAATATCTCTACATAACATTAGGTTTTTGTTCTCAAGGATGCCATGTCAGAAGGGAGAGAGACTTGTTGGGTTGAAGGACTATAGTTGGATAATGAAGGAAATGAAGAGAAAATGCAAACTTGGAAAGAGTTGATAGTTTGTACAAGATCGTAGCTTCCACTTCAGTTTACAAAATGATAACAAAATCGGTATTTCCATGGTGGGGAAAGAGGTCAAGTATACATCCACCAAATGAAGTATAATTTGGTTAATGAAATATAAAATTCATCTGTGATTTATATAGAAGTAAAAAAAATTGAGCAAAGGCAGTGAGTAGGCTCAAAATTTAGGTGTATAATTTTCCACTGAAATAAAATTTCTCTCTATAATCACTGGTTTTGATCAAAGATAATCTCAAGATGACTTTTGCTTAAAAGAATAGCAATATCAGTATTAATATATATATCTGGTTTGATTATTTACAAATATGCAGTAAGAATGGAAATTTACAGTATAGACTGCCTGGAGTGTGCTTTTAAAAAATTATCACTAAAAACTCTAGATTCAACTTATAATATGCCTTAAGGATAACAAACTGAGGCTAGACTTTATCATCAGATTTCACTCCAAGTGCCCAAATATATGGAAATATTCTTTTTTGTTGGGTTTCAGATATCCTAAGATTTTGCTGTTATTGAGAAGTGACTTTGTATACTTAGTTTTCTTAAGAGGTCTTTGTAAGCACTGGTTTCAAAATGTTATCTTGGATTTAGTGGGATGCTTTTGTGATTTGTAGCTGATTATTGTCTACCACCCATGAGTGCTCCTGACCAGCACAGGAAGTTGGCATTGGGGTGAGCAAGAATACAGATATTCATGGGTGGTAAAACATGCCAGAAGAGTAAAATATTAACTTAACATTTATATTATTTTCTCCTCAGAATATAGTATAGCATGATTTATTTTCATGTTTTACTTCCTTTATCGCTTTCATTTTTTCTTTATTTGGGGCCATATAACATTATTCAGGGGATTCTACTGACTCTGCTCAGGAGTCACTTCTGGTGGCGCTCAGAGGAATATGCAATATTGGATGTTGACTCTGAGTCTCCTGCATGAAAAACCTGTGAGCCCAGGTACCTATCTCTCCAACACTGTTTATATTTTAAATAAAATTTTAGCTTTATATCACTAAATTTGTAATTATGAATACTATTACTTATAGATTTTTAAAGAAAATTTTCCTGAACTTTCCCAGTTCCAAGAATAAAAGTTATGGCCATCTAAAGTCTAGATCAGTCCCCTTGAAGGTGGAGAGATGAGAAGAACAGACTCACATCATTCAGATTAACATCATGGTCCAGTGCAGATCAATATCGAATATGACTGAGTTGCAGAATAAATTATTTTAAAGAGAATTTCATCATTAATTAACACCATATCATAAACTCTATTTGCAGGACTAGTTTTTTTGTTTTTGGTTTGGTTTGGTTTTGGTTTTGGGTCACACCCGGCGATGCACGGGGGTTACTCCTGGCTCTGCATTCAGGAATTACTCCTGGCGGTGCTTGGGGGACCATATGGGATGCTGGGAATCAAACCCTGGTTGCCTGCATGCAAGGCAAACGCTCTACCCACTGTGCTATTGCTTCAGAGCCCCAGCAAGACTTGTTTTGAGTATATTAAAACTTCAGGATTTCTCTAATGCCATAGATTTCATTTCATTTCATATTTTTTTTTGTTTGTTTATTTAGACAACACTCAGGGGTGCTCAAAGGTTACTCCTGGCACTGCAATCAGGAATTAGTCCTGGCAGTGCTCTGGCACTATATAGGGTACCAGGATCAAACCTAGGTTGTTCACATGCAAGGCAAGCACCCTAACCCATGGCCCTATAGGTTTAATTTTAAAACAAAAAGAGTTTGTAGCTGTAGCTTAGCATCTGGTTCTTCTATCTTTTATTCAGTTTGCAGATATAACCATATCCCTTTCCCTGAGTGGGCTCCCAACTTCACAACAGACTTCTTAGCTTCCCCTTCGCTCTCAGTGACCCTTCAAGCTTCTCTTTTATATTCCTGACACTTCTTATTTCATTTTTAGCAGTGGAGTGAATGACACACAGCTCACTAGAAGCTACCCTTGAGTATTCTAAAAAGAGTGCCCAACATCTGGTAGAAGCCTGAAACTTGCCAGGGACTGTGACAAGTGCCAAGTAATCTAGAATCAATTATCAGCTTGTCAACCTAGTGAAAAAGTCTCAAATAACCTAAATAACCTAAATACACTCACTCTTGTGGGTTCTCTGGAACTGACCAAAACCTCAGTTTCATAAACCATCCCTACCCTCTCATTGAAAATAATAGTCACACACAGTCATATGAGTATGTTGACCAGTGTGTTGAAAATAACAAGGTCTTCCATTATATAAGGACTTTCAGGTCTGCTTCCATCTTTTGAATGAAAAGAATAATTTAAATGGCCTTAAACAAACTCTTGGAAATATTGAAGATGGGAATACTTTTCTATCTGAATTATTCAGAAGTTAAATAAGTATACAAGTAGGTGAGAAATTAACAGATAAGGACAAAAGAATACAGAAAACATCTTTTTAAACTTTATTTAAACACTGTGGTTGACAAAGTTGTTCATAATACTGTTGTTTTGGGCATTCAATTCCATCACTAATCCTTCCACCATTGTCCCCAGTTTCCCACCCACCTCCCAAGCACAAAATAATTCATTTTATATTGCTTGTTACAACTAAATGGTTAATGGAATGATTGAAAAAAATGGGGTTATTCAAAAAACAATCCGAAAGATCAATGAAACCAAGAGCTGGTTCTTTGAGAAAATTAACAAGAACGATAAGCCTCTAGCAAAACTCACAAAGAAAGGGAGAGAGAAAACCCTAATAAACCGAATCAGAAATGAAAAGGGGGTCATTACAACAGAAATTACAGAAATCAAGAGGATCCTCAGGGAGTACTTTGAGAAGCTTTATGCCACGGAACATCAAAACCTCGAGGAAATGGATAAATTCCTAGACTCCTACAGACTCCCAAGGCTGAACCAAGAAGACCTGGAATACCTGAACAGACCTATCACCATCAAGGAAATTGAAATGGTAATAAAAAGTCTCCCCAAGCACAAAAGTTCTGGCCCGGATGGATTCACTAGTGAATTCTTCCAAATCTTTAAAGAGGACTTACTCCCAATGCTCTTTAAGCTTTTCCATGAAATTGAAATATCAAAAACACTTCCGAACAGTTTCTACGAAGCAAATATCACACTGATACCAAAAGCAGACAGAGATACCACAAAGAAAGAGAATTACAGGCCGATATCCCTGATGAACACAGATGCAAAGATCCTCAACAAACTACTAGCAAATAGAATCCAACTACTCATCAAAAAAGATCATACACCATGACCAAGTAGGATTCATCCCAGGGATGCAAGGATGGTTTAACATTCGGAAATCAATCAACATAATCCATCATATCAACAAAAGAAAAGATAAAAAGCATATGATTATATCAATAGATACAGAGAAAGCATTTGACAAGATCCAGCACCCCTTTATGATGAAAACCCTAGCCAAAATGGGTATAGAGGGGACCTTCCTCAACATAATTAAAGCCATCTACCACAAGCCTACAGCAAGCATCATCCTCAATGGGGAAAAACTGAGAGCCTTCCCTCTAAGATCAGGGACGAGACAGGGATGCCCACTCTCTCCACTGCTGTTCAATATAGTACTGGAAGTACTTGCAATAGCGATTAGGCAAGAAAAAGATATTAAGGGCATTCAGGTAGGAAAGGAAGAAATCAAGCTCTCACTATTCGCAGATGATATGATACTCTACTTAGAGAACCCAATAACCTCCACCAAAAAACTCCTAGAAACAATAGACTCGCATAGTAAAGTTGCAGGTTATAAAATCAATACCCAAAAGTCCATGGCTTTCCTATACGCAAACAGTGAGAGAGAAGAAAGCAACATGAAAAAAACAATCCCGTTCACAATTGTGCCCCAGAAAATCAAGTACCTAGGAATCAGCTTAACTAAGGAAGTAAAGGACCTGTACAAAGAAAACTACAAAACGCTACTTCAGGAAATAAAAGAGGACATGAGGAAATGGAAAGATATCCCCTGCTCATGGGTCAGGAGACTTAACATTGTCAAAATGGCAATACTACCGAAAGCATTGTATAAATTCAATGCAATCCCTATAAGGATACCCATGACATTCTTCAAAGAAATGGAGCAAACACTCCTGAAATTTATATGGAACAATAAGCCCCCACGAATAGCTAAAGCAATTCTTGGGAAAAAGAAAATGGGAGGAATCAACCTCCCTAGCTTCAAACTGTACTACAAAGCAGTAATAATTAAAACAGCATGGTACTGGAACAAAGGCAGAACTGCAGACCAATGGAACAGGGTTGAATACACTGATATCTCCCCTCAATCATATGATCATCTAATCTTTGATAAAGGTGCAAGTAATGTGAAGTGGAGTAAGGAAAGCATCTTTAATAAATTGTGTTGGCATCACTGGACGGCTACATGCAAAAAAAATAGGCTCAGAACTCTGCCTAACACCATGTACAAAAGTAAGATCAAAATGGATTAAAGACCTCAACATCAGACCAGAAACCATAAGGTACATTGAAGATAAAGTTGGCAAAACCCTCCATGACATTGAAGCTAATGGTATCTTCAAAGATGCCACGCCACTGGCCAAGCAAGTGAAAACAGAGATAGATAAATGGGACTATCTTAAACTAAGAAGCTTCTGCACCTCCAAAGAAACAGTGACCAAAATACAAAGACAGTCTACAGAATGGGAAAGGATATTCACCGAATACACATCTGACAAGGGGTTGATATCCAGGATATACAAAATACTGGTTAAACTCCACACGAAGAAAACATCCAACCCCATCCAAAAATGGGGCAATGAAATGAACAGAAACTTTCTCAAAGAAGAAATCCGAATGGCAAAAAAGCACATGAGAAAATGCTCTACATCATTAATCATCAGGGAGATGCAGATCAAAACCACAATGAGATACCATCTCACACCTCAGAGACTGGCCCACATTCAAAAGAACAAAAGCAACCGGGGCTTATAGTAAACATAATTGAATGACAAGGAATTTTATACAAGAAAACAAAGAAAATAGTATATATAGAGAGAAAAATAAAGATATTAGCACTATAAGTATAAAATATTTATTTTTTAAAAGTATGGAACAGTTTTTGAAGTTTATTAAAAAGTGATGATGAAAGAAGGAAAGGCAGGGAAAGACATAAGACAATCATTGAAATTAAAAAGTTATGACTGAGTCTCAGTGGCACCCAGAAATTAATTTGAAGCACAAATTCTCTTCCTCTTACTCAGACTTATTTACCTATTATCTCTGGGGGTAGAACTTCGCTCTCTGCTTTAATCTTAAAATCCAGGAGATTTTACACATATGCATTATGAAATGTATTTTACATTTATTCATTGATATTCATTCATATTTCATGTCTATCAGGAATTTTAAATATTTTTCAATATGTTTATATAATCTACTTCTATTTATAATTTGGATTATTAAAAAATTGAATAGTCTATTCATAACCTTTCTGCACATGTATCTTTGTCTATTTTAGAAGGAGGATAGTTTGGGTCCTAAGGGCTTTCTCTTGGCCGAGTGCTCAGGGATCACTTCTGAAAGGGCTAAAGGGATCAAATGGGAGATCAGGAATCAAACCCAGGCCAGCCACATTCTAGACAAACACCTTACCTACTGTACTATCTTTCTGGTCTATCTTTTTTCTTACGATTTATTATTTTGAGTATAACCTGATGAGGAAATGACAATTCACTTTTTAATAACAGATTAAATTCTCTCAATTTTACTCCTAATATTTATGGTTGCTGTTTATACTTTCTTAATTCAGGATAGTTTGACATTTATTTAATGAATACATTTGAAAATTTCAAACAAAACTCTGTACATGAAAAAAATTGAGAATATACCATTTTTACCTTGGTCTCCTAAAGCATTTCAAAATGCAAATTGCAGTTCAAATGACATATTCCCATCTCAGAACCTCTGACTAGTTACATCTAAAAAATTTTATAGCTACTCTAAGAGTTTCAGCAGGAATTTTATGATCGAAAGGATGATTTCTAAAATTAGATGGTCCAAATATAATTAAAATGAGGAGAAAGTATTTACTTTTGCACATTTTGCATAAAACCATGGGACCATATTGCTAACCCAAACCCTCTTCAGTCACATTATAGCCTTAATGGGAAGCCTCTAAAAAGTAGTAGGAATCTGGTGGGTGTGCTCTAGCGCTAAGGAAGACAGATTCTAGACCCCACACTCTGGCAAATCTTTCTAGAGGTACCACTTAGTAATGTTTTCTCTGGAAGCCAGAGGACTGCTGAACAATCTACTTCATATTTTTAAAGTAATATGAGATATTCACCCAAACAATGATAAATTTAATTTAGGTGTAGTCTGTTGATCCAGAAAATTCAACTTGTTGAATGGCTGAATGATAGCAAGCAAGTGTACAGCTTTAATCCAGGAAACACTCAATTATATTTTCAATGCTTCCTTTTTATGAGAAAAAGGAAATATGAAAAACCAAAATGTTTTAAGACAAATGCATTTCATAAACCAGGGAGGGAAATGCCAAGATGAAAAATAAGGAGTGCAGACTGTTATTTAACTAATCTCATATGTATTTCTTCATATGTGGCTTAAAAAATCATCAACTCTTAAAATTTAATGAAAACCAGGGAAATCTTAACAGAGTTTAGATCTTTGATAAGCTTCAAAGTTAAGTAAATGGAGGAGAAGAAGGCATAAAGGTTACTCAGTACTTTCCTCTGTGGAGACACAGAGAACTCAAGTGTGGTTGAACAAAGAACCCCATTCTACAGGGTCAGATACCTAGATCACCTGGATATAAAAGAGGTCTTGTTAGAGCCATGTAATGTCTTCAAATCAAGAAACTGAAGAGTTTTTACAGAATTGGGAGTATCTATTTTTTGCTTAGGAGGAAAGGAAGGAGATGACTGAGGGCAATACCTCTTGTTTGAAACCTATTCCTACCTAACCAAATGGGTTTGACTCTTCAAGAATAAATCTCTGACAGAAGAGTGGGTATCATTTGTCCATGTGTTCTAAACTAAAAAAGATTTTGTGACTTTGGTTTTGGGGCTTGGTGGCCACCCTGGGCAATGCTCAGGACTGAGTCCTGGTTCATGGATCATTCCTGATAGAACTTTGGGGCACCATTTGCAAGGCAAACACCCTCTCCCCTCTCTGCCCCCTGTCATTCTTTTGAAATGAACTTGAATACAATTGGTACCAAAATCTAACTGTAGTTGGGAACTAGAAGGAAAGTTATCATGGTTTTTTTTTTTTTAAGCAATCTATCCATAAACCATTAAACAGACATTGCTTTTCAAGCACAAAAAGGGCAGCAGTGGTACTCTATCTCTCCCACCACCTGTGTTCGTAGTCTTGGACTGATTTCCCCACCCCAGGGAGGTTGTGGTGATGGGCAGGCGAAGGAAGGAAACAAGGGCTAGGCTGGCTGGTGTCAGTTGCAGTTTATTCCACTCTCCTCTGCTTCTTCATCCCCCATGCTACTTCATTCTCTTTCTCAATCCCACTTCAATTGCCTTCCTCCTCTCTCATTCTCCCTCTGGCTCTGGAGTCTGGATCCCCCAACCCACTCTTACATTCTAGTTAAATCCTCCAGCATGAGGGGTTGGGGTAACAATTACACATAGGTATCATCATACAATCAGTGGATGTAAGCTTCCCTTAGGGGAAGCTACTTCTAGGACAGATTCTTATCCAGCAAGACAAGTGGCCTAAAGGCAAATATGCGTGTGTTTCTCCCCTGCTTAGTCCAACAAACATATAAACATTCATAATATTAATCATTTTGTATAGACACAGTAAGAGATACATTAAGCTTATAGAATCACTCTCCTGGGGTCATCTCGATCTCAGACTACAGTGCTTAGATCAGATTAGTCTTTCCTATCCCTATCAGGGCCCTAATCTTGTAGTTACTTTTTGGATCATGACAGCATTTGTCAATGATCAAGCTCTCAACTTATAGTTGAGTATTGTGGCACTTTGGCCTGGCCATTTTGATGCCAGGGTAGCTCACAGCTTGCCCTGGCTCCATTCAGTCCCTCGTCGGGACCCTGATTTGGGGGTACTAGGAACTAAGGGCAACTGAGGCTTAAGTCAAGAAAGCAGATGCCCAGGAGTGAATAATATTCGAAGACAATTAAATCCCAAGTTATGAAAGCATAATAATAACAACTGTCTTTCTGTGTCTATACAAAAAGGACATTGCTTTAAAGTAAACTATTCAAAAGACATAAGGAGAGGAGAAAGACAATATTTCACTCATACACATAAAATATAAAATATTCACTCATACATATAAAATATAAAATCATAGATTTCTGAGGAATCTGATCTCACAAGTTAACAGAATCTGATGAGGGGAAGAAGCTGATTAACTGGTTGGGGAGGAGAACATAGAGAAGAGTTTACAGATAAGCACAATGGAATGGAAGTGCCTCAGGAGCAGGAGCACTGTGATAAATCTGAACTCCTAGTGGCAAGGGAAACAGGACATATGTCATCCTAAAACTTTCAGAGCTACATTCCAATAAACACAGAGGAATGGAGGTGCTTCAGGAGCACTGTGATGAGTATCACCCTAAAACCCTAAACTCCCTGAAGCAAGGGAGAAAGGACAAACCAGTGTTATTCTACAATTTTTTCATATAAAATACAAACACAGCGTTGAATGCAAAAACAAAACGAAGAACCAATATTTACAAGTGTATTAAAATAAGCTGGAGTGAGGGTTGGAGACATATCTCCATGGACTAAACACATACTAAGTGTTCTTGACATGTCAGAGGTCTGGTTTGATCTCTAACAATACATGGTGCTCTGAGCATAGTACCAGAAGTGACCTCTGAGCAAACCGAAGTGTGGCCCCAAAACCATGGAAGTAAATGAATTGAAATAGGTTGGAGTGGATTTGGCAGACTTTTGATTTGTACTTCCTGATCCTGGTGTACATGAGAATTCTCTGTTCAACTTGTGCTTCAATCTAAAAGATGATCAGCTGTTAATTTTCCCTTCCTCATCTCTTTAAAAATGAAATACAATTTTCCTTTTGCTTTTAAAGCAGAGAACTAAAGACACAGACTGATTAGGTAATATTGTTGTTAAGGTGTGAGCATCAAGGGACACGCAAGTTAGAGTAGAGAAGTAAGGTGTAAATACTCAAATTTTCAACTCTCTGTCCATTTAGTGAAGGACAGTACACGAGCATCAACTCTGAGATCTGACAAACCTGTGGAAACGCCAATCTGTGACATCACTTAAGAAATCCAGAAGCGAGAGATTACATATAAAGTGACTGAAGAAATGGAGCCTGAATAGCTGTTCTATAGAGTGTATAAATATCGTTTTTATGCTCTGGCTATAGTGGTTGCATTAGCATATCTGTGGTTGTATTTATAGTGTATCTCTGACTGTACCAGCTATATTAGATACTGCATAATCATTGCGACTTATATGCTTGTATTATATTTGTGGGTCAAATTGTTTTTATTTGGGGGTTGATCTTTTACATTTTTCAATAAACTTCTTTGGCTGGAATGAACTGTTATGAAGAAAAAACCAAAATTTTGTATTTAACAAAAATTCAAATAGTCTATCTCTATTTCTCAATAAATCTGACAATGAACACAAGAAAGTGCAAATTTGAAGAAGATATTTACCATTTAACCACGAACCACAGAAGGTATGTTAATACCACCAACTACATTGAACTACATGAAAACCTGTTTAAAGTACATTGACATCTACTTCAGAAGTAGGTGGTTCTTTTAGGAAGATCATAGATCAAATGAGTCTTCCTCACATTATTTTTACTCACATTTGAGGTTCATTTTCTAACATGGACAAAAGTGAAACACTAGCTTAAAAGTATTGGCTCCAATAGGACTTCACTAACAGTTACATAAAATTTGATTTAAATCAGTGACATCAGTTGTTTCAAATATAAAATCAGATAAATTAATTCTGATAGTTTAATTTTTATTGAGCCCATGAAAATAATAAAATCTTTTGAAACTTCATTTTTTAAGAGAACTATCTGACATTATCAAAATTGATACTATAAATCAAATCGGCAAGTTCAACATTAAATTACAAATAGTGCTTGATATGAGATAATGTGAACAGAATATTTGTGCAAGATGAGGTCATAGTAAAATAATACTACAGAAATGTTTAGAGGGGCTAGAGCAATAGCACAGCGGGTAGGGCGTTTGCCTTGCACATGGCCGACCCAGGTTCGATTCCCAGCATCACATATGGTCCCCTGAGCACCGCCAGGAGTAATTCCTGAAAGCATGAGCCAGGAGTAACCCCTGAGCATTGCCGAGTGTGACCCCCAAAAAGCAAAAATACAAAACAAAAAAAAGAAATGTTTAGAAAGTGTGAGACATAGATATTTGAAATTGTAATGTATACTTAACTCATAGTCACGTGTAAATATGTAAATTTATTGTATAAAAAGCTATGAAAATTATGACTAATTTGTTGCCATCATTAGCCAGTTATGCATGCAATTGAGTAAAATATTTTTTGTGACAGGTTAATGTTAAAATTTTAAATATAGAAACAACATAAACAATCATTGACAGGATTGGAAAAAAGAAGTGATACAAACATATATACAATGGAATACTGCTTAAATGTAGATAAACTGAATTTCTGTCATGTGCGCCAACATGGATTGACTAAGATGGTAGGACATGATGATGTATCTAGATGGTGTTTGTAAGCCAGATAGAGAAAGAGAAGCCCGATATGATTTTATTTGTGAGTGGTTTGGTTTAGAGAAACAAAACAGATGAGACAAATGAATCAGAAATAAACTCTAAACTAGAAGACTAATTAGTGGCTACCATAAGGTAAATTAGGATTGTGAAGGAAAGTACTGAACTTTTTAAATGATTTTTAATGCTGTTTGCCTTAAAAACACGTTAATATCACTTGTGATTAACAAAAAACTAAAAACACAAAAAATGTGCTTGTTGGATCATGAGCTTAGTATTGTCCAGACACTTAACATCAAAATATCATCAATGAAAGCGATGAAATGGACTCTATTGCTCCATATTATGTTGATGTTTGGTTTCTTGACTCTAGGTTTTTAGAATACAATAGATATGTAGCATGACGCATTATTTCAATTTGCATTTATCTTATTATCAGTGAATTTAATCCTCTACTTCTAACTTTTTCTTGCTGATAAATAAATGTCCTATTTATAATTGTGAAATATTTTTACTAGCTTAGACCTTTCCATGTTCTTTCAGTTTTTAAATTTTCTATTAACCTTATCTAACCTTAGTTTAAATGCAATGAAATTTCATTTAAATATGCCACATTTTCACTTTGTTGTTTTTATTTTAGGCTGTGTATTCCAGAAACCTTTCTGTACTTTCAGGTGCCTACGACAGTATCCTACATTTTTTTAATAATTTCTGCTAAGTTTTAACTTTCCTAGTTAGGTCTTTGACTCTTGTAACATTCACATTATGCCTCCCATGTGGAAAGTTACTTTTTCCATTTAATAAATTGCTTTTTAAGTACAGAACTAAATAAAAAATGCCTGTATTAGGTCATTTTATTTTCTTTTTTTTGGTTTTGGGCCACACCTGGTGGGGCTCACAGCTTACTTCTGGCTCCGTAATTGGGGATCATTGCTGGGGGGCTTGGAAACCATATATGGTCTCAGGGATCAAACTTGGGTCAGCCACATGCAAACACAAGGTAATATTTTAAGCATTAACAGCATTTTGAAAGTAAAACAAATGATCAACATACATACATTGATAAATTTTCAAGAATTTTTTTGTGTACACATTACACATTTGTGCAGTCTACTACAAATATCAGCATAATAACTAAGGTGAGCCTGTGGAAATCAAATCATGGAGTGATATACTGGTAAGAAGTTTATTTAACTTTTTTCAAAGTACATGGAATATTATATGTTTGTTTGAGCTTTTCAGCTATTGCCTAAGTAGCCCCTGCATCCTTTTAAAAAAATAAAATTTAAAATTCTATTATTAACTTTAAAATTGTATTCTGTGACTGGCACACATTCAAAACAGCAAGACCAACCAGTGCTGGTGCAGATGCGAAGAGATAGGGACTCTCATTCACTGTTGGTGGGAATGCTGACTGGTCTAACCATTTTGGAAAACAATATGGACATTCCTCAAAAAACTAGAAATTGAGCTACCATATGACCCAGCAATACCTCTTCTGGGAATATAGCCAGGATTTCTAAAAACACACAGTAGAAACATCTGGACTTTGATGTTTATTGCAGCACTACTCACAATAGCCAGGATCTAGAAACAACTAGAATGCCCAAGAACAGATGACTGGATAAAGAAATCATGGGGCATCTACACAATAGAATACTATGCAGTCATTAAGAAGAATCACTGCATCACTGTCATCCCATTGTTTTTTTATTTATTCGAGCTGGCACCAGTAATGTCTCCATTCGTCCCAGCCCTGAGATTTTAGCAGCCTCTCCTTACTCGTCTTTCTTTGTAAGTTCTTTCAGGGTCAGGAGAATGAGACCCATTGTTATTACTGTTTTTGGCATATTGAATACATCATGGCTAGCTTGCCAGGCTTTGCTGTGCAGGCGGGATACTCTCAGTAGTTTGCCAGGCTCTCTGAGAGTATATATATACATATATATACATATATATATATCAAATATGGTGTGGTAATTATGGAAAATGGTTAAGGAGTATCTCTTTTATTCTTTTGGGTCACACCTGGGGATACACAGGGGTTGCTCCTGGCTCATGCACTCAGGAATTACTCCTGGCGGTGCTTGGGGGACCATAAGGGATGCTGGGAATCGAACCCAGGTCAGCCATGTGCAAGGTAAATGCCCTAGTCGCTGTGCTATCACTCCAGCCCCACAGTAAGGAGTATCTTATGATGAGTCACATGGCTGTGGAGTCCAGTGGCATCGTTATGGGGGCCTTATTTTATACTCCCGTCTGGGAGGGGCAGCCATTGAATTCTGGAGGGTGGCCAATGAGGAGGTTATCTGCTCCCGGCAGGGTGTGGCTTATGGGTGTGATCCCTGGGTCACCAGAGACTGGGGGAAGCAGGCAGAGGATATCTGTTCCCGGGTCCTGTTGAGTCCAGAATTCAAGGTCACAAAGTTCCACATTACCTGGGTTCTGTGGGTCTTCACTCATGCGTGAGACTGGGCTCCTTGTGTGGAAAGCGGCCTGAAGCATGGTGGCGGATGGGTAGTGGAGGTTCGTTGCTGGGGCTGGGTCCCTTAGGGCGGGGAAGGCTCTCACCTGCCCCCCTCTAGGGCACCTCCGAGTGAAAACAGCCTGGCGCAAAAGAATAAAGTCATGAAATTTGCTTATAAATGGAAGAGTATGAAGAGTATCATGCTGAATGAAATGAATCAGAAGGAGAGGGACAGAATCAGAATGATTACACTCATCTGTGGGATATAAAATATGTACATAGTATGAGATTAATATCCAAGGCCAGGGTAAACAGGGGCCAGGAGGACTGGTCAATGATTGAAGCTTGCCACAAGAGTGTGTGGGGGCCCAAGGGCAGTTAAGATAGAGAAGGACCAACATGACAATAATAATTGGAAATGATCATTTTGGACAGTAACTGAATGTTAAAAGTAGGTAAAGGGATTTACTGAATGACCTTTCATTATCTGTTTTTGCAAACTGTAAGACCCAAAAGGAGAGAGAGGGAGAGAGACAGAGAGAGAGAGAGAGAGAGAGAGAGAGAGAGAGATGAAAAAGAGAAGAAAGAAACAGAGAGAAAGAGACAGAGAGAGAAAAAGAGGTGGGAGAGAGAGAAAGAGAGAGAGAGAGAGAGAGAGAGAGAGAGAGAGAGAGAGAGAGGTGAGAGGGAGAAGAAAAGTGCCTGCTTTGGTGGTTGAGGAGCAAGAGGAAAACTGGGACCGTTGGTGATGGAAAAAGTACACTGGTGAAGGAGGCACAGATGTCGGAACATAATGTGACTGAAATCCAATCAGGAACAACTTTGTAAGTGTGTATATCACTGTGATTAAAATTTTTTTTTTTTAAAAATTGTTCTCTGGGGTTGAAGAGATAGTACAGCATGTAAGGTGCTGCCCTTCATGTGGCCCACTCAGGTTCAATCCCCAGGATCCCTTTGGTGCTCCAAGACCTCGTAGGAGTATTGGTTATGTACAGAGTGAAGTACTCCCTGAGCACTGGCTGGTGTGGCTTGAATTAAAAAAATTAAAAAATAGCATATAGTCTGCTACTTACTTTGTGGTTTTATTATTATTATTATTATTATTATTTTTAGTGTTAGGGCTGGATTGATAGCACAGCGGTAGGGTGTTTGCCTTACAAGCGGCCAACATGGTTGATCCGAGTTCGATTCCTCTGCCCCTCTCAGAGAGCCCGGCAAACTACCGAGAGTATCTCGCCCGCACGGCAGAGCCTGGCAAGCTACCTGTGACGTATTCGATATGCCAAACACAGTAACAACGAAGTCTCCAATGGAGACGTTACTGGGCCTGCTCGAGCAAATCGATGAACAACGGGAGGACCGTGACCGTGATCGTTAGAGCTTGAACCCAGGCCTCCTGCATACAAAGCATGCACTTTACAACTCTTAACCCCAGTAGCTATTTAGAGAATTATTTTCTTGCTAATGAAAACCAGGAAATCTTGTATAAAATTATATTTCTACTGCAAATCAAATTCCACTAGAGCAATGAAAATTTTCAAATGCCAAAATCTATTTTTCAGCCTCAGCTTTGGCCCACTTACTTCAAACAATACTTAATATAATAGCATTCTAGTATGACAAAAGGATTGAACAATCCCTCAGAGTTCATGCTAATTAGGTTTGCAGATGGCTTTAAATCTCTTAGATTTTTCCTTTTTAAAATTTAGACACAATAGGGAAATGGATTAGATATTGCATGTCAGCTCAGCTACATTGTAAAACAAGTGTAATATCAAATTACACATGCCATCCATGGGTTTTCTCAACTGCAGGAAAATAGTCTCATGTTTTGTAAAGCAAGATAAAAGCAAAAGATTTAATCTAAGCAATTAAATAGTTTATGAACTATAAAATATGACATGTATTCGTCCAAAGAAAGGCCTAAATGCTTGGACAGACTGATAAGCTTCCAGCAATATAGAGAATTATTTTTCTTCTGTTCAAATAGTGCCAATTCAAAAATATCATCTCCATTCCTGCGGACATTTTTATTGTCATGTTTCTACAGGAGTGCTCTGATTGAGAAAGCACTTTCATTCTACATTTCTTTGTCCCCCAAAGATTATAAATTTATTTTCCTGACTTTAACTCCAGAACTGACTTTTCCCTCTTTGGGGATGTTTGATAAAATTTCAATGCAACCAATTCTGAGTTATTGGAGCATAACAATAAAAAATGTTTTAATCACATAGGCAGTTTTCCCTTGGTGCACTGGGGATGGTTAACATAAGAATGTTTTGGAAAAGTCAAGCCTTTAATAGCACAGGATTATTTAAGAGAAACAACTTCATCAGAAATAAAACCAGTGAAATAAATGGTAGACTGAGAGTAAAAAGAATCTGGCAAGTTATATAGAATCTAGTACCTGAAAAAAAATTGAAATTTGCCTTTCAAAATTCTTTTTTTAATCAATTCTCTTTTTCACTGTACTGGAACAATATGTGACTACGTGACAGGTTTTCTACTTCTAAAATATATTTTCTAGACTATAAATATTTTGAATCTGTGGACTTCAAGTCCTTCATTTGTGCAAGATCTCATTTTAGAAAATAAAGAAAACAGAGGAGAGGAGAGGTGAAGTTGTTCCACAACTACCTGGTCCCTGGGAATGTGAAGATAGTTCCTCTGTCCAGGGCAACAGATGCTCAAAGACTTGTGTGCAGAATGGCTAAGACAAAGTTACCCACATGGGACATAAACTCATAGTCATATATGATGGAGTTTGTTAGAACAAACTATGTTAAAAGTAGAGGTTGGAAGAATGTGCTTGCAGGCACTAATAAACAAGTGGTGGAGGAAAGAAGGGTATTGTTACAACTATGATGAAGCTGAAGTGGCAGGGCCATCCTTGAGTCTCCAAAACAAAGGCAAGGTTGAAGTATAACTAATACCCAAAGATATATGCTTCCCAGGTCTCGAGCCATCGGCTGCCAGCAATGACAAGGCCTATGCTATTTTTTAAAAATGTCAGATTACCCTCCCCCCCCCAAAAGGAGCCAGTTTCTCTGAGAAGTCAGATTACCCTCCCCCCCCAACCGCCCCCCCAAAAGGAGCCAGTTTCTCTGAGAAGTCAAGACCTGGGACATTCCAAACAGGTCCTGCGACATCTAGTGGTAAGAACCCCAGGAAGAACTGCAACAGAGAGGTAAGAATGGATGTTCAAAACTCAGTGCCCTTCATCATCCTTCTTTCCTTTTCTTGGAAAAACCCAAGTGCAAGAAAGAGTTCATGTTGGATATTCCTTACCATACTGCCTAAGGCCACAACTGTGTTCCAGTTTGCCTTTCTTTCTGACAATTCTTTCCTTGTCTGAAATTCCAACAAGCAAAGTTATCTAAAGGAGCAACAATTATGTTTTTAAAATTGCCTTTTTAATGCGTAATTGACAAGAAGAAAGCTGTATACATGTTAAACGTATGTTAAACGTATAATTCACAACTTTATAAATTTTGGCCTCCCATTTGACCCAGCAATACCACTCCTGGGAATATATCCCAGAGAGGCAAAAATGTATAGTCGAAGTGACATCTGCACTTGTTTGTTCATTGCAGCCCTCTTTACAATAGCCAGAAACTGGAAGAAACCTGAATGCCCAAGAACAGATGACTGGTTAAAGAAACTTTGGTACATCTACACAATGGAGTACTATGTAGCTCTTAGAAAAGATGAAGTCATGAAATTTACATACAAGTGGTACAATATGGAAAGTATCATGCTAAGCGAAATGAGTCAGAAAGAGAGGGATAGACATAGAAAGATTGCATTCATCTGGGGGATATAAAGTAACAAAGTATGAGATTAATACCCAAGAATAGCTGAGATCAGCACCAGGAGGATTACTCCATAACTTAGAGGCCAGCCGGGTATCCTAGAGGAAAGGGCTATTCAGATAGAGAAGGGAGCACCAAATAAAGGATGTTTGGAGGATCCTCCCAGGAGGGGAGATGCATGTCGAAAGTAGACTATGGACTGAACATGTTTGCCACTCAATGCCTCTTTTGCAGACCACAACACCCAAAAGGAGAGAGAGAACACAGGGGATTGCCCTGCCACAGAGACGGGGGGATGGGGGGATGGGGGTGGGAGGGATATTATCCATGGTGGTGGAAAATGGGCACTGGTGGAGGGATGGGTATCTGATCATTGTATAATTGAAACCAAAGCACAAAAAATTGTAAATCTACAACTTTAAAAAAAATAAAATAAAATAAAGGGGAAAAAAAAAATTTTGGCATACTATGCAATGAATTCCACTTTAAAAAGTTGTCATGTCACTTTTTTTTTTACAGAAACCTAATATCTAGTATCTGTTTTTGCTATTCTCCTTCCCATACAGGATGAGGACTTTCTAATTTAACCACTTTTGTGAAAGTGAAAATAGCGTTGTCTTCTATTTTGCAGCAGCTGTGTTAGAGTTAACACACAGTCTGAGCAGGCAAAGTGACCCCACCAAGCTTTCTTGGAAACGACTTTCAGTTTCTCAGCATCCAGCTGTCATAGCTTTGAACTCTGTCTGTTTTATCTTTGCTTTATCTTGATTGATTTTGTGCATCTGTTAGCTGTGTCCTGAAGTATTAGAAAACCCTAAGAGAACTTGTGATACTACTTACCACAGAAATGGGGATAATTAGGTGTCTGGGTTATGTGTGATGAATTGAACATGTATGGCATGAGATCATTTTCTGTGATTGACAATAGTGCAGCAATTGCAGAAAAGGCTTAGGGCAGGTTTGTAGGATGCTTACTTTTAAGAGAAAAATTAGTTGAAGTGGTCAAGCATATTGGAATGTTTCTAGTTTTCCACATCAGTCTGTCAGCCATAGCAGATAACAGAACTCAACCTTCGTCATGAAGGCAAAGACATAAACATTAGTAATGGGCCTTGCCTAATTTAGACAATAGAGATGCTAGTAATGGAACCCCTTTTATCACTCTTTTACACCACAGTTTCCTGCATCTCTCATCACCATGACTTCCAGCCACTAACCACACAGATCAACTTGATATCACCACTTCTCAGATATGTGTCCCCTGCCAATCCCATCCTCATAATTTGGTAAGTGAAAATGTATTATGTACATATTATTTCTATTTAAGACAGGCTGATTTTTTATTGTACATCTCCTGATTTTACTTTGTCATAGTGTTTTAGATGGCATAAATTATTTGGTATCATGTGTAGGTTATTTTTTTGGTCTAAAGCACTGCAAAATTTTTCACAAATTTATTATGTATTTGTTGTCTTATTTTATGTCATTTTGGGGTACAAAACATTTCACAGACATCTTTTACTTTAGGATAGCAGGGAAATCTATTAAATATTATGAACTCTAGGCTCTATGCTGTACAACAGACTTATCTTGTTAACTAAAACTTAATACTCTCTGACTAACATCTCCTGTTTCCTCTACCCTGGAAAATATAATTTTCCTCTATTTCCATGTATTTGACCATTTTAATTCTTTATGGCATTGGATGATATTTATCTTTTTTTGCCTGGAAATGTCTTCCAGATTTATTCATGTGATCACAAGTTGCAAGATTCCCTTCTTTCTCAAGAGTGAGGGACCCAGAGAGATAGGATAGTAAGCATGGAGTTTGCCTTGCATGTGACTACCGGGGTTTGCTTCATGAAACCCTATAGTCCGCAAAGCCCTGCCAGGAGTAACCCTTGAGCACAGAGCCAGGAGTAAACTCTTGAGACACTGGGTAAAAATAAAAGCTCAAAAATAAAACAGAAGAACAAGAAGAATGAAAGCCAAAGATGTGGCTCAAACGGTTGAACATATTTTTCATGTCTAAGATCCCCTGAAACCGATCTATGGCAGTGCATGGTCCTTGAGCACTCCTGAGCACAGCCCGTACATATGTAAACTTAGATGTAGATTTGAAAAAAGTATTTGGGCTGGAGAAATAGCTCAATAAGTTGAATATGTGCTTTCCATATGGGTGGCCTTGTTTGGATATTTGGCACCTTGTGGTCCCTTGAGCACCGAGCCAAGGAACACCTCTGAGAACTTCTACATATGGTCCCAAAACAAAAAAATTAAAACTGAATAATTTGTTACACATATGTGTATATATGTGCATGCACCTATTTTTTATTCAGTCATCCATGGATGGACATTTAGGCTGTCTTCATTCTGGACTTTTATGAAAAATCCTCTCCAAATGTGATTGTGCAGATATTACTTCTAAATACTTGTATCAATAACTTTGACCATATAACTAGATTTGGGATTGCTGAATATATGGTACTTTCAGTCTGAATTTTATGAGAGACTTCAAGACTGCCTTCCATAATGACTGGACATAAATTCTTCTCATCAAAAATTCATAAAGGTTCTTTTCCGCAATACTCTGATCAATGTTTTATACTTATTTTTTAAATAATAGACGTCCTGACCAGTATGAAGTGTTGAAATGATATTTCATTGAGGTTTTTTTGAACTGCATTTCTTTGATGATTAGTGATGCTGAGCATCTTTATGTATGTACTCCTGTTAACTATTTCTGTCTTTGGAGAAATGTCTACTCTTTGCCCAATTTAAAATATTGTATTACTATTTTGGGCTGGAGCAATAGCACAGCGGGTAGGGAATTTGCCTTGCACGTGGCCCACATAGCCGACATGAGTTAGATCTTTTTGCCCCTCTCGGAGAGCCCGGCAAGCTACCGAGAGTATCTCACTTGTACGGCAAAGCCTGGCAAGTTACCCGTGACATATTCGATATGCCAAACACAGTAAGAAGTCTCACAGTGTTACTGGGCCCTCTCAAGCAAATTGATGAACAATGGGAGTGACAGTGACAGTGACAGATTAATAATTTACTTATATCTAGAGTTGTGATATGGCAACTATTTTGAAAGTTACACTTACACTGATAGTAGTAATGGTTTGGTATAAAAAATAAGCTGAGTGTTGACTTTACCTAAAAAATCATCATCAGGCTTGGGGGAGGATGGCAGGAAGGAAACTGGGGACATTGGTGGTGGGAAATGTACAATGATGGAGGGATGGGTGTTGGAACATTGCATGACTGAAACCTGACCATGATCAGCTTTGTATCTAATAGTGACTCAAAATAAATAAGTAAAATTAAAAAATAAAAATAATCTATGACATGCTTCTTTTCCTGCTCTTCATTGACAAATTCTCGGTTTACACTTTGAACACTTGCTGTATTAGTTCAAGAATTGCAAAATTTTAGTTTCATGAAATGCACCTCCGAATGGCCAAGGATTTCAGAGAGAGAGATGTGTAGTGGAGTAGTTTAGAGGTGAGAATAGCATCTAAACTCGAATGCCAGCTTCATACAATTGTGTGTCTTAGAGAAAGATACATTTACAAATAAAATAATAACTGCTTCACTAAAAGCACACTAAGGAAAAATATAAATAGGGCAATAAACCTAATGTGAGATTTTGTCACAAAGGTTTATTACAAGATTAGAAAACAGGTTTTGTTTCAGAACAGATGGCAGTTCTTGAAACAGGAAGACATGATTATAAAAAAAATCATACACGGGCCAAAGAGACAGAACAATGGGGTAAATACTTGCTTTGTGGGGCTGGAGCAGGTAGGGTGTTTGCCTTGCATGCAGCTGATCTGGGTTCAGTTCCCAGCATCCCATATGGTTCCCTCAGCACTGCTAGGAGTAATTCCTGAGTGCATGAGCCAGGAGTAACCTCTGTGCATCACTGGGTGTGACCCAAAAAGACAAAAAAAATAAAGAACTTGCTTTTCATGCAGCCAACCCAGGTTTGATTCCTAGAAGCACATATAATCTCTGAGCCCTAATGGGAGTAATTCCCAGAAACAGTGCCAGGAGTAAGCCTTGGGCACTGCTAAGTGTGGCCGCCATTCACCCAAATAAATAAAAGAAAACATCAAGTTAAAAACATCTTATATGTATTCCTATAAAAAGTCTTATAAGCTAACATCACCTCAAAAATTACCTTGAAATCACCTCTACTTATTGCCACAAAATGAAGAATACAGTTAAAGGAGAATGCCGTGGAGAATAGAAAATACACAGGGATAATTTTGTTTATGTGTTTTAGATAGTTCAAGCTCGGTGATTCTTATCCTGGTGGTGTAGGCCAGGAAAGCTTTGTGCTCAGGTCTATGGTACAGTACTTAGGTCTATGTGGAAACCGAGGCTAGCCCCAGAGCCTCTTAAGTACCACCAGGTTATCCCCAGCACCTGGGGCCTGGCATGTGCAAGGCATATACTGTACCACTTGATTCACATCTCCAGCTCCCAGTTAATTTTGTTTGGAGATCCGGCTATTCTGACCTCACACAATATGTTACCCTATAACTCTATCTACAGAGTAGTAAATTGCATGGTTTCATCTTTTCTTATAGCTGAGTGGTATTCCATTGTGTACACATAGCATCTTTTATTTATCCACTCATCTGCACTTCTTCACACTTAGGTTTAAAAGTCAATATGTCCCATCTTCTTGCCTCATGTAATCACTTAAAAATAATAGCTTTATCATCTGCAAACTACTCATTCGTAAAATCTTGAAGGGTTCAAGATTGTACTACTCTTGAAAAATCATGATTTTACCTATAACTTAGGCAATAGTTTTTGTTTGTCATTCTATAAAATAAATTGGAGGTAATTTGGTTTTCAGTGGTTTCATAGATCGTTTAAACTTGCAATGCTGCTTAGTTACTATCAAACACCAAAGTGTCATGAACTTCCAGCACCATACCAAGGTCCCTTCCCCAGTTTTGCACCTAAGTTTGCTGTTTTTGGTACTATATAAGGGTTTGTTTCCTTCAGGGGTTCCCTAATCATTTGCTTTCTTTGTTAATTCTCCACATATAAGTTAGATCATTTTGTATTTGTTTTTTTTTCTTCTGATTCATGTAACATGAGTATGAGTATAACAGCATATTATCCTCAAATTCTATCCAAGTTACATTGAAAACGATGGTTTCAGTTTGTTTCATGGCTGAGTAGGATTCCTCTGGGTATACATAACATGATTTCATTATTAACCAGTCTGTTGTTGATCATTTAGCCAAAACTTTGAATCTCTCATATCCTTCATATTTTTTTTTTTTTGCTTTCTAGGTCACACTCAGCGATGCACAGGGGTTACTCCTGGTTCATGTACTCAGGAATTACTCCTGGCAGTGCTCAGGGGACCATATGGGATGCTGGGAATCAAATCCAGGTCAGGCCGCCTGCAAGGCAAACAGCCTACCTGCTGTGCTATCACTACAGCCCCTATCCTTCATATATTTTAAGGACACATTTAGGGCAAGAGCAATTGTACAGAGGATAGGGTTCTTGCCTTTCACACACCTGAGTCAAGTTTTGTCCCTGGCACTGCATATGGTACCCTGTGCATCACTAGAAGTGTTCCTTGATTACAGAAGCAGAAATAAGTCCAGTTTAGTGCCAGGTGTGGCCCCCAAACCAAGCCAAGCCAAAGTAAACCACATCAAACAAACCAACAAAAAATCACAAAGACTTGGTATCTTGAAAGGAGAAAATAATATATCATAGCAGAAAATGTATTTAAGACTTGTATTTAAATCCCAGCTCTTATACTTTTAGCTATAAGGTCATAAACAAAATTCTGGTATCCCAAGGATTTCATATTCTCATAAGCCCTATAGTATGTAGCCTCAGTCTAGATGTAGCACTGTAGCACTGTCTTCCCACTGTTCATCAATTTGCTCGAGCAGGCACCAGTAACATCTCCGTTGTGAGACTTATTGTTACTGTTTTTGGCATATCAATTACGTCAAGGATAGCTTGCCAGGCTTTGTCGTGCGAATGAGATACTCTTGGTTGCTTGCCAGGCTCTCTGAGAGGGACAGAGGAATCGAACCCTGGTCTGCCGCATGCAAGGCAAACACCCTACCTGCTATGCTATTGCTCCGGCCCATTCTCATAAGCAAAACGGGAATTTCAATAGGTACTTTGAAGACTACTTCCAAAAACTATTTCAGGTTGGAAATGCTGCATGTAATAACTTGATAGTCAGCAGACCTCTAGCAACTGACTACTAATGTCACAGAGATCTTGAGCTTTCAAAAATACTCTACAAAAACTTGGTAAAAGGACTTTGGCCTCTCTATGAGAGTAAATTTTACCCTGATGCTATGACATTGTTTGAGAAGTTTGTGTTTTACTTTGCTTCATTTGCTTTAGTGTGTGAGGTAATGAAAGGAACACCTCATGTGGAATCAGGGGACCTACCTTTCCACCCTTCTCTGCTACTAATTATCTCTGTAACACAGAGAAGATCATTTAAATCTCTATGGGCAACATTTTTCTTATCAACAATAAAAGGAGGTTCTTGGAACAGAATTCAAAGGCAGCTTCTAAAACTTTTGATTTTAATTCTTTTGGACAAGTTCATGGGACACAAAGGAAAAGTAGCAGAAACAGGCAAAGGGAAGTATGAAAGTAGTGACATTTAAGGTAGCAGTGAGGTATGCACAGAAATAGCACCCTGAGTAATAGGTTCAGGGAAGTAAAAAATATTAAATATATATAACAAATATATCATATATTATATATATATATATTTATAGATGAGACAGTTCTTATAGGTTAATGGAATTTAAAAAGAGAAGTGAAGATCATTGCTGTTTTAATGCATTTTGAAAATTTGGTTTCTGGGCGGGCATTTTATAGAGTTCATTGACAGCAAATCTCCTGATGCATGCAAATTACAAGTTTCTAAAATTGCTTCTAATGGTTCCAGGTGCTCAGAATCTTTGGACTAGGTAGAATTAGGATGAAAGAAGGATGGAAGAGGTTATCAGGCTTTGAGGAATTCAATAGATTGGGTTCAGGATGATTAATGACACTTTCCCTTTCGCACTTATAGCTTTTATATTAGAACCATGTATTTTCCGGTAAAAAGTTTATTTGTATTATGTTTTGTGGATATACAAAAATAGCTTTCTCCATCCATGTTAGATTTACCAATATCATATTTTGGAGACCAAACATTAACATACTGTTGTCTCTTCCAGTAGGTTATTGTGGGAAGTCAGAGGAGGTCAACAGTCTGGAGTTGTTTTGCATGAAAGTGGTTTGGGACCAATACCTGACTCACATGATTCCCCAAGCATCACTGGGAACAACATCTGAGTACCAAGTTGGGGCAGCTTTTGAGTAATGCCAGGTATTTCCTCAGAGCAAAACAAAAAACAAAGTACAGGTCCTAGGTTCAATCCATAGTACCTCAATTTGTGCTTTATTTAAACTATAATTAAAATTATAATGATAAAAATCATAATTATTATTATATTAATTTTTTAAATGAAGTCAGTTCACTAGGAAATGAAGACACATATCCTCCTCATGGATAGGGAGGATTAACATTACCAAAATGGCCAAAGAATTATACAAATTTAATGTGGTCTCTCTCAGGACACCCACGAAATTTTTCAAAGACATAGACAAAACATCTTGAAATTCATATGGAACAATAAACCCCCACGAATAGCTAAAGCAATCCTTGGGAAAAAGAAGATGGGCGGCATCACCTTCTCCTGTACTACAAAGCAGTAGTAATTCAAACAGCATGGTACTGGACTAGAAACAGACCTGGAAACCAATGGAACATAGCTGAATATTCTGTCACAGACCTACAAATATATGACCAAATATAATCTTTGACAAAGGAGCAAGAAATGTGAAGTGGAACAAGGAAAGCCTCTTCATCAAGTAGTGCTGAGAAAACTGATAGCTACCTGCAAAAAAATTGAACTCTGACCTCTGTCTAATGCCAGGCACAAAAGTCAGATCAAAGTGGATTAAAGACCTGAATATCAGACATGAATCCATAAGGTACATAGAGGAAAATGAAGGCAGAATTCTCCACGACATTGATGCTAAAAGCACCTTTAAGGATGAAACAGCACTGACCATGCAAGTGGAAGCAAACATAAACAAATGGGACTACATCAAACTAAGAAGGTTCTGCACTTCAAAAGAAACAGTGACCAAAATACAGAAAGAGCCCACAGAATGGGAAAGAATATTTATCCAATACCCATCTGATAATGGATTAGTATCCAGGATATACAAGACATTAGCAGAATTGTACAAGAAAAAATCTCTAACCCCATCAAAAAATGGGGAGAAGAATTGAACAGAATTTTCCTCAAAAAAGAAATACAAATGGCCAAAAGGCACATGAAAAAATGCTCCACATCTCTAGCCATCAGGGAGATGCAAATCAAAACAACAATGAGATATCATCTCACACCACAGAGACTGGCACACATTCAAAAGTACAAAAGCAACCAGTGCTGGCATGGATGTGGGGAAAAAGGGACACTCTTTCACTGTTGGTGGTAAAGCCCACTAGTCCAGCCTTTCTGAAAAACAATATGGACAGTCCTTCAAACACTAGAAATTGAGCTTCCATTTGACCCCACAATACTTCTGGGAATATATCACGAGGATGCAAAAATGCACAGTAGAAATAACATCTGTACCTATATACTCATTGCAGCACTTTCACAATAGCCCAAATCTGGAAACAACCCAAGTGCCCTAGAACAGATGACTGGTTAAAGAAACTTTGATACATCTACACAATGGAATACTATGCAGCTGTTAGGAGAGATGAAGTCATGAAATTTGCTTATAAATGGATAGACATGGAGAGTATCATGCTGTGTGAACTGAGTCAGAAAGAAAGGGACAGACATAGAAGGACTGCACTCATTTGTGGAGTATAAAACAACATAACATGTGGCTGACACCTAAGGAGAGTAGATACATGGGACAGGAAGATTGCTCCATAGCTGGAAGCCTGCCTCATGAGCAAAGGTGAGAAGGCAGTTTGAATAGAGAAGGGATCATTAAAAAAATGATGCTTTACAGCCACACACACTCTAGGGGTAAAGGCAGCTCAGAAAGAGAAGGGAGTACCAAATAAAGGGTGTTGGCAAGATCCTCCCAGGATGGGAGATGTATGCTGAAAGTAGACTATAGACCAAACATTATTGCAACTCAATTCCTCTTTTGCAAACCACAGTACCCAAAAGGAGAGAGAGAACAAAAGGGAGTGCTCTGCCATCGAGGCAGGGTGGGATGGGGGGATGGGAGGTGGGAGGGATACTGGGATTAGTGGTGGTGGAGAATGGGCACTGGTGGTGGGATGGGTACTCGATCATTTTATAACTGAAACCCAAGCACAAAAATTTGTAAGTCTACAACTGTGCCTCATGATGTTTCACTAATAAAAATTAAAAAAATTTTTTTATTATATACTTAAAAAAATGATGGCTTGAGGAACTGGTAGGGATGGAAGATGTGTAGATAAAGGACCAAACATGATAACCTCTCAGTGTCTGTATTGCAAACCATAATGCCCAGAAGTAGAGAGAGAGTATGGGGAATGTTGTCTGCCATGGAGGCAGGGGGAGGGTGGGAAAGGGGAGTATACGGGGGATATTGGTGGTGGGGAATGTGCACTGGTAGAGGGATGGGTGTTTGATCATTGTGTCATTGTAACCCAAACATGAAAACTTTTAACTATCTCATGGTGATTCAATAAAATTAAAAAAAAATAGTCAGTTAAGTCTATTGCTACTAATGTTGCTGGCCAAAGAAACTGATAACACCTTAAAAAATTCCAAGTTTTATTTTTTGATCATAAGTGATTATGACATGATGCATGCAGCACAGTTAAGCTCAGTGATATGGCTCTTAATGCAGCTACATACCTTATTCTCCTTACAGTGCTCCTTCTAAGAGCAACTAACAGAGAATTTTTGCAACTACTGAAGAAAAAAGGTTATATTGGAGCAACAATTATTATAAACATTTTCTTCATTTTTTATTGTTAAAGAACATTTTAAACAATTATTTCAGGGAGACACAGAAAACAGGATAGAAAAGAAAACTCTCCTGTAATGAAACATCCCTAAAAGAGCTGCTGATACTATTTTATGTATATACATTCAATCCATTTTATGATTCATTTTATGTGTGTAAATTGTGTCTCCCAATGGTGCTAATGTTATACATTTTATTTGACATTTAAAAATAAAAGGGAGGGGGCTGGAGTGATAGCACAGCAGGTAGGGTGTTTGCCTTGCATGCGGTCAACCCAGGTTCAATTTGCAGCATCCCATGTAGGGATCCGAGCCCCACCAAGATTAATACCTGAGTGCATGAACATGGAGTAACCTCTGTGCATTACCGGATGTGACCCAAAAAGCAGAAAAAATAAATAAGTAAATAAAGGGGAGTCATAGAGAAAATCTTAAAAATTTCAAGCATAAACATGAGGTCTAGAGATGTGACTCAGTATAAAAGATAATACCATGTATATATGAGTTTCTGGGTTTAATCCCTGTTACTACAAAAACAAAGAAATGATCAACAAACAAACAAACAAACAAACACTATCCTCCCATTGTTCATGGATTTGCTCGAGCTGGCCCAGTAACGTCTCCATTTTATTGAGACTTGTTACTGTGTTTGGCATATTGAATACGTCATGGGTAGCTTGCCAGGCTTTGCCATGTGGGTGAGATATTCTCGGTAGCTTGCCGGGCTCTCTGAGAGGGGCGGAGGAATCGAACCCGGCTCGGCCAGGCTGACTGCGTGCAAGGCAAATGCCTTACCGCTGTGTTATTGCTCCATGTTCACTGTCACTGTCACTGTCCTCCCGTTGTTCATCGATTTGCTCGAGAAGGCCCAGTAACGTCTCCATTGGAGACTTTTGTTGTTACTGTGTTTGGCATATCGAATACATCACGGGTAGCTTGCTAGGCTCTACCGTGCAGGCGAGATACTCTCGCTCGCTTGCCAGGTTCTCCGAGAGGGGTGGAGGAATCAAACTCGGGCTGGCATGTTGGCTGCGTGCAAGGCAAACGCCCTACCGCTGTGCTATCACTCCAGCCCATTGCTCCATGTTAAATAATATTAAATATTCTTTGTGAATATGATTGTGTTATATGGTAAAACTGAAGTAATAGTACCTCCTAGATGTATGTATATGTCATAACAAATGTATATCAATGCAATGACCTACATTATATAAGGTTATTATGAAGATTCAGTGAATTAAGACAGTAGCAAGCATTTATAATAATAGACAGTAAGGTCTTTCTATTACGCAATGTTTATGTCATTTTCTATTAAAAAAGAGAATAATGCTGCCACCACAGATGTCATTTGGATAGACTTTGTGAGATATTCTATGCAAAATAACTTGATCTACATCCTGGTACCACATAATTCTCGAAGATGCTAGTGTCTGTGCCCCAGCTACTGTGAGATTGTTTCAGTCCCTCCAATGATGCTCTGACCTCTAGACTCCCCTGTGCTATTCCCTTTGTCTGGAACACTCTTCCCTGGACGTAACTCCCTTCACTCTTCTCTCTGAAATTCTATGTTTATGTGTGTATTCCCTGTGAAGTCTCACTTCATCAAGAGAGAAGCTAGCTTTCTCTAGATCTGTGTCTCCCTAGACCTATCACCCCATAGTACTCTGGTTATTTTCATTTCATTTCATCATCCTGTTAATTCGTCGATTGGCTCGAGCAGGCCCCAGTAACGTCTCTTTCATCCTAGCCCTGAGATTATATTCAAGGCTCTTTAGGAGAATGAGACCCATCATTGTTACTGGTATTTGGCATATTTGGTGCGCCACGGGGAGTTTGCCAGACTCTGCCCTGTGGGCAGGCTATATTCGATAGCCTGCAAGTTTGTCCAGAGTAGGAATGAGATAATGATATATCATAAAAAGATGTGCTGATAAGATGTCGTACGGCCACGAATGCGGCCGCGCGGTTCCGGGAGCTGCATTTTGTAGTCTCTGAGTCTTGGCCGTTGATGGGATTACACGGCGCCAGGGGGCCAGGTGGTGGGTGTGATCCCCGCCTACTGGAATTTGGAGGATCTGGGTGGAGGATGCTCGACTCCAATTCGAGTAGGCTCAGAGATCTCGGCCCCGGAACCCGCGTGGCTTTGTCCCTCTGCCAGTACCTTCATGTAAGCGGAGAGTGGTCTCAGCATGGTGGGGGCTGGTCCTGGAGGTCTTCAGCTGCTGGAGCCCTGGTCGGGGTGGGGAGGAAAGCTCAACCCGCTCCCCTCCAAGGGACTCCGGCGAGGAACAGCCAGGCGCAGGGGCAGGAGACTGACTGCACTGGTCTCGTCCGGGAGCTGCAGCTCCCGGACTCTGGTTATGGCACTGAATATTCATCATGGTAATCAACTATTTCACTGTTTTTCCTCCCTGGATTGTCAATAGATTCTTTTAGAGAAGCTGGAGTTCTGAGATATAAAATTAGTTCTAACAAGAACAATACTAATGTAATTACTGAACAAGTGAGAGGTAGTCGGAAAGAGAAGAAAAGAAAAAAAGAGACAAGATTAATTCCATGGAATCAATTGTGTTTCAACTTGGAATTATTAAGCAGGTTGGGGGAGTTAGGAACTGAAATATGTGCACAGGTTTGGCCATTGCTCATGACCTAAGAGAGGGCAATTTAATGATATGGCAGATTGTAGGGAGGAACAGATTGGAGAGGGAGATGGAAAAAAAAGAGATATGAGAAATTGTGGCAGATGAGAATATGTGGCAAGTAGAGATCTTTTATTCCTCCACTCCCACCACCAAAGCTGGCAATAAAATTCAGGAGAGTCCAAAGCAACAGCCAAAGGGAATTAAGTACCTCGAATTGCAAGTTGGTGCATTTAAGGATTTAAGGCCAGCTCTATGTGGAATATGTGTTTGAGACCAACTCTGGTGTGTGTGTGTGTGTGTGTGTGTGTGTGTGTGTGTGTAAGATGTTTAAAGTAAAGTGAATTGACTGTATTCCTAAGATAAGGAGGAAAGAATTCTAAGAGAAGAGAAAAGAGGTCTCAGGGAAAATCTGTGAACTCCTAGGTCTCTAAAGAAGAAAAGAACTCAGAAATTTGAACTTTCTGTTATCTTGTTTGTATGGCCTAGAACTAAGTTTCCTTTGCTATTATTTACACACTTTGTGGATACTGTTTCCATAACTGTTGTCTTGCTATCCTCCAAGCCCCTTCTAATTGGCAAGAACCTGGTAAAGTTAGATTACATTTCACTGTCAGTAAAAATACTTGGATGTCCTAAAGAGAAAAAGTAAGTCTCCATTTTGACTTATAATACTTTTTGTACTGTATTGTAGACAAGAGCCTGAGAGAGAAAAAAGTGATACATTTATTCAGTGAGAGTGTAAGGACACTTTAGCCATACTCCACATAAATTTAGAATGGCTAAATTTAAAATGTATGGGGTAATAATGTTGGCATCCTCAGCTTCTGGCTTGAAAACTTTTGATATTTGTTCATTTAAAAGTACGTTGGCAGGATTCAGCAGGGAATGTTGAATTCATATTACAATGAATACCAAGAACAACTGAGTGACTCAGCCACTGTTTGCAATTTGTCACTGTCTAAATTCTTCAGTGACATGAGGACTTACTGAAAGGGTTATATTTTGTTGGAACACTGAAAAGGAGGGAAAATTCACAATCAATGCTTTATAGAAAAACATTTTTTTTTATTTGATATATGTGACCACACAGGGAAAAAAAAGCTTTTCTTAATCTTTAAAAAAAGTTTAGGGGGCTGGAGCAATAGCACAGTGGGTAGGGCATTTGCCTTGCACGTGGCCGACCCAGGTTCGATTCCCAGCATCCCATATGGTCCCCTGAGCACTGCCAGGGGTAATTCCTGAGCACAGAGCCAGGAGTAACCCCTGTGCATTGCCGGGTGTGACCCAAAAAGGAAAAAAAAAGTTTAGAAGTTTATAATAGTATTGAAGTTGTTATGTTACTGTTGTAAATAACTATATTAAATGCCTACTCCAGCGTTTCTCCCCCCACCCCCATTTTTCCCCCAAATCCTTGTAGCTATCAAAAGCATCACTCGATCACTTGACATCTGGTTACTCATTGATTTGCTCGAGTGGGCGCCAATAAGGTTTCCATCACTATCATGTGCCAGTATAGCCCAACTGTATCTCCTGGCTCCAGGAACACGAAGAGTCTCAAACCACTTGTTCAAGGTCTTGACAAAGAAGTCTGACCATCTCGTAGGTGGGTGGCCACGTGATCTTTTGACGTCCTGTGGAATCCAGTCGGTAATGGCTCTAGTCCAGTGGTCATCTCCAAATCTCATTACGTGTTCAGCCCAACTGAGTTTCGGCACCTTGGCAAACGAGACAGCGTCCCTGATTCTTGATCGTCAATGGAGATCGGAACTCCAGATTCTTTCTCTCATTTGAGTGAAGTGTGATACTCCAAGCATAGCTCTTTCGATTCCTCTTTGGGAGACCCGAATAGCGTTCTCATCCTGTTTTCGTAGGGTCCAGGTCTCTGAGGCATATGTTAATGCAGGAAGAACAGTGGAATCGAAGATATGTGGCTGGAGCCGGAGGTTCTTTTTCCTCTTAGCTATTTCTTCAATGCTCTTGAAGGCATTCTAAACCACTTTCTTCCTCCTGTACAACCTCCTCTTGGAGAGCCCAGCAAGCTACCGAGAGTATACTGCCCACACAGCAGAGCCTGGCAAGCTATCCGTGACGATTTCAATATGCCAAAACCAGTAAATACAATGGGTCTCATTCCGCTGACCCTGAAAAAGCCAACAATATGGCAGCGTAAAGAAGGATGAGGAAGGAGAGGCTGATAAAATCTCAAGGCAGAACTAGGCTGCCAAAACGATGAAGGACTAAAATGACTGTTTGTAATTTCAATGCATGTATGCAGGCATTGGACCCATCCATTGAGTACCTGATGGTTTAAGCATGAAAGATCAAAAGTATACAGATGATCGAATGAACAAGAGAAATCTGTGCTGGCACAGATGCAGAGAGTAAGGACCCTCATTTATCGCTGATGGAATGCCGACTGGTCGAGCCTTTTCTGAAAACAATATAGACATTGCTCAAAAATCTAGAAACTAAGCTCTTATTTGACTCAGGGATACCACTCCTGGGAATATAGCCTGGGGGGGGGGGGGTCCAAAAACACACAGCAGAAATACTATCTTCAATTCTTTGTTCGTTACAGCATTATTCAAAATAGCCAGAATCTGGAAACAACTGTGTACCTGAGTACAGACAATTGGATAAACTATGGTACATATGCACAGCTGGAATACTACACAGTATGGAATACTACATAGCTGCTAGAAAGATTGAGGTCATGAAATTTGTCTATAAATGAATGGATTTGAAGACATCATGCTGAGTAAAATGAGTCAGAAGGAAGGGTACAGATAGAATGATTGTATTCATTTGTGGGATATAAAAAAATTAGTATGAAACCAATATCCAATGCCAGGGAAAATGGGCCAAGAGGACTGATCAATTATTGGAAATTACCGTGTGTGTGTGTGGGGGGGGGGGGTAGTTAAGATAGAGGAAGATCCATTATGACAAGATTAGTTGGAAATGATCATTCTGAACAAGAACTGAGTGTTGATAGTGGGTAAAGAGATATACATGATAACCCTTCAGCATCTGTATTGCAAACCACAACACATGAAATGAGAGCGAAAGAGAGAGAGACTGAGAGAGAGGGATAGAGAAAGGAAGAGAGGTGCCTGCCATAGAGGCAGGCTGGAGCAGGTGGTGCTGTGGAGGGGTGGGAAGGTTAACAGGGGACACTGGTGCTGGGAAATTACACTGGTGGAGGGATGGGTGTTGGAACATTGTATGACTGAATCCAAATCATCAACATCTTTGTAATACTCTATCTCATGCTGATTCAGTAAAATAAAAAATAAAATTAAAAATATATATACATCCCATAATTTTTTAATTATTTAAATTAGAAATGATATGTGTTTACTGAGTGTTTTTTGAAACTTTATTTTGAATGGGAATGTGACTCATGTGAAATATTCAGAAGGTTCAAAATGCACCAGAGTAAAAAGTAATCATTTTACTCAAAAAAGATCTTTTCTGATTCCTATTCACCAGGTTCCAGGCTGAAGATAACCACTATTGTGGACCTTTATGAGTCCTTCAATAGATAAGCTTTGTATGTATGTGGGACATATTCATACGTTCCCCTCTATCCGTAGATTATATGCACTATCATCTCTTGTTCTTTTTCTGAATGACTCTTGGTTATCAAACATAAAAGAAAGATAATACTGACAAGCACTGCTACATGTCATGCTTATATTTTTTCCATTCCATGTATTCATATGCTTGTAGGTGTCTGTTCATACGGGGACAGGAGGGAAGAAAAAGAAAGAATTTGGAGGGTGGTGTCTGTGGTTGCCACAGAGCTAAGAATGGAAGTTGTTCTGGTCATTTAGACTTGGTTATTTATATAAATCCAAACTCAGAAAAATGTTAGTCTGAAAAATAATGGATTTGTTTTATTTTGTTTTGTTTTCAGGAGCAATTTGAAGGATTTATGAGAAGTAAGTGAACAAATTTTAAGGGCCATTTCAGATTACTAGCGACCAAATGTGGTCTACAAGTGGAGAGAAGACCATTTTCCTACTTCCATTTGGAAAGCAGCAAGATGTGACACTCCTAAAATCTGCAGGCAGAGAATGTGGAAAATTATAAGCCAGAATAGAAAAGGAAGGAAGACAAAGATACCATGCAGTTACAGACTGGTTTGTGGGCATGTGTGTGGCATTCTTTTGGGCAACTCCCAAAAATAACTTGGGAAAATTTGGAAATGCACTAATTACTAGTCATCAAACCAGTTAGCAACTGGCAACTCTTAGCATCCTAATTTGGGCATAAGAATCATTTGAAACTTTTTCATATGCCCAATCTGGTGAGTCCCGGGACATTTGGGTTATACACAAACAGGAAATACTAAATCTGTAGTGCTTGCAATACCTCATAACAGGATGGTGAAATAGAATCTCTGGTTTCAAAACAATAGATATTTATTCAAAGTTGTAGCCAGGACTACATAGTAAATAGCTGATAGATAACTTGTACGCTTTTCAGTCTTATCAGGACTACAAAAGGGTAGCAACAAAGATGAGAGTATGATTGAGGAAGATTCTTTTAAATAATTGTCTTTGAATCCTATGCTTTCTTCAAGGGCAAGTTCTGAGGCATGCCTGAGTTGTACAGTCATCTTTACCTGCCACCTGCTGACTGTGCAATGTGATCCCAAAGGTTGAAGGATGTAGTGGACTTATCCCCCCTGAGAAATAGCCAGGGTAACAAATTGACTGGGTAGTTGCAAAGAACAAAACAGAAGAGAGGTGGTTATATGAGGCTCTCTTAGAGTTCACAACAGGTGAGGGTGAGCTGGGGGTGGGGTGGAGGATAGGGTGCTTTGGTCCATGGGTGAGAAAATTTCTTGGGTCTGTTCACCTTACCTGCTTTCTAAACGGGTTAAAAAGAGAAGTTAGAGGGAGTTTGTTACTTTTTCACTTGGGCTGAAGAAAGTCCAAATAATCAACTAAATAGCTCATCACAGCCAAGGTGAGGAAAAGTCAACAACTTAACATTGTCTTTCTCTTTGGAAGAGGCCTAGGCCACCACCATGCGGCCTCCATTAGCTATATTCTGACTGCAAGGGAAAGGTCAGTGCTTCATAATTCATTTGAATTAAATGGCTGCTCTCTAACAATACAATATTTGTACTGGAGATCCCTTGAGTGATTTAAATAAATTATGAGTTTGGCAAAATTTAAGGTTCTGTGTTATAAACACCAAGTCATTAGCCCTGAGGTTAGAGAAGGGTAGAGAATCAAGCCTCAAGATCTATCTCTACTGTAATATGTATTTGAATGATCTTGAGACCATTATTTTTAATTCTGCGAGAAAGAAGAATAGCTATGCCATTGTCTAGTAAACAATATAGAAGGCATGACAAATTTAGCCTGAGTGTTCAGCTAACATTTCTAAGTATTAATTAAAATTAATATTGTTGTAATCCTAGGTCTTTTAAATTTTGACCTCAAATTTACATCTGTTTATTTACAGACTTGTGGATTCTTCATTTATTCTTTTCTCCACTTCTTACTTCCATCCATCTTCATTTATTGTTACTATTATTTTTTTGGTAAGTGATACTGATTTATGTGGATTTTTCTTTCATACCAGGGACTTTACACTTGTATAGGAAGCTCACATGTACTATCTAGAAAACATTGTTATTTCTATAACTATCATTAAATTTCCTTCCCTTAATGGTAAAGCTATAAAATGGGAAAGAGTGTTTTTGAAATATAAAACATTATATCCCTACAATTTCAGCTCCCTCGTTTTACACACTTGATCTGTTTTTTGTTTTCTTTCTCCTTTCTTATTGGTCTATCTCTTAGCATACAAAGAGGTTTTTAAAGTGCATCATAACATTATAACTGCTTTGGACTGTGATTTCTCAGTCCAAAGCATTGAAATGCTCTGTACAATTTGTGCACAGGATTCATAAGACAGCCCTATAAAAGAATCTTCCTAAGTCATAGTCTCATTTTTGTTGCTACTCTTTTATAGTTCTGATAAGTTTGAGAAATATAAGAATTATCTATCAGTTCTCAGTTATTTTCTTTGTAATTATGGTGTAGCACTACAACTTGGAATAAGCATTTTCCCATAACAAAGCCATGTAGAACTAGAAATGGTTGGCAGCTGAATGATTCAACTTTTTTCTTTTCATTCTAATTAGAATAAATTAGTATCTAACTTTTCATATCATAAATGTTGTTGTTCTCTGGTGATCGTGGAGGAATTAAAAATAGCGTATGTAAGAAGAATTTGTTCCTGAGGCTTTTCACTGTGAGGTTCTTGGTGGATGGAGTATCATGTACTGTAAGAGGACTCAGGAATAGAAATCATTCCAGAAAGGGGAGCAAGCCATTAGCTCATCAATCTCTCTGAATGATAATTGGTTTCTACCATCACTTTGTCATTTATTTTACTTTATGCTGTTAAAATAGTCTTTTTAAAAGCAAGAATGGATGCATTAAATTTATAAACCCTTTGAAATAATAGCAACTCTACTCTTTTTTATGAGATATATTTCAAGGCAAGTGAATAAGATTTTTCCCTTGCTGAATGAGTGCAAATATTTTATCACTTTGATGAGCATCTGTCAGGCAGAAATTGTCTGCAATTGGGAAAACTGTTTTGCTACATTAATCAAGGGTTCTCTAGCTTTCTTTGGCTTGTTAAAATTCTACGTTGGAGAGAAAATATTAAGTACAACAAATACAAATTTAAGTTGATATGGGCTAAAGAACAACCCCTCTAATTTCTAGCATGTTATTCAAGATTCCAATGTCTTGAATTAACCGATTTTCACTTTCCATAAGCAATTTCTTATCTGTCACACTTTTCACAAAGAGAAAAGTTATTGATATATGCAAGGACTGCATTCCTGTACTTCTGATAGCTTCCTCCTACTATACCAAAGCTGTTCAATTCAAAATCAATTTAGTCAAGTAGGCATGTGGAAGAATGAGAATTTTCTGTGTTTTTAAAACTTGGTCTGTGACAAAACCATTTTATTTGTTTCAAATCCTGTAGGATAACATTGGTTTGTCATTTCTGCCTTGCCACAAGGAGCTTAGGTTTATTGGGTTACTTCTATCACAGTGCTCCCATTCCTCTGTGTTTATTTATAACTTTTTTCTTTGTGTTCTGCTTCCCCAGCAGGTCAATCACCTTTATCTCCTAATCAAACTCTGTTAACTTGTAAATATTGTTTTTCTCTTCTCCTTAAGTCCTTTGCATAATTAATTCAGAGCAAATGTCTTTTTTGTATAGACACAGAGAGAGAGTTAATGCTATATTTTTGTAACTTGGGAGTTAATTTACTCAGAATGATATTCACTCCTGGGCATCTGTTGTCTCCACTTAAGCCTCAGTTGCCCTTACTTTCTAGCACCCCAAAAGCAGGGTCTCTGCAAGGAACTGGATGGACCCAGGCAAGCTGTGAGCCACCCCGGCATCGAAATGGGCAAGGCCAAAGTGCCATAATACTCAACTATTAGTTAAGAACATGGTCATGGACAAATTCTATCATAATCCAAACAGTAAGACCTGCTAAGGTTAGGAAAGATTAATCTGGCCTGAGCACTGTAGTCTGAGATCCATAGTGAGATGTCCTCAGGAGAGCCACCCTATAAGCTTAATATCTCTCTTACTGTGTCCATTCAAAATAACTAATATTAAGAAGTAGAATTAAGATGTTGATCAAGTTTTTGGACTAAGGAAAGGAGAACTACCGCTAGGTGATATTTCTGCCCTTGAGACTGTTGAGCGATCATGAAGGGCTTTTGATATGTTGATTGTGCTCCTCCATTGAGGGTGTGCTGTCTACCCCCAATGTGGGGAGTTCGAGAGACAAGAGACCAGGCTTTGATATGGAGGGCAGAGTCATGAGCGGGAGAGACAGGAGGAGACAGGAATGAGGGTGAGTGTGAGACTAGGATGGGGAGCTTAGTGAGACTGGAACAGGCACATGGGGAGAATCGAATAAATGGCAACTGATCACCAACCAACTTGGCCCATTGTCTCCTTCTTCATCTGCCCGTGGCATTGGCCATCATAGGTGGGCTAGTGGCCTGAGTCCACCGAAAGCAGGTGGTGAGAGAGAGTCGCCGGGGCTCCTTAGCCACCTCGTGATTACACAAAATTATAAAATTGAGACCCTAGAAATAATTTCCTTAGAAGTAGAATGTATACAGCTTTTAAAGTTATGAAATTAACTATGCAATTTTGGGGTATCTGAAAGACTGACGGTGCCATCAGGCTGCTGATGCACTTGGCTCACAGGTACAAATTGACCTGCTGGTGGCATCATATCCCCTAAAAACATTTTTAAAGAAATATTTAATCAAAATCTATTTCAATAAACTATGTAACATAAATCTTAAAGTCAAGAGTTAAATTAATATGAAGAAAACTAAAGCATCTTTATAGTGAACATCATTATGAAATTTTTGAATCTCATAGGAAGGCATCTTACTTCCTCAGATTTGTATAGTCTGGTTTTGGACTTCACCCTGCCCTGTTCTGCATTTACAAGATCAGAAAGTAATCAAAAGTTACCAGATCTTCTTGATCCTGTGATAAAACAGGGGGCCCCAAATAAAAGAGGCAAGATTCCTAAAATGTGGGTTGTCAGACATCCCATGGCAAAGAAGCATATTCTAGGTTACAGAGAAGCATGACTTCAACTCTTACCAAAACAAATTTTCTTCAAGTATTTGGTTCAAATTTAGTTCAAACTTGTTTCACTGGAGTTACAGATCCTTCCTCACTTACCTAGTGTGGAATTGAAATAGAATGACTGAGCCAAAGGGAGAAACATCTCTTCAAAAATGTTCTGCCTTCAGAATTCCTCCCATTTAATTTCCTTTACCAAAGAGAGATTTAGGTTGATAGATTTTTACTGCCATCAGTTCTGCCTGTGAAACTTTGTAAAAAATTGGCAACTCAGAATTAGATTCTTTAAATATTTTATACAATTAGTCTACCAGCCTTGACCAGAGATCAGTCAAATTTAAAAGTTGTGCCAAATTCCTTGATGTATAGTCAGAGACAGTTCTATAGATAAAAATAAAAGAAAGGCTGGCAGGAAAGATCATAAATGAAAGCAATCTGGAAATGAAGTTGGAAATACTGAGAATGACCAGTAGAGAAATACTTCTCGTCATCAAAGCATCTTCAGATGACATAAAATTCTAGTTTGCACTACCTACCTCTGGTTTCTTCAGATATTTGGGGAAAGCAGTACAGTTTGTTCCACTGTACTTTTCAGACTTTATTTGAGAAAGTGAAGGAAGCAAGCATGTATTTAAGAGGTGAAGGAGGTAGTAACCATGACATGTGCAGGATGTGGGAGCCCAACAGGGGAATAATAATTGAACCATAATTATTGTGGTGATTCTTTTGCAATCTTTCTCAAGCTGCCTTATACTACACATAGCTGTCTTCACATTGATTTGTAAGGTAAAAGGTAAAGGTAAAGGTAAAGGCCCTCCCGTTGTTCATCGATTTGCTCGAGCGGGCCCAGTAACGTCTCCATTGGAGATTTTGTTGTTACTGTGTTTGGCATATTGAATACATCACGGGTGGCTTGCCAGGCTCTGCCATGCGGGCGAGATACTCTCGCTAGCTTGCCAGGCTCTCCGAGAGGGGCGGAGGAATCAAACTCCGGTCGGCCATGTTGGCTGCATGCAAGGCAAACGCCCTACCGCTGTGCTATCGCTCCAGCCCAATTTGTAAGGTAGCTTCTCATATATTTACTCTGTGAGAGAAAACTTAGGAAAGAGAGGTAGGGAGATAGACTGGAGAGCCTGTGGATGCAATAGGTCACTGATCAGCAACTGGCTCACATTCTCTCCCTCATATATTAATCATGAGACCCATCATGATGGGTCTCATTCTCCTAAAGAGCCTTGAATATAATCTCAGGGCTAGGATGAAGGAGACGTTACTGGGGCCTGCTCGAGGCAATCGACGAATAACAGGATGGTCGTGATTCGTGATATATTAATCATTCTAAGTCCCTCTACTCTCGATTTTTACCTCCATAGCTCTTAGTGACTTATTTGGTGTTGTGATTGAAACCTTCATTCTGTTTGACCCCGCAATATTGCTATTCTTCTCAGTTTGGATTTCTACACTTGCATTTAAAGTATATACATTAACAACAATACTGGTGCTCACAAAGAGGGAGGACAGTGCTACAGTGCAGTGCTACATTAGGAAAAGCAAACTTAGCTAAGCAAGTGAAAAGGCATCAAGTCAGAGAACGGGTGGAAGTAGTAATTAAGCATTAGGAAGCTGAGAACCAACACACAAAGTCCCTCTGTCCCGATTCTTGTGCACCCTAATAAGGACTTCATAGAGAGCATACATATTTAATGCAAGTGTTTATTTGAGAAAGCAAAGGAAGCAAGCATGTATTTAAGAGATGAAAGAGGAAGTAACCAAGGTAGGTGCAGGAAGTGGGGGCCCAAAAGGGGAATAATAATAGAAAATGTTGCCTTTTTTTATTATGGATTTCTGGCTTCCCATCTAGGAAAGAGTTCCTCCAACTCTCCACCTCCCAAATGCTAAGAATACCTAGGGTGTCTGTGGTCCTGATCATATTTGGTCACATTTATAGATTATCACAACAACTATAACACTACCATGGTGCCAGTGGACACAATTTTGCTATTTAAATATTATAATGATTCATAATGAGCTAGAGTTAACTCGTTGGTCACTTCACCTCCGCTTGCTCCAAGATTATAACAAGAAAGAAATTTTTCAGGTGGTCATAAAACCGAAATTTTCTTCTCACTGTAAATTTGGCCTTGGCGTTGTTCTGCCAGACATTTGGCTTCAACTCTAAGGTATTTGTTGCACTCTTTTGCTCCTATGTGTCTTTTCTCATACTCTCATAATCTCACATATATCATTTTGTCTTCTACCTAATAGTAGTCAAAATAGAGTGACTGTGTGCCCTGCTGAATTGTTACAAAGTTATCAGTAGACTGAGTGTCCAGAGAGGTCAAGACTGGTAAAAGCCCACCTGAACTCCTGGAAGGTGCAGACATCCACATCCTCACAGTCTCACTCAGACAGCATCAGGTTGTACCTGATCTATGACATTGGAGGTGGCTCTTCCTACTACTGTTACTACTGAATTTTCTGGAGTTATGGTTCTCAGGCTGAGGTGAATTTATGCTTTTTACAGATAAGTCAGCCTCACACTTCATCCAGATTCCAAGTTTCTTGTCTTTTATTACAGAAAAAAAAATTCCGGAGAAGATGGAGATCTAGTTTTATTAATGAAAGACGAGAGGAGAGACAGGAGACAGCTCTATAAAATAGTGATTCCCCTTACTTTCCCATATCCATTCAGAGTATAGATGTGAACAACCCAGAACAAAGCTCTGTAAGGGCATACCCCAAATTAGAATGTAGGTAATTCCTGAACTGTGAGTTGTTCAGCATGGGGTTCTCTAAGAAGCTGAGTCACTGGGAGGGCATTGCCAAGTGTAGGATGACATTGCTTTGTCCTTTCTCCCTTTCTCCACAAGGAGCTTAAGTTTATCAGGTTACACCCATCACAGTGCTCCCAAGTCACTCCCATTCCTTCATTTGCCTGTAACCACTTCTCTATGCTCTCTTCCCCACCAGTTAATCAGCTTCTCCCCCCCACCCCCAATCAGTATCTGTTCATTTGTAAGGTCAGATCCTTCTAGGACACTGAAATTGTATTATAAGTTAATATTGCCTTTCTCCTTTCTTATGTCTTTTGAATAGTTTATTTTAAAGCAATGCCCTTTTTGTATAGATACAGGAAGACCGTTAACATTATGGTTTGTAACTTAGGATTTAATTGGCTTTGAATATTGTTCACTCCCAGGCATCTGCTTTCTCGACTTAAGCTTCAGTTGCCCTTAGTTCCTAACACCCCAAACGCAGGGTCCCGGCGAAGGACTGAATTGACCCAGGGCAAGCTGTGAGCTACCCTGGCATTGAAATGGGCCAGGCCAAAGTGCCACAATTCTTAACTATAAGTTTGGAGTTTGATCATACACAAATGCTGTCATGATCCAAAAGTAATGACGAGAGTAGGATCCTGCTAGGGTTAGGAAAAACTATCTGGCCTGAGTACTGTAGTCTGAGATCAAGATGGCCCTAGGAGGGCAATTCTATAAGTTTAAAGTATTTCTTACTGTATCCATACAAAATGATTTATATTATATATGCTTATATATTTGTTGGATAAGGAGAGGAGAAACACACCCAGGGGATTTCACTCTAGGGTGGGTTGATCTGATAATGACAACCTGTCCTAGAAGTGACTTTCCCCGAGGGAAGGAATTCTACCCCTATCGATTGTGACCGCACCTACGTGTAATTGTTACCCCAATCCCTCATCCTGGGAGATAAAATGAGACTGTAAGAATGGGCAAGGAGAGGCAGAGGAGAGAGACAGGAGTGGATGGAGAGAGGATTGGAATAAACTGCAACTAAGACCAACCACCCTGGCCCTCGTTTCCTTCCTTTGCCTTCCCAACACCATTAACCTCCCCTGGGTGGGGGCATGAGACTACCGAATGCTGGCGGTGGGACAGATAGACCGCAGTCCCTGCTGCTGTGCCTTTTTTGAGTTTACACAGCCAAGGAATAGGACACTGAATTCTGTTGGTCTTTTAGGGCAAGATTCCCAAACTTGTTAGGCCTCCTTTAGAAAAAAAGTCACTCAATGCTCCCCTAGAAATCTACTTTAACTATAGCAAACAGAAAACAGCTTTGCACTCTGCATCACTCAAGCTACCATTGTTCACCAGTGTGATTCCATCACCTTCTGGGAGATGCAACGTGGGAGATTCCCATGTTGGGAAAGGCTGATTCAGTTGTATCATGGCCACTGTTCCTGCTGAGTTCTTGGCTGACAGGAACCAGGGCCAAAAGCAGGACAACTCCTTTTCAGATCTATCTTTTACTTTTCTTTCTGAATATAATATAATTTCTATTTAATAATCAGGAAGAACCCAAATGGATCTCCTGGGTCCCTACTCGTGTTGAAAAAAAATCTTGCACTTACTGCAGATGTACGCCATTCCCCATCACCTGTCCTATTTGGAATTGACAAACAACTAATCAGAAATGATGATGGCTCTATGAATACATTCATTACAATACATATTATTAGTAAAAATAATATATTTTGAACTTTTGATGTTTGGAAGCTATTGACGAACAAAAAAATAAGGAAACAATTTCTGTTTAACGTGAGTCTAAAGTAAGTAGAGGGATAAATGTTTCTGTTGTTTGAAATCTTCCACGTGGGACAAATTTAAGACCCAAATTTGCAACAGAAAGAATATATAATTACAGAAGTTAGGGCCATTGAAGAAAAGACAAGAATTCACTTGTCTAAGATCTCTGTCCAAATAGGGTCATCAATGAAATGATCTCAGATTAATACTTTTCCTTTCTTTTTTCTTTTAGTTTTTTATCCCTGGCATTTTGTGTATATGCAATATTTAATTACCTGTATAAGAAAAAAGAAGCTTTGCAAAATGGTAATTGTTAACATATTGTATTTGTAAGATCCATAATTAGCGGAGTCAGTTAGCAATGACTATATTTTCTTATAGCCATAAGAATTGTGAATAGCTAATTTTTAGCAAGTACTTTAAATGCTCTGGCCCACATGGATACTTTTCTATTCAGTCACCAGTGCCAATACTACCCATTGAGAAGCGCTTAACTGGGGTAGATGCCCCTTAAATCTGTTTTGAATAACAGAAGACTTCAGGAAGGGGGTGGAACATATGATCTGAAGGACTAATTCTGTGAATCAGGACTCCAGGAAACCACAGTGAATTTTCTGACAATTAAGTATACACCATTGATAGAGCCTGAATCCAGACCAGCCTAAGTCTTTTGCTTTGAGATTGGCAACATAACCCCCGGAGCTTCAGCATTCTGTTCTAGGTCTGAGGTTCCCACCTCCTGCCTCCAATAATCCCCTTTCAATGGGAGATGCTATTAGAAATTTCCATTGTCACCATTCACTAGAAATTGGTATTAGAAATTTCCCTCGTAACCATGCATTGGAAAGCAACAGCATTCAGAATGTTTATCCTGTGTCTTCTGAAACCAAGTCTCCCATTATAAGAATTTTCAAACAAAATTCAAAACAGTGGCCTTGGAGCAGAATGTAAAGGGAGGCCCCTACAAAGCCCGCCAAATCCATGGTTTCCAGTAAAACGAACTCTTGCTCCAGTCTTTTGAAACCTGGTTCAAGTAAAACACCATTCTCATACCCGCGTTTGAATCACATTTCCTCTGTCCACACAGCTTCTATAGTCCTGCCAGAGAGAGCTTTTACCCCTCTACTTCCCAGTTCAAAAAAAATTTTTGGCTGACCTATTTTTAATATGCTAATTATCTTCATCTGTAAGTACTTCCTAGCCTCTTTAGCTTTTCTTGGCCCAAACTCAAATTCCAACAACTCTTTCAAGGGGGGAAAAATGGATATCTGCCTGAAGGCCACAAGCCAAGGTGCAAAAGAGAAAATTAAACCTTTCCATAACAAAATATAAAATGATACAAATTGACAATCTGCATTTAATACTGTATCAAAGATCGTGAAACTTAACTGTTTGTTTCTTTTCATTTGGTTCCTTAGAAGAAATAAAGCTTCTTTATATATATATATATATATATATATATATATTCTGTACATACACAGAAGCTTCTCTGTATGTATACATATGTTCTCTGTACATATACATATATGTACATCTGCATATATGTGTGGATATATGTATGTATATGGTATATACGTGTGGTATATATACAACACACATACATGTTCTCTGTACATATACATATGTGTGCATATATTTATGTGTGTATGTGTGGTACACACATATATATACGTATACTCTTTTACACTTAGCCAAAAGGCCAAGAAGCAATCCTACACTCTTTTAAGTGAAGAAATGGGTACAACAATTTTATATCTCCAGGCTCTTTAAAGAACACAGCAGTTTTGTTCTTAGCTCATATGCTTAGCTATAATAATTACATGGGCTACCATATGAAATTTCATACTGTGTGATGAAGGAAATAACATCTTTGAAAAATAAACTAGACTTTCAAAATAATATGCTTTCTTTGGCCCCTTGGAATTTGCTTTTTAAAGTATGATAGGAGGCATCATAGCCAAGTTTCGCTAATTTTCGCAGAAGCATCATTTCCTTTATTTCTGCTTGGGTTAGAAGTGATATGTTGAGGTCAAATCTCAAATTTTTCTAACAGATGTGTAAAAATAATTATTTCTTTTAACAATGAAATGCATCCTTTCTCCTATAAATAATTTAGAAGTTTGAAAAAACAAGCTTAATGTTTTTTGTGTTTTAATTATTAGAAAATATTTTTTAAGAGCCGGCGAAACAACTTTAAATTATTTGAAACCAGTGATAGCACAGCGGGTTGGGCATTTGCCTTGCACGCGGCCAACCTGGGTTGGATTCCTCTGTCTTGGAGAGCCCGGCAAGCTACCGGGAGTATCCTGCCTGCACGGCAGAGCCTGGCAAACTCCCCATGGCATATGCAATATGCCCCAAACAGTAACAACAAGTCTCACAATGGAGACGTTACTGGAGCCCGCTTGAGCAAATCGATGAACAACGAGAGGACAGTGCTACAGTGCTTACCATTTTTACTGGGTTGCCATAAAGAACTTAAGTTCGTCAGTCAGATCAAAAAAAGGAAGGAAGGAAGGAAGGAAGGAAGGAAGGAAGGAAGGAAGGAAGGAAGGAAGGAAGGAAGGGAAAAATAGCTCCTCTGAAATTTCTTTGCCTTGGTTTGTTTTTAGATAAGTCAATTTAATGAATACACTTCAACCTTGATAAAATTTGATTTCCCATCTTTTGCCCTTGGCATCTAAGTACTTGGCTTACTTTTAGCAATGATCCTATTAAGCCATCTATAAAGGTAAAGAAACTGTACTTGAAAGTGCTTCTGATTAATTTCCATACACTGACCCTCTCAATCTCGTTGTACAGCCATGCGCTAGATAATAACATTTAGGTCAGTGAAGGGCTGCATATATGACAAATTCTGATTGCTTAATGACACAGCACCTGTTCTGATGTTGTAATATTTTATGGCAGCAGAAGCTTCAAATAACTCCTGTTTACTATGTCTCTTGAAAGCATCATTTTCCCTTGTGCTTGACTTAGTCTTAGGTTGTTTTGTTCATCATAGTCCCTCGGGTACAAAATCCTCTGCTAATGGGTTCACACAAGACAAAGCCTCCTTGTGATTTATTTCTCAGAATTCATCTCCATCATTAGGCAATATCTGGATATAAATGCCTAGCTATCTTTGCTGCATGTTGATAATGCCCAGTAACTCTGCTGATTCTAAATAGTCCAGCATAAAGTCTTCTTTAGAGCTTTTAATAAGGGTCAGAATAATTTTTCTTTAATACTGGATGTACACTATCTAATGACTTGGTCAATTCTTCAAGCTTCTCCCTGCTTTTCTTTCAGTCTTTAAGTCTAAAGGGGTTAGATTTTGTATTTCTCAAGTTTCAGAAGTTATATGAATTATGAATCTATGAACTAGAACCCTAAGTGGTTCAAAGCAAATATATTGATGAAATATTTTATTTTAATACTTTGAACAAACTTTGTCCTATTTCTTTTATAATATTCTTAGTTCTTCTTTAGTGTAAAATGTGCATATTTAAATTTATAACTATAGAGCACATCCGTAATGTTTATTTGTACTTTAGAAGGATTTCAGACACAATGTTACGTGTACTATTACTCATATGGCACTAGACACATTCATATAACTATAAATACATGGCACCAAATACATTCATATAACTATAACAAAATGAAAAGAACTATAAACAGCAATTACTCTCTTTTGGAAATGTTGCTCATTTTCAGTCATATAAGTAATGAATGCATATACATATACATATATATGCTTATGCTGTAGCACTGTCCTCCCATTGTTCATCGATTTGCTTGAGCAGGCACCAGTAACATCTCCATTGTGAGACTTGCTGTTACTGTTTTTTTTGGTGTGTGGTCAGAATTGATTTTTTTTTTCCAGTAGGCAGGGGTCACACTCACCAACTGCCCCTGGCGCCAGGTAATCCCATCAACGGCCAAGACCCAGAGACTATAAAACCCAGCTCCCGGAAGTGAGCAGCCGCATTCGCAGCCACGTGACATCTTATTATCTCGTTCTTACTTTGGACAGCTTGGAAGGCTACCGAATGTAACCTGCCCATACGGCAGTCTGGCAGACTCCTCGTGGCGTATCCAATATGCCAAATACCAGTAACAATGATGGGTCTCATACCAGTAACAATGATGGGTCTCATTCTTCTAACCCTGAAAGAGCCTTGAATATGGCACTTTTTAAAATCTCAGGGCTAGGACGAAGGAGACGTTACTGGTGTCTGTTTAAGGCAATCGACGAACAACAGGATGAGATGATAGTGATTGTGATTAATTTATGTTATTGATTTCTCATGTAGCACTGCACTGCACTGCCCTCCCGTTGTTCATCAATTTTCTCGAGTGGGCACCAGTAACGTCACCATTGTGAGACTTGTTGCTACTGTTTTTGGCATATTGAATACGCCACAGGTTGCTTGCCAGGCTTTGCTGTGCAGGCAAGATACTCTCGGTAGCTTGTCGGGCTCTCTGAGAGGGGTGAAGGAATTGAACCCAGGTTTGCCGCATGCAAGGCAAACACCCTACCTGCTATGCCATCGCTCTGGCCCAATTTTCCATGTAGTGTGCTGAATATCATCTCTTTAATAATAAGTTTTTCATAACTTAATTTATTCTAAAGATCTATTATAACTATTACAACAATAATGTGTTTTTATAAATTTTTAAAATAACATAGTGTTTTTCTAAAATTTAAACTGGCTAAAGTTACATTGGTTTTTCAAACACACTTATGACTGAAAATTCACATTTAGCAGTAAGAGGCAAATGAATTAAGGAGCAGGTAAATATTAACCCTGGCAGAAAAGTGTATGTTAATTTCTATGCATGGTATGGTATCTAAATTTTAAAATATAAACAGTACCATATTTCTGATTTTATTTGACATTGTAATGAGAAACTTAAATGGATTTTTTTAAATGAGTTCTTAATTGCTGTTGTAGCTTCCTTTTGCCCTTGGTAATAACAAATCCATTATAATAAAGACAGCGAAGATCATGGAGTTAGAACTGGAATCCTGCTTTAAAATAGCTGCAAAATTTTTCCTGGATTTTCTCTTTCTATTTTTCCTTAAGACTACATTTTAAATATTTATTAGACTTAATAATTTTCTACATTGCATGGAAAATCTGGAAGCCAGAGATATCAGCTCTCCAAAAAGAAGGGAATTAGCAACTAGGTGAGAAGTAATTTACATGAACTAAGGGCCTTCTATTGGTGTAAATACTAGGTCTTGCCTGACTAGGATAAGTTTTAGCCTTGCCTGCCCTTTTTACTGTTCCTTAAATTTATAAAGACAAACAATTCCTATAGCTAAATAATTTTGAACAGGTCAATTTTATTTAAGGTCATAAACTGTGTAGTCATAACCATTTTGTTTTTGCAAATCTATTGGATTATGTGACTTGATAGCCTTTGAGTCAGTTAATTAATGTTGTCATTAGGTTGAAGGAATCATTTAGGAGCTTTATAATATCTGAAAGTGTTTTTTTTAAATCACTTAGCATAAAATAATTAATGTTCATTGTAGAGAATTTGCAAATACATATCAAGGCAAAAAGTGAAAACCAGCTCTAAATCTGCTTTGCTGTGACATTTCTTATTGGTCAATTGTTCATTACCATTCTCTAGTGATTATCATTTCTTTCTCACTTAAAAAAAGATAGAATATAAGTCACATATGTCAGCCTCAATGAATGACACATAATTAGTATAAACTCCGCATGAGCAATATCATTATTCTTCTCAGGTCTTAGCATGTGGCCTATTTTTAACCTCTGAGATGCAATAAAAAATATTCCCAGGGTTCTAGCAAGGTTTTGTTTCTGATAAAGGGATAATGTTTTAGGGATTTTTTTTAAAAACCAACATTCATATTTCTTCCTGATTCAATGCATTTCTATGAGTATGAAAATCTTGGAGATACAACAGCTATTTTACAATCATGAGGCAACAAAAATTGAAGGTCTAAACTAAAACATGCTAAGGAAAGCACAGCAGAAGATTAGAAATTTAACATAGATAGTAGTTTTGAGTTGTTAATCCAATGGACTGTTTTCAGAATTTTTGTTAAGTTGACAGTAAATGTTCTGATATGACTGTTAATTGAATACTGTTAATGGATCTAAACTTGATACAACTGATGTGAAGTCATTTCATGAGGAGAACAGTGAGTCTCACAAGAAGATGCCTCACTTAATCCCCATATCTAAAATTACTAACACACCGAGTTCTTGGTAAAAAAAATCAGCTGCTAAAGAAATATTCCATATGCCTTATGTAACTCAATCCTGTAACACAATCCTAGAATCGACCCTTCTTTGAGTTAGCTCAGCAAGGTCCTCTTAGAAGCTTGCCACTGCTGCTGAATTCCTAGAGCTGGCCCAGGCTCTCTTTTCCAGAATGCACTCCAGCTGTTTTCTATACACCCACTTCCTTCCCATGATTAACCCAGAACATTTTCTATATAGTTCACTACCTTCTGAGAATTACCATACACATATTCTGCTCACCCGTTTCCTGAAATCGGCTAATTCATAGAGAGCAGAAACTTCCCATCTACACAGCCCAAAGACACACAATAAAAGACTCCCACACTCTGCTAATGAATCTCTCTCTCTCTGTCTCTATCTCTCTCTGCCTTCATTGTGTCATCCTGGTACACTCTTTTTAATAAATTTATTTTGCATTTGTTTAAACTGCCTTGCGATTTTGGGAAATTCGACACCCCAGCAAAGTGTTTGTTTGGGATTCTCTTCCTTCATGATATAACTACTATGTCCACTTTTGATTTATTTTCTTTCATATTATAAAATTAAAAGTGTAAAACAGATTTAAAGGCCATCTGAGCGAGCAAGAGCATTTAGGCCACATAATCAAGACTTAATCTAACTTATTTCAAATCTTAAATCAGGATATTTCTTATTAGCACAAAAGAAACTTACAAGACTGCTAAAATAGCATAAGATGATCAAAGCTAATCAATTCCTTCCCCTCCCATAACCTCCATCATCATAACAGATAATGAGAGATGATGTCATCATTTTCATTATATAAGTCACGTTTGATACATGAGTCTGAACTTCACGTCACTTTAAAGTTTGTTGATTTGGTTGGTTTGGTTTGGAGGGGCCACACCCAGCTGTGCTCAGAGCTTATTCCTGACTCTATGATTAGGGATTACTCCTGATGAGACCGTATGTAGTACCAGAGATAGAACTGATGCTGGACAAGTGTAAGATCCTTTTTTACTTTCTGAACTATTTCTCTGGTCCAATTCCTGAGTATGAAGTTGGTCTATTTGTAAAAACATTTTGTTCTTGCTCAATAAAATCTTTATAACAAGTTCTCTGAATTTTCCCTCAACAATATATACATTTTCAAGGCTGCATTGACAGTATAGTGGGTAAGGTGCCTGCCTTGAATATGGCAGAGGGGTTCAATCCCTAGCACTCAATATAGATCCCTGAACATAGTAGAAGTGATACCTGAGCTCAGAACCAGGACTATGCTCTGAGCACTGCTGTGTGTGGTTCCCAAATCAAATATCTATAAATATCTACCTTATACACACATATATAAATTTGCTATCATATGAAGTACATATTTTGTCTGAAATTTTCTTTCTTGGGGATATTATTAACTCAATAATGTTACTTAAAAGCATCATCTTGGGATCACAGAGATTATTAAAGTGGTAGATCACATGAGAGGGCACAAGGAACTTGAGAGGAGTCTCAGTACTGCTAGCTGTGGTCTCCATAGAAATCAAAATTGAAAACATTTGGCCAAAATAGTCTATCATAATATGGTATGCTTATGTTTACCCATCCCATATTGTTGGAAATTTAGGCTAGTTCATTTAAAAATTCTTAGTAAACATTGAAAGAATATTATACTTTTATTTAAGATAGAAGATTCTGAATTTTAATTTACAATATGTTCCTAGAAGTAGATGCTCTGCTCTTGTTTATATGAGTTTGTCGCATTTTTACTGTTTGAGTAAAGACCTCTCTTTTCTCTTGACACCACACTTTATTTAATGTTTTTTTATTTTATAAAGTAATTCACAATATTTGATTTCTTCTAATACTCAGACACCAATCCCACCACCATTACACGTTCCCACCACCATATTTTGGGTGTTTCCACCCTGAACTCCAATTCCTGCAATAAAAACTGCCTCCTACTTTGAATCCCATCAAATATGGTGCAGTACTCTTGGACTATGTGTAGGGTGTGTTCTATGAAGTGTCATGCAGCTGCAAATGTGGCTGCGTGGTCCAGGGAAATGTTCACTCGTGGGTGAAGCTTAGCCTGAGCACGAGGAGAACATCCATGAGCAGGACGATGGTTGAGTTCTGAAGGTTTTCCACAGCCAAGGCTGGGTTCCTTGGGGTGGGGAGGGGTCTCTTCAACCCCCCTCTGGGAAGTCCTGAGTGAAACAGCCTGTTGTGACGTCTGGCAGCGTGGTTATGGTGACCGTCATGTTGCTCCCTTCAGGAAAGAGAAATGTGATCTGTATGGTGGCTGACGATGAAATTAACTTGTGACAGACAGGGGTGGTTTATGTATGTGACTTCTGAGGTGCTGTAGATGGGAGACGAGGGGAAAATACAGGCAGGGGGTCTTCTTTCCTGGTCCTGTTGAACCCAGAGTTCTCAGTCACAAAGCCCTGCATACCTGGATTTTCTAGGGATTCACTCATGGGTGAGGCTTGACCCAAGCATGTGAAGAGTGGCCATGAGCAGGGTGGTGGTTGAGTTCTGGAGGTTTTCAGCTACTGGGGCTGGGTTCCTTGGGGTGGGGAAGGGTCTCACCTGCCCCTCTCTGAGGTACCCCAAGGACACCATGCTTTTTTGATTCACATTTGTTCCCTTCTGAAACAATGTCATCATTATCAGCAGCAGCAGCAGCAAAGGTGACACAACCCACAAATGTTTGCATCCTTGATATGCGATTGCTTTTTCTTTATAGAATGTAAGAAAAGAGATTTGGCTATTGTGTCTGAGTCCTGAATTGTGATAGTCATTAAAACAGTTTTGAGAGTTAAAGATTGTGCTATATAGCCATACTGTACAGATTGAGTGATAATGATGTTCAAATCTTTAATAGGTATACATTTTTTTGTGTTGTGGAAGCCTTCTAAATTCCAGGACTTACAGTAAAGACCTTGCTTGAATATAACAATTAAATATGCTTTTGATTAAAGGACATTCTTTTATTAAAATGAACACAATGACACATTTTAACTTATAATTTTCAAGTAAACTTTAATACAACAATTGTCAGGAAATATTTCAATATAGATGAACATGAAATTTGAATTTTTGGTTTGCTTTTAATTGTTAATGATTAATGTGACTTGTATGTTTACCTATTGAAATGAGGATCAGGAATTCAAAATACACTCTCAAGATAAAGATGTATAGTAATTTATACACACATGTAAGTACATATAAATGAAAAGGCTATGGAAGAGTCAGGAAACAAGTGGATTTTATATAAAACCCCGTTCCCATCCCACAGCACATTATTTTGGAACCAAACCAGACAACCAACAAAAGCATAGAGACACATTCGAAGTTCTTTTCTCACAGTTGAATTTGTGTAGTGTTTGTTATTTATGTTATTTCTCATTTTTATATTGTCTCATTATTTGCTAAATTGATTAAAAATATAAAGACTACTAGTTTGCAGCATTATATGTTTAAATAAAAGAATAAAAGAATATTATAGCTGTATACATGCTATATTTATGACATTTTTGTCTGGTATATAAGAAAATCTCTACTGCTAGCAAAAATCAACCTCTTCTCTGTTAATATATTTTGACTTGATATGACAAATTTGAATTTGTCATATTCACTCACAGGGTCAGAGAAAAATAGATAGAAGTAGGACTCAGGCAACATTATTTTAGTTCTAGTTCTAGAACCAATTAGGATTTTTCCTTTCTCATTTACGTGATAAAGTAAATTTCTGGATGCTCCTTCCAGGAACTTGAATAAGCAAGATGTTTGTTGTGTGGGATAGGATTTGAAGGGTAAGGAACTAAATTGGGCACTATTTCTGGGTGATGTGATGCTGAGGAAGTCAGGCAAGGTCTCAGGCAGTGGCTGCCATCATGGCCCAATGTTCTTGTCTTTAAAAGTAGAAAAATATCATTCTTCATTAAAAAAGGTCACATCTCTATTGGGGTCAGGAAAAACTAACCTAGACTGAGGAATGTTGCTTTGGAAATATAGTGAGATGACCCCAAGAAAAGCCATGCTTTATGGTGAGTCTAGAGAGACAATTTAAGCTAAATCTATGGTCTAGATAAAAAGCCTGTATTTCTTACTGTGTTCATACAAACTGACTAGAAATATTATTAAGAAGTAGATTTAATATGATTGTTTAAATGGATTATCAATAAAGGAAGTGAGAAAGAAATATGTCCCTAGATAGAATTCTGCCCTTGGGTGAATCTCCTAGAAGGGGGTAGAAGTTCCCCTAGAAGTTCCCCCAAAGGAGGGCTTTACATATGTTCAACAATACCTAAGTATAATTGCTACTCCCCAGCCCTTCACCATTTCTCTATAATAATTCTGATGGATTTGAGTAAAGTGCCACTAGTTACCAAAACAAAAAGGTCACATCTGCTACTTCTGGAAATGATGCTAAAAATCGGTCTGATCTGGGAATTATTTTATTCTTTTTATATGGGAAGCTGTCTTTGTAAGAGACGCCTTCAGGGGAATGAGACCCATTGTAATTACTGGTAATTGTAATAGTTATGTGTACCTAGGTCGAGAAGTCAGCATGATGAATGATCTGGCACCTGAGTTGCGCAGGAGGAAGAGAGCAGCTTGGAATGTCTTCAAGAGCATCGAAGAAATAGCTAAGAGGACAAAGAACCTCTAGCTCCGGGCACATCTCTTTGATTCCACTGTTCTTCCTGCATTAACATATGCCTCAGAGCAAATTTGGGACCTACGCAAACAGGATGAGAACGTTATTGGTGTTTCCCAGAGAGGAATCGAAAGAGCTATGCTTGGATTATCACGGTTCACTCAAGTGAGAGAAAGAATCCGGAGTTCCGACCTCTGTCGACAATCAAGAATCAGGGATGCTGTCTCGTTTGCCAAGGCATCGAAAATCAGATGGGCTACACACGTAATGAGATTTGGAGACGACCACTGGACTAAGAGCCATTACCGCCTGGATTCCATGGGACGTCAAAAGACCGCATGGCCGCCCACCTACCAGATGGTCAGACTTCTTCATCAAGATCCTGAACAAACGATTTGAGGCTCTTCGTGTTCCTAGAACGAACAGATGCCATTGGGCTACACTAGCACGCAACACGGAAAAATGGAGACGTTACTGGAGCCCGCTCGAGTAAATCGATGATTAACAGGAAGTCAAGTGATCAAGTCTTTGTAAGCCAGTAAACTGTGTGTGTCTGTATGTGTGTGTGTATGTGTGTGTGTGTCTTATAATTAACCTCACTGGGTGTAGATTGTATCACTATCTAGTTTAAAAGATAGGTTGAAAACCTGGTAAACCAAATAAATAAAAATCACATATTAAAAATGATAGAGGAATCAAAAAGCAACTTCAACCTTTACCAATTAAACAGTTTTACTCATCATTTTGTATTGTAGAGCAAGTTAAAAATTACTTAGAAATCACAAAAATCACAAATCATCCTGTTATTCGTCGATTGCCTCGAGCAGGCCCCAGTAACGTCTCCTTCATCCTGGCCCTGAGGTTATATTCAAGGCTCTTTAGGAGAATGAGACCCATCATTGTTACTGGTATTTGGCATATTGGGTACGCCACGGGGAGTTTGCCAGACTCTGTCATGTGGGCAGGCTACATTCGGTAGCCTGCCAGTTTGTCAAAATAGGAATGAGATGTCATAATAAGATGTCACGCAGCCGCATTTGCGGCCGCGCGGTTCCTGGAGCTGGTTTTTATAGTCTCAGAGTCTTGGCCGCTGATGGGATTACACAGCGCCAGGGGGCCAGTTGGTGGGTGTGACCCCAGCCTACTGGAATTTGGAGGATCTGGGTGGAGGATGCTCGACTCCAATCCGAGTAGGCTTGGAGATCTCGGCCCCGAAACCCACGTGGCTTTGTCCCTCTGCCGGTACCTTCAGGTGTGCGGAGAGTGGTCTCCAATGTAAAATAAGATTACATAATTTTACATGGGATATAGAAATATCCCATGTAAAATAAGATTATATGAATAACGTGGGTCAACTAACTCCTGCCGAAGGGATGAAAGGTAATATCTGAGAAGTCTGTTTCTAACCTGAGGCTACTTGTCAGAGTCATAGATGGGAATATGATGCCATGATAGTTGAAGGAGATTCCTTATATTAGTGTAGGTGACAGCATAAATGTTCTTTTATTTTTTACTGGATTATTTTATAATACTACATAGTTTTTAGAAGTGCAACAATGTGATTTGTCATAAACATAGATTAAGTTGTGACTGTTGATGAAAGTCTAAATCTCCACTGTAGAATTTACTCAGTTTTCTAAATTTACCCAGTCCTCTTCTTTTTTTCCTCTCCAATAACCAGTATTTGTTATATACAGTTATAGATTTTGTCTTCATCTTGTTTGTTTTATCTTTATCTTCTCATTTATTGGGAAACAATCTAAATGACTACATGCATGAATGGATAAATATGTAGTATATAAGCACAATTAAATACAACTTGGCTGTAAAACAAAGATAAAATTTTGATTAACATTAGTGACAACATGTATGAATTTTCAGAGAATGAGGTGTGGTGACAAAAGGCAGATAGAGAAAGAGAAGTGCTTTCAAATAAAGACAAAAAAATCAGTCATAGTTTCAAATAATAATAAGGAACATTTATGAAGCACATCTGTACATCAGTTATTGGGTTAATGCTTATTCCAGCACTTTGAAGAAGATTCTCTTAGTATTCCCATGTGATAAATTAGGGCACAGAAATTTAGGACAACTTGTTGCCTGTGAAGATAATGAATTGTCAAGTTTGGATTAAAACTCTAGTTGTGTTTGAGGCTGGCTTTTTCGGGTATTTATACATTTGCACAAATACTGGCTCTGGATTTCTTTTCTAGAAAATCTATATCAAAATAGTGCTTGCTGTACTTGTATTGCCCTTGGTCATCTTTTTGCATTGATTTTCTTCTTCATTCATTGGCATTATTATATCTACATCATTATGTTTTGTCACTGACTATCATTATTTATGTATTGACTTTCACCTTTTCTATTTTCTGTGCTTCCATATATTGTACTTGGTTGATCCCTGGGGGCTTGAATAGTCCCTGGTGCAGAGGTTAGTACTAATATACATTTGCTGAACACATGCATAATTAGCAATCTGTAAAAATAGCCTTTAGATACCTGAAAAGTGATATTGTCATAAAAACTATAATATGGAGTAAAAAATATAAATACCACTTTAGAACTTTTTTTTCTTTCTTTCTTCTTTCTTAATGTGATTTTTTTTCTTTAGCTTTTATTTGCATTCATGTGAGTTTTTTTAGTTTTGTTTTAAATTCATACACATTACTTTTTCAAATTAATAGATTGGCACTTAGAACACAAATGTCAGCTAAAATATGCCAAACATTTTAAAAACAGTGGCTGAAATATTTTTCCCTAAGTGGGAACTAATAAACTGACATTAGTTCAAAACATTTCACAAATGGAGAGAAAATTACTAAGTGGACTCTGGCCAGAGACACAGTAGGTCATTTTACTGGAAAAGGTTTTATAAAAGTTTGATCAGAAAATAACTTTATCATTTCAAAATTTGAAATGTTGACTCTTACCTTGTAGGGTCCATTTCAGAAATAACAATTTTATCTTGCCCTATCAGCAAAGCTACTTGCTTTATAGCTTTCATTTATGCTACCTGAAAGAAGTTTTTCCCTTCTTTCTTTTAACAAACTGGTTAGTGCTGTAGCTTCCGCTCTCTCCCAGGTAATGAAACAAAAGCTCCTCTTTGTGTTTTCAACAGTATTGGAATTAGCCTCAAGGAAATTTAATAATTCAGGTACAACATAAATGCAAGAATAATAATTTTTTTTCACTTACTGTTCACTGCCCTGGCTTTGAACTTTTAAACCAGCCTGACTCATGTACCCTGAAGTCCTCTGGGAATTGAAAGCAACTCTGTTTTCAATGGTTGGCCTAGAGCCCTTCTCTCTGTTCCTGGACTTTCTCCATTGTACTCCCTCTTACCACCCCTGCTGACAGTCAATGCCTCTCACCCTTTTTTTACTTTAACATCTATTTCTGTTTCTATGCTTCATTTATAGTTCTGAAGATTGCCTGAGTTAAAGGAATCTGGACTTCAGATGCCCTCTGGAGAATGGCCTCACCTTCAACGTCAGACTTCAGTACCTCTGCGCACAAAACACAAACTCTTTTTAGTTTCTGCTCATAAGACTCTACTTTCCATTATTGTCTAAATAGAACTCATCTGGTTCCTTTCTGAGAAGTGTTAGGTAACTACTGAGAGGGTGGGCTTGTCGGCACATTTGTCTTCCAGATGAAAGAAATTCAAGTCATAAATCAAACGAGTTGCTCTAGAAATGTAATGTCTATGCCCATATAAAAAGTCTGTTTATCGCTAAATATCCTAATCTCCTGGGGTGCCTAGATACATATGCTGCCAGACAAAATAGATACAGACCTTGAATGAATTGGATTAATTAGAGCAGATACCCAATCTGGCCAAGAGATGGCAGATGAGAGCTCATCCCTTTATTTCAAACCACATTTACAACGTTCAGCTATTACATGGTCCTTGAGTTTGCTCAAGTTGAAGCATAGAAAAACAGCCAGGCTAATGTCTGTTCTGCGCATTTGCCAATTTAGAGAGGGCAAGTGGTTAAGGAGAGGTAATACTAATATTTGTCAAGAGCATGACATCACCATATGATATATATGCCAAGGTAAAAAGAGCAAGGTTTCTGCTTGGATGCCACTTACAGGGCCAAGATGCTTGAGATAAATTCCACAGTGTCACACACCATCTGTGAAGGAACACATATTAAAAATTGACAACACATGGCCTGTGTGATAAGAGAGATACTCTCAAATAGGTATGAGCAATATTTTTCTATTTTTTTAACACAATACTTTTCATAGTAAAAATTAAGGAGTTGAGCTTCTGAGAGTGTATATTGCAGGGAAGACGTGCTGTGACCGTGTGTCTTGCTCTCCTTGTAGAGTGAGGGAGACTGACCACAGCAGTAGCAGAGCAGGAAACCTACACTTCCCTTCTGTGCAAAGCGAGCAGTGTTTCAGTGCTAGTGGATTATAAGCAGACGACGGAAGAGCCACTTGTCAAGTACACGTTTCTCTTGTGGTCCAACATTTCCAATTTGGTATGATTTGATAAATTAAACTCGGGATCTTGGAAGACAAAAATAATTTTACATATAAATTAATGACATTGATTTATATCATTAGGATTAATGAATGACTGAGACCGTCTCAGTCTCCACTGAAGCCTTGCACAACACACAAAATAGTAATGGAATTGTAACCAAAAAGAAAGAGAATGAGTAACATTGAACTTCTAGAGGCAAGGAGCAAAGCAAGCGGACCTGTTCTAGAAGAGCTTGGGGCTTACACAGAGGCTAATTATACTTACTGGGAGGAAAAAGCCCTCCCTGTCCCTCCCACCCAATCATATTTTGGGCTCATTCTCTATTACTAAAAGCCCAAAGTCTCAGAAAACTCACTGCCACAGGAACCCTGAAAAAGGTTCATTTTGAAATAATGCAGAGGGCTGTGTCAGATCACCTATCTTGAACCATTAATAACCAGATTATTTTTACGTGTGCTTTAGGAACTGATAAACAGAATGTTATGACTTATAAAAATATGCAACAGAATTCTGTTTGTGTAGTTCTTTGTTTAAGCTCCCCGTGGTTTATTTGATATGCCAAAAACAGTAACAACAAGTTTCACAATGGAGATGTTACTGGTGCCCGCTCGAGCAAATGGATGAACACCGGGAGGACAGTGCTACTATAGTGCTACAGTTCTTTGTTTGGCTCATTCTTTTTTAATTTTTTTGTAATGCTGTACTTTCTATTGTTGTTCACCTTGTACAAAAACCAGGATAAGGAAACCACCATGTGACTATAGTATATTCTTTGAACTCAATGTGAAAATAAGTGGAACAAAATGCTTGTTCGGGTATGGATACTGCAGAGGTAGATGGATCAAATACCTGGTCATAAATTATGACATGCAGAAACAGTGAATATAGCACACATTTTAGATGCATATTTTCTCTGACCAAGCTGTAGAATGAACTAATCTGTCGGCTCACACACAGAAAAAATTCCTCACACCTGAGGTTGGAGATTTAGTATAGCAGGTAAGACATTTGCCTTGTATATGGCTGACCTCGGGTTCAATCCCCATAACCCCTTTGGTCCCCTAAGCACCACCAGGAATGATTCTTGAATGTTCAGCCAGAAGTAATCCCTGAGCATTACTGGATATGGCCCTCAAATAAGTAAATGCATTAAAAAAAAAAACTCAGAATTTTTTCCCACTGTATCAATGTATCACTGTTATCCCATTGGTTGTCAAATTACTCAGGCAGGTGCAAGTAACATCTTTATTCCTTCCAGCCCAGAGATTTTCGCAGCCTCTTCTTACTGTCTTTTCCCAACAATTGGAGGCTCTTTTGAGGTCAGGGGAATGATAACTATTGTCGTAACTGTATTTGGCATATCGAATACGCTATGAGGAGCTTATGAGCCTCTGCCTGTAGGGGCGGGATACTCTCAGTAGCTTGCCAGGCTCTCCAAGAGGCATAAATGTGTAGGAAGGGTCTAATAATATGTCACGTGGTCCAGAAAGCTTCGTGGAGTGTGGCGGTGGAGGTCGGCTGCAGGGGCTGGGTCCCTTGGGGTGGGGAGGGCTGTCACCCGCTCCACAGCCTGGCGTGGAGTCCGGAACTTTTTAAATTGTTAATAATAGCAAGTTATCTTAAACTATTTTGACCCACAGGAGTCAATTTTTATCAGGAAGTTCAATGTTGGGACTTCTGGGAAAATCAAAATTCAGGATTGAACATCACGTGGACTATCTCTCTTTTATCCTCTATTCTTTGTTTTTATGTCCTCAGTAACTTTTATTCTTTTTCTTTTAGAGTGGTGCTCCTAATGGGGTTTGCTCCTAATGCAGTGCAGAGGCCTGATTCCAGGACTCCTGCATATAATATGAGTTCTTTTCAGCTCTTTGAGCCACATTCCAGCCCTTCTCAGCCTTTCTAACTCATGAAGGCAGAGTGACCACACAACTCAGAACTCTCAGCATTCAAGATTTTCAGATTTCGCACCCCTTGGAAAAGAAAAATCTCTTTCACTCTTCCTAAGTTTGTGAACATCAAAGGATGTTCACAAATATAGTTTGAGTTTTGTGACCAATTGGCTAGTGCAGCAAGGTAGTCTTGAAATAGGCGGTTCAGATTCTAACATTGTCAACTCCATCTGGCTGCAGAGATTTCTTTGGTGACTCCAGTCAATGATTTGGAATTAAAATCTGACTTTTTGGGAGTAAATTCATGTTGCACTAGTATAAGAACACAGTTCAGTGTGTAGCAAAATGGAAAGGTTATGAACCCCTTTGGAGATGGACTGTTAGGAGTCGCACATTCCCAGTGAGGTCATCTCATTGGGAAGTTTATTCTTCTCCTACTGTGAGAGCCTTCAGTATTGATTCTAAAATCTGGAGAAGGTTTTAGCAACCACACCAGCATTTATTCCAAAGAGTCTCACTTGGCTTTATAAAGTTGCTATACTTATACTACTTCAGAGAACTACCTGATAAATTTAGGGGTTTGGTCTTAGTCCTGCTAAGGCTTTTATCTATCCTTCCCTGGGCATTTCTATGTTTACTGTAAGAAATAACTGGTTGCTCTCACCTTCAATTTTTATTAATTAATTAATTTATTTATTTATTTATTTTTGCTTTTTGGGTCACACCCGGCAATGCACAGGGATTACTCCTGCCTCTGTGCTCAGGAATTACCCCTGGCAGTGCTCAAGGGACCATATGGGATGCTGGGAATTGAACCCGGGTCGGCCGCGTGCAAGGCAAACACCCTACCCCCTGTGCTGTTGCTCCAGCCCCACCACCTTCAATTTTTAAGTCATATGTCACTTCAATTGCTTGATCAGTATTTGATCAGGCAGGATCATTACAAGATGAATATATACAATGATGAATGTAGTTGACATCTTGATCTAAAACTAAAGTGGAAAAGGGTAGAGAAGGTGAAGGGTAAACAAACTGGGTGTTTTTAACATAAGTGAATGAGGTTTGGGCAAAGGAAACCGTAGCCATACACTGTATCAGACAGTTATTGAGTAAAGTAAGTAAAGTAAAGGCCCTCTTGTTGTTCATCGATTTGCTCGAGCGGGCCCAGTAACGTCTCCATTGGAGATTTTGTTGTTACTGTGTTTGGCATATCGAATACATCACAGGTGACTTGCCAGGCTCTGCCGTGTGGGCGAGATACTCTCAGTAGCTTGCCGGGCTCTCCGAGAGGGGTGGAGGAATCGAACTCGGGTCGGCCATGTTGGCTGCGTGCAAGGCAAACGCCCTACCGCTGTGCTATCGCTCCAGCCCAGTTATTGAGTATGTGAATGAATCCATCCACAGTGATAAAGTAATTTTGTCAACTCAAGTCTGTAAGTTAAAGATTATCCTGCAAAGAATAGAAAGCTTCTGAAAACGGTGTTTCAAAGCATCTTTCCTTCTATCGAAAGACTCCTCTCTCTCTCCTGTTTTAAGCAACACAATTTTAGGGGTTAAAATTTTCGGTATAGTTTTAATTTTACCATTCTTCAGAGTTGTCATTATTTTAATTACATTCCCTGGGAATTCATTTAAATGTCCATGAGCTCAATTTAAGCTTTAAAAATGTTTCACAACAAACTTCAATCACATTTTCATGCACTGGCAGTGTTCTTAGCTTCTCCTGAGCTAGGAAATAGCTTTCTAAAAAAGAACTGATTGTTGCAGATTAATTTGTGGAACAATTTTTTTTGAAATACTGAACTTTAAAAATATGATTTATTTAAATGTTTTGTTAAATATGTCCAGTTTTTAAATGTAATGGTGTAATAATTAATTAGTGATGTGTAAACGAAACAGTAATTTAATGGTAAGAGGAATAGGTGCTGAAAAATTTTTAGATGAAATACACATGAAAGTACAAATTGTAAACTGCTAAAATAAGACTGGGAAAATAATATTTACATTGAGGCTGAAAATTCTGGACTGAGATTCTGAAGAGCAACATTTACAATGGTTACTTAAATTCATGTACTTTGGAAAACATAAAAAGGGACTAGTACCAAGGGTCTTTGTTGTCAGTTAGTCACAAATCATAGCATCTCAAACGAACTTTGAACAACATGCCCAAACTCTGAATGGTTTGATTTTTATCTCTTAATGTCCAAGAATAGACTTGGCATGAGAAACATGAAGTCTGGTTTTATGAGACTCCAAACAAAATGGATTCAATTCAGTAAAGTCACCATAGATCTTTGTTTCCACAAACAATTGACTTTTAGTTCATCTCCCTGTTTTGAAGTCTATGTCCTCGCATCTCATCTGTCTGGCCTTTTTCTGCTTTCTTTCTCTGTCTCTGTTTCTGCTTGTCTGTCAATCTCTCTCTCTCTCTCTCTCTCTCTCTTCTCTCTCTGTGTGCCTCTCTTTGTCTTTTTTCATAATTTAAAATCATGCTTACTATAATTTAATGAATTTATATATTTTACCTGGTTATTTAGATAATTTTTCCATTTCATTTGTGCAACATTCTGTTCCATGTTTTATTTGCGTACCAGGGTAGTTTAAAAGGGCATAGACTAAATGTCCAGACCCCACCCCACTGTCAGGGGAAGCTGTGTGACTGTGGAGGCCTGGCTTTACCAGAATTATGACAAGCAGCTGGACACTGGTCTATCAGCCGTCTGCCAAACTCCAGCAAAATCACATAAGTATTTCTGAGGCCAATGCTGAGGCCAGTACTAAGATAATGAGCTCAGATAATGAGGCCCATCTTCCCCTAGTATATCTTCGCTTTACAAAACTATTGTGATGAAAAAGTACTGTTTTTCTTTTTATGTAGGAGTACTGCTATTTATTCAGCCTCTGATTAAAAAGTACTATTTTATCCTGATAGAAGTCATTCCGATCAAATTTTATGCAGAGAGAATTTACCCCAAAGAAAATTTGTTTTTAACAAGCTGGAAAATTCTCATAGAAAGATATCATCTCCATATGAGAAGGAAAGATTTACAATTTAAATTCTCTGGCATATGAGCCACTTCTAGAATATTCCTGATTAGAGTTTTCTAGTGTGCTTTATAACTGCCCACAACAGACACAAAGTTAGTCCTTTTTATTAGTTATGTGTCTAGAAATACAAGCAATCATGATGGCAATAACCATTTACTAATATATTTGAAGAAAAATAGAGTGATACTAATTCTACCAGCACCCTCCATTATACCCTTCATAATAATGTGAAAGCTTTTCTTTTCTCTTGATCTGCATATACTGAGGATAATGTGGTACAGAGCAAATTTAGGGGCATTCTAGAAAGAAGGGGGACTAAGATATCCAACATCTTCTTTGAAGATTCAAAGTCAGGCCGCTTAGGAAGGAATGATAGCACAGTGAGTAAAACATTTGCCTTGATGCAGCTGAGCTGGGCTTGTTAGCTGGCACCACAGATGGTCCTCCAAGTTCCACAATGGAGTAAAGGGTGAGTACAGAGCCAGGAGGAAGCACTGAGCAATATCAGGTATGGTTCAAAAACCAAAATAGCAAAAGCAAAAATTAGGAGCTTGTTTTAAAATGTGAATTGAATATATTCATTGCAATGCTATTCACAATAGCCAAAATCTGGAAAAAAACCCTGAGTGTCCAAAACCAGATGATTGGATAAAGAAACTATGGTACATCTACGTAGTGGAATACCATGTAGCTCTTAAGAAAAATGACGTTATGAAATTTGTTTATAAATAGAGGTACTTGAAGAGCATCAGGCTGAGTGAAAAAAGTCTGGAGAGGGAGAGATTTAGAAAGACTGCACTCATTTGTGGGATTAAAATAATATTGTATGAGATCAATAGCAAAGGCAAGGAAAATCAGGGACAGAATAACCAGTCAATGGTTGGAAGCTTGTCATAAGTGTGTGTGCTGGAGGTAGGTCAGTGAGGATAGAAAAGGGCAGTGAGGATAGAAAAGGAAGGGAAAAGTATAACAATAATTGTTAGAAATGATCAGGATGGACAAGAACTGAGTGTTGGGGGTCGCTAAAGGGATACACATGATGATGTTTCAGTTTCTGTACTGCAAACCATAATACCCCAAAAGAGGGAGAGAGAGAAAGAGAGAGAGAGAGAGAGAGAGAGAGAGAGAGAGAGAGAGAGAGAGAGAGAGAGAAAGAGAGAGAGAGAGAAAAAGAAAGAAAGACGAGGGAATAGAGGAAGATGTCGGGGGGATTCTGGGGATATTTGGGAAATGTACACTGGTGAAGGGGTGGGTACTGGAACATAATATAACTGAACTCCAATTATGAACAACCTTGTAAGTGTCATCTCACTGTGATTCAATAAAATGTAGCACTGTAGCACTGTAGTACTGTCCTCCCATTGTTCATCAATTTGCTTGAGAGGGTACCACTAACGTCTCCATTATGAGACTTGTTACTGTTTTTGGCATATCGAATATACCATGGGGAGCTTTCCAGGCTCTGCTGTGTGGGTGGGACACTCTTGGTAGCTTGCAGGGCTCTCCAAGAGGGACGGAGGACTCAAACCCGGATTGGCCACGTGCAAGCCAAACGCCCTACCCGCTGTCCTATGGCTCCAGCCCCAATAAAAAGTAAATTAAATAAAGTGTGAATTGAGATGGCACAGTTGAGATAGCAGAGAAGATGCCCTAGGAGTTGAACGTGGGCATAATCTTCCAGAAAATTTCCATAATATAAAGAACAGGTTTCTGCATATGGTTAGATAGCTGAGAAATAAGAACATTCTTCCTGGAACTAGTAGGTTATTTATTCCATAAGAAGCTTGTGATGAGCATTAGAATTAGGAGAAAAGGCCTCTTGTCAATGTGGGCACTAAGAACTTTGAGTACATTATGGGAGGCTTTTGTCAACGAGGGTGGCACTATATCCTAGTAGGAGGGACCTGAATTGTAGTTCCATTGACATGAAGCCCTCTCTTGAAATTTGTTTCTACAAAAATCTGCTTGTACAATGGTAGTTATGGCAGAATTGGATGACTCTTCTAGTTCATTTGAAAGGATCTCAAATATTCCTTCAATGAAATTCTTTCCAGTTAAACAGTTTTCATGGTAGAATTTCTTTATTATAAGTTCTTTTAAAAATATTCTTACGTTAATACTTAGAATCCTAACTTAAATACTACTGTTGAGTTCAAATCACAACATGTAAACCCTATTTATGCAAATGTGGAATGTTTGCATTGGAATGCAGTAGAGAACATGCTCTTTTGTTTATATTCTAGCTAACCCAATGTAGCGGATGTAGTCAAAGCCCTACCCATATCCCTTGGCACCTACTTTTACAGTTCATGCCCAGTATTTCTTTCATCAGACATCTGCACCTTTTACCCGAGGGCTTTCTCTCAGCCCAGGTGTGAGCCAGAAATACAAAAACATTCGCGTTTCTGGGAGTGGCCCTCTGATGATGATGGTGAGAGCCAAAGAAGACATACTCCAGTTTCCCCAATTGAAGGTGTGTTCCTGGGTCAGGTAACAGTCTTCCCAAAGTTAACCCGTAGGATTGAAAGCCTTTACTTCCCTTCACTTCCTTGTCGCAATGCTTCCTTCCACTTAACCCCAGTGTTTTCTGGGGTGTTACTGGATTGAATGGCCTGTACTTATATTCTTGTTTCAAGGGTGTCCAAACAAAGGTAGTTATGGTAATGCTTGCAAAAAAAAAAAAGGCAATTTGGCAACAGGAGCCTTCACTGTGAAAACCTATGTTCCTCCCATAAACAGAAGGAATTGTGTCAAGTATATCAGTATTAGACCCACAGTTGTGTATATCACAATCATGATCATCCAGTTGTGCGTCGATTGTCTCGAGCAGGCACCAGTAACGTCTCCTTCTACCTAGCCCTGAGATTTTAAAAGAGCCATTTTAATGCTCTTTCAGGATTAGGAGGGTGAGACCCATCATTGTTACTGGTATTTGGCATATTGAATGCGACACGGGAAGTTTGCCAGACTCTGACGTGCGGGCAGGATAGTTTCTGCAGCCTGCCAGGTTCTCCCAAGGAAAGATAATAAGATGTCGCATTTGCGACCACGCGCTTCTGGGAGCTGGGTTTTATAGTCTCTGTGTCTTGGCCATTGATGGGACCAACCTGGTGCTGTCGGCAGCTGGTGGGTGTGATGCCCACCTACTGGAAGATGGGGGGTCTGGGTGGAGAAGGCTCAGTCCCAATCCGAGTAGGCTTGGAGACCTTAGCCCCAGGACCCGCATGCCTGGGTTCCTCTGCCAGTTCTCTCATGCGTGAGGCCCTTCCGGACGTGTGGAGAGTGGTCCCAGCATGGCCGTGGCTGGCTCCAGAGGTCCTCAGCTGCTGGGGCTCTGCTCGGGGTAGGGAGACGGGGAGAGAAACTCAACCCTTCCCCCTCCAAGGGGCCCTGGTGAGGACAGCCAGGCACGGGGGCAGGAGACTATGTATATATTCTGGCTAAAATATGCACAAAATATTAAAAAGTATATGTCTTAGTGTTAACCACTAAAATATTTGAGCTATACTAAACACTCAGTGGAGACACAGAATTAGTTTGTAGCTCTTAGGTATTGGACACAATTACTTTATGAACTATTGCTTGCACTTTCATTTCTTTTAGGTGTGGATAACTAAAAATAACATTTACTTAGTGAATACTGATTGAGTGCTTGGCATATACGAGATGGGAAGGGTAGTAGACAAATAATAGTAGGTTGCAACTCTTGTCCTCAGGGTGTTTGTGATAGGTATCTATGTAAATAAGTTTTTTTAAACTAAATTTAAAATTCATATAAAATCCCATGAAAGTGCAAAGAAAACAATACTTAGCTTTGCTTGGATGAAAAATGTTATTTGAAGATTTAAGATTGGGAGTGGCTAGATAAGGTAGAAATTGAGGATTAGGATTCAGGAATGATTTGTCAGTGAGAAGTGGGCATGGGAGAATGAAGTAAATTTTGAATATATTTGGGGAGAAGCGAACAACTCATTGCATCCAAAGGGCAGTATCCCAATCCTCATTATGGAAGGGTAGTTAGAAAGAGAGCAATCCTCTGGGGGAAGTATATAAGAATTTCATCCTAAATTCTTGGGTGAATGTCAATATCAAAAAAGGAGAGAATAGTTAGTATGACATTAACTCATATATCAAGTGATTGGGGTTAGGCGGACTATAAACATTTGGTCAACATTATGATGACAAACGAAGTAAGAGAGCTGGAAAAACAGCACAGGGGTTAAACTGCTTGCTTTGCATGCAATCAATCCGAGTTTAATTCCTGACACCACACGCCCTGTTCACTGTCAGAGGGTGCAAACATACCCCACACAATGCCAGAAGTGATCCCTAAGCACAGAGTATGGTGTGACCCAAATTGTGCATCATCTCCCCTCTATCACAGAAAGAAAAATTGAAATAAGAGAATATATCATTAAGTAAGTTATGCTAGATGGTTAAGCAACCAAGTTTAGTTGGTTAGGAAACTAAATTTATCACTGAATCCCCAGCACTGCATGGTCTCGAAGCACAGCTAGGAGCCACCTCCAACAAAGCCAGACATGGCCTAAAAATCAAAATCAAAAAGAAAAAAGGAAACACAAATTTTTGATATGGCAAGTAGTTAATATAATTTTGTGGGAGTGGGATTAAGCTCCCAAGATAATTGAATAGATGTAGGGAATAGATGAAACATAGTGTTTGAATATATATGGGGGAAAATAGGTTATTTGGTAATGCTTAGGGTACATGTGGTGTCAGAAATCAAACCCTAAGTTCTGTACTATCTTCTGGTTTAGGTAAATATAATTTTATGTGGAACTACATGTCATAGTTGGTTTTAATTCCCCAATGTCATAATTGCTTTCATCTGTTTCCACATAACAAAGTCCCAAATTGATAACCCAGTAATGAGGGTCTTCAAATTTTATCCAATGAAGTTGATAAAGAAAACAAGTTTCTTCTGGCTTCCTGTGCTATCACCCATAATATATATGTGATTTCATGATGGTTCTGTGCCTCTATTTATGTATTCTCTATTGAAAGCAAGAATCAGGAAAAGTGACATTGTCTGTATATATTCTCTCTGTAAATATGCACAAAAGGTTATTCTTCTCAGTACTTATTAGGAGACTATAATTTTTAATGTAACTTCCAGAGATTTTTCTGGTATTTTATTTCCATACTGCTAATCATTGTCATAAGACTATTTGAAGGAGGAAATTTGGAATTCAGTTGAACACACAGCCCCCATAAAACAAATTAAAATTCTGTTATGAGAAGGTTTAAAGGATATTAGAAGGTAATCAGCAATGCCTATCAAAATTCTGTTAAAAAATGTCATTAGACTAGACTGAAGAATATATTAACGAGAGCAGGCCAAAAATGTTCTCTGGAAGTATCTGTACATGAAAAGATACCAGTAGATAACACCATGACTTTGAAATTCAGCTATAACAGGTCACTGTCACTGTCACTGTCCTCCCATTGTTCATCAATTTGCTCGAGTGGGCCCAGTAACGTCTCCATTGTGAAAATTGTTACTGTGTTTTGGCATATTGAATATGTCACGGGTAGCTTGCCAGGCTTTGCTGTGCGGGCAAGATACTCTTGGTAGCTTGCCGGGCTCTCCAAGAGGGGCAGAGGAATCGAACTCGGGTCGACCATGTTGGCCACTTGCAAGGCAAACGCCCTACCCGCTGTGCTATCACTCCAGCCTACTATAACAGGTAATTTGGAAAAAGAATTTTGGAGTGAGTGGTTTATATGCTCTTACATGTAGTTAAAATACTGGAAGTTTATTTTTATTAGCACAGTTGGTAGGGTGTTTGCCTTGCATTAGGCCAACCCGGGTTTGATTCTTCTGTCCCTTTCGGAGAGCCTGACAAGCTACCAAGAGTATCCCACCCACACAGCAGAGCCTGGCAAGCTCCTCGTGGCTCATTTGATATGCCAAAAATAGTAATAACAAGTCTCACAATGGAGACGTTGTTGGTGCCCGCTCGAGCAAATTAATGAACAATGGGAGGACAGTGCTACAGTGCTACAGTGATATAAATTTCAGAATCAGAATAAATAATATATTAAATTACATTCTATCATGCAATGCATCATAGAATTAGAAATAATAATCAATATAATTTGGTAACACCTGGACAATGGTGGATGCCAAGTGGAATCAATAATTCTGATTGAATATCAGTTCTAGATTTATTTTATTCACCTTCAAGGACTATAATTTTATTGATCCTTTGTTACTTTCCGATAAATTTTTGGACAATTCACCATAGAACTCCTCTGAGTAGCTGCGGTTGAGAATCTTAGGGGTATTTTTGTTTGTTTTTTTGACCACACCAGAAGTTCTCAGACTCTGCAAAGTCACCTTTTTTTTTTATTAGTGAAACACCATGAGGTACAGTTATAGACTTAAAAATTTTTGTGCTTGGGTTTCAGTTATACAATGATCAAGTACCCATCCCTCCACCAGTGCCCATCCTCCCCCACCACGGGTCCTAGCATCCCTCCCACCCCCCATCCCCCCCACCCCGTCCCACCCTGCCGCTGTGGCAGGGCATTCCTCCTTGTTCTCTCTCTCTTCTTTTGGGTACTGTGTTTTGCAAGAGAGGCATTGAGTGGCAATCATGTTTGGTCTATAGACTACTTTTAGCACGTCTCTCCCACCCTGGGAGGGTCTTCACAACACCCTTTATTTGGTGCTCTCTTCTCTATCTGAGCTTCCTTTTCACCTAGCACATCTGGCTGGCCTTCAAGTCATGGAGCAAAATTCCTGGTACTAATCTCAGCCATTCCTGGGTGTTGGTCTCCCGTTTTGTTGCTTTATGTTCCCCAGATGAATGCAATCTTTCTGTGTCTATCATGCTCTTTCTGACTCATTTCACTTAACATGATACTTTCCATGTAGTACCACTTGTATGTAAATTTCATAACTTCATCTTTTCTAACAGCTACATAGTACTCCATTGTGTAAATGTACCAAAGTTTCTTTAACCAGTCATCTGTTCTCGGGCACTCAGGTTTTTTCCAGATTCTGGCTATTGTAAAGAGTGCTGCAATGAACAAACAATTGCAGATGTCACTTCGACTATACCTTTTTGCCTCTCTGGGATATATTCCCAGGAGTGCTATAGCTGGGTCAAATGGGAGATCAAATTCTAATTTTTTGAGAATCGTCCATACTGTTTTCCAAAAGGGTTGGACCAGCCTGCATTCCCACCAGCAGTGAAGGAGGGTCCCTTTCTCGCCACATCCGCGTCAGCACCTGTTGCTTTTGTTCTTGTGGATGTGGGCCAGTCTCTGTGGCGTGAAATGATATCTCATTGTTGTTTTGATCTGCATCTCTCTGATGATTAGTGATGTAGAGCATTTTCTCATGTGCCTTTTGCAAAGTCACTTTTGGTGGGCTTGAGGGATCATGTGAGATGCCAGGGATCAAACCTGGGTTGGCCACATGCAAGGCAAGTGCTCTACTTGCTGTACTATCCCTCCAGCCCAAGAACCCTAGGATTTTTTTTTAAATTGAATCACCATGAGAACAGTTACAAAGTTTTCAGGTTTAAGTGTTGGTCATACAGTGATCAAACACCCATCCTTTCAACAGTGCACATTTTCCACCACCAAGAACCCCAGTTTAGCCCACATCCCACCTCTCGCCCTGCCAGTGTGGCAGATGATTTCCACTTTACTCTCTCTCTACTTTGATTATATTTAATTTTTTGACTGAAGACCTACCATTATTTTTTTGAATTTTCACCCAACATTCAGACCTGCCAAGAAGGCATCATTAGATAATTTGTTTTCTATTGCCAATAATGAAGAACATATGATGTTGTGCAGCTGCAACAGCAGCCATGCAAGGAGACCCCGAGTTGATTCTAAGAAACAGCTCCCCCGGCTCCTGAATGGCCATGATCCCAGAGGCACACAAACCAATCATGGAACCCAGCAGCTTCTGGCAGAAATGCTTCTGGACTGTGAATTAAGCTACAGCCTCATGCTGCCCCAGAGAGGCGGGGGGCGTTGTCCCTTCCGCCTTCTTCCCCTCAGGGGCATGGTGACTGCCATTTTTCAGAGATTATTGGACTGAAAAGTACGCACCTGCAGTGACGAGACACGTGGGGTCTCACGGGAAAGGGGTTGGAACTGGCCCTTCTCCCCACCCCAATGAAACCATGAGTTGCCACCCATGAATGGCTTCTCTGGCTCCTGAGTGGCTGTGATCCCAGAGGTACACAAATCAATCTCAGAACCCAGCAGCTTCTGGCAGAAATTCCTCCTGATTTAACTACTAAAGAACCCTAGTTTTTAAGAGTAAAGTAAGTAAGTAAAGGCCCTCCCGTTAATCATTGATTTGCTCGAGGGGCCCAGTAACGTCTCCATTGGAGACTTTGTTGTTACTGTGTTTGGCATATCGAACACATTATGGGGAGCTTGCCAGGCTCTGCCATGCGGGCGAGATACTCTCGGTAGCTTGCCGGGCTCTCCGAGAGGGGCGGAGGAATCAAACTCGGGTTGGCCATGTTGGCTGCGTGCAAGGCAAATGCCCTACCGCTGTGCTATCGCTCTAGCCGCTCCAGTTTTTAAGAATGAACTTGAAATTCCTTATCTGGGATTTCTCTACCTCTGCTTATGCTACAGTTAACATAGAAGCCAGTTTCATGCAAGAGTTTCTGTGCAGTTATAAAATAATTCTTCCCACAGAAGTATTTGTTTTTATTCTGATGCATTTAAGTATTGAGGTATTGCGGTGATGAAAGAAATATTCAAGTATTTTTAATGCCTATGAAACCACAAGCATGAAATATAAAAAAATAAATGTTAATTCAAATATTTTTTGAAAAGTGTGGTATTGGAGGATTATCTATATTGAATCATTGAATTGGAAAGTTAACAGTCAACAAACACCAATTAAATATCTGTTAGTTTTTTTAAAGCCTCTTTATTATGTTATGATTGATATGCAAGAGTCTTAATTTAAATGATTCTGCAGGGAATTATGAAGAGTCAAAAATGTAATACTAAAATGTTCTTTGCACTGTAATTTCTTCTATGGAAACATTTTGAAATAGCAATATTTTAGAAATAGAGCATGTATATATGGTTTACAATGGCTAGAGGTATAAGACTGAAGAGAAAAGAGCTCAATGAGATTATAACAGGTTCATTGCCTTGATAAAGTTAATGGATATACAAATCTACACAGATAAAACAATTGTATACAAGTTAACACACAGTGTAGCACAAGGAAAATTTGAGAATTCTGAATCAAATTGTCATTGTTTGGGTGTGATATGGTGCTATAATTTTATGAAATGTTGCTAGGGATATCAGCTCTGTGTTATTTCTCATCAAAGCCTACTTCCTATGTTCAAGTAAATTATTCTGGAAGAAATCTATGGAAAGAAAAAAAGGCAAAGTGGAGGAAGAAATGGTATAACCAGGTCTGATGTATGAAAGAAACTGAATAGAACAGAGCACTGGGAAATAGTGGACTCAAAGGGGAGCAAACATTATGCACAGTATTGGTAACAAGTGCAACAGGATGCTTAAGTCATCTGGAAAAATAGCTCAAAGGACCAGAGCACACACTTTGCATGAGACAACTCAGGTGTTTGTTTATTTTATTTATTTATATTTATTTATTTATTTATTATTGAGTGACTGTGAGATACACAGTTACAAGGCTGTTCATGATAAGGTTTCAGTCGTACAATGCTCTAATAAATCCCTCCACCAATGTACACTTCACATCACCCATGACCCCAGTTTCCCTCCTGCCACCCCCACCCCCAGTCTGCCTCTATGGCAGCCACTTTTCTTTTCTCTATCTCTCTTTCTCTCTCACTCTCTCTTTCTCTCTCTCTTTCCCACTCGCTCTCTCCATTTGGGTATTATGGTTTGTAATGCAGAGGTTGTCATGAGAGGTTATAATGTTTGTTCCTTTACCAACTTTCAGTATGCAGTTATTTTCCAGAGTGATCATTTCTAACAACTATCATTGCCACAGTGATTCCTTCTCTATCCCTACTGACTTGTCCCCTAGCAACTGAAGCAGGCTTCCAACTGTGGACCAGTCCTGTCCTGCGTTTCTACAGTTCATGGATATTAGTCCCATACTTTTTTTTTATGTCCCAGAAATGACTGCAATCATTCTGTCTGTCCCTCTAGCATGATACTCTCCATGCCCATCTATTTATAAGAAAATTTCATGATTTTATTTTTCCCAACAGTTCATAGTAGTCTATTGTATAGATGTACCATAGTTTCTTTATCCAGTCATCTATTCTCAGGAACTTGGGTTGTTTCCAGATTTTGGCTATTGTGAATAGTGCTGCAATGAACATGGAAGTGCAGTGACATTTCTGAGATGTGTTTCTGTGACCCCAGGGTGCATTCCCAGAAGTAGTATTGCTGGGTCATATGAAAGTTCAATTTCTAAATGCCCTACTTTGCTAATCATTAGGGAGATATAAATCAAACGAGCAATGAGATATCATCTCCCACCACAGAGACTGGCACACATCAAAAAGAATAGGAGCAACCAATGCTGGAATGGACTCCGGGAGAAGGGACTCTCATCATTGTTGGTGGGAATGCTGACTGGTCCAAGCCTTTTTTGGAAAACAATATAGGTATTCCTCAACAAACAAGAACCCAGGTTTTATTCTAACTTCATGGCTTCCTGAGAACTACTGGGATTGATGTTGACATCAATGCACCACCAGTGTACAAACAAAAACATACTTAAAACACAGAGAATTTAGAAAGGATTTCAAACTTTAAAATTGCATGCTGTGAGTAGCAGTCCACTGAAGTGTATATAGTCAATTACGGTGGAGTTAGAGACTAAAAAAGCTACAGTAAATAACAGATTTGATTTGAAAATAGTGTATATTTCTATGGCATCAAAAGAATCACTGTCACTGTCACTGTCCTCCCATTGTTCATTGATTTGCTCAAGAGGGCCCAGTAACGTCTCCATTTTGAAACTAGTTGTTACTGTGTTTGACATATCGAATACATCACAGGTAGCTTGCCAGGCTTTGCCGTGTGGGTGAGATGCTCTCAGTAAGCTTGCCGGGTTCTCCGAGAGGGGCGGAGGAATTGCACCCGGCTCAGCCAGGCTGGCTGCATGCAAGGCAAACGCCCTACTGCTGTGCCATCGCTTCAGTCCATCAAAGGAATAGAAAATAAATATTTTTATCTGTTTAAAATAGACACGTGAGTTCTAAAATTCCTCTCCATTTTTCTTGGAATACCATTTCCTTCCCTCTATCTATCCCAAAATTGTATTGCATTGGTCCTCCTATCATTTTTTAAAGCTTCATTCTGTCATATTTTCCTCCTCTTCTCTTTCTTTGCCTTAGTTTGGTTGTAATGTTCACTGTGATTATTCCTCTTTTTTTTTATTTCCCCTTCACCATTGTACATCTCCCATCACCAGCAATTTCCCTCCTTCTCCCCTCCAACTGTCTCAATGACAGGTTCTCTGTCTGTCTGTCTGTCTGTCTGTCGGTCGGTCGGTCTCTCTCTCTCTCTCTCTCTCTCTCTCTCTCTCTCCCTCTTTCCCCCTCCCCCATTTGGGCATCATGGACTGTAATACAGATACTGAAAGGTTATCGTGTATATCCTTTGACCTACTTTCAACACTCAGTTCTTGTCCAGAGTGACAACTTCTATTACTGTCATACTGGTCGCTTCTCTGTTCTAACTGCCCTTTACCCAACACACACTTGTGGAAAGCTTCCAACTGTTGACCAGTCGATCTAACCCCTGTTTTCCCTGAATATTATTCTTAGAACTTTTTTTTTATATCATCGATTTGCTCGAGCGGGCCCAGTAACGTCTCCATTGGAGACTTTGTTGTTACTGTGTCTGGCATATCGAATACTCTCGGTAGCTTGCCGGGCTCTCCGAGAGGGGCGGAGGAATCGAACTCGGGTCGGCCATGTAGGCTGCGTGCAAGGCAGACGCCCTACCCGCTGTGCTATCACTCCAGCAATAAGTGCAGCCATTCAATGTCTGTCCCTCTCCTTCTAACTCATTTCTATCCATGGATACTCTCCATGTTCATCCATTTATAAGCAAATTTCATGATATCATTTTTTTCTTAACAACAGTGTATTATTTCATTGTGTAGATGTATCATAGCTTCTTCATTCAGCTGTCTGTTCTCAGGCACTAGGGTTGTTTCTAGATTCTGGCTATTTTGAATAATGCTACAATTAATATCAAAATTTGATGACATTTCTGCTGTGTGTTTTTGGGTCTCCAGGGTAAATTCCCAGAAGTGGTATTGTGGAGTCAAATGGGAGCTCAATTTCTATTTTTTTGAGTAATGTCTATATTGTTTTCCATAAAGGCTGGACCAGTTGACATTCATACCAACAATAATGAGAATCACTTTCTCCCAACTTCCACACCAACACTTTGTTCTTTTTGATGTGTGCCAGTCTCTGTGATGTGAGATGATATCTCATTGTTGTTTTGATTTGCACCTCCCTGATGATTAGTGATGTAGAGCATTTTTACACGTGCATTTTGGCCTTCTAATTTCTTCTTTGAGCAAGTTTCTATTCATTTTTTCCTCCCCAATTTTTGATATGGTTGGATGTTCTTATCTTGTAATGATCCATTAGTGCCTTATGTCTTTGATATTAACCCCTGCTCACATGGATATTGGGTAAATATTTTTCCTATTCTTTTGGCTGTCTTTGTATCTTTGTTGTTTCTTTCGAGGTGCAGAAAGCTTATTGGTTTAATGTTGTTCCATTTATCTCCGCATCTACTTGCTTGGCCAGTGGTGTTTCATCTTTGAAGATGCCTTTAGCTTCAATTTCATGGAGGTTTTTTTTTTTTTTGGCCTATGTTTTGCCTATGTTTTCCTCCATGTATCTTATTGATTCAGATCTAATGTTTAGGTTTTCAATCCATTGTGATCTGAGTTTTGTGTATGGTGTTAGGCTGTTACAGTACCATGTATTATTTAAAAAAACAAAACAAAACTGGTTTTCAAAACTTTATTTAGGTGGTTCTTTTAAAATAGGTCTTTTTTATATTTAAAAAGTGGTATTGTTTTAACAATAAAGATAAAATAATAGGTATCTAATTTTACTTAGAATTCCTTGTAACACACAAAAGAATGTTTTACAAATTAAATTTTATGTCGTTTTTCATAAAAATACAGAGAAGCAAGAAATATGAAGTGGAGCAAGGAAAGCCTCTTCAACAGGTGGTGCTGGGAAAATTGGGCAGCTACATGTAAAAAAAATAATGGGTTCACTGGTTTATTTTTATTTTTACCTGCCTGTTTCATTTAATTTTTTATCTAACATTGCACACATGGGTGGGTAAAATCATCTAAAGTTTGTGTTTTTCCCTTCTATTGTTCTTTACACATTCCCTGAGTTTCTTCATTTTGCTGGAAATGACAAAATTTAGTAATCTAAATATCTGAATATTGTTCCATCTCAGATATATGCATATATATAATTTGATTGGAATAATTTTTAATAATTATTTTTGTATTATTTCAGTAGATACTAGAAATGAATTTGTTGGATTAAAGATGGTATATCTATCTTTAATTTCTTAAGGGAACTTCCTATCATTTCCCCAAAATAGTTGCATAATTTTCTCCCTAAAGTCATGAATAGTTTATTTTTCTAAAGCTTCATTATTAAAAAAAAACACTGTCCTCCCGTTGTTCATCGATTTTCTCAAGCGGGTCCAGTAACGTCTCCATTGTGAGACTTCTTGTTACTGTGTTTGGCATATTGAATACTCTCGGTAGCTTGCAAGGCTCTCTGAGAAGGGTGGAGGAATCGAACCCGGCTGGGCCGGGCTGGCTGTGTGCAAGGCAAACGCCCTACCACTGTGCTATCACTCCAGCCCAAATCTTTATTATTATTGTTATTTATTATTATTGTCTAGTTCTCACTCTTGGCGGGGCTGGAGCGATAGCCCAGTGGGTAGGGCATTTGCCTTGCACGCAGCCAACATGGCCGACTCTAGTTCGATTCCTCCGCCCCTCTCGGAGAGCCCAGCAAGCCACCGAGAGTATCCTGCCCGCATGACAGAGTCTGACAAGCTACCCATGGGGTATTCGATATGCCAAAACCCAGTAACAATGATGAGTCTCATTCCTCTGACCCTGAAAGAGCCTCCAACATGGCCCTCCCGTTGATCGTCGATTTGCTCGAGCGGGCCCAGTAACGTCTCCATTGGAGACTTTGTTGTTACTGTATCTGGCATATCTAAAATCTCAGGGCAAGGACAAATGGAGACGCTACTGGTGCCTGTTCAAGGACATCGATGAACAATGGGATGACAGTGATACAGTGATTATTATTATATTTGATGTAACAGATTTTCACAGGGGAGAGGGGATCTGTCATGTGATCCCCAAACATCCCCATTTTTCTTTGGTTTAGGGCCACACTCAGTAGGGCTGACTCCTTGTTATGTGCATAGGAATTGCTCCCAGTGGGGTTTGGGGGGCCATATGTGGTGCTGAGATGAAAACTTAGTCACCAAGTACAAAGCAAGCACCCTACCTGCTGTACTATCATTCCAGCTTTGAGCCCTTCCCATTTTATTAAAACTTAAAAAAAAACAATGGGTGTTATCTTGTAAAGTGTTTTTTATTCTTTGGAGATGATTTAATTTTGTCTTTTTTAACCAATATAATGCATTACATTGATAAACTTATGTGTATTTGAACCTCCGTTGCATCTCTGGATTAAATCGCTTTTGGATAAGGTGCATGTTCCTTTTAATGTGTTGCTGAATGTTACATCCTCGTATTTTGTTGAGAATTGTTGTATCTTTGTTCATTAGTGATATTGGTCTCTAATTTTCTTTTCTTACTATGTATTTGTTTGTTTTGAGTATCACATAATGTGGGTACATAAAATATATTTAGAAGTATTTCTTCTTTGATTCTTTGAATGTTCAATAAAATTCACTGGTCAAGTTCTCTGGTATAAAATTTCTTAGTGTGTCTGTGTGTGTTTGTGGTAATATTTTTGATTACCGTTTTAATTTCCATACTTGTGCTCTGATGATTAGGGCTTCTGTTTCTTTCTTGCTTCAGTCTTTGTAGGTTATATTTATCTAAAATTGATTCAATTTCTGCAATATTATTAAATTTATTGGAGTGTTGTCCTCAGTAGATGCTATAATCATTTGTGGTTTCTATTTTATCAATTGTAATTTCTCCTCTGGTTTCATTTCTGATTTTGTTAGAGTTTTCTTTCTTTTTTATAAGCTTTGCTAATGTTTAATCAATTTATATATATAATTTCAGAATATCAATAAAGTTATGTGATGTTCTTTTTCACTTATTTCTTCACTGATCTTTCAATTTTCTTCCTTTCCTAACTTTTGGTTTTCTCTATTGAGATGTTTTAGGTATAAAGTCAAATTATTTAGTGGTAATTTTTATTATTTCTTTTCAAAGACTTATATACTTAATACTTCCTACTGATTTGATTGCTTCCTATATGTTTTGATGACTTGTTTTCCTTTTGACTTATCTCTAGATATTTTTTAAAATTTTTGTTTTAACTATCATTGACTTAGTGGCTACTGAGAAGAATATTATTTAATGTTTACCAGTTCATAGGTTTCTTCCTGTGTGTGATAATTTATAGATCATTTTGTGATCAGCAAAAATGCTTAGTATAATTTCAATTCTTATATGCTTTTTGATGATCATTTTGTATCTCAGCATATGCTGTATACTTGAAAGCTCCGTGTCTGCTTGAAAAAGTATTAAATTCAATTTCTTTGGTGTAAAATATTCTATAAGTATTTATTACCCACCTGTTCTAGCCTGTAATTTATTTATTTTATCAAGTAAAATAGTTGTATTTGCAGAAACTTGCTTAGTGAAATGAATGGAGGGAAAAAGAGAGACATATGTGTCCAAGAAAAAGCACAGATGTCTCTAATAGGGAAAAATCTAAGGCACATTTCTCAGGCTGAAACACAGGCCAGTCCCCAGAATGAAGAATGAGCCTAGACCATAATTTAAAATGATTATTTCCTAATTTTGTTCTGAATTGAGTCGAACTGTCCATAGTTGTAAATGGAATGTTAAAATTCTCTAAGATTATTATACCACTGTCCTTTATGATTCTATTAATGATTATTAAAGGTACTTCTATGACCTAGCATAGATATATATTTAAATGAATGTAATGTCTTCTTTTTGTGGTAATTCCTTACTCATAAATTGACCCTTATTTTTTGCTCTAGAATTCCTATTAGGTTGAGGTTGTTTTGAATGAAGTCTCATAGGATGCAAACTATTTTTCAATTTTACTATTATTTTTTAATTTGCTATTTTATTTAGGTGTTTTCCAATGTTATGATTTCCAACTTGTCAACCTCACTGGCAAGTTTTTATTTAATGCTAATAAAACCCTTCTATTGTTTTCTTTAGCTCAGCTATTGTGTTGTTAAAATCTATTATTTCCATATGAGCTGTCAAGTATTTTTACTGTTCCTGATATAAATCTCATTTTAAAAATATTTATTCTTTTTCTAATTTTATTTAACACTGTTATAATCATTTCTTTAAAATTTTCAGGCAGATTTTCTGGTCCCACTACATTTAAACTTTTCCTCAGGTTCAATGCTGCTTCAATATCTGTAGCAAATTTCTCTGTTTTTTTTTTTCATTTTTATGTGTTTTGTTTTGGGTGCACATCTCGTGGTGTTCAGAGGCTCTTTCTGATTCTGTGCTCAGGAGTGCCCCCTGACAGTGTTCGAGAAACCATATGCAGTGCTGGTGAGCAAATGAGCAAGCTGGGATCAGTAGAATACAGGATCTGCCTTACCTCCTGTGCTATTTTTCCAAATAACTCTGTTTCTTCATTTTAACGCATAAATATTTAGCAGAATACAGGGCAAGTATCTTACCTCCTATACTACCTCTGCAGCTCTGTTTCTTCATTTTAACACATAAAATTTTATTGTTACCAAAGCAGTATAGTTACAATAGGGTTAATGTTAATGCTCTAGATATAGAACATTATTGTATCTCCACTTCTAATAAAGCATCAAAGACCTCCCACCATTGTTCTTCTGTTACTTTGAGTCCTTTGCTTGTCATTTTTTAAAGACTACTATTAAATCCCCTGTGTTGAGTTAGCTGCTGTCTTTCTTTAGCTTGTTATATGGAGCCTTATTTAAGAGTCCTAGGCTACAAGATATCATCCCAAATAATTTATCCAGGATACTGTATTACCCACTGCAAAACAGATTGACACCTCTACCTGCTCACATGATTAGAGGTTTTCTGTCAACACAGATGTCTAGAAAACAAGACAGCAGACAGGGAAAAGTTTCTGTCAGAGGGGACCATGAATTTAATTCTCTCAAGGAGCGGCTAGTTTTCCCCTCTGAGCAGCGGGGACAGAGGGCCATTTCAGTAACTTCCTTATCTGAGCTCATTCCACAGTCTGGCCTTTCCTAATGTTGAAGTCTACCAGATATTCCTCAGCTGTGGATGAGTCCTGATTTGTAGATTCTGCTGCTTCAATCTTTTATAAGATTTCAGATTAGGTTTGGATTTCCATCGGGTCACGCATACATGAGGAGGTTCAGTCTCAAAGTCTCTAAGTACTGTTTTTAAAAATTGTCTCTTTGGGCAGGCCTAGGAGATAGTATCCTGGTTAGGGTGTAACTGGCCTACCACTGACCCAGGTTCAATCACCAGCATCACATAATCATCGGAGGAAAGCAGGTGAGGCCCTGGTGGTCCCCGAGCACTGCAGGGTAACCTGGCACTGCAGGACCCAGGCAGTATCACATCCATGGGCACTGATAGCTTGGTTGACAGAGTGCCACAGGGGCCCTGAGATCTCCTGAGCATGACCTGAGATCTCCCCTCTCACAAATGCCTCCCCTGCAAGCAGCTTTCAGTTTGGGTGCTGGACTTTGATTTGAGACAGGAAGAATAGTAGCACTGTAGCACTGTAGCACTGTCCTCCCGTTGTTCATCGATTTGCTCAAGCAGGCACCAGTAACGTCTCCATTATGAAACTTGTTACTGTTTTTAGCATAACGAATACGTCACGGGGAGCTTGCCAGGCTCTGCCATGCTGGAGGGATAATCTCAGTAGCTTGCTGGGCTCTCCAAGAGGGATGGAGAAATCAAACCTGTGTCTGCCGTATGCAAGGCAAACACCCTACCCACTGTGCTATCTCTCCAAGAACAGTAGATAAACACAATTCCAGGGATGGTGCAGGTATAGATAAAGCAGGTGGCATGCACAACACAAGACTAACTGCATAGAGGAGCCTCTCTTACAAGGAGAACAAAGGTAAAGCTCATCCAAATCCCAGCAGGCTTCACAGATGACTGTACACATCTGGAAGTGCAGGGTTCAAATTGTTATTACTCCCCCACCCACCTCACCATATACCCTGCATCTTGGCTTCTTTAACACGGGCTTCTCATCGTATATGGGATTGAGTAACTGAATGTGGGATGTATCTCAAAAATTGGCAGCAGTGAAAGGTTTCTGAATACTTAGACCAAAAATTAATTTAAAATCAAATGTGTCATGAATCTAAGGTCTTTCTGATCTCACATAAGAAGACCCTTGCCTAGACAAAGGCCACACCAGCAGCTATAGGAACTATCTGAAGGTCCCAGGGAAGTATGGTCTGTTCCCTATAAGCAGAAGCCTGTTCCCTCTGGCTTCTTGGCTGTAGCCGCTTGTGTGCTATGACTTGTTCATATGCTCCTTAGCACCTAATTGTGGTGCTTTGACCCTCAGTGTACCATTGCTCTCTGGAGGAACCCCTCTCCATGCCACACTTCATCAAATGTGCTCCACAGGAGGTCCCAAGTATCAGTATCTCTGACATAGAATGATCCTTTCTTTCTCAAAAGCAGGAATGGCTCCAAAAGGCAGCCTTTCTATGTCACAAAAGTCACAGGGCACTCAATAACTCTCACTGATCCTGTACCAAAGTCATTTATACCCTCTGGGATGTCTCCTGCTCTTCTCCCTATGAGGTCTCCAGACATCTGGTCCTTTGTGAGAGTTTACACCTTACTCCATTTATTATCTAGTAGAACATTTGGAGAGGAGGAGAGTCCCACCTCCTTACTGATCTGCCATCTTTCTGGAATCTCTCTATGAGATTATTTTTATGGTATGACAAGGAAACTAGGAAGGCTTGAAATAGAGCTTTATTGAATATTGTATCTGGGATGGTTAAATTTAATTTTTATTACTCATCTTTACTTCTGAAGGAAGCTAGTAATTAAAGATAAGTTCTTAGTCAATTAACTGAAGATTCTTCAGTGTTAAGCAAACTTTCCTCTGTCTCTTCTGGTACTCCCCAATTCTTGCATTCCAGCTTCATTTTGTATTTAGGCAATGTGTGAGAGGGAAACACTAGGCTTTCTTTCCCTAAATAACAAATTTCACATGCTGTTGTTGTCCTTCACATTACTATGTTTTCTTTGGCACAAGTAAACAAACCAATCACCATTTTGCCCCTTTATATTTTTCAGGGAAGATATTTTTCAGTTGTGTGTGTCTTCTGAAAAATGTGCAGGCATAAATTCTTTGGGAACTCACTGAAAAGCATTCCTGTAAACAAGAGGGTGGTAGAGGGCACTCTCCCCTCCCCACTCTTCACTTGGACTGCAGGGAAGTTTGATTATACACTAACTCCTCACCTCACTTCATTTAAAGCCCTGTTACATAAAGCACACATTCTCTTTTTTTGAAGGTACTCTTAGTCACAATTTTCTAGTATAAGTTAAAATCATGAACATGTTCCAAAATTATTGACATCTGAGATCTGAAGGAAAGAGAGGATCTTCCAAGTGGCTAGAACCATCAGCTTTAATCTGGAACCTCACCACATTATAAAATACCCTCAGCAAATAAAATATAAAATACCCTGAGATTTTGATCAAATACTAAAAAAAAAAAAACCCCATAGGATCCTATTGACTTTTATGGCATTTGTTTAGTATGAGTGTGCCTTCATTTTCTCTCTGAATCACTCCCCTGCATAGTGTCTGTAGGCAATGAAAATAGAGAACAATCTTATAAGTACCTCTAACAGGGAAGGATGAAGTAGAGTCAGGGATTATCTTACAGAGATAACCACTATTTCATATTTTGGATGAATTTTCATCCTTCACATTCAAATAATACCATTTTAAAAAAGGGGGCATGTGAAGGTCATTTAATTCTGTGTCCTGCTCAATGTCTGATGATCCTTTCTCTTAGCTTTTCAATCTCTTTTTTTTTTTGACTCTAACATTGTAGAGTAAATTGCAATATCCTTGCTTCCACTCTATTAATGTGTCAGCTATCAGATGCATTATTGGATGACTGGATTTCAGTGTACTGTAGAGTTCAAAAATCTGCTATTTTTTTAATATTTCTATAAGTATTTTGCTAACTGAAAAATTACCTATAATGAGCTGAACTCATTTTGCACACTGATAATGACATTCTGCTGTGGTATCTGCTCCTAAATTTTTTGATTAAAACTATCACAGTCATATGTCTGAAATGATGAGATATATTTAATGACAAATTCCATCTCAGTACAGATTTTGATGGAAAGATTTCACTTTTATGAAAACCTGTGAAAGACATCACCTGGTATTAGCACACTTATCAATGACCCAGTTTTAATCTTTAATCATAATAATCTTCAAGTTATTCTGTTTGTTTGATTTTTGTGCTATAGCCAGTTGTGGGCTGGAGCGATAGCACAGTGGTAGGGTGTTTGCCTTGCGTGTGGCTGGACCTGCCAACCAGAGTTTGATTCCTCCACCCCTCTCAGAGAGCCTGGCAAGCTACCGAGAGTATCTTGCCCTCATGGCAAAGCCTGGCAAGCTCCCCGTGACGTATTCGATATGCCAAACACAATAACAACAAGTCTCACAATGGAGATGTTACTGGGCCTGCTAGAGCAAATTGATGAACAACGGGAGAACAGTGCTACAGTACTACAGCCAGTTGTGCTCAGGGAATACTTGTGGCTCTGTGCTCAAGGATCACTCCTAGTAGTGCTTGGGCATCATACGCAGAGCTAGGGATTGGAACCAGAAATTCAGTGACCAGAGCTGCACGCTAAGCAAGTGCCTTAATGTTTGTTAAAGTAGCTAGCCTTTGCTCCCTGTCTCTTGACCCCACACCTTTTTAATTAAGCAAATCTGTTCTAGCACATATTTCAAATATTTTATAAAACAAGAAACTTTTTTTTCTCTTCACTGAACATTAGCTGAACTCTAAGACAACATCTAGATCACATAGAACATAAGGGCGAGCAAGGTGATGAAAAGTCAATTAAGGTATATAGGAATGTTTTCCTATTGTGTATTAAAAGAAGCATGACAAGGTTAACATAAAATAATAATCTTTAATAATCCAAGAACAAACTCAGTTTTATATCCAAATTATATCTCTCCCTGGGTCTTGGTTTAAGATAATTTTTAATGAGGCCAGTCTGATAGCACAAAAGGGAAGGCCTTTCCCTTACACGTGGCCAACCTGGGTTAGTCCCTGAGCACTGCCAGGAGTAATTGCTAAAGGCAGAGCCAGGAGTAACCCATGAAAATTATCAAAGATAATTTAGTGGACAAAGAAGAAGGGGAGGATAGGACTGGAAAAGCTGTTTATCAAGAATTGGAATAGATTGTACTCCTTAGAATTCATTGGCTTTCATCAAGCTAGACTTGGTTACTATGAAGAGAAGAAAAAATATCTTTGCATAGTTTTTGAAGAAGGCCATGTCTAGGCTGGAAATTTGTTTGTTCCAGCCAGCAATGAAATAGCTTTATCTAAAGTAAAAAGTTCTGTGAGATAGAATTTTGGCACAAGATGAAGTTGTTTAGTCTGTCTCTGACATCCCTTTTGATAGCTGAGTGTTCACTTTAATCGGGTTCCAACAGACCATATCAACACTTTACCAACTCATTTTATTCCTCATGCTAATTTTCCATTTTGTAGTTGATATTGTATTTAAAATGAATTTTAATACTAATTAATTTGAAAAATTCATATCATCCATAGAAGGAAAATGACCTTAGCATATTAAAATAATTAGAAAATCATGATCAAAGAAATTTGTTCAGTAGTCCACAGAATCTTCTTTGCTAATATGTTTATAAGTTACAAAATATGTTTTATGGAATCATTATATAGGAGTCCTAGACTGTATGATTTTTTTTTAATTTATGTAGGAGTACTGCTATTTATTCAGCCACTGATTAGCTGATTAAATTGGGCATGAACTCCATCTTACTTTTTTTTTCGTAGTTTTATTTATTCATTTATTTTTCATCTTATATTTATTTATTGAATCACTGTGGGAGAAGTTACTAAGCTTTCAATATTAAGTTTGATCATACAATGATCAAACACCTCTCCCTTCACCAATACTCACTTTCCCCCACCAAGAACCCCAATATAATCCCCTCCTACCCCTCCCAATGTATGTGAGGCAGATGATTTCCACTTAATTCTTCTCTACATTGATTACATTCATTATTTCGACAAAAGGTGCACCATTATTGTTTAGAATTTTCCCCCTAACAATCAGAATTGCTGAAAAGGCATTGTGAAACACTTTGCTTTCTATAGCTGGTTATGAGAATCACATAATCTATTTTTTAAAAATTTTTATTAGTGAAACACCATCACAATCACAATCACAACCATCCTGTTATTCGTCGATTGCCTCGAGCAGGCCCCAGTAACGTCTCTTCGTCCTAGCCCTGAGATTTTTTTTAAAAAGTACCATATTCAAGCCTCTTTCAGAGTTAGGAGAATGAGACCCTTCATTGTTACTGGTATTTGGCATATTGGGTCCGCCACGGGGAGTTTGCCAAACTCTGCCGTGTGGGCAGGTTACATTCGGTAGCCTGCCAGTTTGTCTAAAGTAGGAATGAGATGATAAGATGTTATGCAGCTGCGAATGCGGCCGCGCACTTCCGGAAGCTGGGTTTTATAGTCTCTGAATCTTGGACATTGATGGGATTACACGGCGCCAGGGGGCCAGTTGGTGGGTGTGATCCCCGCCTACTGGAATTTGGAGGATCTGGGTGGAGGATGCCCAGCCCCAATCCGAGTAGGCCTGGAAATCTCTGTCCCGGAACCCACGTGGCTTTGTCCCTCTGCCGGTACCTTCATGTGTGCCGAAAGTGGTCTCAACATGGTGGTGGCTGGTTCTAGAGATCTTCGGCTGCCGGAGCCCAGGTCGGGGAGGGGAAGAAAACTCAACCCGCTCCCCTCCAAGGGTCCCTGGCGAGGACAGCCAGGCGTGGGGGCAGGAGACTCTGCGCTGTTCTCTTCCGGGAGCTGGGTTTTATAGCTGGCGCCGTGTAATCCCATCAACGGCCAAGATTCAGTGAAACACCATGAGGTACAGTTTTAGACTTACAAATTTTTGTGCTTGGGTTTTGATTATACAATGATCAAATACCCATTCCTCCACCAGTGCCCATTTTCCACCACCATGGATCCCAGCATCCCTCCCACCCCCATCCTCCCCATTCCACCCTGCCTCTGTGGCAGGGGATTCCCTTTTGTTCTCTCTCTCTCCTTTTGGGTGTTGTGGTCTGCAAAAGAGGCATTGAGTGGCAATCATGTTCGGTCCATAGTCTACTTTCTACATGCATCTCCCATCCTGGGAGAATCCTCCGAACACCCTTTATTTGGTGCTCCCTTCTCTATCTGAGCTGCCCTTTCCCCTAGAATTCCTGGCTGGCCTCTAAGCCATGGAGTAATCCTCCTGGTACTGATCTTGGCTATTCTTGGGTATTAATCCCCTATTTTGTTACTTTATGTCCCCCAGATGAATGCAATCTTTTTATGTCTATCGCTCTCTTTCTGACTCATTTTGCTTAGCATGATACTTTCCATGTAGTACCACTTGTATGTAAATTTCATGACATCATCTTTTCTAACAGCTACATAGTACTCCATTGTGTAGATGTACCAAAGTTTCTTTAATCAGTCATCTGTTCTTGGGCACGAGGGTTTTCTCCAGATTCTGGCTATTGTAAAGAGTGCTGCAATGAACAAACAAGTGCAGATGTCACTTCGACTATACATTTTTGCCTCTTTGGCATATATTCCCAGGAGTAGTATAGATGGGACTATCTTAAATTAAGAAGCTTCTGCACCTCAAAAGAAACAGTGACCAAAATACAAAGACAGTCTACAGAATGGGAAAGGATATTCGCTGAATACACATCTGACAAGGGGTTGATATCAAGGATATATAAAGTACTGGTTGAACTCCACAAGAAGAAAATATCCAACCCCATCAAAAAATGGGGCAATGAAATGAATAGAAACTTTCTCAAAGAAGAAATCAGAATGGCAAAAAAGCACATGAGAAAATGCTCTACATCATTAATCATCAGGGAGATGCAGATCAAAACCACAATGAGATACCATCTCACACCTCAGAGACTGGCCCACATCCAAAAGAACAGAAGCAACCAATGCTGGCGCGGATGTGGTGAGAAAGGGACACTCCTTCACTGTTGGTGGAAATGCCGACTGGTTCAGCCCTTTTGGAAAACAGTATGGATGATTCTCAAAAAATTAGAAATTGAGCTCCCATTTGACGCAGAAAATCATATAATCTTGAGTGGCCACAATAGCAGGCTTGTGATTTTGGATTTCTGCAAAGAGCCAGATAATTACAAGATTGGTTTCTGTGCATCTGGTGTTAAGGCTGTGCTGGAGAGACACTTATGGGGTGGGGGGGGGGGGGGGGCAACTCGTGACCTTGGTAGGGCTTGAAGGACGAGCCGGTACTATTATCCCCCTTCCCATGAGACTGCAGTGCTGCTGGGGGGTGGGGGGAGGAGGGAGAAAGGCAGAAGGGAGCAACACCCTTTCCCTCCCAGGGAGGCATGGCACTGTAGTTTAACGCATGGTCCATTCACTTTTCTGCCACAAGCTGCCGCACTCTGGATTAAGTCCTTTTGCCTCTGGAGCCATGGCCGTGCCAGAGTGCCGCTCATGGGGGGCAATTCATGACCTTGGAAGGGCTTGAAAGACAACCGGTACCATTCCCCTTCTCATAAGACTACAGTTGCCCTGTCACCACTGGCTCATACCTGACTTTCCAATAAGCTCTGAGGTGGCGGCCACCTTGCTGCTGGGGGGAGAAAGGTGGAAGGGAGCAACACCTTTTCCCTCCCGGGGAGGCATGGTGTTGTAGTTTAACGCATCGTCCATTCACTTTTCTGCCTCAAGCTGCCAGGCACTGGATTAAGTCTTTTTGCCTTTGGAGCCATGGCCGTATATGTGGTCCAGATGCATTTCTGCCAAAAGCCTCTGGGTTTCGAGATTTGTTTCTGAGTCTCTGGGATCATGCCCATTAATCAGCTTGATCAGGAGCCAGAGAGGCCATTTGTAGATGGCGACTTGAGGTCTCACTGGGATGCGGAGGAAAGGGCCGGTTACACCCCCATCTGGTGAGGCCCCACGTGTCTCGTTACTGCAGGTCCAAACCTGACTGTCCAGTGGCCTCTGGAGGATGACGATCACCGGGCCGCCAAGGGGAACAGGCCAAGGCACAAAACCTATTCCCACCTGGAGTGACCCAACTCCAGTAACATATTGCAGGAACAGGACGCATTTCTGCGAAAAGCCTTTGGGTTACGAGATTCATTTCTGAGTCTCTGGGATCATGGTCATTAAGCAGTTCGATTAGGAACCAGAGAAGCCATGCATTATATAGCTGAGCTGGAGGTGGTTTGTGGATGTGTCTCCCACATACCTAACTCTTGGCCATTCAATTTCTTGGTAAACTTTGCCCCAAGATTTTGTGGTCTGGCCAAAGGCACAGCAGCAATTTTGGGGTATCTGAAAGTCTGACAGTGCCATCAGGCTGCTGATGCACTTACCTCACAGGTACAGATTGACCTGCTGGCGGCACCATACCCCCATCTGTATGATTTTTAAAAAATATGTATAAATTGTAATAACTAGATTAAATGGAATATTACAAGTGTTACCAAATATCAGTAAGAAAAAAGTATATTTTATACCATAATAGAATATATTTAGTATATAATAGAATGGAATATACATTAATAGAATAGTGTCAGACACAATTCTATTAATCCAGTTGTATATTATACTTAGAACTAATTACACTGCAAAATGTGTATAGGTTTTCCTAGTTTTTCCCACTTTGAGAATTAATTTCATTCAATTTAATTTTGACAGTATAGCACTGTCCTCCTGTTGTTCAACAATTTGCTTGAGTGGGCATCAGTAATGTCTTCATTGTGAGACTTGTTGTTACTGTTTTCAGCATATCAAATACACCACAGGGTGCTTGTCCCGCTCTGCCATGCAGGTGGGATACTCTCGGTAGTTTGCTGGGCTCTCTGAGAGGAAAGGAGGAATCGAACCCTGACACTATATACACACAAATAGTATTAGAGTCCACAGGTCAAGGTCCCAGTCTCCAAGACTGCCCTTTAAACAAGTGGCAGCTGAAAGCCCAGGTTCTTACCTGTGCTTCTGATCAAGAGCTAAATAGATTAGAGGTTTCTCAGTGTCCCTTCTTAAGTTCTATCAAAAGGCTAAAAAACTCATAGGTTACTCACTTGATCATCATTTTATTACCTAGGATTTAGGTTTAGCTAAAAAAAAAAAAAAAAAGAAAAAAGAAAAAAGAAAAAAAACAAACAAAACATTTAGATGGGTGACAAGTATGGGAAACATTACTGGAGAAAAACCGCAGAGGTGCCATGCCTAATCTAGGAGCAACAGTGCACTTCAGATAGCCACACATTCATTACACCGGAACTCTTCAAATTCCTTCTGTTTGAGTTTTTATGCAGTCTTTACTGCATCGGCATTATTGAGACCAAAAGGACAATATTTAAATAGTGATAATACAAAATAACCTAATGTTTTATACCATTGTTGGGTTGCTCTAATTTTACTGTCAAACACAACTTAAAAGTCTTTCTTTTTTTCAAGTTGTACTGTGCACTTCTCATTAAAGTTTTGTTTTAAAAGGTCAGAAAATGTGACATTCACTCCTGTTCAATTCCACTCTTTATTTCAGTCTATTCTTTAACTCAACCACAGACATTAAACCAAGGATTTAAAAAAAATCTAGTATGGTATTTTAATATTGTAAAAATTATCATTAATTTTTTTGTATTTTCATAATTTTTTAAGTATCATAAAATATAACATGTAAATGCTAATTTTTAATTAAAAAAGAAACCTAGTTTGCAGAGAATTCACTCATGGAAGATAAATGAGATTCCCATATTGAATTTGAGAAGCAAAATAAATAGAAATGATGACTTTGTGCTATTGATAAACTGGCCTCTAATTTTCAGAATGTGCTCACATAGAGAATTCCAATTAACCCTAAATGCTATCTAAGTGTCATACACTACTGAAAATAATACAGATCTGACTTTCTCATTTGGAAAGTGACATGGAAAAGTAAGATACAAAAGCAGAAGGCAAACACATTCAGATGAACTGGATAAAAAGATAAAGGAACATTATTCATAAAAATTAATTTACCTGTGGGGATTTTTCCCATTTATTCCAATTAAAAGCAAAAAAAAATTACCATATTTTCTCTTGAATATGTCTCTCGTTCTTTCCTCAGCATTTTTACACTCTGGAGAAACCTTTATTCTATCTTGAGTCATAGCTTTTTTTTACCTCCTTAGATCGAAGAACATTTCTTTAAATAAAAACTGTTTCGCTTCCCCCCATGAGCCAAAGAATGTTGTCATTAGGGAATCTTTAGAGTTAAATGTGTTAAATATTGGATATAAGAAGAGAACCATATTCTGACAAGTTTTAGAAAATGTAATAAATTATTTCTATATTGGGGACTCTTAGAATCCTTTATCAACAGATTTTGTGTAACTGTTTACTTTTTAGTGAAAAAATAATATTTTGTTGCATGTATCAAGTGCATAAGTATTCTAGATACCAAAATTATTAATGGTAAAATAAATATTTTATTGTTTCAATGGCAGGCTATGGAATGTAACCTGCCCACACGGCAGTCTGGCAAACTCCCCGTGGCGTACCCAATATGCTAAATACCAGTAACAATGATGGCTCTCATTCTCCTAAGCCTGAAAGAGACTTGAATATGGCACTTTTTAAAATCTCTGGGCTAGGATGAAGGAGACGTTACTGGGGCCTGCTCAAGGCAATTGACGAACAACAGGACGATCGTGATCGTGATTGTTTCAATAGTTATATTTCTACTTCTTTTATTAGTATTTTATTAGTGTGAGATTTTATAAATTTAACAGATTTCATAAGTAACACAATGGTTTAAAACTTGGTTAATTTATGGGCTCAATTTTGGTATTATTTTCTAGTTCATACTTTTCTTATCATGGCAGAGTCTGGCAAACTCCCTGTGGTGTATTCAATATGCCAAAACCCAGTAACAATGATAGGTCTCATTCCCCTGACCCTGAAAGAGCCTCCAATGTGGCACTTTCTAAAATCTCAGGGCTAGGACGAAGGAGATGTCCTAGCCCTGAGGAAATTGGTGCCTGCTCGAGGAAAGTGATGAACCACAGGATGACAGTGATACGGTGATACTTTTCTTATGTTTTCAAAAAGTACAGACACTTAAAGGTGTAATCTATCAGGTTATTTTGTATCTACCTCAGATAAAATCTTTGTTCTTTTGGTATCAATAGATCTTAGTTTTTAGCTTAATATTTTTATTTTAAATTATTATTCGGAGGTTCCAAAATAAATGCCATATCCACTTTAAATAAGACTATTGTGATACAAAATAAACATGTAAGGGATGAAGAGAAAACACTGGGGCTGAGGGACTTGCTTGGCAGATGGCTGGCTCTGGTTCAATCTCACTACATTTGGTCCCCTGAACACTGTCAGGAGTTATGCATGAGCACAAAATCAGGAGTCAGCCCTGAAGACAATGCCAGAATACTTGAACATCGCTAGGTATGTCCTACCAATTTACATTTAAAATTTAAGGTTAAATGTATAGTTTGCAAAACAAATATAGGGATTATTTCTTTTTCATATAATAAAAACTTGCTCAATTAATAATATCATATTTTCAATTTGTGCCAACTAAAATTATCTTTAAAAAGATATTCCCGTAACCCTGGAGTGATAGCACAGCGGTAAGGCGTTTGCCTTGCACGCAGCCAACATGGTCGACCCGAGTTCGATTCCTCCGCCCCTCTCGGAGAGCCCGGCAAGCTACCGAGAGTATCTTGCCCGCATGGCAGAGCCTGGCAAGCTATCCGTGACGTATTCGATATGCCAAACACAGTAACAAGTTTGCATTATACTATTTAACTTTAATAATAATATTAGTAGTAGTGATTACTTTTAGTACCTGTCTGCTAACCCAAATAAATTTTTGATTTTATGAGCAAAGACAAAAAAATGAGAAGAATGGTGTTTGCATTCAAGCAGCGACTGTAAGGGCAATATCAACCTTGTTCCCCCAGAATGACAAGTACCATATTCTCACTTTTACTACATGATAGTGGGACTTTAGGTTTTGTGAATGGTTTTATGTAACTTGATAGATTACTTTAGGGGCCTGAGAATGCTAAGGAATTATACATTAATGACAATTGCTTTATTGCTTTATGCAATATCCATCGCAATAGGCTTCATAATTATGCTTTACTTTCAGATAGGGGAAATCTATACTTTAATTGCAATTTCTGGGGAGGAATATAAGGAAAATTACTTTATGGAAGAACAGAGAAGACACTTAATGCCAAATATAAAATATAGTAAATGGGAAAAGGGCCAGAATCAGGAAAATTCTATTTTTAGACAATATATATTTGATAGGAAAAGATTGTGGTAAACAGAATGTGATTGTTAGGTTTGAAAACAGCAGTATTGTCTAAAACATTTGCTATAAATATCAGCAGCTGGTATGAAGATATAGAGTACAAGTTGCACATTAGGCTATTCATTCATATTTACACATTCAGGAAGTGAGGGGGAAATTTCTTCAATATGACAAATATCTTTAGATATTAGAAAAATGAATCTGACAAAAAAATCCTGTTTAATCTCTGTGCTGCTGAATATCTGATATATTTTGCCTGGAAAGAGTAGGTGATATGGGAAACAAAAAGATAATTATATTTTGGGGAAGAATCTATGGAGATAAAAATGAAAGGCAATCATTTATAACTTTCACTCATTTCCGTATAGTGATATATTTCAATCATTTCCGTATAGTTAAACAATTAATAGAGAGAAAAGCATTCTCAGGGTATTCTGGCATAATTAGGGGAAATTTTAAACATAAGAAAAGTTTTTTATGTTTCTTTGTAAAAATGACAATTTTTGCTTAAATTCTGTATTTAGAAATTTTATACACAGAAATGTATTATTCTCCAAAAGCATGCCTCAAATTTTATCAAAATTTTGCATCCTTAAAGTTTGCTTTTCACTGTACGTGGATTGTTATACATGATAACCATATGAGGGGAACTGAAATGTTCTCACTCCTAGCTGTATGTTAAATCTCCCGGAGAGATTTTAAAATATGTTGGACTCCCATATTCAGAGATTCTGATTTGGGACTTCTTATTATGATTAGGCACTGGGAGGTTTAATAAGCTCTGTAGTTGACTTCATTTTTAAAGCCATTGAGCTTGTATATGCTCCGGTGCCCATGTGCTGCTTGTGCCCACATGGTTGAGCACATGTCGTGTCTAGCATACATGACATCTGCATCCCATTTTGAGATGTGTACTTTCTTATCTAATGCTGGGGTGTGTGTAGGGGCACTCTCTCCGCCCTTGGAGAAGCCCATGTTCGCCTTTGAGCGCCTTACTCCCTTGCTTTCCCTCCCTCCTCACCTTCAAAAACCTCCAAATAAAATCTGTTATACTTCAAAAAAGAAAAAAAAGTCATTGAGCTACATGAAATCCAAAAAGTAAGTAGAGAAGTAGCATTAGGGTAAAGAAAGGAGCTTATTGTACTAAATGATTTAGTGAATCTGTTTATTGTACTAAAAACAGGAGAAATAAATTTCATGTAGATAATAGAATAATAGGGAGCAATAAAAGAAGAAAATTTCTCTTTAGAACTATCAGTCTAAAGCCTCTGAGTGGCTTGACTTGCACAACCATCCAATCTGGGCTCCGTGGCCCAGGATTTAGAGAACAGTGATAACAATGGGTATATCCATGAAATAAATAGGATTCTTGAGTCTTTTTCATGTACTTTGAATTTTGCTGCACTATTGCAGCAACATGGGAAGATGACATCATTGACAACATTGACAAGGAATACGATCGACTGGTTCAGCACCTCTATGATTGTGTGAAGAACGCCAAGAGAAAGATAGCCACAAAAAGATGCCTGTCTTTGAAAACTCTTGAGCTTATTTGCCAACGTGGCTTGGCACAAGCCTCAGGCAACCGCAAGCAAATGTCCGAGCTTGCAAAGCAGTGCAGAGAAGCAATAAAGGAAGACCTCAAATCCGAATTCTATTTGGATCTATTTGATAGCCATGTCCACCTGCCCACATACCAAATCGCGCAGAATGGATCTGTCATTCCCTATGTTCTCCCTCCAGAAATCCGAAATGCCATTTCATCGGTAAAGAAGCAAACAGCACCTGGCCCAGACAAGGTCAGACCCGAACACCTGAAGAACCTGCAGTCAGTACTCATCAATACACTGGCTTGGCTCTTCACATGCTACCTTTCTAAATGCAAGGTTCCATTCCACTGGACAACCAGCAGGACTGTTCCACTGTACAACAAGGGAGACATTCATGACATTGGCAACTATCGCCCAATCTGCCTGTTGTCTGTCCTCTACAAGATGTTCACTCGAGTCATCCTAAATAGGATTGTCAGAACAATAGATGAAGGACAACCATGCGAGAAAGCCAGTTTCCGAAAAGGATTCAGCACCATTGACCATATCCACATGATAACCAAGCTCATTGAGGTTTCTCAGGAGTTCAAGATGCCACTCTGTCTAATGTTCATTGATTCAAAGAAGGCCTTTGTTTCTGTTAAGATGGAAGCAGTCATCAAAGCCCTAGCCAAAAAGGGCGTTCAAACTCAATACATCAGGATCCTCTATGAACTGTACTGCAGATTCATTACCAGGATCTCACCATTCTACAGGAAGGTGATCACTGACGTCACGAGAGGGTTTCAGCAGTGTGATACCTTTTCTTCGAAACTCTTCAGTGCCACCCTTGAGAATTCCATGCGACGACTGTAATGGGAAGAAATGGGAGTGAAGACAGACGGTCGGCAACTACACCACCTCCGCTTCGCTGTTGACATCGTTCTAATAACACCAAACATCAGCCAAGTGGCACAAATGCTGGCTGACTTCAACCATGAGTGTGGAAAGGTCGAACTACAGCTAAATCTCACGAAGACAATGTTTATAAGAAATGGTCTCATTCCTTACATTCCATTTACTCTCAATGGGACGAACATCTCTGAATGCAACAATTATGTGTACCTAGGTCAAGAAGTCAACATGATGAATGACCTGGCATCTGAGTTGTGCAGGAGGAAGAAAGTGGCTTGGAACGCCTTCAAGAGCATTGAAGAAATAGCTAAGTGGACAAAGAACCTCTGGTTCTGGGCACATCTCCGGGCACTGTTCTTCCTGCATTAACATACGCCTCAGAGACCTGGGCCCTAGGAAAACAGAATGAGAATGCTATTTGGGTCTCCCAAAGAGGAATCTAAGGAGCTATGCTTGGAGTATCATCCTTCACTCAAATGAGAGAAGGAATCCGGAGTTCCGACTTCTGTCAACAGTCAAGAATCAGGGATGCTGTCTAGTTTGCCAAGGTGTTGAAAATCAGATGGGCTGGACATGTAATGATATTTGGAGATGACTGCTGGACTAGAGCCATTACCAACTGGATTCCACGGGATGTCAAAAGATCGCATGGCCGCCCACCTATGAGATGGTCAAACTTCTCTGTCAAGCCTTGATTTGAGGCTGTTCGTGTTCCTAGAATGAGCAGACACCATTGGGCTACACTGGCACATGACAGGGACGAATGGAGACATTACTGTCGCTTGAACAACTCGATGAGTAACGGGATATCAAGTGATCAAGTGATTGATTTTTTGTTCCAGAACTTTTAACTTTATGTTTAAAAAATATTTTACTACCTTGCCACAGAGGCAGGGTTAGATGGGGGGATGAGGGTGGGAGGGATTCTGGGACCGTGGTGGTGGAAAATGGGCACTGGTGCACTGGTGGAGGGATGGGTGTTTGATCATTGTACAATTAAAACCCAAGCACAAAAATTTGTAAATCTACAACTGTACCTCATGGTGTTTCACTAACAAAAGTGTAAAAGAAAGAAATGTAAATGATGGAGAATGGGTTCTGGTGAAGGGATGGGTACTGGATCATTGTATAACTGAAACCCAAGCACAAAAATTTGTAAGTCTACAACTGTACCTTATGGTATTTCACTAATAAAAATTTTTAAAAATATTTTACTGCATTTTTTGTTTCCTCAAAGACTTTTATTTTATTTTCTGGTGTACAAGTACAGTTAATAGTAGTCTCTCATGGACTTAATTCCAACAATACTCCCATCCCCAGTGTATACACCTTTCTTCTCCAAGGACCCTAATCTTCACTCATCCTTCCCCATCTCAGTTATGTGGATCAGTTCCCTATTACATTTCCTCTAGATCTGTTTCACTACCTTGCTGTGTATCTTTAAATTCCACATATGAGAATGATACTTATCAAAAAAAGTTGGAAATAGCCAGTGTTAGTGAGGTTGTAGTAAGAAAGGAATCTTCATTCACTGTTGGTGGGAAAGTTGCCTGGTTCAACCCACTATGCAAAGCAATATGAAGATTTCTGGAAAAAAAATGAATAGAACTCCCATATAATTCAGTGATACAACTTCTTGCCATCTATGTCCCAAACACAGAAACATTAATTTGAAAGAATATATGCACATCAATATTTTTTGCTTCATTTAGAACAATAGCCAAGATATGGAAACAATCCAAATTCTCAATAATAGATGAATGGATCAATAAATGTGGTATATATTCACAATGGAATACTACGACACTCTCAAAAAATATCATGTAATTTGCAGCAACATGAATGGAGCTAGAGGATAGCATGCTGGGTGAAGTCAGTCAGAAGGAAAGGGAGAGATACAGACTGACCTCTTTGATATGCAGGACTTAACATTACATTTTGGAGAATGTTTTAAGAACTAAAATTATTAATGTTTTTGAGTATTAGTAGATTTTGAGAATCAGAACTGTGCCTTCAGTTAGTGATTTAATATTAATTGACATTTTATTCGCTCTCATTAGTATTCACTTGCTAATCAGTTAACATGAGAGCACAGTAGACTAGAAAAGAGATTTCTAAAGGCGTAGTGACTAAGCCAGAAGTCCAAAACAAGAAACTATAAATTAGGTGCTTAAAATCCTTTTTTTTTAAGTACTAGGGGTTTTAATTTTGGCAGGGGTGGAAAAATATGAGAAAATATCTTCTGATATTTTAATAAATCAGAGATGATAATATATGGATACATGTACTCATTGTGTACATATTCATGTGTACATTGGAGCCATCTGTCCATAGTCAAAAAACAAACAAGAAATTAGGGAAAATACAAAGAGCAAAATCCCAACAACAAAGTGAGGAAAAGCTATGAATAGACAGTTCAAATTAAAGAGTATACTGTGGCTTTTAAGAATGTGAGAATATGTAAAAAATTTACTTCTCTTGAGATCATTGTAAATTAAAAATGCACTGAAATAACACTTGTTAAAATGTGAACAAGGTCTAGTCCTGATACTGTATTGACTAGTTGCAGGAAAACATGCTTGTCTCACAGTTCATTGATGAAGATATGAATTGGTGATTTCCTATGCAGATTAGCACAGAAATACTGTTTAGTATCACAATCACTGATTTTCTTTGACCCAGAATTCCCCTCTATCAATTATAAGTTCTTTTGCTCAAAAATGTTTAGATTTTTCTTTTATGCTTTGACATTTCCTGATATATCTTGGTTTAGGGTTTTCCTTATTTATCTCCCTTTTTTTCTTTACGGTGCTTCAAATTTCTCTTCTATTTTTCTTTAATTAGGCAAGTGGTGGGAAGTACTGGGCCACATTGGGAAGTACTCAGCTGCTTATTCCTGTATCTGTTTAGGGATCACTCCTAATGGTGTTCATGGGACCATATGTGGTTCTGGAGATCAAACCTGGAAGACTGCATACAAGGTAAGAACTTTTATTCCTGTACACTGTCTCTAGTCCCTATTATTTTTATCTTGTCTTTTGGCCACATCTAGCTGTGCTCAGGATTCATTCCTGGCAAAGCTCAGGGGGACTCTGGAGGGTGCTAAGGATCAAATACAAGAATAATCTACAAGCCAGCACATGCCCTATCTTCTATACTATCTATTTGGTCCTTGGCCCCCAACTGACAAAATTTATCTTCATTAATTTTTCAGCTATTTTATTCTTGCTTTATTCTTTCCCTTTTGCTCCGTAATGCCTATTGTTCCAATTATGGCATGTCTACTTTTGTTCTCTTTATTTTTTAGTTTATTTTGCTATCTTTCTTTCTCTATCTCTCTCTTTCTTTCTTTCTTTCTTTCTTTCTTTCTTTCTTTCTTTCTTTCTTTCCTGCTGTATTCTGGTCATTTAAATGCTTAAATCTAACAAATTTTGCCACTATTATATCAAACCTCATTAATCCAAGTACCTTACTTTTCTCAAAAATTTATCACAGGTTATAGATAAATTTTTAAATCCACAATATTTTTTCATTTTTTGTTTTATTTTTGGGACTGTGTTTCAGGACTAATTACTGGCTCTGTGCACTCAGAGCACTCCTAGTGGGGCTGTAGGGACCATTTCTTTTTCATTGGTTCTGTTTGCTGTTTTGCAGTGCTTACTTTTGGTGGAAAGAACTAGAAGCATGTTACATTCCATGTTCATTAATTTATAAGTGAATTCATAACTTCATTTTTCCTAACAGCTAAGAGGTATTCCATTGTGTAGATATACCATAGTTTCTTTAATCAGTCATCTGTTCTCAGGAACTCTGGTTGTTTCCAGATTCTGACTATTGTGAACATAGCTGCGATTAACATAGAAGTCGAGATAACATTTCTGCTGTGTGTTTTTGGGCCCTTGGTATATATTCCAAGAAGTGGATTTGCCAGAAGTGGATTTTCTAAGTTGTATGGAATCTCAATTCCTAGGGTTTTTTTGTTTTTGTTTTTGTTTTTTTGCTTTTTGGGTCACACCCGGCAATGCACAGGGGTTATTCCTGGCTCTGCACTCAGGAATTACTCCTTGCGGCACTCAGGGGACCATATAGGATGCTGGGTATCGAACTCAGGTCGGCCGCATGCAAGGCAAACGCCCTACCCACTGTGCTATTGCTCCAGCCCCAATTTCTAGGTTTTTTTTGAGGAATATCCATAATGTTTTCCAAAAATACTAGACCAGTTATCATTCCCACCAACAATGAAGGAGGGTACCTTTCTCTCCACATCCATACCAGTACAGTTACTCTTGTTCTTTTGGATGTGTGCCAGTATCTGTGGTGTGAGATGATATCTCATTGTTTTGATTTGCATCTCCCTGATGATTAGTGATGTAAAGCATTTTTTCATATGTCTTTTGAATTTCTTCTTTGTGAAAGTTTCTGTTCATTTCTTCTCCCAATTTTTTGTTAGGGTTGCATTTTTTTCTTGTAAAGTTTTGCGTGCTTTATATGTCTTTGATATTAACCCTTTATCAGACGGGTATTGGATAAATAATTTTTCCCATTCTGTGGGCTGCCTTTGTATCTTGGTCACTTCTTTTGAGGTGCAGAAGCTTCTTAGCTTAATGTAGTCCCATTTGTTTATCTTTGCTTTACTTGCTTGGACAATGGTGTTTCATCCTTGAGGATGCCTTTAGCTTCAATGTAATGGACAGTTCTGTTCACATTTTCCTTCATGTACCTTATAGGTTCAGGTATAATATTGAGGTCTTTAATCCATTTTGATATGACTTTTCTGTCTGATGTTAGAAATGGGTCTGATTTCAGATATAGAATGATTGACTCAACTGTAGAATCTTAAAAATAAAACACAAAATATGAGGCTAATACCCAAGGACAGTGAAAACCAGGGTCAGGAGAATTTTGCCATGATTAGAAGCTTGCTTCAAGTTCTGGGAGTAAGGCAGCTGTGACAGAGAGGAACCACCATGACAAAGATAGTCGGAAATAATCACTCTGTATAAGAATGGCGTGCTGAAAATAGGTAAAGGAACAAACATGATAACTTCTTGTATCAGTATTCCAAACACCAAAAGGAGAGGGGGGGAGTACCTGTCATGGGGACAGGCTGAGAGTGTGGGAGGTGCTGACAGGAGGGAATCTGGGGACATTGGTAGTGAGAAATGTGCTCTAGTGGAGGGATGGGTGTTGGAATATTGTATAACTGAAACCTGTCCATGAACAGCTTTGTAATTGTGTATCTCATGGTGATTCAATTTTAAAAAGTACTTAAAGCAAAACAAAAAAGAAAAAAGAACTAGAAGCAAAACAAAAAAGAAAAAAGAACTAGAAGCTGGTATTAACATTTCAATATCATTTCCCAGGTGAGGTCTTAATTGATTCTTAACTATACTAAAGTACACATGCACTTTTCTAAATTATTCATGTTTTCTTTAATCATTGGATCTGATTTTAAATTTGGGTAAAGGAACATTTATTGGCTGTGTTGAGCTTGCTATAGGAATTTAACTTTTGTCTGTTTCATCAAGGAGATGTTATTATTTTTTTTTGTTTCTTTTTGGATCATACCTGGCGATGAACAAGGGTTACTCCTGGCTCTTCACTCAGGAATTACTCCTGGTGGTACTTAGGGGACCATATGGGATGCTGAGAATCGAACCCGGGTCGACTGCGTGCAAGGCAAACACCCTCCCCGCTGTGCTATTACTCCAGCCCCAAGGAGATATTACTAATAATCAGCTATGATCTATATCCTGCCTTGACATGAGAATAAATTTGGTAAAGATTATGTGAGAGTTGATTTTCTTATTTTTTGTGGAAACTAACACAAAGAATAAAAACAAGAAATTTAATCTATTATCTGACCATCTAAAAAAGCTCGTGTGCTTTTCACTAAGCAATTTATCTCACTGATAGTTGAAGTAGTGAAATAAATGACTGGGCCATGCATTGCTTTATTGCTGTTTCTTATACAAGCGCCAGACCAGAGCACCAGCAAGACCATAGATAATTAAATGCACTGCCAAGGAGTTCCTCAAATTCCAGAATGATTTCACCATATTATGTATAGACGAGGAATGTGTGTGAGTTGATTAAATGATCTTACCTACTTTTAAGCCTCAGCTCTTGTCCAGCATAATCAGTCCCTGCGATCATTACCATAGGGGTCTCTTTTCAGTATCAATGTTGCAAACCACTGTGCCCAAAAGGAGAGAGAGAAAGAAGAAAAGTGCCTTCCATAGAGGCAGGCAGTGGGTGGGGATGGAGGATGATGGAAAGAAACCTGGGGACACTGGTACTGGGAAATGTACACTGGTGAAGGGGCGGATGTTGGAATACTGCATGACTGAAATCCAATCATAAACAGCTTTGTAAAAAAAATAATAAATATAAGATTTTTTAAAAAGATGTGTGTGAATGAACTGACAGTCTTGCACGACTGCAGAAATAACTATTCAAACATCCATTTGTAGTATAATAACCATTTAATGGCAAATATTTAACATATCATCAATTAAATAGGTCTGAAAACCATAATGAGCTAGATGGTAGAGAATGCAACAACACTGAAATACTTTGGAGAAATATTGCAACGTGTGTCAAGCACTTGGAAGGCACATGTGAAAGACATATAGCTCACTTAGGGAAAGACCAGGACTGTAATACATTTTGTCTCAGAAGACCTCATGTGGTGGCTACTGATCATTTCTGAATTTTAACTTTTTTTCTAGATTTAAAACTTGCAAACATGATTAATCATTTTGTACTCATGCCTGTACATTGGGCAGACTCAAGGCAACTTGAAAACCAATAGATTAAACTTTTAAATCTAATTTGCTCATGTAAGTGGAGAAATAAATGATCTAATCAGTAAATTTAGGCTTATGGCCAATATTGTTTTCTTAGAAGAATGATATGGAAAGCTAAATGACAATAGTAAAGATGACAATGAATTAGAATCAGAATAAAGGAAACAAGCTAGATACATTGAATTTTCAACAGAATCAGGGAAAGGTAGTCTAATGCATTTAACCTTCCAGTAGAGAAGGTTTTGGAGTAATACTAGAATTCTCAGATCCCTTGGCTATGACCACTCTTCCATCACTAGTCAGATGGACACTGTCCATGTTGGATTCAGTGCCTCTCTGACTCATTTTTCAGCTCGAGCGGGCCCAGTACTGAGACAAAATTTTAAAGACAGAAATATTTTAGAGGAACTCTTTAATGAATTTAATGGTAACATTTCTAGGGATATCCAAATGGAAACAGTTTATTTTCAACGAGCAAACAAGAAAGGAAGGGGAATAAATACTTGATTGCCTGTTGCCTAACTTACCAGAATTAATAAAAAAAAATTGTATTAGATGTGCAACTGACCATCTACAGTGTGAGTCACCATGTGTAAAGAGCTCTAGATATAGGTTATTAAAAATAAACATTAACCTTAACTCCCACAGCCGAAATAGGAGACAGATCATTTCAACAAAGACCTTAACAGAGGTTAAGCACAGAGAGAAATTGAAATAGCAGTAGTCTGCTGTAAGAAGAATATCTTTACTGCTTTGATCCACTAAATACAAAATTCTCACTTTTCCCTACATGAAATCCAACTCTTATGCAATTGGATGCATTTATCTTGGGCTAATTTTCAAGTTTAACAATCTAGTCTGGAGAAAAAACTATAATACAGGATAAACACATTAGTTGTGTGCATAATAAGAATCTGAATGACGAAGAATGTCTACAGTCCCATATTCTATTCCTTACCTACTGTGTTTCTTTGTGAGAATTTCCACGTTTCAGCAGAGATATATCCTCACAGGAAATGATATACCAGATAATTTATCTAATTCACTAAACTTCTCTTTAGAACTTTAAAGAAATTAATTAGAATCTGTTGTTCTAAGAAGTGAACAAAAAAATCAATTTTACTAAAAAAAAAAAAAGGAAATAGCACCTAAGAATACTTTAACTGGAGAAAAACCAAGCTAGCTAGTCTCAGTGTGGTTCACTAATTCATTTTGTAGACAGATGAGAATGAGTTGCTTCCTTCACCTTTTCCCCACTTTGTGGGAATTTTTATAAGGAGAGACATCCATGACCTGCTGCCTCGGAATACTGCCCAGTGAACTGACATCATGGGAATTTACTGAGCTTGTTTTGTGCTGGTCATCTAATTCTCGGTCATCTAAAGAGTTCTGGGAAGGAAACATTCTATATTTCTTTGATAATGAACCAAAAATCACCAACCCAAGAAATCAAGAGTGTATTTCATTAACACAGCTTTCCCAGAAAATAGCCTGATGCCAGGCAACCACTACTATTGCTTTTATAGTCTAAGCTGGCTCATATAACTGCTGTGAAGTACAGTCCCAAGTGTGTTATTATCTAAAGCACAAAGCCCTTAACTCACAGTTTCAAGCAGTTTTCAATTCTTTTTGAAGAAAAAAGTTGCAGTTGCTACATCCTTTGTGTATCACCTCTAAAGCCCTAAATGGTAAAGTAGAATTGCTAATCCTATTAAAAATAGTCAAATATTTAATTGAGGTAAAATAAAAACAATGACTTACTCTGAAAAAATAATTAATCATGAATCTGGAATATATTATTAGTATCACTTTAAATTATGATTGCAACTAAATTATTTTTAGTTGCATACTGTGAGTTTAATTAGAACAACTTAAAATTGACTCATAGCCAAAGCTAATATACCTGTTAATAATGTTTTGTATTTGTTAACTTATTTTTTAAAGTAAAGACATTGAAGCATAGAGAGGTGAGGTGAGCAGATCATATATGAAGCACAAAATTGAGTCAAATGGAGTAGTTATGGATTCTATAGTCTTAATTTATTCTATAAAACTCCATCAAAATTTATTATGAATAGGTTCTAATATATAAATAAAGCAGTGAGCAATGATTTAAGAAGCATAATTTTAAAATATATTGATGAAGTAGAGTTTTTCACTTGCATGTTTTCAATTTGGCTTTTAAATATTAAACTTAAAAAAATTAGCGAATCAACATACTTACAAATAATTTCAAGTCTTTTACAATGAATTTTGATTTATTTCCTTGAACCATTTGATTTGGCTACTATCTCTAGTTTCTTCTCTACTTTCTTTACCTTCATCATCAAAGTAAATAATATAATTGTATACCTGAATATTTGCTACTCTATTCCCTAGACACCATTCAAATTCTGCTATTAGTACAAAAAAAGCCCTTCATGGCAAAATGACCCAGTTTAGTATCATGCTTTGGTTTACTCATTGTATCTTTTCTTTCAAGAGGATTTTTTAAATCGCACTTACATTCAAAAGTGAAATTGCTTTCTATTTATGTTTATTTCTACTCGACTGGTCTTTGTATTAAAAAATAAATTTACATAGATATGATTGCTGGTCCTTTTTCTAGTTTTTACAATTAAAAAATTAGTAATAGGAAGTTTGTTCCATAAGTGTAAATGCTATTTGTTAAAACATCTCAGCTTGGGGCTAGCGAGATAGTTCATGAAAAAATATATGCTTTGCTTACAAAAGGCCTAGGGTTAATCCCTCACAACATAGTCCCATGAGCTCAGAAGGATTGAGTCCTCTTCCTTTGTTCCCAAAGCACCTACAAGTATGACCCAAACTCTCTCCAAAAACAATTTAGAAAAATCTCAGCTTTTGTTGTTTGTGGTCAGACACTGATTTCTATATATTAGATTTTTATTTTGCTCATCTAGTTTCTCTTCCACCACTTTCTACACGGTTGAATTTTGTATTTTGTTACTTCCTTATGTGCTATTGCTTTTAAAAACATTACTTAATGAAATTCTTAGTTAAACCATTTATTATTTTTAATTCATTTATTTTTAGCTTGAATTTTAATTAATTTTATTTTGGGGATCCCTTAGAGATGCTTAGGGGATATTCAGACTTTAGGCTCAGATTATTTCTTATTTTCAATAAAAATGCATTTTGGCTCTAAACCAATTCAAAAGCATAGCTTTTCAGTTCTCAGATATTCTTATGTGTCTGGTTTGATTGTCATATTAGTTAAAAATATTTTATAATTCTTATGTTATTAGGTCTTTTGATGATATAGTCTGTGTGCCTATATAAAACATTGTATATTTGCTTTAATTTAAATGTTTAGTTTTTGTGTTTCTTTTTGATCAAATTAAATGACCTAAATAAATAGTGATTATTTAAAAATTAAATACTCTTGAGCACTGTAGCACTGTAGCACTGTCCTGCCATTGTTCATCGATTTGCTCAAGTGGGCCCAGTAACATCTCCAATGTGAGACTTGTTGTTATTGTGTTTGGCATATTGAATACATCATGGGTAGCTTGCCAGGCTTTACTGTGCAGGCAAGATACTCTCGGTAGCTTGCCGGCTCTCCGAGAGGGGCAAAAGAATCGAACCCAGCTTGGCCGGGCAGGCCGCGCATAAGGCAAATGCCCTACCTCTGTGCTATCACTCCAGCCCAATACTCTGAGAATCTTTTAAAATTAATTTTTAATTGAATCACAGTGAGATGCACAGTTACGAAGTTGTTTATTGTTGGCTTTCAGTTATATAATGTTCTAACTCCTGTCATTTCACCAGTGTACATTCCCCAACAGATTCTGGAGAAATTTTGATCTAGTATGTGGCATCGGTTTTTGTGCAATGTGTTTTATGTTCATGAACATGCACACTTCTTTTCTTTGAAGACTATCATGTGTATTTTATTAACATGATCACTCATGATAATTTTTTTGTTCAAATATGCATAATGATGAGGATGAGGAGATAATTCAAAGATATGGAGTGCATGCTTCACATGTTGGAACCCTGAGTTTGATCCTTGGCACCACATAGTTCCCAAGAACTGCTGGGACCAGCACTCAAGCACTGCTTAGTCTGCCCCAACAAAACCAAAATATTTATAATTTTTACTATTTTTGTTGTCTAATAAAATCTTAAAACTTTCCATGGATATAACTGGAGAGACAGAATGTCTTGCACACAACCAACCTGACTTCAATCTCAAGTATCCCATATGGCCCCCAAGCCCTACCAGGAATGATACCTAAACACAGGTCCAGGAGTAAACCCTGAGCACCATTGGGTGTGGCCCCAACCTCCACCCTCCCAATATTTTTAACTTCCCATGTAAGAGAATTTTTAGGATATCCTTGATAATTTCTTACCTTTTACTAGTATCCTTTAACTGATCTTTCTCCCTCATTCTTCCTGTCCACTATCTGGTAACTTGTTTGATATTCTAATACCATGGCTTTTCATGCCCAGTGCTGTCTAGTCTCTTTTTTTATTGCCTCTGCACTGCACAAATGAGTGAGATCATTCAGTTTGAGCAGATATTTTTGAAGCCTGCATTTGCTTATGGAATTATTCTAGTCTTACAACTAGTCTGTATGCGGCACCAGTTTCCTTTCCTCTAAAGTATACAAGTGGGCAAGTGTATCTTTCATAAACTATCATTAATGAAAGGCAATCTGGTGGAACCTAGGATCTCATTTTCTCTTTTCTTCTAATAGCTTAAAGAAAAAAAAAAGCCGTATCAGCAGGTCTGAGTCAGCTCGGCTGGTAAACTGACTGATAGCAGCTATGAACTTTTAGGCTTTCTTTTTCTAATTAGCCTTTTCCTTGAGTCTGAGAGCTTTTTTTGCAATCCATTGGTCTAGATATGTCCTGATCCATAAATATATAGAAAATTACTTGAGAGGGATCCTAGAGGAGATTTTGTTTTCATAAGGTTCACCCAATAATGCCTGACCTGAGTAAGCACAGCTCTGCAAGGGATGTCAGTGCTGAGTGGAGTGTGTGTGCTCCTGTCAGTTTGCTGTGTCTTCCCAACAAGAATTCTTATTTATGTAAATTTTCACTTGTAGGCTATATGGTGTGTCAGAATCACAATCTCACTCTATTCCTACATCCATTTCAGAGACCACCCACTTTTCTGGTGACTCACATTCAGGACTCTTTTGCATAGTGCAAACATAACAGTAACACCATTAGATTTTTTAAAAGGTTTTTGGGTCACACTCGTGATGATTCATGGCTTAGTAGTCAGGAATCACTCCTGATAAACTCAAAGTACCATATGGTATATCAGGAATAGAACTCGGGTCAGTCATGTGCAAGTCAAATACTCTACTCTCACCATTGTGACTGATGTACTATTATTACAAAGAGTGCCAATCATGCCCCTGGTGATTTTATCCTACAAATTATTCTGCTTTCAGTAATCACTGAATTCTTGAAGGGAAGCACAGACATATTGAACAAATCAAGGTGGGCCCAGGAACCCAGGAAGGGGGCGAGAGAGAGAGAGAGAGAGAGAGAGAGAGAGAGAGAGAGAGAGAGATAGGAGAGAGAGTCCAAGGATTAATCCTTGCAGATGACAGACCCCAATTTGACCTCTGACCACATGCCTCCCCATCCCTGGATGCTACTGCATGTGTGGACCCAAAAACCAAAAAACAAATATAAACATTAATGACAATCACAACAGAAGCTAGGAAGATACCAGACATCAGAGACCAAATCCAAGAGCCCTGTTTCTTATTTGTCACAGCATCCCTTCTCTGTGCTATAGTGCACATTAGTATCGTGGATGGTCAACAAATTAGCAGGGGATCAGTAGAACCACTTCCAGCACACTCTTTAATAGAACTAAACTACATTTTTCTATGTTTGGCTATTGTACCAAGTATCAGTTTATTGATCCTCAAATCTTCCCCTCTTATCCCCACTTTCTGATACTGAAACTGAACCTTGTAAATGTTTCTTTGCTAGCAAGTACTATAAATTAGCAATAGAATTAATATTATACAGAGTAGGAAATTAGGGGGACAGATATTATAGGACAAAGAGAGCCGAATGGTATGTATGTTCTTTCTTGATTATCAAAAGTGCAGCTGCAAGTGACACTCACTCCTCTGTGAAACTTGCCACCACTGCAGCCAACAGTTATCAAGTGATTTAGGAAGAGATTCCAGTGCTTGGCTTTCTATTTTTACAGATACTCCAGAGAGTAGTTTTTTTGCAAATGTCCCCATCAAACCTGTAAGTAGGTTCCCAGCAAGTTTCAGTTTGTTGACACCCAACTGACTGTCCTGTGGGTCTTATTAATAACCCAGCACCCAGGATATTAGACCTATCATGCTGCATCTTAGCAAACTTCTTTATCTAGTTGGCCGCATTTCTGCCTTCTCCAGTAAGGTCAGAATCTTTGCAGAGAGCAGATTCCTCTTCTCTGACTTATTCTAGAGTGGTGGCTACTCCTTATATCTGCCATTATTGCAATATTTAGAGTTTGTCTTAGACCTACATAAAGTTAATATTCTGTTATTAATTCATAATTCTTCATAAAAATTCCTTATCCCATAAATGGTAAGTTTCTATTGTCTGACTTGATGTTAATGTATATAGTATGATACATATAGCAATGGAAATATAGTCTTCTATAAAAGAAGGTCATTTATACCCCACAATATATCTTCTTGTGACTCTTGTTTCTTGCAATATATATCCTTTGGAGTATCAGTGAGATCACCACCTGAAATGATAGAGATCTGTTATTAAACATGAACTCCAATCTTTGCTTATAAAAAGAAAAGTGCCATTGATATATAACCTGGCTGATGCCTCAACAATTTCAGAGGTGAGGCAGTGAAACCAATCAATAAACAATTGAACACTCACTCTCAAAAATTGGAATGAAGAGAACAGAGAGGCATAATATTTCTAACATGCCGTCCTCTCCATTCATGAACTGCTTAAGCAGAGAGAAAAGGAGTATGTCACTGTGAAAACACAGTAGCATTATTATTTAGGGAAAGAGAAAGCAGTCACTTTAAAAGAGAAAATAGTCACTCTACTGCAAATCTTGCTGAAGGGATTGAACATACTTGCTTGATAACATCCATTTTGTGCATGTAATTTATAAAATGCTTATAGGAGGCCATTGTAGTAGCAAAATAATAAAAATGGACCTTGCTATGTCCTCCGAATCATCTGAAATAATGATTAGGTCATGCTAATGAGAAAATCTTAGAATGGTACCAAAGCAATCAGTAGTAAAATGTGCACTAAATTACTTTATTAATCTCTAACAGAATTTGTTTCCCATGCAGACAAAACTCAGAGGGATCACATTTGTGTTACATTTTCCTGATGGCTTTTAAATTAAACTTGATAGTATGTCACAGCTGTCAGCATCCCCACCATTATCATTATCAGCAAACATTTAGTGCATACCCGCTGTCTACACAATACTGTGGGATTCATTAAGGGGAAAGAGCAATAATTTCCTGCCCTTGAGATAGTAGAGGAGTAATTATTTACACTGAGTACTCTAGTTCATTTGCCAGTGACTGAACAGGGGGTTTTGTAAATCACTGCCCTTTGCATTAAAAAAAATACAATTGCATAATCATTATAGCAATAATTGGATTTTTGGATTTAGTTTTCTTTACTTCAAAGTATAAAATAATTTATTGATATATGGTTCAAAAGTTAAATAAAACAGCCGTTCAGGGGTGGAGAGACAGCTCATTAAGAAGGAGTCCATGTTTTACGTGTTGGAGACCTGGGTTTGATCCCCAACACCACATAGTCTCCTGCATAGTCCACTGAGTACAGTGTGAGCGAGAGCACCAAATCTGTCAGTAGCCTTTGAGCACTGCCAAATATGGCCCTGAGTCATATTTAAAAAGAAACAATAGTTAGTTGAAAATACTTTTGTTTAAAATACTTTTGAATAGTATTAGGCAAGCACCCTATCTGTTGTACTATCACTCTGGCCTTACATAATATTTTTCAAGGTCATGATCCTCTCGTTGTTCATCAATTTGCTCGCTTGAGTGGGCCCAGAAATATCTCTATCATGAGACTTGCTGTTACGGTGTTTGGCATATTGAATATATCACGGGTAGCTTGCCAGGCTTTGCCATGCGGGTGAGATACTCTCAGTAGCTTGCTGGGCTCTCCAAGAGGGTCGGAGGAATCAAACCCAGCTTGGCCGGGCTGGCTGCGTTCAAGGCAAACACCCTACCGCTGTGCTATCGCTCCAGCCCACATAAGATTTTTATAAGAACAAATAGTACTATGTTTAAATAACAGAAAATCTCTTTAATATTTTCACTTTCTGTTAGAAAATTATTATTTTATAATTACTTGTGTGACATTCATGTACCAACTGGTAAGAAAATCCATTGAACAATGTGTCTTTTCCTGGGTGACCTGAATACTTTCCCCTTCTCTGGAGTCTTTATCTGCACACCAGTTCATCAACTGGGAAACCATTTTTTGCAAAATATGTTTTTCATCTGTTGAAAATAAAACATAAGAAAGCTAAAAAAATAAAATAAAATACTTTTGAATAGTATGGATGAAACTTGGATTTGTGATTATTAATTTATATACTTATTATATGCCAACCATTTTTCTTATTTAAAACTGTTTGACATCCAATAAATTTACATTAATATGTGCACATCTTAAATAAAGAAATGGAAGGATCTAAAGAGAATAAACCATGGCCAGAATTCAGGATATAGCGTCTGCAAAGAATCTTATCCGGGCAGTTTCAACTCTAGCTACACATTAGAGTTACCAGTCAACTTTTTTTTTTAATGTTAAAGAATAGGCTTAAGGGTCCCCAGTTTTATTTTTCTAATGTTCTGAGGTAAAAGTCACTTGACTCCTGGAAAGAAAGCTGAGATCATAGGCAGAACCTGGGATACCTTTAATGTCTTCTTAAAAGATTATGTAAAAATTTTTACATAAATTTTCAGACTGTTTTTCAGAATGACCACCAGGGACTTGAATGAATGACTTTAATTTTTTAACTTTTTTTTTTCTTTTTGGATCATACCCGGCAATGCACAGGTGTTACCTCCTGTCTTAGCACTCAGAAATTACTCCTGGCAGTGATCAGGGGACCATATAGGATGCTGGGAATCGAACCTGGTCAGCCGCATGCAAAGCAAACACCCTACCTACTGTACTATCTCTCTAGCCCCCAATGAATGACTAAACTTTGCAAAGCACAGTTAAACTTTGAAAAACATAGTGATGCTGACTCTAGTCCCTGCAGATACCACAGGATTTGGATATCCCATCCCTTAAAAATACATCCTCTAGATTGAAGCATGAAGTGTGAAAACCCTATCACCTAGGATTGAAGCCTCCCTCCAGTGGTTTTAAGGGTGAAATCTGTTACTTGCTATTTCAGCTTCTGGCGGGTGGTGATGTGTTTTGTTTTGTAACCTCTTAAGTGAAACCTTTGTCTCTATCATGGGTGAGTGAGTGTGTATATGTATGTGCATATAAGAGGAAGAAAGAGAGAGATCACCCTCTCCCCTACCCTAGCTCATTCCTTCCTCCCTGTTCCTTTCAGTCCTTAGGCAATAGGAAATAGCAATAAAATGTGTGCTGGTTGTAGGTTTCAAACAGACAATCTGGGGATTTAGAGGCTCATACTCTACCAACCAATGACAGAGATGTGTTCCTGCCTATCATATAAAGCTGATACCCAGATCAGAGCAATGGCAGGCCTGGACATGATGGTGAGCAAAATATGTCAGCCACATAAATTGAATTGCATATATAAATGGCTTCTTCGCTCCCTTTGTTTCCTTCCCTTTCAAGATTCTATACTGGTAGTAAAATATAGAATCAAACCCACAACATGGGGATTTGACTCCCATGTTCTTCCAGGTCACTTTGACAAAAATCTCCAAATTAGATGTGACACTGTCTTGATTTATGCCTTGTCTAATATTTTATAGTCACATTTGTGAAATAATGTTGTGTATCCATCTGGAGTGAGAAGCAGGAGGGATTTGTCACTTCACCATAGCAATCATTGAGTGACCCAGTTACTGAAATGTATGCTCAACCACTTTTCTCTGTGGATAAAAAATGAGATCCAGTTACCATGACTTTCACCAGAACAGAAAAAGCATTGTCCACCTTGTTATCTTCAAGGATCTTAGTTATCTCCTTCATTTGCTAACCTATGTGTTCTTGAGCACTTGAAACTAAGATTCAGTTTCAGTGATCTTGAAGTGATCTAACAGTTTTTCTTGGTTCTCTAGGGAGTTTATAATTAATTTTTGGAGGCAATGCAAATCTACCTATTTCAATTCTTTTTGCAATTTTAGAGTTTTATTGTCATTCTTTTTCACCTATTTATCATATCCTTGTAAGCATATCTCTGAATGCTTCTCTTTTCTAGTTTTAGTAAGATTGGAAAGGAAATAAGTGTAGATACCTGCATTTAGTCACTACTTTTTAAAGCAAATGGCCTTCCTAGGTTACCTTCAAAGAAGTGACACACATTTCAGTGACTTTTATTCAACCATTTTATTTAAGATATTTTCATATTGTAGTAGAACCTGATGACATATATCTATACTATTTTCAATTATATACCTAAGATATACCTATGTCACATATATAATTACTGTATATTATATGCTTTATTTTATTATATATGAATATACTATGCAATCACAAATGGTTAATAATCACATATGTGTTATATAATAATATTGTGCTATATAATACGTCTAGCTACTGGAATATGGGGGAATCTGGGTGGAGGAGGCCTAGTCCTGATCTGAGCAGGCTTGGAGATCTCAGCCCCAGGTCCCGCACACCTGCATTCCTCTGCCAGTTCCTTCATGTGTGAGGCTCATCTGAGCGTGTGGAGAATGGTCTTGAGCATGGCTGTGCCTGGGTTCCAGAGGTCTTTAGCTGCTGGGGCTCTGCTCAGGGTGGGGAGGGAAACTCAGTCCACCCCCCACTCCAACGGGCCCCGGTGAGGACAGCCAGGCACGTGGGCACTGCGTTGTTCTCTTCTGGGAGCTTGATTTTATAGTCTATGGATCTTGGCCCTTGATAGGATTACATGGGGTCGGGGTCATTTGGTGGGTGTAATGGTCTAGCTACTGGAAGGTGGGGGATCTGGGTGGACGAGGCCCAGTCCTGATCTGAGCAGGTCTCATTCCCGTGACCCTGAAAGAGCCTCCAATATGGCACTTGCTAAAATCTCAGGGCTAGGACAAATGGAGATGTTATTGGTGCCTGCTTGAGGAAATTGATGAACAATGGGATGACAGTGATACAATAATATAATAGATTCCTAAGATTTTATAATTTGAAAATTTATAAAATAAAAACTCATCTGAAATGATGCATCTGTGTATATCTCAATACCTATATCTTACCTCTTTCTATCTCTATCACTATCTTTAGGCTTATATCTATTGATAATTGCATAATCTATACCTCTACATGCAAATATCTCTAAAAATAATATATATATATATATATATATATATATATATATATATATTCGGAGAGCCCGGCAAGCTACCGAGAGTATTCGATATGCCAAACACAGTAACAACAAAGTCTCCAATGGAGATGTTACTGGGCCCGCTCGAGCAAATCGATGATCAATGGGAGGGCCTTTACCTTATCTTTATATATATATATAATTGCTACTAACATCCTTCCAGGAACAACTTTTTATAATTATTTACCTGTCCTTATTTTTGATGGATTTGTAACATATCCAAAGATATTATTAGAAAGATTGGACAGTTGTCATTTTTAAGTAAATTGTTTGGTGATAACTGATTTTGGCAATGCCAACATATGCTGAAGTGCATCAACTTCAATTAAGTCAGTTCATTCACTTTAAAGATGATTTAAACATTGATGTGACACACAACATGGCTGATTCAATGTGACATTCCTAACTTATTTTAGATGTCATTATAAATGAATGGGTTGGATAATTCAATTTAAAATCTAAGTAAAAGAGATTTAGCTGGGAAATCAGTAGATGTGGGAATCTCCAAATATGATGTTGAACTCTTTATTATGTACTGTTCTTTTCATAGAAAAGCATGACTATTAAAAGAGAAACGGTATAAAATGTGAATATGTAAATGATAAAATTAAATACTATGAAATAAAATTTTTAAAAATTATAAGAATAATATGTGCTTTTATCTCTTTTTATTTTCTTTTTCTTTCCTTTCCTCTTTTTTGGGGGGTGGAGGGGCGTGGTGTTTCTGGGGATGGAACCTTTCCTCACGCATGCAAGTCAACTGTTTTATCCCTGACTTACATCCACAACTTATACTTTCCCTGTGTAGCTCATAAGATCCATTTCCAAAGAGGCTCCACCTGGTTACACAGAAACACCAAAAAGGAAGGGAATATTCTAAAATGAGAAAGAATTCACAACTTCCACACTGCCACAAGCACTATGGGAAAACAGTGTAGAACTCTACCATGAGTCATGAAGGAAGATAGGAGCCCTGAAATCTCAACAAGAAATAGCCACATACAAAATCTCTCTGATAAAGAATTCAGAGATGAAATGGTGAGGATGTTCAATGAGCTAAAAGAAATAGTGAATTGACAATCAATTAAATACAAGAGGAAATGAGAGAAACAGTGAAACATTCAGCCAATAAAATGAACGATGCAATGAGAGCAGAAGTAAGAAAAATATAAACAGAATTGTCATTAATAAAAAAATTGGTAGATGAAATGAAAAAGTTAATAAGTATCCTTAACAGTAGAACGACAACAGTCGAAGACAGAATCAGTGAGCTTGAAGATGAGCTACAGAAAATATTCAAGCAAAAGAATACCAAAAAAAGATCTCAAAATACCCCTCGGGCAAACAAGAGAACTGTGGGATAAATTCAAGAGGAACAACATAATAATCATCAGAGTCCCAGAGGAACAGAGAGGCAACCCCAATGAGATAGTAACAATTAAAGACATCATTTCTGAAAAATTCCCAGAGCTGGAGAATGCATGCATCCAAATCCAAGAAGCCCAAGTGTACAAGCTAAAAGAGACCCCAATAAAAGAACCCAAGACATATTTTAATCAGAACATCAAATCAAATACAATATTGAAAGCATCAATATCAATGAAGGAAATTACATACAAAGGGGCGTCACATAGATTTATAGCAGATCTATTGTATGAAACTCTCCAGGCCCAAGGTCAATAGTGGGATATAGTTAAAAAAAAAAAAAAACCATAATGAAATGAAGACCTCACCAAGAGTACTTTACCAGACTAGACTCTCATTCAGATCGGAAGGAATCATACACAATCTCATGGATAAACAACAGCTCAGGAATTTCACAGACTTAATACTCACCTTAAAAGAACTGAAATAGTTACTATCAGGCAAGCAAACTCCACAAACACAACAAAGTTCTACGTAAAGAAGGCACACAACCCCATGATAAGAATCTCTCTCAATGTCGATAGACAAAATGCACCAATTCAGAGACACAGGTGGCAAAAGTCAGATCAAAATGGATTAAAGACCTCAATATCACATCTGAATCTATAAGGTACATGGAGGAAAATGTGGACAGAACTGTCCATTACGTTGAAGCTAAAGAAATCTTCAAGGATGAAACACAATTTTTCCAGCAAGTAAAGCAAATATAGACAAATGGGACTACATTAAACTAAGAAACATCTGCACCTTAAGAGAAGTGACCAAGCTATAAAGACATCCCATGGAAAGGAAAAAATTATTTATCCAATACCCCTCTGATAAAGGGTTAATATCCAAGATATGTAAAGCACTGGTTGAACTTTACAAGAGAAAAACACTCAATCCCACCAAAAGATGGGAGAAGAAATGAACAGAAGCTTCCTCAAAGAAGTTCAAATGGCCAAAAGACACATGAAAAAATTCTCTACATTGCTAATTATCAAGGGAATGCAAATCAAAACAACAACGAGATATCATCTCACACCACAGAGACATGGTACATGTCCAAAAGAACAAGAACTGCCAGTGCTAATGCAGTTGTTGAGATCAAAGGACTCTCCTTCATTGTTAGAGGGAATGCCTACTGGACCAGCCTTTTTGGAAAACAATATAGGAATTCCTCAAAAAAACTAGAAATTGGGGTTGGAGTGATAGCACAGCAGGTAGGGCATTTGCCTTGCACATGGCTGACCTGGGTTCGATTTCCAGAATCCCATATAGTTCCCCGAGCACTGCAAGGAGTAATTCCTGAGTGCAGAGTCAGGAGTAACCCCTGAGCATCACCGCATGTGACCCAAAAAGCATAAAAAAGAAAAATAAAACTAGAAATTGAGCTCCCATTTGACCCAGCAATATGGTGTCCCAAAAATACACAGAAAAACCATCTGCACTTCTGTTCATTGCAGTACTATTCACAATAGTAAACCGTGGAAACAATCCAAGAATCCAAGAATAGATGACCGTATAAAGAATATATAGTATATCTACAGAATGGAATGCTATGTAACCATTAGAAAAAACTGAAGTCAAGAAAAAAATGAAGTCATAAAATGTGCTTATAAATGGATGGACATGGAATTACCATACTGAATGAAATGAGTCAGAAGGAGAAGGGCAGATACAGAATGGCTGCGTTTATATGAAAGATTGAAAAAAATAGTATGAGACCAATATACAAGACCAGGGTAAACAAGGGCCTGAAAGAATAGTCAGTGTTTGGAAACTTGCTAGTGAGTGTCTGTGGGGGTGAAGAACAGTTAAGATAGAGAAGGCCCTCCCGTTGATCGTCGATTTGCTCAAGCGGGCCCAGTAACGTCTCCATTGGAGACTTTGTTGTTACTGTGTCTGGCATATCGAATACTCTCGGTAGCTTGCCGGGCTCTCCGAGAGGGGCGGAGGAATCGAACTCGGGTCGGCCATGTTGGCCGCTTGTAAGGCAAACGCCCTACCGCTGTGCTATCGCTCCAGCCCAAGATAGAGAAATATGACAATAACAGTTGGAAATGATCAGTTTGGACAGGAACTAAGTGATGAAAGTAGAAAGTAGGTAAAGGTATATATTTGATAACTTTTCAGTATCTGTATTGCAAAGGATAAGGCCCAGAAGAAGAGAGGAGAGAGACAGTGAGAGAGAAACAGATGCGCATGGACAGATAGAGAAGTAACTGCCATAGACTCAGGGACTGGGGAGGGAAACTGGGGACAGTGGTGGGAGAAGTACACTGGTGAAAGGACGGGTGTTGAAGCATTATATGACTGAACCTCCCAAAAGAACAGTATTACTATTTCCAAAAACATATCAATTCTCTCCCACTGTTATTTCTTCCTTGTGGGCACAACAGATGTTTAAAATTAGAAGGATATAGATTAGAAGAGACACTTAAAGATAAGCCACCGAGAAAATGAGAAAAACTGTTTCCTCAAATATAAAGTAACAGAATGGGAGACTAACACCCAAGAATAGTAGAGATAAGTACCAGGAGGATTGCTCCATAGCTTAGAAACTGGCCTGACATGCTGGGGAAAAAGGCAGCTCAGAAAGGGAAGAGATCACCAAGTAAAGAGTGCTAGGAGGGCCAGTTCAGGATGGGAGATGCAGACTGAAAGACTATAGGCCGAACATGATAGCCACGTAATACCTCTACTGCAAACCACAACACCCAAAAGGAAAGAGAGAACAAAAGGGAATGCCCTGACACAGAGTTGGGGTGGGGTGGGGGGATGGGGTGGGGGTGATGTGAGGGATATGGGGACCATTGATGGTGGAGAACAGGCACTGGTGGAGGGATGGGTACTCGATCATTGTATGACTGAAACGCAAGCACAAAAGTTTGTAAATCTGTAACTGTATCTCACGATATAGCACTGTAGCACTGTCCTCCCGTTGTTTATCAATTTGGATTTGCTCGAGCGGGCACCAGAAACATCTCACAATAAATTGTGAGACTTGTTGTTACTGTTTTTGACATATCGAATACGTCAAGGGTAGCTTGCCAGGCTTTGCCGTGCAGGCAAGATACTCTCGGTAGCTTGCCGGGCTCTCCGAGAGGGGTGAAGGAATTGAACCCAGGTCGGTTGCATGCAAGACAAACACCTTACCTGCTGTGATTCACTAATAAAAATTTTAAAATAAATAAATTAATTAAAAATAAAAACAAAAAACCTGTTTCCTCATATAATTTTAGCAGATGCTGGACTTTTAGCTATGAGTGCTGGTTTCTCAGTGATTCAGCAAATACATCTTAGGAGTATGGATGGTTTAGGGGAGATATAATTGTGGGATGAATTCTACATTAAATGTTATTTATACTCTCAAGAAATTTAAAGTCTTCAAAGAAGGTAAAAAAAAGTGTAATTAGAGGATTAATTGTAGTATATTTAAGCAAGCATTAAGGAAGAAAGATGGTTCAGGAACTTCTCATACAAATTTTTTTGAATAGAAAAGCTCTTTACTGAATAAAGAGTGTTCGACATTGACAGACCCTGTGTTACAAAATTTATCAATAAACAGTTGGGGAGGAAGGTTTGTAACAATGATCAAACAGCGGTGACATTAGGATTGTAGTGTAGAGTCATGGGCACTCTGATGCTGGTGATGTGCAGTAACTTTATATATCAATAATCTGTCACTGTCACTGTCCTCCCGTTGTTCATCGATTTGCTTGAGCGGGCCCAGTTACGTATCCATTGGAGACTTTGTTGTTACTGTGTTTGGCATATTGAATACGTCACGGGGAGCTTGCCAGGCTCTGCCGTGCGGGCGAGATACTCTCCATAGCTTGCCGGGCTCTTCGAGAGGGGCAGAGGAATCGTACTCGGGTGGGCATGTTGGCTGCGTGCAAGGCAAACGCCCTACTGCTGTGCTATCGCTCTAGCCCAGAAAAATATCAATAATATAAACTTAAAAACAATAACATAACCATCTTATGATAGAAAGATAAAGAAAATTTTCTTAAGAATTTTTTCTCCCTCCCCCCACATAGGAAATTTTTAAGGGTCGACTTGGCAACCTACTGTTACGTATTTTTTACTTAAAATAAATTTATTAAACTGCTTGTACTTTAAGTACTAATAAAGATGGATGTACATTTTGTGATTTTAGTAAGATAATACACTTGTACAAAATCATCACAATCTAATGTTAGTAAATGTTCGTTACATTTTAAGAAAAGTTTTGTTTTCACTCGCAACCAATTACACCTTCTATTTCCAGTAAACGCTGCTTGTCTTTTATTAGAATTTACTTTTGACTTTTATAGATATTTCATATATATTTTCTCTTGCTATATTAAAAAATATAGCACTTCTATGTAGTATGATTTGGTAGATTTGTGGAGTGTCAGGGAATTTTATTACATCATTTATATAAAAATGATTCCATGCATTCGTTACAAGTCCAATATTCCTCATAGGACATTCTACTTTTGGATAGTGGGGGAAATCTGTAAATGAAATTATACAATGTGTAGACTTTAGTGTCTACTCTCTTTCACTTAATAGTTTACCCTTATAATTGTACGGTTAATTCTTTCTACAAGAATTATTACATTCTAGTATAGCTATACACATAGCATCAAGTTTAGCCAAAATAAATTATGGACATATGAATTTATCCCAGTTGTGGCCAATATAAATAATATGGTTGTATACCTTTTTGTACAACTATTTGTATGAATACATGTTATTACTGCTCTTGGGCAGCAAAAATACTTAGAAATGAGATTGCTGGGTCATAAATTTTAACATTTTTTAGTTTTTATACCATTTTATGTTCCAATTAGGAATGTATTTTGTTTTTCCACATTTGTTAGTTCTTTATTACTGTTGTAACAAGTAATCACAAAAATTATACCTTATAAAATGTGATATATTATCTCATGAACCTACAGTTCAGAATTTAAAATGAATTGTATGAGATTAAAATCAGGTTGAGAGGAAAGTTGACTTCTTTTTGAAGGCTCTGGAGAAGACATGCCATTGGACTGTTCTAGCTTTTAGAAACTACTGGCATTTCTTTCCTCTGGTTTTACACTAACCCAGGCTTCCATAATCACTTTAGAGTCTAGTCTTCCTGAGTGCTATTATAATGATCCTCACAATTTTATTGGGATCAGTCAGAAAAACCTTGGGAAATGTTCTCATTAACACTTGATTTTTCTAACCTTTTTGAATGGCTGCAGAGCCAATCTCTCACGTAATTTCCACTTATTATTGTTGAACTGGTATCGTTGAACATATCTTTGTTGTTGAACTGGTATTGTTGAACATATCTTTCATGTGCTGTGCAATGTGTCATGCTTACCCGTTGAATCTTCCTTGCACTGCGATCACTTCCATTAGTCATAATTATGAATACTTATTTCTAATTTTTCTATTTATCAAGGTTTATATTGTCTCTCACAAAACAATGCCATCCTTTTTTTATTACTATAGATTTATATAAATTCTTTTAATTTAAAAGTAGCATCATAGGTTCTTTGGCTACTTAAAAGCTTGGGGTCTATTTTAAATTCTTTGTTATTCATATAAATGTTAATGTTAGTGTGTTTCTTTATCAGAAATATTGAGTGGGACTTTGGTAAGAAAGTAAATAATTTTTATTACTCTGTAAAGAATTACTGTATTACCATGATTGAGACTTTCAGTTGATGAGTATGAAATATTTCTGCATCAAGCTAGCTATTATTCAAATTATATTAAAATATTTTATACTTGCAATATACATCTTGTAATTCTTTTTATTTATGAATTTAATTTCTTTTAATGCAATTATAAATGAAATTCTTTTAGATTTTAGATTCTTTTAGATTCAATTAGATTTATATTGATCTTGTACCCTGAGATCTTGCTGCACTACTCACTTATTGGTCTGATAATTTTTGTTTCTTTTCATTGTTGTTATATTGCTTTTTGAGCTACAACTAGTGGTGCTCAGGGCATACAGTTAGCTCTGAACTCAGAAATCACTCCTGCCTGAGCTCAGGGGATTAAAGAGGTGTCAGAGATCAAACATGGGTCAGCTACCTGCCAGGCAAGTGCCCTCCATGCTGTACTATCTCTCAGACACACCACATCATTTTTTTTCTTTTTTGTTTTGGAACAATACCAAGCTGTATTTAGGGTTTACTCTTGACTCTATATTCAGTCACCATATCTGGTGTGGATCAAAAAACCATATGTGGTGCTATGGTTTAAAATAATAATTTTGGAATAAAATAATAATTTTGTTTATAAATTTCTCAGCATTTTAAAAAGAGCATGTCATCAAAGATATATATATCTGTTTTCTTAAATTTTTTTTATTGATTAAGATCTCGTGTTGAATAACGCAGGAAAGTTATCTGCACTTCTATATTCATTGCAGCACTATTCACAATAGTCAGAATCTAAAAATAACACGAGTGCCTGAGAACAGATGAGTGGACAAAGAAAATATGATACATCTACACAATGGAATACTATGAAGCCAGAAGGAAAAATGAAGGCATAAAATTTGCTTATACATGGATAGGCATGGTGAATATCATACTGAACGAACTGAGTCAGAGGGAGAGGTACAGTAATAGAATAATTGTATGAGACTAAAACTCAAAGACAGTAGAAATGAGGGCAAGGAGGACTGTTCGATGATAGGAAGCTTGCCACAAGTTAGGGGTTGGAGTGTGCGTTGGGGGGGAGGGGGTTATTTTGGCGCCAAGTGCAGTTAGGGATAGAAAAGGGACCACTATGACAGTGATAGTTGGAAATGATCCCTCTGGACAAGAACTGACTTCTGAAAGGAGGTAAGATGATACAATACAGGTACCCTTCGGTATCTGTATTGTAAACCACAATACAGAAAGAGAAAAATACACAGAGAAAAATACACAATACAGAAAGAGAAAAGAAAGAGACAGACAGAGACGGACAGAAACAGAGAGAGAGAGAGAGAGAGAGAGAGAGAGAGAGAGAGAGAGAGAGAGAGAGTCTGCTATTGTGACAGGCTGGGAGGGGGTTGGCGGGAGGGGAACTATATGATTAAAACCCATTCATCAACAACTTTAAATATCTCATGGGGATTCAATAATAATGAGGGGGAAAAACATGTTGAGGTGACAGCAACACTCATCCTAGAATTATTCCCATTTTCAGGATAATTTTACAATCTCACACTAAAAAATAACATAAATAAGAAAAAATAGTCTTAATAGCCCTTTATATTCATTATCAATTTAAAATTTCCAATATTTTTTATTCATCTATGTGGATTTAGATTAATATCTAGTACAATTCCCTTCAACTTGAAGAATTTCCTTAATACTTGTTGAAAGCCATGTGTATAGGTGATTGATTAATTCTTTCCATTTTTATTCCTGATTCTCTACAGTTAATCCTTTTTTGTTATTTGTTTTTCTTTTGGTTGGAAGTTACACTGGTTTTGCTCAGGGTTTACTCCTAGTTATGTGCTCAGGATCACTCCTGGAAGATGGTGCTGGGAGAAACTACCTCCATTGATTGGGAGAACAAACCCTTAAACCCTGCACTGTTTCTCTGGTTCCTAACTCTCCATTTTAAAAGGAAATGTAACTGATTATGTATCTTGGTTGTTATCATTGGTTTTTTTTTTAATGTGTTTTTTTGTGCTTTTGTTTTTGTAAAGACAGAATGTGCCAGTCTACTGCCTTCTGGTTTTTTTTTTTTTTCCTGATAAAAAGCCAACTGTTAGTCAGATTGTTCTTTCCATGCATATGATGAATTGTGTTTCTCTTATTACCTTTATGTGGTTTGCCATTAGTAGACTTTCTATGTTAGATATTTATGCTTATCTGACTTGGAGTTGAATAAGCCTCTTAAATAGGTAAATGAATATCTTTTATAAAATTTACAGTGTTTTAGGGCTGGAGCGATAGCACAGCGGTAGGGCGTTTGCCTTGCACGCAGCCAACATGCCCGCCCGAGTTCGATTCCTCCGCCCCTCTCGGAGAGCCCAGCAAGCTACCGAGAGTATCTCGCCCGCACGGCAGAGCCTGGCAAGCTCCCCGTGACGTATTCGATATGCCAAACACAGTAACAACAAAGTCTCCAGTGGATACGTAACTTGGCCCGCTCGAGCAAATCGATGAACAATGGGAGAACCGTGACCGTGACCGTGACTCTACTTTCTCTTCACACCCTCTTTTGGTTCTGCCATTATAGAAATATGAATATTGCACCCTGGCATCAGAAAGATCTCAGAGGCCATGTTTATCTCTTCAATCTTTACAGTTTTGAAAATTGGACACAAATATATCTGCTTTTTAGTCCTCTGTTTTTACCTGTTTCAGATCTCCTACTGAGGCCATTTTATTAATATTTAATTTATTTTAATCAAAATAGACTTTATTTTGTTTTATATGTTCTCTATTTCACTAAAAACATCTTATATATTGAGTCATCATAATATTTTCTTTGCATTTTTTAGTGTAGTTTTATTTAGTTCATTGCACACATTTGTATTGATTGTTTTAGAATTTTGTAATCCTTTCATGAATCTTTAGCAGTTTTTCAAAAGATAACTAAACGCTTCTCAATTTGTTATTTGCCTTTGGTTGACCAAAAACTTTTAAGCAGTTATTTTTGTCAGTATTTTCTAGTTTTATTTTTTATTTTTGTGGCAAAAAATTGCAAACCTCTTCATGTTGCAATAGCAAAAATTATTCTTTTTCTCCTGGATTAATGGAATCTATGACTAGCTTCTTTTGTAATTGATTTGTTTCTTTTCTGGCCTAGCCTGATACTTTAGTTCAGTTTTTAAGCTTAATCTGAGCAAAGGAATTACCTCCCTTTGCCTTGCTTTGCTCAAACAGAGATGTTGATTAGGGAACTGTGCTCTGTGAATATATAGAACTTCATCTCTGTGATCTGGCTGAAATTAAGTCCTTTGTATTTAAAATCTATACTCTTATAAAAATAATTTTTATATTTAATATATATTCTAAGGGCTGGAGCGATAGCACAGCGGTAGGGCGTTTGCCTTGCACGCAGCCAACATGGCCGACCCGAGTTCGATTCCTCTGCCCCTCTCGGAGAGCCCGGCAAGCTACCGAGAGTATTGGATATGCCAGACACAGTAACAACAAAGTCTCTAATGGAGACGTTACTGGGCCCGCTCGAGCAAATCGACGATCAACGGGAGGGCCTTTACTATATATTCTAAATTATGACAATCAACTATAACTAAAGAAAAACATGAGAAAAGGAATAGAGAAACCCTTTATTTGAAGTTAGTAATGAAGTTAGTAGTGATTAGCTACAAAGTAGGTTTCATAAACCACTGCAAAACTTTATGTCATGACTGTATTATGGGTCACTGCCCTCATAAATCATTGATAGATGCATTTAATAAATTCCTTAAAATAGAAGGATACTAAAGCATCATTCATAATCTCTGGCAGACCCTTAAGACCTTGGTCTATAATAACAATTTACTCCACTCAAATAATGTAGAATATCATTTTAAAATCGGTGTGCCTGTATTTTTTTAGCATAAAATAATGTTCTGAAGGATAGAAACTAAGCTGTCAATTTTACTTTTTTCAAGTATCTAATATGATCACTTGATCACTTGATATCCTGTTACTTATCGATTTGCTCGAGCAGACGCCAGTAACGTCTCCATTCATCCCTTTCACATGCTAGTGTAGCCCAATGGCATCTGCTCACTCCAGGAAAAGAAGAGCCACAAACCTCAGGGTCTTGACGAAGAAGTCTGACCATCTTATAGGTGGGCAGCCACGTGAACTTTTGACATCCCGTAGAATCAAGTGGGTAATGGCTCTAGTCCAGTGGTCATCTCCAAATCTCATTACATGTCCAGCCCATCTGATTTTAGACACCTTGGCAAACTGGATAGCGTCCCTGATTCTTGATCGTCTACAGTGGTTGGAACTCCAGATTCTTTTTCTCACTTGAGTGAAACATGATACTCCATGCATAGCTCTTTCGATTCCTCTTGGGGAGACCTGAATAGCATTCTCATCCTGTTTTCCTAGGGCCCAGATCTGTGAGGTGTATGTTAATGCAGGAAGAACAGTGCCCAGAGATGTGCCCAGAGCTGGAGGTTCTTTGTCCACTTAGCTATTTCTTCAATGCTCTTGAAGAAGTTCCAAGCCGCTCTCTTCCTCCTGCGCAACTCAGGTGCCAGGTCATTTGTCATGTTGACTTCTTGACCTAGGTACACATTACTGTTGCATTCAGAGATGTTCGTCCTGTTGAGAGTGAATGGAATGTAAGGAACTAGACCGTTTCTCATAAACATTGTCTTCGTGAGATTTAGCTGTAGTCCTTCCTTTCCACACTCACGGTTGAAGTCGGCCAGCATTTGTGCTGCTTGGCTGACATTTGGTGTTATTAGAACGATGTCATCAGCAAAGTGGAAGTGGTATAGTTGCTGACCATCTATCTTCACTCCCATTCCTTCCCATTCCAATTGTTTCATGACATTCTCGATGGTGGCACTGAAGAGTTTGGTGAAATGGTATCACCCTGCCACACTCCTCTCTTGACGTCAATGATCACCTCCCTGTAGAATGGTGAGATCCTGGGAGTGAATCCGCAATACAGCTCATGGAGGATCCTGATGTATTGAGTTTGAACACCCTGTTTGGCTAGGGCTTTGATAACCGCTTCCATCTCAATAGAATCAAAGGCCTTCTTTAAATCAATGAACGTTAGACAGAGTGGCATCTTGAACGCCTGAGAAATCTAAATGAGCTCAGTTATTGTTTGAATGTGGTTGATCGTGCTGAATCCTTTTCAGAACCTGGCTTGCTCACATGGTTGTCCTTCATCTAGTGTTCTGCCAATCCTATTCAGGATGACTTGAGTGAACAGCTTGTAGACAACAGACAACAGGAAGATCGAGCGATGGTTGCCAATGTTGTGGATGTCTCCCTTCTTGTACAGTAGTACAGTCCTGCTGGTTTTCCATTGGGACAGAATTTTGCATTCAGACAGCGTGAAGAGCCAAGCCAGTATATTGATGAGTACTGAAGATAGTTTCTTCAGGTGTTCAGGTCTGACCTTTTCTGGGCCAGGTGCTATTCGCTTCTTTACCAACAAAATGGCCTGTTGGATTTCAAAAGGGAGAATGTTGGAAATGACATATCCATCCTGCGGAATTTGGTATGTGGGCAGGTGGACATGGCTGTTGAAGAGATCTGAGTACAAGTCATGAATAATCTTCTCTATTGCCCTTTTGGAAGATGTGATAGATCCACCAGGACATCGAAGGCAGTCATCTTGGTCTTGTAGTTGGCGATGGACAGTCGGGCATTGCGAATGCTTTTCCCAGCTTCTGCCACTGCTGCTCTTCTCTCTTTGAGGTCTTCCATTATTTTTTCTCTGCACTGCTTTGAAAGCTCGGATGTTCACTTTTGGTTGCCTGAGGCTCACGCCAAACTACGTTGGCGAATGAGCTTGAGAGTTTTTGAAGACAGGCGACTTTTTGTGGCTCTCTCTCTCTCTGCATTCCTCGCACAATCATGGAGGTGCTGAACCTGTCGATTGTGTTCTTTGTCAATGTTGTCACCGATGGCATCTTCCCATGTTACCACAATAGTTCCAAGGAGCTCCCAGTTGGTGGTTGTTCAGGAAGTTCTCTTCTTATACTTTGCAGCCCTTTTCCCCCACTCTGTGAAGTAGAATTTTGCATGAAGGAGATGGTGGTCTGATCTTGTTTGGAATTTTGGTACAACAGTGACATCAGTCAGGCAAAACCATCAACTGAATATGATGTGGTCAATTTGATTGTGGAACTGTCCACTGGGAGACTCCCAGGTCCAATGTTTCATTTTGGTCTTCTGGAACTGTGAGCTAACATGAATGGTCTTGGTTGACATGATGAACTCAGTCTCTCACCCTGTTCCTTCCATTCTAGACCATGGGTCCTAAAGTGGAGTTCTTCATCTGATCTTCTCTGTCCTATCTTGGCATTAAAATCACTGACAATGATCTTGTAGATGATGTGCTCTTCTTTATAGAACTTCTCCAGCTCCAGGTAGAAGTTCTCAATTTCTTCTTCATCATAATTGGATGTTGGTGTATAGACAACAAAGATAGAAATTGCCATCACTGAACCACATCTATTCAAGTGTAATTGTCTGATTCGGGTTGTTAGGTATTCAAATAAATCAGTGCTCATGGCCAAGTTCATGTTGACAAGGACACTGACACCACCAATGCCTCTTTTGTTGAATGTTCCGAGGAACAGTTCTTCTCCAGTGTCGAAAATGGCGTGATGTGGTTGATGCCTGCTCGTCTCGGCCAGTTCAATAATGCCATTCTTGATCATTTGCAATTGCCCCATCAGGTCCTCGATGGATGTATCCGATGCCAATATACGTGCATTGAAAGTACAGACAGCCACTTCGTTTCTTCTTCGTTTGGGAACCTAGTTCGACCTTGAGATTTTATCAGCCTCTCCTTCATCCTTCTTATCGCTGGCATATTGGTGGCTCTTTCAGAGTCAGGGAAATGAGACCCATTGTATTTACTGTTTTTGGCATATAGAATATGCCATGGATAACTTGCCAGGCTCTGCAGTGCGGTGGGGATAATGTCAGTAGCTTTCCAAGCTCTCCAAGAGGGACAGAAACTTTTAGGGTGGTCTATAATTGCCCTTGCAGGCGTTCCCATGGTTCAAACCATATTTGAACCCCATAAATTCTAATATGCTGCCACAACAAACTTTACTTAATTCTTTTCAGAAGATGAATTTAACAATGTCTTTTCATGCAAACTTAAGAACACATGGATATGAGGCACTTTATCAGTTGTAGTGTTATCATGAAACAAAAACAGATTATGAACAAAGGGAAAATTAAACATTGTTTCTAATTGTTAATCTAGGGACATAGCTTAGACAATTTAAAAGCCCAAGGGATGTAAATATGAGACCCAAAACTTATTTGAGTGAGGGGGGATGTAAGGTGGGAAAAAAATAAGAACAGCATAAAACTAGGATATAATCTATAAATGAAAAGATGGGTCATTTATAAGGCAAAGCTGAGTCCAGGATTCATATTGTTTGCTAATGAGACAGGAGCATGAATTGTCGGCAAGTACAGGGTTTTAGAGAGGGATGGAGGTAGTCAATCATCTAAGACAACTAACAACACCTGCCAGAATTATTTTTTTAAAACTGATTCTATTATTTGGGCTGGAGCGAGAGCACAGCGGTAGGGCATTTGCCTTGCATGCGGCCTGCAAAGCCAGGTTCAGTTCCTCCACCCCTCTCGGAGAGACCCCTGCGAGCTACCGAGAGTATCTCGCCCGCACAGCAAAGCCTGGCAAGCTCCCTGTAACACATTCGGTATGCCAAACATAGTAACAACAAGTCTCATGATGGAGATGTTACTGGGCCTGCTCAAAAATTGATGAACAACGGGAGGATAGTACTACATAGTGCTACATTTTATTTATTTATTGCGTGATGCACAGGGGCTACTCCAGCTCTACACTTAGGAATTACTCCTGGTGGTGCTGGGGGTGGGGAGCGGGAGGTGAGGAACCATATGGGATGCTAGGATCGAACCTGGGTCAGCCGCATGCAAGGCAAACGCCCTATCCACTGTACTATCACTCTAGCCCCCTGCCATAATTCTGGGTAACAAACATAATGGACAGGCACGGGAGTCACTGGCACATAGTCTTACACTAGGGGAGATTGGAATTAGCCAGGGACTTCATGAAAGGAAGAATGGTGGCAAAGGAGGGCTGAGGTTTATGACAACAGTAATGTGATGCTGGGCTGATGATCTTAGAAAAAAAATTGTTTATTTCCAACTGTTATTTAGGCTGCAGCAGGGAAAGGAAGGGCACCAGGGGAATTTAGTTGGTTGCTTTCAATCTTGCCCATAGAGGAGCAGGTAACCAATCAAAAGAGTAATGGGATGGATGGAAGTGGGAGATAGCTGCAGATACAGATAAAAGGAAGCCCTAGCCCTTCTAAATCTGCTCTCTCTCTCTCTCTGCACACACCCAGTGGACTGCTCTGGGACAGATGACTGACTACAAGCAGGCCTCACAGGCTCAGAGACAGAATACAGGCAGAGGTCAGATGTCCAGAAAAGCTGGGCTCCAATGAATGGGCAGTGACGTGGTTCTGAGCATTATAGTCTCACTGAGTGCATTGCTGATGTCTAAGAAAAGCCGGGTCAGGATTGATGTCGGTGGGCCCCACAGGTGACGTATGTGAAGCAGGGAGGAGAAAGACAGTCACTTTCTCCCCAATCGCCTCTGCCACCCAGGACCCAGGGTTACTGGGTTCTTGTCTTGCCTCGCAGAAAGGAATTTCAGAAGTAGACAAGCAGTGAAATAAATAGATTTTATTTGGAGGATTTTTAAGGTGTGGAGGGAAAAAAGAGTGAAAGAGAGTAACGTACTCAAGAGAGAACACGGGCTTCTCCGAGGGCAGAGAGAGCCCCTACAAACATCCTAGCATTAGACACGAAAGCATGAAAGTACACATCTCAAGAGGGGAGATGCGGGAGATACATGTGCTCGGGCACCACATGTGCTCGGCCACGTGAGCGCAAGCACACATGGGCTCGGGCAGCATATGTGCGCCCTTCCTTTGTTCAAGGTAGCCTTTATAGGGTTTCTCCAGCCTGCCCTTCACGTGGAGCTTCTTCCAAGGTAAAAGTTCGTTGCTAAGGAGGTTACCAGGGAGGTTGGGAGTGGTGATGGTCTTCTTTGGGCTGGATCACATTTTAATCTGATTAAGGGAGAGGCTTGAGGATTTGAGGAACTTCATGGGGAGGGGGCCTATATCCTCAGATCTGCTGATGGTCTTATCAGGTCTTTGTTTTCTGTATGCACAAGGTGGATCAGTCCTAGGATTCTTCTTCCATGAAACTGTTAATCCAAGTTTCATTGCCAAGGGCCTTTCCCTATCTACCTGCCTACATCAGGATGATAGGAAATGCTCAAGGACAGTTTGAGAGAGACCAGCAATAGGTACAGACCAGAGGGAAGATATCTTGCCCTGTTACGAGCACATGGCTGCAGGATAAACCTTAAGGAAAACCAGGACATGACATTGGGGAACATTTGGGCACAGTCCAGGAAAGGCCCGGGAACATAATTTCAGACTAGTAAAGGACACCATTTCACACAGGAGAGAGAGAGCAATGCAAGGACCTAGTCATTGAACACTGAAGGCACGTAGACTGCATGGAAATGTGACTGGGAGGTCGTCTATGGGAGGGGTTGGGGGGTTGGATGAGTGAAGTCTTACATAGGTAAAGGAGATGCCTTGACATTTGGAAGTTGTTGGAATATAGCTCCAAATATTTTAGGCTTAACATTGGTTTGCCCTTTCCCCCTTGCCATGAGGAAGTCAGGTTTATTACAGCGCCCCTAAGGCACTTCCATTCCCTTGTGTTTATCTGTAAACTCTTCCCTATGCTCTCCTCCCTACCCAGTTAATGAGCTTTTCCCCTAATCAGTATCTGTTCATTTGCAAGGTCAGATCCTTCTAGGACACTGAAATTGTATTGTAAGTTAATATTGCCTTTCTCCTCTTCTTATGTCTTTTGAATAGTTTACTTTAAAATAAACTATTTTTTTTTGTTTTTGTTTTTGTCTAGATATAGGAAGACCTTTAGTATTATGCTTTGTAATTTAGGATTTAATTGGCTCTGAATATTATTCACTCCCGGGCATCTGCTTTCTCAACTTAAGCCTGAGTTGCCCTTGGTTCCTAACACCCCAAAAGCAGGGTCCCGCCGAGGGACTGAATGGACCCAGGGCAAGCGGTGAGCTACCCTGGCATCGAAATGGGCCATGCCAAATTGCCACAATTCTTTTTTTTAATTAATTAATTAATTTTATTAATGAAACACCATGAGGTACAGTTATAAACTTAAAAATTTTGTGCTTGGATTTCAGTTATAAAATGATCAAGTATCCATCCCTCCACCAGCACCCATCCTCCACCATCACGGGTCCCAGCATCCCTCCCCCCCCCCATCCCCCCATCCCACCCTGCCTCTGTGTTCTCTCCTTTTGTTCTCTCTCTCTCTCCTTTTGGGTCCTGTGGTTTGCAAGAGAGGCACTGAGTGGCAATCATGTTTGGTCTATAGTCTACTTTCAGCATGCTTCTACCATCCTGGGAGGATCCTCCCAACAACCTTTATTTGGTGCTCCCTTCTCTATCTTAACTTGCCACAATTCTTAACTATAAGAGTTTGATAATAGACAAATGCTGTTATGATCCAAAAGTAACAATGATACTAGACCCTGCTAGGGATAGGAAAGAGTATCTGACCTGAGCACTGTAGTCTGAGATTGAGATGGCCCTAGGAGAGCAATTCTATAAGTTTAAGGTATTTCTTACTATATCCATACAAAATTATTTATATTATGTATGCTTATATGTTTGTTGGACAAGGAGAGGAGAAACCCAGGGGAATCTGCTCTAGGGTGGGTCGATCTGATGAGAATCTGTCCCAGAAGCAGCTTTCCCCGAGGGAAAGAACTCTACCCCTATTGATGGTGACCACACCTATGTGTAATTGTTACCCCAACCCTTCATGCTGGGGGATATAATGAAACTGTAAGAGTGGGCAAGGGGAGGCAGAGGAGAGACAGGAGTGAATGGAGAAAGGATTGGAATAAACTGCAACTGGCACCAACCAGCCTGGCCCTCATTTCCTTCCTTCGCTTGCCCATTGCCATCGACCTCCCCAGGGTGGAGGAACCGGCGTGAGTCTACCAAATACAGGTGGCGTGAGAGATAGACCTCTGCCGTCTTTTTGAGTTTACACAGAAGGGAATCGAACTCATCTATTTGAACTGTGTAATAAACTCTTAAATATTTAATCTCCAAGTTTGGTATGCAAATCTTACATACAATTCTCAAGAACCCAGCAGCTCAGGAAAATCTACTTTTGCACTAACAGTACCACGATTTACAACATTATTCATAATCATTTTTCAGGAATACAGTGTCCCTTCACACCCACCACTGAAGTGTGAGTGTCTCTTCACTAGTGTGCTCTCCATACCACCACCACTACCCCCCAATTCCCAACAACACATGCGCACGCGAACACACACACACATACACACACACACACACACACACACACACACACACACACTTGACAGACTCAGTTTTGTAGCTGATGCTCAGGGGATGTTTCCATTGACCATTTGTTATTTCCTTACCATGGTTCTGTATATTATACTTGTGAAAATGACATTTATTATTTGTTTGTGTTTCTCCCAGTGACTGACTTCTCTGAGCACGATATCCTTTAATTCCATCCCTATAATAACTAGTTGCAGGATATCATCTTTTCTTATAGCTGAGCAATATTGCACTGTGTATGCATACCATAGTTTCCTTATTAATTCATCTTTTCTTGCAAATTTCAGTTACTGTGACTAGCACTGCTAAGAGTATAGGAGTACAAACACCTTTTCAAAGTACTGTTTTGGGATTTGTGGATTATATATAAAAGAATAGAATTGGTGGGTCAATGGAAGCTTTCTCCTAATTTCCATTATTTCTGGACTGATTAGGATGACAGAAAAATATTTTATTGGAGGGTCTGATGATATGCTGGAAAAAGAAAAAGGAGAATCTTTCCTCTCTATACCTACAAAGAAACAGACTACAGAATTGATACATGAAAATCCATGGCTTTTTTTAAATTTATTTATTTTTTAATTTTTTTATTAGTGAAACACCATGAGGTAGAGTTATAGACTTATAAATTTTTGTGCTTGGGTTTCAGTTATACAATGATCAAGTATCCATCCCTCCACCCGTGCCCATCCTCCACCACCACAGGTCCCAGCGAAAATCCATGGCTTTTTGATATTAAAGAATGAAATAATAATCTACTGAATGAAACCTGCCCACACGGCAGAGTCTGGCAAACTCCCCGTGGTGTACCCAATATGCCAAATACCAGAAACAATGATGGGTCTCATTCTCCTAAACCTGAAAGATCCTTGAATATGGCACTTTAAAATCTCAGGGCTAGGACAAGGAGAGGTTACTGGTGCCTGCTCGAGGCAATCGACGAACAATAGGATGATCGTGATTGTGATTTGATATTAAAACAGAATATTTTAAATACCATTCATCACTGTATCACTGTGTATCACTATCATCCATTGTTCATTGATTTACTCAAGTGTATGAGTAACATCTCCATTTGTCCCAGCCCTAAAATTTTTAGCAGCCTCTCCTTACTCATATTTCCCAATGCTGCTGTATCTGAGGCTCTTTCAGGGTCAGGGGAATGAGATCCGTTATTGTTACTGTTTTTGGCATATCGGATACATCACGGGTAGCTCACCAGGCTCTACCATAAATGCCATTCATAATTATGGCCAAAATTAATCAAGTACTTGGAAAACAACCTACCAGAAGAGGTGAATGACTTATAAGAAGAAAATGATAAACCATTACTAAAGGAAATACAAGAAAACAAGGAAATAAAAACATATTCTCTGCTCATGGATTAGAAGGATTCATGTTGTTAAAATTACCATCCTACCCAAAAACACTATGCAGATTCAGTACTGTTCCCATAAAAATTCCCATGACATTTTAAAAAAAAATTTTATTGAATCACTGTGAGGCTGTGAGGTAGATCATTACACAGCCATTCATGACTGGGTTTCAGTCATACAGTGTTCCAACACCCATCCCTCTGTAAATGTACATTTCCTAGTACCAGTGTCCCCAGGTTCTTCCCAATCACTCCCCCATCCCCCACCCTCTGCATATCTCTATGTATGTGCCTCTCTCTCTCTCTCTCTCTCTCTCTCTCTCTCTCTCTCTCTCTCTCCCCTTTTGGACATTGTGATTTGAAATATTCATACTTAAAGGTTATCAACAATATCCCTTACCTAGTTTTACCCCTCAGATCTTGTCCAGCATGATCATTCCCAGCTACTACAGATCTCTTCTCTATCTAACCTATCCTCATCCCCACACACACTTGTGGTTAGTTCCAAACATTGACCAGTCCCCTAACCCCTATTTCCTTGACCATGAATGTAAATGTAGTTCTTCTAAAATATATATATATATATCTACATATATATATATATATTTGTATTCCACAATGAATGCAGTCATTCTATATCTGTCCTTTTCCTTCTGACTCATTTCACTCAGCATGATACTCTCCATGTCCATCCATTTATAGGCAAATTTCATGACTTCGGGCTGGAGTGATAGCAAAGCAGTAGGGAGTTTGCCTTGCATGCAGCCACCCCAGCTGAGCCGGGTTCGATTCCTCCACCCCTCTCAGAGATCCTTGCAAGCTACAGAGAGTATTTCGCCCACAGGGCAAAGCCTGGCAAGCTACCCTTGACGTATTCGATATGCCAAACAGAGTAACAACAAGTCTCAAAAATGGTTACTGGGCCCGCTTGAGCAAAATCGATGAACAACAATAGGACGGTGTTTGTTTCATGACTTCATTTTTCCTGACAGCTGCGTAGTATTTCACTGTCTATATGTGTCATAGTTTCTTTATCCATTTGTCTGTTCTTGGTCACTCAGATTGTTTCAAGATACTGGCAATGGTGAATAGTGCTGCAATGAATACAGGAGTGCAGATGGTGTTTCTGCTGTTTTGGGCTCCCAGAGTATATTCCCCGAGGTAATATTGCTGGATCAAATGGGAGCTCAATTTCTAGTTTTTTTTTTTGAGAAATATCAATATTGTTTTCCAAAAATGCTGGATCCATCAGCATTCCCACCAACAGTAAAGGAGTCTTCCCTTTGCCCCCACACCCACGCCAACACTAGTTGCTTTTGTTCTTTTGGATGTGTGCTCGTCTCTTTCTCTTTTGTGTGAGATGCTATCTCATTGTTTCAATCTGCATCTTCCTGATGATTAGTGATGCAGAGCATTTTTCCATGTGCCTTTTGGCCATTTAAATTTCTTCTTTGAGAAAGTTTCTGTTCATTTCATGCCCCATTTTCTTATCCCATGACATTTTTTAAGGATATAAAGTATGTTGCTAAACTTTATATGGAGTAATTAAACTGCCAAGCAGCCAAAGCAAGCTTATTAAAAAAAATGGGATGAGAGGCTATTTTTCATTAATTTTAAATTCCACTATAAAGTTATAATTTAAGACTGGGTGATACTAATATAAAAAGAGACTTTTAGGTCAAGGGAATGACTGGACAATGCAGAGTTGGCCGCCCCAACTCTACAGAACACTAAAAGAAAAATAAACAGTTTTAGCAAAAGAGTGGTTTTATCAGAGAAGAAAAGATATGAGATAATCTCAGTGTCTAATGTTGTCTACAAGCCATTCCTGCTGCCTTTTCTGCAATAAATACCATTTCCACATTTATCTGTTTGCGTAGGACAGTTATGAATTTTGCATGAATTTCAGTTGCCTCTGGCAGCAGTCACCTCACTGTTTTATCTTCTAATGTCACCTGATCTATAGGAAAAACTACTGGTGATAAGTTTTGACAAGTATTTTTTTTTTCTCTTACCACGACCTAAACCTGATACTCAGATGCCCAGTGTCAGCTGGGAAGTTTGGAGTGACCAAGCAGGTGGAACAAGGATAAAGCATATCAATTATTAGCAAGGTAGAGTGTTCTATATATTATTTTTCAGAGCACAGATATTCTTGTGAGAAAATAAATACCCACAATAACAATACTGCTACTAGAAAGATTTTATAACAACAACAAAAAAACATAGTTACTGCTTTTTTCACTGGGTTATTGCTTTAATAATTCATTCATGAAGACCTTTATATTAATATAAAGGTAAAGGTAAAGGCCCTCCCGTTGATCGTCGATTTGCTCGAGCGGGCCCAGTAAGGTCTCCATTGAAGACTTTGTTGTTACTGTGTCTGGCATATCGAATACTCTCGGTAGCTTGCCGGGCTCTCCGAGAGGGGCGGAGGAATCGAACTCGGGTCGGCCATGTTGGCCGCTTGTAAGGCAAACGCCCTACCGCTGTGCTATCGCTCCAGACCCCGGCGCTGCTCGTGGTCGGCCCAAGTCCAAGTCCTATATTAATATATACATTGAAAATAATATTGTTGAGCTAAATTTTTAAACAAATGTCATTTAAATGGTCAATAAATTGACCTTTAATATGACCAGCAGTATTTCTGATCTTTGCAAGCTGAGTTCAAAAAAGGGACTTGAAATAAACTCTGTGAACTTTCTCTGAGGCTAATGTGAGAGAATTCTGTTATTAGTTATGTGATGACCTGTGGATGAAATGCTTCATTCCCCTTTAGTCCATATATCAAACAAAGCTGGGACTAACAACTTTGGTAGTCAATAGAGTATTCAACACAACAAACACTTATAACTTTGGTATTCAGCAGAATACCCTATCAGCGCAGCATTGCCAAAGAGTAAGCTCTGGGTATATTCATGCCTCTAATTTCTAAGCAGAATCATCAGAAATACATTAAAATATATGCTAGTTGCCTGGTTTCTCAAACTATGGTAAGAGGTGGACATGTTCATGTTTGTAAATTGAGGTGAAATGACCCCCTAATTTGGAGCCTTGTTCAATTATCTTGATAGGAAACATCAATGTCATTATACAATGATAATGCATTTAATTTTGCAGGAAGAGTACAAGAAGAGAGAAAACAGAATTTTTAGAATTCAAGCTTTGAGTTAAAGAAATAAATTGAACAGTAGTCTGAATTATGTTCAAATGTATGAAATATATAGATGTAGATCTAGATATAATACTATTATTTTAGTTGTAGGGTCACTCCCAGTAGTGTTCAGGGCTTACTCCTGGTTCTGAACTTAGGGATCACTACTAGTGAACTCTGAGTACCATACGGGGTGTTGGAGATTGAACCCAGTTTAGCTGCATGCAAAGTAAATGCTCTATCCACTGTGCTATATCTCCTCCCCCAAGATATGTTTATTTTGTGTATATTATATATTAGATAATCATATGTAATATAATGCATGTAGATTTTTAATCCTATATAGCCCATTGAAAAGATGATTATATCTGAATACATATATATGGATATTATAGATATAGATTAGATATATCAATTAGATTGTATCTTTGTTACACAGAAACACAAGAGAGAATGGCTCAGTCACTCTAACAATGGACAGTTTATGATAATACCTTTAAGATAATGAGTTAGGCACTAAAAGAGTAACATCAGCTCAAAAGACTGAGCACAGACTTTGCATTCAGCAGACCCATGTTCGATTCCTACTTATGGTTTCCCTAGCACTGTCAGAGCAATCTCTAAGCACCAAACAGGCAGTACCTCTGAGTGTGACCCCTCAAACCAAATAACAATCAAAGAATAAAATAAATAAGGCTTGCTCTTCAAGCCTATGTTCTCCCTTGAATATATATCTTGCTTGCTTGTCTGTATGTTTCTTTGCTTATTTCTACTCTAGAGAAGCCCTTATTTTCCCTTTTTTTTTTCTTTTTGGGTCACACCCGGTGATGCACAGAGGTTACTCCTGGCTCTGCACTCAGGAGTTACCCCTGGCAGTGCTCAGGGTACCATATGGGACGCTGGGAACCCGGTTTGGCCATGTGCAAAGCAAACGCCCTACCTGCTGTACTATCGCTCCAGCCCCCCCCCCCCATATTTTCTCTTGAACACAAATTTCTCCCTTTCTCTCCCCTCACATCTTTCTAAGTAAGTTTCATTAAAAACTTTCTTGTTTCATCGAAATAATAAATAATCAGTAAATAAAATAATTTTAAAAGAATAACATTAATTTACTTTGGTATTATGTTCATATAAATTGAAGAGTCATTTTATTAAGAGTATTAAACTGCTTTTTGTTCTTGGATTTTTTTTTTGTGCTGATATTTGAAGGCATCTTGACTTTGAGAAATTCTAAGTTTTCATAAAGTCATCAGAATCAAGTATTAGTAAGGAAGTGTAATGTTTGCTTTGTTATGTTGTGGTTTTGTATTTATTTGTTTGCTAAGCCAAATCAGAGTCCCATGACTTTGGAGAAGAACACACAGGAAGAGTTTCTTATTAATTTGTGTATGCTTAAGTGAAATTGCTCAAACTTTTAAATATATAGTAAAAGAAATGAGCTGGAGTGATAGCACAGTGGGTAGGGCATTTGCCTTACAAGCGGCCAACGTGGCCGACCCGAGTTCGATTCCTCCGCCCCTCTCGGAGAGCCCAGCAAGCTACTGAGAGTATCTTGCCTGCAATGCAAAGCCTGGCAAGCTACCTGTGACATATTTGATATGCCAAACACAGTAACAACAAGTCTCACAATGAAGATGTTACTGGGCCCGCTCGAGCAAATTGATGAACAATGGGAGGACAGTGACAGTGACAGTGATTGAAAGAAATGCAGAAAGGGGAGGGGGCTGAAAAACATAATAAATACAGAGAAAAGAATTTTTTTACCAATATTTCCATTTTCATGTTGTTCTATACTCATTCTCTTTTATATATACTGTTATTTGGCAAACGAGTGCACAAATAACTTGTGAAAATAATAGCAGTCATTTAGAACCTGTTTGTCTATGAATAGTATAAAGCATTCATAGCATATATATGCTATTTATGTTGTATTTAAAAGTGCAGCATATATATAGCATATATATTTGCAACTTATAAATTACAGTACACTTGCATCCTTAAAGCTTCCATTAAAAGGGAAAAACGACATATAAATGTTATCAAATTGTTTCAAAAAGAGCTGAGGTCTGTGTTTAAAAACAAAGTACCAGGAGGTTCACTCCATGACTTGGAGGCCAGCCGCACATGCTGAGGGAGAAGGCAGCTCAGATAGAGAGGGGAGCACCACATAAAGGGTGTTGGGAGGACCCTACCAGGATGAGAGATGCATGCTGAAAATAGACTATAGACCGAACATGATAGCCACTCAATGCCTCTTTTGCAAACCACAGCACTCAAAAGGAGAGAGAGAACAAAAGCGAATGCCCTGCCACAGAGATGGGGTGGGATGGGGGGGGTGGGGGTTGGGAGGGATGCTGGGAGCATTGGAGGTGGGGAATGGGCACTGGTGGAGGGATGGGTACTCAATCATTGTATAACTGAAACCCAAGCACAAAAATTTGCAAGCCTACAACTGTAACTCATAGTGTTTCACTAATAAAAATTAAAAACAACAACAACAACAACAACAAAGAGCTGAAGTCTATGTTTAAAAACACTTTCCATTTGAAAGACAAATTTTTTTTTCTAGCAATTCTAATATTTGTATGTGTTCCTCCAATTTTAACATTTTTGTGGATGCTGATGGTTGTTTATTATTCTGATTCACATAGTTACCTCCAGAAAAGGTGAAATTCCTATACTTAGGACAAAGTAACCAAGTAGATCAACTTACCAAAGAGTTTAATTAAAAAAAAAAATCAAAAAAACAAACAGCACCACCACCACCACCACCATCGTCGAGGTCAGGGTGAGAGGTAGGGGTGGGTAGACAGAGCTGGTCCTGGGGTTAGGGCTCTTGCTGTTGCCAGTGAGGCAGCAGCCGCAGTGGTAGGTCTCTATTCATTTGTGATTCCCAGGTTCTTCAATATTTTCAAGAATGAAAATATTGAGTAATAAAGATATTCAGACTCAAAATTTGAAAGTAGAAAAGTTTATTGGGAAGTAGCACTGTAGCACTGTACACTGTCCTCCCATTGTTCATCGATTTGCTCGAGCGAGCACCAGTAACGTCTCCATTGTGAGACTTGTTACAGTTTTTGGAATAGCGAATACTCTACGGGAGCTTGCCAGGCTCTGCTGTGCGGGCAAGATACTCTCAGTAGCTTGCCGGGCTCTCTGAGAGGGACGGAGCAATCGAACTTGGTTGGCCCCGGTAGGCCACATACAAGGCAAACGCCCTCCCTGTTGTGCTATGGCTCCGCAAGTGGGGAGGAACTTAGTGTAGGATTAAGTTAAGGTAAAGGAATTTTGTGTAGGGCTTTTTAAGGGTCCTTGTGTTCCTTGTCTGTCGGCAAGTGTTTACAAAAGATGCTGGAAAATCACAAGGATATGTAGCAGGTCTAAGTCTTTTGGGGGCGATCCTGCCCCTTGTCTTAGTTTCCCTGTTGGTCTAAGCTCCAGGACAATTTTACAGCCCTGAAAATCTCTAGGAACACCGGGGGGCAGGACTTTCGGAATGCAATGTGTATCGGGTCAATGGGGCAAAGGAAGCAAGTAAAAACTGTGGCTTCCTTTTTCATGGGCCAGAGGAAAGAAATCTCCAGGCATAATTGCCCATTATCTTAGTTTCCCTGTCAACCTAGATTCCAGTGCAGAGTTTTCTGTTGTTGGGAAGCCCTGGGAATGCCAAGACAGAACTGAAGGGGTAGAATGAGTGTCAGGTGGGGGAGAGATGGAACATCTGGAGAGAGGAAACCATGGCTTTCTCTCTCATTGGCAAAGGGAAACTGAGGCTTCCTCTTTCATTGCCTTGAATATGGCCATCCTGGGTTTGATGCCAGCACCACATTCTCTGCTGAGCACAACTGACTGTAGCCCTGAAGCCCCTTTGCTCCTCACAAATGACTTAGAGTGTCCAGGAGTTGAACCACTGGCCAGGTTGATGGAGAACAGAAAAATAACAGGGAGAGGCCTTCTGCCCCATCCCCTTCCGTTCCTGCACTGGCTGAGAGGTCCCTAGGCCAAACAGGTGTGCTACTGCCTGATTCTAATATAAGTAAGTAAGTAAAGGCCCTCCCGTTGATCATCGATTTGCTCGAGCGGGCCCAGTAACGTCTCCATTGGAGACTTTGTTGTTACTGTGTCTGGCATATCGAATACTCTCGGTAGCTTGCCGGGCTCTCCGAGAGGGGCAGAGGAATCGAACTCGGGTCGGCCATGTTGGCTGCGTGCAAGGCAGATGCCCTACCTGCTGCACTATCGCTCTAGCCAATGAACACAATGGGGGTACAGGACTGGTGTCTCATCCTTGAAGGTGGTTTAATTAACACTAGTTAGCTGCAGGGGTCAATGTGTTGAATTTTCCTTCTGCCTCCTTTGTGTTTATAGATGCTTCTGGTGCTAGGCGAGAACTCCTGAAGCCTGGAGGAGCAAGGTGTAAACAGCCTTTTCTTTTAAAAATTTGAATCACCACAAATTACAAAGGGACAAAGTTATTCATGATTTAGTTTCAGGGTATAAATGGGGAGAAGAGGTGAACCATAATTTCATCAAAGAAATATAAATACAATCACTTGATCACTTGTTATCCCATTGTTCATCAATTTGCTCAAGCGGGTGCCAGTAATGTCTCCAGTCTCGTGCAGACACCGTTGGGCTACACTAGCACAAAAAAGACAAAAGGCATATAAAAATGCTCTTAAAGACTTAATCATCACTTAATCATCAGTGAAATGCAAACCAAAAAAAAAAAACAGTGCATATTGCCTAAGTAGGTACCCTCAGGTGGGGAGCTAAGGGGAGTTTAATAATTTTGCCCTTTTCCTGGAGCAATAGCACAGTGGGTAGGACGTTTGCCTTGCATGCAGCCAACATGGCTGACCTGAGTTCGATTCCTCCGCCCCTCTCGGAGACCCTGGCAAGCTACCGAGAGTATCTTGCCCTCATGGCAAAGCCTGGCAAGCTACCCGTGATGTATTCGATATGCCAAACACAATAACAACAAAGTCTCACGATGGAGACATTACTGGGCCCGCTCAAGAAAATCGATGAACAACGGGAGGACAGTGACAGTGACAGTGACAGCCCTTTTCCTGGAGGTTACAGGTTTATTCCTTTAAAAATTCTGGCTCCTAATTGCACTGTAGCACTGTAGCACTGTAGCACTGTCCGAACTCGGGTCGGCCAAGTTGGCCTCTTGCAAGGCTAACACCCTACCGCTCCTAACTGCAGTATTTGTATTATAAACTTTCAGATTTGAGCATTTCTTTTCTTGGCGGTGTCTTCAAAGCCTAGGCAGAGTTCAACTTAAAAAAACAAAAAAAGACAATGTCCAGGGTTAGATTAGGTCTGATTTAGGAACTGTACTGAATTTGGAGACAGACTGGTTCTTAATTCAAACAAACAGACAAAAATCAAACTGAATTGAGGGACAGAAAGGGTTCATGTGGTCCTGGTCAGAATGGGTCTGACCTGAATAGGACATGGGTGCAGTTTGGCAAGTTCCAATAGTAAAATTGTCTCAAGTATGAATGAGAATATAGACATTAACAAAGATAATGTAGAATTTTAATGGCCGCCATAGAGAACATTTAACTATTTAAGATATGCTTAGGCATTTATGAAGTGCGAAAGAGGAAAAGTGGGTTTCAGCTATGTGCGCACTATTTAAAAGTTATACTTTCTGAAACCAGAGTGTTCTTATTTGGTATATTTTGGTACGTTGTTTCTTGGGAGATCTGAGAATGCTGTTACCTTTCATTTCCATGGAGTGAGTATCCCGAGATAATCTCTATCCCCCAGATAATCTGCCAAATTACACCAGATAGAGATACTGTCCTTTTGAATAAACGTTTTTTTCTTCCTTTATGGTTTTTGGTGACAGCCCAGTCCTGCTGAGTCTCCTCCATCAGATCTGAGGCCTGCAGATGGTATCCTGGAAAAATTGACTGAGTCAGTAAAGGTAAGAATTTTAACCAACATCAGTTGTCAGAGCTCTCTCTGCCTGTGTGTCTAGTTGAAAGAGGAAGGCAAACGTATGTTTTTATTTCCCCCTTTTTTGCCTTAAAAAAATTAGTTTGGTTTCTAGGAGTTGCTCCCATGTCAATATGTCACTTAGTGGCTCAAGTTATATGCTCTAGCCGTGATAGCAGTTATAGACATATCTCATTTGTTATACTCTACTTTATTGTGCTTCACAGATAATGCACTTTTTTTGCTGTTTATTCTTGTTATAAACTGAAGTCTTGTGGAAATGTTTATTTGAGTAAATATATTGGTGCCATTTTTCCAACTGCATGTGTTCACTTTGTCTTTTCATTTTAGATTTGGTCATTTTTTGCAATGCTTAGAGTTTCTCCATTTTTATTAATCTCTTAGGATGATCTGTGATCTTTGATGTGACTATTGTAATTGCTTTGAAGCACCAGTGCTAGTTTTCCTTTAAGATGGTCAACTTAATCCATGAGTATTGTATATGTCCTGACTCTTCCAAAGTCATTTGTTTACCCATCTCTTTACGTCTCCATATTTCTTAAGACGCAGCAATATTGAAATGTAAACAGTTAACAACACTATGATGGTCTCTGAGCACAAGGGAAAGTTGCAAACTTTTTTTTATTTCGTATCAAAAGCTGTAAATTATTAAGTTTTGTAGGGAAGGCATATCAAAAGCTGAGCTAGACCAAGAGCTGAGTCTCTGTGCCAAACACTTATCTGAATTTGCAAAGGCAAATTCCTGCAAGAAATTAAAAGTACATTTAAGTACTTCTTGTTGAATGCCAAGAGAACAAAGTAGCTTTATTGCTGATAGGAAGTTTTACTAGTTTCAATATAAGGTCAAAGCAGGAACATCATTCCCTTAACTAGTGTGTCCAGTATGACCCCTGTGAAGCACTGAAATGGGAAAGGGAGGTCTTTGGCTACAGCTAAAGCCCTGACTGATTTTTTTTTTTTTTTCTGAAAAGCAGGTGGTAAGCCAAATAAATTTAGAAATCTGCCTTAAACCAAAGCCTATTCTAGAACAAGTTTCTAAACATTTTAGATACTAAAATCTGTCCCTATGGTCACATAAGGATCCCTTCTTCTCTGAGTAACTGAGTCTAAATATCCACTTCATATTATCACAGCTACTCACTACAAACAGCAAAAAATGGTTCTTGTTAACATCTTCAAGGGATTTTACACTTATCTTCAGAAAGGAACAAGCATGGTATCTCCTAGTTCTCATCAGTGTGCTAAAGGTTTAGGATGCTAATGAATCTCTATGACTTTTTATTTCTCCCTATTCTTTCTAAAGGAGCCATAGCACAGCAGCGGGTGGGGCATTTGCCTTGCATGCGGCTGACCTGACCAACCCAGGTTCGATTCCTCTGCCCCTCTCGGAGAGCCTGGCAAGCTACTGAGAGTATTCTGCCCTCATGGCAAAGCCTGGCAAGCTCCCCGTGACGTATTTGATATGCCAAACACAGTAACAAGTATCACAATGGAGACATTACGGGGCCTGTTCAAGCAAATCGATGAACAATGGGAGGACAGTGACAGTAACAGTGATTTTTTCTAACATTAACTATACGAATATGTTCCTTTATTTGTTGTTTATTTGATGATTTTCTTGGTATTATTAACTGATCTGGCTCAAAAGTTTCATTTTCACACCCATCTGTTCTCTCTGAGAAAAGATGTTAAATTGAACTTTAGGTTTTTTTCCTGAGACCATTGCCCAAAAAACTGTGTGATAAGACAACTCTCCTCTCTACTTTTTTTTTATTAAAAAAAATTTAATAGTGAGACATCATGAGGTACAGTTGCAGACTTACACATTTTCGTGCTTGGGTTTCAATTATACAACGATCAAATACCATCCCTCCACCAGTGCCCACTTTCTACCACCACGGATCCCAGTATCCCTCCCACCCCCCATCCTCTCTACTTTTTAAAAGTTAATATGAGTGAAAGGGATTGGTACCAGTAACACTATTTCTTCTTTCTTTTTTGAGTCAAACAGACAGAGCTGACATTTCCTAAATAATCAGGAGGCATTATTCCTTCTGCCCTGTTAGATGAAGGCTATGGAGTAAGGACAGCCTTCAATTCACTGACATTGATCTTATGCAAAAGTGAGTAAAAAATTGATTCCTACAGAATTGCATATATCTGACATTTTGGCCTCTGTTTGAAGTAAAAATTTCCATAGTTATATTAACATAACAAATCACAGCCTATTCCCAATTTCCCTCTTTTTTTTTTTTTTTTTTTTGGTATATGTTACCAAAAAATACTGGAATACTGGAATCTCTAGGTTTACACATTTGTCACCTGGATAAAAATCTTTAGGTCATCATAAGTCTGCATATCTGAGAAAAGAATGTGAGAGTTTTATTTTTTTTCTGTTCCTATGACATGAACTTTCAGAAAAACTTATGTGCTTAGTGTCATGGGTCAGGATTTCAATATTGACTCTCTATGAACTACTTATTGAACTGTCAGAATGGAGTACCGTTATATCATAAACCTTTCTCAGCACCAAAAGCTATTATTTTTTTCCATTCACAAAAGAACACAAGCTTGACTTTATTATGTACTAAATGTATTAGACAATTTTAATAATGTCTAGCTGAATTAGTTCAGAACACTAAATTCTATTTTAATCACAAGGTAATTTAAAATTCTCCTTCTTCAGAGTTTTGGTTTCAAATGTCAAGCCAATTAAATGAGTAACTCTAGATAGTTATTGCTATTCATTAGTAAATAATTGTCTTCAATCTATAACTTCTTGCAAAATATTTTTTTCTAATTTTTTGCCATATAGAAAGCTGTCCTACAACCTAAAATATTGTTGTCTGTAGGATAACATTGGTTTATCCTTTCTGCCTTGCCACAGGAAGCTTAGCTTTATTGGGTTGCACCCATCACAGTGTTCCCGAGGCACTCTCTGTTTATCTGTAACCGCTTTCTCTGTGCTCTGCTTCCCCAACCAGTCAATCAGCTTTATCTCCTAATCAGACTCTGTTAACTTGTAAATATTGTTTTTCTCTTCTCCTTAAGTCCTTTGCATAGTTAATTCAGAGCAATGCCCTTTTTGTCTAGACACAGGAAGACAGTTAATGCGATGCTTTGCAACTTGGGAGTTAATTGAGTCTGAATGATATTCATTCTTGGGCATCTGTTCTCTCAACTTAAGCCTCAGTTGTCCTCACTTTCTAACATCCAAAAAGCAGTGTCCCGCAAGGGACTGGATGGACTCAGGCATCGAAATGGGCCAGGCCAAAAGCACCATAATACTTAACAATAAGTTAAGAGCACAGTCATGAACAAATTCTGTCATGATTCAGAAAGCAATAACTGCATTAGGACCCTGCTAGGGTTAGGAATGACTAATCTGACCTGAGCACTGTAGTTTGAGATCTATAGTGAGATGTCCCTACTAGAGGTACCCCACAAGCTTAATGTATCTCTTACTGTGTCGTACAAAATAACTAATATTAAGGAGTAAAATTAAGATGAATGTTTAAATGATTGTTGGACTAAGGAAAGGAGAAAATTCCCTAGGTAGTATTTCACCTTTGAGCTTGATCTCCTGGCTGCAGGGATTGGGAAAGGCTTTGATATGTTGATATGTGGTTGTTATTGCCAAGACTGAGAGATTGGGAGAAACTAGAGAGACCAAGGTGGCCAGTGGGAGTGCAGAGAGATGAGCGAGGGAGACAGGAGGAGACAGAATGAGGGGCTTAGTGAGATTGGAACGGGCGCATGGAGAGAATAGAATAAACGGCAACTGATCACCTATCAACCTGGTCCTCCTTTCCTCCTCCATCCACCCATGGCATCAGCTGTCCCTGGTGGGGGAGCAACCCAAGAACATGGAACACAGGTGCAAGAGAGACCAGGATTCCTTGTCACTCTGTGAATACACAGCTGTCATTGACAGTTTTAATGTATTAAAACTATGCATCAATCAATTAAAATCAAATTTTAATTTTTTACATATTTTGTTTGTTTTTGAGCTACATCCAGCACTGCTCAGGGCATATTTCTGGCTGGGCATTCAGGTGCAGAATCAATCCTGGTGCAGATTGGGGAATCCTATGGGATTCTGGGTATTGGACCTGGGTTGGCTTCATGCAAGGCAAGCACACTTGTTTAACTTTTAAAATAAAATGAAGTCTTTCTCAGAATATAGAACTGATAATTAATGTCTTTTGAATACAATATGTAGGGTAGTACCCACTAGCTCCGTCAGTGCTGTGACTTTTATGCCTCCATATAATTCAAGGAAAATTTGCATTAGTCTTTAGGTCATTAGCTACCTTTATATATCTGTAAATATGTAGATATATAAATATAAAGATTCATTTTAATAGCAATTTAATCATTATAAACTCAGAAACATAAAATAATCTTTTAGTATATGTACAATAGATTAGTATATGTACAATAGATTATGTATAGAATGAAATTTTGTTGCCAGAGTTATGCTAATGATAAAATAAGTCAGATAACATATATTGAACATTATTATGTATGGGACTCTGTGTCAGGCTGTTTTTACTTGGGACACCCTAGAGGGGAGCCAGCGAGAGACCTCCCTGCCCCAAGAAACCTAGCCCGGGCAGCTGATCTCCACTACTCAACCGCTGCCACACTCCAGGCCCCGCTTTCCAGACACATCATAAGATATTTCCTACCCATTTTCCATAATTGTCACACCATATTTGATGGAGTTCAGACAGTAGGCAACAAATCATATATATATATACATATATATATATATGCCTCTTGGAGAGCCGGGCAAGTTACCGAGAGTATCCCACCCACACGGGCAGAGCCTGGCAAGCTTCCTGTGGTGTATTTGATATGCCAAAACCAGTAACTATAACAGATCTCATTCCCCTGTCCCTGAAAGAGCCTCGAATCATTGGGGAAGACGAGTAAGGAGAAGCTGCTAAACTCTCAGGGCCGGGACAAACAGAGATGTTACTGGTGCCTGTTCAAGTAAATTGACGAACAACGGGATGACAGTAATACAGTGATACAGTGATTTATGTATGTTGAACAATTAATGATTGAACCTTTCTCCAAGCTAAAATTCTCTAACAGTGATTAATTTTATTTTATTAAGGTAATATTGTTTTATGTTATGTATTTCAGATATGCATTATTATAAAAGTCAATATTTCTATGAACTGCATGGTTCCTCTTTGAATTCTGTCCTTCTTCATATAATTGACTCCTTTTTCTAAATATCTCACTCAATTTACCACTTTCAATCCTCACAAATATTAAAATTTCTTATTTTTGTCTTTTCCTATTATTCTAATAGAATTTTATTTTCTTAATATGCTCAATTTTTTTATTTATCACATTATTGTTTCTGTTTCCTCTTCACTGTAAAGTTTTCCTATTATTCTCTATCATTTTTCTATTGCCTTTACTTATAATGTTATGGCCATGTAATCTAAAATTATGAATCAAATATTCCTTTATTTGGATCATATTATACAGCTTTTATTTCCATGAAATATGAAAACAAATTTATAGATGTTTTCCTCTCCTATTCTATTTTTTCCACTTCTTTCATCCTCCTTCCAACAAATGAACAACAGTTTGAGACACATTTACTTTCCTTAACTCTCCTTTTCCCTTCTACTCCGGAGTTTTACTAAGACAGACTGGTGATTTTAGTTCTAGGCTACGACTATAATTTGCCTTGCAGTAATCCAAAAATTCTCTTTTATTTCAAAGGCCTTTGTTTAGTGACCACATGTTTATTTTTAGCACTCCATAAGACTCAAGGTTTATTGCTCAGCACTTATTTCCTATGTTCAAATGACATAGATGTGTTGAATAGCACCCTCCTCCACAGATGATAGGTCCCAAGTTCTAATGTTCTAATACCAGTATCTTTGATCTTATTTATTTATTTATTTATTTATTTATTTTGCTTTTTGGGTCACACCTGGTGATGCACAGGGGTTACTCCTGGCTCTGTACTCAGTAGTTACTCCTGGCGGTGCTCAGGAGACCATATGGGATGCTGAGAATTGAACCCGGTTGTCCGTGTGCAAGGCAAATGTCCTACCCACTGTGCTGTCTCTCCATCCCCTGTGATCTTATTTTTAAATAAAACTTTTATAAGTGTAATCAGTTGAGAATCTTAGTAATCCTAGGAATCAAGCTGTCCCTAAGTCTAATAACCTCTGACTTTAAAAGGGAAAGGAAAGGAGTTTGAAATAGAGGAAGACAAGGAGTTATGCAGCAAAAAGACAAGGAATGCCAAAAAAAAAAGAAAGAAAGAAAAAGAGAAAAAGCCACCAGAAAACAAAAACGCAAGGAAAGCTTTTCCCTAGAGCAGCAGCATAACTTGCTGACAACTTTTTCGTGAATAGTTGCCCTCCAAACTGAGAGAATAGATGCTTGCTGTTTTAAATCAGCATATATATGGTAGTGTATTGTGGCACCTGTAAGAAATGAATGAATGAACGAATGCAGATATCTAATTTATTTGATAAGAGTCATGTTTTCAATGTAAAAATTTCTCTAAATTGTTAAATATTTTCAAACACATATTTTTTTCCCATTGATAACTTAGATCGAGGCTAAAGATGGATTGTGCATGGTAACTTCATTTTCTCTGTGGTCAGTAGAATTTAATCCATCTTTCTGCTTCTCGCGTTGCTCATCAGAAGTGTAGTAATAGTATGATCTGTTTTCCTGTGCATGTATTTTGTTGTTTCTCTTTGGAAACTTAAAGAGATTTTTCTCTTCATACTTTGTCTTGTTTCCTTCAGTCTAACATAGAAGATTTTTAGCATGCAGACTCAATTCTAGTTAGCACAGGAAAAATTTCTTCTTGCTGTTTGTTGAATAATCATCCTTTGTCTTCTCATCTCTATTGTAATTTTCCATACTGAAATGCATGCTTATATAATTTGACTCTCTTGAATAAATACATCAGCTTGTGAGCATTTTTTGGTCAAATTTGAAATTATTCTCCAATTTCATCATTAAGCTTATAGTTTGTATCCAATGGTAGTCATCATTTAATTTTTATCTGCAAAAACTAAACATTTTAAATCATTTAAAAAATATACAGAGATACCTGAACTGGCATCTTCTCCAGTAGTTCTATTTCATGAAGAGATAGTTCTGTTGCTTATTACATTTAATCTGCAGGCTAGCTAAATGTATTTGGTGTTTTATTAATTGTTTTTCACAAGCTTACATTGAATTAATAGAATTCTTTGCAGAAGTGAAAGAAAGATACCTTTGCTATACAAGGAAACAATTCAGTTAAGCTACAAAACTTAAGATCTTCTGCTTTGGGGGCTCATCATATCTTTCTAGTATCAGATTTGTAAAAGGTAATTGTCTCAATCAAGTTATTTTATTTTCTCACATTTTGAGAAAACACAGGAATATTTCCTTGGTCTGATTATGATCTTCTTTCATTAGTCCAGAAACTTCTGAGGCCAGTCTCTTTATTACTTTCATCCATATCATGACACATGATAAGACTTGCAGTAAAGGATGCTTTGAATGCTTTGTAGATCACTCATGCTGAACTCCGGAGAGGTGGATAGATAGACTTTCATTTGCAAGTGTGGAAGTGGGAGGAATATTGAATATCTAATAATCTCAGAATCTTCATACAAACCCTTGATTTTGTTCTAGGGTTTTATTTTTAGGAAATTAACTCTCAACCAGAGCTAGGACTGTTATTTCTATGGCAATTTTCTTTACTAATAGAATATGTTTACTGAGGCTTAAAGACTATTTATATTTAATTTTTTTCTATTTAAATTTATTAAATGAAACATTCTTTCCTGGTAGAGAAATCTTTCCAAACTTGGGCCCCTCGGAGAAGGGCGGGATGAGTGTCCCTCCCAGCCCCAAGCAGAATCCTGGCAGCCGAAAACCTCCAAAACCCAGCCACAGCCATGCTCAAGGTCACTCTCCACATGCTCAGATGAGCCTTACACATGAAGGAACCAGCAGAGGAACTCGGGTATGCAGGGACCCGTGGCTGAGATCTCCAAGCCCTCAGGGCTGGGCCTCCTCCACCTAGACGTCCAGTTTTCCAGTAGCTTGGCAGTCACACCCACAAACTGCCCCCAGCATGCCTTGTAATCTCATTAAAGGCCAAGATACAGAGACTATAAACCAGAGTTTCTGAAAGAGAGTGACGTGTGTTTGTCAGTGTGCAGATTCTTACAACAAGCCAGTTAACCAAAAGCTTGCATTCAAGAGTAGGAACACCTGTAAAGGTAATTGGAGTTACTCCTAAAAGCGCCCGTTCCTCTCAGAGAGCCTGGCAAGCTACCAAGGGTATTCAGCCTGCACCGCAGAGCCTGGAAAACTACCTGTGGTGTATTTGATATGCCAAAAACAATAACAATAATGGGCCTCGTTCCCCTGATCCTGAAAGAGCCTTTAACGCTGCAGCATTGAGAAGGACAAGTAAGGAGTCTGCTATAATCTCAGGGCTGAACTAGAATGCCAAAATGAAGAAGGACTAAAATGACTGTACTTTCAACGCATGTATGCTGGCATCAGAAGCATCCATCGAGGACCTGATAGTGGAAGAGCAAAAGATCAAGTATGACATCATTGGTCTGACCGAGATGAGAAGACATCGATCATATCACACCATTTTCGACACTGGAGAAGAACTGTTTCTTGGAACGTGACAATAGAGGCATCGGTGGGATCAGTTTCCTTGTCAACACAAATCTAGCCATGAGCATTGATTCATTTAAATGCCTAAAAACCCTAACTGGATGATTATGCTTGAATATATGTGGCTCACTGCCGGCAGTTTCTATCTTCATCATCTATGCACCAACATCCAACTATGAGGAAGAAGAAATTGAGATGTTCTATATGGAGCTGGAGAAGTTCTATAAAGAAGACCACACCTTCTACAAGATCATTGTTGGTAATTTTAATGCCAAGATAGGACCGAGAAGTTCACCCGAAGAACTTTACATCAGAACCCATGGCCTAGAATGGAATAAACAGGGTGAGAGATTGACTGAGTTCATCATGTTGACCAAGACCATCCATGGTAACTCACAGTTCCAGAAGGCTGAATCTAAATGTTGGACATGGGTGTAAAATTCCACAACAAAATTGACCACATTATATTCACTTGTTGGTTTTGCCTTACCGATGTCGCTGTTGTCCCAAAATTCCAAACGGGATCTGACCACTGTCCCCTTTGTGAAAAATTCTACTTCACGGAGTGGGAAGAAAAGGCTGCAAAGTTTAAGAAGAGAACTCCCAGAATGAACACCAATTGGAAACTCTTTGGCACTATTGCATAGATTAGGAAAGATACCATCTTGACAACAATGACGAGGAATGTGATTGACTGATTCGGCACCTCCATGACGGTGCGAGAAATAACAAGAGTGGGAAAGGCACAAAAAGACTCCTGTCTTTGGAAACTCACAAGCTCATTCGCCAACGTGGTTTGGCATGAACCTCAGGCAATCACAAGGTAATGTTTGAGCTCGCAAAGCAGTGCAGAGAAGCGATAAAGGAAGTCCTCGAAGGGAGAAGAGCAGTAGTGTTGGCTGATGCGGAAGAAGTTGGGAAAAGTATTCGCAAGGCTCGCCTCTCCTTCACCAACTACAAGACCAAGATGACTGCCCTCCAACATCCTGATGGATCTATCACATCTTCCAGAAGGGCCATGGAGATTATCCATGACTTCTACGTGAATCTCTTCAATAGCCACGTCCACCTGCCCACATACCAATTTCCGCAAGATGGATATGTCATTCCCAACATTCTCCCTTCCAAAATCCGACACGCCATTTCTTCAGTAAAGAAGTGAACAGCACTTGACCTGAACACCTGAAGAATCTGCGCTAGTACTCATCAATACACTGGCTTGGATCTTCACACACTACCTGTCTGAATGCAAGGTTCTGTCCCAGTGGAAAACCAGCAAGACCGTTCTGTTGTAAAAGAAGGGAGACATCCACGACATTGAAACCATCACCCAATCTGCCTGTTGTCTGTCGTCTACAAGCTGTTCACTCAAGTCATCCTGAATAGGATTGGCAGAACACTAGATGAAGGACAACCATGCAAGCAATCCGGGTTTCGAAAAGGATTTAGCACAATTGACCATATCCACACGATAACCAAGCTCATTGAGGTTTCTCGGGAGTTCAAGATGTCACGTTGTCTAACATTCATCAAATTAAAGAAGGTCTTTGATTCTGTTGAGATGGAAGCAGTCATCGAAGCCCTAGCCAACAAGGGCGTTGAAACTCAATACATCAGGATCCTCTGTGAGTTGTATTACGATTCACCACCAGGATCTCACCATTCTACAAGGAAATGATCATCCATGTAAAGAGAGGGATTCGGCAGGGTGATATCATTTCACCAAAACTCTTCAGTGCCAGCCACCATTTTAATAAGTCATGCAGGAAAAATATATAGGCAATTAATCACCTGAAAAAGTGTTTCATAGCATACAAAGTATGTTGCTTTGATTGATGTAGCTAATTCAAATGAACATGCTAAGCACCATATACTAAGTGTGGCTATCTCTTAACTGCTTTTTAAATTTTAGTAAAAAGGGAGGAAAATGGAGAGTGGATTTTCTAATGGTTTGTCGTCAGATATTGAATATTATTCAATATATTGTATATATTTAAAATAGTACCAATTAGATTTAGAGAATACTCAGAATTATAATACTCAGTAGCTAGCTGAAACAGTACTAAAACACTAGAACCCGGAGAGGAATAGAATAAAGAATAATCAGATCCAACTAGCATTGGACTTGTGCCAGTAAATACCTGCCAAAACCTGAATGTGACTTCTAAGAATTTATTAATGTAGCCCAACAATATTTCTTTTAAAGCACTATTTTCTAAAACGTGAATCCATAATTTTCTGAGAAGTTAGTGTAGAGCACATGGCTAAAGAAGGAAAGTCATCTTCAACTTTTATATCACTCTTTAAAACATTTTATTTTTACACATTATGAATAGAAAAACTATGTTATTCTTAATCTCTATGATGAACTAATAGTGGCAGACAATAATTCCTAAATCCCTAAAAGTGATTTAGCATAAGTGTTTGTCCTTTCCCTTGATGTGGGTTAGTAAGGAGAGTAATTCAGGTACTTAGGAGTCCTTTGACCAGGTAGCATTCCCCTTTCTTAAGGCCTTGGAGCTCTATAGTTGGGGAGACAAGAGAGGAAGTACAGAGTGTGGCCCCAGATGTTTTCATTAGCCTGGCTAGAAAGTATCAAATATAATCCTTTTCTTAGATCCACAAGCCAGAATTGAGTCATCTGATCTCATACCACTCAAGGGAGGCTAGATTCTGAAGGCTGCCTCCAATCTGGAAGGAAAAAGAAAAATTTTAGCAGCCATAGAGCAGCATCCCCGCAACATGATGGAATTACAGTAATTCCAATTTGTCATCAAAACAAGTTTTAAACCTATAGTTAATGGGTTATAAACTACATATATATACATATATATATACATATCTGTGTATCTATGAATAGGAAGATCAGTAGAGGGATTCTTCACAGTACCACTGTATCACTGTATCACTGTGATCCTGTTGTTCATCAATTTGCTCGAGCAGGTGCCAGTAACGTCTCCATTCATTCCTGTCGAGTGCTAGTGTAGCCCAATAGTGTATTGGGGGCTCTTTCAGGGTCAGGGGAATGAGGACGGTCCTTCACAGTACCAGTGCTATTATTACAAACAAGCTAACAAACTTTTTCAGGTATCTAAAAAATTAGTTGCATATATACACAGATATAAGGAACATATAAAAATCCAAAGTTTTCTCGTGGTTTAAATTATTGCTATGATAAGCCTATATACTTGAAAAATAATAGTGTTTTTTTTCTTGGGAATAATCTCAATGCACCGATTTCTGTATTTTTTTTTTATTTAGATTTTCCTAAGTCAACCAGTTTACCATTAGTGAAATGATTGGGTTATACTGAGAAAAAAAATAAACAATAAGGATGTGCTAATTCTTAAGAGCATTTGTATTTGTACTACTAAATAGCTCCTCTCATCTTTTTCCTTTCACAGTTCTTACTGTAACTAAATCATCCTTTTTTTTACTCCTTTCTGGGAACTACTTTCGTTAACATTTAGAGTTTATGTCAGCATGTGGAAAATGATACGGGAATTACAGCCAATCTGAATGCTATTTAGCACAAGAAAGATTGGAAAAGCTGTCCCTGTGCTAGAATCTGTTATTATTTCTTGAAGGTCGGCAGTAATGTTGGCCCTTATAAAATGGAGACTTGGAAATGATAGAAACATTTATATGCAGAAATATGTTGCTGTCTGTGCTCCAGGGATACAGATCATATCCCACCTTGACCATAACCAATTACCAGTAGAAAAATAATGTAATGGAAGTCTTTCCACTTTTCTTAGAAGATGTCATGGCCCTCTGAAGCATTGCTGGAGATATTAGAGTTCCATAATGAGACTCATAATTCATGTCAGCCCTGAGCCTTTTCATTCATTTATAAATGTTTTAGAGCCCCATGATTCATAATGCCATGAGCTAGTTTTCTTTCAGAACCATCATGCTCACGCTCCCATTAATACCAACCATTACTGCTTCTTGCCAAAAGACAAGTCTTGCAGTAATATATCATAAAGTTTTGTGCTCCCTTTAACTTGTTAGAGTCAGAATTTTTTTCAGATTCTCAGTAAGTGATTAAGAAATATTTTTAGAAAAACATTGCATATAGAGGAATAAATTTTAAGAAACAAGGAAAAGATCTTTATAAGGGAAAAGTCCAAAATATCATGTTAGAGTTATCCTTGAGTATAAATATATTGTACATTTTCTTTATGTTTCTGAATTGTTATACCCTACAAAAAGGATAAATTTCAGTGCTTAACTGACATAAAATTAAGGTGAAGGTAGAGATCTAGACTAGTTGAGATTAAGAAGTCTTTTAAAAATCAATCTGATTTTTGTTCCTTCTTTCTAATAATTTTATAGTGCATTTTTTAAAACCTCACTCAGAAATTAATTTTTCTATGAAGTAAAAAGTTATGGACATTATTCCCCACATCAAAATTACTAAAGCAGTTCTTCAATTCATGTGAAATCAAATAGTATAAAACCTATGTCATTGTGTATGTTATTTATTTATCAATGACTATTGACCCTGACTAAAAATAATCTCTTTAGAGCTCATTTTACATTTTGTTTAGTATGGCCAATTTATTAATATCTGAAATTATACTTGATTCAATTTTATTGAATCAAGATTTTGTGTCCACTTATTTAAAAATTCCAGTGGAAGCTCTATTGAATTCCTGAATTGGTTCCCAATCCAGTTAAGATTAGACAGAAAATTGATAACTACAATGGAGCTTACAATTTGATTCCTTTAACAGTATGGAATCTTATTATCTACAGATGACTTCTGTAAGTCTCTTACTGGTCTCCTGATACCCTTCTGATAAAAGAGGTCATTATTCTTCTTCCTGACTTGTTTTATTTTGTTTTAATTTGCTTTTAGACCATATCTGACAGTTGTCAGGACTTGCTCCTGGCTCTGTGCTCAGGGATCACTTTTAGCAGGGCTCAGAGGATCAGATGTGGTGCTGGGGATGAAACCTGGGTTGGCAGTACACAGGCAAATGCTTCCCCCACTGTACTGTCTCTCTATCCCATTTCGTGCTGACTTCTGGTCCATCATCTCAGCTACTTTATGAACCTGACATCGTGTTTCTGCCCCTGACTTTCTTTCTGATAAGAACTATGTCTCAATCTCAAAACTGATGTTCTGCTTTTGTGAATGGGTTCTTTGAAAATGAGAAACATTTTTTTCTTGTGAATAAATTATTGCTTATTAACTGGATACTCTAACACCAAATTGAGATGATGATGGTTTGGCCAATTTCCTCAGATGCAGTGATATTTCTTTCAGGTCTCCTACATTTCAACTATGCAGCTGAACAAGATATTATTTTGTAAACTTTATGGTTTTTCTTCTCTACTGTATATAAAATAAATTTAAAGCTGTACTACATGTTTGAGACACTAGTGAGAGGAGGTTGCAGATTTTTAAAAATCTGGTTTTATCACGATCTCAGGATAAACAGAATTAGAGAGAACAAAGAAAAGGAGAAACATGGATCCAAGCAACAACAGAAGGAAGAGTAGTAGAGACTTTTTCTAGTACTTCTAAAAAGTTTCCAGTCAATGCTGTTTTCCTGTGAAAATAATGAAGGATCTGTGGCCAGAGGAATAATGTAGTAGGTAGGGCATTCGTCTTGTGCATAGCTAACCCGTGTTTGATCCCTGGCACTCCATATGGTCCCCAGAACATACCAGGGGTAATTCTTGAGCCAGGAGTAAGCCCCAAACATAGTTAGGCGTGGTCCCCCAAAACAAAAAAATTCAAAGAATGTGAAGGACCAAAGAGATGATATAGAAATTAAGGCTTTTGCATACAACTGACCCTGGGTCAATCCCAAAATATTGCATGGTCCCTTGAGCACCAGTAGGAGTGACTTGAGAGCACAGATCAGGGGTATCCCCTGAACACCACTGGATATAACCCAAGCCACAATAAATAAATAAATAAATAAATACTATCAAACGTGTTTTGTTGTTATTGTCAAGACAAACCCAGAAATAGCTGTTGGCTCCCAACTTCATGGGACCAGGTATTGTCAGGATAATGGAATGAATGTTGGCTGCCTGCAAGGCATGTGCCTTAAGTCCTGTGCTGTCTCTATGGCCCTAAAGCTTATTTACAACCAAACTCTAAGAAGAAATACAATAATATGAAACTTAGAGGGTAATTAACACTTAAGATCAGAGCACAGCCTTAAATGCTAATAAATTTAAATTTACTGTACTTTTCTAATAAGTTCATGTTTTCACAATGAATTCCTCAATTCATTTCAATGTTTTCACATTCTATCAGTTTAATTTGTTTCAGCAGCTCTCTTTTAAGTGACTGTCATAAGCAGATAATTGAGAATTTAGGCTGCTCCAGGAGACTTTCCATGCATCTTATTTATGTTAAATAATTCAATCTTTAATAACAATCTCTATGATGTAAATATTACCATCATTCATTTAATATATCAGAAGGCAGTGATATTAAGGAACAAGTCCACACATCCAATAAGTGATGAAGTTAGGATTTGAACCCACACCATCTGTCCTCAGAGTCCACCCTCAGCACTGGAACCATACACATCATCTGTGCACATAGAAGTTTCTTGATGATTCTAACACTAGAAGTTAATGATTAAAGAAAAAAATATGCGCACTGTACAACATATGCAGATAACTGCTTACAAATCCTCAACACACAGCTGCTATGCTTGCAGATCTGGCAATTCTGGCAACTAAGACAATTTTACATTTCACATTTCATGGTAATTTCCATTTGTTTTATTCTCCAAACTAGCTCCTCATCTTGCTTTTATAGGAAAAGATAAATTTGTCCTTCTATTTAGCAATATCTTTTAAAATCAAGTTTTATGAAACATCTGTCTCCAAATCAAATATTCACATTCCAATTTTTTACCCTTAACTGCTTGTATGAGAAACTAGGGTGAAGTCTGGAAATAAACATTCTTACAAGTTCCTCTGGTATGCTTAATGCTTTATGAGTTTGATTTAGAAACCACAGAACTTCCTGGCTAGTTTTTAGTTTATCACTTCTGACTGTCCAAATTTAGACCAATTTAGATAGAATATATTAACTTTCTCTGGTCCTAATTAGATATCTAAGAAAGACAAATTCTTTTAAGTTACTTGTTGGCCTTCACCCTGCCTATCCAGATAACAAAAGAAAAGAAAACTCACAAGCAAATAATCAAAATAATCAAAAACTCCTTTGATTATTCCCTAATGAATGATGATGTTTTCCTCCTTGCCTCTGAAGACACATTATTTATACTTCTCTTCTTCAAGCATTATTAAAGATAATTTACCTCAATTTAATTCTTAGCTGAGAATTGGCTCTAAATATTTCAAAACCTACCTTTTGTATTTGTCTTTAATCTAAGATTTCCTGTTCCACCAACCCCACTGCCCAGAGATTCTTCCAAGCAAAGTCTTTAAAGCCTTTTTCTGAAGTGTTTAAAATTGTGTTGACTAGAATAATTCCCACAAAACTCATGCCCTTCATTTCTGTACATTCCCATTGTGATTTCATTCTGACTCAACAGTATTCAAATGAACCATGAAGTCAGGTGATATGATTGATGAACCATTGGATACTAAGCAACAGCCCACTAAACTCACTGACACTGGTTTGTACAACTGGTGGCTCACACTTGGCTGTGGCTTAATTAACACAAATTGCAGTCCCAGTGTCAAAGTACTAAGTTTCTCAAAGTAAGGATTCTAATAAATTGTTCAGTTGATAAGTTCAGTAAATGATGAAGACTAATAGTCCAAACAGCTACTGTATGATAAGCTAAAGCAGATATTATATGGAAACAAAAGTAACACTGTGAGAACATACTGAGAGATCATTATAAACGATGTCTATTATTTTTGAATAGCTAGGAAATATTGGAAGAGGAACAAATAACTCTGGCAGTATTCTGAGTTCATTTTGACAGGCACCATTGATCAGCATCTCCGGCCTGACTGAGAAGGGTAGGAGAAAATTCCCATAATCACTTAGACAAGAACACAATGTAAGATTAGGTTTTGCAAACTAGAAAAAAAAAAACACTAGAATTTTCATTACTTATGTCATTGAAAGAAAAAATGGTCAAATGTCAATCTTGTCAAATATACTAAGGAGTTGTTATTTCAATACACATCATCTTTCTAATTTAAAAAGTTGTTCTTGCATCAAAATATCTTGGTTATAAATACTGATTAAAATAGGGTGGCCATTTTTTTACAAACTAGAAATCTTTGAGTTGGAGATTTGAGTAGAGGGGTATGACATTTAGGTAGTGTTACTTAGATATCATAGTGTAGGAGACTTTATTGGGTCAGGGGACATAACATATTCCTTTAATTACCTTTCCTAGATTGTATTAACCCTCTTGAAAAAGATTTATATATTCTACATTATACCGCTAAAACCAACACTTTTCATTCAGAGCCTTGAAATGTGGTACAATCATTTAACAAATCAATTTCTGTTCCTAGTAAATGGAGTTTTCTTGACCACACCTAATATAAAATATTACAATCATACATTAGTCACATCAAAAGCAAACTATTCTGGTTAATTAAATTAATTACTGGAGTCAAAGAAATAGTACAGTGGGTAGGGTATTGTCCTTGTCTGTGGCTTATCTAGATTCTGTCCACAGCATCACATATGGGCCACGAAATCCCACCTGGATTGGTCTTTGAGCACAAATCCAGGAGTAACCCCTGAGCACCAGTTGGTGGTTGTAACCCCACAACAAATGCTATCTGTAGTGAGAAAGTGTACAAAGTATTTATCTATTATAACCTGTAATTTTGAAACCAGTAGGTGTTATTTAAAAACAAACATAACATGCAATTAACTTTTTCCTAAGGCCCAAATTTTAAAAGATTCAGTTTTTTACAAAGCTCTTCAATGCTCTCCATTTGGGTTTATTTTCCAGTAAAAGGCTTCTTTGAAGTCACCAGGCTTTCTTTGGACTTGGCACTTGGGTATAAATACATTTCTGACTTCCTCTGCCTCCTCTCTCAACAGCCTCCAACCACCAATCCCAAGCACATCATCTGTGTCAGACACATTAAATGCTGTTCCTTCTGGTCAGAGTCCAGCTGAGTGACACCAGCTGGAATGGCCGGGTCTTTATTTTGCATAGCTTAGTTCCTTCTCTCGGTTTCCTTTGTTGGTTAAAATGATGATGGACTTATCCAGCGTAAGAAAATGCAGGCCAAATCATAGTTTTTTTATAGTCACAACCTACTATCTTTAATGGCCAGTATACATATGTAAAAGTTAGGATTCAGACATTCTCTTAAAACCTAGTTGTTTTTTTTTAAACAGTTTTACTGACTTAAGTAGGAACTTTATTTAAATAATCCATAAGACCACTGAAAAAAACAGGTAACTCCTAATCATGATATTTTAAGTTTAGGTTTCCTTGTCTCATTGTCCCATCTCTCCTGTATACATGCATAAACACACTAGCTATCTGACTTTTTAAATAATATTAATGCATAGGAGAGAATGCTTCCTCAAAGTAATTAGCCACAAATCAAAAGTGGTTACAAATAAATTTTAAAAACGGTCAGGAGAAATGATTATTTTCCACTTTATTTAAAGGCTGATGATTGGATCATGAGATTCTATAAAATGCAAATGTCTTGTGCTTTTTTCTCTATCTTTTCAATGCATTGTTTTTCACTTGTGTGATACATTCTCTCTTAATAAGTGTTTTCAAAAAGTGTTAACTGTCACTAAGTTCTTCACTTTGCATGAACTGGCAATTATAATGCATAAACTCTTTGTTAATTGGTAACAAATATATAGACTGTTAGTAGATGTGTAGAGTTTTTCTTGAAGATAAAACTTTATGTAAGGCATTAAGAACATTTAGAATTTTACTGAGTCAGTACAGAATAAGACACAGCATAATTTTCAGGGAAGGCAACAAATAGAGGTAAGATGGCATTAAATTGCCATTTATTCTTACCATTAGGATGTATTTGTGTGGGAGGAATATTCATCACTTAATCACTTAATCACTTAACTTCCCGTTAGTCGTCGATTTGCTCGAGTGGGCGCCAGTAACGTCTCCATTTGTCCCTGTCGCGTGCTAGTTGTAGCCCAATGGCATCTGTTCACTCTGGGAACATGATGAGCCTCAAACCGATCGCTCATGATCTTGACGAAGAAGTCTGACCATCTGGTAGGTGGGCGGCCACGAGGTCTTTTGACATCCTGTGGAATCCAGTCAGTAACAGCTCTAGTCCAGCGGTCGTCTTTAAATCTCATTACGTGACCAGCCCATCTGATTTTTGACACCTTGGCAAATGAGACAGCGTCCCTGATTCTTGATCGTCGATGGATGTCAGAACTCCGGATTTTATATGAATAAGGAATATTCATATATGTATTTATAGATTTTTTTTCAGTAGCAGTTGATACAATTAGAAATTCCAGACATCTCCCATTTATCTCCTTTGAAAAAAGTTTTTGGTGTTTTGGGCTACACCAGACAGTGTTCAGGGAACAATTTATAATGCTGAGAATTAGATTGAGGTCAGCTGTCCTGAAGGCAAGAGCCTAAACCATTATACTACCTCTCTGGCTCTACTCTTTACTTACTTTTTAACTTACTCTCTTCACTGTTATGTTTAATCTGCTATCTGTTATATTTAACTTATTATTCTCATGTGTAGAGACTTAACACAGTATGTACTTATTTTCACCACATCCCAGTCCAATTCTAGTGTTTCTGGTTGTCAGGTAGGGAATATTTCTTCATACTGTACAGCCAGTATGAGAATCCTTCCCTTTGGCTACCATACTATTTTTTCAGTCTCACAGTGTCTTAACCAAATAGGAAACATACCCAACTTCCTCAACAGTTGATCTGAATGATCAGTTCTGTTCATAATCCATTAGAATTAACTGTTCACTTAACCCAACTTAAATGTATGGAGAGCTTACAAATATAATTATTGTCTTAGCAATTGTTTTCCTGAAGACAGCTAGGGGAGCTGAGATCACAATCTTAACATACAGTTAGAGTTTTTCTTAATATACTTATCAACAGTCTTAGATACATTTGGACCACTCTCTTGTTGCTAAGTCAGTTAAACTTTTGAGTTGAATGTAAATTGTAAGGTAAAGTGTTGTAGAAATTTTTAGGAAAAAATTACTTGTTTATTAGCAACCAATTTATGAAATGCAATGTTAATTATTATTCCTAGCCAGAACAGGATATCTGAAATCAACATTTCCTGATTTTTAAGCAGTTCAATAATAAACTTCATCAGCAGTTTAATTTGCCATTGATTTCAATGAAGATGTTTTTTGGTATGATGCAAAATGGTCACAGAGACAGCATGTAAAACCTGAATTTTTCTAAAAAGATACTAGGACTGGAGCACTATACAGCAGGTAGGGTGCTTGCCTTCCACACACTGATTCAGATTCAATTCTCAGCATTCCATATGGTGTCCCCTAGCTCTGTCAGGAGTGATCCATGAATGCAGAGCCAGAATTAAGCCCTGGGCACCGACACGTGTGGCCCCAAAACAAACAAATCAAAAATAAATAAGATCCCCTAACGTAATGCTTGACATTCTTGAAAAGTTCTCTTCCTTTTTGGGGGGGAGGGGTGGCTACACCTGGTGGTCCCCAGGGGTTACGTTTTGGCTCTGCACTCAGGAATCATTCCTGGAGATGCTCAGGAGACCAGATGGAATGCCAAGGATCAAACCTAAGTCAGCTTCTTGCAAGACAAGTGTCTTACCCACTGTACTATTGGCTACAGACCTCCCCCCACCCCAAAATGATCTTTTATCACTGAAAATACAGTGCAATAATGAGGTCTCGTAATTTTCCATAGGAGCAATTAGCTGATACTGATGCTTTATGTTATCAGGGAAATCCCAATGACTGCATATTTAACCAATTTTTTTCTTTTACAAAATGTTAAGTGTTGTTTTAGATCTTCTTTATGTATACCCCATACATGTATAAGATATCTTCTAAGAGGCCTCTTATTTCCAGTTTCTCCAAAGTGGGTTATATACACCTTGTGTGGGGGGAAGTGGGGGTAGGGTGCTGGAATGTTCCAAGGGTTAGAGGGCAATAGTTTCCTTAGGTGCAATCAGAAGGTACTTCTGTTTGCTTAAATAAGGTCGATTTCCAGGAGGCGAATGACTTTTTTTTTTTTAATTTTCTCTGAAATAAGAATAATAGGCCAAATAAGTTTAGAAAGTTCTCAAGGATGTGTTGTTCTCCATAGAAATATAATTTCAACAATAATATTAGCATACAAGATAGCTTCCTTATTGCATATTTATAATGACGTTGTCATGCTCAGAGAATACTCGGCAGATAAAATGCAGTTTGTCACATCAGAATGGATTTTAAATCCAAGTCAGTGGATTTCCTAATACTTTATGAAACCCATTGAAGTTTTCTATAATGAATAAATTTCACATAATTGGAGAGTCAGGAAACTCTGTTACTAATATCAAATGCATTAAAGAAATAGGTAAATATGGAATACTTTATTCAAAACCATGCCCTGATTCATTATAAAGGGCAGAGAGGATGGAGGGGTGGATTGGGTAGGTAAAGAAGACAAAAACATTTATTCAGGAAAACGAAACAAAAATAGTGCCTGACATTTGTCTGAAGAGGCTGTGGTCAGCAACAGTGCGAAAATTGAAATATATGCTGTGCCTGAGGGATCAAAGGGGTGAGAGTGAAAAGGAAAAAGGCTAATAGATAAAGAAGGCCTAAGTCTGGAGAGTTCTGAAAACCTGACAGATTTATTAATAAGATAGTATCAAACCAACGTGAGTTCTTGAGCTATGAGTGTTAAGAGAAAGTATTTTAATGGGGTTTCTTGTTCATGGTCTGTGTGATAGCTAGAAATGTAAAGTTTGAATTCAGCCAGTATGTTGCTGCCAAATCAAGATGTGAAAGTAATTGAACTTGCTGGCAGCACAGTGTAAAGAAGCTAGTCTCCAGAGCTGGAATGTATTGAAGACATATGACAACAAATTATAAATGATAGAGTTCTAGGATTTTAGCTGAGGAATCAGAAGAACATGGGAGTTTTTTTTTATATAACTTATTTATTTATTGAATCACTGTGGGAAAAGTTACAGAGCTTTCAGGTTTAGGTCTCAGTCATGTAAATATCAAACACATTTCCCTTTACCAATACTTATTTTTAACCGCGAACCCCAGTAGAACCCCACCTCCCACCCCTCCCAATTCCTGTGAGGCAGATGAGTTCTAGTTAACACTCTATCTACTTTGACTAGATTCATTGTTTCGATAAAAGATGCACCATTATTATTTAGAGTTTACGACCCCCCCCCCCCCCCCAATCAGACATGCTGAAAAAGCGTTGTGAAATGATTTGCTTTCTACAGCTGGGCTTAAGAATTAAATGATGTCACACGGCCGCAATAGCGGCTGCACGGTTTTGGATTTCTGCTATTTTAGTTATTACCCTGGAAGTATTTCTATTAAAAGTTAGATAATTAAGAGATTGGTTTCTGTGCTCTGGAGTCGTGGCCGTGCCAGAGAGCCGCTCGTGGGGGGCAACTGGTGACCTCGGTAGGGTGTGAAGGATGGACTGGAACACCCCCCTTCAGAACATGGGAGTTTTTTGGCTATCTTTTTGAGAATAACATTGGGATGGTTATTAAGGTTTAATGATGTCAGTATCTTTATTCTAATGTAAAGGCTTTGCATTTATCAGTAGCCCATTGTATACAGCTGATGAATCTATTAATAATCTATGTAACTTTGGTTACAATATTATCAAAATTACTAAAATGATTTATCAAATATTCACCCATAGGTTCCTTTATCTTATCTTTTCTTTTTGGTGAGCCACACATGGCAGTTTTCCAGGCTTACTCCTCTCTGTGCTCAGGGATTCCTCCTGGTGAGACTCAGCAGACCATAGAAGGTGCCAGGGACTGAACCTGGGTCAGTCACGTATGGGCAATCACCTTGTTTGCTATGCTAACTCTCTGGTGACCTCGTCCTTTTTTCTTTTAAGAATGGGTCTACTGTTCTCATAGAAGTGGCTACTGTATTAAAAATAAATGCACTAAGTATCTTCATAGAACCAGCCTGTATCTTGCTCATGTTGTGAAGCTATTAATTCTGACCTTTAGGATAGCTTGCAGATACAAAGCAGTACTCTGGTATTAGACTTTGAAGCAAATATGCTTAAGACATTGTTTTTCAAAGTAGTTGGTTACTTAGAATTGTACAGAACAACAAAGATCATTAGAGATCATATTTCAGTGATTTTATAGACAATGAAACAAATTTTATTCAAAACACATCAAATTAGTAGCAGAAGTGGAACCGGAACTTATATTTGTGATTCTTAATTTACTCTTCTGGGATCTTCAGATCTGAGCACTGAAACTCTAGGCTCACACAGTCTGGAAAGTATTGTAGGGAGTGATCCACTGCCCTTCTGGGCACTGTTTCAGAGTCTTCCCAAAATCATCTTGCAGTTTATCTCCTAATTTCAGTTGGAATGTGATTTTATTTTTCTTATCACTTCGACTGGGCCGCTGCATGCAAGACTATCTCATTTACTGAGCTCCAATGATAAAGGGAATTAAAATCTTGTGACATGGCATGGCATGACATGCTTTTCTCTGAGTTTTGTTATCTTCGATAGTAATTTTAGATAGTAACATAATAATCACTTCAAAATAGTCTATGTCTAGCTTTGCCTCGGTGGTTTGATAGTAATAGTGATTTATCTTTCAGTGTTTAAGCTAAATATGCATTAGTAGCTCAAAAGCAAGTTATACCTCTATTTCTTCTCTGGACTTTTCCTTTACAAAAGTTTTTGTATTTCTGTATTTAGGCTGACCGGGGTCATAGAGTTCTTTGGGCACTTGGTTGTTTATAGTTCATCAAGAGAAACATGTGCTCTGTAGCTGATATTTGCCGTAGGATGGCAAGAAGTCATGCTTCAGAATTTGCTCCATAAAATTCTGTAGGTTTTGATTACTGAATTCCTTTAAAATTGACTTCCTTATGGCCAAGGACCACTTCTGGTGGTACTGAGGAGACATATGCAATGCCTGGATTTGAACCATTATCAGGGCCACAGCTATATGCAAAGCAACTGCTTTAATCTCTGTACTATCTCTCCAGTCCTGACATTGACTTCTGTTCTTCTATTTTATGCATAAAATTAAGAATAATCAGGTCACCTCTGTTGACAGTCTCCAATTTTGAATTTCAAACTAATAAAAGCCAAGTCACCCTTCAATATCTGATATATCTTCTCCAAATGTCTATCGCAGAATCTAATTAACCTTGATATTTGTGGCATAGTTTATGTCAAAAAATCTTCTACATGTGTCTAATATCATACTAATTTTTATGTAATTACCAAAAAAACAAATTGAAGTTTTAGATTATGAATTTCTACCTTTATTAATAAAAAAGTGTCAGTCAACATATTTAAATTTTCCATTGCTAATAATGTTTTGACTTTTGTTTTACCATTTTAAGCCATTTATTTGAATTTATTTGCAATTATTTTATTCTATTTAACCATAGACATGCTTTTAGAATTTGCTAATAATCATGCATTGCATCACTTGAACAGAACTGTGTCATCCACAGTGATGAAGGAAAGTGGACAAGCTGAATGCAATTATCAAAGTTGGCACACGCCCAGTATCCTGTAGATGGCAGCCAGCTGCTCAGATAAATGATGGGGTTGTTAGGTTTTCTAGGTGGATTGTATGCCAGTGCCCTGATGAGTCATAAAATTGTCTCTTTTTCACTGTCCAAGCTTGTAAAAATTACTTAATATTTTTTAGATGAAATTGGAACATCTAGGGGGTAGGTCATATCAAGGATGTTCGAACAATCTGACAGTGACATCTGTCACTCCGTTGTATGCCAGGTTTGATTGGAAGCTTGGCTAGTGGAAAGGTGTCCAGTGATTCCATTACTGTTCTATATTTGTCATCTTGCCATAGGCATTGACTATATCTTCAAGATGTCACCCAACTTAGAGTGAGAGTCCCAGACAGAGGAAGACCATTTTCCAAGCAATAACCAAACACTTCTCAAAACAAAGCTAAAATGTTCATACAGAATTGCCAATTTAAGTTTTATTTTGATTTTTTTAAGCATTAAACACATCTTTAGAGGGGGCAAATTGTTTAGTGAAGGTAAGTATATTAAAAGCATTTGTTTGTTTGTTAGTTATTAATTTTTATTTAGGTCCATAAGATTAACAATGACTTAGTGATCTCATTTTATGCAGACATATCAGTATTTGAGAAAGCCTAGAGATGAGATTTAACATGACAGATTAAAGAGATATTTTAAAATGGCCATTATGAATGGCCAAAGTAAGGAGCAAGAAGAAAAAATTCAGTGTTTTAAACAAGAAATTAATTATAATACTGCATTTTTTCTGGTAGAGATTTTTGACTTCACATCATAAAATGCTCATTGGAGGAGGATAAAAGAGAAGATTTCTGAATAACTAAAGCATATCATAGTAGTTTAGAGAATGGGTGATACTCTAACGTTAGATGGTGGAAATGAAAACATGTACATGGATTCCAGAGACATGAAGTACAAGAATGAGAAGTGTATCTGGATAATAGTAATATTGAGGAAGAAGATATAAGAAATTCCCATGTATCTGATAGCTGGTTAAAAGATGGTCTTATTGAGATTAGAAATCCTGATGGAAGGTCAAACCCAGAGAGAGAATGAGTTCAATTCAGATTCAAATTCTAGGGAGGTATGCTTTTTTTTTTTTTAATTTTATTTGTTAAAGCACTGTGAGTTACAAAATTATTCGTAGTTAGGTATTTTACATACAATGTTCCGTCACCAATCCTGCCACCAGCATTAACTTCCTTTCACCAGTGTTCCCAGGTTCTCTGTCAAACCCCTCCCCCTCTCCCCGGCCCAATCTTGCCATCTCGACAGGAATCTTTTAAGTTTGGTTATTACAGCTTGGGTCTGATTTCAGTGATTGTTGACTTTGTGGTTTGGAAATTTAACTCTGTTATTCCTTAACACCTCCATGTACCTGAATGCCTTTGATTCCTGACCCCATTCCTTCTCATCTATCTCTTCTCCCCTGCCTCTTCACTCTCTTTCCTTCTCTTCCCTTATACTATGTGGCTAAGTGTATCTTGGCATTGTCCCTTTAAATCATTGAATTTCCTCATCCAATGACTCTTAATACAATCATAGAATCATCAGAAAATGGAATTATCACAAAATAGACCAGTAAAACTAAATTTGTAGTAATTGTTATATCTCACAAAGGTGTTACAAAAGTCTCCATTTGAGGATTTACTGAACTGGTTGGTGCTAGTTGAACCTTCTGTTTTATTGTTTTTGCTTATGAGTATTTGGGGCTTGTAAACAACTTTCTTATCAAATTTTCTGTGCTCCTACTGGGCTGTCAGTAGTATGAAATTTGGAGCGTGAATACAGGGCCGTACACTCCATGTGGAGTTGGGCCTTTATACATAAATGATATCATCCTCTGTTTGTTTTTCTAGCATACTTCATTTTACATATCTTACAGCTCCATCCATGCTGCAGCAAATTTTGTGGTTTCATGATTCCTTATAGCTGCATTGTATTCCATTGTGTATGTATACCACAGCTTCATGATCCAGTGATCTATTGTTGGACATCTAGGTTGAGTCCAAATCTTAGCTAGTGTACTAAGTGCTGCAATGAATAGTGGTGTGCATATGTTCTTTTGAATGAATGTTTTTCTGTTCTAGAGGTAGATACTCAAAAGTGGAACTGCTTGGTCATATGATAGCTGAATTTTAAGTTTACTGAGAGCCCCAAAATATGTGTCTAGGAACTTCAAGTAGGCACTTTTGATTATAAGTTAGAGAATCAAGAATAAAAACTGCAGAGTTCTTCATTTATGACTGAGATGTGCTCAACACAGATATTTTCACAAAAGGGAACATAACTAGAAACTGAGAAAATCTTAGAAATTCCTCAACCCCCTAAGAAGTAGATGAGCTAAATTTCGATGATAATGAGATAAACATTATAGGGGAAGAATAGTTCATTAAACAAAATGCTGTGTATTTCCATGAGTTTTACATAAAAAAAATTAGTCTGCATTAAGTGTCACAGGCAAAAAGGAATAGTTTATCTAAAAGTACTCTGGCACCTTGTGATCAGATCAATGTGTCATCAATATTAGTATCAATCGAAAAAACAGCACAGACTTCACAGGCTTCACAAGATTTAGCTAAATCCCTGAAACACTTGGCATTGTTAGCAGGTGTGGCTCCGACATCCACAGGTATTGCCAGCAGAGGGGCGCCTTTCAGAGAGCACCTGGGCTGGCAGAACTTTTGCAGACATGGATTTTTCACTAGAACAACCACAAGAAAAATGATAGCTTTAGAATCAGTAAGATGACTGAATGCGCGCAATCTCCTCTGATCTTGGAAGTTAAGCAAGGTCGGGCCTGGTTAGTACTTGAATGGGATAGAATCAATAAGATGACTAGATGGTAAAGGACATATGAAATTTGGTATGTAGAATTGGAAAAATTGGCATGCCCTTATGCATAGTGGTGGTGGAAACTTTTGCCACTTTTTTGATATAATCATATTTTTTTAAATTGAAAAGCAGTGATTTACAATGTTGTTCAAATTTTTTAAATTGAAAAGCAATGATTTACAATGTTGTTCAAAATACAGTTGTTTCAGGCATTTAATATTCCACCAATATTACCTCCCCATCAGTGTCCTCAGTTTTCCACCCATTCCCCAAACCTGTTCATTTAGCAGGCACAAACAAATTTAATTATTACTGCTTTTATAAGAATGGCAAATGGAACAATCAGAAAATGTATCAGTCAAAGTAAATTTATGTAATTCTTATATTTCACAGGGCTGGAGCGATAGCACAGAGGGTAGGGCGTTCGCCTTACAAGCGGCCAACATGGCCGACCCGAGTTCGATTCCTCTGCCCCTCTCGGAGAGTCCGGCAAGCTACCGAGAGTATTCGATATGCCAAACACAGTAACAACAAAGTCTCCAATGGAGACGTTACTGGGCCCGCTCGAGCAAATCGACGACCAACGGGAGGGCCTTTACCTTTACCTTATATTTCACAATGGGGTTATGAAGGTCACTATTTGAGGATTTACTGAGCCAGTTGGTGCTGGTTGAACCTTTTGTATAATTATTTTTGCTTATTGAGCTTGGTGGGTTTCTATGCAACTTTCTCATCAAATCTGCTGTGCTCCCAGTGGGCTGTAAGTAGTGTAAAATTTGGAGCATGCATACATGCAGCACACCCCAAGAGCTGTGAGGTTGGACTATTTATACATCAGAGAATTTCAGGTGTAGGGACTGCTGTGACTATCCAGCAGTAGACGAATCTGCCCTCCCCCATCCCAAGAAGGCCACAGAGTTATCTGCCCAGAGATTAATTGACCTGGGATGATTCAGTGACTTGGTGGCTTTATGAAATTCAGTTATGAAGCTGGACTGTTTATGTGTTGAGAATGCTGGGTGTGGGTGAAGGCTGCTCTGCCTATCTGGCAGGGAGGGGAACATGACCACCCTCATTCCAAGATGGCCCTGAGAGCTACCTGAGGCAATTTGCAGCGTGGTGGCTTGATCAAGACTTTTTAATATCAGGGACTGGGACAACGTAAGAGGTAAAATCTGCTTGCTGTCAGTCTGTAGGATACAATGATGTTATATTAAAAAAAAATTTTATTTATTCATTTTTTTGTTCTGTTTGTTGGGTCAGACTCAGAATGCTCAGGGGTTATTCCTGGCTCTGAGCTTAGGAATTATTCCTGGAAGTGCTCAGGGGACCATATGTGATGCTGGGGATTGAACATGGGTTGGCTGCGTGCAAGGCAAAAGCCCTACTAGCTGTACTATTGCTTCAGCTAAAAAATTATTTTTGAAAAAATAGAAGTCTTGGGGCTGAAGCAATAGCACAGCAGGTTGGGGTGACCCAGGTTCAATTCCCAGCATCCCATATGGTCCTCTGAGCACTGCCAGGAGTAATTTCTGAGTCCAAAGCCAGGAGTAAGCCAGGTGTGACCCAAAAAGCAAAAAAATTAAAAAATTTTAAAGAAAGAAGCCTCATTTATGACTGAGAAGATAGAACGATTACCACAATAAAATTCAAGTATAAAATAAAGTTTAATGTAATATATTTTAGATGTCAGAGTTAGAAACTAAATTATGTCAGTGAGAATAGGAAGCATACAGTATTGGATTAAATGATTTGATTTCCCTCTTTACATAAGTTAAAATCATATAGCAATTGATCACTTGACTTCCTTTTATTCATCGATTTGCTTGAGCGCGCGCCAGTAATGTCTCCATTCGTCCCTGTTGCATGCTAGTGTAGCCCAATGGTGTCTGTTCATTCTAGGAACATAAAGAGCCTCAAACCGATTGTTCAGGGTGTTGACAAAGAAGTCTGACCATCTTGTAGGTGGGCAACCCCATGGTCTTCTGACATCCCGTGGAATCCAGTCGGTAACAGCTATAGTCCAGCGGTCATCTCCAAATCTCATTACGTGTCCAGACCATCTGATTTTCAATGCCTTGGCAAATGAGACAGAATCCCTGATTCTTGACGGTTGATGGAGGTAGGAACTCAGAATTCTTTCTCTCATTTAAGTGAAGCGTGATACTTCAAGCATAGCTCTTTTGATTCCTCTTTGGGAGACCTGAATAGCATTCTCATCCTGTTTTCATAAGGCCCAGGTCTCTGAGGCATATGTTAATGCAGGAAGAACAGTGGAATCAAAACGGTGTGCCAGGAGCTAGATGTTCTTCGTCCTCTTAGCTATTTCTTTGAAGTTCTTGAAGGCATTCCAAGCCACTCTCTTCTTCCTGTGCAACTCAGGTGCCAGGTCATTCGTCATGTTGAGTTCTTGACCTAGGTACACATAACTGTTGCATTCAGAGACGGTCGTTCTGTTGAGAGCGAATGGAACTCAGGAATGAGACTGTTTCTCATCAACATTGTCTTCATGAGGTTCAGCTGTAGTCCGACCCTTCCACACTCACGGTCGAAGTTGGCCAGCATTTGTGCCACATGGCTAATGTTTGCTGTTATTAGAACAATGTCATCAGCAAAGCAGAGGTGGTATAGTTGCCGACCATCTATCTTCACTCCCATTCCTTCCCATTCTAGTTGTCTCATGACATTCTTAGGAGTGGCACTGAAGAGTTTTGGTGAAATGGTATCACCCTGCCGAACCCCTCGCTTGACATGGATGATCACTTCTTTGTAGAATGGTGAGATCCTGATAGTGAATCCGTAATGCAGCTCACGGAGGATCCTGATGTATTGAGTTTGAATTTCCTGATTGGCTAAGGCTTCGATGACTGCTTCTGTTTCAACAGAATCAAAGGCCTTCTTTAAATCAATGAACATTAGACAGAGCGGCATCTTGAACTCCGGGGAAACCTCAATGAGCTTGGTTATCATGTGGATATGGTCGATTGTGCTGAATCTTTTGCGAAACCCGGCTTGCTAGCATGGTTGTCCTTCATCTAGTGTTCTGACAATCCTGTTCAGGATGACTTGAGTGGAAAGCTTGTAGATCACAGACAATAGGCATATTGGGCAATAGTTGCGAATGTCATGGATGTCTCTCTTTTTGTACAGTAGTACAGTCCTGCTGGTTTTCCATTGGGACGGAACCTTGCGTTCAGACAGGTAGCATGTGAAGAGCCGAGCCAGTGTATTGATGAGTACTGATGGCAGATTCTTTATTTTTTTTATTAGTGAAAAACCATGAGGGACAGTTGTAGATTTACAATTTTTTTGTGCTTGGGTTTCGATTTTACAATGATCAAATACCCATCCCTCCACCAGTGTCCATCCTCCACCACCATGGATAATATCCCTCCCACCCCCATCCCCCCATCCCACCCTGCCTCTGTGGCAGGGCAATCCCTTCTGTTCTTTCTCTCCTTTTGGGTGTTGTGGTCTGCAAAAGAGGCATTGAGTGGCAAACATGTTCAGTCCATACTCTACTTTCTACATGCATCTCCCTTCCTGGGAGGATCCTGCAAACACCCTTTATTTGGTGCTCCCTTCTCTATCTGAGCTTCCCTTTCCCCTAGAATGCCTGGCTGGCCCTAAGCTATGGAGTAATCCTCCTGGTGCTGATCTCAGTTATTCTTGGGTATTAATCTCATATTTTGTTACTTTATATCCTCCAGATGAATGCAATCTTTCTATGTCTGTCCCTCTCTTTCTGACTCATTTCGCTTAGCATGATACTTTCCATGTTGTACCACTTGTATGTAAATTTCATGACTTCGTCTTTTCTAACAGCTACATAGTACTCCATTGTGTAGATGTACCAAAGTTTCTTTAACCAGTCATTTGTTCTCGGGCATTCAGGTTTCTTCCAGTTTCTGGCTATTGTAAAGAGTGCTGCAATGAACAAACAAGTGCAGATGTCACTTCGACTATACATTTTTGCCTCTCTGGGATATATTCCCAGGAGTGGTATTGCTGGGTCAAATGGGAGCTCAATTTCTAATTTTTTGAGAATCGTCCATACTGTTTTCCAGCAGGGTTGTGGCAGATTCTTCAGGTGTTCAGGTCTGACCTTGTCTGGGCCAGGTCCTGTTCGTTTCTTTACTGATGAAATGGCGTTTTGGATTTCAGAAGGGAGAACTTTGGGAACGACATTGGTCGTTTGCGAAATTTGGTATGTGGGCAGGTGGACATGGCTATCAAGGAGATCTGCATAGAAGTCATGGATAATCTTCTACATTGCCCTTCACAGAGTAGGGAGAAAGGGCTCAAAATTTAAGAAGAGAACTCCCAGAAAGACCACCAACTGGGAGCTCTTTGGCACTATTGCTGCAACATGGGAAGATGCCGTCATTGACAACATTGGCGAGGAATACGATCAACTGGTTCAGCAACCCCATGATTGTGCAAGGAACGCCGAGAGAGAGAGCCACAAAAAATGCCTGTCTTCGAAAATTCTTGAGCTTATTCGCCAACGTGGCTTGGTACAGGCAACCACAAGCAGACATCCAAGCTCAAAAAGCAGTCAGAGATGCTATCAAGGAACACCTTAAAGAGAGAAGAGCAGCCGTGCTGGTAGATGCAGCAGATGCTGGGAACACCTGCCTGTCCTTCGCCAACTACAAGACCAAGATGACTGCCCTCTGACATCTTGATGGATCTATCATATCTTCCATATTGTAATTAATCATTAAAAATTGACTTTTGTTGATTACCTTCTGATAGTTCCATTTGCCATTTCTCTAAGTTCTGTTGAAGCAAGCAACATGAAATAAATGTGATGAACTTTTGAGGTTGTAGACGTGCTATCAAATTATGTTTTTGATTTGTCATTAAGGAATATCTGGTGATCACACTTATAAAGAGAAATTTGAAGTTGCAAACACGTATGCCTGCCAAAGGGGCAGTTTGAGGGTTGGCAGGACTCTGGGGACACTGGGGGTGGAATTGGGGTTGCAACTTTGTATGCCTGAAACAATTTCATTATAAGCAACTTTGCAAATCACTGTGTCCTAATTAAAAATAGATAAATATGTCTGAAAATTTTTTGATGGGGATTAAGTTCAGGGTCATATCAGCAGGGTTCAGGGCTCAATCCTTGCTCTAAACTCAAAGATCACTCCTAATGGGGCTTCAGGGTCTATATGTGTGGTGCAAGAGATTTAGCCAGTGTTGGTTGCATATAAGGCAAGCACCTTACTCCTGTATTATCTCTCTGGCTTTTAAATTATTTTTTTAAAGTTAGTTTTATACCTTATGTTTCTCTTTTAAAAACATGAAATCAATTACTTTCCCTCCCCCTTTGTTTCATTTTCTTCTTTTCTTGTCTTTTCTTTTCCTTCTTTTTTTGGCCTCCCAAAGAGAGCTCAGAGAGTCCGGGATCATTCCTATCAATATAAATCAAATGCTACGACTCTTTGGTACTAGAACCATAGGATCACATCCAGCAGTACTCGGGGTAACATTTAGTGCAAGGGATCTAACCATTATCCTGAGCATGCAAAGCATGCATTTCCAATATTGTCCTCTCTCTTCGGTCAATTTCATGGGAGTTAGAGAGAGTGGGGTCACTCTTAGCCATCCTGAAGGATCATTCCTGTCCAGACCATGCTCAAGGTACCCTATGTAGTACAAGTGATCAAAACTGGGTCAGTCACATGCAAAGTAAGCACCCTACTGCTATACTGTCTCTCCAGCCCCAAAATCAATTGCTTTTTACATAATGTAGACTCCAATTCATTATTACACTGTGCTAGTGATTTGAAAAGAAAAATAAGAATGTTTTTCTGCTTTTCTATGCCTATAAAATTATTTTTTATAACAGGGCTAGTACTAAACTGAAATAAGCCTCTACAGATGAATGAAAGTGAAAGATATGCTTCTTTAATTTCTATTTTAATTTCACCTGATCATTAATTTATTTTTACACATAAACCATGTTTTGTCAAATTAATTAATTAGGGAAATTGCTCCTTGTCATATATGCTGAAGATAATGTGAGGTTAGAACAGTGTCATCAAATTATGCTTTTTATTTAATATTAAGGAATACCTGGTGATCATACCTGTAAAGAGAAATTTTGAAGTTGCCAAATTTGAGTTAAAATAATAAAAACTCCAAATTCCATGCTAGTATTATGTTTCAATAGGTAAGCTTTAAATCTAGGCCTTGTGACTTTGCAATCAAGTCACTTTGAGATGTAATTCTCACATGCATGAAATGAATTTAGTATTTGGAATATACTAAAGTAATGTGCTTTATTCCTATCTATGAATCAGCTTTCCTTGATACACATCTATAAAGGAAGATTATAATACAGAGAGGAGTTCCTGACTTGCATAAGTGAGAAATAAAAGAAAGTTTTTTGGGTCATTGAGGAAAAGGTAGGAAAAGAAATTTGATGTTGAGAGAAAAGGGAAGGCTGTTAATTAAATTCCAAGTTCTTTCATACACACTCCAAAAAGATAATCAAGTAAATATTGGAAAATAGTGAATGGCTCTTTTAAGGAGGGCAAAGAAGTATTTAGGATAAAACTTCAAGTTAAGTCATATGTTCAGTCACTGGAAGATTTATCTTATGGAAAAACCAAATGGGAAATCATGTCAGAATGAAAATGGTGGCCAGATGATGGAATGCCTGAAATGAACATATTGTATGAGAATTTCCCAAGTCATCCACAGTATAGTGAAAGCCAAGGTCTGACTGAGACAGCACAGAAGATACCAGATGCTCTGGGAATTTTGCCAATATTTCACCACCAGGGAAATTTGAATTAACATCAGAGTCTGTGAGAAAAGCATCTCTCACTGCATTGAGATCCCATTCCCACCATGAGAAGTCAGATAAATTCAACTTCCTTCTTCATCCAGAAGTCAACTTGTAAAGGAAAATCTAGAAGAAGCAAAGAACAAAGAGTTTTCAGCTTCCATAAAGACAATAGAATATCAGAAAAAGCTGAGTTTCTTTGGTTAAGAAAACTATCTCTAATCTTATCCCACCTCTGCTATTGTTTGAAGCATCCTAAAGTTGATATAAATTATGAAATATTGTAATGTTCATATGTTCTCATTTTAAAACCAGGTTAAACTTAGACTTAAGAGCATAATAATTTTATTTTTAAGCAGATCTTTCTGTGTATTTCAAATATGTCATAAGTGCCCAGTATAATATAGGATTCACAATTTTTCAGTTTTATTGAAAAACAATTGTCATATAATGTTGTAAAGTAGAGTATAATATATATTTAACTGTACAATATAATTATATGTACATGTTGAAAAATTATCAGCATGCAAGTTTTGTGATGTTCTATTACATTACATAGGGAAATTTTATTTTTTCAAATAAAAACAGTTAAGATTTATTCTTGGTAACTTTCAAATATGTCACAACAAATTGCTAACTATAGTCAGATTGCAATACATACTTTCCCAGAACTGAAAGTTTGTAGCTTTTGATTCTCTTCATTCTTTCTTTACCTGTTGAATCACTGAGAGAAGCTAAGACAGGCCCTTTCCTAGGCATCAGGGATGCTTAAGTGAGCATATGCAGTATGATGAACCCCTCTCTTCAGTGGTTCATCGTGTTATAGCAGGGTCAAGCTAATTCAAGTTGACCATCAGGATAAAACAATGCACCTGACTTACCAGCACACCAGATATGTTATGTCTGTGTAAATTAAACATGTTACAAGGAAAGTAGAGAGATGTATGGCAGATAGTATACCATGTCATCAAAAATCCATTTTATAGGAACTTCAGGGTGGGTATTTCAAGTGCCTAGTTGCAAATCAAAAAATATTACAATGAGGTTTTTAGAAATAAAGTGAGACCATGGATTAGTTTTTTTGTTTGTTTGTTTTAGTCCGACACCCAGTGGTGCTCAGGGTTTACTCCTGACTTTGTGCTCAGGGATCACTCTTGTAGGACTCAGGTGGCCCTATAGGGAGTCAGGGATTGAATCTGGGTTTGCGAGGCAAATGCCCTACCCACAATAATATAATTCCAACTCCACTAAACATCTCAAACTAACATTTGTTATTTTCCTCTGATCTCAAAGGCTTTCGAAACATTTTAGCTTTATTCCAATGTGGTTCAGACTGTTAAACAAATATTTGCTCACTTACATCCTCAATAAATGCCTTCAAGGAAGTCATTCATGAAGTGTTATTTTACAAAGGAGGAGATTGAAGCAATGTCTTAGATAATTTATCTGAGGTCACTCTTCACTTACCCACTCAAACTTAGTCTTGCCCCTGGTTCCATTGTTTTATTGTGCAAAAGTTCTCAAAGTTCAGTGTGTATAAGAGAAGTTTACAGGATTTGTTTAGAATACAGATTCCAGAGCCCAGATGCCAATGTTCAATTAGAGCAAATCAAAAGTGGGATCCAGTAAGAAAGATTTCCATCAATACCCAGGGGGGCTCTAGTTAAGGTGATTCTTAGCCCACCCACTGAAGACACTGGACTAGAGTGATGACAAGATATTAATCTAACTGGTAACTACATAAGTCGAATGGTTGGAATGAGAACCTCCCATTAGATCAACACCATCGTTAAATAGTAATCCTGAGACAGAAACAATACTTTTGTTCCATTCTGGAACTATGTCTTGACTTTGTCATGTAAAATGAGAGAGGAAATAAAATACATCTTAGTCAAGTGATAATGGGATAGCAGCAAAATATCAACAATAAAGACTTCAGCTAAAAGACAGTGCAATCTGTACATGCCAGGCAGAAAACCAATACGACTTTGACAAGAGTCATTTGAAATACTGCTATTTTTACATTATAGAGAAATCAAGTGATACATAGAGACTTAGATTGAAATTCTATGATGTAAAAATGAGACAAAATGTAGACTGTACTTCTAGAATAAAAACGAAATGATCAAGTTTGATAACTGATGGAATGAAAAATGTACATAATATATATTTGATTTCAAATGCTAATTTTCATACATTTAATGTTTTAAAATAGGATATGTTTTACAACCAGTGTATTCATTAAGTGCAATAATATATTTTTTTCTTCTTCAAATTGTGATTTAGAATTAAAGAAATTGTTATTTAACAGTCAAATCTTACTTAACACTTATTACAAGGCTACACAAATATACATTAATATGAATATATACATAATTTTAAGTTATGATAAAGAAAAAAATTTCATCATAACTAGTTTTGTTATAGAAGCAAAGAAAATATAGTAACTTTAATATGCACATCAGGATTCAAATTTGAAAATATAGGTGAACTACATTAAAATTTAGTTTATTCAACATAATTTAGATTTTTCTAGTGGTGGACATATACAAACTACAAATAATCTCTTCCTTGCATTCTTTACCTCTATCTCTTACACCCCTTCCAAGCTATTTAATAGTTTCTTCTTGAATAAATGTATTTTATGTGCTTGTTTTTAGACCAAACAAAATAATACTCAGGGCTTTCTCCTGGCTTTCTGCTTGAGGATCACTCCTGATGGTGTTTGAGAAACCATAAGCAGTGCAGGGATCTAACCCAGGCCAGCCATATGAAAGACAATTGCCTAACCCTTAAAACTATTTCTCCAGTACATCTTTGTGACTGTGCTTATCAGTGAAAATAAGTAATGAACTAGATAGTTGTGGTTTTCTTTTTTTAATTTAAAAAAGAAATATTGGAAAAGTTCCAAATATGAAGTAACTTTAAATAAAATGAAAGGAAAGAGAGTAACTTTGGGGATGAGGCATTCATTCTCTAAATATAATACTGAAAAATATCACCACAGAATTATTGAACTTTGCAAGGAAGTATGAGCAGTTGATGAATGAATGAATGAATGTGAGTTGCATTAACTAAGTTTTATAATATTATAATCTCAAAGTAATATTATAATCATATATAAATTATATTTGCATAGTAGTAATATTCTACAACTTTATGAGGAAATTATTTTTCTCCAAATCATAAATCGTAAGAGTTTGTGAAGTAGAAAAGGGTAAAAAAGAAACTACTAGTTTTAGCTATTAAAACAAAAGGGTTGCCTGCCCCCCAGTGCCATCTTTACAGTGCACAGCCATAGAAGAAAGGCTGCGGGGGGGGGCCTCCACAGCTACCGAGAATGCCCCGGGTCCCGAAGAGAGCCGGGATCACCAGGAAGTCCCAGATGGGGTAGGTGCCTCCTCCCGCCTCCTCCAGAGGGAACCCCGGTGACCATGAGTCTCTACAAGTATAGCTCGCTTATGCAGGAACCAGGACTCTTACTCCAAACCATGCGGCCGCTTCTGCGGCCGCGCGACATCTTCTTATATATAAAGTGGTCAATGGAAAGTAAATTTTCCAACGTTTCTCCCTGAAAATCAGGCTTAACTCTTTTACAAACCACAACATCAAATAGGAAAAAAAAGAACAAAAGGGAATTCCCTGCCACAGAGGCAGGGTGGGATGGAGATGGAATGGGGGGGGGGGGGGCGGGAGGGTTACTGGGATCCGTGGTGGTGGGAAATGGTTACTGGTGGAGGGATGGGTATTCAAAATAAATAAATTTAATAATAAAAAAGAAGATAGTTAATAAATTTCTCAATGTATCTACAAAAAAAATTAAAACAAAAGGGTTCACGTTTTTATTCATTCATCAGATTGCACCTATCAACAAAATGTTTCTGGAGGATAGAGTCTATGGGCAAACTCCTCCACGTGGAAAATGGAGTCTATTGACCCTATTTGAGCCATGATAACAACATGACTGGGAGAGTTTTGTCAGGGTTCAAAGGTAATAGTTAGCCAGGGAATATTTAGGTGGTGTGATAAATCTGGCATTGTAGGTTAAAGGAATAGTAGGTGCATGGACAAGTAAGAGAAAGAAAGAGTGACACAGGTTGAGGTTGCAATATTTTTTAGTTTGGCTAAGAGTGCAGAACTATGGAGGAGGGTGAGAAAGGATGAATGAAAGATAAGACTGAAAATGTTACTGGGAATTTATATTTTTTAGGGATCACTCAGGAAGCTACTAACTACAAGGGATGATAAAACATGTTTTAAATCATTCCATTAGTATTAACTGAATTATAGAAAGATCTTCCACATTTACATGTTTTAATTGCCAACATTTGTCATATTTAAAATGTGGTGATTAATATTCAAAGGTAACCAGGTAACCCCTACTATCTTCAAAATATCTGAACTTAATAACCACAGCAAAAAAGAAATAAAATAAGGCTTTTACCTTGGGCATATAAAAGAAATTGCGCACCAAAACAAACAAAACGCTCTCAAAACTAAAGAACAAAAAATGACTTGTTCCTTTTATACTGTTCTGAAACAAAGTAGAGCAAAACAAATACAATTTCTTGGAAAAGTAGGAAAGTTTCAAGTGGGCTACTCCTTCTGAAGAAGATATCATATTTCAAAGGATAAGAAAATAACCATATCATGGTAGGATAAATCTTATTTAAGAGGGACTTAAAAAGCAAGCATGATCTACATAAGCAGGTTACTCACAGCTCTGAGATTTAACAGACCTATTTACCCTCCTTTACTAATGAATTTTTTAAAAAGTGATACTGTTTTTGCTACACTCTCCCATCTTTTATTTCTTTTCCTCTTTTATTTTTTGTTCTGCCTCCTTCATTAATAGCATGCTGCTGTTTATGTATTTCTGTTGAGAGAAAACACAAGCCAGGAACTTAATGCTGAAGTACAGAGGAAGAGGGAGAGGCATTTTTTCCCCAGCAAGAAAGGATTGAGTATAGTGGGAATACATGCCTTTAGGTTTCTCAGATCCTTCCCAAAGATTTACTATTCTGTTCCTACTCAGCTGTAAGGTGTAATTCCTTCACTCAGCAAGAAAATCCATAATGGTGAGCATAGATTGAACACATAGGTTTCAAATCTTTGATTCCATCTTACTAGCAACGCTTTTTATTTTTATCTTTATTTTTATTTTATTTTTTATTTTTTTGCTTTTTGGGTCACACCCAGAAATGCACAGGGGTTACTCCTGGCTCTGCACTCAGGAATTATTCCTGGCGGTGTTCAGGGGACCATATGGGATGCTGGGAATCAAACCTGGGTCTGCCACGTGCAAGGCAAATGCCCTACCCGCTGTGCTATCGCTCCAGCCCCACTTGCAACGCTTTTTTAAAGGAATCCTTAAAGGTTTTTTATGAGCAGTATTAACTAATTAATTCAACAGCTCTGTAACAATGTTTGTACCTGCACAAGTCACTATCCTAAAGGTCATCATGCTCCTAAAGTTTCATTTCTAACAATGTAAGATACCTGTGATTTTTTAGACTTTATTATTTAGAAGAGTAATTTTTTATACAATAAGGGGCCCCTTGGAGGAGGGCAGGTTGAGTTTCCCTCCTGCCCTGACCAGAGCCCCAGCAGCTGAAGACCTCCATTTCCAGCCACAGCCATGCTTAAGACCACTCTCCACACGTTCGGATGATCTTCACACATGAAGGAACCAGCAGAGGAACCCAGGTGTGCGGGACCCGGGGCTTACATCTCCAAGCCTGCTCAAATTGGGACTGGACCTCCTCTACTCAGATCCCCCATCTTCCAGTATGTAGGCTTTACACCCACCAACTACCCCCAGCGCCACGTAATCCCATCAATGGCCAAGACCCAGAGACTATAAAATGCATTTGCGGCCGTGTGACATCTTATTATCTAGTTCTTATTCTGAAGTACCTGGCAGGCTACCGTAAGTATCCTGCTCACATGGCAGAGTCTGGCAAACTTCCCGTGGCATATTCAATATGCCAACAACCAGTAACAATGATGGGTCTCATTCTCCTGACGCTGAAAGAGCCTCAAATGTGGCACTTTCTAAAATCTCAGGACTAGGACGAAGGAGACATTACTGGTGCCTGCTCAAGGAAATCGACGAACAATAGGATAACAGTGATACAGTGAAGGGGTATATAAAACAAAAGGTGCCAAGAATCACATATTCTGTTAGAAATAAGATTGTTATGTGAATTGAGTGATAAAATTGACAAAAAGCTCAAAACCTGCATGCAAAGTAACTAGACTCCAAAAATAATCAAACTTTTTGTTATTCTTCTCTAAGCAGGGGGTGTGTTTTATAGAACAAAGTCTTGAAAATTTCAATAAAGATTTTGAGAGATAAAATTATTGTCCAAGCACATTCACCTTCTAATGTTGGAAAGTGAGGTTGAATTGACTTGAGAAGATAATTCACTAGGCCGTTGGACACTTATTTGAAACCCAATCAGCCTGGTCAGTGGCAGAAAACTTTATATTATATAACTAGCACCTCTTTTGGATTTCTTGTTCATCAGAATCTTGACCCTTTAACTTTCCCCATAGCTGGCCCCACAAGAAAACAAAATAATCTGTCAAGTTAACTCTATATTAGATACACTTGGAAGTGGTATTGAACCTTTTCCAACATATGTATTAGTCATTTGGTTTCTTAATAAGCATAAATGGGTATCTCTGTATCCATTTTATTTCAGAACACAGTCCAATCTTAAGTATAAGTCTCTTAGACTAAGAGGCAGTCTCTGATCTTGAATGAATTCAACAAAGTATTAAATAGCACCTGGTAAGATCTAGCTGTGATCCCTCCCTTTGATACCTTAGTCGCATTGCTTACCATAAATAAGAGTAAACTGAAAGAGAGGTGTGCTAAGGTGAAACCAATTTCTCCTTCCCATTTGACTCTTGAATAGTGGTGGAGCCAGTTTATAAATTGACTGAGGGTGGCAGAGCAGAACGCTCAGTCGCACAAAAGAATTGTTTTAAAGGAATTCGTTTTATATTTAAAATAATATTTTACAATAATTTTTCTATTTTTATCCTTCTTTCATGCACATATGTATTTATTTGTGTATTTACAGTTTATATACAGTTACAAAGCTTTCAGAGTTTCATACAATGATCGAACACCCATCCTTCAACAGTACAAATTTCCCACCACCATTGTCTCCAGAATCCCTCCCATCCTAACCCTCTCCCTATCTCTATGGCAGACAGTTTCCCCCCATACTCTCTCTCTACCTTTGGACATGCACATTCATTTCATTTCATCATCCTGTTAATCGTCGATTGCCTCGAGCAGGCCCCAGTAACGTCTCGTTCATCCTAGCCCTGAGATTATATTCACGGCTCTTTAGGAGAATGAGACCCATCATTGTTACTGGTATTTGGCATATTTGGTAGGCCACGGGGAGTTTGCCAGACTCTGCCCTGTGGGCAGGCTACATTCGATAGCCTGCAAGTTTGTCCAAAGTAGGAATGAGATAATAAGATGTCATAAAAAGATATCTTGATAAGATGTCACGCGGCTGCGAATGTGGCCACTCATTTCCGGGAGCTGGATTTTATAGTCTCTGAGTCTTGGCCGCTGATGGGATTACACAGTGCCAGGGGGCCAGGTGGTGGGTGTGACCCCCACCTACTGGAATTTGGAGGATCTGGGTGGAAGATGCTCGACTCCAAATCGAGTAGGCTTGGAGGTCTCGGCCCCGGAACCCGCGTGGCTTTGTCCCTCTGCCAGTACCTTCACGTGTGCGGAGAGTGGTCTCAGCATGGTGGTGGCTGGTCCTGGAGGTCTTCGGCTGCCGTAGCCTTGGTCGGGGCGGGGAGGAAAGCTCAACCCGCTCCCCTCCAAGGGACTCCGGGAAGGAACACCCAGGCGCGGGGGCAGAGACTGCACTCTTCTCATCCGGGATCTGGATTTTATAGTCTCTGAGTCTTGGCCGCTGATGGGATTACACGGCGCCAGGGGGCCAGGTGGTGGGTGTGACCCCCGCCTACTGGAATTTGGAGGATCTGGGTGGAAGATGCTCGACTCCAAATTGAGTAGGCTTGGAGGTCTCGGCCCCGGAACCCGCGTGGCTTTGTCCCTCTGCCAGTACCTTCACGTGTGCGGAGAGTGGTCTCAGCATGGTGGTGGCTGGTCCTGGAGGTCTTCGGCTGCCGTAGCCTTGGTCGGGGCGGGGAGGAAAGCTCAACCTGCTCCCCTCCAAGGGACTCCGGGAAGGAATACATATTTAAAGTAAAAATTATTCTTTTGTATGAATAAAAATGTGAGAGTAGGTTTTCTTTTGTATGAATAAAAATGTGAGAGTAGGTTTAAGTAACTCAGAGGAACATGAACATCTTGTTAGAACAAGGAAGTCAGATATATGATCTGAACCTACTCTCAAATATTTTTTAACGTGGTGTATATGTATATGTATATAATATAACTTTATATATACCTTGGTGATAGATGGGGCAAAATGCAAAACACTCAAAGCATATGTTCTCTATTAATGTCTGAAATATCCTAATATTCCAAGGTGGAATTTATAAATTGTTACTAAATCCCAAATTTTATGTTTTACTGTAGGATCCTTAATTATATAGAAATATTAGAACTAACTTTTAATTAGTATAATAAATAGTATCTAAGGTCTTTTAATTGTCTAGAAATAATGTATAAATAAAATAAAGTAAGAATCTCCTTTATAGAGGTTATTTGAATCTCTGGAACTAAAGATTTCTTTTGTATTTTGTGATTTGGGCTATATATATATATCAGTTCTCAGGAGCTGCTCCTGGATCAGTGTTAAAGGATTGTTCTTGGTGGTGCTTGAAGGATCATGCAATGAGGGAATCAAAACATGCTGTCACCACAGTGACCTATTGCACTGGCTCCAAGATTGAGGATTGCATTTAAGGCTGGGTCTCAGTTACTTACCAACACACATTTCTCTACTATCTGAAAGTAGAGTACGTCATGGGTCTAGAAACACTTTTACCATTAATTTATATGAAATTATTTTTTAGAGTCCAAGGCCCTACCAAATGATCCTAAATAAGAATAAGGATACATTTTTTAATAGTGCATCTAACCTATGCCTAAATCCTTGGACCTGAATTCTACCTAAAAGTTTAGTTGGCACTTACTTCCAGAATAGTGTCACATCTGTCTCAAATTAGTATGTCACAGAAAATGCTTAAATGTCAATAAAGTAACAGAGAACTGGAACTCTCCTGAAGTAGCAAGAATAGCAGAGTGAATGTATGGGAGTCTTCTAGCCCCTAAGTGGTTGTACAAAGGGAATATTTGACACTGACACTGTCTTTGATTCAGTGTTTTTCCTGGCTTTGAAGGTGCAGGAGAGATTAGTCCCTCCATTTGAGCTTAGGTTCTGCTATCTCATCAGCTGTAATAGACGACATTGGTATAGGTCAGTTCATAATACCCTTGACAACTCGGGCCCCCATTGACAATATATCCCTTTTTAACATTTTCATTGTAAATTCATTACTTGATCACTTGACATCCCCGTTACTCATTGATTTACTCGAGCGGGCGCCAGTAACTTCTCCATTGGTCCCTGTTGCATGCTAATGTAGCCCAGTGGCATCTTCTCACTCCAGGAACACAAAGAGCCTCAAACCATTTGTTCAGAATCTTGACGAAGAGTCTGACCATCTCGCAGGTGGGCGGCCACGCGATCTTTTGATGTCCCGTGGAATCCAGTCTGTAACGGCTCTAGGCCAGCAGTCATCTCCAAATTGCATTACGTGTTCAGACCATCTGATTTTCAATGCCTTGGCAAATGAGACAGCATCACTTATTCTCCATCGTTGACAGAGGTCTGAACTCTGGATTCTTTCTTTCACTTGAGTGAAGCGTGATACTCCAAGCATAGCTCTTTCGATTCCTCTTTGGGAGAAAAGAATAGCGCTCTCATCCTATTTTCATAGGACTCAGGTATCTGAGGCATATGCTAATGCAGGGAGAACGGTGTAATCAAAGAGATGTGACTGAGCCAGAAGTTCTTCATCCTCTTAGCTATTTCTTCCACACTCTTGAAGGCATTCCACGACCTTCTCTTCCTCCTGTGCAACTCACGTGCCGGGTCATTCATCATGTTGACTCCTTGACCTAGGTACACGTAACTGTTGCATTTGGAGATGTTCACTCTGTTCCGAGCAAATGGAATATCAGGAACAAGTCCGTTTCTCATAAACATTGTCTTTGTGAGATTCAGCTGCAATCCGACCTTTCCACACTCATGGCTGAAGTCGGCCAGCATTTGTGCCACTTGGCTGTTATTAGAGCTATGTTATCCATGAAGCAGAGGTGGTGAAGTTGTGACCATCTATCTTCACTCCCATTCCTTCCCATTCCAGTTGTCTCATGACATTCTAGAGGGTGGTACTGAAGAGTTTCGGTGAAATGGTTTGGAGGATCCTCCCAGGATGTGGGATGCATGTTGAAAGTAGACTATGGACCGAACATGATTGCCACTCAATGCCTCTTTTTCAGACCACAACACCCAAAAGGAGAGAGAGAAAAAAAGGGAATGCTCTGCCACAGAGGCAGGGTGGGATAGGGGAGATGGGGGTGGGAGGGAAACTGGGATCCATGGTGGTGGAAAATGGGCGCTGGTGGAGGGTTGGATATTTGATCATTGTGTAATCGAAACCCAAGCACAATAATTTGTAAGTCTACAACTGAACCTCATGGTGTTTCACTAATAAAAATTAATTTAAAAATGGAGAAAAAGAAAGAAATGGTATCACCTTGTTGAACCCTCCTCTTGACGTCGATGATCACTTCCTTGTAGAATGGTGATATCCTGGTGGCGAATCCGTAATACAGCTCACGGAGGATCCTGATGCATGTATAATGTATGTAAAATCATCAACTGTTTTAATTAGTCAATTAAAGGACATGGTTTAGTGAGCACCCAGGCTTTACTATAATTCTTTTGTTGTTGTCATTAGAGCAGACAAGCTTCATAACATATTACCTAGCAGTAAGTTCTTTCTTCCTCAGACTCAGGGGTCATTATTTCCAATAAATGAAGACAAAATGCCCAAATCCCTCTGGCTTTTTGTTGCTAGGAAACTAATTTTAAAGATTCCCTTGCTGGTGTTTCCATTTCAAGCCTGAGAACTTGTGTGTATCTGTTTTTATCTCTCTCGGGGTTGTACCTCAGTTCTGAGAGGAAGCTTTGTGAGCTTATAGGTTTTACAGTTGGGAGATGTTTTGTTTTATTTTGTTCTGTTTTGGTTTGGAGGAGATTTTATGTAACCTTCGTTTACATGTCTAACTTTTTCTTGCTATAAACAATAGTGGGGCTAGATGAACCTGATACTGAATTCCCTTTCTTCGAATGTATGCAGGCTTAGAACTAGGCCCTTCCTCAAGGAAATAAGCCAACAGTTTATTTGTTTTTCTGCCTCAGGGTCTATTATCAAGGAAGGTGGTCAAATATCTTATCTACCAGTTAGGCTGAGGAAAGGAAGAAAATGGTGCTTGCCAGTGACTCTGTTACTATGGCAACTGGGTTACATAGTTGCATCCACAGAGTTTGTAGAAAACATCAAGATGTCTTCCAGTGACTGTCCCATTGATGTCTTATAGAAGAAATCATCGTTGAGTATACATCTGTCAATAACTTTGAGAAATAGGAGCTCAGCTTATTTAGAATTCCAGGGTCTCACTTGGTTCTTGGTGACTTTCTCAGTTGGCTTACAAATCAGGAAGAGTGTATTTCCAAGGTGAGCAAGATTTCTGGAAAGTTTCTAGGAAATTTCTGTATATAATTTGACGGGTAAAAAATTTTAAACTAGCTTTTTTATTTTAGAGCTCTATTTTTTTAAAAGCATGCGATATCAATTTTTTGAGCTTACTGGAGCAAGAGTGAAAAAAAGAGAAAAGAATGAAAAAATAGAAGATTTGGAAGTCTTGAGGAAGGCAGATGTTAGAGACTCATCTCTCTATACCCAGTGCTCTGAAAAGTGTTCCATCTGTTGGGATATTTTAGCAGTACTGGAAGTCATCGCTCGCACCTTTTCCCTCTCTGCAGGATTCCAGGTTTGGGTCAACTTTGATAGTTAAAGTGTCTATGTATTTTAGGAAGTATTAGTAGCTTATTGTAGTTTCTTAGTGCTTTTCCTTCATATGGCAAGAAAGTGGTCTCTTTTTATATTGATTGATTTTTGTATTAATTTTCTGGAGTTGCTGGAGCAAGGCACCTTAAACTTGGTGGCTTAAAATAAAAGAAGTGGAAGCATTCAGAATAAGAGAAGGAACACATGGAGGGTGCGGGATCCCGGAGGAAAAGAAAAAAGAAAAAACAGGTTCCAAAAAGAGCCGAGAGCACCGGCAAGTTCCAGATGGAGTAGGCGCCGCATCTCGCCTCCCCCAGATGGAACCCTGGTGACCAGAAGCCTCTACAAACACAGCTCGAGTATGCGGGAACGAGGACTTTTTCTCAAAACCGCGCGGCCGCGTATACAAAGTGATCTATATACAAAGTGATCAATGAGAAGTAAACCACCCAATCTTTCTCCCTGAAAATCAGAGTTAAGTTTGGAGCATGGCCACAGCCCCAGAAACACAAGGACTTAATGCAGAAACCAGCAGCTTAGAGCAGAAAAGTGAACGGACGATGAGTTAACCCAGGCCATCGTTTCTGCCCAGAGGGGAAAGGGTGCTGCCCCATTCGCCCTCTCTTCTCTGGAAAGAAGGATGGAGGCCGCATGGGAGCCTTGTGGACAGCAGGTATGAGCCGGGGGTGTGGGGGGGCGACTAAAACTTCACGAGAAGGGGGGCATTCCGGTCTGTCCTTCACGCCCTACCGAGGTCAACAGTTGCCCCCCACGAGCGGCTCCCCAGCACGGCCACAATCCCAGAAGCACAAGGACTTAATGCAGAACCCGGCAGCTTGGAGCAGAAAAGTGAAAGGACTATGCGTTAATCCAGGCAATCATTTCTGCCCAGAGGGGAAAGGGTGTTGCTCCCTTCCGCCCCCCTCCCTCTGGAAAGAAAGATGGCGGCCACATGGGAGCCTTGTGGACAGCAGGTATGAGCCGGGGGTGTGGGGGCGACTAAAACCTCATGGGAAGAGGGGCGTTCTGGTCAGTCCTTCACGCCCTACCGAGGTCACCAGTTGCCCCCCACGAGCGGCTCCCCAGCACAGCCACGGCCCCAGAAGCACAAGGACTTAATGCAGAACCCAGCAGCTTGGAGCAGAAAAGTGAACGGACTATGCGTTAATCCAGGCCATCAAGTCTGCCGGAGGGGAAAGGGTGTTGCCCCATTCGCCCTCTCTTCTCTGGAAAGAAGGATGGCGGCCGCATGGGAGCCTTGTGGAGAGCAGGTATGAGCCGGGGGTGTGGGGGCGACTAAAACCTCATGGGAAGGGGGGCGTTCCGGTCCATCCTTCACGCCCTACCGAGGTCACCGGTTGCCCCCCACGAGCGGCTCTCCAGCACGGCCACAGCCCCAGAAGCACAAGGGCTTAATGCAGAACCCAGCAGCTTGGAGCAGAAAAGTGAAAGGACTATGCGTTAATCCAGGCAATCATTTCTGCCCAGAGGGGAAAGGGTGTTGCTCCCTTCCGCCCTCCTCCCTCTGGAAAGAAAGATGGCGGCCACATGGGAGCCTTGTGGACAGCAGGTATGAGCCGGGGGTGTGGGGGCGACTAAAACCTCATGGGAAGGGGGGCGTTCCAGTCCGTCCTTCACGCCCTACCGAGGTCACCAGTCACCCCTCACGAGCGGCTCTCCAGCACGGCCAAGGCCCCAGAAGCACAAGGACTTAATGCAGAACCCAGCAGCTTGGAGCAGAAAAGTGAACAGTCTATGCGTTGATCCAGCCCATGAAGTCTGCCGGGGGGGAAAGGGTGTTGCCCCATTCGCCCTCTCCTCTCTGGAAAGAAAGATGGCGGCCACATGGGAGCCTTGTGGACAGCAGGTATGAGCCGGGAGTGTGGGGGCGACTAAAACCTCATGGGAAGGGGGGCGTTCTGGTCCGTCCTTCACGCCCTACCGAGGTCACCAGTTGCCCCCCACGAGCGGCTCTCCAGCACGGCCACAGCCCCAGAAGCACAAGGGCTTAATGCAGAACCCAGAAGCTTGGAGCAGAAAAGTGAACGGACTATGCATTGATCCAGGCCATCAAGTCTGCCGGGGGGGAAAGGGTGTTGCCCCATTCGCCCTCTCCTCTCTGGAAAGAAAGATGGCGGCCACATGGGAGCCTTGTGGACAGCAGGTATGAGCCGGGAGTGTGGGGGCGACTAAAACCTCATGGGAAGGGGGGCGTTTCGGTCCGCCCTTCATGCCCTACCGAGGCCACCAGTTGCCCCCATGAGCGGCTCTCCAGCACAGCCACAGCCCCAGAAGCACAATGACCTAATGCAGAACAGAGCAGCTTGGAGCAGAAAAGTGAAAGGACTATGCGTTAATCCAGGCAATCATTTCTGCCCAGAGGGGAAAGGGTGTTGCTCCCTTCCGCCCTCCTCCCTCTGGAAAGAAAGATGGCGGCCACATGGGAGCCTTGTGGACAGCAGGTATGAGCCGGGGGTGTGGGGGCGACTAAAACCTCATGGGAAGGGGGGCGTTCTGGTCCGTCCTTCACGCCCTACCGAGGTCACCAGTTGCCCCCCGCGAGCGGCTCTCCAGCACGGCCACGGCCCCAGAAGCACAAGGACTTAATGCAGAACCCAGCAGCTTGGAGCAGAAAAGTGAACGGACTATGCATTGATCCAGGCCATCAAGTCTGCCGGAGGGGAAAGGGTGTTGCCCCATTCGCCCTCTCCTCTCTGGAAAGAAAGATGGCGGCCACATGGGAGCCTTGTGGACAGCAGGTATGAGCCGGGAGTGTGGGGGCGACTAAAACCTCATGGGAAGGGGGGCGTTTCGCTCCGCCCTTCACGCCCTACCGAGGTCACCGGTTGCCCCCCGCGAGCGGCTCTCCAGCATGGCCAGGACTCCAGAACACAGAAACCAATTTCTTAACTATCTGACTTTCAGTAGAAATACTTCCAGGGTCAATAGGTAAAAGAGCAGAAATCCAAAACCAACATTTAATTCTTGAACCCAGCCGTAGAAAGCAAATCACTTCACAATGCTTTTTCAGCATGTCTGATTGGGGGGGGGGTAAACTCTAAATAATAGTGGTGAATCTTTTATTGAAACAATGAATCTAATCAAAGCAGATAGAGTGTTAACTAGAATTCATCTGCCTCACAGGGACGGGGAGTGGTGGGGGGTGGGGTTTTATTGGGGTTCTTCATGGTAAAAAATAAGTATTGGTAAAGGGAAATGTGTTTGATATTTACATGACTGAGACATAAACCTGAAAGCTTTGTAACCTTTCCCACAGTGATTCAATAAATAAAAAAAAAAAAAGAAAAAAAAATAAATAAAAGAAGTGAGTTCTTTCTCTAGTTTTTGGAGGCCGGAGATTTAAAGTCAACTGAGAGATAGGGCTCTGCTCCTAAGGATGATGAACATTCTTCATCTCCTCCATCACCCCATAGCTTCGGTATCCTTTTCATTGGCAGCATAACTCCAGTCTTTTCTCTGTCAACATACATTGTAATTTTTCTTTCTGTGACTCTTTACCAGTTATGTTGGATTTGTTTCCATTCTATGACCTCCTTTATACTGGGTTCATTTGCTAAAATCCTATTTTCAAAAAAGTCACATTTTCAGCTACTGGGGTTAGCAATTGCACATATGTTCAGGGTAGGAACCCCGAAGTCCATTCAATGACAGTTCTTAACAGAAACTTACAAAGTCATAAAAGTGAGACAGAAAGGGCAACAACTGCTTATAATTTACCTGACATCAAATTGCTAACTGATGGCAATAATTATAATAAGTATTATGATATATTTATTTTGATTATGATTATTGTATTTTCTTCTTTCCAAAAAATGTTTTTCATTTATTTCAAATAAATCACCAACAAGATCTTATGATTTTTTTTTTTCAAATTAACAACAGAGTCTATGCATCTTATTCTCATTGACTACTTATTGACAGCATGAATTGTCACATACCACACAGTTGTAGTAGAAAAGCTGTCAGGGCACCTCTGGCATTCAAGTAGGAAGAATATTGGTGACTTCAACCTAGGTTGCTTATGTTCTCACGCCTCAGAGGGTCACTCTTGAGAATTGAAGCTAATCCTGAAACTGATGGCACTGAGGGTGAAGCCTGGGGGTAATAAAGATGAGGGAATGCCATTCTCTTCAACTCAGTTAGCCCAGAACAGGACTTCCAAAGCCTTTTCCAAGTGCAACCCCTCTTTTGTCTGAAAAATGCAACATGAAGGAGCATTATCAAAAGCACCTCAGATTCAGTACATATTTGATTTTGAATTAATGTTTGGTTGTTGAGTGCTCAAAAATCTATTACTGTTGCTAAATTATTTGTGGCCACTCACAGTTAGTTATGTGAACCCACCTGGGACAATAACCTAGTTTAAGAAACTCAAGCCTTGAGAATAGCCTGGTTAAGATTCAAGTTTGAAGCACTTTATTGCTCTCATATTTCAGTTACCCTTTGCAATCACTCTTCAGCTTTTAATTAGCTTCAGTACTGCTGTTGAGCTTAACAAACCTGTCTTTTTTCCTCCAATGGGGATTTCAAGTCACCAGAGGTATGTTAAAATACCCCATGACTTGTTCAATTCAGAGACATTACCTTGTCTCCAAGGCTAAGGTTGCTTGCACTTGCCTTCTGCTACACATCAAGAAAGAAGGTTTGGGAAAATGTGCCCCGAGGGAGTCCAAAAGTCCTCTTTCAGGGCTAATATTTACAGGGTTAACCACAGCCTCCTTGCTTTCAGGTCCCTTTCAAGGTGACTTTTGGAGAAAACTCTGTTAATATAACTCAGCAGTTCTCCACTCTTAAATCCTGAATCACATTTGCTTCCCCAAGAGTTCTCCTCCCCAACTACCAGACCTGCCAACTATTCTATTTTGAATCCTGAAGAATACCCTCCTATTTAATTCATATCAAACATTTTCCTATAATTGTACAAATTATATTGTTCAAAGGTCCTCATTACCTGTTGACCTGTTGATGTTATAAGTAAATTGTTACTTGTCCTATTATCCCTCACATCTAGGCAAAACTGCCCTTGTCCAGCATTTTCTAACAGAGTCAGGGTAGCTTCACTCAGAAAATCTAGTTGGGTTCCATTACACCTTCCTTTGGAGGATGAGGGAAAAGAAAAATATTAATCTTTAGCATTATTAAGATAATTATGGTTTCTTACATGGGAAACTGATGTTTTTTGTTCTAATATCGTCCTTTGTAGTTGTTAGATTTAGGAAATAAAAGTAGATGAAGCTGTTTGTCTCCTTTCCAGAAATCTCATCACCAGGCAATGTGAAGAAATTTTTATATTATGTGTTGTCCCTTTCACAAGTATTTATTAGTAAGAAAATGCCGAAGAAGTTGTATGGCCTATTCTATAAGTTTGCTGAAGTATCAATTCTGTCTTTCCAAGTACTCTTACAAAACTTGACTTGCAATATTCTTTTTAAAGAAAGGAATGCAATTTAAGCTCACTGACCAGCCATGATACAGACACTCAAATAAATCTCGAAAGTTATCAACAAGCTGCTGAGCTGCCTTTAGACTCTGTAGCAGGATGAGTCTTACGGGGGAAATCCTTGGAGGTCGGGAGAGTGAGCCCACCACCCACCCAAACAGAAACCCAGCAACTGAAAACCTCCATAGTTCATCGCTGCCATGCTCACAACCAGACTCCACAAGTTTGAGAGAAGCCTCATCCAGGAATGAATCTGTTGAAAAACTTGGGCATGCAGGTTTTGTGACTGAAATCTCCAGGGTCTCACGGAGTCAGGGATGAGTGATCTCTTCCCATTCCCCTGTTTTTCTGGGACCCTGGCAGTCATGTTCATAAACTGCCTCTGGTTAACCAGCCATGACCTAAACTCATAAATAAATCTCAAAAGAGATCAACAAGGTACAGGGATGCTTCCAGACCCCATAGTCACCATCCAATTAAAAAATTTAACTTCAGCTGTATCATCCCATACAGAATTTTAGAATCCCTGGAGTAACATCTCATACTCTATACCACTGATGTATCAGGAGTAGCATACCACAATGGATGGGACATATAGTAGTAGGAAATCTCAGTTGAGAAAATATCAAAACAAAAAGTTTAACCTATAACAACAAGTTAGTAATCTCTATAAAACAGCTTAATGGCTGTAGGGTGAGAAATGTGTGAATCTTCACACATTTCTTCTAAGAAAAAATTTTTAATTTTTTTTGTCAATTATTCATAAAAAGCAGTACAAAATAAATTATTTAGGACCTGCCATTGGGGCAGGTGTGGGTGGTGATAGGGAAAATTGGAAGTAATGGTGTAATGGTGGTGCCATTGGTGTGGGAATATTGGATTGAATAAATCATGAACAACTTTATAAAAATAAATTTAAATTTAAAAAGAGAGAGTAGATACAAAAAATAAAGAAAGAAATACAGCATTGTTTTGACTGTATATCAACTATGCTTCTTGTTGGACCTGACTGAGTTCTGCTAAGCAAGACAAAACTGAAAGTGCCCAATGCATGTTAGAGAGCTGAACTGGCTGGTTCATTGTGTGCGCTTTGTTCCCATCTAGGTCTTTTACCCACTGATTGAATTGCACTTGTTTTCATGATTAGTACTGAATTTTAACCAGTCTCAAATATAGACTTACACAGAGCTTTTACTGTTGCTTCTCATAACCTCCTCTGTGGTGTGACTCCAAATAAAGGTGCTTCGATACTAATTAACTATGAAGAGTAACTATTTGTGACTATGTACTTCAAAAAAGATAAACTGTCTTGGTGTGTGGATTAAAGTTAAGACAGATCCTCATAAAACTTAATTTACAGTAGTTAAAGGGAAATAATGAGTAAGAAAACAACTTCTTATTCCACTAATAAAGGCAGAAAAGTCTCACCTAATCTTTGACTTTCACCTATAAGTTAATATCTATTATGAAAAAAACACAATAAAATTATTATTATTATTATTATTACTTAAGTAAATAAAAAACACAAGAATATAAAGCTAGTTTTTAAAACTTATTAAATCCAACAAGCATAAAATCATGCCATCAATTTGCTGAAACCAAAAGCTTACTCTCTAGTTTCTCTCTAGATAAGAGGTTCCTCTTCAACCTGTGGACAGATGGCCCTTCAGGAATCTCTGGTGCTATATTTTAATTCAGGGGGCCTTTGAGTTATGACTGCCCGTACTTAAAGCCTTCTCCAGCTTGGTCTCAGGGCTCATTCCCAGTGGTGCTCAGGGAACAGTGCAATGCTGAGGATCTAATCCAGGGATCTAGCTTGCAAAGTACCCATCCTAGATCTTGAGCTATCTTCCAGGCCTGCGGCATTCTTATTTTAGAGGAGCGGGGCCAACTCCTAGCAATTTTCATAGCAGTTCTAACCTGACTTTGGAAGACTAATATAGTCACAGGCCACGAAACCTAGGAACCACAAATGTTTCCTAAGTATAGGAGGATGTCACTTTTAGGTAAGATATTTCCTTTTAAAAACTTCAGTTGATGTTTTATTTACCACCCTCACAGCACAGCTGCTAGATTCCATCTGCCTTGTTATTTCAGAAATGTATGCTGGCGCCGCTGCTACTTTGCATTAAGTGGTGCTCATGAACTTATTCCTGAGCTTTCAATTTTAAATATAGTATGTAAGCTCACACTGCTGATGGGATTGAAACCCCAAAAGACATCAAATTCTGTTGTCTAGTTGATGTGTAAAGTTAAGTGTTTGACTCCGGAAAAGAAAAAAGATACAAGAACATACATCTCAAACTTCCCTTAGAAAAATCATCCGCAATCTGGGAAAATTAAAAAAACCTCTACTTCCTCATCATTGGCTGGTGTCATGTTGTTGCTAGGCAACAAACTCTCCATAGCTCTTGGCCTGTTTACATAGCCAAGCATTTAAGAGTCAGGCTTGTCCTAAGTCCCCAGGAGTTCTCCACTTTCACTCTTGCATTTTCTACCTTCGGTTTAGCTGTTCTGTAGAGACTGCTGTTTCTGGAAACCTGGCATTATCCTTAGCCTGCAGTCTAATAGAAATAGATCCTTTAGGAATCAAAAGAGGGAAGAAATTTGACCCAACATCTGCCCTGTGTTTACAGGTTGGAGGAAACCCTGCAGGCCACTAAGCTGCTTTGTGAGATGACCACATGCTTTCACACAGGGCTCTTGGAACTGTGAATGTGCCCCTGAAACAGCCGGAGAGAGTATGTAGGCCAGGATAGAAAGCACACTAAATCAGAGAATGGTCTTCCCTCCTGGCACACAAACATTCTCTGTTTCCTCCTCAAAGGTGTGAATCCAGCAGTCCATCATTCTAGAGAAGTTCCTAGAGAAGAACAGAAAAGGTGGCATCCTTGCATTTTTTGTATATCATGCACCACTAAGAAGGCACATAAATAAAAGTTAAATATTAACAAATGTCACTTGACAAGGCATAAAAGAGCAGCATCAGATCAGCTGCCAAGTAAAGCTGCCATAATTATAGTCAGTGAATCTCAATAATGTGTTTCATTTATCACTATGCGTAGGAACAAGAAAAATGTTCCAAGGCCTTCCCTCTGCACATTACAGGTTTGAGTACAAATTGGCCCAGATGAGAAACCCAATGAGGAGAAGAAACTTAAATAACATAATTTTCCTGATGAAGGGATAGCAAGAAGAAATAGAATGAAATTGTGTTCATTATTCTAATGGACTGTGCTGTTCATTGAGTGTTGACATTGCATCAGGGCATTCATTTTAATCCTGATAATAGTTAAGTCTGTAGGTAAGTAAAATAATCATCATTTTAAAAAACAAAAATATGAAGGTTTATTTAAGTGTCCTGTCCAAATTAGTTTTTGAAGGAAAGAGGCAGGTTTTGAAATTAGATCTTTTGGTTCATGGTTTTCTTGTTAATTTTAATACTTTTATCACATATCTCCCTGGTGATGAGTTATAGTGTCTGGAAAATTGGAAAGGCTCAAAAATGTGATTTTTAATATCTGAAACCAGTTTAAAATACTCTAACAGTGATGTTGGAATTACCAGCATCATGTTAATAGGAAGTTTAAAATTGAGATTGGACTAGGGAAAAATTGAAGATAATATTGACAGGAATTTGAAGCTGTAATGAATTTTTGTGCTCTGTCTCTGTGGCTCTTGAATAACATTTGAAGGGTTAAATATACTAAACCAATCTTCTAAGAATAGACTCAGTACATGGTGTTTTCCAGATATGTTGTACTTGTACATCAAAGGGTAAACATTTTGAGCTAAATTATTCAGTGAGGATTTAGTATTCATCTCTTGCTGTTGAATACTAATGTGAGAACAAGAACATGGTTATAATTTTCTGTTACAATAGCAGAGAAACTATTGACAGAATCACTGAGAAATGGCTTTCTTAGATCACTAAACTTTAACTATTTTGAGCAGTTAAGCAAGACGAAAATGCTTGTGAAGTATCAATTATGAATGATCCCCATTAGAATATATATGATTAAAGAAACTAATTTATATTTTTATTAGATAGTTATGCATTTTCTTATTAGATGCAATAGCTTGTAACCAAATTATTACCATTTTATCTTTTTAAAATGTAGTTCAAAGTAAGATGATAGGAAGTCTAGTGTTTTCTGGGCACATCATAAGTTGTCCATGTATTTAGGTTTGTTTAGAAAACTTAACAAAAAGGTTATTTTAAGAGTAAATGTAAAAAAAAAATTAAATCACAAATTTAGGTCACATAGTCCTTATGCGGGCTGGAGCGATAGCACAGCGGGTAGGGCGTTCGCCTTACACGTGGCCAACATGGCCGACCCGAGTTCGATTCCTCCGCCCCTCTCGAGAGCCCGGCAAGCTGCCGAGAGTATTCGATATGCCAGACACAGTAACAACAAAGTCTCCAATGGAGATGTTACTGGGCCCACTCGAGCAAATCGACGATCAACGGGAGGGCCTTTACCTTTTACCTTTTAGTCCTTATGCAATACCTTTCTAATACCAGTTATTAAAATATCTACAATAAGAACACATTTCACTGCAAATAGTTAAAGAACCATGTTTGGGGCTGCTTGATTACAATGCTTTATACGGGAATTTCTGATTTCCATATAAATTGATATTCCTTATATACCTAATTTTCTATATATTCATATGTATGAATTTAAACCAGATACAACAGATCATTAAAACAATTCTCTTGTAGCTTCAAAATATCATTCTTACAGTCTATATTTAAGTGTGCACTATTCCCTTTCTGGTAGTATCTATTATTTATAATTTAAATTAAACTTCAAACAAAATAAAGTATAGTGAGAAACATAATAAGAACATGTACATATAAAAATGGTGTAAATTTAAGTCTATGAATCCTCATATATTACCAAAACTTGGATTATAGTTTGGATCAGAAAGATCCTTGAAAGGTTTAACTGCCTTTACTCATCCTTTCCAATTCTTGCTAGATGTTCAATATTGCTCATTAATATTAACTCTAAGCTTCAAACAAAGGTCTGAATATGTTACCTAATCAAGCTTATAAAGCTAGGTGATTCAAGATACTCATAGGATACCATCTATATGGTCAGAGGTGATCTGATGAGGATATACCTCTTCAGTGGACCAAAGGAATAGTACACTGTCATAGACTGAGCTCTTCAAGAAGCCAATTCTTGTAGAAAGTATAATGTGCAGTGTTTACTAGTGAGTTTTCTTAGAATCAAGACAATGGATGGGATCAGAGGCTACAATATTTAACAGATGGTAACTTGTACATAAAATGAGCAAAGTCTACTCAGGAATCTGAAAACATCTATTTCATTTCATTTCATCATCCTGTTAATCGTCGATTGCCTCGAGCAGGCCCCAGTAACGTCTCTTTCATCCTAGCCCTGAGATTATATTCACGGCTCTTTAGGAGAATGAGACCCATCATTGTTACTGGTATTTGGCATATTTGGTAGGCCACGGGGAGTTTGCCAGACTCTGCCCTGTGGGCAGGCTACATTCGATAGCCTGCAAGTTTGTCCAAACTTGGACAAACTTGCAGGAAAACATCTATATCATGGGATTTTCATAATAGAATATGGCCAAAACATAGAACTTTATTTTGTGGTGGGGGCATGTTGGGGCCACACGTGGTAATGTTCAGGGTGTACTACTGGCTCTATACTCAGGAATTACTTTGGTGGTGTTCAGAGTACAATATGGGATGCCAGAGATTGAATGCAGGTCGACCCCATGAAAAGCATATATCTTACCCACTGAACCCACTCCAGATGCCAAACAGAAGATTTTTTAAATTATCTGTTATTAAATTGAATAATGGATCAAGCTCTATAACATTAGATCTGGTGTTATAGAACTTCTCCACTACTAAGTACTTCGTAATACAAATGCTTAAGATGTTAAAAGCAAATTAAAATTTAATGTATAGAATGCTAATTTTTTTACCAATTAGTTTGAACTTCAGTTCATGACATTAAAATGATCAACTATAAAATAAATTAAGCCCTGGGAATATTATGTTAATGATATGTGTTCATCGTAGCCCCCCATTAATTGGTGCTTTTCTCAGTTACATAAGCACATAATTAAAAGTGGAGTACATACACAAACTTAACAGAGATTTATAGACAAATAAGGTGATTTGCACATTTTTAATGTGTTGTATGAATGATGATATTTCTTTGATAGCTTTATTAGAATATAAATGGAATGAAATCATTTATATACTTAATATGTGTAATTTTTTTATTTAAACATTATCATATGAGTTATTATATGAGACCTCGGCCCTATGCAAACAGGATGAGAATGCTATTCAGGTCTCCCAAAGAGGAATTGAAAGAGCTATGCTTGGAATATCACGTTTTACTCAAATGAGAGAAAGAATCTGGAGTTCTGACCTCCGCGACGATCAAGAATCAGGGACGCTGTCTCGTTTGTCAAGGTGTCAAAAATCAGATGGGCTGGTCACGTAATGAGATTTGAGATGACCGCTGGACTAGTGCTGTTACCGACTGGATTCCATGGGTTGTCAAAAGACTGTGTGGCCGCCCACATACCAGATGGTCATACTTCTTCATCAAGATCATGAATGATCGGTTTGAGGCTCTTCATGTTCCTAGAGTGAACAGAAGCCATTGGGCTACACTAGCACGCAACAGGGACAAATGGAGACATTACTGGCACCCACTCGAGCAAATCGACGATTAACGGGAAGTCAAGTGATCAAGTCATATAAGTTATCATTACCATAATCAAAATAACAGATGTATCGATCACTACAAAAGTTTCCTTCTGCCTCATGTGTGTATTTGCAGTAAAAAGTACACAATTGTGAGATCTATCCTCTTAAGAATATTTTAAATGTGTATGGGGCCACAGAGATAGTGTAGCATTGCAAGTGGCTTACCTGAGTTCCATACTCGGCATCCCATATGGTCTTCAAGCATCACCAAGAGTAATTTCTGAGTGCAGAGTCAAGAGTAACCCCTGGGCATCACTGGATGTGACCCAAAAAATTAAAAAAAATAGAAAAAAATAAGTGTGTAACATGATATTGATAAATAGAGGTGATATGTTGTATAATGGCCTGATAATATTATTCGTCCTGTAAAAAAGAAGATAAAGGGTGGGGATGTGGCTCAGTGGTAGAGCATCTCATCTACATATTTGAGACTCTGGGTTTAATCTCTAGCACAAATAGGAAGAAGAGAAGAGGAGGAACAGCAGGTGGAGGTAGGTAGTAGGTAGAAGATGGTAAGAGGATGGGAGAGGAGAAAGGGTGAGAGAGAGGAGGAAGAAGAAATCCTGCTGTTTGTGGAAAATTTTGATTTACAGCCATCAGAGATTGTGATTCAATAAGTAAGAGTAAAATACATTTTAAATAAATATTCTAAACTATTTTCATTCAGTACTCAGGAAACCACTATCATAAAATCTGAGTTAATGAAATATTGGAAAGATATAATCATTTATATATAAGGAAAATTTTTAGATACTTTCATAAGAATTATTTTATTAAGTTAGTGGTAATATGGTTACAGTTGATTGTTTTATTATTTTTTTAATTCACAGGGTTGTTTTTAGCCAAAATTCAATTGTTCTGGTAAGAAGTCATAAAACAGTGAACCAGAGAGCCAGCAAACCAGCCAAATAAACAAATCATAAACAAAAAAATGACCAAGTTTTATATGTGATGTCAAAAGTTCTTTCATTATTAATTATATTCAGCTTATTAATGACTAATGAGTGAAAATATTTACAAAAATTCTCCTTTATGTTTAAGAACTTACATAGATTTGGTAGTAGTAGTTCCATATAAATAATTATATGGTGAAATTCTAAAATACTTTATTTTTATACCCAAAACTTTTCACCTCTGATTTTTCTCTGTATATTCATTAATTTCCTTGCTTATGATTGTCTCTATAGTTAATGCACAATTAAATGTAATCATCAGCTCTAATTTGAAATTAGACTATAGTATAGACTATAGTGACTATAGTAGTCGTAGTGTAGAAATAGTCTTTTAGCATTTAATAATAATTTCTATACAGTTACTAAACAAATCATATACATTATGTTTTGCAATTATATTTGGGAGGTGGTAGACTTCACTTTTAGTAAGACCTCTTTAAAATCTTTAAAAATCAGAAAATTTAAAATATGTTTTCATGATCATATGGACAACAAATGGAATAAATGAAATTAAAAAGTAAGTTTCCTAACTTGGACTAAATCTTACTTTTTCTCACACATATTATCTTGTCTTTCTCATTAAAGTTATTTTTTTTACTATACATTGCATAAAAGTGTAATCACAATCAGGGTCATGTAGTATAATAGATAAGGCACTTGTCTTCCATATGGTCAACCCAAGTTCATCCTTCCACCCCCCAAACCTGGTCCCCCAAGCCCTGTCAGAAGTGATCCCTGAGCGCAGAGACAGGAATAAGTCGAATATCTATGAGTCTGAAACCCCAAAACAAACAAAAGAATGATTAAGTTTCAAGTTCAAAATTGCATTTTACCAACTAGTAATAGAAAGGACTATGTTGCAAGTTAGCAAAAATAAAAATCAAGCATAAGTTTTGGACTGAAGAGATTTTACTGTGGGTATGGTGATTACCTTTCAAATAGCTATCCTGGGTTCAATCCTCTGTACCACATAAGATCCCCCAAATCCTACCAGGAACAGTCTCTGAGTATGGAGTCAGGGACTCCATAGCCCTGAGCCCTGTGCACAATTATGTGTGTCATTGCCCCAAAACAAAAGTTGTTTGCCTGGAAGGGAACTACAAAAAAGATTGAAATCTTCCTGTGTAAGATGGCTAAAGAAACAAAGCAAAGACTGTTCAAACTAACTCCTAATTACAAAGTTGTTTAGCAGCAGAGAATAGCACCATTCTGTAGGGGGGAAACAGCTTTCTTTCCCAAATAATTCCCTATCATAGTTTGTGATACTTGAGTTCTAAGTAGTTTTATGAAACTTTTATTTTTAATTTCTGTGGTCAGATACATAATATAGTGGGTATGCACTTGCCTTACATGTGGCTGACCTGGGTTCAATCCCTGGCACCCTATAGGGTCCCTCAATTAATTCCAGAAGGAAAAACTGATGCAGCGCTGGGAGTAAGCTCTAAGCATAGGCAAGTGTGACGCCCCCCCAAACTAAAAGTAAATCCATAAGTTTTTTTTTTTTTAATATAGCTTTATTAAAAAGCCATGTTAGGCCCTTACAGTTCTTTAAATCAAGTGAGAAGTTAGTGTCTGACTCAATATGCTCCGACTGGGAGTTGCAGGCACGGAGGAATCTTCAGGTACACAGAGGCAAGGGTCAAATACAAGAATCTGTGTACATTCCCTGGGAGGCCTGTCTTCTCAGATGCCACTTTTTTTCTGCTACAAACAACACTGTTCATCATTACCCCAAGATTCGCGATAACCAGATGAAAAGTGAAAGACTAAGTTGGTACCTTGCACACTGACCTTCCTAGATCAAGTCAGCCCTGCATCTGTGCACATTTACTATCCTTACAGGAAAAATTCCAATTGTGCAAAGAAACCAAGGTTTCCTTCACTGTTTTCAATTTTAAAATAGGTAAATAGGTAAAGGTAAAGGCCCTCCCCTTGATCGTCAATTTGCTCGAGCGGGCCCAGTAACGTCTCCATTGGAGACTTTGTTGTTACTGTGTCTGGCATATCGAATACTCTCGGTAGCTTGCCGGGCTCTCCGAGAGGGGCGGAGGAATCGAACTCGGGTCGGCCATGTTGGCCGCTTGTAAGGCGAACGCCCTACCAGCTGTGCTATCGCTCCAGCCCTTTAATTTTAAGATAATTAAAATAATTATCTTAAAAGGGCAGAATCTCCTGTCCCCTATGGCAGGCTGTTTTCACCCGGGCCTGTGGGAGAAGGGCTGGTTGAGTTTCCCTCCCTGCCCCAAGCAGAACCCCGAAAGCCGAAAACCTCCAGAACCCAGTCACAGCTATGCTCAAGGCAACTCTCCACATGCTTGGACAAGCCTCAAGCATGAAGGAACTGGCAGAGGAATCCAGGTGTGCGGGACCGGAGGCTGAGATCTCCAAGCCTGCTCAAATCGAGATTGGGCCTCCTCCACCCAGATCCCCCATTTTCCAGTAGCTAGGCAGTCATACCCACAAACTGACCCTGGCACCATGTAATCCAACAACAGTCAAGATCCACAGACTATAAAACAAAGCTCCTGCAAGTCTAGCCTACTATTGTACCTAAAGCAGCACACGTGTTTGGTTTTAACATCCTTGCTTGTATTCTCTAATATATGTTCTCCATCTCTCTTGGATAGCTCGGCAAGCTACCGAGAGTATCCCACCTTCACAGCAGAGCTTGGAAAGCTCCTAGTGGCGTATTCGATATGCCAAAAAAGTAGCAATAACAGACCTCATTCCCCTGACCCTGTAAGAGCCTCCAATACGGCACCGTTGGGAAGGATGAGTAAGGAGAGGCTGCTAAAATCTCAGGGCTGGGACGAATGGAGACATTACTAGCGCCCGTTCGAGCAAATCAATGGGGTGACAGTGATACATTGAAACAGCGATACTTTAAATTGATGTCGGTGGGCCCCACGGGTGACTTATGTGAAGCGGGGAGGAGAAAGACAGTCACTTTCTCCCCATCCGCCTCTGCCACTCGGGACCCAGGGTTGCTGGGTTCTTGTCTCGCCTCGCAGAAAGGAATTTCAGGAGTAGACAAGCAGTGAAGTAAATAGATTTTATTTGGAGGATTTTTAGGTATGGAGGGAGGGAGAGGGAGTGAGAGAGTAAAGTTAGACACGAAAGCATGAAAGTACACATCTCAAGAGGGGAGATGTGGGCGACACATGTGCTCGGGAACCACATGTGCTTGGCCACATGGGCGCAAGCAGCACATGGGCTCAGGCAGCATATGCGCGTGCTTCCTTTGTTCAAGGTGGCCTTTATAGGGTCCCTCCAACTTGCCCCCATGTGGGGCTTCTTCCCAGGTAAATGTCCCATTCCTAAGGAGGTTACCAGGGAGGATGGGAGTGGTGATGGTCTTCTTTGAAATTCCTTTCCTGGCCTTTTGTTCCTAGAGGAGGATCTGTTGCTGGAGCCAGGTGAGGGTCTTATCAAGCCTTAGTTCCTGTTTTCCTATTTTCTGCAGGGCTGGCTTCTGTTGTTGCCGGGAGGGGGCCCTCCCTGTCTACCTGCCTACATCAAAATGATGAATTATATGGCCAAAATTCTATCCGATAGTTATTTAATGTTTAAAGTTAGGCACCCAAAAAAAAAGGTGCTCCAGAAATGAGCCAACAAAGTTTGATATTTTTGGTTTGAGGGCTTCGCCCAGGTGGCAATGTTCAGGTCTTACTCCTGGCTCTTTGCTCAGGGATCAAAGAACTTGGGGGCCAAGGAATCATATGTAGAGTCAGGGATCATAACAGGGATGGATTGGCCACAGGCAAGGCAAGCCCCTACTGTAAAAAACTATGCATGCTGAAGGTTGTGTGTTCACAGGCTCTCTGGACGACTCTGTCTCACCACCCGCGTTCGGTGCTCTTGAGCCTCTGTGTGTGGCCTCAATTGGGATGGCTGTTGGCCAAGGACAGAAGAAGGAAGAGATAAGGGCCAGGCTGGAAGGTCTTAGTTGCAATTTATTCCAATCCTCTCTTCATTCACTCATGTCTCTCCTCCGTCTCTCTCTCCAACTTCCTTCTCTCTCCAGGCTGACACTGCACCCATTCAGGTAGCCAAATCAACATAAGAAAGCCCTCCCTGAGGGCCCATCAAGTTCAAAGGGAACACCACCTAAAAGGCATACCAAAGCCCTTCCTGACTGCCCAAGGGCAAAATACCTTCTAAGGTGTTTTCCTCTTTTCCTCAGCCCAATAACTATCAACATAGCAAAACTAGCTATTTTTGTATGGACACAGTAAGCGATAACATTGAGACTTGTAGGGCAGCTCTCCTGGGAACATCTTGCCACGGACTCAGACTACAGGTCTCAGGCTAGATTAATCATTCCTAACCCTTGCAGGGTCCAAATCTAGTTATTACTTTTGGATCATGACAGCATTTGTCCATGACCAAGCAATTAACTTATAGTTAAGCATTATGGCTCTTTGGCCAGGCCCATCTCGATGCCAGGGTAAGCACATAGCTTATGGCTTGCCCTGGTTCCATCCAGTCCCTTCTCGGGACCCTGCTTTTGGGGGCGCTAGGAAGTAAAAGCAGCTGAGGCTTAGGTGAGAAAACAGATGCCCAGGAGAGAAACATCACTGAGAGTAACATTACAAAAGCGTGTCTTCTTGTGTCCATACCAAAAGGACATTTCTCTGAATAAACTATACAAGGGACTTCGGGAGAAGAGAAAAACAATATTTACAAATCAACAGAGCACAAAGAAAGAAGTTACAAATAAACACAGAGGAATGGGAACACTGTTGTGGGAGCAACCCAATAAACCTAAACTACCTGAGGCTATGCAAGAAGGACAGAACAGTGTTATCCTACACCATACCCTTTGTATTATGTCTCCAGCCCAGCCATGGAAATGCTTAGAAATAAAACGAGAACAAAGTTTAAGAATTCTAAATCCAATATCTATGGCATTGGCAGAATAGGGGGAGGGTTATTGGGACTCAATCTGTTTTCTAAGCAAAATAATGAGCATCGGAACCTCTCTGACTCACTGTGCCTTTGAAATGATATGGTCCAAATGTGGGGTACTCTCAGTTCCTGAACTGCCTTATTCAAGAAAGAAACACCCATTCAGCCACCAGAAATTGAAGGCAGTGATTAGGCTCTGAAAAGAAGAAATTTTAACAGAGATAGCTTGGACCCTGTACCTTTACCCCTATTCTAACAAAGCTGTACCTTCACAGCAACCAGAACTCTCTATAATCACTCCAGTCGCCTGTTATAATAAAGATCTCTACTGTCACAAAAGGAAAAGTGCCAGGACTTTGAGAATTAGAGAGATGCTAGGGCACTTTACTGAAAGCTCCTTCTCAAAGAAGGATCCGCGTGTCTGCCCCCAGCAGGAATTATGACCGAACCAAAGTGCCAATGATTTCAGCAGAAACAGAGAGCACACTAGCTAGAGTACCACCTACACACAATGAAGTTAACACACTTACTGTGAGGAAACTCTATGTGATACCTCGAGTGCACACTAACAAACAACAGAGCACTAATAAAATTTAAAAGGAAATGTAGGAGCAGTGTGTGTTTGTTCACTATAGCAACAGAAGTGAAAAAATATTCAAATTAAATTCTAGCAGTGAGAAATGGAAGAGGAAAGGGAAATAAGATCTAAAATAAAAAAAGAACCCCTTTGAAAATATTTAGACTCCATTAGGAGATGTGATAATAAGGCACTGGGAATACTGAAAAACAAGATGTGTTTCTCAGGCTCTCTAGGGCCAATGGCCATTAAGGCCACTACAGTAGTGCTCTATAACCACATCTTTCAGTGCTTAGGGATGCCCAGGGCTACACCTAGTGGTGCACAGAGTCTATGTTATACCAGGGCTCAAACTCAGGAGTGATACACGCACAGCACATTCCATAACGCCAGGGACCAGTTCCAGATGAGCAATTCTATAGCAGGAGTGCCACGAGGATTAAGAAAAGAGACCCTTGGGGGCTGGAGCAATAGCACAGCGGGTAGGGTGTTTGTCTTGCATGCAGCTGACCTGGGTTCGATTCCCAGCATCCCATATGGTCCCCAGAACACTGCCAAGAGTAATTTCTGAGTGAATGAACCAGGAGTAACCACTGTGCATCGCTGGGTGTGTCCCAAAAAAGAAAAAAAAAAAAAAACAAGTAAAATAAAATAAAAAATAAATTAGCTAGTGAAAGAATCCACATTAGGGCATCAAATTTTTGTGTACTTTAGCTAACTTGCAACATTGCTTTCTGTAAAACTGCTTGGCTGCTTTGCACCTGGGGGAGAGGGGACTTGCAAAGTGAACAGGGCATAACTTCTTTCTACAAGATTCAGGTGTATTTACTGTCCCTGAAATGTATTGTCTCAGTAAAGCACCCTGCAGATTTGGGTAAAGGCTAACTCAGGATGCTGGTGGTTGGGGGAAATTGCCCTTTCCTGGAATGTATTGTCTCACTAAAGCACCCTGCAGACTTGGGTAACACAAAACGAGGATGGTCAAGGGAGATTACCTAAGGCTTAATGATTCCAGCTATAACCTTGCTTGTGCTGACAATCGATGTACGTAAATGCTGATCTTTGAATCTATAGGCTAAGGAGTGAGGTACTTTTAAATGGATTGGTTAAGAAAGTATATGTTGTTACAAATCTATTGGCTATGAAATGCGCGGGCTTTGCTGTAACGGCCAGTGAAGGCCTATATAAGATCCCCTTTGAAGAAGTTCGGGGCTCTCAGCCACTGCCCGTTTTTGGGGTATGCTGCGGAGCCCCAGCATGCTGGTCTAAATAAACCCCGTTTTTACTCCTGCAGGAATTGTGTCTATCTGGTCTCTCCGCGCCTCCCAGGGTCAGGGAACTCCCGATCCCAACATTTGGAGGTCCCACCGAGATCACCGAGGACCCTGCCCCAGGGACACAGGATTGAGCCGCGGGGTAAGTTAAGGCGCCTCTTTCTCTCTCTTTGTTTCTCCGGTACCGTTTTACTCTAGTTACCGATCGGTGACACAAGCACAGTGGTGTGCAAGCACAGTGACAGTGGTGTGCAGCACACTGTTGTGTGTGCGAGCCTTGTGTCTGACAGACGTGTCGGGAATAGACACGGGCCGCAGCCCTGGGGGACGCCCCGGAGGTGGATGAGGGCCAGGGACGCCTGGAGGCCTCTTTTGTGGTAGCCTCGGAGAGGCTACATCTGGTGTGTCAATCGGCCGCTCTATTACTTCTCTATTCTTCTTTCCTCTCCAAAAGGCCTTGCGCTTGCGTCATTCTTTTTTTGTAGGTTGGATCACGCTCGTCCTTTTTCTCTACCGAGACACCGTCTTTGGAACCATGGGACAATCTCCGTCCACTCCTCTCACTCACTCTCTCCCACTGGTCAGAGGTCTGCTCTCGTGCTCAGAATCCTTTTCTGATTGTTAAAAAGCCTAAATGGCAGACCTTTTGCTCTGCAGGATGGCCGACGTTCCAGATTGGTTGGCCCCCCGAGGGATCGTTCCACTCGCCGCTTATCTTCCAGGTCAAGGGAGTCATCTACCAGCCTGCTCCCCGGGGGTACCCGGACCAGGAGCCTTAGGCAGGAGTGCCAGGCCGGGGGGAGAAGGGGCCCCCACTTACTCTGCTCCTCCTCTGCCCCTGAACCCCGAACTCTCTATTGCCACTCCCGGGCCAGCACTGGCCTTTCCCTACTTCTGATCTCTTCACTTGGAAGAACTAAACCCTCTGGAGGTGAAAAATCATGTGCATGCCCTTTGGGCATATTTGGGAGTCCCAGGGTGACTGGTGAGTGTGGTGCACACCCGTGTGAAAGAGTGGACCGGTCCGAGCGAGTGCCTAAGTGTGATCTGTGCGTGTATCCATAGTGTGTGTATTTATTATCTTTCTCCTAATTCTGTTTATTAAGATTGTTTAATACGGGTCAGAATTGATCACTTCTCTGAGATCCACAGGAAAGCTCAGGATCTGGGCTTGATGATCAAGAAAGGTAAATTTGACACTTATTGTTCATCAGAATGACCTTCCTTCGGTGTGGATTGGCCCCCACGAGGTTCCTTCTCTCCAAACCTTGTGGCTCAGATAAAGGAGGTAATCTGTGGAAGATCTGCTGTGAAGTTCTCCTCCAGGCAAGCATCTGAATAGTCTCTGCAAAGAGGCACCCCTCCTTTGTCTGTCTTGCGTCACCATCCACTATTGGGGGGATGGGAGGAAAGCCCACTAGTGAGAAGATTCTGGGAAACTAAGGCAGATCAATTTACAGGCAGAAAATCCTTTTCCCCACCCAGTCTCAGCTAGAGGTCAATTCAAATGCTAATGAAGGCAGTCCAGATGTAAGGCAGAAAGAAAAAAAAAGGGGTAAAAGGCAGGTAAGAAGCCTAAGAAAAGCAGCAAGCCAGCAAAAGCAGGGAAGATGTAGCAAACTGAGAGAAGGCAGAACTGTTTTTTTAAGGAGCAGAGTTTTTAAGACCACAGCACTAACTTCGGCTCAGGCACACAGCTGTGGGTCTGCCCAAAGCCAGGCCCACCCAGGTGGAGATGAGCCTCTGAATAAAGGCCAATTTAAGGGAGGTTAGAGTCCCCTTAGGAGAGGCAAAAGTGATAGACCTGGAGAAAAGTTTTGCCAAGGAACCATCCCTTTTCATAGATTCTTGCTTGCAATTAGGAAATCATCTGAGGAGCTTCTAACTAGGTAGTTTTAGATAAGGAGATCTTATTGACCTCTGTAACACCATGTGGCCTGAGTATATTGGGGAAAGATAGCCAGTGAATGGCAGTTTGCATTACCAGATCATTTTGCAGTCAGATCTTTGCAGGTAACAAAAGAAATAGGAGAGTATCAAAGCAGAGGAGGCAGGAAAATGCGAGATCTTATGATTAACTGTTTGACATCAGAAACAAAGAAGCCTATCCCCATGTCTGATAGGAAGGTACTAGTTCCCTGCCTCAGAATTAGCCTTGGCGAAAATATGGTAACATCTTTGTCATAGTTTATTTTGCCGGCTTATATCAACAAAAGCGCTTTCTTGACCCATTTTTAACAAGTGGGAGACTGACTAGTTAGGCTGGGAAATGAGGAGCAGAGTTCCCAATCAGCCGCCCTGGGAGCTGTCCCTTCCTTTCTCAGTCCATCAGTTTCTCCCTGCCATTTTTTTGAAGGGTCAGATTGATCGATCAACTACAGATATGTGCACATGTACGTGTGGTGTTTTCGTCAGTTCACTGTCTGTCTGTCTGTGTCCGTCTGTCTGAGTCTGACTGTCTGTCTGTCTGTGTGTCTGTGTGGAACACTTGAGTGTTGGAACCAGGCTGAAATCAGAAGTAGAAATTTTAGAGAAGTTAGTGACATGCAACCCAGTGATTTAAGAAATACAGTTGTTTTAGGAACCTGTTAGACAAGGGTTAATCCTTATCAGAAGGTTGAGCCTACAGAGAAAGCAGAATTCTCAATCTAAATTTCTTGTTAGAAGAACATTGATTATATTATTAACAGTTGAAATCCTTTTTGAACTTAAGAATCTTGTACTGTCTAGAAGAGCTATGGAACTAGAGCCTGAAACTAAAGTGAAATAAGAGTTCAGAGAAAGCAAGAACTTGTCTTACAAGCCTCAGCTAACTTTTATGAAAAATTTGTAAGAGGCAGTTTCCCTTTTTCTCACAGAACCTAGCAGGTCTTAGATACGGAGATCTCAGGTGCTAGCCAGGCCTGATCTTTGGGTTGCAGATTCCCAGCTCTAGGCAGGCTAGTCTTTGGTACGAGAGTGGAGAGAGGATTGGAATAAACTGCAACTAAGATCAAGCAGCCTGGCCATAAGGTTTCCTTCCTTTTCCTGCCCATCTCCATCTACCTCCCTGGAGTGGGGGAAACTACAGAACGCTGGCGGTGGGAAAGATAGATTGTTGCCATCCTTTTTGTGCTCACACAACAATTCAAATATTTTCTTATGCTGATATCAAAGTTTGGTTAAAAAAAAAAAATCCAAAGGGCTTTTTCTGTGTCTGAAAGCATGTTTGTATTTCTGTGGAATTGTTAAAAAGTATCTGGTGTAGAAAGCTCATGATTTTAAATAATTAAGGTACAAGAACTATTGAAATTAAGCCAAAGAAGGTTTTATCATGTTTTATAAAAATTGATTGTTTATAGGTCTTATGCTGTTATGTTAATGTACATATTTGTATCTGCATTGGATTAGAATATTTGACCTAGAAAGAGTTAAAATAACTATGACACATTAAAACTGGTTTAAAAGTAATGGTTTAGTTTAATCATGAGTTTCTAGAGTTATAAAATTGGTTACAAAGTTTGTCCTACCAGTGCTCTATCTGATCTCTGAGACTCTTGGTAACTAAAATTTCTAGGGCTACTTAGTAATAAGTTGTATTGAATTAGTCTCAGATGTCAGCCTGACAATTTGAAGCCATAGCATTGCTTGTCTAGTGCTTGAAAGTGCATGCTATTATTTTGATAATTTTATTTTATGCCAAGGTTTGTCTCCAGGTATCAACCTAGCCCTGACCTGAGATGCTTTCTGTTTCATGGTAATATATGAGTGTTTTAATCTTTTTGTATTTTGTGTTTTCCTGTAAATCAGAATTTTAAGATGTCTCCTGGTTAATTTCTAATGTAAAGTGATCTTTTGCCCAGTGGATATACCTTGTAAGAGCTTTAATTGTGAGCATTTTTAAGCATTTTGAATATCTATGGAACTGATCTAATGCTTTTGAAATAGTACTGCAGAGTACAGTTTTGTCATGTTAAGTGAGATGGTTGGTAACTTGTGTCTAAATTTGGGAGATCACATTGTACATTGTACTACTATAGATGTATGCCATAAGTCAGAAAGATAATGGATGGAGATATCGTCAGTGGGAAGAGAGGAAAGGAATTCTGTTAAAGTGAAATTGATTTTTAAATGAATGAAAGCTACAGAATGTATGTAAAGGAATGTGTAGATGGTTTGAGGTTGTTCTAAAGAAAAGGAACTGGTCAAACTGTTATAAGAAACGCTTTAAATCACATGCAGAATTCTTCTAGCACCTTTGTGGTAAGATCTATGGTAAAGATGATTGATGGATTATCTGGACTCCTGTTACAGTGCTCTTAAGATCATTGAATTTTTCAAAAGTTGCAGAAATCAAGGGTTTTGACATGGGATTAAAAACATGTTAAACGGTATGCTTTATCTCTACAGATTTTAGCTTCTCTGACTAGGACCCACAGCAAACAGGTGTATTACATCTCTGTGAGTAAAGTGAAATACTTGCTTTTCTCTTCTTTTGTACCTTCAGTATGTTTTTTGATGTTTCATGGCACTATGTTGGTTTGCATAAATCCAGATAAGTCTTTCCTCTCTGTAATAGGGTCTACCCCTCATGCAGACAGGAAAAACCAGCCATGGGACCCCAAAGCCCTCTTCCAGGGAAACAGTCAGGGGATCTGTCTAAATGACAGGAGCAGGGATTTAACAGGTACTGTTTCAAGAACCCTACAAACCTCAGAGCGACCCTAGAGGCAGGCTGACTCGAGAAAAGACTGGAAACCATCAATGCTATGGAGAATGAGGAATCTAGGACTCTGCAATGACTAACTCAGTCTGGGCCTACTCTCAGCGTCAAGGAAAAACCTGGAAACCAGGATTTCTCCCAGCCCTGAAGAAGGGATGGGATGGATTCCTTTCTGCCAGGACATCTCTGTGGAAAACGAGGACCAAAGCCACAACCCAAGGGCTCGAGACATCGCGGGACATCTTCTGGCCAGGCCTGGGTAGCTCTGACGTGCCAGATAAGATTAATGAAGATTAATGCCACTATTGTTGTGTCTCCTGTCTTTAGCTGATCCCCAGGACTTCTCAGTAAATAATTGGGTATCCCAAATGGAGAGTTCTCTAATCTTACTGTGTTTATGCAAAAGAACAAGCCAGGTTTGTTAAACTATCTTGCAACGTTTTAAAATGAAGGTGGAGAGAAAACCATGTTTCTGTAACTTGTTTTTTGTAAGAATCAGATTCTAATTCTACAGAGGTGATTGAATAAATGTATTCTAATCTTGATCTAAAAGGTACCCCCTTTGGGGAAATTTAGATAAAACTTAGTTTACTGTCTGTAGGTAAAACAGCCTAATCTGTAAAGGGAACTCAATATTATACATGCTGTCACTAGTCTGATACGAGCATTGAAAGCCAGAGCTTTACTAGGGTGAAGCTCATCTCAAAGTGCAGAATTGCTTTCCCCCGGTCTGAATTGGCCAAAGTGTCGAGAAAGGCATCTAAACTGGTCAAATTAGAGTAGATTAATATCTAGTTCTAAAATACTGTGAATTTTCTTTCTATACTTTATTGCATCTCATTTTCTGTGAACAGTCATTTGGAGAGAACAAGAATGTTATCAGCTCTTAATTTCTGTTGCATCATGGGATTAACAACTCCTGAACCAATGCAATGGAATATTATTAAAGGGTTATGTTTTAACACTAGTGAGAACCATCTTCCATGGGGAGGAACTGAACAGCAAGTAAGATAGAAGTAATTCAGAACTGTGCTTTCTGTGCCATTAATGAACCTAGTGGAAATCCTGAGCCTCCTCTCCTAACACCTGTTCAGCATCAAGGAACTTAGAGGTGAATCGGCAGCTTGACCTTATACAAATGATCAAATGTTCATATGTTCAAGGTATAAATATATGTTGGTTCTCATTGATAGCTTCAGTATATGGGCAGAAGCTTTTCCAGTCTGTACTGAGAAAGCCAGAGAATGGCTTGGTGTTTCTGTGACCATTAGAAAAATCTGAACACAGGAAGTTATATTATCAACCAAACCTGTTTGTAGAGTTAATCCTTTTCATTGTTTTAATGATAGAGATGGGTATGGCATTATGTTGCTTTGGTTTCTGTTGCTTTAACTCTTTTTAAGACCTCATCGAGAAATCTCTCACATCCCTGTTCGAGATAGTCTCCCAAAACCTGAGAGGACTCGACCTTCGACCTGTTGTTCCTCAAGAACAGAGGGCTTTGCTCTGATCTGGTGGAGGGATGCTGTTTCTACGCAGACCACACTGAGGTTGTCAGAGACTCTATAGCCAAGCTACGGGAAGGCCTTGAACGACGTCGGAGAAGCCTGGGAGAATTGGTTTGAGTCTTGAAGATCCTCCTAATTCGGGGCAACAATACCGGACTCTACCCACTGAGGGAAGCTACTCTTAACCACGGGTCCTTGAATTAGGCCCTGACCGCCCCCACGATCTCTAGGATTAGAGATGCTCATGAAAAGAAGTGGGGAATGAAAGAATCCACATTAGGGCATCAAATTTTTGTGTACTTTAGCTAACTTGCAACATTGCTTTCTGTAAAACTGCTTGGCTGCTTTGCACCTGGGGGAGAGGGGACTTGCAAAGTGAACAGGGCATAACTTCTTTCTACAAGATTCAGGTGTATTTACTGTCCCTGAAATGTATTGTCTCAGTAAAGCACCCTGCAGATTTGGGTAAAGGCTAACTCAGGATGCTGGTGGTTGGGGGAAATTGCCCTTTCCTGGAATGTATTGTCTCACTAAAGCACCCTGCAGACTTGGGTAACACAAAACGAGGATGGTCAAGGGAGATTACCTAAGGCTTAATGATTCCAGCTATAACCTTGCTTGTGCTGACAATCGATGTACGTAAATGCTGATCTTTGAATCTATAGGCTAAGGAGTGAGGTACTTTTAAATGGATTGGTTAAGAAAGTATATGTTGTTACAAATCTATTGGCTATGAAATGCGCGGGCTTTGCTGTAACGGCCAGTGAAGGCCTATATAAGATCCCCTTTGAAGAAGTTCGGGGCTCTCAGCCACTGCCCGTTTTTGGGGTATGCTGCGGAGCCCCAGCATGCTGGTCTAAATAAACCCCGTTTTTACTCCTGCAGGAATTGTGTCTATCTGGTCTCTCCGCGCCTCCCAGGGTCAGGGAACTCCCGATCCCAACACTAGTTCTTGGTGATAATTATTTTAAAAAAAGAAAAAAGACAGAAATAAGAGTAAAAGCATGGGGTAAGGGAACTCACAGCCTCATAAACTGAAATCCCAACTATCCTCCACATACAACATTTATTGCTTAAAACCCATAATCATCAGAAGAAGAGACAAATGCCTGTCTTAATCTATGCAGGATAGACTTTTATACATCTGAGTGCCTTAATTAATTGGGACAAATATCTATGTAATAGGCCTTCTCATGGGGGAGAATCTTTCAAGAGAGGAAGGAGAGATAGATCAGTTACAGGACATCCACTGGGGCAACATTCTACCCCAGGGTGAGCATTCTGGCTTGAAAGGTTCCATAAACACCTATCCTTTCCGACTCCTTTATCTCTCTATCTTGTCCCCAACACCCTAACCCCATGCCATCTTCCCAAATTTTCTCTCTCTTTAAAAAATATGGGCTGGAGTGATAGCACGGCAGTAGGGCGTTTGCCTTGCGCGCAGCCAGCCTGGCCGAGCCAGGTTTGATTCCTCCACCCCTTTCAGAGAGCCTGGCAAGTTACCGAGAGTATTCAATATGTCAAACACTGTAACAAGAAGTCTCACAATGGAGATGTTACTGGGCCCATTTGAGCAAATCGATGAACAATGGGAGAACATTGAACAGTTAAAAAATATAAGGCAGCTCCCAGCTTAGCTTGGCCCAGCAGTGCTTGAGGGGTTCACTGCAGACACATTCAACAAAGGTGGGAGGTGAAATTTGTGATACTAGAGAGTAAATTTAGGGTCTTGGAATATCACCCTAAATACTATTGTTGTTTTCTTTTTGTTTTAGATTCCTGTTTTCTATCTCAAAATAACTTTCCTTGTAGCCAAATTAGATATTTCAAATTTATCTTGAAAACTCATCACTGTCATCACTGTCATCTCGTTGTTCATCAATTTACTTGAGCGGGCACCAGTAACCTCTACATTCGTCCAGGTCCTGAGATTTTAGCAGCCCCTCCCATCTTTCCCAACACGGCCGTATTGGGGGCTCTTTCAGGGTCAGGGTAATTAGACCCATTATTGTTACTGTTTTTGGCATATTGAATACACCATGGGTAGCTTACCAGGCTCTGTGTGGGCGGGATACTCTTGGTAGATTGCTGGGCTCTCTGAGAGGGACGGAGGCCTTCCAGAAAATACTGCATTGCTCTCTTCCGGGAGTTTTGTTTTATAGTCTCTCGATCTTGTCCGCTGATGAGATTACTTGGTATGGGTGCAGTTTGTGGATTTGACTGCCAAGCTACTAGAAAACTGGCAGTCTAGATAGAGGAGACCCAGCCCCAATTCCAGCAGGCTTGGAGATCTCAGCCCCGGGTCCCACATGCCTGGGTTTCCTCTGTGGTTCCCAAATGTCTGAGGCTCATCTGAGCGTGTGGAGAGGGGACTTGAGCATGGTTGTCACTGGGTTCTGGAGGTTTTTGGCTGCTGGGGTTCTGCTTAGGGCAGGGAAGGAGACGCAACCCGACCCCCCTATCAGGGGTCCCGGTGAAGACAGGCTGGCACAGGGGCAGGAGATTCTGTCCTTGAAAATTATATTCTGGAAATTTCTTTTTCTCAATATGGAATTCAAAGTTAGAAATAATTTTCTGTCAGCACATTGAATTTTCCATTTCTTTCTCCTCTGACTTTATTGAAAACTGTTATAATCCATTGGTTCTATGATTCTTTACCATTTTATTGATATTTTTAGACTTCTAAGATTTATCTAAGATTTTATCATTTATTTCAGTTTTCGATCACACAGGGTGACACTCAGGTGCCAGACCCACTGTGTTACTTAAGACTGTTTCCCAGTGGTCTTTGTGGGGACTATGTAGTGTGGGTGTCAAACCCAGACCAGATCTCCTGCATTCAAAGCAAAACATATGCGCCAGCCCCTTGAGCTTTTTCTCAGCCCCACAGTTTAAGTAGTCTTGGTAGATGTCTTCCTGGCCCTGATTACTTAAGATACTATTACTTGGGGGGTGAGGGCTGGAGAGATAGTGCAGTGAGTAGTGTGCTTGCTTTGCACCCAACCGATCTGGGTTCAATCCTCAGTGCCACATATGCCTCCTCAGGCCCTGCTAGGAGTGATCCCTGAGCAGAGATCCAGGAGTAAACCCTGAGCAACCCTGGGTATGGCCAAAATAATAAGAAAACTATTATAATGACCTTGGATCTATAATTTTTGCTCTATATACTTTTAAAACATTTTCACTAAAAAATTATATGCTACAAAGAAATCAAAAATTGCCTACAGAATACTTTGAAGTCGTTCAATTCTATTCTACATGCACATATATTTTAATACATATATTGTCACTATTCTCATTTATCTCATAATAATAACAAAAATTCCTGTAGGTGGCTAATTAGACTAATTACATACTTAATAAGTTCCCTAACAAAATTGTAGAGCTTGAGAGTCTTTGCCAAAGAATTTTTAGCATTTTAAATTTTTAGGTATATATCATTCAAATTATTCCACTTCAGAAAGTAAAACATATTCTATATAGGCCAATTGTAAATTAGCAAGTTCTGTGAGTCTGCCAAAATTATTTTATTGTTAGATAGTGTACAGAATGCTACTTGACAAATAATTTTTAAGTAGCATTTTTGAATGGAAATTACATAATTTTTTCCACAAATATTCTTTGCACAGCACCCTGCAGCTTATTTGTTTTCTCCTTAAATGGAAATTCTTAGTACAAATTGTCTCCATGTATATAGTGACTACTGTTAAATGACATTTTCCCTTTACAATAAGGGAATATATGAGTATGACTTATGCATAAACCCTTATCTTCACGATCCATGTGGTATAGTACAAGGACCAAAAAAGCAAAATAGTTATAACTAACTTTCATGGAATCAGTATGTAGTTTGTGGAAATGCTAATTAGAATTTTCTATCTTAAAGGCCCATATTATTCATTCTCAACACACACACACACACACACGCGCGCGCACACGCATGCACACACACAACTTTTTTAGTCCTTTATAAAAAGAAATAACTTTGTATTGGGCTTTATAAGACTCTGAAATTTAATGATCATTTAGGTACTTTGTTGGCATATTTTACCATGTCAACGGGCGGTTAAAGGAAAAACTAAATCTGAAATGCAAGTCTCCTGTTACTGTCACTGTCACTGTCACTGTCCTCCCATTGTTCATCGATTTGCTCGAGTGGGCCCAGTAACGTCACCATTGTGAGACTTGTTACTGTGTTTGGCATATCGAATACATCATGGGTAGCTTGCCAGGCTTTGCCTTGCAGGAGAGATAAAAATTAGAGACTTGCATCCAATTTCTTTTTGGACAGTAAGAATGTGAATCTCACTTCTGTGCCTACATGATTTTTTTAAGTGTTGAATTGGAGAAAGTCAGTTACTGAGACTTGAATGAACCGCACCTATCATTTACTTAGATAGAAACTGACTGAAGGGTATCTAGGCTTGAATTGTTTTACTAATACCAATAAACAAAAGAACCTGAGAAACTAGAGAGTATCCTAGCAAGCTGGAGAGATTATTTGGAAATCCTGAGTAGGAGCTTCAGTGGACTTCTGAATAAACTCATATTTGTATTCCTGGTAAAAGTCAGCCTGGAATGCAAGTGATGTATTTGATTTTCTTATATTTCTCTTTTTAAGCTCCAATGTGGAAGGAGCTTGGAGAACCCAGAATTCAAGAGGACAGAAATAGAAAAGGATTCTAAATGAAAGAACAGAACCTACACATATACTTCTACAGTGTAATCTCCTAGGACAATTAAGTGATAATAAGGCACGAAGACGGGAACTGTGCTAATTTGGCATATAGTTGAACTTACATTATTCTAGAATAGAATCAATATGTTAATATCTGTAATGGATGGAAAGTTACCAGGACAAACAAAGGTAATTTTTAAAAGGCCGAAAAGGCTTTAAAGAACCTTGATGGGGGAGATAACACAAAGGAAAAAGAGGGGAGGAAAGAAATGAGAGAAAGAAAAAGAAAATGGTTGCAAATAACAACTGGAGAAAAACATTAAGTCATATCATGTTTTTATCCCACGAGCATTAAATCATTCAATATATCAATTTCCTACTTAAGCTTTGCACACCATGACCTTCATATTTGACAATGGTACTACAAAGAATTATGTGTAAATATAAGTTCAGTCTTGCTAGGTTTTCAATATCAATAACTCCAGGTTAAAAAAATTGACCTTAAAACAGTTTAATAAGCACATCCTTCCCGCTCTGCTGAGGCCATGAGTTGCCCCCCACAAGTGGCTCTCCCGCACGGCCACGGCCCCAGCGACACAAAAACCAATGCGGCTTTTGGTAGAAATCCCTCCAGACTTAATTAGTAAACTATCAGCAATCCAACATTGTGACATCATATGGTCTTCATAACCAGCAATAGAAAACAAATTATTTCACAATGCCTTTTCAGCAGTTATGATTGTTCGGGGGAAATTCCAAATAATAATGGTGCATCTTTTGTCAAAATAATGAATGTAATCAGAGTAGAGAGAGAGAGAGAGAGTTAAGTGGAAATCATCTACCTCACAGGCATCAGGAGGGGTGGGAAGGGGGGTATATTCGGGTTCTTGGTGGTGGAAAATAAGCACTGGTGAAGGGATGGGTGTTTGATCATTGCATGGCCAAGACTTAAACCTGAAAGCTTTGTAACTTTTCTCACAGTGATTCAATAAATAAATTTTTTAAGAAACAGTTTAATAAGAGTTTACGTTTTACCATATATTTCTGTGGTAAATTTACTATTTGATATCAAGTACATATGAACAATTTTTAAAAGCAGAGTCCATTTTTATTTCCTGTGTGAGTAATAAGTGACAGAGCCAGGTCTCAACTTCCAATTCCAACTTTTGACTGTTATCACATCTCTTTCCTTATAGATTTTGAGAAAGCTCAGAAATAAGCCTTTTATCTGTTTGCCACAAGATTAAATGCTTTATTTTTTTTTATATTCAGTACTTTGAAAACTAAGCAAAAGAACAGAAACATATCCACCTGCCTCTGTACCCAATCACTTAAAATAGTCCAACAATCAAAAAGCAACTAAAGAATGATTCATCTTCTTCAAAGGTAAAAGTATATATAATTCTTTCATTTAAGAATTAATTGAATAGCTTGTCTTTAACATGTGAGGATTAGAATAATCTCATTTTTTTCACCACATAGCTTTCAACACAATGCTGTGAAATCAAGACAACATATCATCACCGAATAATTCTTATGTTAAGAATTTTATAATCTTTATTAAATCGTTTATAATGAGAGGTTCACCTTCATAGTTGGAAGTGTAAATTTTGGGGGTAAAGTATTAGAAAGACTGTTTTTTTTAAGGAAAGAAATAATTTCTTCCTACTCCTCTGTTTCCAGGTGAATGAATTTTTCCTGAGTCTTCCCATCTTCAAAGTTGTTTCTGATGTCTTTGACAATAGTTGACAGTGGATTGCACAGGAAATGAAAGCTTGTCCCTTATATTTTCTTTGTTCTCAGGTAATTTTTTTGATTTCTTTGATTTCTTTCTAACCCAAGAGTTATTCAGAAATGTGTTGAGAATTTTTGATAACTAAAGTCAGCAACATGTGACAAAAGTCTCTGACTGTTGGGGTGTTTCCTGTTTCTTTTTTGTTGTTAATTTCTAGTTTCCTACCATTGTGATCAGGAACGATCATTGATATGATTTCAATTTTCACATATCCATTAGGACTTCTTTTGTGATTTTCCAACAAATCATCTATTCCTGAGAATATTCCATGTGTTCTTGAGAAGAATATATAACCATGTCTTTGGGGATGAAATTTCTGTGTATGTTTATGAAATCCATCTCTTGTGTTTACTATGTTGAATGCCATTACTTCTTTGTTTACATTTTTCTGGATGTTCTGGCCATTGCTCTAAGGTGGTATTAAAATCAACATCTTAATGTTTCATGCTTCCTCCTCATTTACATCAGAGGGTATGTCCTGTGGAGTCTATAATATCTGAAACATAAATAGAACTTCAACACAGTCGAATGACCCTACCTTTTGATTGGCACCAAAATCTCCCCCCTGATTAGTCCTATACTGTCCTTGCCCTAATCCCACCTCTTATACATTTGCTTTGTGTTATAACTTCTGAGACTGTCTTTCTATTTCTGCACACAGCTCTAAGGACTGTATTTTTCAGGCATTTTCGTCATTCCTGGCCGACCCTGACAAGCTTTCCATTGCGTATTTGATATGCCAAAAACAGTAACAACAAGTCTCACAATGGAGAAGTTATTGTGCCTGCTCGAGAAAATCGATGAACAATGGGAGGACAGTGCTACAGTGCTTTCATCATGTCTCTCTTTTAGAATCACCTTTTCTTGCCTGTGACATCTCACCTAAGTTCTTGAATCTGGTATGTTTGGGTCTTTATCAATGGGTCTACAATCCTCATAATTTTTTAACCAACTATCTCATTACTCTGTAACATAGCACTGCTCTAAGTTCATTAAATAAACCATGATGTCCCACATTATCTTCTTTTTTTTTTTCTTTTTGGGTCACATCTGGCAATAAACAGGGGTTACTCCTGGCTCTGCACTCAGAAATTACTCCTGCCAGTGTTCAGGGGACCATATGGGATGCTGGGAACTGAACCTGAGTTGGCTGCATGAAAGGCAAAAGCCCTAACCATTGTGCTATCTATTCCAGCCCCACGCATTATCTTCTATATGTATTTTCTCAGAACCTCAAGTCCCTTCCTTTGTCTATTTTTACAGGACATACTTATTAGTGGCCATACTTTATACCTTCACTATATAATTACTGAAGGGTTGTCAGTTTTGAGTCTTTAAAATCTTCTCTATTTCTCATCTTACCTATTTGAATTTCCTTTAGTGGTCACATGACTGATGACCATCAAAAATAACTTCATAATGGTTAAATTTTACCACAATTTTTCAAATAAATTGTCAAACCAAATGGTTAGAATTTCATATAAAGGAGGTAGCCCTTAAAATGCTAAGTTTGTTTATTAGTTAACTAAATATCCATTGAGCAGCTATAACATCAGCTACTATATTAATATCTAGAATAAATAAATATTTATATAGTAAAAATTTTATATAGTATATATTCTCAATATTTTAAAAAGATTCTCTCAAAAATGCTTTTCTGGGGGGGCCATAGGAATAATACAGTGGGTAGGGGGTTTGCCTTGTATGAGGTCGACCTGGGCTCGATCCTCAGCATTTCATATTGTTTCCAGAGTACTATCATAAGTAATTCCTGAGCATAATATCAGGAATAACCTCTGAGCATCACTGATTGTGGCCCAAAAACCTAAACAGAACATTTTTTTTCTGGGCCTGGAGAGGCAGGTGTACATGGCTAAATCAGGTTCAACTTTTCTGAGCCCTGCTAAGAGTGATCTCTGAGCTTTGAGCCAAAAATAAGCCCTGAACAACACCAGTTTGTGATCCAAAAGCAAAAAAGAAAGATTATTTTCCATCAGTAAGCAGAACTAGTCATTTTTGAAAGGTGAATTTTCTCTAATTTATTTAAATATACATCCATTGTATTTAGATGTTTCTGAGAATTAAGATAATTCTTAAAAAATACTTTATTGAGCTAGAAATAAAACTCAACAATTCAAAATATTGTTTTATTCTCTATCAGAGGAAATGTGTCTTACATTATTGTAATTGGCAAAATACATTGAAAAATCGCTTTGAGATGCATCAAAAATTTTCCTTAGTATTTGATAATATTGGATTAAATTAAACCTCAAAACACCGTTTGTATAATAACATCAAGGATCAAAATATCAAGTGCTATGTCTTCAAAGGCAGATCAAAACCATATCCACACTCTGCTTTAATGTTGTAAAATTCTCTAGAAACTCATGCGTGGCTTTGCTTAACTTCTAAAAGAAAAGCTGAAAGCAAAAATGCAGTATTTGCTTTGTACAGTTGAACTATTAACATAATTAAAGCAATTAAAATTCCAACTAATTAAATTGAAATAAAATCCTAAGTACTAAAAAATTCTTAAACATATAATCATAAAAATTCCTCAGTGAACACAAGGTAATTTGTATTTTATCATAAACTAATTACCCCATTAAAATTTCTGTTAACACTATTTTTTATAGTCTTTTGGTGCTGCTTAGCTGGTTTTCTTTACATTATTTCCTTTACTAGCTGTCATGTGGTCTTTACCCAGCAATAAACTTAGAAATTCCACCATCAAACATCAATCCAAACACTTCAGGCCTACTTTCTAGTGTGAATCACCTGGATGGTTCCAAATTCTGCCTTTTTATGTGGTGTCTTGTTTCTTTTATATAAACTGCTTTATGACAAGGATGTTTTTCTTCTCTTTTGATTTGTTTTGCTTTTGTTTCTTGGGTTTGTGGCCACAGCCAAACCTACTCAGGCTTTACTCCAAGCTCTGAGCTCAGGGATCACCCTTGGCTGTGCTCTGAGACCATTAGCACGGTTGGTGATCAAACAACACATCAAGTGCGTACAAGTGTTTACCCACTGTACTATCTCTCCAGCAGTGTATTTCATCTTTTAAGACCTATGTTTTAGGCTTAAGACAATTAAAGCTTAGCGAGAGAGTTCTAATGTTAGATCTCACAATGTCTCCTTGGTCAGAGAAATTGTCTCTGAGATGGATCTTTAAGACAATTCCCTGATGTGAACAGCAAACCTGATAGATATGCCATAAATCACAGCTTTACAGGCTGAGTATTTCAGAAGTGTCAAGAAGGGGTCCAGCTGCCTGTTTTAAATGAAAGACAAATGTGGATTGAGCCCTTCTGGACTAGAGAGTTCAACAGAAAAATACTTCTGGTGGCAACCTTCAATATAACACTCAACAATCACATAAACTGGAAGCATTTACCAGATGAATTTTCAGAAATTTAAATACATAAATTAAATGTTAAACTTTCTTTTGTATAGTTACATAAATTAATGAACAAAAATTTGATATTTACATAAATGGTTTCCTCTATTTTAGGACAGGCCATCTAGTAATTCTTTTTGGTATTTCTTATGGTATGACCATCCTGTATATTAAACAAGCCATTGTTTATTAAGATGCAGAGCATGGAAACAGGGACTATTGTATACATATATCTCCAAAATTGTCTGTACCCTTTCTAACATCCAATTATGCAGAGGTAACTGGCATCACAACTATGCAGCCCTCATTTTTTCCCTTCAAATTCTGTCTGCACCTTCCAGACTGACATGCAAGAATTTACTATTTTAAAAACTTTTTATTGTTATTATTGTTTTTTTACCCATACCCAGTTGGTGTGTAGAGCTTATTCTTATCTCTGTGCTCAGGGGACCATCTGTGGTACCAGGAATCAAGTCAGGATTTACTTCATGTAAGAGAAGTATGTTAATCAGATAGAGGTTTATTAGCCAAATTGAGAACTCATGAATTTTTCCTCACAAATCTTCTCTATAAGGATACAAAAGATTCGGGAATTTAAAAGTATCATTCCTCTCCTAAATGAGCAGATGTGCTCTCTCAGAAGTCTACTATCTAAAGATGCTCGATTCTGAAAGAGAATCTTTCAATTTCATGAAATTTTCTAAGTGGCACTTCCCTGTGATACTTTATAGCTCTTTTTCTTATGTGTAGACCAGAGAATATAGGATTCTTCCTATTCCCTATATCTATTCTATTAATTTTGGGGGAGTTTTAGTGCCACACCTGATGGTACTTAGGATTTACTCTTGACTCTCTGCTCAGACATCACTGCTGAGGGAGCTCAGAGTACTGTAAGCAGTGCCGGGGATCAAGCCATGGCTTCCCTTGCACAAAGAAAGTGCCTTAGCAGATATACTATATTTCTGGCCTATCCCAGCCCTATTTTAAATTTTCCTTAAATCTCTTCACCCTTTCTAAATCTTACATTTGTAGGATTAAGCTAGTTCATATAAATCTCAGCACAGAATTATTCATAATATTAATTTTAAATTTATATACCTATAAAATATATAGATTTTGAAAAATTTTAATTGATTATTTATTAGAATTTTGTGTAATTTTAGATTAGCTCTATTCGCCTAGATGCGTAGATATAGCCCCCTTTATAATAAAAAAAAGAGAGAGATCTATGATGCCAAATATGAGATTTAAAACAGAAGATACATAATATGGAGATAACATATAGTCAAAGTTATAATTGAAGATTTTATTTCTTTTTTCAAAACTAAGTTTACATGGGTCGGGGTAAGAGGGGTACTCGGGACACTGGTGGTTGGAAATGGACACTCTGGTTATGGGTGTGGTGTTGGAATGATGTATTTAGGAAAAGCATTATTTATAATATTGTTAATCCAGATCCATCAATAAAAATGATCAAAATGTGCATGATAAATGCTCTGTTTTTTTATATGTCTCAATGTTAGTTGACCTTCAAATACATAACATCTTTATGCTGGTCTTCTTTAGTCTATTTTTGTTTAAGGTCAGTGTCAAAGCTATGCCAACAAAAGATCAATGAATCTCTCAATAGAGACAGGAACCTCTTTTCAAAGAACAATGTGATGTGGGGTTTCAAATTCCTCACTCACTGTCTGGCTTGCTGTGGGGTTTTCTGTCTATGACATTAGCTAACAATTAAATGCAGTTATGCCAGAAACTGACAGGTTTATTAAAAAATAACTGATACCAAGATAGGTCAGGAAGAAAGAAAGAATTCTCTTCGATTCTTTAATTTTTGTAGTAAATTGTAGTCATCTACAGAACTGATGCAACAGGCTAACTATGGATATAAGCATATAAAGTAAAAGCAGGCATTCTTGTAGCAATTGAGATAAAGTAATGGTAGCCTTAAAACAGGGAAGAGGAAATAAAATGTCTACAAAAATATATCAAAATAATTAATATTAAAGCATTATAATCTATACTTCTATACTATAGGTCCTGAATAGAAGCTCTTTTAAATATTGCCTAATTGCCTACTCAGTTCAAATTTCTTTAGTTAAAACTACCTCTTTCTGAGATTATCTCTTTTTGGAAATACCCAAAGAATCCTTATCTTGGTATCTCTACGAAGGATCATATTTCTGTGATTCAAGGATTTTTTTCTTTATTTGAGGCATGAATCGAAGAACAACAAATCCCTTGGGATTTTACTGCTTCCTTACTACTCTATACTCCTGCCTACTACTACCATCCCATAAATTCACAAATACTTCAGATATTGTCTCTGTCATTATGTGTGCTTCTGAAAGGTCTGCTGTAAGCTGTAGGCTTCAGTAGCCCTACTTTGGGTTTGATTAATTTGCTAGAGCGGCCCACCGAACTCATTAAAAATTACCAGATTATTTGTTCATTTCTATAGGATATAAGTCAGCAATATCTAAATAGGAAAGATGTGTGGGCAATACATGGAGATACTGTGTTCTTTAGCTAATCTACTAAATCTCTACATCTTCATTTATTGCGAAGCTCTCTGAGCCAAATTCTTTAGGCTTTCAGAAAGATTTAAGTCTTCTTTTCTGCATACTGCCTTTTGATATTGTTGGATATATGTATCCCACCCTGCATGAAAACTTTTTAGTTGGCTGCAGTTAATATCTCAGACTTACTATGCCTCTAACCAGCAGCTTAGTAATTGGAGGTTCCAATAGTATTCTCTCTGATTAAAGAATTCCATTGCAAGTCCAAGTTGTTCTTTATACTTCTAAAGAATTTGTTTTTATAAATCAGGGGTTGTCAGAAGCCCCTCCTTGAGCTCAATTAATTTGCTAGAGCATCTCACAGTACTCAGGGAACCTAATTATTCTCATAGTCGAAATCATATTTTAATGGAAGAATACAACATCCAGATGGAAAAGCAAATAGTAGAAAGTTCTGCAGGAAGACACTTCTTATCTCCTAGAGTTTGGGAGCTTGACAGAGAGCATGAGTAAGCATCCTGGTCCCCAACTTATAGCTCTCTGAACTATCTTCTTTTATTTTTTTTTATTTATTTTTTTTTATAGTTTATTTCTTTATTGAATCACTGTGGGAAAAGTTACAGAGCTTTCAGGTTTAGGTCTCAGTCATGTAAGTATCAAACACATTTCCCTTTACCAATACTTATTTTTAACCGTGAACCCCAATAGAACCCCACCTCCCACCCCTCCCAATTCCTGTGAGGCAGATGAGTTCTAGTTAATACTCTATCTACTTTGACTTGATACATTGTTTCGATAGAAGATGCACAATTATTGTATAGAGTTTACGACCCCCCCCCCCCCAATTAGATCTGCTGAAACAGCGTTGTGAAATTATTTGCTTTCTACAGCTTGGTTTATGAATAAAATGATGTCGCACGGCCGCAATAGCGGCCGCGCAGTTTTGGATTTCTGCTGTTTTACTTATTAACCCTGGAAGTATTTCTATTAAAAGTTAGATAGTTAAGAGATTGGTTTCTGTGCTCTGGAGTCGTGGCCGTGCCAGTTTAACACATAGTCCATTTGCTTTTCTGCTCCAAGCGGGTGGCTCTCTGTGCTAAGTCCTTGTGCCTCCGGGGCCATGGCCGAGAGCTGCTGGGGGGGAAAGGGGGCAGCTGGTGACCTCGGTCAGGTGTGAAGGACGGCCCATTACGCCCCCCTTCCCATGAGGCCCCTGCCGCCGCCCACCCCCGGCTCATACCTGCTGTCCACAAGGCTCCCGTGCGGCCGCCATCTTTCTTTCCAGAGAGGACCGGGCGAGCGGGACAACACCCTTTCCCCTCCGGGCAGGCTTGGTGGCGTGGTTTAACACATAGTCCATTTGCTTTTCTGCTCCAAGCGGGTGGCTCTCTGTGCTAAGTCCTTGTGCCTCCAGGGCCGTGGCTGAACTATCTTCTTTTAATTGTTATGAAGAATCATAGCATAATTGATTAAATTATTACAATTACTGATTTATTCAAACACTCACCTTTTAGAAATAAGGGCACCAAATTGAAATCTATAATAATCTATTTAAAGCTGATTTCTCTGGTATACAGTCCCATCCAGTGTATTTTCCCCAAAGTCACCATATTTGTGAGAAGTTATGAACAAGACAGCTATTTATTTCACTTTTAATTGTGTTTTTCAGAAACTGAGGATAAGAGAATAAATATAATGAAGGATTTCCCCTTTTTCTCTTCTCCTTCAGAATTTTCCAAGTGTTGAGGGAGCTATTAGTCAGGAAATATGGATGAAGGCCAAATTTATATGAATCACAATATCATAGTAATAAATCTGATGTTGGTAAGAATGGGAACTTTATAAAAACTGATGAGATATTCAGCTCTTTCAAATTGTTTATTATTCCTAGAAGACAAATTTTAGTATTTGAGGAAAATAAACAGCAAATAAAATTATATAAATAGGAGCTTGGACCAGCTCAAACCTCTTGAATTGATGCTCAAAGGGTCTTAGCAATACATTTTAATGAGTGAAATATACCAGGCCCAATATGCATATGAATTATTTTTGCCTGATTATTTTTAAAAATCAGTAAACATGGGGGGAAATTCTAAAAACACGGTAGAAGTTACCCATTTGTATAAGACATTTGCATTTGGGGAATCTCCATTTCTATGTCTCCCTCTCTGAACCGTGATGTGTCCAAGGACCAAATATTCAGAATCCTTAAATACAGAGGTCTTGACTTAGATTTGACTCTCATGTACTGTACTCTGCTTCATAACCTCCTACAACTGGCTCTTATCTTCTTATCTCTTATCTTCATCTAAAGATGATAATTAAGGTGTTAGTATGGAATAATACCAAGGAATTACTCATTTCTTCTAAATCTCTCACATGTAAGTAAATAGGTATAAAAATTATTAAGTTCTTATTTATTTTTCTCCCAGTTAATTTGTCTCTTATTTCAGGGATGCTTTATCCAAGAACCTGAAAGAATAAAAGGGACATTATTTTTGCCCTTTAAACCCTATATCCAGATTTAGGGTCTTTGCTTAAAAACTTTTAAGGTCCTGATCAAATCTTTGTAGGTGAGCATGATTGCCACAGACTAAAGGCCATATAAATAACACCAGTTTTTTTTTGATGTGACAATGCTGAACTTATTCTTTATGAGAAAAAGAAAGATACTGCTTTTCAGTTCTTTAGTAGCCCTCTAAAAGTGGAAGATACATATGGGAAATTCACAAGATTTTGAGTCAAGTTTAAGGCAGTCTTCAAATGGAGAGTATGTAATTTAAGTTATACAAGGATCATAATATAACAGATTAGCACTGGCAAAGCTAGAAAAGAGATGTTTTTCACAGGGAACTTCAAAGAGACTTGAAGAGCATGGATTTGTTGCTGCAGCACCTGTGCTGGGAAGCCTGTAGGACATCTAGGACCTGGCTGAGTTCCTGTTCAGTTCACCAACACCCTATGGAGCTACACAGTCTGGGAGTTCATCCTGTTTATCATTGCCACTGGGGAGCCTAGGACTTGGGGATACTGCAGAACTTGAACCAGGCTGAGATTTTACTCTTTAAGGTCAGTTGAAAGGGAAGCGAGCAACCTCAAATCCTCATGCCAGCTTGTTGGTTTTCTGTGGAAAAATTGAAATGAATTCAAAGGCAAGACAAAGGGTAAAAAAAAAAAAAGGTAAAATGATTTATTAAGTGAAAATACATACTTGAGGCCTTGGTATAGGTGCTTCCTGAATACAATAGCAAGTACTGGGATTTAGTCTAGAGTGTTTATAGGGTAAGTTAATTAAGGTTTGAATGTTTTTGAAAAGGTTGATATGATCTGTGCTAGGCTGGGGCCCACCATCTGGGGTTAACTGTCTTTAGCATCTCATTATATCATGGGGAACATGTATATATCCTTAAGAGTAAAGGTGAGAACAATCTCAGGTGTTCACTGAGGTTGTACCAGTTGAGTAGCCCCTGGTAACCAGTAGGAATTTCCATATTATCAAAAGCTGGTAATCACTTCTTGAGTGTTTCCATCCTCTTTTAGAATGTTTTTATCTCTCAGTAATTTCTATACTGCCTATCCTATCTCAATTGTATGTTGTCTATTTTAAAAAGTTAATTTGATACTTGTTAATTTTTATGTCAATTTCTGGAACAAATAAGAAAGCAATTTGCAAGCTACATCATCTTAGACAAGAGTTTTCTGGGGAGAAAAAAAGTCATGCTGATAAAAATGAAATAATAAAATTACATTAGTGAAAATAACTGAATAATCGGGATGCATGAATGTGTATGGTAAACTGTGTAGGTGTAGAAGCTTTTGCTTCTCACCTTCTTCTATTAAAAAACTAAATTCATCTGAATAAATTTGAAGATGTAATTGACTTTATAAAGCAAGTCATGGATCAGGAAGCAAACTATTTAGCAAATAAAAAGCGAAAACAGAGCTTCAAAAACTAAAAGACTAAAAACAGCTTTTATAGGCACAAGCATTCTAGATAAGAAAAGAGAAAGCTGTCAGACAAACTCAACTTCACTTAGGGGACAGAAGGGTATATCAGATTACTTCTCTATTGTAGACCAGAAATTTCAGATTAACTGATTAAAATTTACAATCAGCGGGGTTAGGTATTAAGGCTTGGTTTGATTGCTTGACAAAAAGCACGAGTAACCCCATTTTCAATCTATCATATTTTAACTACTCTCACAGAATAATTAATTTCTAGAATTCCAAGGAACTCTTAGTGTGGAGAAGACACTTTGCTTATTAGCAACCTAATACTTTTTTAATAGAAGAAGGTGAGAAGCAAAAGCTTCTACACCTACACAGTTTACCATTATTAGGAATCAATATGCACCATTAATTTTAATTTGATATACTTCTTTTTAAAAATTTTTTCTTTTGTTTTCTGATATTGGAAGCACTGTCACTGTAGCACTATCATCCCATCGTTCATCAGTTTGCTCGAGCAGGCACCAGTAACGTCTCCATTGTGAGACTTGTTGTTACTGTTTTTGGCATATCAAATATGCAACAGGGAGCTTGCCAGGCTCTGCCATGTGGGCAGGATACTCTCCGTAGCTTGTTGGGCTCTCTGAGAGAGATGGAGGAATTGAACCTGGGTTGGTCAAGTGCAAAGCAAATGCCCTACCCACTGTGCTATCAGTCCAGCCCAATATCAGAAAACATCTGTGAATTCCAAGTTCAAGACTACGTTTGTTTCCATGTAACTTTAATGCTTTCAAGTTTTAGACAGTCTTTAATAGAATTTGAAGTGATTTTTTGGTAAGATATTTGATGTTTGCTAGTTTCTTTATCTTCTGTGCATTTTCCCAGCACAGTTTTTAAAAAAGCTTGCCTTTTTCATTGTATTTTCGTGAATCTGTGTTTTAAATGAGATGTTAATTACATATGGGCTGATTTCTGTACTTCTATTCTCTTCCAATGGTCTTGGTGTCCGTTTTTTGTTTCCATACCATGCTGTTTTGATTACTATTGATTTGTTGTATAGTTTGAAACCAGGATACATGATGCCTCCATCTTTGTTTTTCCTAGGTATTGCTTTGGTAGCTTATGATCTATTTACATACAGATTTGGGTGTTTTAATTTATTTGAAAAAGACATTGAAATTTTAATTGGGATTGCTTTAAGTCTATAATTTGTTTTAGGTAATATGGAAATTTTAATAATGTTTATTCTTACAGCTTTTGAACCCAAATTTTCTTTCCATTTATTTGTGTTCTCTATTTCTTTTAAGAAAGCCTTACGGTTTTTAGGGTCTTTCACCTCCTGTGAAGGCACAATGAATTTTATCTTTTTAAATTCAGTTATAAATGAAATTGTCTTCTTCGTATCTCTTTCCTGTAATCATTGTTTACCTACAGAAGTGCAATAGTTTTGTAAAGTAATGTAGTATCCTGCTCCCTTTTATAGGTATAAATGTGTTCATCTATGTTCTAAATCTATAAATTAGTACTGGTTCTACTGATACAGATTTCTGTGTCTGATCCTGACTGAACTTGTTTATGCATTTGCAATTACTTCTTGGGTATATTGTGTCCTGCCATTTTATTAAGAGAAAATCTTAGCCTTACAAAGAATTATGACTACTCAGATATAAGGTTATCTCCAGGAATAACTTTTCTTATCACCTTTTAAACCTAGCTTCAGGCATGGAAAATAACTAGAGCATCTGGTTTTGTTACATGAGTTATTTTCTCCTTGTAATTTGAGACCATCCCCTCTTTTCTCTATAAAACCTTATACAGTATTTAAGCTCATGATAAATACTCATGTCTTATCTACTCTATAATTCACATTATATAAAATTTCCACATTTATATGATTAAATATATTCATTTTCTCCTATTAATCTCTCTCATGTCATTTGTTTCCCCAATCTAAAAGGAATCTAGAGAGATGTGAGAGAAGTTTTCTTCTGTACCCCTTTAGTACTGAGTACAGTCTATTGTTTCTGAGCAAGAACAATACTTTAGACAGTCTGTCTCTAACTCAAGTATCAGTTCCTACTGTCCATTTTTTTTTTTTTTTGCTTTTTGGGTTACACTTGACAATGCTCAGGGGTTATTACTCCTGGATCATGTACTCAGGAGTTACTCCTGGCGGTTCTTGGGGACCATATAGGATACTGGGGATCCAATCGGGTCGGCCATGTGCAAGGCAAAAACCCTACCCGCTGTGCTATCGCTCCAGCCCAACCTCCTGTCCATTTAGAAATGAGGAATTCCCTACTCAAGGAAATGCATACAACTTAATTGTGACCTGCTTACCAAACTTACTCTGATGGGCCAGAGCAACAGTATAGTGGTTAGGAATTTGCCTTGCAAATATGATACCTGGCACCAAATACCCTGGGCATGGCCTGAAATGATCCCTCAATGATCGACAGACCTAAGAAGCAACTGAGGCAACTGTTTGCAGGGATGAGAAGAGAGCTTGAATATTATGATCTGAGACATCCAGGTATTTCTGTAATCTCTCAAAATAAATAGTAGAGCAGAAGGTGAAAACAGAAGAGGGAATATTGTTGACTGAAAATAATTTGACTACACTGTAGTCATAGAAGTGTTTAGTTGTAGTATATATTGAATAAATATTTCTCAAATAAATGCACTTGACAGGTTGCTCTAAAGTCAAAAAGAATAATGCGAAAACAGCATAAGATTACATCAAAACCTACAGAATAAAATACACAAATGCTAGCTTCATTGAATAAAACAATGGAAAAGGATGGATTAATATGAGTAATAAGAGTAAAACTTTCACACTGAGAAGCTTGAAACCTTGATACTATGCATAATTCTCTAAATTGTGTTCTGAATTAGTAAATATCAAATCAGTTCCTTGATTTATTAAAGTGTATGCTGCTCAGTTAGGTCTATAATTTTTTCATGAGTTGGCTACATATAATTAATGTAGATTCTAACTTTCATAGGTATTATAATATGATAATAGTTAATATTAACAAAATTAAATTAATATTATAACAGAACACTTCTATTAAATTTTTCCAATCACTACTTTGCTGGATAGTTTAGCTATTATCTTCAGCTCTTTTAAAAGGATGCTGAAACCAAGCCGCAACATGCTTTCAGAGTACAGAAAGATTCTTTACATGTTGTAGTACATCAGGTACTAAGATGTATGCCTCTAGAATATTTTTTTAACACAAGGTAAGTTTAAACTTGCATCAGAGACTCTAAAGTTGAAATCACACTTATTTCCTTCAATTGCCATACAGATTACATCTCTTCTGAACTGTGACTCATCCGCCACTGAAAAAAACAGAAACAGTTGCTCAAGAGTTATAGGCAAGTAATTTAAAAACTATCTTATCCATCAGGAATTTCTGCTCCAAAATATAGTCTTCATAAATGCAAGATTTTTGTAATAGTAAAATATAGCTCTAATATCTATGAGTCTCTTGGGTCAGGCAAGTTTCAGGACTTATTCAATGCATTAAAATTTCAAAATCTCAGAACTTTCTTCCAAACCCACTCATGTCTAAAAGCATATCAATCTCTTGGGTGAAGTGAATAAACTGTAACATGACTGGAAATGATAAAACATGGCATTTTTCTAATCTTATCTCTAGACAGTCTTTCCAGAGGAGCTATTACAATGTTTGTTTTATTTACAATATACCTTACATTCAATTAGACATTCATTAAATAGTTCATGTTTGAAGAATTTTTTTTAAAAAATGAATAAAAGTCTTTCTTAACAGTTCCCACCTACTGATAAAATTACATCAGACTTTGAGCATGACAAAATAAAAACTACGTTTTTGGCATCTCTGGTTTGTATCCATTAACTGAGAAGCAATGACACAGTACCTGTGAGTTCTCCATTTAGTTAAGGACACTAGGCTTCTCATTTATAATTTTTAAGCCGTACATTTTTTTTAAAGATATATCACAGTCACTGTCCTCCCATTGTTCATCAATTTGCTCGAGCGGGCCCAGCAACGTCTCCATTGGAGACTTTGTTGTTACTGTGTTTGGCATATCGAATACATCCCAGGTAGCTTGCCAGGCTCTGCCGTGCGGGCGAGATACTCTTGGTAAAGTTATGCAGTCAGTATACTAAAAATCCAGTGGCGATGTCTCAAGGCTCTAGATAAAAACATAGCATTTGGTGGGTGGCAGGAAATTCCCATCTTTTCTTATATCATACTGTAACTGATTTTTGAGTACCTACTTTCACACATAGCTGACTCTAAGTATTCATACACCCATATCAAAAATGTATCTGATATTCCTCTTACAAGCTTTGTTCAGGATAGCCTAAGTTTTAAAGTCTTTTGGTCATCCTATTGGTCAGCATCTCTTCAAATGTGTATTCTTCAGAGTACTAGTCTAAGTAATTAGCATAGTAATATTCTTAGAAGCCCTGCAGTTGATAAAAATTCCATTTTTTTAGGACCATAATTTCCTATCCAAGTTTATTTATTTATAGAAAACAATTTTAAGTCAAACTATGTAAACCTATTAAAGAGCATTCTTTCTTTCTTTTTAGATATTGGGCCACACTCAGCATTGTTCAAGGTTTACTCTTGGCTCTGCACTCACGGATCAATCCTGGCAGGCATAGAGAACTATATGGGATGCCATGAATAGAACCTGGGTCTTCCTCATGCATGACAAGCATTTTACCCACTGTACTATCACCCTTACCCCATCTAAGAATCTTCTTAAGGAAGTTGTATTAGCACAAACTGCTCTGTACGGTTTCTAGCTCCAAACGCGGGCTTTCCAAACCTTATGGCATCAGGGTTATGTTCATATATTTTCCCAAACACTTCAGGACACTAATACTACCTTAATAATTTTGAATGTTTGTCATAAGTTTATAAGTCTTGAGCCATCCCTCTGTAGACCGAGTGGAAATGTTAACAGTTGCTTAGTTATATTCTTAAACATATGTTTAATACCTAGAGACATGCTGTGAGATTATAATTTAATGTGATCCCAAACACACAAAACTACCATCTAATGAAGGGCAAGAATTCCTGGGAATTTCCTGGGAAACCCAAGAAAATGCAAATAAGCTTCACTTCCTCTTCAAGACAAACGGCATGAATATCCAATCAGAATGTATTTGGAGATAAAGGAAATGTAGGGGTGCCTCAAGCTGTACATGTAGATGCAACCAGTAGACTGCTTTTATGCACTATCTTCAACTAAATGTATCTGTATTTCAGGCTTCTTCGGAAACTCACTATATAAACCAGTTTATGATTTTCTTTCTCCTTTCTCCCTTCATTGCAGCTGGTCATTACTGAAAATGATGATCTCAGAGTCGGCTGTTCCTGCCAGAGAGCTTGCACACAGAGAGATGCCTTTGTGAAGCCAGCCATAGAAACCTGCATAAAATTGGCCTTCTTTCCTTAATAGAACCACATGAACAAAGATGAGTTTGTTGCTGACTCAGAGCTGAAAGCTTTGTTTTGTAAAGCTCTCTGAATGTATTGCACTCTGCCAAGAGAGAAAGGTTCCTTCTTTAAAAAAAAAATGAGGAAGAACAGTAAGCGGAAACCAGACAACAAACCCAAGTGCACACCCTTCGGGTGGATATTTGTGAGCAGAGTGGCCTGAAACTTTTGTGTGTGTGTGTGAATACTGGTCACATTTCCCAAGCTGAATGAAAAATGAAAGGAAAGGGGATTTTAATTAATAGAAATGCCTTTTGATTTGCAGAGCAAAACTGCCAGAGCAGATGTACCAGCAAAGAGGATTAGATAGTCCTTCTATGATGCACTGAAATTTCTCTTTTTCCCCCCTGTAGTAACCCCATTGAAGAGAGGCTGTCTTTAGTGTCTGAGTTCAAGCACTGCAAAGAAACTGTTGTTCTACGGCACAATGGGCCACTCTCACAAGACCAGACAGAATATGTGAGGAGAGAACTAATATCCCTATAAATCTTGGCAAGATGGTTTCAATTTTACTATTTCTAAAAGCCTAACATGCAAGAGAAATGTGTAATGCATACAAAGTTGATCAAATATTCAGTAAAGTGAACCTTAAAACATTTATGAGAACCTTTCCTCCTTTTGCAGACTCAAATTGAATCAGGAAGGATGCTCGGCTAATTTTCTTTTGTTTTAATTTAATCAGTCCAGGGTGTTTTGGAGATTTGGGAGTCTCGATTTGTTTCTTGATTACTGTCTAGCTCCTCATCCCAAAAGACAGATCTACTTCCACTCAAGGAGAATAATTTACAGAATGAGAACTTCAATTGCCTCCCAAGAAGGGAGAAATGATCAGTAAAGATTCAGATAGGAAATGCATGCTTCAGGGAGTCTTCCAAGCAGAAAGGAATAACTGCATGGTTGTTGAGATCCTCAATACGTTGTGGGAAGAAGGGGGCCATGAAGTGTATGCGTTCTTAATATCTAGTTCCAAGCTAGTCGATGTTCCTTCAGTACTGGGGGGAAAATGAAAGGGCAGAATGTGTCTCAGCTGGGCTCTGATTCTACTGAAAATAGTTGTGTTTCTGTCTATTGCAGGTTGTGGAAAATCATGAATGCTGGCAACACCACAGGCTCACTTATTCAAGGAAAAGTGAGGTCAATCTACTGCGGAAGTGAAAGACATAATCCCCTCTCTTTCCCCTCAGTCTTCCACCACAGTTCCTTAGTGATGAGCAGCAAATCTGCCCCAGGGTAGGGAAAAATACTTATGCAAATGATTTTTCCACTGACACTTTCAAGCTCTTACAGTTATGAGCCTTTGTCTTTTTCTTCTGACAAATAAACAAGTAAATTTTCAGTGAACTCACCTCCAAATAAGCCTAGTTACTCTACTATACCTCGCACCCCAACATTTTAAGAGCACAGCCATACTTGTTAGCTGTTATCACTCTTTAAGTCTGAACCAATTCGTATTTAGGTAAAATAAAAATTACTTTTAGTTACTCTTCAAGTGTTTTTTTAAAAATATAATTCGATGGGCACCAGTGCAGGCTGACAGAACAGCTAAGTGGAGGTGGCCTTACCTGCTTTCTCACTTGAATCTCTGAGACTGTTCAGAGATTTGATACGTTTTGAGTAATTGTGCAATACATTCCTAAATTTATCTTATCCTCATTGAGACCAGTGTTGTGGGACACCCTGCATGTGTAAGAGTCAGATAAGGGCATTCTAGGAAATCTTGGAGCAGTAGAATCAACACCAATTTCTCTTTCCCTGAATTTCATCATGTCGACAATGCCTAAACTCTTACTGATGTGAATTTTCACATTCCAGCCTAGGAAAATCGAAATGTTCTGTAAATTGTTATAGTTCCTTTTATTTATACTGAGTTATAGAGAAATAGCAGGCAAAGAAAGATCCTGATATTAAGGAGTATGTGATAAATCTATGCAATGGAATACTTTAAAGCTGTGAAAAAGATGAAATCTGTTATTCGCACCAATATGGATAAACACTTAAAGAATATGATTTCTATGTTTACTACCTTTAGGTTCTGTTTTATTAAAAGAAGTCAAATGGGAAATGATGGTCATATGATGTTCACTCATATAGTATATGAAATTTTAAAAAGAAAGATAAGTTAAATTAAAGATTAATTTTGTGATTATAAAGTTAAATAGAAAGTGTTGACTTTGGAGGAATGATGGGTTTTAGGTGCACTGCACTTGTAAGTATATCACGATCACAACCATCCTGTTATTCGTCGATTGCCTCGAGCAGGCCCCAGTAGTGTCTTCTTCCTCCTAGCCCTGAGATTTTTTTTAAGTGCCATATTCAAGGTTTAGGAGAATGAGACCCATCATTGTTATTGGTATTTGGCATATTGGGTACGCCACGGGGAGTTTGCCACACTCTGCCATGTGGGCAGGTTCCATTTAGTAGCCTGCCAGTTTGTCCAAAGTAGGAATGAGATTATAAGATGTCGTGCGGCCGCATTTGATGCCACACGGTTCCAGGAGCTGGGTTTTATACTCTCTGAGAAGAGAACAGCACAGTCTCCTTGCCCCACGCCTGGCTTTCCTCGCTGGGGACCCCTTGGAGGGGGGTGGGTTGAGTTTCCCTCCTTGCCCCAACCAGGGCTCCAGCAGCCGAAGACCTCCAGAACCAGCCACCACCATGCTGAGACCACTCTCCACACGCATGAAGGTACCAGCAGAGGAACAAAGGCATGCGGGTCCCGGGGCTGAGATCTCCAAGCCTGCTCGGATCGGGGCTGAACATCCTCCACCCAGAACCTCCAAATTCCAGTAGGCAGGGGTCACACCCACCAACTGGCCCCCTGGTGCAGTGTAATCCCATCAACGGCCAAGACTCAGAGACTATAAGAACTGGATTCTGGATTAAAATTTGCTAATTTTTGATTCATGTAACCACTGAGGGTCCTGGATCTGGGTTAACGGTTAGGACACCAGACCCAAGTTCTATTTCTGGCACCACGTGGCTTCCTGAGCTTCGCTGGGTGCAGTTCTGGATGCCCCCAGAGTCTCTGGGCACCACAGGATCTGGGTCATACTGAATACTCACACCCTTGCATGGAACCACTAGTCTGAGACTGGACAGTGGGGCCCCTGAACCTCATGAGCACTGCTTAGGAGGTCCCCAAACACAGTACAATACAACACAAACTACTATACAAAACACAGTACAATACATTACAATACAATGCAATGTACCACAGGACAAGAGAATTTTAGGCTGGGGACAGTATTTGCCTATCTGGCTTGAGTCCCAGCACCACATACCACCCCTTGAGTACCACCAAGGGTCACTCCTGAGCATACAGACAGGAAGAGCTCCTGAGTGTCACAGGTACGTCCCCTCCTTTCCAAAATCAAAGAAAAGAAAGTAAAATACCTAGCCTGGACCCCATTACAGAAAAGGAATAAGAAGTGAACTTAAGAGACAAGGGCAGAAGGGTACTTAACGTACCCCTGACTGCAGAGCAGGAGGCTAGAAAAATCTGCCTTCCTGCAGGCCCGAGAGATGCCCCACAAAGTCCTTAGTCAGAGCCAAAATAAAAACCATCTTAGGAAAAGGTTGGCACACTGGCACACTGTTCTCCTGTTATTCATCGATTTGCTCAAGTGGGCCTAGTAACATCTCCATTGTGAGATTTGTTATTACTGTTTTGGCATATTGAATACATTATGGGTAGCTTGCCAGGCTTTGCCGTGCGGGCGAGATACTCTTGGTAGTTTGCCGGGCTCTTCAAGAGGGGTGGAGTATATATGACATTTTATCTGTAGACACGACTATTAGGGTGCTGGAGAGAGATAGTGCAGTGGGTAATGGGCTTGCCTTGCATGTGACCAACACAGGTCCAATTCCAGCACCTTTTATGGTCAGTCTCTCTAGATCCCCAAGAGTGATCCCTAAGCACAGATCTGGGAGTAAGTCCCAAGTAACACTGGGCATGCTCAACCCCCACTCCAAAAATCAAAAACAATTAATGTTACCATAAGGAAAGGGGAAAGGTGGTAAATTGGAACTAAAGCAAGAAAGGTTTTATTTTATTTAAGAATAGATCTGAACTTTCAGGTACACACACAATGCAACATATAATCATGTTAATAGTTAATAATGTAAAACTTAAATTTATGTGATATTAAACAGTGTTACTTTAATAATGATAAAGTAAAATAAAAAAAAAGGTAAAGGCCCTCGATAAAGTAAAATAAGGTACATTAAATTATAGAGAATGAGGTAAATGTTGATTCAATAGAATTTAAATAATTCATTGGATTAAATTGGTAACTTTGTTAAGACTTAGACATTGAAAATGCAAAAATATATAAATCTGTTTAAAAACTGTTTTGGCAAACTGCATTGAATTCCTCTTGGTTTCATCTTCAGAAGATCAAGAAAACAGCTGGGTATCTTCCTTTGCATAATACTCAATATATATCATTGAAGCCTCTTGACTCCTTTAATTCCTTTCATTTTCATGATAAACCATTCCATTTCCTCTGACCTTTTCTCAAATTTCCTATTTTAAAGACTTCTAATCTTTCTGAAGCTAAATCCTCCAAGTTGTTTTTCTTCCCAAGTCTTGCCATGATTTCTAGGAATAAGCTTCATAAATGCAATTTTTTCCTTCCCAGGGAAAAAATATCTTATTCATAACTTTAATTCTTCATTTGAACAAATAAGCATAAACATTATGAATGATGCTGTTGGTTGAAATAAGGCTTTGAAAATAAAGATCCAGTGTCAAAGAAGTTAAGTGTTCCCTGGAAGATCTAGAAACATACACAAGGGAGAATGAAATAACTTCTCTAGTAAGGAATATGCCACAGTTGGCAAAGAAATGAATAAAGTTATCAGACAATGTAGTGATATATCTAGAGTTCAGTTCATATTATATAAGGATAGGAAGCATTGAAGCCACTTTTAGAAAAGTACTAAGATTTCAGGCCATGGTTGTTTTTTCCCTTTCTCTTTTCTAATTTGTTGTTTGCATATAGTAATGCAATAGATTTCTGTTCATTGATTTTATAGTCTGACACTTTATTGCATGAATGTATTATTTCTGGGGATTTTATTTTTCAATCTTGAGTTGTTCCTGGTAGTTTCTTATCTTTTCTCTCAGTTTTTTTGATCCATTGGTCTTTGTATTACTTATCGAATTTTATTTTATTTAATTTTTATTATTTTATTTCAATTTCAAGATGCTGCTCTGTCTAACGTTCATCAATTTAAAGAAGGCCTTTGATTCTGTTGAGACTGAAGTGATCATCGAAGCCCTAGCCAAACAGGGTATTCAAACTCAATACATCAGGATCCTCCATGAGCTGTATTATAGATTCACTACCAGGATCTCACCATTCTACAAGGAAGTGATCATCCAGGTCAAGAGAGGGGTTCAGCAGGATGATACCATTTCACCAAAACTCTTCAGTGCCAACCTCGAGAACGTCATGCAACGACTGGAATGGGAAGGAATGGGAGCAAAGATAGACGGCCAGCAATTACACCACCTCCGCTTTGCTGATGCCATCATTCTAAGAACACCAAACATTAGCCAAGTGGCACAAATGCTGGTCGACTTGGACTTGAAAAGGTCAGACTGCAGCTGAATCTCAGGAAGACAATGTTTATGAGAAACAGTCTCGTTCCTGACGTTCTATTCGCTCTCAACAGAACGACCGTCTCTGAATGCAACAGTTATGTGTAGCTAGGTCGAGAACTCAACATGATGAATGACTTGGCACCTAAGTTGCCCAGGAGGAAGAGAGCAGCTTGGAACACCTTTAAGAGCATGGAAGAAATAGCCAAGAGGATGAAGAACCTGTGGCTCCAGGCACTTCCTGCATTAACATACACCTCAGAGACCTGGGCCCTATGAAAACAGGATGAGAACGCTATTTGGGTTTCCCAAAGAGGAATCAAAAGAGCTATTCTTGAAGTATCACACTTCACTCAAATGAGAGAAAGAACTATTGACGATCCATTGACGATCAAGAATCAGGGACGCTGTCTCGTTTGTCAAGGCATCTAAAATCAGATTGGCTGGACATGTAATGAAATTTGGAGACAACCGCTGGTCTAGAACCATTACCAACTGAATTCCGTAGGACATCAACAGATCGTGTGGCCACCCACGTATGAGATGGTCAGACTTCTTCGTCAAGAGCCTGAACAATCGGTTTAAGGCTCTTCGTGTATCTAGAACGGGCAGGTGCCACTGGACTATACTAGCATGCGGAAGGGACGAATGGAGGTGTTACTGGAGCCCACTCAAGCAAATCGATGAGTAACACAATGTCAAATGATTTTATTTGCTTTACTACCTTTAGATTTTATTTGTTCTGGTTCATTTATGCTTAGGGTTAGATTAGTGAAGATAGTTTTACCCAGGTAAGACTGTATTTCTATAAGCATCCATCTTAGTACTGCTTTTGCTGAGTCCTATATATTATCATAGACTGTCTTCATATTTATTTCCAGAAAATGTTTTTATTTCGCTTTCTATTTCCTCTTTGATCCATTAGTTACTCAATAGCACTCTAGTCAATCTCCATAATTTTAGCTTTTTTAGATTTTCCCCTTTTGGGGTTGATTTCTAGTTTTATATCATTATGTTCTGAAAAAGTATTATATATAATAATTTTTAACCTTCAATTTAATAAATTATTAAAATTTGTTTTCTGTCCCAACATGTGATCAGTGTATTCAGACAAATATTCTGTTTTTATCATTGTGATTTTTAATCATATTTATATCACAATTTCTCTAACTTTGCTGAATCTTCTCACTGATATCTTCATTTTATCAAGTATCACTAAAAGTAAAGGCCCTCCCGCTGATCATCGATTTGCTCGAGCGGGCCCAGTAACATCTCCATTGGAGACTTTGTTGTTACTGTGTCTGGCATATCGAATACGTCACGGGGAGCTTGCCAGGCTCTGCCGTGCGGGCGAGATACTCTCGGTAGCTTGCCGGGCTCTCCAAGAGGGGCAGAGGAATCGAACTCGGGTCGGCCATGTTGGCTGCGTGTAAGGCAAACGCCCTACCGCTGTGCTATGGCTCCAGCCCCAAGTATCACTAAGACTATTCTTTTGAAGATTTCCTTGTGTTATTTGCATCACTCTGTTGTGTTAAGGGTTCTTCCCAAGGTTCATTTGAGTCATCATTGTGGGAGACTTCCTCTGTGTCCTTCAAGGATCTGAGTTGTGGCCAGAGGTCTATGGTTGAACAACCTTATGATGCATGAAAGGTTCATAATGAGCAACGTATAACAACGGGGGACTGCTATCTCTTTGGACTATGGCACCACAGTGAATGATTACATAAGGAAACCAGAGCCTCAGTGGAGTGCCGGAAGTCTGACGAGGTACAGGCAAGCAAGGGAACTCAATAAGTAAAGGGACCCTCTTTCTAGCTGGTTGTACTTTTGGAGGCCTTTGAAATTCTTAGTGGCTATAGGAATATGGATTGCTTATTTGTAGACTTGGTGGAGTATAGGCAAAATCTATGTGTTACAGGATTAAGTACTTTTGATATTTGTCTCTCAGCCCCTCACCAAATCAGATCAGGTATTTGCTGAGGATGAATGGATATGTTTATTGGATATGTATTATACACTCTACCTACTCTGCTCTCCAGTTGTGAATCTTAAAATCTATTCATGATAGAATTTTGTGTTGCTCCTCTCCTAAAGTTTCTTTTGTGATGAGGACATGTGTCTCTCTCCTAATCAACTAAATGCTTTGTTTTATTCTCTGGCTGTGAAAATTCTTCATTTGTATTTCAGGTCAGTTTGAGTGGAGATTAAACCAAAGATTGGTGTAGATTTTCTGTGATTGCTAGAAGTGAGCACATATTTTTTCATTCAGCCTTCTTGGTTTAACTTACCATAAATATGGTATCTTAGCTAGGTTTTAATTTAGAAACTTGTAGTCATTTGCCGAATTTACCAATATACTCCATTCTCTCTGAAAGTATATAAACTTGCCTGTTGTTTGCACAAGGCTACTGATTACTGATCTACCTTCAATATATTTATATCTTCTACATCTGCCAATGCATAATGAGCTTATCAATAGATTATTTATTTATTCACAAGCATTCTTATGCCAGTCTTACTTAGTAGTTTAATTATGCAGTTACTATGTAAGCTAGTAAAATATGAATGATGTAAAAATGAATATTTTTGTGAGAAAACCTTCAAAAAAGTTTTTGTTGAGTCAGATGTGGCTTAGAGAATTTTTTTAAATGTTACTGGGCCCGCTCGAGCAAATCGATGAACAATGGGAGGACAGTGCTACAGTGCTAGAAATATATAAAACATTACAGGAATCTATAGAATGTTCGCTAGTTTGTCTGCTTTCTTAAAATATATCAAGGTTTCTGAGTATATCAACTTTTTCTAAAATTTATTTATTTATTCATTTTCTTAAATTTTTATTAGTGAAACACCATGAGGTACAGTTGTAGACTTACAAATTTTTGTGCTTGGGTTTCAGTTATACAATGAATGAATATCCATCCCTCCACCATTGCCCATTCTCCACCACCACCAGTCCCAGTATCCCTCCCACCACCCCCCATCCCTCCATCCCACCCTACCGCTGTGGCAGGGCATTCCCTTTTGTTATCTGTCTCCTTTTGAGTGCTGTGGTTTGCAAGAGACATTGAGTGGCAATCTTGTTCGGACTATATTCTACTCTCATCACGCATTTCCCATCCTGAGAGGAACCTCCCAACATCCTTTATTTGGTGCTCCCTTCTCTATCTGAGTTGCCCTTTCCCCTAGTGTGTGTGGCTATCCTCAAAGCCATGGAGTAATCCTCCTGGTACTTATCTCGGATATTCTTGGGTGTTACTCTCCTATTTTGTTACTTTATGTTAACCAGATGAATGCAGTCTTTCTATGTCTGTCCCTTTCTTTCTGACTAATTTCGCTTAGCATGATACTTTCCATGTAGTACCACTTGTATATGAATTTCATGTAAGTATATTAACCTTTTAAGAAAATTGTAGGTACCGGAAGTTATCTAAAATGATTTATAGGTGTGGTTTTTGGAAGGAAAGGAAAAACTAAAAAAAATGTATAGAAAACATATTAATGTGGTAAACTTACAACAAATGTATTGCATGTGACAATCTACTTAAATTTACCTTTTTATATCCAATATGTCTGAATATAATGGCTAATTGGGTTTCTGCTGAATATTATCTGAAAATAGCAATGACTATTTTTCTAATTCTCTAAGAGAGGTAACTATGTCTTAATCACTTTTCTACCCTCAGTGCCCAACATTCCTAACTGTTTTAATGAATTAAATTTTGTATATTATTTTAGGATATGTATAATATTTTTTTAACTGATGAAACCAAACCTCAAATGTTGATTAATTGCCTGGGATAGGATTTTGATATGAAGAGAACCAAGCTTCTTAATCAATAATTTTGATGAAGGCAGTTTGATTTGGTGATTTTCCAAAGAAAGCTGGATTTTTCTTCCATTTTAAAAATGATGTTTAGTAGCCTATAAGAATTACTTTTCCTTTGCTAGTCACTCATTCTCTTATGAATAGCATGTGTTTGTTAGCCCCTTTGCTTACAACAATTGGGCATGACTATCATAGTTCCAGAAAGGACAGAATCTGTGGATGACTGCTGTTGTCTAAAGACTGCAAAAGCAAATGGAAAAACTCAACTCCCCTATTGAATTCAAGAAATCACCCGAGAGATTATTCATTCTTTGAGATAGCAAGTAAATTGGAGTCTTCAACTAGTAAGCATCTATGGACATGCTAGGATTCAGGCAAACCAGAGTTTTCTGAATCAGTAGGAAGAGACCTCAGTGATTAAAGAACCTGGGTCTAAGTTAAAAAAAGAAAGAAAAGACAGTTTTTTTTTTATTGTATTTGGAGGGAGTCTTGTGAAATAAAATATCCAGAAATGAGAAACACATTTGTCAGATAGATGATTTCACTTGTAGGTGGGATCTAGTGAAGCAAAGCAAATGAAACAGGTGAACTCAGTCAAAAAAAATTTGTGGACTCACATGTAAAATATGCAGTTAGCAAAACAGGGAAGATAAGAGAGGGCCAAAGATCGTAAGGCATCCAGTAGCTTATGGAGGAGTGATATTGGTGCTCTGGTTGTAACTAATGTTTAGTAAGATATACTTTGAAGACGTGTGAAATTTTGTCCCTAAAACAAATGTTGTCATATAAACTGATTCAACCTTTTAAAATGGGATTTAAAAGAGAGGAAAGGGAATGAAGATGTCTTAGACTGGAATTAGAAGAAATCTGCATTCCATTACCCTTCACACCTGACTCCTGAAGCTTTCCCTAATACTCACCTGTTCTCTTCCCCATATCCAAGGCTGACCTGGTATTAATCATTTATGTCTCAGTGTGATTTTGAGTTAGACTCAAATGTGATAAAAAGAAATACACCTGGGGTTTCTTTTTCAAGAGTTCCTGGGACAGCAGGAGCCCAAGAGGCAGAATTTTTTTGATTCTCAGATCATACAGGATTTAAGAAACAATAGAAAGAAAATCTTCCTTCAGCCTGCCTTAGCAACCTGATCGTCATTGATTTTATCTTGTCTTCTCTTACTGTTCTGATCACTTCAATTTTCAGCCTCTTCTAAGTGCCAAGTGAAATACATGCAGGGTCTTATTTTATTAATCAGCCCCTCTCTTCATTCACCTGTCAGGTGCCTATACTCTCCTGATTGAGGAGAGAAGTAATGAAATATTGATCAAGCAACTAATCTCTGCTAAGGTGTTGGCTAGCTCTTGTGCAACACTAGTGTTAGGAGGAAAAAAATTATTTATGTCAGGGATCTGTTTCTTTAAGAAATGACAATGGTGACAATTTCATACCAAATAAATAATCAGAAATTTTTTTTATACTAGCCTGTTAAGGATCCACAAATAAAACAACATTGCTGCCCTATTTGACTTTATATAGAAACAGTCCTGCTGAAAGTCTGTTCAGAGAGGAAAGTGCTTTAGTGAACTACATAATGACATGTGTACACCTTATCCGTCCACACTCTGACTCACCAGGAAGCGTCATTTGTCCAATTCTAGCAGAGAAAAGGACCCAGTTACCAGCCCAATTCTTGCACACCATTTTTCATGTCAATATCTGTACAACTGGATTTAGAAGACAGTACCTCTAAATATTATCTAACAATGTAGGACTGACTCCTTATAAATGTTGGTGAAACTTCAAAGACTAGGAAAACTATGTGACAGAAGCATAAGCAACTTCCCTTCCAAGTATACATTTACCCTGTTTATAACATGACATCTGCTATAAGGATGCAGAATAGCAATAGCAGAGGGATTTATTTCAGGATAATAAATATCACATACAGCAAAAAAACTGAGGTGAAACACAGTTCATAAATTTAAAAGCACTGGATCTTGAAGTCATAGATCTTTGTTTTAGAGAGTCTGTATTTTGTAGGAGTTGAGTTGTATAGGGCACATCTCTTTGATTCCACTGTTCTTCCTGCATTAACATATGCCTCAGAGACCTGGGCCCTACGCAAACAAGATGAGAACGCTATTCAGGTCTCCCAAAGACGAATAGAAAGAGCTATGCTTGGAATATCACATTTCACTCAAATGAGAGAAAGAATCCGGAGTTCTGACATCCATCGACGATCAAGAATCAGGGACGCTGTCTCATTTGCCAAGGTGTCGAAAATCAGATGGGCTGGTCACGTAATGAAATTTAAAGACGACCGCTGGACTAGAGCTGTTACTGACTGGATTCCACGGGATGTCAAAAGACCGGGTGGCCGCCCACCTACCAGATGGTCAGACTTCTTCGTCAAGATCATGAACGATCGGTTTGAGGCCCTTCATGTTCCCGGAGCGAACAGATGCCATTGGGCTACACTAGCACGCGACAGGGACAAATGGAGACGTTACTGGCGCCCGCTCGAGCAAATTGACGACTAACGGGAAGTTAAATGATTAAGTGATTAAGTGAGTTGTATAGGTGTATTATTTGAGTTGTATAGGTGGACTAAGAATAACAACTGAGCACTATGACAAAATCTTAACAAGAAACAAATAATAAAAACTTAGAGAAAGTAAAGAGATAACAAATGTGACATTTAATAATACTTACCAGTATGAAATGTCCTTAAATAAGTGACAAAGGTTGGAATATAAGATTAAAGGTGAAATTTTTTCACACCCTCCCAAAGCGGCTTTTAAACAATATCATTTCGACTATAATATAAAGTTATTAGAGGATGCAGTGTGAATGAAACAGATGATTGGGGGAGTAGTTGTTACATGGAAAATCACATTAAATATGTAGCAAGGGAGATTCTGATATGTGATCACACCTTCAAGACAGAGCTACCCTCCCTTCTCCTGGCACTAGGACACAGTTAGGTCTCTGTGCCATTCTGATGCCCTAGTTTTCAAATGTCTTCCCCAAACGTGATCATTAGTCCTTCACCAGCCTTAATCTTGGAAGCATCTATATGACATGAAGTAGACATCCATTCTCTCTTGTGGGTGTAGATGAGGCAACAGAACTCAGTATATCTGTCATATGTGCCTAAAGCTGGTTTCAGTTAGACTCCTCCCAATGGAACCAAGCAAACGTTAACATCATTGATATTTTCTTCTTCTTCAATGGTTCAAGTATTTCATGCTAACACCATGTATGACTTTCCTCCTAGCCAGTTATCAGATGCTTCTGATAACATGGGAATTTTGTCCAAGAATATTTTCCCCCCATAGTTTAACCTCTCTACAGTAACAACCCTCGGTATTCTGTCTCTATCACAGAAGACTTGTTTTTTGCTAGTATCTTAGGTAAGAGTCTCCTGTGATGCACAGGAAATTGCTATTACAAATAAAGAAACTATTTTCTTAAAATTGCAGCCTTCAGAAAAGAATCCAGGAGCGGATTTAGATGTGTGACCTGTGAATGATCTTTACCAGATGACTCCAACCATGGTAAAGTAGAAAATTTCAAACAATGAACCTATATTGTTCCTGAAAATCTCTAGGATTTATTGAATCTAAAGCAGTCTGTTTTTTTTTCTCTGCATTTTTCAATGTGAAAAAAGCTAGATACAAAATTTTGTCAACTTCAATAAATTTATACCCATATCAGATATAACTTATGAAGTTTGGTGTGATTTTTCCTCACATACAGAATGCATTGTTCCTCCGATCAATTTCAAAATACTTATAATACCCATGCATCATGTTAGTGTTCAATCAAGTACTGAACAAAATAGATTTATATAAAAGAAAAAGATTAAAAGCAAAAGCAAATTTTAAGCATGTAAAAACAAAAAAGATCCTTTCTCAAGCATACTCTTTGCTAAGTGCTGTATAAAAATGTTTTTGTGCCTCTTATAACATTCTCTTTGATGTTTGACAATCATTGCTCTTGTTTCATAAGAAAATTGAGGATTAATGATGTTATACAAATCACTTGAATTTGCACAGTTGGGAAATAGAGTCACTAGTTTTTGAACTCAGACACCACATTTACACAATCATCTCACTTGCGCTAGCCTTGTCTTTCAATGGTTCCCTAGTAAAATTTGAGAGCTCCAGAACTTTAATAAAACTATATCCTGAAAATCAGGTACTTTAGCTTCATTCTATTTTCTTTCTTTTTTTTTAATTTTTGGGTCACACCTGGCGATGCACAGGGGTTACTCCTGACTCTGAACTCAGGAATTATTACTGGCGGTGCTCAGGGGACCATATGGGATGCTAGAAATCGAACCTGCATCAACCGCGTGCAAGGCAAACACCCTACCCACTGTGCTATCGCTCCAGCCCCTTTACCTGCATTCTAATTTCACATTCTAGAGTCAAAGTCACATTTTCTCCCAAGCCATCTCTACCTCTCTGACCTAATGATAATTCCTTAAAACTTATACCCTCACAGCATTTATGAAGAAGAAACCACTTTCTCTTTAGTATTGCTGACAAAGTCACTGCTTACAGCCTCATTTTCTAGCCTCATCAGTAGGTTCACAAATTCTTTCTAAAGATCTTCCTACTCAGTGCCAGTCACTGTTGCAGCCTGCATGCCAGTTTCCTGTCTCTCTACACAGAACAGCTTCAGGATCAAAAGATAAGGAGCTGGTGCCAGAACGTAAATCAATTATAGCCTCTGTCCTTTGGCACTGCTATGGCAAATACCATAGTCTGGCTAGTTTATAAACAGAAATGTATTTATTTTTCACAGTATTGGAACAGAAAGTCTGAGATCCAGATGTAGATTTGGTGTCTGGTGCAAGCCAGATATATACTCAAATGGCAGAAGGGACATTGAAAACTTTTAGGTTACTCATTTTATATAAAAAGTTACTAATTCCTCCCTCCCTTCCATCCTCTATCCCTCCCTCCTTCACTCCTTCCCTCCCTCCCACCCTCTCTCCCTCCCTCCCTCCCTCCCTCTCATCCTTCCTCCCCTCATCCTTCCTCCCTCTCATCCATCCTTCCTTCCTTCCTTCCTTCCTTCCTTCCTTCCTTCCTTCCTTCCTTCCTTCCTTCCTTCCTTCCTCCCTCCCTCCCTCCCTCCCTCCCTCCCTCCCTCCCTCCCTTCCTTCCTTCCTTCCTTCTATTTTGAGGCTGCACCTGATTGTGATCAAGACTTACTCTTGGCGCATCTTCAGGGATCAGTCCTGGGAAGCTCGGGGAACCATGTAGGATACAAGGGATTTAGCCCAGATCTATCACAGGCAAGGCAAGGACCCTAACATCCCTTCTTTCTTTCCTTACTTTTTTTGGGTCATTTTAAAAATATATATAACTAAAGGACACCAATTCATTTCTTTTAACATTTCTTCCCTTTTTTTTCTTCTTTACCCTGGTGCCAGGAATTGAAAAGCAGGTCTTTTACATGCAAGACTTGAGCTTTATCAATAACCCACAACCCCAGCCCTAAGATTCTCATTCTAACCAGAGATCAAGAGTTGTTTTCTCTTCTGATAACAAAGCCTTTAAAAACAAAGCTTAGCTTTTTGTAGTACATCAGGTCAAGCCATATCACTCACTCATCCTATAACGTTTTCCAGAGTTTTGCCCTCCATCCCTCCCCTCCCCGCCCCCCACCAGTATAGTTCAGTATAATAGCTTACCCACCAGGGATTTTTTCTCATAGATTTATCTTTTCTACAGAAAGAAACACTTTTTTCTTAGAGGTTATAACATTCAGATTTGGAATTCTTGTACTATGTGCTCCTTTCAACTTCTTTCTGTCAGCTTTGGTCTCAAAGACCATGGAAGAAGAAGAGATCAACATGTGGACAAAGATTTTTCCTCATTATCTTCCCCAGTACATACTAGGCTGATGCTGAGCAGAAACCTTCGGTCTTTGCCAGCTATCTTCTCAGTTGGTTTATAGTCAGGATATTTTCAAAGGTTTTCTTCACAAAATTCACAGGACACATGATACTGTTACTTTCTCTGTGATTTATGCTATTTAAGGTCCAAATGAAATTGTTGTACAAATATTTTCTATTATTTGCTTATACCTTTTTCTTCTGGTAGAAAAGATGAAAGATGTTTGTGTATGTGTATTATTTGTTCTTAGTCTGAAAAGAAAACATAAACTTTGTTAGACTTTTTCCCAGAGTTTTGATCAAGATCCTGCACTGAAGTCTGAATTTTAAAACATTAGGAAACTCAAACATGTTTGGCTCATCAAATTGATTATAAACTCCTTCAGGATAGAAATCCTGGCTTGCAATTGTTTGGAGTTACTGACAACATTCAGAACAGTGTTCCTTTGTAGTTCTCTTGGAATGGAATCAGTGCAAGTCAGAAAACTAAATTATAGCATGGAATAGTCCCTTTATTAAGTTTTTTCTTCCGGCATTGTTTGTGGATCATGTATGTGTCATTCTCTAATTCATTAGTTTATCATTGATTTTTTATTGTATGTCTTATAGTTGAGTGATAAAATGGCATACAGAAAGTCACCCTACTGATATTGTCAAAACATTACATCAGTAAAACATTACTTCTCTTAGGCAAGGAGTAAGCCTGGCATAAGAATTTTTTAAAATCAAAAAGAGTAAGTCAGGGGCCTTTATAAAGTCTAGAATGGAAGAAGAAAAATAATCGCAGTTTTAAAGATCTTAAGTGAACTAATGCCTGGTCTTTCTTGCAGCTGTTCAAACTTCCACCAAATAATTTCTCACATTCTATTTGATTTTCTTTAAAAATCAAGTGCACTGAATACACTTTGATCAGAGATTGAAACATTCTTCCTTTAAAAATGAAATGCCAAAAATATGGTACCATTATCTAATATCACATTTATATGCTAATATACAAACCAATTTCACTGTGAATTAGAAATTTTAGCAATAGGCTGTAAAGAGGGTTGGGAAGTAAATACTTTTAGATGATGAAGAAAGAAGATTATTTTTAAAAAATTGTCTATTGGTGCCAGAAAAATAGTACAGCATGTAAGGTGTTTGCCTTGCATGCAGCCTACACAGTTCCACGTCCTGCACTGCATGTGAACCCCTGTGCACTGCCAAAAGTGGTTCCTGAGTTCTAGAGCTAGTATCAAGTCCTAAGCACAATGAGTGTGGCCCCAAATAAAACAAAAAATTGTCTATAAATCTTTATCGTAAGATTTTCTACATTAAAAAGAGGGGAGGTGGGGCTGGAGTGATAGCACAGCAGGTAGGGCATTTGCCTTGCACGCGGCCAACCCAGGTTCGATTCCCAGCATCCCATACTGAGCACTGCCAGTAGTAATTCCTGAGGGCAGAGCCAGGAGTAATCCCTGTGCATCGCCGGGTGTGACCCAAAATGCAAAACAATAAAATAAAATAAAATAAAATAAAAAGAGGGAAGGGCTCTCTGTTTATGCATAAATCTCTTTATGCATATTTCATTCATTTAGTTAATAACCATCAATTTCCAAACTGTCATTTTTTTATCAAATTCCTCTAATTGAAAGAAAAATATCTGTGAGGATCCAGGGGTTAAAGCGTATGTCCTACATATGGCTATCCCTGTTTCAACCCACAGAACCATGGATTCCCAAACAAGCGGACTCCTGAGCACTGCCAGCATGACTTGTGCTCATTGCAAAAAGTATAGGGCCACAGTCTCGAGTCCACGCCTTGTAGCACTGGCCTGGTTGTCTAAGAACTACTGGAAGTGTGCCCCAGTACTCACACTCCTGAGCAGTGCTTAGGGGGCACCAAAAACCATTGGCCCACAAGACTTTGTTTGTTTCAGGAGTACAATTTCACACCTCTTCAAAATCTATTACCACACCACATCAACCACCACTGAACCAGTCTTCCTTTACCACAGTTCACTGGACCCCTCCCTCAGCCCACCCCACTCCCCCATCCCTCTTTGGTAATTGAAATTTGAATTTGACTTAATCTGTTCTTCTGCTTTGCCTCTCTCTAACCCACTGGTTGAGATTATCTGATATTTCATCTTCTGATTTATTTTGCTGAGCATAATCCCCTTGCTCAGGTTCACCTATGCTATCACAAATTTGAATGATTCCTATTTTCTTATAACTGAGTGGTATTCTGTGTTTATATAATTCATCTTTAGCCACTCCCCTGTCATGGAACCCTTGGATTGTTTCCATATCTCCACTATTTAATAGCACAACAATGAGCATATTCATGCCTGTTTGAATTAGTGGTTTTTGTTATCTGAATAGATACCTAAGAGGAGATTAGCTGGGTCATTTGAAACTTCTATTCTTAATATTTTGAGAACTCCCCACTGCTTTGTTGTGCAATTTGCATTCCCAGAAAGGGTTTATGAGGTTTCTGTTTCTCCATATCCTCCCTGTACTAAAATATTTGCTACTGCGTGGGGGTCTCATATTCTGGATTTAAGACTCAAGTTGGTGTATTTCAACTTCAATTCAAGATTTTTTACATAATATTTTTTCTTTTAATTTTTTTGGTTTTTTGACCACACCCAGTGGCACTCAGGGCTTACCCTTAGCTCTCTACTCAGGGATCACTCCTAAAAAACTTGAGGTATATAGGGTGGGGATTAAATCCAGATATGTTGCATGCAAGGCAAGAGCCCTACCACTCTACTATTTCTCTTGCCCTGGTTATTTACTTTCAAATACCTGTACTGTCTGATTCAACTTTTACCAAATAGGACCTATAAAAACTTCAAATCTTAAAAATTTTTGAAGAACACATAATTTGTAGCTTGGAAAAATATGGTTTGGTAACTCAAAACATATTTACAAAATTAAGCATATCTGATTTCCTGATTTATAATTGTACACTTTCTAGTTATAAATGATCATTCACAGTCTAGTTACAATATCAGTACTACCCCTTTACATTTTATTATTATTTCTGGTGTGCTCAGTGTTGACTTGGAAAATGATCACTGAATTTTACTAGCATGATAGTGGTGTGGCCATTAAAAAAGTATATTATTGTGTATCTCTGTTGTTTTGGGGACCACAATCTCTGGTGCTGGGTAATGTTAGAGGAGAACATAAGGCACAAAAAATTAAACTTAGGGGCAAACGTAAGGTCTGTGCTCTACCACTTGTGCCACACCACCAGCCCCCCAAAATATCTAAAGTGTAGTGGCACCAGTGCTTTGTCAATGATGGAATCACAAAAACAAGCTAAATAAGGTCTGAGAGGGCCAGAGTCATAGTACAGCAAGGTAAGGCATTTGCCTTGCACATGACCAACACAAGTTCAATCCCCAGCGTCCCATTTGGTCCCCCAAGCACTGCCAGAAGTATTTCTTGAGTACAGAGCCAGAAGTAACCCCTGGGCATCACCTGGTGTGACCCAAATTGGCAAAAAAAAAAAAAGAAAGGTCAGAGCTATTACTGCTATTACTAAAGCCAAATGAAGTAAATATCAAAAAAAATAACAAATGCAGCAAGCATCAAATTGAACTGTACATATCCGTATATGTTATAAAAGGTAAGGTAAAGGCCCTCCCGTTGATCGTCGATTTGCTCGAGCGGGCCCAGTAACGTCTCCATTGGAGACTTTGTTGTTACTGTGTCTGGCATATCGAATACTCTCGGTAGCTTGCTGGGCTCTCCGAGAGGGGCGGAGGAATCGAACTCGGGTCGGCCATGTTGGCCGCTTGTAAGGCGAACGCCCTACCTGCTGTGCTAATATACTAATGTTATATTCCTCATCTGAAGCTTGGAATCAGATGTGATTGCAGGGTCTTAGGATAAAACAGAAATTGAATTAAACTCTGGGTTACCTCTCATAAATGAAGTTAATGTTAATACATTGATGACAAATCTTCCCCCCACACACATTTTCTTCATTTCTATTTGGATTCCACCACTTATCTATTGGGGAAAATAATTAACTTACTCAATCAGATGGGCATTACTTTCCTCATCTAAAATATAGAAATAATATTATCTGCCTCATATCTTACATGAAGTATTGTATGTGATATCGTTTCTAAAGTACAATAGGCCTTATAAATATGTTATTAAAATATAAGTCAAAAAGAGAGGGTATGGGGGTAAGGCACTTGCTTGTAGCCACTATCAGTTCTATCCCTGTCATGCATATAGTCCCCAACAACCACTAGGATTGAGCCCTGAGCACAGAGCCTGGATTAAGGCCTGAACACCACTTGGTGCAGCTCCAATTCCCCCAATTTCAGAAACAAAAGTTGTTTATGGAAAATGTTACTGAAATCTAGAAATAAATCATCAAGTATTTGAATGCTGTTTACAAGCACAGGAATTGCAGAATTTAAATATGAAATTACACATTCCTCCATATTTGAGATAATGAATGCCATCTGTGGCATTAAGGGAAAGCACACAAATCAATTATATGTACATATTTTTAAAAAAGAGGATTTTTAGAAAAATCAAAATGTTTATTTATTTTCATTAAAAATTAATATAACATTTGAGGGGACAATACATTTTAAAATAATTTAAGTTAAATATTAATTTTATGTATTTATTTGAGGGTTTGAGGTCACACCCAGCAGTGCTCAGAGCTTATTCCTGGCTCTGTGCCTTGGGCACCATATGTGGGCATGAGGGATTGAGATGGGGTTGACAGCTCTTAAACCCTTAACACTAGCAAGGAAAGCATCTTAACCCCTGTACTGTTTCTTTCACCCTAAAAACAATTTAAATTACGTAGTTTCATAAGGAATGAAAGATCACTGAGAAAGTAATAATTACAGTTCAATGGTGAATGTTCTGTGATATTCACCTCAATAATCAAGACTTCTTTTTACAGAGTACCTAGAATTTGTCATCACTGACTTATTTGAGATTTAAAAATTCTTTCTTTATTATTATTGTTACCAATTGTTCTTCATATCCTTGACCTATTTGTTTTGTTTTTATAAGCTGATTTGTATAGAAGGAGAAACTTAATCTTGCCTTCAAAAGCCAAAACAAAGGCGAATGCTAATGCTTACAAGGTTTTACATATCTATTGCTATGCAGTTATTGTTACTTAGCAACACAGTGAGGATTTATTACAAAGTTGCAAAGAAATTTTATTTATCATATATATGTTACTGTGTCTGGCATATCGAATACTCAGTAACATATATATGATAAATAAAAACTATCCTAAAGTAATTACCACTTAATGACCACCTTATAGTTTCCAAACACAAAATATATCTTTTTACCCTGATATTTACATTTGCATCATATGATTTATTAATGGTTTTTAATAAGTAAGAAATTGTATGGTGAAAATATACTTCAGCCAAACTGTTTTAAGAAAATAAAAGAGTAAGAAATTGAACATTAAAAACTTAATATTGTGATCTTTTTCTTATCTATCAGTGCTATAAAAACCAGACAGAAAGGAAAAGAAAGTAAATTTGTAATAAAGAGTATAAAATGATGGTTATCTTTAGGTTAGTTATCCCTAGACTCTATCTCCCCTAAGTAGCAGGAAAAATATGCAAGTATTATTATGCATATTAAAATATGCAAGTATTCCCTTCAAGAGAGAGTTATCATACATATCATATATAATCTAATATTACACACACACATATATATACATATATATATAAAACATGAACCATACATTAGAATGAGAGATCTTTGGATTCGTAAAACTTGACCAAAATACTCTAATATTTTTTAGCCCATCATAATTATTCCAGCATATTTTAGATACTTTAAGTTCTCATTATGAATAATAATTATTTCATAAGAGTTAAATGCATCATTAGGATAGCTTTCTTTATTTTCTGATTTTGAATTATCATTCAGCCAATACGTGACTTAAAGGCAGTTGCTATTTCAAACTTTGGTTCTTAGTTACTTTGAAATTCTGAGAATATTTTCCTTTCACAAAATTTATACATTTATATTTCTTAATTCAGGGCTGGCGCAATAGCACAGTGGGTAGGGCATTTGCCTTCCATGTGGCTGACCTGGCCAACCTGACCAACCCAAGTTCTATTCCTCTGCCCCTCTCAGAGAGCCTGGCAAGCTACCGAGAGTATCTCGACTGCCCAGCAAAGCCTGACAAGCTACCCGTGACGTATTCGATATGCTAACCACAGTAATATGAAGTCTCACAATGTTACTGGGCCCGCTTGAGCAAATCGATGAACAACGGGAGGACAGTAACAGTGACAGTGAATTCAAGATGTTGAAAAAGACAAGATTTATGGTCCCTCAAAAAATATACTCAAAAGCTATGAAGTAACTGTTTAGAGGTGTTTATGTCAGGTTACAAAGAACAATAACTGCTGAGTAGCAGAAAAGAAGGAGATAAACCCTAACACTAGTTTGAAAGAAGTTTCCAGGCTATAGGACAGACAGGGAGAAATGAGTTTTAAGTTTGATATACTTCCTAAATTGAAGAGATGAATCTGTGATTCTGGAGAAAACAAAATATCTTGAATTATCAGAAAAGTGTATGAAAGAGGGAAGACTCTCACACAAATACACAGTGTAGAAGGAAGTTGAAATTTTTTTTTAAAGACATTGTTCAAGTACTCATCTTAGCGATCCGTGAGTATAAATATTGAAGAAATAGCATGAGACTTGGTGAACAACCACCCCCGTTTATGCAGGATCAAGGTGCACAGTGCTCCCCAAAGGGAATAGTGCCTGAAGCCAACCCCCAAACTAAAAATCCTCAAAAATTGAAGGATATTATAGAAGTAGAAACAAGCTTCTACTATTTATCTCAGTAACGAAAAATTATTAGTCTAAGAATGATCAGTCTTCCAATTCCTAACACATCTCAAAATAAGATCTGAAAGAATCAGTTTTCAACAAATGTACCTACCTTGTGGAACAAAGACCAAGGTTTAGAAAAATAAAACTAAATTCCAAATGTCTGGAATGTCATTTAAAAATTAACAGAAATCAAAAATCCAAGAAAATATAATTCATAAGAAAATAAATCGGGTCCTAAGAGATATACAGCAGGAAAGGCCAAAGTGTTTGCCTTGCACACAGCAAACCCAGGTTCAGGGTCCAGAAATTCAGGTGATCCCCTGTGCACTAACACTGATCCCTGAGTACAGAGTCAAGAGTAAGCCATAAGAACTGCTGGGTGTGACCCAAACATCAGTATAAATAAATAAGTTATTTAATTAGTAAAATTAAGAAAATAATTCAGTAGAGGAAAGCCAACATTAAAAGAGATTATCTAACTGGAACACTCATTAATTATAAGTATAGATCATCAAAATTGTACAGACTTGTCAGAATTTTAAAGATATTTAAAATGCTGTCATCAAATTTTTAGTTTTTGGTGCTTTTATTTGGCAGGGCAGAGCACGCTAGCGGTACTCAGGGTTAACTCTTGGATCTGTGCTCAGGGATCACTCCTGGCAATGCTAGGGAACCCAAATGGGTGGCATGCAAGCCCAGTGCACTCTCTGTTGTACTAACTCTCAGGTCTCTGCTCAAATTTTTAAAGAGTAGAGGAAAATGAACAGTGGATGGAGTAAATGAGAGAAAGAGTATTATATTGATGTCATGGTAACAGAAACCATCACAACTGAAATACGTAGAACAGAGGACTGAGCAAAAAGTCAGAAAAGAACAGAGAGTATGGGACAATGCTAAGCTAAAATAGGTTAATAATAAGATAATAATATAATATATATAATAGATAATATATTATATATTATATAATATAATATATAATATAATAAGATAATAATAAGATAAATAGGTTGCGCTAAAGAAGGAGGTCAGGAATGAAAAAAAAACTAAGAAATAATGTTTAAGCATACTCCGAGTGGATGAAAGGTATAATCCTATCAACTGAAGAGCTCAATAAACCCAAGGTGTGATAAGCACAAGGAAACCACAGCCAGGCATAATTAAATAGTTCAAAAACAGTGAGAAACGGGAGAAAAACTTAAAAGCAGTCAGAGGGGCAATGTTATATTCTCATTAGAAACCATGAGAGTGAAATGGTGCAGAACTGTATCTTTGCTATGCTGAAATTAAAAAAAACTCAACTTGAAAAATATCTTTTCAGGAAAAGCTGGCGAAAGAAGGACTCTTTCAGACCAGCAGATGACAAAATATTTTACCATATGCACACCTGCTCTACAAGACATGTTAGGAAAAGACCTTCAAGCAAAATAAAATGAAACCAGAAAGAAACCTGATCTCTGTCAAAGATTAAAGAGCACTAGAAACTATAACTTCATGGGTAATAACTATGATTTATTTTTTATTATTCAGAACTCTTAAAAAATACTGCTTAGAAAGGAAGACTAAATCATGTATATATGGACTTACAACACATGTAAAAGTAAAATGTATGTTGATGTTAGAGCAAATACTAGAAGACACAAAATGGAAGCATGTCATTATATGGTTATATGATTGTTGAAATCAAATAATATCATTTGAAGGTAGAGTTTGATAAATTAACCTGTGTATTATAAATCTAAATAAAATAGCACCGTAGCACTATCCTCCCGTTGTTCATTGATTTGCTCAAACGGGCACTAGTAACGCCTTCATTGTGAGACTTGTTGTTACTGTTCTGGGCATATCGAATATGCTACGGGGTGCTTGGCAGACTCTGCCATGTGCGCAGGTTACTCTCGGTAGCTTGCTGGGCTTTCTGAGAGGGGCAGAGTAATCGAACCCAGGTAGGCTGCATGCAAGGCAAATGCCCTACCCGCTCTGCTATCACTCCAGCCCTGAAGTCTAAAATAATCACTAAAATAACAGAACAAATATTTATAGCTAATAAGCTAACAAATAAAATTTAATTTATAAAAGTAATTAATTTCAAAGGTATAAATTACTAAACAAAATTTAAAATAATTTGCACAACAAATAGAGAGCAAATAACAAGTAAACAATTTTTTAAATTATTATGAATTTATTTTTGCTTTTGGAGTCACATGCTCAGGGGTTATTCCTGGCTCTGCACTCAGGAATTACTCCTGGTGGTGCTTGGGGAACCATATGGGATGCCGGGAATTGAACCCGGGTTTGCCGTGTGCAAGGCAAATGCCCTACTCACTGCACTATTGCTCTGTCCCCAAGTAAACAAAATCTTATTAGCAAATATAAAACATATACATACTTTAAACACTCCAATAAATAGGCAGAAGTTTTCCAAACCAATTATATGATTTCTGTAAGAACTGTACTTCAATTGTAAAAACACATATTGGTTACAGATAGAACAATAGAGTGGTGCAACATTCTATATTAACCAAAAGGAATCAGCCTCAAGTGAATTTCAGAGCAAAGATTACTATGTTATCAAGATGCTGATTCAATGAATATGAATAGATCAATTTATCAATAAAGCTATACATATACTTTTAGATATATAATCTAAAACTTAAAGCTACATAAAATGAAAACTATGGTGAAAAATAGGCAAAGGCATAATAGTCATTTAAATACTTTTCACTCAAAGGCTGACAAGCACATTAGAGAAAAAATTAATTTATAACAAAGAAAACTTTAACATTTATTTTCATGTGGGGGGGTCACACCCAGTAATACTCAGGGGTTACTTCTGGTTCTGCACTCAGAAATTACTCAGGTGATGCTTGTGGGATGCTAGGGATCGAACCCAGGTCAGTCAGGTGGAAAAAAATTGCCTACCTGTTGTACTATCACTCCAGCTCAAGGTTGAACAATTTTATCATTTTGATGTAATTTATTGATAGAACATTATGCCTCAAAAAAGAACATATTGTCATCTCAGGAATGTATGGAATTTTCAAGATGGATAATATTTTAGGTCACGATAAATGTTTTTAATAAATTTTAAAAATTTAGGTCATACAAGTGTATTTTAGCTATAAAATAAAACAGAAATATTTACCAATATGGTGAAACTGGATAGAATACTTCTAAATAACTGGGAGTCAAAAGCATAAATTTTAAAAAGGGAAATTAAAAGTTTTAAACCAATAAAATGAAAAACAACATAAAAACATTGTTTGGTATGTCTAAAATAGTACATAGAAGAAAATGAATAGTTCTCAAGACCTGCATTAGAAAAGCAAAATTTCTTGACACAGTGACTTCAAACTTAAATTTAAAAAGCTAAAAATGAGAACAAGTTAAACAGTATGCATAAGAAAGAAAATAACAAATATAATGTGGAGATAAATAAAATTGAGGATAAAAGCAACAGACTACCAATGACCTAAAAACTGTTTTTTTTTAGATTACTATAATTGATAAACCTCTAGCCAAAATTATAGGTGGAAAAAGCAAGATACACATTAGAAACAAGTATAAAACAAGTATATTGCAAATTCTAAAGAAAGTAACAAGATGACAAAGAAATAATAAGAATGCAGTCATACCAATGCTTTCAACAGTATAGATAAAGTAGACAAATAATTTGTTTTATTCTTGGGGGGGGGGGTTGATTTGAGGGACACAAATCTGAGTTGCATGGAATTTGTTCCACCATGTGTTCAGTAGACCATGTAATATTAGGGATTGAACTCTGACCTCCTGCATGCAAGGCATGTACTTAGCCCATTGAGCATTTGGCCTATTTTTGATTGTTTTTTTGAGAAAAAAATTTTTTTCTCAAAAAAATTCTCTTAACAAAATAAGAATAGAAGGAAACTTCTCACAGCATGTTATACATGCTGTGACTCACACATCTATTCAATTTTGCATGAAGTATTATATCTGTTTGATTGGAAGAAATTGGAGACAGCGCTATTGAAATCTGTAGCATTTGAGTTGCGTATAGTCCTTCAGCCCCAGGGTCTCTAGAGAGTAAACTGGCAGTTGTCCCAGTAAACCTGTGCTTATCTGTGAAACGTAGTTATATTAATGTGTGACTAATCAGAACCAGCCCAGTCTTTTTTTTAACTTTTTTTTTTTTTTGCCACACCTGGTTGTGTTCAGACCTTACTCCTCGCAGTGCCCAGGGGACCCTATAGGGTGCTGGGGATCGAACCTGAGTTGACTGCATACAATACAAATATCCTACCTGCTGTACTATCTTTTCAGCCCTAGAAGCAAGAGTGAAGATATCCAGAAGACATGAAAGAAATATTAGATTATTTTGCCTTTTAAACCCGTGTTTAAGGAAACAAAGGAGTTCTTTGTTTATCATTATCCCCCAAATAAAGATATAATTTCTTAGAGCATTAAAAATTCCATGGGAGAAGAAGGCTTTCCCAGGTTTCACTAAACTTGAATGGGCTAAGAACTGTTAAAATGTTAAAAGTCAGAAGAAAAAAAAAGGATTCTGTCTCAAGGAATTCATCTTATTAACCAAATCAATTCATTGTACTCTCTGTAGCTGATGTCAAGGTTTATTTCTCCTCAAGACCTAGGCTGTTCCTCAGTATCTAGTGAGTTTTCTTGTAGCTTGGAATCTCAAATGGGAAGAGATACAAAATGTACCTCTCATGATAGGGCACTATAGTCGTTTGGGTACTAAAGACATTCCAGAAAGAAGGAGAAAGAAACCAAGAGTAGCGTGTCAGACCAGCGTAGGTTTCTGAATTCTGCCATCAGAGGGCATGGGAGATGAGGGAAGTAAGTACAGAAAAGATTTCATGTAAAGAAGAAAAAAATTCATTTGCTTTGTCTTATAACTGGCTTCCCTATCAATAGTCTTCCATGAAGAACAGATATTACAAAATTTATAGAATGTACTTCAGAAGAATTTGTTCCCAGAGTAACAAGTAGCGCTCAGAAAACAGAGATGAATCCTTCCATATCTCTCCCCATTTCTTTTCATAATTATCTTCTTCAGTATGGTAGATTCTCTGCTAGTTCCTAGGGAAACAATGACCAGTGTGGTGTTCCTTGAAGAACTTGAAAACAGATTTGGTACCATGTATGGCCAATAAAACCTAATTGAAGAGGGCCAAGGGAGATAGTTCAGAGGGCTTAAGAAAATGCTTTGCTTTCAGGAGCTCCAGTTCCATGTATTACATGGTCCAGCAAGCATTTCTAGTGTGGCCCCTTTCACCCAAAATGAACCAAAATAAATAATTATGTCAGGAGATAGAAACTAGACCAAAAATAGCATCTGCATACATATACATATGTGTGTATATATATGTACATATGTTCAGCAGAATCATTCAACACATGCACTTTTCTATATGTATGTGCTCAACACATACAATAGTTATTTAATTAAATGATATTTTAAATATATCTTAAAAGTGTCTATTAATCTTTAATTATAGGTAGACAATTGATTACTTAAACATGGGAATGAGGAGAGTAAAGAAGCCAGTGGGAGAAAAATTACAAAGGAACAGAAACTTTGGAGGTAATTAACATGTTTATTTTCTTGATTCAATGATGGTGTGGTGGGTCTATAAAAACTTTCTAATGTGTATACTTTAAATATATATCCAATTTACTATTTGTCAATAGTAAAACTATAAAAAATAAAGGTAAGATTTGCTTTGTATTTTTCTTCAGCACAGGATGAAATGTTCCTGCAGAATCTTCTAAATGTGTATTTTTATACCCAATTATAGGTTTCTGCATTAAACATAATGCTTATAAAAATAAGGCATAGCTCAATATCTCTATTGCAAACCACAACATCCTAAAGAAAAAGAGAGAGCAAAAGGGAATGTCCTGCCACAGAGGTGGGTAGGGGTGGGGGGGTATGGGGGTGGCAGGACTACTGGGCTTATTGGTGGTGGAGAATGGGCACTAGTGGAGGGATAGGTACTTGATCTTTGTATAACTGAAACCCAAGCATGAAAGTTTGTAAGTCTACAACTGTACCTCATGGTGTTTCACTAATAAAAGAAAAAATGAAAAAAGATATAGTCAAAGCTCTCATTTAGAAGATATTATTACAAGGACTGACACAAGGATGTGAAGGAAATATTGGGGAATTTTGAGGATTGGGTAGTTCTCTGTGCCTTAGGGCACAGGAAAGTCAACTCCCTTCTACCAAAAATAAAATGGAAAAAAAATAGATGTGTAAAAGCTGAATGACAGTATCCAGCAAAGAGGAATGTTGAAGACATCAAGGCCTTGCATGCATCAGGTATGGGTTCTATTGCTGGCAAATAGCTGCCTGAGCATCACCCAGGTAGCTCTCCTCAATGACATAGCATCCTTGGGCACTAGTGGCCCCAAACACTAGTGGCCCCAAAATGTGGGGAGTGGCCCCAGTACCTCCTGATTACCTCTTGAGAAACCTCCTCCCAAACAGGAATTCTTGGAAAAGAGCTAAGATCTGGAGCATCCAACCTGCATGGACTTTAATGGGAAGGAGCAGAAGGATAAAAACAGTCCTGACTCTACTCACCTTACTCCTTTGCACTGCTTACTGATATTTCCTGCTATCAAACCTCACCCAGGGGATAAGGATCCATCCCTTCAGATCAGCCTCCTGGGTCTCAGAGCAACTAAGAAAATGAATTCAGAAAGCTAAAGAGATGCCAGGCAGCATAATCACCATTGCTGTCTGCTTTCTCCATTTCTGGTTCAAGATCAAAAGATGCAAAATTATACAGAAATAATAGTCATGTTTACCCTCTGTAAAGCAGTGATTAATTTGGACTTTCTATCTTTCTTTCTCCCTTTTTCTGTTTTTTTTGTCTTTTTCTTTCTTTCTTTCTCTTTTTTCTTTTTCTTTCACATTGTAAGTCTTAGTTTTCATTCTGATTTGGTAACCCCAGTTTCTTACATTTGGAAAGATGTGAAGAGCATGAATTCAATGAGTATGTCCCTGTGTCAGGAGCTGACAAGCCAAATTGTGGCTAATGAGCCAGTTCTGATTTTGTAAGACAACACCATATGTAGTGGTTTCCAGGTTTCTCAATGGTTTAAAAAAAATGCCAAAAGAAAAAAAATTAACACGTGAAAATTACATGAAATGCAAAGTCTAGTGTCCACAAATAAGTTTTTATGGGAACTAGCTACCTGTCCACTTGCATACTGCCTAAGGCTGCTCATATATATATATATATATATATATATATATATATATATATAGACAGATAGATTAGATACACACATACATATATATACACACATATATGTATATATACACACATATATGTACATATATATGTAAAAAAATAGCAGAGCTGAATGATTTTCCACAAACCTTTACTCCCTATCCTTGGATAGAAATGGTTTGATTGGCCCATTCTGCTGGAACCTTGTACACAGATTTTCCTAGAGCGAGACCTGCCTCCACCACACCAGGGATATTTCTCACAGACGTGTAACTTTTTCTGTGAGTTTCGGGTTTTTCAAGATAAAAGGAGGGTATAACTGTCTGCTTTATAGGGACTATTGAGAATTAATTCAACAAACAGAAATAAAATGACTAATATAGAAATAAACATACAAAGAGAGTTGTTTCTGCTCTTATATAAACAAAATGGGTGGGACATGCTCCCTAATACAATCAAGTCTTCTTAGCTGATTTTTATAGACCTATTTTATGTCACATTTCATAAATGTATTTCTGTTTTCCCATCATTGAAACTTGGATTCAGTAATTTGTCTCTTATCTAAAGCTGAGCTCCCGCTCATTCCATTCCCACCTACCTAGATAATAGTTTCTAATCTTCAGTGTGCTTAAAAATCATCCAGCTGTTAAAGAACAGCTCCCTAAGCCCACTGAAAAACTGAATATGAGATATTCTTCTTAAGAAATACGAGAAATTCTTCTTCCCTCCACCCCTGCTCTACATATTACTTCCTTTCTAACCTTTTTCATTCTCTTTTTTAAAAGACATCTTTTTCTTCTTTCATTTTCCTTTGTCTTGAAACAAATAAACAAGAAAACAGATTAGAGTTTCTATTGTGCTAATATCCTTTCTGGCAACCTTCCAGTCTTTCATTTTTGAACCATAAAATTCCTCTATATATGCAATCTATAAGACATCTGAAGTTATTTGAGGAATTTATCTTATGATTTCTGTATCTGTAATTTTCTGCATCCTCTTTCAATTCCCATTTTTGACCCTTTCTGCTTCTTTTGTTAACTCATTATTTTTCTCCCCCCATCCCCACCATAAACTTTTTTCCCCCTTTGTTCTGCCACATAATCTTTTCACAGTTAATGAGTCCCAGTGTCCCTGTAGTCAGAGTAACTTCATGCTTTACTTGGGGGTTGTGAAGTCATTTTCAGTACTGCCAAACACAAGTCCCAGGGATGGAGTTAGATGAAATTCAAAAGATAACATCTATTTTTCCTACCTGAATAAGCAAAAAAAAAAAAAAGAAAAGAAAAGAGAGACACTAGGCAGTGAGACTACAAATTAAAAACCTAGTAAGGCTGTTTGTGGAGAATGAGGATTACAGCAATCAAGTAGACTGCAGTTCAGAAACACCGAGTTAAAGAGTGATACACCCAATAGCAGTATTGCTGGGAAACATCAGATATAGGGAAAGAACCCTCCAGGCAAGTATGATTTCACTCCTAGGAAAAAAGACTCTCCATCTAATATTAATCATCACTGACACCAGCAATGTAAAAGTGGCAGCAATGCTGAGTAAAAGTGACATTTTTGTACAGGACTTGGTAGCAATGATTATGACCAAGGTTCTCCAAGGAGGGAACTGAATAATGCTTTCTGAGTTAAGAAAAAGAAACACTTTTTATAGAAAAATAAATATTTTAAGCTTAGAGGCAAAAGATGCTTTAATAAGCAGATGTGACGTGAAGACAGATAAAATCTTGAATGGACTGGGAAGAAATATCCTAACTTGTAGATCTAAAAAGAACTTTTTTTAAATTCAATTTGGCGTCACACCCTATATTGCTTAGGGATTACTCCTGGCTCTGCTCTCAGGGATCGGTCCTAGCTCTCGGTTTGGGGACCACATGGATTGCTGGGGACTGAATTTGAGTCAATCTCATGCAAGGCATGTATCCTACCTGCAATACTATTTCTGCAGCCCCTATCAGCTTCAATAATAATTCTTAAAAAGTTCTAAGACTGTAAGGAAGAAAGCAACTAAAGAAACCTAAAAGAGACTGCAACCATGGAATGTGGTCACTTGACTGAGAAAAAGGAAGATTACTGTACACATGTATGAATCACGATCACGATCATGATCAACCTGTTGTTCGTCTTTTGCCTTGAGCAGGCACCAGTAACGTCTCCTTCGTCCTAGCCCTGAGATTTTAAAAAGTGCCATATTCAAGTTTCTTTCAGGGTTAGGAGAATGAGACCCATCATTGTTACTGGTATTTGGCATATTGGGTACGCCATGGGGAGTTTGCCAGACTCATGTATGAACAGTTCCAGGAAAACTAAAATCCTCCAAATTTGATGAGGTTCAACAATTCTATCAAAAAAATTTAAAAAACTGTTCCAAAGAAGAAGAAAAATGAATGTTTTTCGGATGATAAAGAAGAGACAACTGACTCAACATTATTTTTGAGTGAGTCTTTCTAAGATAGTTTTCAGCCTTCTCAATTAGCAAAAAAGTATGGACAACATCAATTGGAAACAAATCTTGGGCACTGGATTATAGTTTGAGGTTGAGGTGCTGTAAGTCAGAGAGTGGGGATAAGGGTAAGGCTAATTGGATGTAACACAGGAATATAGGTAGAAGGTCTGGAGCATGTAGGTGATGTCAAAGGGAGGTAACACCATGCATGAAAACAATACATATCAGTTAACAAATAGCAGAGGCTATGAATGGGGCAAGAAACGTCAGACCAAGGTAACACAAGGACAGTTGTGGAGAGCCATGGGTACTTAAGTGTTGTGATGGTGAGCAGTAACTTTGTACATTAGTATGATAAACTTAAACATCATTATCTGTAACCTAAACTATTACCAAAACAGACATCAGGAATTAAAAATTTCTTAGACTCAAAGTCCTCATCCACCATAGTTTTGTTTTCAATATTTATAAAGGAGAATGATATTCAAGACAAAAATGAGAATATATATACAAAAATCCTTAAATTACAGTTTTAGCATAGTGGTAAAACATATAAATGGAGCATTTTCCATAAATACACTAAGAATAAGGCATATCATTCTGTTTATTTCTGTTGTGTTGATAGAAAAACATCATTGACATAAAGCTTCTTGAATTTACTGTAGTGTGTGCTGAATCCTCTAATGAAGCAATTTTGGGTAAAACAGAGAGAAAGGAGGATAATTAGGGTGAAATTAAATATGAGTAATAATAGTAATATATTCCTTTACCATTTTACTGTGTGACCTTTTAAATAATATTAAGTATCTCTGGGTTGGTTTCTTAATTGATTAAAAATACACGTATTTGTGCTATTTATTTTTGAACTGATTTCCTTAAAAGAGTACAGTTTTGATAACTTGATTACTGCATAAAGGAGATATCAGTAGACAAGACAAGACAATAATCTTGGTTTTTGTGCAATTTTGGATTTATCAGACTTGCTTATTGATAGTTAAATATTCTCTATTGAATATACAAATCTAGATTGAGTATCTAAGGTGATATGGTGCAGAAACAAAATTTCTAATATATCTTATATATTGAAGTTTATGCACTATTTGTATTCAAATGAAAATATCCAATTTGGCAGCAAGTAAAATGTATGTAAGAGCAACAATGACATCAATTTTAGAATGAATAATAATGAAGTAGAAATGCAAAATGTAGTTCAAAGATAATTTAGTCTCATCATTATATCAGTACACTAAACTCAAATTAGTACACACCTTTTAACTACAAATGTATGCTTCTAGAAGTTTATTTTAAGAAAACAATGAATACATGTCTAAGTATCAGTTACAAATATATGTGTTGTTGAACTAATTATAATTAAAAAATGAATATTCACCATAGGGTATGTAGATTGAAAAAAATTGTCAACCATTTTAATGGATTTTTATAAAATCAGAAAAGTACTTACAGTTATATATGTGTTAATTACAATTATATATGTAGTACTGGTTATAAACCTATATCCTCATGAGAAAATGTTATACTACTAGGACTTCCAAAAAAACACTTTCTTAAGATTTAAAGTGGCCAGAGAGATTGTCTAGTGGGATGGAGTGTATGCTTTGCGTGGTGGAGGTCTGTGTTAAATCTTCGTCTGATATTGCAGCATTGCATGGTCCCCTGAGCACAGCCAAAGTGACCTCCAAGGATAAAACTGGGAGTACTTCTGGGTGTGACCTAAAGTAACAACAGAAGGTTTACAGAGCAAATGACCTGTTTTCAGTTCATTTTTGATCAATGCAATTGCATGTGAATCACATTAGGATTGTGTGTGTGTGTACATGTGCGTGTGTGTGTGTTGTGTGTGTGTGTGTGGTGGGGGGGTCAGAGAGAGAAAGAGATGAGAGAGGAGAGAGGAGGGACAGGAACTAATAAATGGAAAATAGTCCACTAATTTGTCAATTTTTCCAATATATTATAATATTTATAGCAGTTAGTAGTTATGGTCAATTTTTGTTGAGTTTGGGCAATTCGGTGTCCATTTCTCATTCTTTCATTGAGTGATCCAATTTGTCTTGGGGTCAGACCTATTCTCAGCCATAGGGATTGTCAGGTTAACCAGCCAAAGTTAATCAGCAACTTTCATTTGTCTGTGATAATGGTTGATTTAGGAATTATGAACGGATTTATCTAAGTCTCTTCTTAAATTTATTGCTAATTACAAAAGACCCTTTTTTCCCTCTGAAATTGAAACTGGAAATATGTTGGTTCAATCTACAGAGTAGCCATCTTTCAACTGGTATAAGAGAGTCTGCTTAAAAAGAGAACCTACTGGGAGGGCATAGAGCTCAGATATGCAGAGGAAATCCTTTGCAAAGAAAATCCAGGCTCAGAAGCTATCATTTGAACCTCTTCATACAGGGATTTCCTCCTTTCTGAATAGTTTTTTATTTGGTTTGCCCAAATGAAAGAAGATTTCAGGTCCTTAGAATTTTACTGATATGGAGGGGTAAGCTGACAGTAAATCTAGACTTTCCTTTAAACCTAAACTTAGTATTATGTCCTTAAGAGTGAAATGGGGAGAGGCAGTAGAGCTTCCAGGTTACCTAGTTAAATGCATTCATTTTAATCTTGCGTATGCAGGATGTTGTCATATGGATAATGGAAATACCTAAGGACCAGCAATATCAAACACTGAAAAGTGAGATAACAGGTCTGGTAACTTCTTTGATCCCTTCCAGTGCTGGAGAAGGACGATAGCAGGGAAAACAGATGTTTACATACCAAGTGATGGAGAACTAAAGGGAAATACAAAGAACAAAGAGCAGTGGGGCTAAGCCTTGAAAGGTGGGAAGGCTATAAAGACGCTGCAACAGGTTGCAGAGCTGCAGTCTTTAACCAGAATCATTACTGAGTTGGGGCTGGGGAGTACAGCGTGAGTAATGTCATACACTGGAAAGGTTAGCAGAAGGGACAGGACCCCGATCTCATACACTGGGGAGGAGAGGATAGAAGGAACAAACCTCATGAACATAACTCTCTTTATTCATACCTCGGAATAAAGAGAGAGTTTTAGAAGCCAGGAAAACCAAGAACTACATACTTACACTGTACAATCAAGAAATATAATATAAGTATTGGAAGTTCTGTACCCTAATTTTAGGTGCAATAATAAGTCCATTTTCACTAGTTAGCATTATCATGGATGTTAATGTGGGAATGGCCAGACTTATCCACCAGCCAAAAGAGAGAGTTAGAGTGGGGACCTCAATTAAAAAAATAAGATTCTCCCCCCACACACCTAAAACAAAGTAGACTTTGAAGTCCAAGCCTCTAGAAATCTTTTTGAGACTTTCCCCTGCAAGAGGATGGTTCTGAGGCAAAACAGTGTGAACTGAGAAAGAGGTCAGCCAAGGTCTGTGTTTTCTGGAAGGAGAAATTCTTTTGGCATTGTATATAAATGACAAATGGTCCATGTGTCTGACACTGGAGTTCAATATGCAAGGGACTTGAGTACAGCTACATTTTTCCCTAAAAAAACTTCCTTATGGGTTGAACATTAGCACAGGAAACAGAAAGACAGATAGGAGCTTCTTATACATAAAAAAACCCACTGAAAGCTCTAGAGAAGAGCAATAAAGGGGTCAAAACTTGATGAGGATAGAACAACTGTCAATGGATGCAGGAAAGATTTAGAGAAAATTTCTTTAATGCAAATAAAAGATACCTTTGCTTTGCTTCCCTCACAAATATGATATCACACTTTATGGGCAATATTGTTGTACTAAAAGTAAAACAGAAGTGGGAAAGAGAGTTTGGCTTTACAATTTTTAAGGAGTAGCTGAACTAACTGGATGTGAGATGTATTGAGAAACGAGTAGTTTAATGTGATGCTTACTTTGGAAATAACCATTAATTAAATAAATGGTATTTTCCTGATTAAAAACACTTTATGAAAGGAAATGGTGCACTGTCCTTCCATCTGTCCCCTCAGTGCCCATTACTGTTCAAATATAGTGGAGGCTCAGAAAATATTCTTTAGTTGTATTCATAGTTCACACTGCAGTTCTAAAGAATTAGAAGCCGGATCATTGGTACTAGGGAACAAAGAATTCTTTTATTTGTCCACTTTTCATTTAAGAAATCCTTTTTCTAATTATTGAATCACCACAAATTGCAGTTACAAAATTATTCACAATTGAGTTCCAGGGGTACAATCACTGATCGCAATTCCCTTCACCAGTGCCCACATCCCCACATCAATGTCGCCAGTTTTCTTCTGCACCGCCCCCCCCCCCCAGCCTGCTGCTCTGAAGTCACTTTTTTTTACTTTTTTCCCCATTTAGATACTTTAGTTTACAGTACTGTTCCTAAGAGGCTATCATGCATATCACTGTACCTCCTTTAAGATCTCAGTTCTTTTCCAGACTGGCCTCTTCCTGCCTCATGATCTTACTGGTCCTTTCCCTGATCTATCCCTATCCCAAACAATCCCTGTAACCCCAAAGGTAGCAAACTTCTTTCTAAGGACCTCAGAATCTGTTCTCTTGCCCTTTGTCTCTAGTATCTTTTGGCATTAATTACTTTCTATTCCACAAATGAAATAGATCATTCTGTGTCTGTCCCTCTTCCATTGACTCATTTCATAATATTTTTCAGATCCATCTATATAACAGCAAATTTCATGACTTACTTTTTTCTAAGGACCATGGAGTAGTATGTTGTGCAGATATGTCCATAGATTCTTTATCCTGTCATCTCTTCTTGGCTACTTATGTTGTTTTCAGGTTTTTGTCTATTGTGAACAGTGCTGTGAATATAGAAATGCTGATTTCTTTATTGCCTTGTGTTTTGGGGCCCTTGGGGTATATTCTCAGGAGAGGAATTGCTGGGTCATATGGAAGCACAATTTTTTGAAGATTTTTTAAAATTTTTTAATTTTTATAAATTTATTTATTCAATCACCATGAGAGCAGTTACAAAGCTTTTGAGTTTAAGTCTCGGTCATACAATGATGAAAAACCTGTCCCTTCACCAGTCCACATTTCCCACCACCAAAAACCCCAGTATAACCCCCATCCCACCCCCTCCCCTACCTGTGTGGTAGATGGTTCCCACATTACTCTCTCTCTACTTTGATTACATTCAATATTTCAACACCAGATCCACCATTACTATTTGGGATTTTACCCCAACTCTCACATCTGCGGAAAAGGCAACATTAGACAATTTGTTTTCTATTGCTGATAATGAATAGTATACAATGCCACGTGACTGGGCCTGCTCGAGCAAATCGATGAACAACGGGAGGGCTTTTACTTTACTTTACTTTACTTTAGAGAGAGGGTGGGGATAATTATTCCATATGAATTTTAGAAATATATGGTCTATTTATTTGAAAAATATCATAGGTATTCTTATGAAAACTGCATTGAATCTGTATAATGCTTTGGGATCATTACCATTTTGATGTAGAACCTCCCATATCCATGAGCAAATGTTTCCATTTCTTTGTGTGCTATTTTATTTCATTACGTTGTGTTTTGCAGATTTCCTGGCAGTGTTGGGGGATCAAATAGGGAGGGTTGAAACCCAGGTGTCCTCTATGTAAAGCCTGTATTCTAGTCCATTGAGCTCCCTCTCCAATAGAGAATTTCACCTTTCTTTCTTCTTGACCATAACTTCAGATTCGCAGGAAACTCACACTGCTCCTTATGTAGGTACTACCCATTCTTTCCATTCTTTAGCACTGCTCTATCGTTAATGTTTCTAAATCTAAAATTATAATTGTATTTTTGAACTTTCCAAACAAATGGTTTATCTATATTTCAGAAATCCCATAATTAAGACTTATGTAGGCAGATAGACAGCAAAAGGCCCCCATGACTTGCAATGCCTAGGAAGTAATAAAACCAATAGCCCTGAGACTACAAAAAGCCTACTTTGCAGACACAGGAATCCAGGCTTGATAAGACTTCAGCAGACACAAACAGACCCGGAGGAGGCTGGATTCCACTAGGAGAGAAACTCCAGCAGGAACAAAGGCCAAGAAAGGAATTTCAAAATGGACCATTAACCACTCCCAACTCCTCCTCCTTAACAGCTACCCTAACAATGGACTTTTACCTTGGTAGAAACCCCATACTCCGAGAGTGGGAAAGGCACAGAAAGACACCTGTCTTTGGAAACTCTAGAGCTCATTCGCCAACGTGGTTTGGTGCAAGGTTCAGGCAATTACAAGCTAACAAACTTGCAAAGCAGTGCAGAGATGCGATAAAGGAAGACCTCAAAGGGAGAAGAGCAGCAGTGTTGTCCAATGCAGCAGAATCTGGGAAAAGTATTCGCACCGAAGAATAGCCGAAATAAGTACCAGGAGGTTTACTCCATGGCTTGGAGGCCAGCTGCACATTCTAGGGGAAAAGGCAGATCAGATAGAGAAGGGAGCACCAAATAAAGGGTGTTAGGAAAATCTGCCCAAGATGGGAGATGCAAGCTGAAAGTAGACTATAGACCAAGCATGATTGCCACTCAGTGCCTCTTTTGCAAACCCTAACACTCAAAAGGAGAGAGAGAACAAAAGGGAATGCCCTTCCACAGAGGCAGGGTGGGATGGGGGGATGGGGTGTGGGAGGGATACTGGGATCCATGGTGGTGGAGAATGGGCACTGGTGGAGGGATGGGTACTCAATCATTGTATAACTGAAACCCAAGCACAAAAATTTGTAAGTCTACAACTGTGCCTCATGGTTTTTCACTAATAAAAATTTTTAAAAAAAGTATTCGCAATGCCTGCCTGCCCTTCGCCAACTACAAGACCAAGATGACTGCCTTCCAATGTCCTGATAGATTTATCACATCTTCTAGGAGGGCAATGGAAAAGATCCATGACTTCTACTCAGATCTCTTAGATAGCCAAGTCCACCTGCCCACATACCAAATTCTGCAGGATGGATGTTGTTCCCAATGTTCTCCCTTCTGAAATCCTACAGGACATTTTACTGGTAAAAAAGTGAACAGCACCCATCCCAGACATGGTCAGACCCAAACACCTGAAGACTCTGCCACCAGTACTCATCAATACACTGGATTGGCTCTTTACATGCTACCTGTCTGAATGCAAGGTTCTGTCCCAAGGGAAAACCAGCAGGACTGTTCTGTTGAACAAGAAGGGAGACATCCACGACATCGGCAACTATTGCTCAATCTGCCTGTTATCCGTCATCTACAAGTTGTTCACTCAAGTCATCCTGTATAGAATAGGCAGAACACTAGACAAAGGACAACCATGCGAGTAAGATGGGTTCCAGAAAGGATTCAGCATGATTGGTCATATCCACATGGTGACCAAGCTCACTGAGGTTTCGAGAGCTTTCAAGATGCCGCTCTGTCTAATGTTCATCGATTTAAAGAAGGCCTTTGATTCTGTTGAGACAGAAGTGGTCACCGAAGCCCTAGCCAATCAGGACATTCAAACTCAGAACACCAGGACCCTCTGTGAGCCATATTATGGATTCACCACTAGAATCTCACCATTCTACAAGGAAGTGATTATCGACGTAAAGAGAGGGGTTTGGCAGGGTGATACCATTTCACTGAAACTCTTCAGTACCACCCTCAAGAACATCATGCGATGACTGGAATGGGAAGAAATGGGAGTGAAGATAGATAGTCGGTAACTAAATCACCCCCACTTTGCTGATGACATCATTCTAATAATACCAAACATTAGCCAAGCACCACACATGCTGGCCTACTTCGACTGTGAGTGTGGAAAGGTTGGACTGCAGCTGAATTTCACCAAGACAATGTTCATGAAAAACAAACTAGTCCCTGATGTGCCAATTACTCTCAATGGAAAAAACATCTCTGAATGCAGTGGCTACGTGTACCTGGGTCGAGATCTCAACAAGAGGAACAACTTGGTGCCAGAACTATGCAGGAGGAAGAGAGCTGTGTGGAACGCCTTCAAGAGCATCAAAGAAGTTGTTAAGAGGAGGAAGAACCTCTGACTCCGGGCACATCATTTCGACTCCACCATTCTTCCTGCACTAAAATTTTCCTCAGAGAACTAGGCCCTATGAAAACAGGACAAGAACACTATTCGCGTTTCCCAAAGAGGAATCGAAAGAGCTATGCTTGGAATATCACATTTCACTCAAGTGAGGGATGGAATCTGGAGTTCCCACCTCTATGGACAATCAAGAATCAGGGTCGCTGTCCTGTTTGCCAATGCGTCGAAAATCAGATGGGCCAGACACTAAATGTGTTTTAGAGATGATCACCAAACTAGAGCTGTTACCGATTGGATTTCACGGGACATCAAAAGGACTCATGACCACCCACCTACTAGATGATCAGACTTCTTCGTCAAAACCCTGAACATGGTTTGAGGCTCGTTGTGTTCCTAGAGCAAGCAGATGCCATTGGACTACACTAGCACACGATAGGGAGGAATGGAGATGTTACTGGTGCCCGCTTGAGCAAATCAAAGATCAACAGGATGACAAGTGATATAAGTGAAGAAGCCCCACATAGGACAGCTTGGAAAAAACTCTATAACAGCTACCTTGAACAAAGAAAATGTTCATATATGCTGCCCAATGCCAATATGCTGCTTGTACCCAGGTGGCTTAGCACATGTGGAGCCTGAGCACATGCATTGCCCATATTTCCCACTTGAGACGTGTACTAAGGTTCTCTCCATCCTTGGATAAGCCTACTTCCTCTCTCGAACCTGTTACTCTCACTTTTCTCTCCCAGCTTTCCCTTCCTCAAAACCTCTAAATAAAACTTGTCTTTTACTTCACTGCTCATCTAGCTCTGAATTTTTTTTTTTTTGAGATTGGGCAAAGACCTGGAAGGCCTGGGTAAAGCCTAGGATCAGTTATCCTTCTCTTCAAAGAGCAATTCCTTGCTCCAACCTCCGAGAAATCAGGTGGTGGTGATCAACTCCTCTGCTGAGAAGACCAAGTGGATGTCAGGTGTGACTTGATATCTATCTGGTGGGGCTTGCAGGACTCTGGTCCATGCCAAGCATGGGTTCATCCTCACACTTTAGCCTTTCCAGCTGGTCCTGGGGTGGCAGAGGTGGACTAAGAGAGACTGTCCATCTCTCTCCTCTCTGCCTCATATAAGCCACCTGTCAGAGCCCACCAGATTCAAGACTAAATTTGTCACTTTGTCATCCAAACATAGTGTTTCATTTTTCATATATCTCATAGCAGTACCATCACTAACTTACTAATTAATGTTATAACTTCAAAGTCATCAATCTTCTAAATGTAAATATTCTTTGCTCATCATACTTCATGTGCTTATTACCTACTTTCTGATGGTACTAATAATATCCTAATTCATCAATTCCTTCTTACCAACCCAACCTGTGTTTTCTATTGTTCTTGATTATTCTTCCCAGTGCCCTACCCTGATCATGTAACTCTCTGGAGACATACTGGTTCTCTTTTTGACTAATTAGAATAAAAATCTTCTGTACTTATATGCAATCTATTAATAGGATGATCCTATTCTTTCTTTTCCAGCACAATTTCCTACAAATTCCATGGGTCAGTGCTCTGCTTCTAAAGATTTGTGTTTCACAGATTCATCCTAAGTTGCTCAGCCCAGCACCTATTCCACAACTCTTCTGTCTTCAAGCGTCTCTTCAAACACTATTATTTCCTCAAACACTAATATAATATCTGCATTATATTTTTCTCTAATCAACCAACCTCTGAGTAAATAAATAAATAAATATACAAATTTCTCCTTCAATATCACTTTCTTTCCTTCTTAGTGTTCTTCTCATATTTCAAAGCAATATATAAATATGACTAATATGGGAATTAACATATATGTAATTTTAATTAAACCTTATATTTAAAGTTTCATTTACATATTCTTGCATTCATTATTTATTCAATAACTTTCCATATTTATTAAGCACCTAATAAGTTCTAGGTGATAGGGATTATGAAATGAAGATAGAGTTATACTTAGCCTCTGAGGAGTTAAATTTAGAATAAAAGACTGTGGATGACTAATAATGACTAATAATGATTAAAATTATAATAATTATGAAAGCAAAAAAGCATTAAATGCTCTATGTATGAACTTATTATGTGCTCTTATTTTGAAATCCAAAAATCCACTTTAAAAATGAACTCACAACCAGCCTCCCTTATAAATATTTGCTAAAATATTAAAACCATAAAAATGACTAAGGAGAAGCCCTTTTTTCATGAATTATAGCATGATCTGGCTAGTAGAATAATGACCATAATATCTGAAATAAAGAACAGAAAATTCAATTACCACTCAGGGAAAGCGTAACGGACGCATCTAGCTGCAAACCTAAGGCAGAAGTGTAGTATTGCCTTCTTTTTTTTCCTGTTGTTTTTCTCTCAAGCAGATTTTGTATGCTTTTGCCAGTTGCATGAAGCCATCAATCATGGCTAGTAATCTACAACAAAATAAGAAGAGCAAAAATATAAAGAGGCAAGTGATTCATCACTAAGCCTGATGCCAGCTGTAAGGAAAATAGCCCTTTCTGAGAGGGAGTTAGCAGGCACAATAGCACATTATTCCCAAAGGAGCGATGACTTGAAATTTCTGAATGGATTCACCAGCCTCAGCTGGTGGCCCTATGTGCATACAGGGGCATGTCAAACTCTTCCAGTATTCCTGCCTCCCTCCAGAATTGGGACTGTTTTTAACATTTCTTATAATCTCAAAAAATCAAGTTTAGAAGTTCATTTTTATTTTATACCACTATAGTAATATATATAACTCACTACTTAAAATGTCCTTCTGCCTTCTTGAATAAGGACTTTCTCTTCCTCAAACACAAGATGTCATGTATATTTTTACACCTCTAAGTGACAGTATACATGAACATTGACAATCACAAATGATAGGTGATTGTTGTCATGTAAATAGAAACAAGAAGGCCGCTATCATGGTCACATGTGTTTAGGTGAAAAGTGCCACTATGACAAAAGGTAACACAAAGAGTGCCATAGTAGGAATGAGACCATATCAAAATGGTTACTATGGACGACGAGCTATTTTATGGCCCTGAATTGGAAGGAAAGGACAGTGAACTATTAAAAATCATTGGGATTGTGTCACATAATTAATTGTCCCTAATGACTTTAAATAACAGAAATTTTTCCACAATGAGTAACTATGAGGTCCTGGTAACAAGGAGTAAAAAAGAGAATGGAAAAATAAAACACGCATTTCCCTCTTTTTCCTAGGGTGAGAGGGGTTAAAAAGGGATTTTGTGGTCAGCATATTGAAGACGTTGTTGAAGAACAGTTCTTCTTCACATAAAGGGTACCTCTGTAAAGCTGCCAAGGTTAGCGCCCTCATGGCTGATTTGCCAACTAAGTGCCAGTTGTAGAATCTATACTGTGGCAGGCGTAGAGGCAGGCTTCACTCTCTCACCCTCCTTATGAATCACCATTCTTTGCTTCTTTGTACCGAATTTGCTACTTTTTCCACTTTCTGCCCTCCCTTCTCATTGGAGAGGTCTCTTCTCTTATATATGAGCTGAATGTTCTCTTGTTTGCCAGGAAGCCAGGCTTCCTGAATGCTGATTTCATGGAAATCACACAAGCGAAACACACGGTAATTTTCCAAGTAATCCATATAAGAAAGTGGCCTTATAAGGTACTAAGCACTCAACTTATACTTAACGTATTTTTACATACATATAGGGCAAGTTTTACATATCTATACTTGTATGTGCGTAGGTATATATGCATAGATATGTTTCAATATATACACATATTTATCTTTTATTTCATTTTTACTGTTTTATTTTTTAATGTGCGCTAAATGTCTCCTTTATTCCATAATTCATTGTTTGTCTTTTTAAATAAACGCAAGAAAATATAATTTCAAATCCATTACTCTATTTTTGACCTTCTCTTTAATAAATTCATGCAATTTAATAATCAATGTCTAGGTCCTGGTACAGAGGAAGGTATAATCAATTTATTTTGACATATAAGAAACTAGGATGTACTCAAAAGATGGTTTATTGAAAGATATTTTGCATGTGCAAGGGCTCTACACTGTCCTTTGGTTATTTCTTCAGTCCTTTTAAGTGAAAACATTAAGTCTATATCATCTGTAAGACATCTTTGGCAATTTTTCAAGTTCTTTTCATGCTGAGACATTAGAAAAGTTAAATAATATTAGGTAATATCTTGTAGTAAATATAATTTTGGTCTAAACAGCTCTATAAAAAGAATAGATCTTTAGATCATCTATCACTAAAGTATATGTGACTTGATGATACACTTATAGGACAAATATTATATGAGTCTAGACCATGCAAGACATATGCACCAGCACTATTGAAGTATCTCCATTGTTCCTTTGTTACATTTAAAGATGAAGTTTCGACACTCAATTAATATTTACTTAATTTAAGCAGAAAGAAGAATCTTAGGGTTATATCTTGAAATATTTATAGTCATAGCTACAATTCCTCAACATCTTAGAAAAAACAGTTGTTGCTCCTTATTCTGTCCCTATATTATATCTCAGTATCAATTGCTTAATATTATGTTGACTAACAAACTAATTCTCTCACTTTCTCTCTTTGTTGTTTTATATCATATTAATGAGAAACAATTTAATTTACTCTCAAACTATTCTGTTTGTTAGTGCTTTGCTTCCATATTTATAATAATTCTAAAATAGAAATTCAGAAAAATTTAATGAATAAAAAAGCTTGTTTAAGAATTCAAGTCCCAGTTGACAAAAGTTACAAATTGTGACCAAATAGTTATTAAGAATTGTGGTAGTCAATAAGCAATGTGGTTCTACTAGAGCCATTCTTCATATGTCTTTCCGTTTTGATTATTCTTTTTTTCCTCTTTCTCCAATGAATCTAACAGAAGTCATCAAAAGTAAATCTAAGAGCAATTCAGAAAACTCAGGCTCTGTCATGAGAAATAGAGTCAGTATAAGACTTCTGTGCAACTCGGGCCAGAGCTACAACAACTAAGAGCTGTTTGGCTCTCCTAGCAATCTTGGCAGAGATTTGAAAGATTGAATGGAGATGAATTCTTAATGACTTCCTAACATTTAGGTGGGGGGTTCTTTCCAGAAGGCAGTTGAGACACAAGAATTATAATTACAGAACGAGAAAATTGTGCGCTTTGAGGCTTCTCCTCAGGGTGGAAATAAAAGAAGTCAATTCTCGGTAGACAGGAGATTCTTCCAATAGATTTAAATGAAGAAAATAGTTTTTAACATTTAGAAGAATTGTTTTCTAAAACAAGGAGAATGTATATTGTTCATTTTGAGACTTCACCAGATATTTCAAGACAATGATGCCTATTTTAAAGGGAGATTTGTTAAATTAGCTTTGGTCTCAGAGATGAACTTTCACACCTGATCAACTTCGACTGGAAATTGCATGCGATTTTGATTTTGGGTCCGAGTGCTCTGCATCTCAGGAGGTCTCATATTGACTTTTAAGGAGCATAGATTAGTTACATGTTCTTTCAATTATCCTTTAAACATTTTGTATATTTTAGAAAGTTACTTTCAATTAAGAGCCATCAAAACCTATAAAGTCTCAAAGGAGATCATCTTTCATGTGCAATCCCATTTTTTCTTAAATCAGTTTATAATAAACTTCTGATGTCCAATCTGGAAGACCATAAGAGGTTAGTTAGCACCTAACTTCTATAACTTGCCTAAGTTCACTTACAATGTGAATATAAAACATGTACCCATGTACCAGATTTTGGAGCCATTCTATGAGAAAAGAATGAAAATATCTCAATAAGATTATTATGTTAATTACAAGTTAAAATAACTTTAAATATCTCATATTAACAAAATATGTTACTGAAATTAATTTTACTTGTTTATTTTGACTCTTTTAAATTGATCCACAGTGAAATATAGTTACAAAGATGTTTATGATTGGATTTCAGTCATACAATGATCCAAAACCCATCCCTTCACAAGTATACATTTCATACCACCTTACTTTGACTTATTAAAAATAAAACTACTAGAATATCTTGAAATTATATGTGTGGCTTATGTTGTATGTCTTTAACTATAGATGCTAGACCATATAGCTTTTTGTGTATAGCTAACCAAACTGAAAACCATGAATGAATCACTCTAGGTTTTTGTATTTAGACAAGTTATACCACCACTGCTTCTTATATCATCATTACTTCTACGATTGTCAAGAAAGATTACTGAACATAGTGACTGATCTACCCAGAACTCCAAACGGGAGAGGGAACTGAGACAGTGTATTTAAAAGCAGAAATAGAATTTTTTATACAGAAACATTACCTTTAAAGTGTAGCAAGAAGTGGATAGTGGAGATCCCTCAAAGTGCTTGTGCTTGTGCCTTGCAAGGCTTAGGGTCCTAGTTTGATCCCCAGCACCACATAGTTCCCCAATACTAGGATATAGTCCTCATGTACAACATCGTACAATATTGAGTCCCTAACGGCCTCCAAAACGCTTTTGATATCTTTGAGCATCACCAGGTCCAGGTTCAGGCCTTCTGAACACTGCGTGAAGATTCCCCTCTCTCTCCAAAATATAAGACAAAATTATCTCAACATTGAAATTGTAATTTCTCACTTTCTCAGTTTTGTCTGTTTCTGATGTATATAGTTTCTGACATATAGCATGGAGACCTTTCCATTTGTCTGATACCTAATACATCACCAAATATTTGATAAATGAAGTACAATTTTTTGATTATTTTGCAATTTTTCTTTTCTTTTTTTTTGGGGGGGGGCGGGTGCACTATCAGTCAAGGCTTACTCCTGGCTGTGTGCTCAGGGATCACTCTTGTGCTAAGAACTTATTTTCTGGCAAGGATCCTTCATACCAGGACTCTGGAAAACATATAGGTTACCAGGGATAGAATGCAGGTTGGATGCATGCTAGAAAGTGCCTTACTTACAATGCTATCTCTCCAGGGCTGGAGCAATAGCACAGCAGGTAGAGCATTTGAGTTCCACACAGCCAACCCTGGTTTGATTCCCAGCATCCCATACGGTCCCCTGAGCACCACCAGGAGTAATGCCTGAGTTCAGAGCCAGGAGTAACCCCTGTTCATTGTCAGATGTGACCAAAAAAGTAAATAATAATAATAATAATATTTTAAAAAATACATTTTCAGTGGAAATACCACTTTCCATTTTCCTTAGGTGTTTGACTCTAAAGTCAAGTAAACATTAAATATGTGTTGCACCTTTCAATGGCCATTATATGAACTAGCAACAATTTATAAATATTAGACATCAGGAAAAAGTTTCTCTTTATAGAGATGGGTCTTGATATATTGAAATAATTTTCTATTTCCAAGGTGGAGTTGTCACTTCCTGGGATGCCACATTAGAAACTGCAATTTAGATAAATTTCCTGTCCTTTTAAATACTATACTTGTCTAGCATTTACAGTCGGCAATTCCCGAATGCCAAACCAACTCAATTCTTTTCTTATCTCCAAAATGTTGATTAACTGAATCTTGCCAATCACTTATTTTCTTCTTTTTATTTTTTGATTTCTCCATCTTTTCATTTATCCTATAAAAGCTCCCTACCTTTTGCCCCATTTTGCAACTCTCTGAAAGACAACCGTTCACAAAACATTCAAGTTTGTTTCACCCAAATAATCCTCCATAATTTCTTAACAGACTGGTGAATACATCAATTTTATATAAAAAGAAAAACAGAAAATGATAAGGTTATGTACAATTCTAAAAGATGTATGTATTTTATAAGGTAATAGCTTTTTGTGCATCTATTCTTTAGTCTATATCATAACTCTGAGTTTTGCTATGATCATTTTACAGAGGAGAAAAATGAAACCCAGAGATAGCAAGTAATGGACCCATATCCTACACAGTCTGGAACAAAGGAAAGACTATTTCACTCCAACTTATTTCCTCTTAGCCATGTAAAAACACTGTATTTCAGTATATGAATTATGTACACCAAAGCCAGATGGTGTCTATATTCTAAATTTGCAAAACATTTCATCTGCCTAGCAAAAAGTGTGAACAAGAGAAGAATATGATTCATCATCTTTTAATATAAAAATGATGGTTAGAGTAAGGTGCCTTCCCTCAAATATAGGACAAGAAACTTACTCAGAATATGTAACTCAAATCATATTTGATGTTTTAGCAGAATAGCAAATCCATGAACCCAAAGAAAATAATGTATTTTAATAGCATGGAACCATTGGTTAGTTTTCTATGTAAAACTTTGGCTTTCCTAACTGTATGAAGTGCTTTGGAAAGTTTTTATTTCTATTTATATTCTTCAAAACTATGTCCAACCCACAAAGGATAACTATAGTTTTTATAAGATTTTTCCTACAAATAGTTTTCTGCCATTTTTTTTAAAATTTCAACTAAAGTTGCAGCTAAATTAAGTGAATTTTTCTTTTCTGTCATGGGTCTACATGTTGTGGACAAAGCCAGAGGTTCAAAAACACTTTAGAGGAATATCATGGAATGACTAGGGACTGTTGCTGACATTTAAAATAAATGTCATCTTTGTAAACTAAATATACCCAACTTTATATGAATTAACAGCAGATGTGCTCATGGTGCAACAAAATAATAAGTTTTATCCACAAAACAGATTGTATATGGATACCGGAAAAAGGCAGTCAAATTTACTGATTTGTTTATATTACAAAAACATTTAGCACCTTTTGAAAGGATTATATCAAATTTGCTTTTGAAGTGAGTACAATTAAGCTTGACATATTCTAATATATGTATGACATATTCTAATATATGTATGTTAATTTATTTTAAAGATTTAGCATCTTTTGTAAAGACTATATCAAGCGTGCTTTTGAAATGAATATAATTAAGCTTAATGATGCATCCTAATGTATGTACATATTAATTAATTTTATTTTCGGATTTTTATGAGGGAAGGGGCCACACCTGGCTGTGCCCAGGGGTTACTCCTGACTGTGTTTCAGAACTCCAAGTGAGGTTCAAGGACACATATGTGGTGCTGGGGATCAAACACGGGTTAGCTGACTGAAAGGCAAGTACTGTCCTGCTGTAAGACATCCTCCAGTTCCCTATACATAATTAATTTACAGAGTTTCTTCTGAAGTCTAAATTTTTTAATAGTTATGTTTATTATCTCCATCTTCCATCTATTCTACCCTCTGCCATTAGGTTAGTCTTTCTTTAATATGAAAAGGCATTCTTTCATTTAATATTTCATTTCATTTCATTTTTAGTTCTCTGTGAAATAATAAATTAGTGATCTCTGACCCTAGATTCTAGCACAAATCTCCTAAGAGTTTCGAAATTCCTGAGTGATAAAAATGAAGGGTCTCTTTTGTTACTTATAATAAATCACTCCCTGAGGCTGGAGAGATAGCACAGTGGGTAGGGTATTTGCCTTGCATGCAGCTGACCCGGGTTCGATTCCCAGCATCCCATATGGTCCCCTGAGCACCGCCAGGAGTAACTCCTGAGTGCAAAGCCAGGAGTAACTCCTGAGCATCGCCAGGTGTGATCCAAAAAGCAAAAAATAAAATAAAATAAAAATAAATCACTCCCAATCATCTTTCATTTTATACTACTGATGTGACTCTTAGATCACGGAACAGGTTGAAAAGAAACCAACCATGTGAATAGAAGGCTGGAGCTTTTGCCTGATGCTTACCTCCTGGGAGAGAGGAGGTATTAGAGACTGACTAGTTATTAATGGATCAATGATTTACTCAGTTATACCTATGCAATGTAACCTCAAAAACAAATCCTCAAAGAAAGGGTTCAGAGGGTTTGTGGGTTGCTAAAAGCACAGAGGTGCTTGAAAGGTAATGCTCTATGTCTCTGCTCTGTAACTTGCTCTGGTTCTTCTATTTGGTTGTTCTTTTTATTTGTTTGTTCTTTGTTTTATGGGCCACATCCAGCATGCCCAAAGGCTGACTCCTGGCTCTGTGCTCAGGGATCAATCCTGGAGGGCCTGAGAGACCATAGTGATGCCAGAGATCAAACCTGGGTTGTTGTGTGCAAGGCAAAAACCAAACACTCTATACTATTACTCCAGGCAAGTTTGGGTTTTTCTTATCCTTTCTGATAGCACAGCAGGTAGGGTGTTTGCCTTGCATGCAGCCGACCCAGGCGACCTGGGTTCGATTCCTCTGCCCCTCTCAGAGAGTCCGGCAAGCTACCGAGAGTATCTCGCCTGCATGGCAAAACCTGGCAAGCTACCCATGACATATTCCATATGCGAAACACAGTAATAACAAGTCTCACAGTGGAGACGTTACTGGGCCCGCTCAAGCAAAACGATGAACAACGGGAGAACAGTGACAGTGACACTGACACTATCGTTTCTCAGAAACGTATCATGGTAAGTAAAGCACTAGCAAATTCTCAAACCCAAAGAGCGGTTCACAAAAATCCCTGATTTATTAACAAAGAGGCTTGAAATTAGCAAGTAGCTTTTGGGAGCCAGAGAGATAGTATACCAGTTAAACATGTCAGCTTTGCAAGACGAAGGAAGGGAGGGCGGGAGGGAGGAAGGAGGAAAGAGGGGAAGGAAGGAGAGAGGGAGGGAAGGAGGGAAGAAAGAGAAGGAGGGAAGGAGGGAAAGAGGGAGGGAGAGGACACGGGCGGGGGGGGGGGGGCGGAATGAGAGGAGCAGAGAAGCAAGGGAGGGGAGGGAAGATTTGTAGTTTTTGTACTTAAAGTGTTTCTTTAATTACCTTTAAATGGTTTGTGGAAGATAAAAGGAAATGCTTGAAATTATATGGGCATCTTTCAAAGTACTTTCAAAATATATTCAACTTTCTGCTTGTATATTTGACATGTATTTTCACTTATGTTACATATGAAATAAATTATATATAAAATATATAATACAACAGAAAACGTTTCATACATATTGAAAATTGAATATATTTATATATTTCATGTTTGATATGTACATTTTGTTCTATGTGGTAGGTAAAGGGGAGTTTAACCCATTTACATTTATTCATAGTGACACATTTAACCTTCTTTGTACATTTACTAATATCCTGCTTGAACAGTCATTTATTGTCTGCATTTTTATCAAGTGACATTTTAAAATTGTGTTTTCTCCCTTCCCTTCCTCATTTGGTTGTTCTATACTCTATTATTATTGTGTACTCTGAAAAAAATACATGCACTTTAATGGACTGAGCGTCATTTTAATATTCACTGAAAATGTAGGAAACAAACTCACAACATGATGCCTTAAAAATACACCTAATATAATTATAATACATTGTTCAGAGGTTTCTTTTAACCAGCTGTTTCTTACCTGCAAAAATTTGACATGATTTTGGTTAATAATTTATGAACAACTGATGTTATTAAAAATATTTTCAGCTTTTCGTCATTATCTGCATCTCAGACACACTGCATTCTGAGATTTTGTTTGTTTGGCTGTTTTGGGGGGCCACCCTGTGTTGTTCATGATCTACTCTCATATTCCCTGTGTTCTGAGGGTCATTCTGGGCAATTCTGTAGGGATCATATTAAACACAGGGGTTTGAATTATCTCTCTCACCTCCTGTCACAGGCATTTTTCTGTTTTTTCTATAATACTTCCTCTTGAAATATTTGTAATAAACCCTGCCTGCTTCTATTTTCTTAAAGATGCCTTTCTCAATCCTGAAGCAACATTTGCTGAGTATGTCATTCTAAGTTGACAGTTCTTCTCTGAACTGATTTAGGATAATACTTTATCATCTTCTTTTTATTGTTGCATTTTAGAGGCTAGTAGTGGGGCTTACTGACATTGAGTTATTGATAGACTGTCTTCTTACCCCCATTATTTTTGCTATCTTCTCTCAGTTTGCGAAATGTGGATTGAATTGGATTTATTCTTATTTCACCCTATCAAACGTGAAATGTTTTCTAAATCTGATAATTTGTATCACTTATCAGTTCTGGGAGTTCTCAGCCACTGTTTCTTCAAATGCTCATTCCCATTTTCTTGCATACATGCCCTTCAGGCACCCCTATTTGCTGCATTTTACTGTATTTTCAGTCTAAAATTTAAATGTCTCTTTTTTTCCTTCCCTTCTCTTTGTTGAATTCTAAGGACTTTTTAAGGACTACTTTGCAGTTTCAAGTGCCATATTCTTTTCAGAGTTTTTTGTTATTTTAAATCTTATTGCTTATTTTTGTGGTTTTACATTATATTTTCTTAAACTTGTGTTCAAATTATTGTATAATTTGTGTCTTTCATTGCTATATATAGATAGCTATATTAAAAGGTTATTTTATAACCTTTTAAAAATAACAGGCACATTACAAAGTCTCAGTGGTTCCTCTTAGATCTCATGTTTTCAGTTCTGTTGAATCTGTGTTTGGGGTCTATAGTTATACCCTCACTCACATCACTGGCATAATGAAACCAGAAGAAAGACAAACACAGGATGACCTCACTTATCTGAGGAATACAGACTACTGGATGAGAGAATGTAATCAAAGGGGGATGCTTAGAACATCCTTGACCCCAGTTTGCAGAGAAGAGACAGACATAGAAGTAAAGAAGATATTTTCTCTTTATTTTTCCTACTAACTAATTTATAGCAGTGTATTTTATCTTCTGTTCTGAATTGCTGAATAATTACACCCTTTTATTTTGTCTACATCTAAGAAAATTGTACTGAATATGAATTTGGCTACATATTTGAAGAAACATTTGTTAACTTATCTTTCCTAGCTTATTTTGTGCATTTTTACATCTTTCAATTTATTTACTATTCTGTCAGAAATTTGTTTAGATCAATTTTCCAAATAGCTACGTTTTTAATAATTTACTCTGCTCACTATGTTGCTTTTTTAATTTTAAATTAACTAATTTTATTTATAGAAATTGGCCTGTATATTTCAAAGATCTCTATTCTATTTTTATGCAATCTAGGTCTTTTATTTAATTTACATTATTTTAATCATGCTCAGTGCTTAATAAGGCATCTGTTCATATGCATAGCGTATGCAAGTTCACACACTAGAAGATGCTACTGAAATATTGCTTTCCTTTTAAGTGTGCTCAGTTATAATCTGTAATTAATTTAAGAAGCCCTGGTAAAGAAAATTAAATAATGCCTGAAGAGTTGCCTGTTTTATTATTGATTCTAACATTTAGAGTTTTGGCAAAAAAACTATAGCAGATAATAAAATTACTTTATAATAATGCTTTATTCAATAATCAAGCAGCAACCCAAATTTTTCACTTAAATTTCTTTACCAAATTATAATTATAATTCAATGGAATATTTCACCTTTCCTTGACCCAGCTGAGCTTTGTAAGGCTGTACCTAGATTGTACACAGATAAAGCTTCCTCATTTTTCCGATGTCTCCGATGTCAGTTATTGTGTCAGTGAAAACTGCTTCTGATTCTAACTCTGCTCCATAATTATTTTAGATATTAGAAATGAAATCTTTTGCTTTCATGCCTTGTACTGCATATCAGTGCAAATATAGAAAACATTTGTTCGTCCAACCTATGAGTAAATGCTCCCCTTTTTTACTGAAATTTTAAAAACAAGATCTCTCTGGTTCTGGACACCTTGATTATTTTTATAATTAAACCTAAGTAGTTTCTACAATGAATCTATTTTATTTTGTACATACCAGGGCTTTTTGAATTGCTTGTTAATTGTCTTATCTTCTCCTTTATTACTGAAGGCCATTGAAATAGTCTTCATTAAAATTTTATTGATGTCCCTGAAATTTAATAATGGACTGAATTCCAGCTATTCTCTCTTTGTTATCAACTATTTAAACATCCGTATCACTTTTTAAATCTTTGATGGGCGGGAACCTGGGGACACTGGTGTTGGGAAATGTATACTGGTGGAGGGATGAGTATTGGAATACTGTATGACTGAAATCCAATCATGAACAGTTTTGTAAGGATCTACCTCACTGTGATTCAATAAAAAAGTTTAAACAAGTAAATAAATCTTTGATTCCTACGACAAATAGTATTTTGTTATTTTACCCTCCTTGTGAAGTTTTTGATAATTAAGCACATTCCCACACCTGTAAAAGCAGAAGGATGTGAAAACCCTGTGTTTAATGGATTCTTCGCTTCCACTGCAGGAATCTGGGCTGGAGCGATAGCATAGCGGTAGGGCGTTCGCCTTACAAGCGGCCAACGTAGCCGACCCGAGTTCGATTCCTCCGCCCCTCTCGGAGAGCCCGGCAAGCTACCGGGAGTATTCGATATGCCAGACACAGTAACAACAAAAGTCTCCAATGGAGACGTTACTGGGCCCGCTCGAGCAAATCGACGATCAACGGGAGGGCCTTTACCTTTACCTTTACTGCGGGAATCTAGGGATAGTTCAGAGGCAGAGCACCTTGTCTTGCAACTCGGACACGTGTTTGAACTCAGCACTGACCCACATATAATGATCAGGATCCTGGCAGTTCTGTAACTTAAGACTCCAATTGGCACACAACCAGTTGTGCTTTGAGCACCATAACCAAGTGTCCAAGCACTGCCACCCAGTCATTACAATAGCAACATGGGATAAAAGGGGAAAGGGAAAGGTACAGGCAAAATAGAGTTTGGGGAAAGTTTCTATTAAAGAACCATGATTTACAAAATGACTGATAATTGCATTTTAGACATACAACAATTCAACACAAATCTCTCAACCGGTGTTCCTGTTGGCAACCACCACTCCACTTCCGCCTGTCAGCTTACAAGCACATTACAAAGTCTCAGTGGTTGCCACTTAGATACCATGTTTTCAGTTTTGTCAAACCTGTGTTTTGGGTCTATGGTTATACCTCTCATTCATATCACTGGTATAACTGAAACCAGAAGAAAGATGGGATGATTTCACTTATCTGAGGAATATAGATTACTGGAAGCAGAAATGTAATAAAAGGGGGATTCTTAAATCATACTTGACCCCAGTTTTTAGAGAGGAAACAGATAGAGAAGGAAGTAAATCAAGGAGGGAAGAATAGAACAAGAAGTAATGAGCTAACAATATGTTTTTAAAAACACTTCTATTATCATTCTACCCTATACACTAATACTAGCTAACAGAGTATTATTAATCTCCTGTAGTTACTTAGATTAATTTTAAAATAAATTAAAATATATGTTATTGTGTATTCTAGCCTTATTTCAAGGGCTGTAGTCACTTGTGGCTAGCAGCTATCATACTGGATGATACAGATGTAAAACACTTTAATAATCACAAAAAATTCTACCAGAGAGCACTGGTATGGACAATGATAGATGTGAGTAAAGCATTTCAAATGTAACTGTCACAGTGAAACCAAAATTTTCATGAAAAACAGTAAATAAAGTCTTATCTGGCAGAGCACCATATTGATTTTTTCCATTTATTTAAATCACTTTTTGTTTCATTATTTGTGCAAGTAGGAATCCACAGTATGACAAAAAAATGATATGTCATTTACAACTATTGTAATAAAATCAAAATTTTCAGCAAATTCTAGTGACTGAAATGTTACCATAGAATATGCTAGGAGATGTCATAAAGATAGTACAGAGGGTAACCCAACTTTGATTTCCAGCACCTCATATAGTCCCCCGAGCATTGTCAGGGTGTCAGAGTGATCCCTGAGCACAAAGCCAGGAGTAACCCCTGAACAGTAGCCCAGAAAACAAGAAACAAACAAACAAAAAAAAGACAAGAAACTGTATCTTCAAAATTGTGCTGATTCAATAGGAGTTTTAAGTATCAAAACTCATAAGCCATAAAATTAATTTTTCCAAGTGAACATACATCTGTAATCATAACTTTTATAATTGTCCCAAATAAAGTTCTTTTGGTTTTGGTTCTTTTAGGTTCTGTGTCCATAACCAGCAATGCTAAGGCTTAGTCTTGGCTCTGTGCTTAGGAATCACCTCTGGTAAGGTTCAGCATACCACATGCAGTACCCACATGAAAGGCAAACTCTCTGCCAGAGAGACCCTCCCCCCTGAGAATGTGGTAATTCTGCATTTTGTGGCAACTTTCTGTATATTGTCAACGACCAAAGGTTTTAACAAGAGTGTGAAGATTTGATTCCACTGATCACTGCAGCTGTCATCTGCATATCATCTGTCATCTGACTGTACTACAATAGAATCATCCACAAATCTAGCCAGTTTCCCAGAGAATACTGGTTTGCTCTGCTCTAGGTTCACAACCACATCTTTATACCTGTCCCCACTTGTCACAGCATTTATTTCTCTGCATGTATACAAAGGGATTGACCCCAAAGGGCAGAGTCACAGGAACTTCTGTGAAATCTACCTCTGAGCAATGCTATGTTGATGGCTTTTTGAATTGTTCTGATATTTCTGGTTCTTGTGGTAAAAGTTATAACTTTTTAAATTTTATAACTCTATAGTAGTTTTCTTCTATTGCAAGCAGTTCTAAATTGTGATTTTTTTCACTCACTGGTGTGTGTGTGTGTGTGTGTGTGTGTGTGTGTGTGTGTATGAAGAAAAAGAATTTTATAGAACTTGAATTACGGAAATTTTCATAGACCATACTTTTCCTAAATCAAATTCCAGTTTTTGTTTTATTTCCTTTTGTTTTCTTATCTTCTAGTGGGGCCACACTTGCTGTTTCTTAAGTTGCTGCATTCAATCTATTACTTTCTCTATTTTTGATTTTAATCATGAATCCTGCTTAAAATTGTATCACACAAGAACTGAATCTAGATTCTAATTGTCACTCAGAAATAGGAGCTATTATGAATGAAGAGAGGAAAGAAGGAAGAAAGGATTTGATAATTTTTTGTTGTTGTTGAAAGTTACTCTAGCTAAGACTATATAATTGAACTCATTTTCTCTTTTCTCAAAAGATCTTTGTAAATATAGCCACTGATTTATCTTACATAAAAATGAAGACTCACTGTGAAACTCTTCTGGATACAAGGTAGAAAAAATAAGTGCTCCTTGTAAATTTGTGAACTTTAGATAGGAAGCTGGTTCTCAGCTCCTAGCTCATCTTCAAGCCAATGCCCCATCTTATTTAACCACAGGAATTGAATCCAGCTCTTTGTTGCCTAACTCCCATGAGTTATGATTGTGTGAATATCTGGTTTTTGCTTTGCTTTAATCTCTTTTGCGAATCAAGGGCATCTAGCTTCTACCCATCTTACTTTGGAGTTAGTTGCTATGTATTTCAGTTTTAAAATTTTCTTAAGCTAGCTTTAGATATCATTTATAACTTATTAGATGGCTAAAATTTTGAAATATCTTCTGGCATTGGTCATGTATAGTGTTCAACATTTTTGAAATTCAAAATGTTATATTGGAGGGGGAAGTAAAGTCAGTTAATAAGAAATTATAACAAGCATTACAAAATATCAACATTGTTTATAGGGTCTAGAGAAATAAATACAGTGGACTAATAAATAGATAGGAGAGTGGTTAAGAGACTTGCTTTGGAGGTGGCTGGCCCTAATTCAATCCCAGTACCATTAGTGCTCCCTTGGACTCACCAGGAGTGATTCTTGAACACAGAGTCAAGAGTAAGCTTTGAGCTCTACTCGGTATGGCGCCCGCACGCACACACATGCGTGTGCACACACACGTCCTCAAAATATTATGCTTTTATTAAATCGTGTTATTGTTAAAAATAAAGGTTTTTTTTTTTCTTTTTGGGTCACACCTGGCTATGCATAGGAGTTACTCCTGGCTCTGCACTCAGGATTTACTCCTGGCGGTGCTCAGGGGACCAGGTGGGATGCTGGGAATCGAACCCAGGTTGGCCGTGTGCAGGGCAAATGCCCTACCCGCTGTGCTATCTCTCCAGCCCAGTATTGTTCTTCAATGGAGACTAGAAACAGGTACTCTGTCAATCATTTTTGAATTGAATGTCTCTTTGGATGCCTTTCATCTGGAGTGTAGTAATTTTTCAAGAACTCTCATCAGTTAGACTTCTAGTTTCTTTCATTTTTAGCCACTTTATCATGATTTTACTTGTCTTTCCTCATTATTTCTTAGTCTATTGTGTTGATTTTTCAAAAATGAGCCTTATTAGCCCTTTATGACTGTAATTTGCTTGTAAGTGGGCCTCATGCTTCTGAATTCAAGGAACTCTTACCGGTTAGACCATCATTTTACTTCATTTTTAGCTGCTTTTTATGGTTTTACATGTTTTTCCCCCTCATTATTTCTTAGGTTTATTGTGTTGAGTTTTTTTGAAGATGAGTCTTAGTAGCTTTTGTGTGATTATTATTTGCTTTTAAATTACTTCTTGATTATGTGCCTTTGCAAATTTCATTTTTCAGTATTTACCTTCTATTTTATAGCAGAAATATAGAAACCGAGGAGCTGAGAGGACAAATATGGTAGCAGAAGATCAGACTTGCCCCACCCTCAACCCCCAACACATCCCCACTCTCATATCTCATTTATAAGCCATATGTGTACCCACTCACATGTAACAAGAAAAATGAGGCTAGATAAGCTTAACCTCAGGCTTCTTATCTTCTTAATTCAAAGGCAAAATAAAATAAAATAAAAACAAATGTATTATCATAGCTAACTATTAGAGATCAAGGTGCCCTTCCTCTCTCTAGCCCACCTGGTCTGTTTTCCTATATGTAAAATCAGTCATGCAATCAAAATGGGATGACGACGTTTTTGTAACAGACACAATGAAGGCTGGAGAGACAGTTCAACACACTTAGTATATGCTTTGCATGCCAGATCCCCAGGTTCAAACCCTCCAACAAATGATTCCCTGAGCAATGGAGTACCATTAACCATGAACCCAGGACTTACCCATGAACACCATTTGGGTAAGGACCTGAGTCAAAAATTAATACCACTGCACTGTAGCACTGTCCTCCTGCTGCTCATCAATTTGCTCGAACGAGCCCAGTACCATCTTCATTGTGAGACTTGTAGTTATTGTGTTTGGCATATCAAATATGTTATGAGCCTCTTGCCAGGCTTTGCCATGCGGGCGAGATACTCTCGGTAGCTTGCCGGACTCTCTGAGAGAGGCAGAGGAATCGAACCCAGCTTGATTGGGCTGGCTGTGCACAAGGCAAACACCCTACCACTGGGCTATCACTCCAGCCCAAAAATTAATAAAGAAATATAAATCAATAAACTGAACCAAATGTTATGAAATCATGCATGCAAAATAGTAGTAATTATCTTCATAATATTTTTTGCCGGACCAGCTGACAGTCAAATGGGTCAAGAGGGAAGGTGAGGATCAAGAAAATTGTACACAAGTGGTTGAGAGAGCTAAGTTCTCATGGAACAGCAGCATTGATCTTTATTTCAGACAGCCTCTGATACATCTCTATCAGGAACTTGGCACATAAAATCATCCATTGTAATTGCAAAGAACATATTCCCAAGATCATACATTTCTTAGATCATAACAAGCATAGGAAGCATAGTATAGTGAAAACAATGTTACTTAGATCAGTAACTGGAAAAAAGAACAAAGTGGAAATAATAACAAAATACACTAAAAAACACTATGATCATTCCTGTATACTCTATTGATTTATAAAGGATGTGATGTCCTACCTATACCACACAATCACAATACATCCATTTCTCATTAACTTCTCTTGCAAACTGAGGATGGAGAAGTATTAACATCTCTATAGGCTTGGGTTGGCGACATAATGACTACTCCACATACTAGGGGTGACGGGACAGAGAGCTATGCCCAGTACACTTGGCTCTCTGAGTGAGGCAGCTCCCAGGGCTACATTCACTTAAGGACCCTGCATAAGCAGGCATGCTCCCTGCAATTTTCTACCACTCAAAGTACAGAGCCCTCATGGTGAGATTAAGGCAATTTTTTCAATAATTTGGAAAATATTTCCTGAGGGATCAAACATCCATATCCACTAATTGTTTGTTCTCGAAGCTTCCATCTTTAATAGCTGTGAACATATGGTTCAACTTGTTTATTTTACCCATTTCCCTTTTACCGAATTTGGGCACAAGTGGGAGAAAGGGGCTGCTTTTAGAATTCTGAGAATCCCAAATATGTTTTGTTCTCTTAAAAGGTATCATTTCGGTTGACAGCTTAGTGTCTCTAATAAAACATGCTCTCCGAAGCTGGGCAGATGCCTAGCACTGGAGGAGTTTCATTTCTTTCTCAGAAAACTCTGCCCTCCGTAGGGGCTGTCAAATGCTGGGCTGAAAGGCTTATAACCGGTCCTGATGATAAAGAAACAATGGGGCCCATAAAGGTGGGACTGTGAGAAATGGCAGGAACATGGGTTTAGTTCTGTCTTTTTAGGTTAAACCATCAATCCACTTCTTTTTAACTTAACATTGGAACTTCAAAATGATCCCATTTCCTCTTGATTCTTACTTCATTAATTATCCATTCCTTTTCAATTTTTTTTGCTTCTTCTTTAATCATTGACTTCTGTTTCATTTACAATTCTTTTTAAGTGTAATTGTTTCTATCTTCAAAATGCAAAAAGTCAAAACTTCCATTTGTCACAACTCTTGTGACATACTTTTTCTTCCTGCTGCTTCTAAAATTCTGAGCAGAGCTCTACACTCATGCCTCTGAATCCTTTACCCAGCTCCCCTCTGTAGCTCACTGCAATCTGGCCTCCTTGTCCCACTGTCCTACCTGCTCAAAAGTCTACAGCTACATCCTGGATCAAGGACCTATGTCTCTCCTCTACCTTCCTGTCCTTCCTGTGTCTACTTAAGGAGAGTTTTCATGTTCTTACAACTATTTTTGTCCCCCTTAGCATTTTTTCCTTTTATTTATTTATTTATTTTGCTTTTTGGGTCACACCACACGATGCACAGGGGTTACTCCTGGCTCTGCACTCAGGAATTACTCCTGGCGATGCTGGGGGACCATATGGGATGCTGGGAATTGAACCCCGGGTCGGCCACGTGCAAGGCAAATGCCCTACCTGCTGTGCTATCACTCCAGCCCCGCCCCTTAGCTTTTAACCCAGAACTCTGGCTTTCCAGGTTACTTGGTCTTTACAATATGTTTATGTGTTTTACCCAGTATTCTATTGAGTGCCCTGTTATTTTCTGACAGATTTAAAGAAAGTTTGTGTATTTTTTAATAACTATAAGAAATATTTTAAATACGGTGGCATATATTTCTCACTTTTTATATATTATAATATTTACAATTATATAATTCTTAAGCAGATGTGAGGCTTTGAGAATCCTAACTAATGAAATAACAAATAAATTTATTATGATTTCTTCTAATACCTTTACCTGCCACATTTTACTTTAACACTGAACATCAAGGGCTCAACTTCTAATACAGATAAAATAACCACAGGTTAGAAATATCACCATTATTATATATTGAATCTCATACATATGTGTGTGCCTGTGTGTTAGTACATAACAATTTATATTTTATTTTAAATTTTTATTATTTTATTATTTTATTTACAAGCATGGGCTACATCCTTCACACTTTCCATTATTCCAGAATTAAGCTGAGTGACTATTAGTGATTGTGGCATTAGTGAAAATGTGCAAATTCTCAGGATAGTTGACAAAATTAGGCAGTTTCCATCTTGGATCACTTACAATGGCGAAAGCCATGTCATGAGAATAATGAGGAACTATGCTTTCTACTGATTCTGTCTGATTGAACTTGGAAACAGATATTCCAGACTATTAAAATTTTTAGAGGCAGGAGGATTTGGAGAGCTAGCACAGCGGGGAAGGTGTTTGCCTTGCATGTGGCTGACCCTGGTTCGATCTTCAGCATCCCATATGGTCCCCAGAGCACCGCCAGGAGTAATTCCTGAGTGCAGAGCCAAGAGTAACCCTTGTGCATCGCTGGGTGTGACCCAAAAAAGCAAAGAAAAAAAATTTTTTAGAGACAGTAGCTTTGGCCAAGATATTGACTGTGACCACATGAGATAGATCCTAAGTCAAAGTCACCCAACAAAGACAACTCTGGATTCATAATCTTCAGTTTAGAAACTACATAAAAGGGTTGAGTTAATTATTAAAGCTGTTAAATGGGGGTAATTTGTTATGCAGCAACAGATAGCTAATACGGATTTTTATAAGCTAAGCTTTTTTCTCAGCTATTGTTCTAAGCTATTTTTATAGATCATTTCAGAACTTGTTTTCTCTCTCTCTCCCTCTTTTGTTCATGGAGCATTTTAGAACTCATTTCCTTTTACTCCACCCAGGAGAATGGTTTGCTATACTTTTGATTAGTGTCATTCCTGGGAGAGCAGGCTTTGCAGTGTGAATATCAGTGGAGAAATAGGGAAAAATAATTGTCTCCTGTTGGGGAAATTAATCTGTACCCCATCATGGTGCATAGAATAAAAAACATGTTTTCTCTCTTTGTACTATAATATTTATAAGAATTTGGTGTTTCTGTTTTACTAATAAAATATAAGTAAAATTTTGTATTTAAAGGCACAAGATATCACTAGAATATGACATAATGAATTATTTTGTCATTTTGTGAGATATTGTGTAGGCTGTTACAGAAGGTTTAGAGAGTTTTGAAAATGCAATGACAGTCCAAATCCAAACTGATTCATTGCCATATTTGGCATGTTCTTTAATTTTTCTCAAAAGAAAGTCAGTATAATGAGTCATAATTGACACAAGCCACAAAATGCACTTTCAGCATAGAATGACTCCACTAAAGCTTAATTTTGTTCATCTCATTTCTTATTCTAAGTAATTAAAGTCTCAATAATAGAAACTCCAAAAATAAATGGAAAAATTTAGGAGTAATTAATATTGGAAGCAATACAATTCCTTCTCAAGTATTGTTTTTAATTTGTGTCATTTCTTTTAAAATGAAGCATTATATGATAAAGCCATTTATATTAAGAATAGTCTAAAAGTTTATCTTATTTTTCTACTAATTAATTAGAAGGAATACTGCCTTTCACTTTATAGATGACCTTATCTGTTTTAATAGATATTATAAAAGGTAAAAGGTAAAGGCCCTCCCGTTGATCGTCGATTTGCTCGAGCGGGCCCAGTAACGTCTCCATTGGAGACTTTTGTTACTGTGTTTGGCATATCGAATACTCTTGGTAGCTTGCCGGGCTCTCCGAGACAATTTAAAAATTCAAAAACTGAGTTCAACAATTTAATAATAAATTTGAATAAAACAAATTAACAGTTAACTGCTCATTTCTCAAATTGATTTTATTAAACTAAACAATGGTTATTTAATAAAAAATATAATATAAGGGCTGGGAGATAGCTCAGAGGTCAGACAAATATGCATGCACTAGGCCCGAATTTGATCCCTGATACCAGGTTGCATTTTATTATCAATTTCTCATGTTTGTGAAAATATATGAGAAATAAAATTGATTTCTTTTATATAATAATTTATGTATCCAATTATTAAGAAATGTTCAGGATTATTTTTATAGTATTACCTTACCTTATATCATCATTGTGTATTTTTTTTGCTTTTTTTTTAGAAACAAAGGATTTAATTAAATCAGCATAATTAAGAAAAAGATATAAGGTCACTGCCAACTAATCTTATCAGGCTAAGAAACACAACCTAAGGAGACAGTGATATCCTCAATCTTTCTTTTTTAAAGTCCATTAAAAAGTAAGGTTTATTATCAAAATTCCATAAAACCCCAAAAGCACAATTTTTTAAAGTCATACAAAGTTTTACTGGATAGTTTGTGTTGACATACAAATATAACTCTATTATATTCCACAAACAGTAAATCTGAGATACTAAAAATAGTCTATTTCAACATATACTTAGAGTTTATATAGCATTGTAGCACTGTCCTCCCATTGATATCCTCAATCTTTAGATATATTAATATAGCCAGTTCTATAAATCTTAATAGAAAACATTCTCCCATAGGTATAAGATGGCCATCTCCATCACTTGGAAAGGTGAATGTGATGAATTAAGTTCAATAATATCTTTGGAAAGGGACAGTGATTGCACTTGCTAACATGGAATTATCATTAAAATTAAAAAAGCTGATCATACTCATTTAAAACACAAGCCAATCTTATTTAAATCAGGGCTACCCAACAAAAATAGACTATCAGTCATTCATGGTCTGAATTCTGTTGAATGAGATGGTTTAAATATGGTATACATAAAAAAATCATCAGGCGTTTGTTTTGTAATAAATAAGGCAGTGCCAACTATTATTCATTAGTAACTTTTTTGAGGTAAGCTATCAACTCTGCCATCTTGGTCTTCTTCCTAATGCCAGCGAAGATCATTTTTGTTCCAGGGATGTACTTCATGGGATTCTCCAAATACTCCATCAGCGTGTCATCATTCCAGGTGATTCCTTTGTTCTTGTTGGCATCAATGTAAGAGAATCCAGCGGTCTGACATGTCTTTAGCCAAAACGGACCGTGAAAATTGGGCCCGGTCTTGTGCTTGCCTCCCTTCTCCACGATATGGCTCTGAGCACACTTCTGGACAAAAATCTTCTTGCCCTTCTCAATATCACCCATCTTAGAATCTTGCCTTCGTCTCACGTGACACAGAGAGCCCTGTTTCTTTGCTTTTTAGGTCACACTCAGCTATGCTCAGAGGTTACTCCTGGCTCTGAACTCAGGAATTACTCCTGGCAGTTCTTGAGAGTACATATGGGGTGCTGGGGATCAAACCCAGGTGAGCCGGGTGCAAGGCAAATGTGGGAAAAATTACAAAGCTTTCAGGTTTAAGTCTCGGTCATGCAATGATCAAACACCTTTTCCTTCACCAGTACATATTTTTCACCACCAAGAACCCCAATATACCCCCCACTCCCAGCCCTTCAAATGCCTGTGAGGCAGATGAATTCTACTTAACACTCTATCTACTTTGATTACATTCATTATTTCGACAAAAGATGCACCATTATTGTTTAGAGTTTACACCCATCAATCAGAACTGCTGAAAAGGCATTGTGAAATAATTTGTTTTCTACAGCTGATTATGAGAACCATATGATGATTTTGGATTTCTGATATTTTACTTATTAAGCCTAGGGGTATTTCTGCCAAGAGCCAGATAATTACAAGATTGGTTTCTGTGGCTCTGGAGCCATGGCCGTGCCGGAGAGCCACTCGTGGGGGGTAACTTGTGACCTCGGTAGGACGTAAAGGACGAGCCAGGAACGCCCCCCTTCCCATGCGGTTGCAGTTGCCTCGTCACCACCGGCTCATACCTGGCTTTCCAAAAGGCTCCGAAGTGGCCGCCATCTTGTTGCCCAGGGGGAAAAAGGCAGAAGGGAGCAATACTCCTTCCCTCCTGGGCAGGCATGATGCCATGGATTAACGCATAGTCCATTCACTTTTCTGCCGCAAGCTGCCGGGCTCTGCATTAAGTCCTTGTGCTTCTGGAGCCATGGCCATGCCGGAGAGCTGCTCGTGTGGGGCAACTCGTGATCTCGGTAGGGTATGAAGGACAAACCGGGAATGCTCCCCTTCCCATGAGGTTGCAATTTCTTTGTAGAAAAGTTCTTTAACTAAAAGCAAAATGAGAGAGAGAGAGAGAGAGAGAGAGAGAGAGAGAGAGAGAGCCATAGAAGGAGCCTATGGGGGTGGAGCAGGGGCAGGGGGAAGTGTGGAGGGGGAAAACTGGGAACATTGGTCGTGGGAAATGTACACTGGTGGAGGGCAGGTGTTGGAACATTGGATGTTTAAAAATCGATTGTCAACAACTTTGTAATTCTATATAGCTATATAGCACAGTGATGGAAAGGAAGGAAGGAAGGAAGGAAGGAAGGAAGGAAGGAAGGAAGGAAGGAAGGAAGGAAGGAAGGAAGGAAGGAAGGAAGGACTCTTTAAGAGTGTGTCTGCAAAATAAGTTCTATAAAAGTGAGTATGCCCTTAAGCTCATAGTTTTATCTCTATCAATGTGACCTAGTAGAAAACCAAGGGGTAAATTTCTGCATTCAGACTTCTACAGCAACATTATTTATAAGAGCAACACATGGAACAAAAAATCAATAAAAAGTCCACTTAGAAAAATGTTTTATAAAATTTTAGGTTGGTCATTGAATCAAAATATCAATAGAAATATTAAGTTGCAATTATGGAGTATACATTTTAAAGTATGCTTACTGCTTCTGATTCAACAAGAAATCTTCAGCATTAGAAGGAGGAGCTTCCAAAAGATCCTTCTAATCCAGGAAGAAGGGTACCCAAGTGCTTGGCCAGAGCTCATTCATCGTGGACTTACTTGAGTCCCCTAATGAGTACAATTCTAGCATCAGGGAGCCTGGAAAATGCATATTTTTGGCTTTATATCTTTTCCTTGCTAACTATGATCAGAATACATGTTCAGTCAGGTAATCCACAAAATCTCACTGCTGGTAGGAAGTCAGTAACTGATTTTATTTAGCATAATTTTAGCAATTAGATACCTAAGGAAGGTTATCAGGCATTGAATCCACAAACATCTTTAGAATGCATAATTTCTAGATGTGGCATTTCAGAGTGAATTTTTGTATAACGAATATTTTTTCAGTGACCAATATAATATACAGTCTTTCTAAATGAATAATATTCTTGGCATCCTAATATTATAGGAATCAATTTTGAGCCTTAAAAAGATTCTTAAATAAAAATAATGAGTCTTGAGATCAATAAATTCAACTTTTAGTTTTCATTTTATTACTAAGAAGATAGATTAATTAGTAACTTGGTAGATGGTCAATTAAATTTTATATCAGAATGATATAATTGTCATTGAAATATAAAAAGTAGACTTCTAAGTTTCTTTCCTGGTCCTACAAAGCATGGAACTTTATTATTGTGATGATCACTTAACTCTTCTCATATAAATTTTATTCTGCTTAGTCTTATTTTGGGAGGCAGAGAAACCATGTGTGACATATATCCCCTGTTAATAGTTACTATTTTATAGAAATTATAATACTTGGAACATTAGATCATATGCATTTCAAAAAATTCAATGTAATGTCCTTTTTTTCTCCACCCAAATTGTGTATGTTGTGTTGGAATATCACTTACATTTTAAAATTGCTTATTGCTGGTAAAATAAGGGAGTCACTACTGATTGAATAGATGCTATACCAAACACCTCATTAGATAGTCCTGCAACACTGTCTAATTTACAGAAAACATGAAACATTCATAGCACTTAAATTGCACTGGAATATTCACAAAGAACATCCATAAAATTTTATGCTCTCTAGAATCCTGTAAGCCAGATAATACAACAATTTACCAAGGAAACAACCTTGGTCGGAGCTTAACTACGTTATCAGTCCAAGCTCAAACTTCAAGCAAAAACACTGAACAGAGTGAAGGCGACTCTGTGTTGTCAAACCCACACCATGCTTTAGCTATGACACATTGGCTACTGCACAGGAGGAAAAACCTTCATTCATTATCTGGCACCACTCTGCTCAAGTTCATTCTTGCCTTTTGCTCTAGGCAACATGGCTCAATTCCAGGCAAAACCAGCAGTTCTTCCTATTATGTTACTCCGAACAGGTTGCCTATAAAATATAGCCATCATCACAGAAAATTAATATTGAAGTTTCACCTTGTTAAGTACTCTAATATAATTGATTTATGGCAGAACATTACAATTTTAGTCTACTGTCTTGATTTATCCACAAGATTAGCTCCCGTAAGTTAAAATAGAAAATGATACTGTTTATTTTATTTTGGTTCTGGGCTAGCAGTATTCAGGGACTAGTCCTGGCTCTGTGCTTGTGGGTAACTCCTAGCTGTATTCAGGGATTGAACCTGAGCCTTTTGCATAACAAACATGCACTCAGACCATTCAGTCATTTCTTTGGCCCTGTAAAATAATATTAATTGACATGTACAAGAAAGATAGGGTTAAGGAAATTCTCTTGCACCATCATAATACTGGCAATAAAATTATAAGGGCGAATGTAACGATGAAAATTAGCTGAAGGGATAGAAGTGATAGAGTTGGGGAGGTTGCCTTGTTTTGTTTGGTTCTTATTGAAGATCAGTGCCCCGATTCTCATAAGGAACAATTGAGATGGGAAAATTAAAAGTAAGAGACCAGGGGCTGGAAGAAACTGGACACAGGTGTTATATGCAGTTTATCCAGGGGACTGAATGGTCCCTAATTTTGTAGGGAGTAATGTGAGAAACCAGAGCCAGGAGTAGCTCAGAATACTACTGGGGACTCAAAACCACATATATACAAATAAATAAAATGAAAAGACAAATGGAGACCTGGTGTGGAGACGTTATTAAAAGAGGAAGAAATCTCTTCCATATTGTCAAAAAAAAAAAAAAGAATAGTTAAATCTACTACAGAATAACAAGAGGACCAATGTCAAGGAATTAAAATAATTTTTTATACAAGGTAAGTTTTTCAAACAAAGTCAGAGCACTAAAAGGGAAGAAGGTATTAAGAAGTTGTTCATCACTGAGTATGATCACATTAACCTTTTTCCTAAGAATCTGTGATCTGTGTGTTTGTGTGTGTATCTGTCTTTGTGTGCATTCAGATAGTAGAATTAGATTTCAGGTTGTTTTAAGCCATTAAGTGTTTTTAAAAGGTAAGAAAAAAATTAAAATACTTCAGAATATTTTTTATCTGTTTGCTTTGATTAATAGGCTTTTAAAGGGATTTTTCTTTAAATTCTAATTCCAGACTTTTTTTCACCACACAGAAACAATGTTATGAAATATCTCCAACTGTATCTTCATCAAGGATAGCATATGCATTCCCGATGCCGAATAATTAGCATTTGAATTCTGGCATAAGTTTGGGGTAGCACAAAAACAAAAAAAAATCTGTTTATACTTTTATGCTTGAGAATCAGGATATGGATAATCATAAGGCACAAGTGGATGAAATTGAAAGAAAGTAGTTATCATCAACGGTATAATCCCTCAGATCAACTCTAAATAACTTAACTTGGGGGAAAACTTTTTTTAGGAACTAAATAATTAACAGCTCAGTAAATAATAAGTAATAACTTTTGGGCATAATTTCAGAATTTTAGCTAAGACCCAAAGCCAAAAATTAACTTCTGCATTTTAAAGATTTTAAAAAATCAATATAAATCTTAACTAATGAGCCCTGAGAACTGAGTCCTAAACTATAAATGTGAAAGCCAGTTAATCTAATGTGTATTACTGATTCCTGGAAATACTCAGGTATCGAAAATACCAGGTGCTTTGGAGCTAAAAAGAAACCTAGGCTTTGACATATCCAATTGACTGGAAGTATTTAAGAAGCAAGAGTTCTAAATATCTTGACTGATTTTCCATATTCAGACTACTATACCTCCCTCAATCTGATAAAGAAGTAAAGTTTTAGTTTTTGGAGTTTGTAATATAGTGTTAAAAGGAAATATTTGTAGAATAAGAGACTGATACTAATTTTAAAGTAAATTCAGGAATGAAAAATCTCTTGAAAATTAAAAGTAGTAAGAAAACCAATGAAATCAATACACATGTTGGACTAGAACAGAGAAAAAAATCTTCTGAGAAACAGAAAAGTGAATTAAATAATAGGGGGGAAATTTGAAGGTACCTTAGTCTATTTGGGGTTACTATATAAAATTTTTATAGGGGCTGGAGCAATAGCACAGCGGGTAGGGTGCTTGCCTTGCATGTGGCCGACCCAGGTTTGATTCCTGGCATTTCATATGGTCCCTTGAGTACCACCAGGAGTAATTCCTGAGTGCAAAGCCAGGAGTAACCCCTGAGTATTGCTGGGTGCGACCCCCCAAAATAAATAAAAATAGTATAAAGTAAATGGTTTATAAATAGTAAAAAATTCCAAAGTCTGGAGATACTAAAATCTAGGTGCCAGCAGATTTCATTGTTGGAAAAGAAAATAAGAGGCAGGGCTTGACTTCATCAGTTCTTTTTTTATACAGGCTCCACGAAACTCTATCCTCATGACCTAATCACCTTCTAAATGTTTTACCTTCAAATACCATTCTCATGGGGATTAGATTTTCATCTATAAATTGGGAAAAGTGAATACAAAACATTTATTTTATTCCAGAGAGCTAATCTGGGAGGTTCAGTATTTATATAATGAGGCCAGAAAATGAAATCATGGAAATCATTATAGAAATATTTCAAAACATTTTAATAACAAGAATAAAAATTTATAAATTATGTACTTTAAGTGCAATGACAGTAAACTCCAAAAATATCTGCACTGAGAGAGAATACATTATTTTTGAATTCAAAAAAAGCAATAAAAATAAAAGGATTTGAACTTTTGGAAGACCAAGAAAAGGGACAGATGAGATTTCAACTAGAATGTGAGTGACTTTGGAATTATCATCAAATCATTGATGATCAGAAGAAAGTAAATCAGAAATTTCAAAATTCTAAGCAATAATTATTTTTATTCCATAACTCAACTCTTAGTCAAAATCAATTCTAGAGTAAGGGTAGAAATGTCAGTATATAGATAAAGTCCTCAGAATTTACCTCTTATGCACACCTTTTCAATTATAAACTCTTGAAACAAATCTGGCAGAAGTTACTGGCGATATGAAGCCCCAGGAAGATTGTGAAAGAAAATCCTGGAGAAAATTGGTTTTCAGGGGTCTAGAAGCAAATTGATTAAAGTTAGTTAAAATACATTGAAGCAGAGGTTAATGCCAGTGTTCACCACATACACAAGGAATAAAAATAGAAGTTTCATGATGTCTGAAAGCATTGATAGATTTTATACTACTTATGTATTTGGCAAAATTTTTGAAGTGTAATTATAATGTGTCTGTGGAAAATAAACAGAAATTATTTAATTCCATAGGTAATGATTTATATAATAATGGAAAGACTGAACTTCCATCTTTAAAGACACCAATGAGTGGTTCTTTCTCCCAGAACACAATGCTGACAAAATCTTTTCACTCTTTTATTTTTTTTCGGGGAGGATGGACTCCACCATCCAATCTCCAACGTGTGCTCAGGAGGTCTGGGTTTCTTACAAGCAATTCTCATGGTCATGCCAAAAACGCCCTTTATTAAGAAGTATTTAGGAGGTTCCAGGGTTTCACTTGGTGATGCTCGCTCTGGGGACCATGTGGTGCCAAGAATCATATCTGAGTCAGCTAAATGCATGTCATCTGCTTTAACCTGCACTTTCTCTCCAACCCTTCTTTTTGCTTTTGAGGACCTTTATAATTATATTGTATCACTGGATCACTTGACTTCCCATTAATCGACAATTTGCTCGAGCGAGCGCCAATAATATCTCCATTTGTCCTTGTCATGTGCTACTGTAGCCCAGTGGCGTCTGTTTGTTCTAGGAACACGAAGAGCCTCAAACTAATTGTTCAGGATCTTGTTAAAGAAGTCTGACCATCTGGTAGGTGGGTGGCCACGTAGTCTTTTGACATCCTGTGGAATCCAGTCAGTAACGGCTCTAGTCCAGTGGTCATGCCCATCTGATTTTTTAACGCTGATTCTTGATCATCAACAGAGCTTGGAACTCCAGATTCTTTCTCTCACTTGAGTGAAACGTGATACTCGAAGCATAGCTCTTTTGATTCCTCTTTGGGAGATCCAAATAGCGTTCTCATCCTGTTTGCATAGGGCCAAGGTCTCTGACGCATATGTTAATGCCGGAAGAACAGTGGAATCAAAGAGATGTGCCTGGAGCCGGAGGTTCTTCATCCTCTTAGCTATTTCTTCGACGCTCTTGAAGGCGTTGCAAGCTGCTCTCTTCCTCCTGTGCAACTCAGGTGCCAGGTCATTCATCATGTTGACTTCTCGAACTAGGTACACATAACTGTTGCATTCGGAGATGGTCGTTCATAAGATTCAGCTGTATTCTGACCTTTCCATACATGTGGTCAAAGTCAGCCAGCATTTGTGCCACTTGGCTGATGTTTGGTGTTATTAGAACAATGTCATCAGCAAAGCGGTGGTGGTGTAGTTGCCGACCGTCTATCTTCACTCCCATTCCTTCCCATTCCAGTTATCACATGATGTTCTCGAGGGTGGCACTGAAGAGTTTCAATGAAATGGTTTCACCCTGACGAACCCCTCTCTTGTCATCAGTGTTACTTCTTTGTAGAATGGTAAGATCCTGGTAGTGAATCCATAATACAGTTCATGGAGGATCCTGATGTATTGAGTTTAAATGCCCTGATTGGCCCTGTTGAGACCGCTTCCATCTCAACAGAATCAAAGGCCTTCTTTAAATCAATGAACGTTAGACAGAGTGGCATCTAGAATTCCTGAGAAACCTCAATGAGCTTGGTTATCATGTGGATATGGTCGATGGTGCTGAATCCTTTGTGGAACCTGGATTGTTTTCATGGTTGTCCTTCATCTAGTGTTCTGCCAACCCTATTCAGGATGACTCAAGTGAACAGCTTGTAGATGACAGACAATAGGCAGATTGGGCGATAGTTGCCAATGTCATGGATGTCTCCCTTCTTGTACAGTAGTATAGTCCTGCTGGTTATCCACTGGGACGGAAACTTGCATTCAGACAGGTATTATGTGAAGAGCCGAGACAGTGTATTGATGAGTGCTGACGGCAGGTTCTTCAGGTGTTCAGGTCTGATCTTCTCTGGGCTGGCTGCTGTTCATTTCTTAACTGACGAAATGTCATGTCAGATTTCGGAAGGGAGAAGATTGGGAACAACATATCCGGTCACAGTCACGGTCCTCCCGTTATTCATCGATTTGCTCTAGCAGGCCCAGTAACATCTCCATCGTGAGACTTGTTGTTACTGTGTTTGGCATATTGAATACGTCACGGGGAGCTTGCCAGGCTTTACCGTGCCAGTGAGATACTCTCAGTAGCTTGCCAGGCTCTCCAAGAGGGGCGGAGAAATAGAACTCGGGTCGGCCATGTTGGCTGCATGCAAGGCAAACACCTTACCTGCTGTGCTATTGCTCCAGCCCAACAACATATCCATCCTGTGGAATTTGATATGTGGGCAAGTAGACATGGCTATCGAAGAGATCTGAGTAGAAGTCATGGATAATCTTCTCCATTGCCCTTCTGGAAGATGTGATAGATCCATCAGGACGTCGGAGGGCAGTCATCTTGGTCTTGTAGTTGGCGAAGGACAGGCAGATATTACGGATGCTTTTCCTGGCTTCTGCCACAACTAACAGCACTTCTGCTCTTCTCTCTTTGAGGTCTTCCTTGATTGCATCACTGCACTGCTTTGCAAGCTCGGACGTTCGCTTGTGGTTGCCTCAGGCATGCGCCAAAACAAATAAACAACATTGGCGAATAAACTCAAGAGTTTTTGAAGACAAGCATTTTTTTGTGGCTATATTTCTCTTGGCGTTCCATGCACAATCATGGAGGTGCTCAACCAGTTGATCATTTTCCTCGTCAATGTTTTCAACAATGGCATCTTCCCAGGTTGCAGCAACAGTGCCAAAGAGCTCCCAGTTGGTGGTTGCTCTGGGAGTTCTCTTCTCAAACTTTGCAGCCCTTTCTCCTCGCTCTGTGAAGTAGAATTTTGCATGAAGGAGATGGTGGTATGATCCCGTTTGGAATTTTGGGACAACAGCAACATCAGTCAGGCAAAATCGTCAATTGAATATGATGTGGTCTATTTCGTTGGGGAACCATCCACCAGGAGACTCCCATGTCCAACGTTTAGATTCGGTCTTCTGGAACTGTGAGTTACCATGCATGGTTTGGTCGACATGATGAACTCAGACAGCCTCTCATCCTGTTCGTTCCATTCTAGGCCATGGGCCCCAATGTGGAGTTCTTCGGCTGATCTTCTCGGTCCTATCTTGGCATTAAAATTACTGACAATGATCTTGTATACTTCTTCAGCTCCATGTAGAACTTCTCAATTTTTCCTTCATCATAATTGGATGTTGGTGCATAGACAACGAAGATAGAACTTGCCAGTAGTGAGGCACATGTGTTCAAGTGTAAACATCCGATTTGGGTTGTTAGGCATCCGAATGAATCAATGCTCATGGCCAAAACACCAGACACACAGAAACCATTCTCGTAATTATCTGACTCTTTGCAGAAATCCAAAATCGTGGCCACGTGACATTATATGATTCTTATAACCACCTATAGAAAACAAAATATTTCACAATGCCTTTTCAGCAATTCTGATTGTTTGGGGGGAAATTCTAAACAATAATGGTGCATCTTTTGTCGAAATAATGAATGTAATCAATGTAGAGAAGAGTTAGGTAGAAATCATCTACCTCACAGGCATTTGGAGGAATGGGGGTGGGGTATACTGGGATTCTTGGTGGTGAAAAATGAGTACTGGTGAAGGGAAAGGTGTTTGATCATTGTATGACCGAGACTTAAACCTGAACGCTTAGTAACTTTTCCCACAGTGATTCAATAAATAAATATAAAAAGAAAAAATAAATAAATAAAATTTAAAAAATAATTAAGGTGGAGTTCATGCCCAATTTAATCAGCTAATCAGTGGCTGGATAAATAGCAGTACTCCTACAAAAAAAAAAATGGCACGATGTGATTGATGCCTTCTTGTGTCAGTCAGACCAATGATGTCGTACTTGATCTTTCACGTTGGTACCATCAGGTCCTCGATAGATGCATCCGATGCTAGCATACGTGTGTTAAAAGTACAGATAATGATTTTTGTCTTCCTTCATTTTGGCAGCCTAGTTTGGCCTTGAGATTTTATCAGCCTCTCCTTCCTCATCCTTTTCAACGCTGCCATATTCGTGATGCCTTCAGGGTCAGGGGAATGAGAACCATTGTAGTTACTGGTTTTGGCATATTGAATACACAACAGATAGCTTGTGAGGCTCTGCCATGCGGGTGTAATACTCTTGGTAGCTTGCCAGGCTCTCCGAGAGTGATAGAGGCTTTTGGAGCGGCCTCTAATTGCCTTTCTAGGTGTTCTCATGGTTCAAACCTTATTCGAATCCTATAAATATGGTACAGCAATTCTGGAAGAGGGATATTAAGTGTCTTATAATGTGTCGCATGGCCGCTTTGTGGCTGTGCAGTCTGGAAAGCATCCTGGAGCATGGCAGCGGCTGGGTAGTGGAGGTAGTGGAGGTAGTGGAGGTAGTGGAGATCTACCAGTGAGGTATTTATCTGGTACTGGTAGGGATAGGGTGGGTCTTCTGTGCACAATCCAATCCCTGGGTCTCTGGCGATTGGTGGAAGCAGACTGGGCAGGGTAGGGTGGGGCTCCTGATTTTAATCCCTTCGTCAACTGTGATTGGTGGGAGCAAGCAGAGAATCTCTGTCCCCGGGTCTATTGAGCCTGGAGCCCAAGGTCTCACAGTTCCACTTATCTTGTTCTATGAGGCTTCAGTCATGCGTGAAGGTAGTCACCTCCACTACCTCCATGCTCCAGGATGCTTTCTGAATGCTCGGGCCGAGACTCAAGCATGACTGAAGCCCCACAGAACAAGATTATATTGTATATCACCTGGATAATCAAAGACAGATTCATATAAAGTTAGCTGTTGCCAACATTAATTCTGTCTGCTACCTTATTTCTCTTTATCATGTATCATGAACTATCCATGATTTCATGGATTAAAATATGGAAACTCAAGAGGGAGCATTATTCTATTCATAATGTAAGGGACAACTTGGAAGATAGCTGAACTTCAATTTGTATTTCACCTCAAAGAACTTCCTACTGGTAACTATAGAGTAACTACTATAGGCATTTGTTTAGTAGACCAGCGGTTCCAAATTTAAAAGGAAGGGAGGGGAACCACTATGAAAGAAGCACTTTAGAATATTTGATAGCAGAGAAACTCAAAATTTTCCATTTGACTAAGTGTCAGGGATTAGAATTTCAATGCCCAGCAAAGCATGTAGAGAGCCAATCAAGAGCAATTCCAATAAATATTAGTAAGAAAAAGGATTATTTCATCAGTGTGAGAAGATACTTGCTACTTATTCTTTATCTGTTCTAAACCTAGGAGAGTCACGGCTTTAAGATTTTGGGGTGAGAATCCTCTGAAAACAGTAGTCTAACACAAAACTATTTGAGTCTTTCTATTGCTAAATAAGAACTTTGGATTCATGCAATATTAATCTAGTAGACTTGATTTCTGTCAGTTTTAATAAGAACACTGCAGATATTCTGCCCAAGAAGAAATTAATAGTTGGGAAAATTAGTTTACAACATATAATTAATGAGAGAACATAGTAAACAAAAATGACTCATTTTATCTCTGTGAATTTATATTCTTCAATAATTTCTTACAAGTATATGAAAATGTAGAAAGTGAATTCAATTGCATATAACCTAAATTGGTTAGAAAGAATATCACAGAGCAGAGCACAGTGTCCCTTAGCTAAGCTGAAGAACCATGTTCTTTCCTTGGGCTCTTTTTCTATTTTTCATAATAGTTCTTTAAAAATCTATTTTCCCACATTAGAATGAAGGAAATGTTTTTGAAGTTAAAAGTGGTATAATCATTTTTTTATTTTCTATGCAGTGATAAAGTGACTGATGCTATTATAAATATAAGTAATGAGTTCATGCTTTTATGATGTTAAAGCATATAAATATAATAAATTTTTGTCTTTTCAAAGGCAAAGAAAGTAAGAAATAATCACAGAAGTGATTTGCTTTTGGAATAAAACTATTTGCCTTGCTGTCATATTTAGTACCTTTTGTCTTATTCATCCACCCTCTTTAGCCTCCTACGAAAACCTTCAATGCTAAAGCAAAGATAGATAGGAGCTATGGATTAACATTTTGTGAGCTGTTTCAACTCTGACAATAGGATTCATATATTTTTTTAGAAAGACTTTTTCATAGAAAATATTCATATATTTTCTAGCATTCACAATCTAAGAAAATATAGCAAAGGTAATGATCAAGCCATCAATTCATCATAAAATACCATTTTGATTGAGTTTTTTCACATCCTTTTAGTTCACTCTGTTTCTACTAGGTCTAGGAGGAAACTGAGTCACCCTTCATGAATATTTGTTTCTCCTTTCATTCTAGGCAAATCCTATAGCCAATTGGAAGATAGAGCATGGCATATATTATATCTACATGAAGATATTAAAGTTGATATCTTCATAGCGATATATAAGTTGATATCATAAGACCCAACAGAATCCTCTTCCCCTAAACTTATTGAATAGTCATTGTCACTGTCCTCCCGTTGTTTATCTATTTGCTCGAGGGGGCCCAGTAACATCTCCATTGGAGACTTTGTTGTTACTGTGTTTGGCACATCGAATACATCACGGGGAGCTTGCCAGGCTCTGCCGTGAGGGTGAGATACTCTCGGGAGCTTGCCAGGCTCTCCGAGAGGAACAGAGGAATCAAACTCGGGTCGACCATGTTGGCTGCGTGCAAGGCAAATGCCTTACTGCTGTGCTATAGAACTTATAGAATAAACATTAAAATAAGATGCCAATGGTTCAAATAACTATAGTTAATATAGTTACTCTAGAGAATAACTTCAATCCCAAATAGACGTTGCATGATAAAGAATTAACTTTTTGTCTAATCAAGTCAGAAATGGGTTTTGGGGGTTGTTGTTGTTGTTGTTTTGGGGCCACACTGTACAGTACTCAGGGTTTGCTCCTGGATTCCCACTCAGGGATAAGTCCTGGAGGGTCCAGAAGACCCTACGTGGTGCCAGAAATTAAACTTGGGTAATTTGCATGCAAGGCAATCACCCTATCCACTATATGTACGATTGCAATGGCCCCACCCAAGTTATAAATGTTTACCTTCTTTGTTATTGCATCTCTCATTCTGATTATGTAATTATTTTCCTTTACCTATTTCTCTGAATTGATTTTGGTTATTTTAGCTAACCTTCTTTGGTCATGTGTTTAATGTCATGAAATTAAGTATGTTTGATCAATTTTTAGACTTTAATTGGCCAGGATGTATATGTGAAGATGTAGAGATATAAATGCTATGAAGAATCAGTTTCATTGGGTTTTAAGACTAGCAGGAAACTTTTCAATTCACTATGAACCTTAAGTACTCACTGGTAACATGGTAAGTGTTGCTGCTTAGGAAAAATGCCTAGGGGCCGGAGCAATAGCACAGCGGGTAGGGCGTTTGCCTTGCTCGCAGCCGACCTGGGTTCGATTCCCAGCATCCCATATGGTCCCCCAAACATTGCCAGAAGCAATTTCTGAGTGCATGAGCCAGGAGTAACCCTTGTACAATACTAGGTGTGACCCAAAAAAAGCAAAAAAAAATGTCTAACTAGGACTGACTCACTTCAACCTATTTTTATAGAAAAAGTCCTTTATGTTAAAATCAGAGAAACTTGGCTTTCATTTCAATTTTATCACCACAGCATCTTTGACTTTGAGTAGTGCTCAATTCTCTCAGTCTTTAGGAACACCTGGCAAATAAGTAAATAAAAAATGAAAATTGTGATTTAGGAATGATTAAAAATAAAAGATGCAAAAATGTTTCTCATATAGTTATGTCAGTAAAGAATAAATGTTGTATTGTTATGTTCTGTTGAGGCAGTTTTAAGGAAATAAAAGAAAAGGTTTTAATAGTGCCTCTTTGTTCTCCAGTTCTGATATCTTTCTACTCAGTGCTTTCATATTTATTTCCCAAATACTTTCAAGGATTAATTCTACAATATGTGTACTTAGGAAGCCAATGAGAAATATAAATCCATATTGTTTTCAGGCTAACAATCTCCTTTGGTAAGATCACTCATTCAAATTCCAGAAATGGAGGTAGTATCTCATACCACACACTGTTCGTGTATTTCCATGGTTCAGTTTTGTAAAGTAAATTATGCTTTCTGATACAATATCAGAAAAACAGAGAAGGAACACATACATCCTATCTGTAAAAAGCACCTGGCTTGAACAAAAGTTCAGATCAAAATGGATTAAAGACCTCAACGTCAGACCTGAATCCGTAAGATACGTGTATCACTCGTATCACTGTCATCTTGGTGATTATTGATTTGCTCGAGCCGGTGCCAGTAATGTCTACATTCGTCCACGTTGTGTGCTAGTGTAGCCCAATGGCATCTGCTCACTCCAGGAACACAAAGAACCTCAAACCGTTTGTTCAGGGTATGGTTCCATTTCACCGAAACTCTTTAGTGCCACCCTCAAGAACGTCATGTGATGACTGGAATGGGAAGAAATGTGAGCAACTACACCACCTCCACTTCGCTGATGACATCGTTCTAATTACACCAAACATTAGCCAAGTGGCACAAATGCTGGCAGACTTCAACCATGCATGTGGAAATGTCAGAGTGCAGTTGAATCTCGACAAGACAATGTTCATGAAAAACAAACTTAGTCCCTGACGTTCCATTTTCTCTCAATGGAACGAACATCTCTGAATGCAGCAGCTATGTGTAACTGGGTGGAGAACTCAACATGAGGAATGGCTTGGCGCCAGAACTGTGTTGGCCGGAACTGCGCAGGAGGAAGAGAGTGGCATGGAAGGATTGCAAGAGCATTGAAGATTTTGTTAAAAGGATGAAGAACCTCTGGCTCCAGGCACGTCTTTTCGACTCCACTGTACTTCCTGCACTAACATACGCCTCAGAGACCTGGGCACTACAAAAACAGAATGAGAACGCTATTTGGATCACCCAAAGAGGAACCGAAAGAGCTATGCTTGGAGTATCATGCTTCACTCAAGTGAGAGAAGAAATCAGGAGTTCCGTCCTCTGTCAACAATCGAAGATCAGGGACGCTGCCTCGTTTGCCAAGGCATCGAAAATCAGATGGGTTGGACATGTAATGCAATTTAGAGACAACCGCTGGACTAGAGCCATTACTGACTGGATTCCACGGGACATCAGAAGAACTTGTGGCCGCCCACCTACAAGACGGTCAAACTTTTTCGTTAATACTCTGAACCCTGAACCATAAAATACACGGAAGAAAATATAGGCAAAACCCTCCACAACAAGAACTCAGTGTTGAAAGCAGGCAAAGGGATGTACATGATAACCTTTCAGCACATGTGTATCACAAACCATATTACCTAAAATGAGAGAGAGAAAGAGAAAGAGAGAGAAAGAGAGAGAGAGAGAGAGAGAGGGAGAGAGAGAGAGAGAGCCTGCCATAGAGGCAGCTTGGAGTGGGGGTGGTTTGAAGGGATGGGAGGGAAACTGGTGCTGGAAAATTACACTGGTGAAGAGATGGGTGTTGGAACATAGTGTGACTGAAATGCAATCATGAACAATTTTATGATGCTTTATCTTATTGTGATTCAATACAAAAAGCACCTGGCTGAGATTTGATAAGGGAGTAGGTGGTATAGAAACTCATATCTCTAGAGAGAGTTAGTATAAAGTAATAAGAATATGAGTTGAAAAGTTATTCAGTTCCAATCAATGTGACTAGACAAATCATTTTGATTCAGTTTTCCTCTGAAATTGGAAAGATGATACATTATATGTTTTCTAAAAGATATGCAATTATACAGACCACCATTAGTTATAGAAATTACCTCATGGACCCTAATGTAGATGTGGCTGTAAAAATACTCAGGAAACTGGGGACATTGGTGGTGGGAAATGTACACTGGTGAAGGGAGTAAAGTGGAATGTTGTATGAATGAAATCCAATCATGAACAACTTTGAAACAGTGTGTCTCACAGTGATTTGGTAAAAGAAAGAAAAAGAAGTCAGGCCAGCTGGGTGACAGTCTTCTTCATGCATTAGTTGAAGGATTAGTTTTTTGCTTAAGAATACCTCACTTGGGCTTGCTTCTTCTGTAACATGGTGTAAATAACACTATCATTGAGTGCTATTGTTAAAACTATATAGTACTTCCTCAAATAAAATGATTTCATTTGACTTTGAAAAAACTGTTATATAGTAGAGAGAAAACAAAGAATCAATAGTCTTCTTGATCTTTGAGTTATACACGTTTCTCAACTGTATATTATCTATTTGCAGTTGAGCCTTTCTTAATAATAGTAATAAGAGAAATCCTCTATGCTATGGCCTTCTAGGTTTCTATTCCATTTTAAAGGAGAGGAGATGCTATTTTTGAATCATATAAATATATACATATATCTAGAGAGACTGACCAAAGGTAAATATAATTTTTTTGTCAGATCCCAGAAATATGTTTGTCTCTTCTTTCAAATTGAAAATAACTAAAATAATTAAGAACCAAATATCTACTGAAAACATTAGGGGAACTTTGAAGCTCATAGTCCTGGTGGGTTCTGTGCTCAAATTAAATCAGCTGACAAGTTGACTGTGAAAGGAGATTAATTAAGGTTGCTACATATTAGGTATATGCTTTTAAGTGTCCTCAGCCTGGTAATCATGTTCACGGTGAAGACCAGGAATGACTAAGATCTAAACCATGACATATGCACATTTTAGAGGTATAAGTCTGTTATGAAAAATTCCAGCCAGTAAGTCTAAGCGAAGGAAGTTCCTCATTAGTTTTAGGGTCAAAATTATATTTCATAATTGTTAGGTAAGTTATTATGACCTGGGTAGTTATTTTGCACAGAAATCTGGAATCTTATGATAAACCAACAAGAGAAGGAGCTGGTAAGTAAAGTAAAGTAAAGTAAAGGCCCTCCCGTTGATCGTCGATTTGCTCGAGCGGGCCCAGTAACGTCTCCATTGGAGACTTCGTTGTTACTGTGTCTGGCATATCGAATACTCTCGGTAGCTTGCCGGGCTCTCCGAGAGGGGCGGAGGAATCGAACTCGGGTCGGCCATGTTGGCTGCGTGTAAGGCGAACGCCCTACCCGCTGTGCTATCACTCCAGCCTCTTCTTCAACAAACTAGCCATTGAATATAAGACAGTTTTCAATAATGATACAAATAGAATGAAATTTAAGAGTACATTATAGAATTTTCTCAAGCAGGCCCAGTAACGTCTCCATCATGAGACTTCTTGTTACTGTGTCTGGCATATCGAATACGTCACGGGGAGCTTGCCAGGCTCTGCCGTGCGGGCGAGATACTCTCGGTAGCTTGCCGGGCTCTCCGAGAGGGCGGAGGAATCGAACTCGGGTCGGCCATGTTGGCTGCGTGCAAGGCAAACGCCCTACCGCTGTGCTATAGAATTTGATTGCTGATTAAATATGGATGATTCAGGAGAAGAGGCCAAGAAGAGTCCTATAATTTTGAAAGCACTTATATTGAGAGGAATGATGAGTTTTGGGTGTATATCAGAATATTCGACGATCAAGAATCAGGGACGCTGTCTCATTTACCAAGGTGTCAAAAATCAGATGGGCTGGTCACGTAATGAGATTTAAAGACAACTGCTGGCCTAGAGCTGTTACTGACTGGGTCCCACGGGATGTCAAAAGACCGCGTGGCCGCCCACCTACCAGATGGTCAGACTTCTTCATGACGATCAGTTTGAGGCTCTCCATGTTCCCAGAGCGAACAGATGCCATTGGGCTACACTAGCATGCGACAGGGACAAATGGAGACATTACTGGCGCCCGCTCGAGCAAATCGACGACTAACGGGAAGTTAAGTGATTAAGTGATTAAGTGATCAGAATATGGCATTTTACCTCTAAAGACCACTATTAGAAACTAGAAAGACCCAAAAAGAAAAAAAGAAAGAAAGGAAGAAAGAATGAAAGGAAGAAAGAAAGAAAGAAAGAAAGAAAGAGAAAGAAAGAAAGAAAGAAAGAAAGAAAGAAAGAAAGAAAGAAAGAAAGAGAAAGAAAGAGCAGCTTAGGTGTTTGCCTTGCGTACAGTCAACCCAGGTTCAATCCCTGCCTTTGTGGTCCATATATGGTCCTCAAACCCCATAAGGAGTGATCTCTGAGTGCCAAGTCAGGAATAAGTCCTGAACACCATGAGGTATATCCCCAAACCAAAAAAGCATATTAATGAAATAAAATAAGACCACTTTTATGTAAACATGCAAGTACTGGATAAACTCTGACATATTGCAAACTTATCAGTGATAATACTTCAGAGTTTATATTTAAATATTTTCTAGTTGTTATAAATAGATGAAAGTGGTTAACCTTGGGTAAAATTCAAAGACCACTAATTAAGGAATAAGAAAGACAGAAACCTAATATTAGTGTTTGAAGGGAAATTGGGAGGCTAAAAAAAATGGGAAGATAAGAAAATAACCATTTAAGACTCTTCTTAAAAGTAAATAATGAAGAAAGAGACACGTCATACTATAACGTGTCAAAATATGAAGGTCAAGGCAAACATTTTAAAAAATTAGTTTGGTGAGAAGACTGTATGGGTAAGGGTTCTAAAGAAATGATGAACTATTGGTCCCAGAAGAGCCAGTATGTTCAGATCAAGCTAGAAAGAATGAACATTTATCAAAAGAAGGAAAATCTCATTATCTGAAATTGGAAGAAAGTTGAAGTTCTTTCTGCAAGTAAAGGAAGAAGATTTATTCCAGGTCCCTAAAATCAAATGGAGGCAGTTACAGAGAGATGATATATTGGCTATAAATAAAGGTGAACATACTAGGTTATAATGTTGTAATGGGTCATCGGTTATTTTTGACTAGACTGGAAACAGCTGAATTTCCACTTCTTGAAAATGTTTATGCACTAGGAATTGAGCTACTCTTTCTTATGACGAAACCCAGTCCTGATTCTTTGATTTATAGAGTATTTGTTTTGTTTTACACATTCGATTTCTACTCTAACACTGTACAGGTCATTTTTTCAAAGGCCTAGAAGTCAGGCAAATACTGATTTTTAAATTAGGCTTGAGGGTTCAGAGACTGTAGAGCAAGTTAGGCTCCTGCTTTCAATGCATCCAACCCAAGTTTGATCTCTGACACCCATATGGTCCCCCAAATCAAACAGGAGTGTTCTTTGAGCACAGAGCCAGATAAAAGTCTTAAGCATAGCTAGTATAACCCCCTCCCCAAATTAATTAGTCAGTTAAACTTGAGGGATGTTTTATTTCAACGTGATGCTTATCTCTGGCAGAATGAAGAGTGGGATAATTTTACATTGAATGTCAAGGAAATGAAAGGAGCAATAAACCTAAATGCTTTGTAATGCAATTTTCATTCCCTTGAAGAATATTTAAATAATGATGCTGAGAGCATACAGTTGGGAAAAATACACTGATTCCTCTGCCATTTCATCATTGAGATGCATCAGTGTGTAGGAGAATGAAATGGGATATATTGATATTGAAATATCAACCATTAGCTTATGATCAGCACAATGATGGAGAAGAATTATGTATACCGTTATAAAGTTTGTACAACTAATGATAAAGTACAACTATAAAGTACAGCTAGTGATTCACCTTTTTCTTAAAATTTTCCTAAAAGAGCCAAGATTTACAAAGTTACTGATAGGCATATAATAATTCAAAACTGAGTCCTTCATCAGTGTCAACTTCTCTCCACCAGTGTTTCCAGATTTTCTCCCCATCCCAACTTCTCACTCCACCTCGTCCTGTCAACTTAACAGGCACATTACAAAGTCTCAGTGGTTGCTTCTTAGATCTCATGTTTTCAGTTCTGTTGAATCTGTGTTTTGGGTATATGGCTATACCCCTCACCCATATCACTGGTATAACTAAATACTTGATGACTGTTAACCCATTACTTCTTGTTCTCTTCTTCCCTTTTTGATTTCTTCTCTTTTTGGTCTGTCTTCTCTCTAAACACAGGGTCAAGGATTCTCCAAGCACCCCCCCCCCCCCTTTTACTATGGTACATTTCCTCATCCAATATTCTATATTCCGTAGATAAGTGAGAACATCCAGTGTTTGCCTATTTTCCTCAACTTCACTCAACATGGTATCTTACAGTTCCAACCAGATTGCATCAAATTGCAACACGATTTCATTATTTCTTGCAGCTGCATAGTATATACATATGATAGGCAGTATTTCCTGAAGCACAGGAAATCATGCCCGCACAGCAGAGCCTGGCAAGCTACCCGTGGTGTATTCAATATGCCAAAAACAGTGACAATAACGGGCCTCATTCCCCTGACACTGAAAGAGCCTCCAATACAGCAGCATTGGCAAGGACGAGTAAGGAGAGGCTGCTATAATCTCAGGGCTGGGACGAATGGAGACGTTACTGGTGCCCACTTGAGCAAATCAATGAACAATGGACGACGAGTGATACAAGTGAAGTGATACAAGTGATATATATGATATATACCACATCTTCAGAATCTATTCATCCATCATTGAACACCTAGGTTAATTCCATATCTTAGCTATTGTACAGAGCAATGATTAATGGTGTGCATATGACCTTTTGAGAGAGTGTTTTATTTTCTGGGGATAGATGCCCTGATGTGGCATTGCTAGATCATATGGCAGTTCAGTTCTAGGTTTACTGAGAACTCTCCATATTGTTTTCCTTAGGGATTATATCAGAAAACATCCCCACCAGCAGTGGAAAAGAATTCCTTTTTCACCACAGCCCCAACACAGATTGTTCCAACTATTCTTGATATGTGCCATTCTCACTTGTGTGAGGTCATATCTTATTGTCAAATTGATTTGGATTTCTCTGATGATAGGTGTGACTGAGTATTTTTTTATGTGCCTACTGGCCATCCACCTGTCTTCCTCTGAAAAGTGTCTACTCATTTACTCTCCCCATTTCTTGATAGGGTTTTCTTATTTCTTTTTGTTGATTTAAGTGAATACTTTGTATATCCTGGATATCATACCTTAACTTGATGTATTGGATGCATATATTTTTCCCCATTCAATTATCTGTCCTTTAGTTTTAGACCATATTCCTTTTTGCCATGCAGAAGCTCTATAACTTTACTTACATCAATTTGTTTATTTTAAATTTTGTTGCCTTTGCCAGTGGTATCAGATCATCAAAGGAATTTTTAGTCCAAATCTTGAAAGTGTTCTGCTTATGTTTTTCTCAATGTACTTTATAATTTCTGGTCAGATCTCAAGGTCTTTGATCTACTTTGAGTTGACTTGTGAGAGGTGTAAGATATCGATCCAGTTTTAATTTCTTATGTGTAGTTATCTAGTTTTCCCAGCACCATTTGTTGGAGACTCTCTTTATTTGATGTTCTCAATTCCTTTGTTAAAAACTAATTGCCTGTATATGAGGGGTTTTGTCATTGGATATTCAATTATGACTCATTAATCAGAGGGTCTGTCTTTATTCTAGTACCATGCAGTTTTGATCACTATAGCTTTATAATACAGTTCCAAATTAGGAAATTAAATGTCCCAATTTCTTACTTTTCAGTATGGATCTGGCTATTCTCAGTCTTTTGTGATTCCATACAAACTTTGTTATTGATTTTTTTCTAGACTCTGAAAGAATGTCATCTGAATTTTGAATGGGGAATGCATTGAATCTATACAATAACTTTAGGTAGAATCAAGAATAATATTGATTCTTCCAATCCATGAGCATGGGATATTTTCCCACTTCCTAAGGTCTTCCTCTCTTTCTTTCCTAAGTGATTTAAAGTTATTGCAGTATAGCTCAGCTTGTGATTCTCTTAATACACCTAGACATATTATCAGATGCTGGTTTATTTGAACTCCTCAAATGTTCTTACAACAGACACACTGATTGGTTTTTGGGATGATTCTTTCTTTCGATGAATTCAGGGTACCAGATCACATGGTAAAGCCATCAATGAAGATCATCCCTCATGTTTTGTATTTCATATTGGGGACAAAGAAGATAGGAGCCATCTAACTAAACTCCAAGGGACAGATAATTCAAAACAAAGATGAAGAGCTGGGGCAGGTCAAAATGACTTGTTTTCTTAGGTAGAATATTTATTAGAACAAGTTCAAGTGTTGACTAAACTGCAGAAAGTAATCAGTCTTTACTTTCCAAATCTTACTGAAAAATGTTTATAGTATTGAGTAAATTTCACTACTTCAGTACAATTTATATAGCATTTGTCGGGTAGAAAACACAAAATAAATTTATTCTAAAGTAAAGTATACGGTTTTAAGTAAATTGTGATCTACCTCTGAGATGCATCTAATAATTACAAAAATAATATTGTACTTTACTTCTAAGGAAATTGTGATTACCTTCTGAGCTTAAATGACTTAAATAATGACTTCTGCTCAATTATAGTTTTCAATGGCAATGTATAAAAATGAGCAATGTGAGTCAAACAGCAACATATGAGGAAGAGAAACTTTACTTCCCCTTTAATTTCATGTTTTATTCAGTGACTACAAAATACTCTGCACTATCCTAGCACTTCCACTGAATTTAGGAGTCAGACAGATTCTTCAGCAAAAACACCCTCCTTCCCCCATCTGCTCTCTCTTTATTCATTTTACAGGCACTTTGGCAATAATTTGTGGAATACAAAAACATGGAAAACAGTGGACATATCAGCATCATAAAAGAGTAGGCTGATATTCCTATCTAGACAATTTCCAGACACACTGAAGTGAGATTGTTAAATTTAGCAAATAAAAATACAGGACATCAAGCCCAATTTGAATTTCTGATAAGCAATGAATATTTTGAAATTTTAAATATGCCCCCAGTATGATATGGGAATGCACTAAAAGTATCTCACACTAAAATTTAATATTTGTATTGAATATTATTTATTAAATGTATCATACTGAAGAGAATTTAAATAATTTTTATCTAAAAACTATTCATTGTTTATCTACAATTCGAATGTAACTGACAATCCTTCACAAAGACATTTTGTAGTAGGAAACCTTGAGATGGCTTTCTTGTAACTATACTTTGAATTTCTTTATGGTAGGGAGGGGGCTATTCATCCTTGAATGGTTTAATTCCTGAAGCAATGCATGATACATAATGGGCCACACCCATCAATGCTCAGGGATTAATCCTACTTTTGTGCTGAGGATTCAAGATCACTCCTGATGGTGTTCAGGGGACCATATGTAGTGTGGCAAATTAGAAATTGAGCCCAGGTTGGCTCTGTTCAACGCAACCATCTTATCTGCTATACTGTCTTTCTGCCACTATAGGATACTTTTTTTTTTTTTGCTTTTGGGTCACACCCGGCTATGCACAGAGGTTACTCCTGGCTCTGCACTCAGGAATTACTCCTGGCGGTGCTCAGGGGACCATATGGGATGCTGGGAATCGAACCCGGGTTGGCCGCGTGCAAGGCAAACACCCCACCCACTGTGCTATCACTCCAGCTCCAGGATACATTTTTAAAGAATTCAGATGATCATGATATTAGATAGATAACAGGCAGGGACTCTGTAGCCATATGGATTTTTAAAGATTTATACATTTAGTCCACTAAGATTATTGTATATTGATCAAGTGTAACAAGGCTCACAAGAGACTATGTCGCCTATGAAATTATGAAATGAGGAAACACATTATGTTCTGATGCCCGCCCTTCTGATGCCTTCTCTTTGTTCACATCTGGGCTATAGCAATGACCTATTTTCCAAGGACCTGAATTTTCCAAGCCTCCAACTCCAAGACCCTTCCCAGGATGATTAAATACATGTTGTCTGTTTTTTCCCTCCTCATCTGTCGCCTTTGCTGTCACTCAGTCAAAAAGAATTGATTGCCATCTCGCAAAATTGTCAGTTCAAAACTCAGCAATCACTTGAGGACTCCCTTAAGATAGCTTTTACCCCTTTCCAAGTGAATAACAATAATCTTAGCTAAAAAAACTAAATAGCAGAGTTCCCAGTACCCACTTGTCATCACCGCCCCCATGGATTTTTTTAAATTAGAGTTTAAAATTTTTTTTAAACTAGAGTTTTTAAACTCTAACTCAAAAGACTCACTAGTGATATGTGAGGGACAAGTAAGAGTGGAATTAGAATGAATTTTGTTGCTATTCTTGGATTATTTTATTAGGCAAAATTTGAGATCTCCTGGACCACACACCTTCTGAAAAAATGGGCTATTGGTACAATGTATTAATAGCGCATTGAAACAGTTGAAAGGTTTTGTACATTCCATTTGTGGTTCCTTCTTGCTTAGTATTTCAGAGCAAGCTCCTCCCCCTAGGAAATCAACAACTTCCATGGTTTGATCCAATTGGTCTGTTCCAACTTAATCCATGCTGGTTTTACAGGATGTGGTTTTACTTCTTTGACTCTTGTCCTCACCCTCTTGGATATCAATTTTTTCTCTGTTAATCGTAGGTTAACTACCATCTCTGGAGAATGTCTCTGTGTCCATACTCTCTGGTCTATCAGTGCATTTCTAGCTTATATTAGGAAAAAATGTTTTTCTTAAATGGAAACTTACATGAGTAACCATCAAGCCCATTATAATTCTTATAAAAGACATATTTCTATTTCTATTCATGGGGGTGAATAGGGTCAAGTTAAATTTCTTAATATTTATATGCATTTCAGAATAAGTTTTCAGATAGATCCAAATTTTTTTTTTAATAATTTATTTATTTATTGAATCACTGTGGGAAAAGTTACAGAGCTTTCGGGTTTAGGTCTCAGTCATGTAGATACCAAACACATTTCCCTTTACCAATACTCATTTTTAACCCCGAACTCCAATAGACCCCCACCTCCCACCCCTCCCAATTCTTTGTGAGGCAGATGAGTTCTAGTTAATACTCTATCTACTTTGACTAGATAGATTATTTCGATAGAAGATGCACAATTATTGTTTAGAGTTTACGACCCCCCCCCCCCCCCCAATCAGACATGCTGAAACAGCGTTGTGAAATGATTTGCTTTCTACAACTTGGTTTAAGAATAAAATGATGTCGCGCGGCCGCTATTGCGGCCGCGCGGTTTTGAATTTCTGCTACTTTACTTATTGACCCTGGAAGAATTTCTATTAAAAGTTAGCTAGTTAAGAGATTGGTTTCTGTGCCCTGGAGTCGTGGCCGTGCCGGAGAACCGCTCGTGGGGGGCAGCTGGCGACCTCGGTGGGGCGTGGGGGACGGCCCACAAAGCCCCCCTTCCCATGAGGTCCCCGCCGCTCCCCCGAGCCCGGCTCAAACCCGCTTTCCACAAGGCTCCCGTGCGGCCGCCATCTTTCTTTCCAGAGAGGAGCGGGCGGGCCGGTCAACACCCTTCCCCCTCTGGGCAGGCTTGGTGGCGCGGATCAACACAAGTCCATTTGCTTTCTGCTCCAAGCGGCTGGTTCTCTGTGCTAAGTCCTTGTGCCTCCGGGGCCGTGGCCGTGCCGGAGAGCCGCTCGTGGGGGGCAGCTGACGACCTCGGTGGGGCGTGGGGGACGGCCCACAAAGCCCCCCTTCCCATGAGGTCCCCGCCGCTCCCCCGAGTCCGGCTCAAACCCGCTTTCCACAAGGCTCCCGTGCGGCCGCCATCTTTCTTTCCAGAGAGGAGCGGGCGCAAAATTTTTTACAACGATGATGTATTCCTAAAACAATAGCAAGCTTCATCAATTAGCTCTGCATATTTAGTCTTCTTCCAGAGACTCTGGATTTTAGTGTGAACTGGTAGTAACACTTGAAATACACTCCGAAGCCAATTTTGTAAGCAGTAAGTTTTCTTCACATTTTTAAAGCCAAAATACTATTTTTGACACAAGAACAGAACACAGTACACATTGTACGGATAGCTTACATCAAATGGCTGCTAAGAATACAAGAGATAATTCTGTAACTTAAATTTCTGTGCCTTAAGAGCGGACTCCTAGAAGATTCCATATGGGGTCTCATAAAAGTAGGGAAATGTACCAATAGACCAAGGCTCTTGAGAATCCGAATGTGTTCTCTGGACAGGCGAGAGTCAGGTCCCAGCTGCCTTATTCTCTTTGCCTTCGGGTCTCAATAAATTCCATAAAAAGTTGAGACACCTACTGATTATTTTGCTACCGTGCTAGGAGTTGGAGTTATGAAAATAAAAGCCATCTCCCTAGCAGCAAAAGAGCATAGCACAGTTTGGGAAACCGCCCTCTGAACCTGTGCAGCGCCCGACCCGACCAGCTTTCCAGGGCGCAGGAGGCAGGGAATTCTGCTTCTTTCAATTATCCTTTGGCCAACGGACAGAATTACGTTCTGAGCGACCCTGAGTCCGCGGGCACTGGAGTCTGGGACTGGGAAGACAGCGCCGGATCGAAAAGTTCCCCAGCCGCTGTGCCCCGCAGGACAGTTTGGCGTCTGGGAGGAAGGGACCACTTCTGCTGGACGACGACCTGACAGGTAGCATGCGGGACCTTTTGGGTGATTTTGGAGCAAGGAAAGAGAAGGGAGCGAGGAAGCCCAGCTTTAGCCGGGCACCGCCGCCCCACGTTCTGATGGGACCCACTGAGCATCCCCGGGAGGAAAACAATAAAGTGAAGCACGTTCTCTTGGGGGGGGGGGCGGGAGTAGGGGAGACCCCCAAAGGTGCGATGCTCTGGGTGAGCCGGGCAATGGGAGGCGGCTGGAATCCTTTAGCAGAGACATCTCCTCCTAAAGCCCAGCGCTTTCCACGAGCTGAAGCCCCTGGCGGGGACGGGCGGGAGGCGGGGACCTGCAAGGGGTGCCGGGGATGGGGGGTGGGGGGGGAGGGGCGGGGAGTCGCTCCCTGAAAGCTCCGCCGCGACCCAGCAGCAGCGCGGGCCGCGTCCCCTCCCTCCCCGCCGAGGCCCCGGCGCGCGACCCCGGGCCCGCCGCCCCCGCCCCGCCGCGGCGCGCACGGCCCGAGCGCGCACCCGGCACCCGGCACCGCGCCGCCGCGCCCGCAGCTCACAACGCGGCTGCCGCCCGCGACCCCCGGGACCACCGCTGGTGCCCCGCTCGCTGCTCCCCGCCGCCGGGCGCCGCTCCATCCGGCGATCGCGCGCGCTCTCTCAGTCTCTGTCTCTGTCTCTTCTCTCTCTCTGTGTCTCTGTCTCTGTCTCTCTCTCTCTCTGTCTCCTTCTTTCCCTCGTCTCTCCCCATTTCTCCCGCGCTCGCTCCGTCTCTTTTCTCCCTATCTCTCCCGTTCTCTTTCTGTCTTTCTCCTCCTCCTCCTCCTCTCCCCTCTTCTTCTCCCTGTCTCCCCCGTCTCTGTCTCTGTCTCTCTGTCTCTCTTCCTCCTCTCCCTTCTTCTCCCTAGCTCTCTGTCTCTCTGTCTCTCCCTAGCTTTCTCTGTCTCTCACTGTGTGTCTCTCTATCTCTGCCTCCGCCCCCCCCCCCCCCCGCCCCAACCCCGGTTGCAAACCCTTCGCCCCCCACCCCCCACTCTCTCTCTCTCTCTCCATCAGTCTGTACCCTGGACGGCGCCGGAGCAAACCTCTCCTCCGTGCCCCCCTCTGCCCTCTCCATCCCGAGGAGCCGAGCAGCCGCGCGGCGGGGAACCCGGGACCCGGCTGGAAAATGCTCCTCCCGCAGCGCTTCCTGTCCTGGGTGCAGCTGCTCTGCGTGTGCCGTCTGGGTGAGTGGGGAGCGCACGTCGGCGTGGGGATCTCCTCTCGGGGATCTTTGGGGACACATCCCGGACGCTGTTGGCGCCCACCGCCATCGGTGCAGACGATAAAGAGGGTGGTGCAGGCAGGGGTGCCTCGGTGGGGCGCGGTGGGTGTCGGCGGCGGGGGTGAAAATGAACCCCAACACCCCCCACTCCACTGCGCCTCCACCAGCGTCCCACCGCCGCGGGGAGCCGAGCTCGGGGGCCGCCCCGAGTGAGCTTGGGCTTTCAGGGTAGCTACTTTCAGGGTTGCTGTTCTCTCTCTCTCTCTCTCTCTCTCTCTCTCTCTCTCTCTCTCCTCTCTCTGTTTCTGTCTCTGTCTGTCTGTCTCTCTGTTTCTCTGTCTGTCTGTCTGTCTCTCTATCTGTCTGTCTGTCTCTCTGTCTGTCTCTCTCACTCTCTTGGGAAGCGTCCCCACCCCCCGTTTTTTAGATGCACAGGGGAAATACAGTCTAAAATATAAACCAGGTGCGGGGCTCCTCGCTGTAAAACCGCGCTTTTGCTGCTAATTTCATGCTCCGGGTATTGTGCGCTTAGATGGAAAATGCACGTGGCTGATGCGAATTACACAGAGACACCCGCACACCACGGAAGCAACATAGTGACAGGAACAAGCACCAACCTGACTGTCAGTGTTTTTCAGTACTTTAAATTTAGTCACAGCCAAGTCTGGGCAGTTACTTTAAAAAAAAAAGTTTCAATCATAATTTCTAAAGGCGTTTCTGGCAAAGCTGCCAAAGTTAGAACTAGACTGCAGGTTGATCTCTTGACCCGCGGATTCCTCTTTCATCGACCAGTGTTCCAGGCTGCACACTTAAGTCCTGAAACTGCATTTCGACATAGCTAGCTGCATTATTTACCTGAGTTGCAGATGCAAATGTTCCAGTCATTTCTTTCCCAGAGGCATTGTAATATTGGGTTTTTGCTTTTATTAAATTGATGCTTATTTTTTTCTTCATGAAGATTTTCTATTAGGTTGGAGTATAATAGACTTGAGGGTTTTAAAATCTGTTTGGAGTACATTTAAACCTTTCCAGCTACAGTCCTCCAGATAAGGGGGAAAAAAACTTTAAAAGGAATCATCTGGGGGCCGGAGAGATGGTACAGTGGATAGGGCTTTTGTCTTGAACACAGCCAACCCGGGTTCAATCCCCAGCATCCCATATAGTCCCCCAAGCACTGCCAGGAGTAATTCCTGAGTGCAGAACCAGGAGTAACCCCTGAGCATCACTGGGTATGGTCCAAAAAGAAAAAAAAAAGGAATCATCTGGAGATACACTGCTACAAAGTTCTTCATGACTGGGTTTCAGTCATATAATGTTCCAACACTCATCCCTTCCCCAGTGTACATGTTCTACCACCATTTCCCCAGTTTCATCTGTCCTCCATCCCAGCCTACCTCTATGGCAGACACCCCCCACCCCCCCCCCCACCCCCGTCCTTTTTACCTTTTAGGCATTGTGGTCACAATACTGTTACTGAAAGGTTATCAGGCATATCACTTTACCTACTTTCACCATTCATTTCTTGTCCAGGGTGAACATTTGCAATGATCATTGTCATAGCAGCCCCTCTCTGTCCTAACTGCACCCCTCCCCACCCCACTACCACACCCCAACTTGTGGCAAGCTTCCTGTCATAGACCAGTCCTCCTTCCTTTCAACTGCCTTTGGATATTAGTCTTATACTATTATTTTTTATATCCCACGAATGATTTTGATTATTCTCTGTCCCTTTCCCCCTGACTCACTTCATTCAGCATGATACTCTCCATGTCCATCAAGCCCCCAGCCCCCATTTTTAAACTTGAAATTTTATAATACAGAAACCCATATTTTCATCCAATAGATGGTGCTGCTTTTGGTACAGCAACCTTTGCAAAGCTAAGTTCTTTTCATGGTCTAAAGAAGAGAATTGCAATATAAATACAGTTTAATTGAAGTGCTCAGAGGTGATATGAAACTCACGGTTGACACTTAAGATTTGTGTGGGAATCTGGTCCCATGATTGTCTCTAAAACCATAAATAAATTGGGGGAGAGGGTGTTTTGTTAAGTCCTGTGGCCAGCAAATACACACCTTTTAAATTTCATATCTATTAGTGATCTTGTTTAGCAACAGTGCCAGTCCTCTTGCTTCTTGGATTTTTCTTGAAAGTAAATCTCACTACCGTATGGAACTTGATCTAGGATATTGTTTTTTATGCTGTGCAAGCCATAGTCCCTGAATATATTGAAAAATAATTTACATATCGTACAGCTTATTGTTTTAAAAGTGTTTTTAGTATACTTTCAAGGACTACAACCATCAAAATTGTCTAATTACAAAACATTTTGGTTACACTCCAAAGCAACTCCTTTAATAGCCATTCTTTAATCTTTTCTATAGATTTGCCAGTTCTGAGCATTTCATATCAGTAGCATTTCATATGACACTGTAATATGTGCCTGATTTTGTTTACTTTACATAGTATTTTCAAGATTCATTCATGTTCTACATGAATCAGCACTTTATTCCTTTTGGTGGCTGAATGATATTCCTTTCTAAGATCACACAATGTATAGACTTTTCTAAAGAAAGTATTATTTTCAGTCTGCTGGTTTTGGTTATATAGATTTTGGTTTACTGTACATTTTTAATACCTGATATGAAGTTTAACTCTACAGAATTAAATTATTTCAGAATATTGCAAGCTTATGAGATGACACTAAATATACTTGTATGTTTGAACACAAGGTGTGTCCTAAAGGTGACTATTTTTGTATCCCTTCCCAAAGTAGGTCTTTTACATCATTGCCTCCAGATTAGTGGAGCTTGGCAACCTCAAGTGTGATGAATGTCCTGTTTGATCTTGGCATAGCACATTTTGAAATACAGGGGCAAAACTACATTTACTCTAAATATTTCTCTGCATTTACTCTAAATATTTCTACAGAGAAAAACTTCACCTCTACTTCAATTATTTTTTTCCCTTGACATTTACTGTAGTTCTCGTGAACATATTTATTAACTATCTTCAGTGTTCTTTGGAGTCAATGAGGTGAACTGCCACATTAAATAAACGCTCAGCAATATTCTGGTCTTTCTGACAGTCTAGCTGTGTAGGATAACAGCTCTCAAACAATCACTCCCAATACCACCATTCTAACTATTATCCCAGGATTTAACTAGAACTGGACTTTGCACTCAGGGATCACTCCTAGTGAGTTCGGGGACCTTATGGGATGCCCGGAATCGAACCCAGGTCAGCCAAGGGCAAGGCAAACACCCTACCTGCTCTACCATCTCTTGAGAAACTTTTCATTGGATTATTTCTAGTTGAAACAAATCATCTCATCAGATTGCTTTGGGGTATCATTAGGGAATAAAAAGAAACATCGCATTTGTTTTATTTTGTTTCCTTTTGTTTTCCTGAGTGGAGAGATTAAATAATTCAGTTCATCAACCTGGGAGATTATATCAAGGTTGATGTTTAGCCTAAGTGCTTTGGCCAGAATTACCTAGGTCACAGTTCTCAAAGTTTACTTACTGTATTTCAGAATCACCTGGAGAATTTGTTAAAACGCAGATTGTGGGGTCCATTTCCGAGAGTTTCTGATGTAGTAGGCATGGGGTGGAGCCTGAGAATCTCCCTGTCATGTACATTTCTTCTAGAATTTGCTGATGCTGCAGTTCCAAGTTCCCACTCTGACAGCTATTGAGCTAGTTTGACATCGAAATCTCAGTACTTTCTAGATTGTTAATGAGATTTTACTGTGAACTTGATTTCTGACGTGACAGTATTTTTAAAATCACATGACTAATACATGACTTAGCTTAAGAAGAATCTTAGACGCCCCAGCCATAGTACAGCGGGCTGTGCATTTGCTTTGCCTGCATCTGACCTGGGTTGAAGCCTCAGCATCCCATATGATCCTCTGAGCACCACCAGGACTCATTCTTGAGTACAAGATCCAGGACTAAACCCTGAGCACTGCCGGGTGTGGTCCCAAACCCACTCTCCCCACCCCCCAGAAAAAACAACCTTAAGGTGAATCTTAATGAGAGAGGCAGAAATTAAAGATGACTCCACGATAATTCCATAAGTATACTTGAACCTTCTCTAAAATAATTGCGAGGTTTTCTACTAGGTGGAGAGCTAATATAATGACTACACAGCTCTCGTTATTATTTAATCTCGACCCACTGAACAGGTAATGGGAAAAACTTGCAAAGGCTTTTCTGTAAGCAGGCTTAACTATGACTCATAGAGGAGAGGTAGGTGTTGTAAGAACTTTTAAGGAATAGTTTCTTTCAACTAATGAGAATTTAGGATCTTTTAATTAAGTGAGTTATAACCCTGCAATGTATACTAAGTTCGGTTGTCTAAATATTATTGTTAAATATGTAATGAATCAGATTCTGAGCTTTTTAGTTATGCCTTGCTATTCTAAGGGAATATTAACTACCAATTACATCCAACTCTTCTGAACAAATTAATTTTTTCTGAGTATAGAGTTGGTAGGATTCACTATGTTGTCACTCTCAGATGGATCTGTTTATCCTCTGAAAACAATTGTAATCGGGAACAGAAAATTATCATATTTCTTCCAGAAATAATTACTAACTTCCATTCAGAAAATTAATGACTTTTTGTTTACAGAGTAACAAATCTTTATTTCACATTCTCTTTCCCTTTTATGTAGACTATGGTTGCTTTCATTCAGGGAAGCTTGCCAGGATAAGTCGTTTCATTGATGAAGTGACTTATGTTTTCGTGTCTGCACTAGAGATTTGGGAAGTTGCTTTAAATTTTTATGGTGTAGGAATTTTGCTTCAGGCAAAACTTCATGTAATTTTTTTTAAAGCATAAGCTATGTTTTCCCATTTTCTTTACTCGAGAAATATTTGAGTTATTTCTAACTGGAAGCTTTGCTTAACCACCCATTTCTCAAGAGTTCAGACTGTAGTATAGCAATGGAAACTTCTCATTCAGGACCAAAGGACATCAAAGGAAGGGCGCAAATGAGAAGATGAGTTTATATTTTATTTCCCCTCACTTAGCATCTAGTAATTGTTAGCTGGATGCGCACACAATACTGAACTGCTTCTCTGTCTTTTCTTATTTCAACCTCTTTAGATCCTTTTTGGGTAATTAACTCTTTTAGTTGTACACATTTTATTGCTGAAAAAACTTGGACACACAAAAATCAAATGGGTTGCTTAGCATAACAACTTGGACACACAAAAATCAAATGGGTTGCTTAGCATAACAACTTGGACACACAGAAATCAAATGGATTGCTTAGCATAACGCCTGTTCCAGCCCTATATTCCTTCTGATGTCCAAGCCTGGGCCTTTTCCGTTTTTCATTCCCAAGTGATATTTTGACTGTTGTGTTTTCTAGAAGATGCAATGCTGCATTTCACATTGCCATTTGCTTTCATGCAAATTTCCCATTCATTACTTCACCTTTCCATACCCATATTACATTTACCCTTAAAAACATTAAGACGTGATTTGGCTTTTCTAGGGTAGGAAAATTTGGGCATGTACATATGGTCATGAAGCAACTATAGAGATACAGATAAAAAAAATCCACCCATATAATTTTAGTTTCTCTTTTACTAGTGTTCACAAAGTATCTGATATCTAATCGATACCAAGAATTAAGCACTACATAAATATACAAAGTCCTAATACTCAGAAAATCTGCAGTCCAATCTGCTTAACTCAATACCCACATTGAAAGCCTTTAATCTTAGTTTTTACTTCAGTTCAAGAAATTGAACCCAGATTTCATGCATGCAGGACGCCTACTATACTATTGATTCACAATCCCACCTACCCTCTTAATATCATGTTTTTAAAAGATCCTTTCTTCATTTAGAACCAGTTGTGTTTTCTTCCCCAAGAATGTACTAGTGTTCTAAATATCTTACATACAGGTATTTCAGAATGCCAGGTGTAAGGTGCTCGCAAGCAGTTCACCCCAGTTCAGTCCCTGGCACCACATGGTTTCCTGAGCATTGTCGGTCACAGAAACATATGTCACTTGCCCTGGCAGCTCAGGGTAAGAGCTTATGGGAAGAATCAGAGTCAGTTTAAAAAATACATATTTATGGGGTTGGAGCGATGGATAGCACAGCAGGTAGGGTTTACTCTGCACGCAGCTGACCCGGGTTTGATTTGCACGTGGCTGACCCGGGTTTGATTCCCAGCATCCCACATGGTCCCCTGAGCACCACCAGGAGTAAATCCTGAGTGCATGAGCCAGGAGTAACCCCTGTGCATCACAGGGTGTGACCCAAAAAGAAAAAAATGCATATATATGTTTCTATTATGCTTTTAACTTTTTGTTCTGTTTTGTTTCATTTGGGGATAACACCCCTTGATTCTCAGTGGTTACTCCTGGCTCTGTACTAAGGAATTTATTCCTGGTGGTACTCTAGGAACCATATGGGCTGCCAGAGACGAACCTGGGTTGATCCTGTGGGAGGCAAATGCCCTACTTCCTGTACTCTTTCTCCTGTGCTTTAAACATTTAATGTCTGATTGAGAGTAACCTCTAACCAAGTCTTCTGTTTCAAAGGAAACCATTTTTTTTCTTGTTTGCAATTCCCCAAAGGCTTGTATAACATGCTCTGTAGGCATTAAAGGAAACTGTGCCATATTGATCGACCCTGAAACGCTTAACACTTAAGTTTTAGAACCGTGATACCCAATAGTTTAGCCCTTGGGCATATGTGCCTATGAATTTTTAAGTTACTATAATGAAATAATTCAGTGCACGACCACAGTAGCCATGTTTTGTGTGCTCAGTAGCCTCATGTAGTGAATGCCTTGTGCAGCAATGCAGATATGAAACATTTCTGTCTTTGTCGAACACCTGTTGGACAGTGCTGGTTTTAACTAAAGAACAAAATAAAAACCAAGAACAGTCAATAAAGTATTAATTGGTCCAGTTAAATGCTATCCGTTGAACCAGAAAAGCGTCTAAAGTCATTATCTGAAATGATGATGCATGTAGGTTATCCTTCTCCTGACTTATATCAGTCATGTAAGGGGACATTCTGGTCACGGTATGTAGAGCAGCAATTGGTGTAGAAAATTTAGTGATCTCTGTGTGGCCTTTGTAATTGGGGATTGAAGGAAGATTATCTTCTAACCAGTTCTGTTTCCACAGCATGTTTCCTGCAATTTGTTCTCATGTTTATTACATTTTTTTCTGCACTCTATCTGTCTCTCTCCCTCCTTAGGTCAGCTCCTTGAGGGCAAAGACTATATTTCATTCATCCTTCGCCTAAGAATTCTTGAACTTAGCAGCTATCGTGCATATTTAATAAATCATTAACGCATCAGATCAGAGAATGAGAGTACTGTGAAGCTTCTTAGACAGCAGTAGCTTTTGGCTGGTGAGATCGACTGGTTTTCTCTAGCCTGCCTCTCTTTGGATTCATTTGAAGAGTGAGAGCAGTGTTGATCTTGACCTGTTCATCTTTAATGCTCCTTCGAATACCAGAAGTTTCCTGTCCTGGATTCTCCCAGAAATGAATCATCTAGATACAGACACTGTATATCCATATAAAAAAAGATAAGCCCCCATAATTGATACTGCATGGGGAGTGGGAGGAGCAATTTTGAATGAACATCTAATTATTGAGGAGTTAACATAATAAAACTTGAGTGTGTCCAAGACAGTCCTGGCTCTGTGAGAGTATATGTCTCTGAAGGTGAGTGTGCATGTGTGTGCATGTGTGCATTCACCTTCTAGGGAGGAGACAGCAGTGAGGATAAAGGGTGCTGGATACTGAGTCTAGTTGAAAGTCATCACAATGGAAGAAGTTTTGTATAAATTTTAAGGGGTAACAGTGACCCAAAGTAGTTCCAGAATCAAGTAAGCGACAGGAAGTGTAATTCTGTTATATTTTTATAATCTGTGGTTTTTTGGGGCTGGAGCGATAGCACAGTGGGTAGGGCGTTTGCCTTGCATGTGGCCAACCCAGGCTCGATTCCCAGCATCCCATATGGTCCCCCAAGCATCGCCAGGAGTGATTCCTGAGTGCGTGAGCCAGAAGTAACCCCTGTGTATTTTTGGGTGTGACCCAAAAAGCAAAAAAAAAAATCTGTGGTTTTTCATTAATTCCAGAGATATATACTGTGACTAGCTTAGTCCTGCATATATCAGATGTTCAGCAAATATTTGATTCTCGTGTGTGAAAATGGGAAGGATGTCTTTTTTTTTCTTTTCTGATATTTGCACCCAGATATTAAAGTAAATTCAATTATTCAAGGTCTTGGTAATGTGAACTTTCTGTTCTGGTTCAATAAGCATGAATCAATTGACTAGAGATAAATATTTTACAAGCTTCCTTGGAAATACAGTCCTTATATAATTGGGAAGATTAATTTATTAATTAGTAGGAAAGAAGGATTTTCTGTTAAAATATTCATGATGGTAACTACAGAGGCACCTCACTACCTTTTAGAGCTATAGTCTCAGTGTCTTCTCCATTAACAGCCACTCCATGACTTTTTCTACTATTTCACTATCATTGACTGAACTACTTATTTCTTTAGTCCTGAATACTAACACATTTACCTAAAAATGCATCTTCATTTTATCTGAGTGTATTCATCAAGTGCCTCGAGTAGAAAATTTTTTGATGTTTCTGTTTGAAATGACCTATTTCAGCAAGACTGTGGTCACCACCAGAATCCTGCTTATGTGCTTCGTATAGCAAATTGCTGGCTCGAGCAATTATACAGTGGGTAAGGTGCTTGTTTTGCATGCAGCTTATCTGGGTTCAATCCCTGGCATCCCGTATGGTTTCCTGAGCACCACCAGGAGTGATCCCTGAATGCAGAGCCAGGAATAAGGCCTGAGCATTGCTGGGTGTGTTGTGCCCAAGTTTCACATCCCCAATTATGGAGAGACCAACTCTACACACGATAATGCAAAAGCAAAGGAACTTTATTACTACCGCTAGACTGAGCTAGAGTCCAAGTCTCACCCAAGACAGTGGAGTCTTGACAAGAACCCCAACTCCAAATCACAAGCAGCTTATATAGGGTTCAGAGTTAAGAGACATTTTATACTGATTATTTTTAGCAGTGGGCTGGAGCAAGAGCATAGTGGGTAGGGTGTTTGCCTTGCACACGGCCAACCTGGGTTCGATTCCTCTGTTCCTCTCGGAGAGCTCGGCAAGCTACTGAGACTATCCAACCTGCATGGCAGAGCCTGGCAAACTTCCCGTGGGGTATTCAATATGCTAAAAACAGTAACAAGCCTCACAATGGAGACGTTACTGGTGCCTGCTCGAGCAAATAGATGAACAACGGGAGGACAGTACTACAGTGCAGTGCTATTCTTGACAGTGGCCCTATTACAATGGTGGTCAGCAATTAGGCAGTGGTTAGCAATAGTTTCTAAGGAGGGTACAGCAACCCCTCATGATTGATCATGCTCACGACTGCCCAGCTTCTTAGCTAAGGGTGTAGTGACCCCTCATAACTGATCATGATTATGACTGCCCAGTTTCTTATCTAGGTCACTGTCACTGTCACTGTCCTCCTGTTGTTCATCAATTTGCTCGAGCGGGCCCAGTATCGTCTCCATTTTGAGATTTATTGTTACTGTGTTTGGCACGAGATACTCTTGGTAGCTTGCCGGGCTCTCCGAGAGGGGCAGAGGAATCAAACCTGGCTCAGCCGGGCTGGCTGTGCACAAGGCAAACGTCCTACTGCTGTTTTCATATTACTACTCCTGCATTCTGGCATTTTTTTTGTTTTTTTTTTGGGGTGGGCAGGGAGCTTAACCAGCACTGCTCTGGGCTTAATCCTGGCTGTACACTCAGGGATCAATCCTGGTGGGCTCCTAGGACAATATGGAATGCCAGGGATTGAACCCGAGTCACTGCATCAAGGCAAAAGTCCTACCCACCGTACTATTGAGAGGAGGAACAAAGTGTTTTGCAGAATCTTGATCTGCCCATCAGAGCATATTACCTAAGCATTATCACTGTCACCATTGTTTGTGTGCCCAAAAGTTTGATAACCATGGATTTAGGTCAATGCTTCCCAATCCTGGCTGCTTAGGATTTAGTACTGTAAAATTCATGGGTGCATGAACTGTCCTGTCAGCATCCCTATGTTGAAGTCCTACCCTGAGTTTTTGGAGATGGGAACTTCAGAAATAATCAGTTTTAGCTGAGGTCATAAGAATGCAGTTTCATGATGGGATTAGTGTCCTTAAGAGAAGAGAAAGAAACCATTTTCCTCTACCTTTGAACACAAAGAAAGAAGCCTTCTACAAGTTAGGATGTGAGCCCTCTCTCAAGGGGATCTACTAACCCCTAGATCCTGGGCTTCTCAAGATTCAACAACTCTGAGAAACAAATAAGCTTACTTGTCTTTAGTATTTCTTTTATGGAATCATGAAAGTGCTATACACCTAAGAAACATTTGGGGGGGGGCGGTACCCAGCAATGCTCAGCAGTTATTCCTGATTTTGCACTAAGAAATTAGTCCTGGTGGAGAATCGGAGGACCATATAGAATGCCAGGAATAAAACCCCGGTTGGCCATATGCAAGGCAGCTGCCTTACCCACTGTATTAGCTCTTCAGCACCAATCCTCAGATATTTTTAAATCTTACTAATATCTGAATTAAGCCTTCGATGACATCCATGTGTGGATGTGCAACTCAGACATAGATATTTTCTTTATTGTCCTTAGATCATGACAGAGTAAAACTATGCTTTGAAATTACAGATCAAGGCTGATCTCGTGATCCTGTTAAACTTTAGCTCATTTATCTTAAGGTGAGGTATTGGCAGGTTTCACACTAACCCCAAACAAAACTTTGATATGAGACAAAGGCCTTGGAAATCATCCCATCCGTTTCTTCTCTTCTTAGGGCAGTTTTAATTTCAAAGTAACCCTAGAAGGAGGTGTATAGACTATAGAGGTTGACCTCATAGTTGCAAACCAGAGGAACTTCAAGAGGCCAGATGGCCTTGGAGTTGGTCCAGAGATTCAAGTCTATCCCAGGTGAGGAAGTAACTGAATCAGCTTTCTAGACGGTGATCCCAAGTGCATTCATGAGGACACAGGCACATAATATCTTTTGTTTTCATCACTGATGCATATTCGTCCCCTTCCTTTTGCCTTCAATATTGTTTTCTCTCTCTTGTTTATTTTCTTTTTCCAGATGTAATTTGTTAGAATGAGAGTGATTGTTTTATATTATCTCATGCATGTAAGATTTAGTTACAATTTTTATTTTAGTACCCTGTTTGTGTGTGCTTTAAAAAATAACACTTTTATTTATGTAGGTCTAGGATATTTGTTTTTATTATACTTGAAAAGCACTAACAAGTTTATTTTTTAATTTTTAATTTAATTTTATTTTATTAACTGAATGACCATGAGATAGAGCATTACACAATTGTTCATGTTTGCGTTTCAGTCCAACAATGTTCCAACACTCATCTCTTCACCAGGGTAATTTTCCAGCACCAGTGTCCTCAGTCTCAGTTTCCCTCCTACCCCTTCAAGCCACCCCCACCCCAAAGCCTCTATGGCAGACACCTCTTCTCTCTCTCTCTCTCTCTCTGTGTGTGTGTGTGTCTCTCTCTCTGTCTCTTTCTCTTTCTCTCTCTGTCTCATTTTAGGCATTATTGTTTGTAATACAGATGCTGAAAAGTTATCACTCTTGGAGGGACTTGGGGTACAAAAAATTGAATCTGGGTGGGTCCATGCAAAGCAAGTGCCCTCCATGCTATACTATATCTCTGGCCCAACTCACATATTGAAACTAGACTTTCTTAATTGCTGAATTCAGTGTTTTGAGCAACAGTAACTAATGGTGAAGCTTTCAATGGGCTATTTTTTTCAATTTCACTAAAGATCATATTAATGACTGTCACTGTCCTCCTGTTGTTCGTTGACTTGCTCGAGTGGGCCCAGTAACATCTCCATTGTGACAATTGTTACTGTGTTTGGCATGTTGAATAAGTCACAGGTAGCTTGCCAGACTTTGTTGTGCGGGTGAGATACTCTCTGTAGCTTGCTGGGCTCTCCAAGAGGGCCGGAAGAATCAAACTCGGGTTAACCATGTTGGCCGCTTGCAAGGCAAATGCCTTACCCGCTGTGCTATCGCCCCAGCCCTTTAAGAATATGCTGTACATTTATGTTAGGGCCTGTGAAGTGGTAAATCAGTTTATCACTAAGTTCAAGAAAGTAATAAAGTGGCATTTGTCAAGTATGGAAATACATTGTGTTATATGAGTTGGATTCAAGGCTTTAGTCTACTTAAGAAACTGAATGGATTTATCATAAGTACTATTTTGTTTCAATAAATATTCCTTTGCTAGATTTTTGGGTGGGAAAGTCACATTTAATATAAAAATGTGCACATATATTTATATATACTTTCAAATAAATAGAACAGAAGCTCTTTCTGTATTTGAACATTTTTTACATTGAGTATGAAATCATTATAGTCTTTGGAAAGATGATTGAGTTTATTAGTTTTTTAGTAAGAATAATCCTGAATATTTTCATTCTGACTTTTTACTACTTCCAGTGTTAAGAAAGAACAGGAAGGTCTGGTGGAATGACTCAAAGAAGGGGAGTTTATGCTTTCCATGCAGCATGCCTGGGTTCAGTCGCAGTACTGCATAATTTCCTCAGCACCATCAGGAGTGATCCCAAGCACCAAGCAGTGTGTAGTTCTCAAATACTACCATGGGCTATCTCAATCAAAATAGAAATAATAGGAAAGTTTGCTATTGTTATGGCATGATCACAGTCTTTTCCCTTTGCAAAGATGGAGTCAATCATTGGAATTCAATCCACTAGCTCTTCATTGAGCATCTATTGTTCAATACTGTGTTTGTGTTTTCATCATTTTTCCTCTTTGAGTAGTTACAGATATAAAATAAACCACTGGCAGAAGCTTACTAGAATGGAGGATAGTGAACTAAATGTTTCGTATTAGACATCAGATTTGCCTATAAAATATCATAAAGTGGATAAAAAGAGGGACCATCGAGATACAAAGAAAAAACAGGGAGTAAGGTGTTTGCATTGCAGGCAGCCTACCTGGGCTCAATCCTGGGTATGGCATGTGGTCCCTTGACAATTTTTGGAGTAGCTCATGAGTTCAGAGGCAGGCTTAAGCCCAGAGCAAATCCAGGTGTATACCAACTCCCCTCCCCCCAAAAAGAAGGGGTGAAACAATTAAAATTTAATTTTGCTTGCTGGAGCGATAGCACAGCGGTAGGGCGTTTGCCTTGCACACAGCCAACATGGCCGACCCAAGTTCGATTCCTTTGCCCCTCTTGGAGAGCCCGGCAAGCTACCAAGAGTATCTCGCCCGCACGGCAGAGCCTGGCAAGCTCCCCATGACGTATTCGATATGCCAAACACAGTAACAACAAAGTCTCCAATGGAGATGTTACTGGGCCCCTGCGAGCAAATCGATGATCAACGGGAGGGTCATTGCTCGAGCATCGAGCAATATTTCAATTATGGGCGTGAGAGACAGTAAGGGTAGGGCATTTGTCTTGCAGGCATCAACTGACTCAGGTTAGACCCCCAGAACTATAGATGGTTCACCAAGCACCACCAGGAGTGATCCCTCTATACAGAGTCAGGAATGAACCCTGAGCATAGTCATGTGTGGGCCAAAGGATGTTTCTATGAGCTTGTAATTAATCCTTTTTTCCTTTTTTAAATACATTTACTGTTTTATTCAACAACCTGTGTTCCCCATTTTTGTGTTCCCCATTATTTGTGTTCCCCATTATTTGTGTTGCCCATTTTTGGCTGTATAGAAAACCAAAATAATAAGCCTGTACTACTTAGCCCTTAATATTCATTTTAGATTACTTGCTCAAAGAGAAGCTGGAATACAATAGTTGACTCTGTTTCATCTTTTTTTTGTCTGAAATTGATTTGCTTCTTGCTAATATTAGACCCTACCATATCTAAAGTGATAGGGTATGTAGCAAAATAAAACATTCTTCTTGGAGGTTCCGTTCAATAGCTGCTGCTAAGAAATTATTTTTTAATTTCTGCAGTTAAGTCTTTCCCAATTTGAGGCTTAATTTTGGTCAGTGTCAGTTGCTATTTTGTGACAAACAGAAAGGGATAGCTACAAAATGATCTCCATTCATATGTGGGACCTAATGATACACAATAATGTAGCCCCAGAGAGCCAATAACAACATAATGGGAGAACTGATCCTCACAAGTGAATTGATAGTGGTGGTGGGGGCGGGAAGTTGCGGTGTTTGGGGAAGAGAGGTAGGAACTTTGGTGATGGGTGTGGGGTTGCAATTATTTGCATGGGAAACCAATAACAGTTTTGGAAATCAATAAATGAAAAATAAAATCACATAGGATAGGTTGATAGATAGACATATATTTCTTGGCCCAAAGTATATCAAAATGGGGCAAGAATTTTGGACTTAGAAGATATACTGCCTGCAAAATGTATTCTTGGAAAGAAGTACAATCGTATCACTTTTAATTAACCAAGACAGCCAAGTATGTGTTGCTCTTAAACCATTTAAATCCAAAAAAATAAAACTTGTATATTGTCAACTCATCAGAGAATATGCTTCTCTTGTTTTGCCAGTCATTTCAGTGTATTTTGTTCCTAACCTTTCATTACATTTTAGATCTTTAGTATTCTTGGCAGAAGAAATAAAACACAAGATGCTTCTTTGTTCCTTAATAATGTGTTCAGAATTTGATACTAAGTCCTCTACTACCCCAGATGCTATTAGCACCATAAGAAATTGTTCCAGATTCATATTTGACTGGGACTTTCAAGGGCATGACTTCTTGCCTATCTTCCTCCTTTTCCACTTCTACATCCTCCTCTTCCTCCTCCTGCTGCTCCTCATCCTTGCTCTTTTCTTTTAAATTTTTTATATTAGAGTCCTAAAGCATCTGTCAATTAAAAAAAACATAATTTCTATGAGCGATAGCACAAGGGGTAGGGCATTTGCCTTGCAGGCAGCCGACCCTGCCAACCCAGGTTCGATTCCTCCATCCCTCTCAGAGAATCCAGCTACTGAGAAGATCTCGCCCACACGGCAAAGCCTGGCAAGCTACCCATGACATGTTTGAGATGCCAAACACAGTAACAAGTGTCACAATGGAGCCATTACTGGGCCTCCTCGAGCAAATTGATGAAGAACGGGAAGACAGTGACAATAACAGTGAATTTCTGTAAGCATGATGAGAGATTAACTTGTATCAGACCCAATGGCATTGAGGCAAATGAAGATAAAAAGATATTTATTCAAATCATCTTGCTACTAACAAAGCATATAAATACTCTTGCTACGAGGCAGGTTGGATCTGCTCTTAATACTGGCATGGAAAATGTACATCCATGCAGTGAATTTTCCCTTCTAATAAGAAGGGGAGAACTGGCTCTCTGAATGCAAGCCTTTGAGTCTATATAGTACATAGCCTGCTAGAGATTTGTTTGGGTGATTGCACTACTGAAGAAAACTCACTGAAAATAGGTCATCAAGAAAAGATTGATACAGACATCTTGTGTGGAAGTAATTATGCTTGTTTATTGCATTCTGCTACAATCCAGTGCCCCAGAATATGCAGCTTCAGTGAAAAAAACATATGTTCGCATACATTCCCACTTAGGATTCATGGGATGAAATTTAAGATTCCACTGATTAACCCTCAGGATCTTGATATGATATTTAATAACAATTAAAAATCTTTTCATATTATTCAAAGCTCACCTAAAAGCATACCTACTACTTGGAAACATACCTGAAAAATTCTATTGTATTCTCATTTTCTCTCTGTCTGCCTCTCTGTCTCTCTTTCTCTCTCATACACATAAACACAAACACACACACACACACACCATGAAAAATAGCAACAAATACATCTCTTTTTGCCATGGAAATTTTCACTAAGCTATCTTCTTAGGAAGTATAAAGTGTTCATTAAATATATATGGTCACTTTTGAGCCAAAGAGATATATAAGATATATATATATATATATATATATATATATAGTTGTCCATGCTACGGTTATGATATCCTTTGCAAGTTTTTTACCAATGAATATTGGAATGCTTTAAGATATTTGCATTTTAGATGGGCTTTCTATGTAACTGTTGACATTGAATAATTACTATAGGGTATGCAAGATTCTTCAGCACCCAAATTCAGGCTACCTGTCCAGCTGGGTCTAAACCTCTACAACCTGTGTTTCTTCATGCTGACTCAATCATTTCCTTTTTCTTTGATGACTAATGTCCCCTTGAATTCCTAGTTTTCTTTCATATCTATGAAGACTTCTACTCTTCCCTGATGCAAAGGATAAAACCTTCATGCATCATGGCAGTACACTCCTACTTCCATTTTTTTGATGTTTTTGTAGCTCTTGCTCTTGAAGGAAGCTGATCTCAACTAGCTCTGAAGACCTGTGTTCCATACAAGCAACTAGCTCTAAAGAGCTGTGTTCCATACAAGAGGTGTTCTCTAAGAACTTATAGCAGCATATATCACTGAATGAATTTTTTTCCCAAAGAAGAGAATTTTAATGACAGAAAATATAATGGGACTTGGGGTTGGGGTGGGGATTCTGTCCAATGACTTGTTAAACATTGCTACCACTTCAGCTCCTTTAAAAATACTCTTTAGCAGACTAAGAAACTCGAAGTTCCATTTCCAGCATTCGAAATTAGAGTGCAATTCTTCCTCAAATTCACCCAGTTCCTTTTATTTTGAAAGGTAATCTGAAAGTAGGTCAATCAAATCACATTCTCATTTCAACAGGTCCAAAAGCCTATATAGATTTTGAACTAAATTGGCACATGGACATGGCCAGCTTTCTAAGGGCTTTTACTTTTGGCATTCAGACATTTAAGAAAGAAAATTAAGTGATTGGAATAGAGCACAATAGTGAATGCCGAAGAAGGGAAAGGAGATGAGCGTGGCCAGAAACAGGAGAGAAAGGGAAGTATGTTTCTTTATTCTCAGTAGCGGTGGGAGAATCTACTTGCTGGCCTGCACAGCGGATGCACCATTTCTATGGCTTAAGTTTTCCCTATGTTTTCTGTCAAGCCTGGCTTTTAATGAAACAAAAAGATACCGGATACTTCCCCCTTAACACCTCTCATCTCTCCAACACCCTACCAGTGCAGCCAAGAGCATTTCCCTCTGCTCCTTTTATTCATTTCTTTTTTCTTTTAAACCCAAAATAAGATCTGTGATATTTGAGATCCTGTTTGACTCAAGTGTGGAGAAAGTGCTTTATATTTTGCCACCACGGGTTACCTGTTGCTTTCAGTAACTCTATTGGCAGTCTTTTGTTATGGAATGAATATTTTTATTTTTAGCAGCATATGTTTTATATTTGTAGCATTAAAGCTCTTTTCCTAGGAAAAGAAAGCCCTTGTTCTTTTTTTTAATTATCAAGTCAATTGCATTATAACATTTTGAATATTTCAGGTGTGCATCATTAGAAGTCAATATCTGCCTGTATAGTCTGAAATTATCCCTGAAAATCTATTCTGACTGTTCACTATACAGTTGGCCCATTTTGATCTGATTTACCTACCTTCTTCCCCTTTCCATTCTGGTAACCAGTAATTTGGTCTTAAAGTTTAAAGGTATAATTTATTGTATTTAGTTCATTTGTTTGTTTTGTTTCCATATGTACCCCATATGAGTGTAGACACGTTGCTTTTTGCCTCTGATTTCTCTATGCATCTACTCATGTTTGGTTCTACTCATGTGTGGCAGATGAGAGCCAGTATTCTTTTCCCTCTAGTCTTAAAGGTATGTGAGACTTGCAGTGTTAGTCCCATTATTCCTTGCCCTGCTTGAGGGTTAAGGGGCATAGTCTTAAAGGAAATTTTGTTACGGTACTCATTTTTTTTTGCCAATTTAGATTTCTTTTCTTATTATAATGTGACTAGAGAGTATACATAAGGAACACATAAAACATGAAGATGCTATGAAAAGAAATTAGGTTGCTAAAAAGTAAGGTCAACCAGGATAGGACAAATACTTAATAAAATACTGTAGACGTTAGTGTTGTGCTCAGTAAAAGTTATTACATATTTATGAGACAACATAAATTATTTACACATGCTCCTATAACTTTTCCATTCTATGAACACAGCTGTTATGAACAAAGAATGATGAAATCATGCAGCTTGTGGCAACATAGATATAACTGGAAGACATTATGTTATATAAAGTAAACCAGAACAAGAAGAGTAAACACAGAATGATATCACTTATGTGTAGTGTCTAGAGTAACTAGATGAGGAAATGCCTTGGCTTAAAGGGGAGATGCCTTTAAAAAATAATAAAAGAGGGATACCCGGATCACCCTTGGCCCCACAGGATAGGGAGTAAAAGGAAAGGAGTAAGAGAGGAGGGAGAGGGAACAAAAGACAGAAGAGGAAAAACCTGGGGGGCAGGTCAAGGGGATTCAAGTACATGGGTGGTGTTAATAGTAGAGCCAACTATACAAAGCACAGAGTCAACAACATTAAAATCATGAGACCCAAACCTTTTAACAACTAAATTTAAAAAGGTGTGCTTGTCAGGAAGGAAGGCCAGGGTGGTGAGGGGTGGTGATGGGGAGTGGTTGGGGTGGGTGTGCGAGGGAACCTGAGACCATTGGTGGAGGGAAGTTGATACTCATAGTGGTATCAGTGCTGGAACACTGTATGTCTAAAACTCAATTATGAATCACGTTGTTAATAACAGTGCTTTAATTAAAATAAAGAAAATACAATTCAATTCAGGAAAATTTATTTTGGGCAAAAGGTTCACAAAAAATACATATTCATATTCAATTAATTATTTGATTAGTATAAATGTTACTAATAATAAATAACAGGTGGATGCTTAAGAATATAAATGTTTGTTCTTCTATGTCCAGGATAAAGGGTAGCCATTATAGTTTAATAAATGTCACACATTTATTTGAATGTCATAAATTATTTGAATACTGAGATTTTATTTTTAAGAGAAAAGAAAACATTTTAGGAAATAATTATCATGCTAATATTCTTGGTTAAAAGACACAAAAAAAGAGAGTGCCTATTGAAATAATGATGTGTGATGAAACACTAACTACATTATTAAAAGTTTAGAAGCCATTATTTTTATATAATAACTTAAAGTAACATTTGACCTGATGAAAAGCTAGAAAATGGGTATTGGCAATAATTATAGTTTCTATAGGACTGAGAAAATCAGGTTTTAAGACTCAATGATATAGATAATGAATGGAATTATGAAAATTTTAAAATTATAAGCATAGAGAAAAATTGGAATAATTTAACATTAATTTTAATGGGTCCAGAACTTTTATCCTGCCGTTAAAAATACTTTATTTTAATTTATTTAGAACAAAGGTTTGGGTCAGGGCTTTGGCTAAGCAGTAGGGCACTTGCCTTGCATGTGTGAGTTTGAAGGTTCAATCCCTTGCACAGTAAAGGTAAAGGTAAAGGTAAAGGCCCTCCCATTGATCGTCGATTTGCTCGAGCGGGCCCAGTAACGTCTCCATTGGAGACTTTGTTGTTACTGTGTCTGGCGTATCCAATACTCTCGGTAGCTTGCCGGGCTCTCCGAGAGGGGTGGAGGAATCGAACTCGGGTCGGCCATGTTGGCCGCTTGTAAGGCAAACGCCCTACCGCTGTGCTATCTCTCCAGCCCAGTACCAGCAGTAATCTCACAATAGTAATAATAGGAACATAGAAAAAAAGCTGATTCAAATATATATATGAGATCCTCTCTAGAAAATCCAGTCATTGATTATTGTCCTGTTGAGAGAACATTAGTTATGAAATTATGTTGGTTTTTGGAAAAGCTTACTATTAAGAATTGTTTTATAAAAAATTGTCTCTCATGTGAAAGCAGAAGGGGCAACATCTTAGGAGGTACAGGTAAAAGTTTGTGGATGACCTAGAAAGCGTTACTTCCCATCCTGAAGTAAGAACACACGAATGGTGACATCTGAAAGTCACATCTTTAGCTCAGAGTTTCTTTTGTGGAGAGTGCATTATAGTTTTTAGTAATTATAACACTAGTATTTTCTTCCAACATAATAACTAATATTTTTAATACAAATTCTAAAGTGGTTAAAATAACAGGTTTTTCTATCATGCTATGGTTTCTAACATTAAAGAAAGAAATCTTTATAAAGTTCTATCAGTGTTTTTTTGATACGAAGCTCTGATAAATATTATCATCACCAGTATTATTATTAATCCTTTATCAGATGAGTTGGGCAAATATTTTCTTCCCGTGTTTGGATTATCTTTGTAGTATGGGCATTGCTTCCCTTAAGGTGTAGAAGATTCTTAATTTAATGTAGTTCCATTTGTTTATCTTTATTTTTGTTTGATTAATGATGTTAACTCCTTAAAGAGGCCTATAGCTTCAATATCATAGAGAGTTCGGCCTACATTTGCTTTTGTGTAACCTATGGATTCAGGTTTCATATTGAAGTCTTTACCCCAATTTTATTTGACTTTTGTGCTTAGCATTAGAAAGAGTTCTGAGTTCATTTTTTGTCATATGGTCTACCAGTTTTCCCAGCACCACTTGTTGAAGAGACTTTCCGTGCTCCACATCAGACCTTTTACCCTTTTATTGAAGATTCAGTAAACCTCTCTGTAAACCTGAAAATCTGTCTCTTGATTGTAAATTCTTATCCAATGTTCAGAAAGCTTGTCCTTATTTCAGTACCACACTGTTTTTATTACTGCAGCTTTGTAGTACAGTTTCAAATTTGGGACAGCAATGCCTTCCATTTTCTTTTTCTTCAGGATTTCCTTGACTACTCATGGGGTTTTATTCTTCTATATAAATTTCAGAATCTATTTCTTTGAAAAATGTCGTAGGTATTATTATTATTATTATTATTATTATTTATTATTTGCTTTTTCGGTCACACCTGGCGATGCTCAGGGGATACTCCTGGCTCTGCACTCAGGAATTACTCCTGACGGTGCTCAGGAGACCATATGGGATGCCGGGTATCGAACCCAGGTCGGCTGCATACAAGACAAATGCCCTAACCTGCTGTGCTATCACTCTGTCCCTTGTCATGGGTATTCATAAAGGAACTGCACTGAATCTGTATAATGCTTTGAGGAGTATTGTTACAATGAAAATTCTCCCACTCTATATACAGAGGATATGCTTCCATTTCCTCATGTTCTGTTTTATTTCTTTTAATATTGTTTTGTACTTTTCTTTGTATAGGTCTTTCACCTCTTTTTTACGCTAAGATATTCCAAGATACTTGATTTTCTGAGGCACAATTTTCAATAGGATTTTTTAAAAATTCTCCCTCTTCTGTTATACTGTTTGCACATAGAAAAAGCATGAATTTTTGCCTTCTGACTTTGCAGTGAGAATGGGGAGAATTGATGAACAAAACTTCCTCAGAGAAGAAATAGAAATGTCCCAAAGGTATATGAAAAAATGCTCTACATAACTAATCATTAGGGAAATGCAAATCAAAACAAATAAGATATCACCTCACACCACAAAAAGATCCCAAGCAACTAGTATTGGCATGGTTGTGGGAAAAAGGAGATGCTTATTCACTGCTGATAAGACTGTCTGCAGGTCAAGCCTTTCTGGAAAACAAAAGAGTAGAAATTGAGCTCCCATTTGGCCCAGGAACTCCATTTCTTGAAAGTACTCCCCCCACACACATATTGTAGAAACAGTAAGCAGAAATGACATCTACACTTCTATCTTCATTGCAGCGCTATTCACAATAGCGAAATCCGGAAACAACCTAAATGCCCAAGAATAGATGATTGGATAAAAATAAATATATAATAGAATATTACTCAGTCATAAGATGAAAACATGCAGCTTGCATATATGGATCTAGAAAGTATATTGAATATAGTCGGGGAGAAAAGACCAACACAAAATGATATCCCTCATATGCAGGATAGAAAGAAACATAGCTGGGGGGGAAAAAACAAATACCCAAAGTCAATAGAAATAAAGAACAAGAGAACCAGTCTTTGCTAGGTTGCTTGCCATTTGCGGTTGGGGGTTGGGGGAGAGAATAAGACAGCAAGTGGACACTATGACAATATCGGGGGGAAGGGGTCACTCTGGAGCAGGGAGTTGCTGAAAGGTAGTAAGACGTTAAGCACAAGACCCTTTCAGTAACAGTAATGTTAAAATGCCTGTTATAAAGGCAGGCAGGGGTGGTTCTGGGGAGCGGGGGTGTGGAATTGGGGATATTGGTGGAGGGTGGTGTACTCTGGTAAAGATATTTGTGCCAGAACATTGTATGGCTGAAACCTAGATATGAATAACCAATTTACAGTGACTGAATTTAAAAACAAAAAGAAGTCCTCATGCTTTATATCCCGTTTCTCCTCTTCCTTTTATAGCTGAGCTTTCAGGAAAAAAAAAAGCTTCTAATATATACTTTGCATTTTCTATTCTCCTTGACTGATCCCAAAGGATTCTTTTTCCACCACTGGAAAACTGACCCTGTCATCTCACCAGTACTCTTGGTTTGCTTTTTCCAAGTTCGTTTTTGGTTCCCGTTTTATTGATGTACAGATTTCTTTTGATTATTATTATTTAGTCATTCTGGAGGTTTGTTAATTTGACTTTAAAGAAATTGTCAGGGGGCTGGTGTGATAGTGCAGCGGGTAGGGCGTTTGCCTTGCACACTGCCGACCTGGGTTCGATACCCAGCATTCTATATGGTTCCCCTGAGCACCACCAGAAGTGATTCCTGAGTGGAGAGCCAGGAGTAACTCCTGATGATCGCCGGGTGTGACCCAAAAAGAAAAAAAGATAAAGAAATTGTCAGGTTTTCTGGTTACCCCATCAACCCCCTTACTACTGCTTAACTTTTCTGGTTCATTCTTTACTTTTGCTTGTTTCTTCTCTTTCTAAGAGGAAAATTGTAAATGTTGGAATTCCCCAAAATGATTCATGGATTGCTTTAATTTTATGAAGGGGTTTAGGCACACCCTTCAGTGCTGAGGGCTTTATCTTTTTACTTTGCTCAGGGATCACTGCGGTGGTGCTCTGGGGACCTCATGTACTGCTGGCGATGCAACCATAGTGGGCCACTTGTAAAGCAAGTGCCTTATGTTGATACTATCTCTTTGATCACAATTAGCATCATTATTTCGTCCCTACATTCTTGACTGGATGAATTCACAGTTTTCTCTCTGAGCCAGAATTCTTACCAGAATTCAGGAGTTATATGTTCAGCTATCCATAAGAATTAATACACCTTTTAAAATCGTCATGCTCAAAATTAATCGCCTGCTCTTCTCTAACCCTAACCCCCAACTTCCTCTGTCTGCTTTAGGTTTGTAATTGACAATTCTACTTTTTATTTGCTCAGGACCTAAGTCTTGTTGTCAACTATGATTTTTTTCTCTTTCCTCTCACAACCTGAGTTCCACATATCAACCAACTTCAGAGAATCTCCAGAGATTCTTGCATGATCTTTAAATCCAGCTACCATCTGTTCAGGCCTCCTTTGAATCTGTAGTTCAGTGGACTCTTGCAGTGCTTTCCCAGCAAGTCTCTCTGCTTTCCCTTACTAATTAGCAGGGGGTATTTTGTTAAAATTTAAGTCATGTTATGGCAGTTCCTAGTATCATGTTTTACCTAAGACAAATGAAAAAGATCTCCAGTTTTCATCAAGCCCCGAATGATCTTGCCTCCTACTACATCTCCAGTTGCCTTCCTTACTCCAGCCTCCCTCCTGCATCATTAGATGGTTCCCCTCCACCTTGTATTTTTTGTTGTTTCTTTTGAAATTCCCTCCTTTTTTGTATTAAGATTTTATTTTTTAAATGTTTTAATCATTACTGATTATTCTTTAAAGAGCACAGCAGTAAGGTGTTTGCTTGCACTCGGCCGACCCAGGTTCGATTTCTCCTTCCCCCTCAGAGAGCCCAGCAAGCTACCAAGAGTATCCCACCTGCACAGCATAGCCTGGCAAGCTCCCCATGATGTATTTGATATGCCAAAAACAGTAACAACAAATCTCACAATGGAGACATTACTGGTGCCCGCTTGTTCAAATCGATGAACAACGGGAGGACAGTGCTGCAGTGCTACAGTGTGATCACCAATGCTGTTAACGATAGTTTCATGTTTGCATAATCCTGATACCACACTCATCATCAGTGTTCCCACTTCCCTTTCTCCAAGGTCCCCATGGCCCTTCCCTTGCAATCCCGCCAATCCCCACAAACTCATTCCTATAGCTGTTTTCCTGTTGTATTGTCTTTGACCCTTTGCTGTTTATCTTTACATCCCATATAAGAGAGGGATCATTTTGTATCTATCCCTTTCCTTCTGACTGACTTCACTCAGCATGATATCCTCTAGTTCTAATCATGTCACGGCAAATTGAATGATTTTGTCCTATCAAAACGCTGCGGAGTAATCCATTTTGGGTATATACAACAACTTCTTGATCTGTTAGTACATAGTTTCGACATGAAACACCCATCTTTTTTGATCCACCTCCTCACCAAGTTTGATATTGCTTTTAATGTTTCCTACCTTATTATAGGGCTAGAGCGAAAGTACAGCAGGTAGGGCACTTGCCTTGCCCGCGGCTAACCCAAGTTTGATACTTCTGCCCCTCTCAGAGAACCCAGCAAGCTACCAAGAATATCCCGCCCACACGGCAAAGCCTGGCAAGCTACCCCTGATGTATTCAATATGCCAAAAACAATAACAAGTCTCACAATGGAGACATTACTGGTGCCCGCTGGAGCAAATTGGTGAACAATGGGAGGACAGTACTACAATGCTACTTATTATAATATTACCTACTTCTCTCTCTTATTTTCTTCCTTTCAAGAATTCTGCAATTCATATTGTGGGTATGTTCTTAGAAGCTGCTTCCAGTGAAATGTCATTAACCAAATCCTCCAGTGACCTCCTTTTGTCTACCATCAGCTGGGATTTGATGTTTCATTTTTTATCAGTATTATAATGAAACAGGGTTAAATCAAAGGATGGATTTTGAGGACCTCCTCTACTTAATTGTTTATATGTCTTTCTCAATCAGTCTGTCCTCTATTTCTACACACTGAAATACAGCCCTTAGAGGGTGTCTTTGTTTTTTTCTCTGTCCCTCATTCCCAGCAGTGTCTAACATAGTGTAGTGCTCAGTAAATACTGTTCAATGAAAGGTGAACGAAACAGCCTCAAGACAGGCGGTTTCTCAGTTTGGTTTTACTTGTCTTAGCTGTGATCACCCTTTTAAGAAATTTTATTGCTAATCTATATATGTATATATTATTATTTTAGACACTTTGTGTAACTTTTCATTAAGTAAAACTTTTAAATCATATAGAAAATTTATGACATCTGAACATTAGTTTTTGAAAAACATCTTTTCTTTATCTTTTGTCATTTTTTCATATTGATATACCCTAATTTTTTGTTTACTGGTTGTCTTTGCATTGCAACTCATTAGTCTTTTTCTGTGTCACGTTATTTGTTCCTCTTTAGTTTACACTGGTAAGATGCTTTATTTTATTTTGAAATTGTCAAGAAGAAACAGGTTCTGGATTCCTCATGATAGTTGAGACTCTTTCACAGATTATTACCTCTTGAAGCCCTATCACCAGGCTAACTTAGGTTACTCTATTACCTTGTGTGGTATTTTGAATATATGTTCACTCATTGAGGACAGGCATTGCTATGAAGTTATGTTTCACATTTTCTTTGGACATCATAATTCTCTCATAGCAGCTATATAAGATATATCTGGATTACATTTTATGCCTTATTGCTTAAAATTAATTGTCTCGTAGCCATAATCTCATCAGTCTTGAGTAGGGTATGACTCAAATTCGTCATTTTAAGGAAATTTGCGTGGTCTGTATTCCGAATTAAGACTGTTAGTAGTCTTTTTCTTTTTTTTCTATGTGAAAGAATGTGTGTGGACATTAAAGGTTTTGGTCACAACCTTTTTTTCTCACAAAATGTATGAATCATGGGGGGATGGGGTAGGGGGGTGGGAGGGATACTGGGATCATTGGTGGTGCAGAATGGTCACTGGTGGAGGGATGGGTACTCGAGCATAGTATGACTGAAACACGAGCATGAACGTTTGTAAGTCTGTAACAGTACCTCACGGTGATTCACTAATAAAATATTTAAAAAAATATGAACCTTTGCATTCCTTGTTATGGCATTTGGTGTTACTCAGAAAAGATTGAAAAGTTCTACCCAAGGCTACTTCTTATGTGTCAGAAATGAAAATTTAACTCTGAAAATATGAAGGCAGAGGGTGGGAGTAAAGCATTAGCCTTGTTTCTTCAAATTACAGTTCCTGACTAAACAAGGATATAGACTTCAGATTGGCGACATTATCTTTGCATATCAGATTTAACTCCTTGGTAAAAATAACCAAATACATTGAATATTCTGTGTTTGAAATTATAGTATTCAGTATGCTTACTTCACAACAATTATTTGTGACTCCTGTTTCTTCCAGTTTTACTTGAGAAATATTTGACAAGCATCATTTTATAAAATTAAGACCTATAGCATACTGATTTAGTTATATGTTATAAAATGATTGCCACAGTAGATTCAGCTGACTTTTTATTTTACTATAGTAGAGTCATTGAGATAACAGAAGGTATCTGCATTGTAACCATGTTACCTTTTAAAATAATTTAAAAACATATCTCTGCAAGATTTGTCCTATATGTAATAGTGTGAGGAAATTATATGTGTAACTATAATTTCTCATATATATGTAAATTTTATTCAGTGACTCAAGAAAGCAGTCCATTCTGATAAGGCAGTTGAGATTTGTCACAAAATAAAGAAAATAATAATTTAAGATTTTTCTAAAATATGCTGAAATTTAACCACATAAAACATTCTCTTTCTACGAGACTTCCATGTTATTTGAAAAATCATTTTAACAATTGTATCTTATGTATAATCATGGAAAATATCCAGTACATGAAATGTATAAAATAAATCATATTCATAATTCCATCCAAGGTCAATGCTTTTTTTCACATTTGAACGACCTCTTTTCTGAAAAAAATTTTGTTTGTTTGGGGGCCATACCCAGCTATATTCAGGGTTTACTCTGGATTTATGCCCTGGGGTCCCTCCTGGAAGGCTCAGGGGAACACCTGGGGTGTCAGGGATGGAACCCAGGTCAACAGCATATAAGGCAAGTACCCTGATTATTGTATTTTCTCTCCACACCTTTCCTGAAATGTTTTTAATAAAATATGCATGTGTGTGCACACACACAGATGAAGAAATGAATAGAAGAGGGAGGGAGGGGGGAGAGAGAATGAGAGAAAGAAAGCAAAGCAAACATTTTATTTATTTTAATTTTATTATTTTTAGACCAGGTTTATTCCTGACTCTGTGCTTTTGGAGCACTGTATGATGTGTGGGGATTGAACCCATGTTAACCATGTGCAGGGCTAGCAGCTTACCTGCTGCAGCATCTCTCTGGCCCCAGAGGTATACATTTTAAACTAATATTGCTTTGGAACTTGAGAACTAGCCCAGTATACTACTTACTTGCCTTGTATGCTACTGTCCCTGGTTTGATCCCAGCCCTGCATATGGTCCCCTGAGCATTGCTAGGAGTAAGACCTGAGCACTGATGTATATGACCTTGAAACCAATGAAATTGAAAACAAAAACAAACAAAAAATAAGTGCTTATAACTTTACATACTTTCAGCACTCAGTTCTTATCCAGATTGGTCATTCCCAACTAACTATCTTTGTCACAGTGGTGCCTTCTCTATCCAAGATGCCCTCGCCCCAAGCGTTTGTGGCAAACTTCCAACTGTGGACCAGTCCTGCTGGCTCTTGTTCCTACTGTACTTGGGCATTAGTTTCATACTATGTTTTTTTGCATCCCACAAATCAATGTAGTCATTCTACATCCATCTGTATCCTGATTCATTTCACTCAGACTGATACCTTCCATGTCCATTCATTTACAAGCAGTTATATTAATTTACCTTTTCTGGTGTCTGGGTAATATTCCATTGTGTTAATGTACCATAGTTTCTTTATCTAGTCATCTGTTCTTGGGCACTAAAGTTGTTTCCAGATTCTGGCTATTGTGAATAGTGCTGCAATGAATATAGAAGTGCAGATATCATCTCTGTTGTGTATTTTTGGCCCCTCGAGTATAGTCCCAAAAGTGGTATTGCTGGATTATATGGAAAGTCAATTTCTATTTTTTTTTTTAGTAATGCCATCTTGCTTTTTAGAAAGGCTGAACCAGTTCTTATTCCAGTCTCTGTGGTATGAGATGAGATCTCATTGTTTTGATTTTCATCTCTCTAATGAAGTGCAGGTTGACTATTTACATGTTTTCTTTGAGGCAGTTTCTGTTCATTTCTTCTTCCCATTTTTTGATGGGGTTGTTCTTTTCTTGAGAGAGAAAGAGTGGGAAAGCAACAGAGAGGGAGAAAGAAGGGTCTGCCATAGAAGTAGCTGGGGGAGGAAGGCTGGTGGGTGGGAAACTGGGGACATTGGTGCTAGGAAATTTACCTATTTGATGTACGAGTAAAGGGAAGGAACATTATAGGACTGAAATCAAATCACGAACAACTTTGTAACTGCATATCTCACAATGATTCAATTAAAAGTTTTTTAAACCTCAAAGAAACAAAATAAAAGCTAAACTAAGATTTGCCTGTACAAATGAATCAATGATATGTACTTTTCATCTAAAATGTAGTAAATAGTTTGCATTAAACATCATCATTTTAAAATTCTTTATTACAATGTTGCACGTGGAATAAACATCTTTAGATGTAGAATCAAATAAACAAGAATCAAACTTATTTCTCTTTTTCTTGTCATTCTAAACTAATGTTATATCCCTCCTACAAAATCAAAGATCCATCTAAACTATAATAATTTTTTAAAGGTACAAATTATTGTTTAAGGAAAAGGCTTGCATTCCACAGTATTAAGCCTTGAAATCTATTTAACTTGTTTTTCCACCAGTTTTGTGTTATTATCTTCTCATAGTTTACCTAGAAGTTTTAAGACTATGTTAGTTGTGCTTATCTGTGTGGAAACTAGGGAACTAGGAAAATGGGTATATGACCTACATTTGCCTTTAAGATATAAAACAGAAGTTGAAATTCCATTTTGGCAGCACTTATCCATGTGCTCACAAGAAAACTGAACATTTTAGTTTTATTCTGGGTCAGTAGGTGCATAGATAAACACTTTGCTACTGAAGAAGGAGTGAGTGGCTATTGAGGGAATAATTAACAACCACTGTCAAAATAGGGTCTTAATAATGTTCTGAGCAATTCTATGCTGCTGCTCACAAAAAATGTTCATTCTTCTGCTTCCCTATCTATTCCGTTGTAATTTTAACTTCTTAGTGATAGTCAATATTTTTGGAATATTTGTCAAGTGCCAGTGTAATAATATTTAACAATCTGGGCTGAAATATATTCGAGCTGATAACTGAAGAAATGAAAACTTTTAAGTAGACCTTTTAGAAACATTGAAGGCTAAGTAAGAAGAGATTAAATAGTGCCATCACATCTAAAGGTCTAATAAATGGTTGATTTCCATGAAATTTAGGTCCAGGACTGTCTTACTTCCAATTCCAGGTCATAGAGCCTGCTAATAACTTCTTTTTAGGATAAGTAAGATATTGGAAGAAAAATCTCTTTCACAAACGTATGCATACATTTAAGACTGATTCAGATTGTCATAGTATTCTCTGGAAAGGGTACCAATTGATGTTTCTATGAAAGTATTAATGATGGACCTTTGCTGTTAGATATTAGAAAAGGAATGGATGCTGGGGGAGGGGAGAAACCCACATTTAATTTAGCTTGCATTAGGTTATATTTATTTATTGCTCAATAATTGTTGAACTCTTTTATTTGTATTTATTTGTATTTCTTTAATAAATAACCATTCATATAAATCTTATATTTTCCCCATTGAAATATTTTAAAATTTTTAAATGATTATTAGAACTCTGTCTTAAGCATGTGTATGTATTATATTTCCCCGTCCTTGAATTTTGATATATTTTATTAAATTTGGTAGAAACTGTATTGTTTATATTGAGTTTTTCATATGTTATTTTAAAAATAATTTGGACATTTATTAATTGAAAGTAAATATATTATAAAAGTGAAAGCTTAAGTGTCATGATTTTGTTAAAGTTTCACCTATATTAAAAACCATCCCTATCTAACCTAAGAACATAGAGAAAAGAAATAAAATGCTTTTAGAGAGTGCTTGTATATGTGTATATAGATGACTTGCTTTATTTAAATGCATTTAGCTATTTTGAGACATCAATCAGTAGAAATTATATGCTATTACTCTTCAAAATCAGAGGGTGCATGCTTAGTTTTGGGATTTATGACACTTATGACAAGAAAAGTAAGACCTGTCAAAAAAAATAAATCCTTCCACTCTATGTTCTCTCAGTTCTAGTTGGCCCCAGTTAGATCTTGTAGATGTGGTTCAGTCATAGTCATAAATTCGGAGGACAGCTATTAGAATTCCAATATTGTGAGAAAATAGAGATATCTTAAATATTGACAGTGTTCAGTGGATTCATCCCATAAGCTTATTAGAATTCATGCAGTCAACATGCACTCAAAATATCAATAATTTTCAGAGATATAAACTGATAATATTTTATAGTATGTGTGAACTACAGTAGAGAACAGTTTTATATATGTGTTATAATAAAGTCTTAGTATACAAAATTGTTTTATTGCAACACTCTTACACGTTTATGAATTTGATCTCAGAAATGAGGATCTTTGTCGTAAATGATTATTTGATTTGTAAAGGTAAGGTAGGTAAAGGCCCTCCCGTTGATCGTCGATTTGCTCGAGCGGGCCCAGTAACGTCTCCATTGGAGACTTTGTAGTTACTGTGTTTGGCATATCGAATACTCTTGGTAGCTTGCCGGGCTCTCCGAGAGGGGCGGAGGAATCGAACTCGGGTCGGCCATGTTGGCCGCTTGTAAGGCGAACGCCCTACCCGCTACTCATATTGGCCTACTGAGGAAAGGGCATAAAAGTAATTGACACACATAGTCTATATGTCAAAAGGTTTAAGAAAATAATAGCACAACAGACTGAACTTTCAGACACTCAAGTAACTCAGTGAAAAGGAAGTTCATCATATGTAACAAATGGCTTAGCAAATGTCTGATTTCTCCTACTTGTTACCTTTCACATGCACTATGCAAATGTTCTTTCAAATTGATATTTTTACTAAGAAATATCTGCACATACTACCTATTGTTCATCACTTAATTTACAGAATTATATGCTTGTTTTGTGTTATTATGCTGTAGGTAATATTTTAAATTACAATTAACATTTATAGTTTTGCATTCTTTTGGTGTGCTATATTTTATTTTAGAAAATCCCTTTGGAATAAGTATAATTAGTAAATATGCAGCATTTTGATCAAGTATTTTAGTCAAGTCTGGAAACAGCCCTTGTCTTCTTCCCTTCTGAGCTACAGGCTGTGTATCATAGAAGTACTCATTTAGTCAAACTATAAAAATGAATACCCAAGACTTTCTGTTATATATCTAGTGCAGTTCTGTCATCAACAAACTGGTGATCGATGTTGAAGCATTTATTTGCTTTCTGTTTTTTTTTTCTTTTTATGTTTTAGCACAGCGGTAGGGCGTTTGCCTTGCACGCAGCCAACATGGCCGACCCGAGTTCGATTCCTCCGCCCCTCTCGGAGAGCCCGGCAAGCTACCGAGAGTATCTCGCCCCCACGGCAGAGCCTGGCAAGCTCCCTGTGACGTATTCGATATGCCAGACACAGTAACAACGAAGTCTCCAATGGAGACGTTACTGGGCCCTCTCGAGCAAATCGATGATCAACGGGAGGGCCTTTACCTTTACCTGTTGTAGTGGTTAAGGTAACTTATATGGTCTTGATGTACAGCTTCATACCTCACCACCAACATAGTACCTCATGTCCTCCACCAAAATCCTATGTTACTTCTGGTCCACCTCTTTACTTCTTGCTGCTTTCTCTTCTTACACCCATTTTCTAATGTCTGTTTTATAATACAGGATGTTTGGGAAAAGCTAAGAATGTGTGTATCTCACATTAATTTCAGCCCACTGAAATTTCATTGAATTTTAGTGAATTTCACTCACGTTCTTTCAGAGACAGACTTTTATCCAGGAGAGTATTGGTTGGGTTTGCTCATGTTCTGTGCATAGTATTTGATATGCCAAAAAAAGTAACAACAAGTTTACTTTTAAAAACTGAAATAATTCAAAAGAAGCAGGACATGGAAGCACTCCAATCTAAACACAGTGCTGATATGTACATCTCAGATGATGTCTCTGTTCTTATGGAAATTACTTGGAAGTCTTATCTTATGTCTTATGTCTTATGTTACTAAATTATAATTTGATAGGTATTACCTCTGTGAAACACACAGAGCACTTTCTAGAGCAGGACAAACTGAGGTTTGATGGCAACCTGTCCTGTTTTAATTTCAAACTTATGGGCTTTATTCTCAAAAAATAGTGGAAAATTCATTTGTTATACTTCACTTCTTTATAGTAGATGGGAAAATAATATTAAATGTCTGTCTTTGAGCAAATCTTAGCAAGCGCTATTGCTGAGTTATTTCTTCACTGGTTTATACATTAGAATTAGGTGCATTATAAAAGGGGCATAAACATTCTAAAAGGAGGGTGGCTAGATTACACTTGACCCCAGTGTTTAGAGAAGAGGATCGAGAAGGAAAGAAATCAAGGGGGGAGGGGAGAATAGAATGGGAAGTAATGGATGAATAGGCATGAGGACTTCAGTTAAACTGGTGATATGGGTGGGTGCTATAGCCTTATATCCAAAACACAGATTCAACAAAACTGAAACCATGAGATCTAAGTTGCAACTATTGAAACTTTTTTGTGTGTCACACCTGGCAATGTACAAGGGTTACTCCTGGCTCTGCATTCAGGAATTACTCCTGGCGGTGCTCAGGGGATCATATGGGATGCTGGCATTCGAATGCGGGTTGGCTGTGTGCAAGGCAAACACCCTACCCACTGTGCTATCGCTCCAGCCCCAACTATTGAAACTTTTTAATGGTGAGGATGGGGTGGAGGTTGGGATGGGGAGGGAATATAGGAAAAGTGGTGAAAGAAGTTGACACTGGTGAGATTGGCGTTAAAATACTATGTGCCTAAAATGCGACTATCAATGAATTTATAAATCATAGTTCTTTAATACATTTTTAAAATTAAAATTAAAGGATTTGTTACATACTATTCTAAGAATCAGTACATCTGCTACAAAGGAACATTTGCATTCATTGGAGCTTCTAACTATCCCAGGTTAATTAGTTTCAGGGATAAAACTAACAAGAGCACATAAGAGAAAAGTTAAAGATGTGCAGAACAGAACAGCTAATGTTGTACATGTGTGAGGCATTCTATGAGGTAACACCATGGAAAGAAATATCAGCTCCAGTCTAATATTGCTGTCTACTAACTTATAAAGCCTCAGATTAACACCAAGTTTCAATTTTCTTAAGAAAAACCTGGTTATCACAGTCCCTGTTCCACTTCTCAACTTGTCTTACCCTTCAAGATTCAGGATATTAAAAATTCCCTAGATCCAAAAGCCCATCAGTGCTAATGACTTTCATCCAGTTACAACAATAGTACTGGAAGCACATCTACTTTTTCCCTCTATTTTTAAAATTAATACTAGTCCTTGCAATTCATGCCCCGATGCAAATTGGTTACATTTATTTTCAGTCAGGACTCAAGATGTCTCTAAATTCCAGTGCTTAGAGATAGATTTTTATGTGCTTTCCAGATCTCTCAATACATTTTCTGCATCACTCTGAATACATGAAAGGTAAATTTCTCTATCGTAACATTTTTTGCGCTATCAGGAAGATTGTTTTTTCTTTCTAAAAAAATGTGTTCTTGGAAATACTGTTAGTGATAGGGTTTCAAGCATACATTCCAACACACACCCTCCACCAGCATGTGTGATTTCTTCCACCATTGACTCACTGCCTATCTCCCACCCCATCTGCCCATCACCCTGACATGGTAAACACAGTTCTTTAGATCAGTTTGATCTATTCTGACCATTTGTTATGCCCTTATTATGTGTCTTTGTATCACACAGAAGAGAGAGATCATTCTGTATTGTTTTCTCTTTTATTTATTTATTTTTTTAATTAATTTATTTATTTATTGAATCACCATGGGAAAGGTTACAAAGCTTTCAGGTTTAGGTCTCAGTCATGCAAATATCAAGCACATTTCCCTTTACCAAAACTTATTTTTTACCATGAAGAACCCCAATAAAACCCCATCCCCCACCCCTCCCAGTCCCTGTGGGGCAGATGAATTCTAGTTAACACTCTATCTGCTTTGATTAGATTCATTGTTTCAATAAAAGATTCACCACTATTATTTAGAGTTTACCCCCCCCCCCAATCAGACATGCTGACAAAGCATTGTGAAGTGATTTGCTTTCTACAGCTGGGTTCAAGAATTAAATGTTGGTTTTGGATTTCTGCTATTTTACTTATTGACCCTGGAAGTATTTCTACTGAAAGTCAGATAGTTAAGAAATTGGTTTCTGTGCTCTGGAGTCGTGGCCGTGCTGGAGAGCCGCTAGTGGGGGCAACTGGTGGCCTCGGTAGGGCGTGAAGGGCGGACCGAAACGCCCCCCTTCCCATGAGGTTTTAGTCACCCCCACTCCCCCGGCTCATACCTGCTGTCCACAAGGCTCCCATGCGGCCGCCATCTTTCTTTGCAGAGAGGAGAAGGCGACTGGGGCAACACCCTTTCCCCTCCGGACAGACCTGATGGCCTGGATTAACGCATGGTCCGTTCACTTTTCTGCTCCAAGCTGCCGGGTTCTGCATTAAGTCCTTGTGCTTCTGGGGCCGTGGCCGTGCTGGAGAGCCGCTCGCGGGGGGCAACTGGTGACCTCGTTAGGGCGTGAAGGACGGACCGGAACGCCCCCTTTCCCATGAAGTTTTAGTCGCCCCCACACCCCCGGCTCATACCTGCTGTCCACAAGGCTCCCATGTGGCCACCATCTTTCTTTCCAGAGAGGAGAGGGCGAATGGGGCAACACCCTTTCCCCTCCGGACAGTCATGATGGCCTGGATTAACGCATAGCCCGTTCACTTTTCTGCTCCAAGCTGCTGGGTTATGCATTAAGTCCTTGTGTTTCTGGGGCTGTGGCCGTGCTCCAAATTAACTATGATTTTCAGAGAGAAACGTTGGGTGGTTTACTTCCCATGGATCACTTTGTATATAGAGAGATGTCGCACGGCCGCATGAGCGGCCGCGCGGTTTTGAAGAAAAGTCATAGTTCCTGCATACTCGAGCTGTGGTTGTAGAGGCTTCTGGTCACCGGGTTTCCATCTGGGGGAGGCGGGATGCGGTACCTACCCCATCTGGGGCTTCCCGATGATTTCGGCTCTTTTTGGAACCTGTTTTTTTTTTTCCTTCGGGATCTGTGGATCCCGCCCTCCATGTTGTCCTTCTCTTCGGCTGAATGCTGTAAATATGGCGCTGGGAGGCGGGCTGTGGGCGTGACTTCCGGAACCTGAGGTTACCTGGGGGTTGTAGTCCCGGCAGATTTGAGGAAAAGTCCAAGTTCCCGCATACTTGAGCTGTGGTTGTAGAGGCTTCTGGTCACCGGGGTTCCATCTGGGGGAGGCGGGATGCGGTACCTACCCCATCTGGCGCTTCCCGATGATCTTGACTCTTTTTGGAACCTGTTTTTTTTTTTTTCCCCTTCGGGATCTGTGGATCCCGCCCTCCATGTTGTTCTTCTCTTCGGCTGAATGCTCTGTTTTCTCTTTTAAGTTAGAGAAAACATGGATTTCATTTGAAATGATTACTTAAGTACATTATCTAGTTTCTTTCAAACTGTCTTTACCTCCTCCCAAAAAATTTGATTCTGGAGTTGCTGGGAGTTAAGAGTTGAGGACAGCAGTGGAGGGTGCTGTGAACTCAAAGAGCTGGGAACTGGCAGGAGAGAATTTAGGAAAACAGGAAGCTGATGATTTGGGCTTAGATAAGAGTCAAGTCTCATTGGAAAGCTCCCCAACTCTGTGCCAGCCACTCTGAGATTGTGGAACACTTTTAAAATAGAGATCTTTGATTTGTAACTCTCTAATAAGAAGTGAGCGAACAGTTTTTTGCGAGTCAGTTGGATAGCCCTATGTCCCTTTCATGCTAGTATCCATTTATCTCCCCTCCTCATTTCTAGATCAATTATTAATGAAATACCATCTCATCTCAACGGCAGAGTCTGGCAAACTCCCTGTGGCATACCCAATATGCCAAATACCAGTAACAATTATGGGTCTCATTCTCCTAAAGAGCCTTGAATATAATCTCAGGGTTAGGATGAAGGAGACGTTACTGGGGCCTGCTTGAGGCAATCGACGATTAACAGGATGATTTGTGATTTGTGATTTGTGACCATCTCATACCAGTGAGCATGGCATGTATCAAAGACTAGAAATCATTTGTGTTGATGAGGATAAGGTGAAAAGAACTGTAATCGACTGCTAGTGGGAATGTTGTCTGGTTCAGTCTCTATGGAAAACACTATAGAAATTTCTCTCACTAGTAAGAATAGAGCTTCTATATGATTCAGCAATCCCAGTTCTTGAAATTTAGTCCCCAACAAGAAAACATAAACTTGGAAAAGATATATACACACCTGTGTTAATTGCAGCACTGAATACAGTAGGAGCCATGTTATGGAAACAATCCAAATGTTAACAGCAGCTGAATGAGTAAAGAAGTTGTGACAAATATATAGGATGAATACTATGCAGTCATAAGATGAGATGAAAGCATGCAGTTCTCAGCAACATGGAACTGTAGGGTGTCGTGTTGAGCAAAGTAAGCCAGAAATAGAAGGAAACCACTAAATGATCTCACTCAATCTGGTCGACAAGATTAGGGAAAGGAAACTGTTAAATACTGACAAATCCTTGGTTTTGGGTTGGAACAATTGTAGGAGCAGTGACAGCTGTGTTCTGAGTAGCACTATAGCACTGTTCTCCCATTGTTCATTGATTTGCTCGAGCGGGCCCAGTAATGTCTTTATTTTCAGGCTTGTTGTTACTATGTTTGGCATATTGAATACGTCACAGGTAGCTTGCCAGGCTTTGCCGTGCGAGCAAGATACTCTCAGTAGCTTTCTGGGCTCTCTGAGGGGGGCGGAGGAATTGAACCTGGCTTGGTTGGGCTGGCTGTGTGCAAGGCAAACGCCCTACCACTGTGCTATCACTCCAGCCCATTCTGAGTGGGTAACTTTTTTTTTTTTCTTTTTGGGCCACATCCAGCTATGCTCAGGGGTTACTCCTGGTTCCATACTCAAGAATTACAGAACTGAGATGTCAAAAAGTAAGGAAAAGAAATAATGAGTTCGGGGAATGATGAGGCAGAGGGAACTTAGAATACTAACTGAGGGTCCTGTAAGTTTGGTGATGTAGAGGTGAGGTAACTGTGCACATCTAAGCCAGGAGCTAATACCATTGTAAGCATGTGGACAAAACTATAATATTGAATTTTTTAAGAAAGAGTTTGATAAGGAGGCTGAGTAGGGGCTTCAAGAGAACCTCAGAATCTTGGTGGAGGGATATTCACTAGTGGCAAGTATATAATTGGAACACTTTTGCATGCCTGAATCGCTCTTATTAACCATACTGTAAATCACAGTGCCTCAAGAAAAATTAAGAAGAAAGATCTTTCAAAGTCATATACACAATGCCATGTAAAGGATATAGATTGAAGACACCTTTTTGATTATTGGAGCTCAGTCTTGGGGTTTGGGGTCTGGAACAACTGTAGTAGCAGTGACAGCTGTGTTCTGAGTGAGTAACTTGTTTTTTCTTTTGGCCACACCCAGCTATGCTCAGAGGTTACTCCTGGTTCCAAACTCAAGAAAATCACTCCTAGTGGTGCTTGAGGGGACAATATGGGATGCTAGGGATTGAACCCAGGTCGGCCCTGTGCAAGGCAAACACCCTACCCTCTGTACTATTGCTGCGGTCTCTGAGTAGGTAACTCTTCAGGTCGATAGAGGTCTTAGAAAAGAGCCAGATAGGTATTCTGAAGAAACTCCTGGCACAGTCATAAATTACTGTCTTGGCCAAAGTCTTACCAAAGGTGAAAAAGCCACTCCCTGAGGCCATGAGGATAAAACAGGCATTGGAACCCGAGATCCAGGTGTCAAGAATTATATCTACATTTCAGAGCCAAGCTTGGAAGCCGAAAGTAAGAGACATGAGCTGGACATGGTAAGTAAACTTACCATGAAACCAGATGCCAAAGAAATGGTCGTAGATATGAATGCCTTAGCAACTTGGAGCCCTTAGAGACCTTGCACCTCCAGGACAGAAGACCAATATCACCATTTTTCTGATACACTTTCCACTGCCTTGATATGGTTCACTTCCTCTTCTGTGAAGTCAAATCACTATTTATGTATTTGTATATTCTCTTTCCATTTTCTAACTTGGTGAACTTGTTGCTAGAGACTAACTCATCAAAGATGATCTGAATGCTGTTGATGGGAAAGTGTTCTGGAGGGCCGTGGTACCTGTTGCCATAGAGAAATGGCTCTGATACATTTAGCTCATGTGGGATACAGATAAAGGGTATCTCCCACAACTCCCCACCCTCCACCCACCAATCCATTTAGATGTCTTCCTGCTCACTCTCCATCTTTGCATTGATCAAAGGATATATTGCAATACATGATTAGACCACGAGTCAAACATTGTGTTTGACAGACACTATAATCAGTAGTTGGTATACAAAATTAAGAGGTTGGAACCCGAGCTCAAAGGGTCATGGCCACTGAATTTTGCAGATGATGTGTGTGCCAAGCTTTGTGAAGTGTTTTCATTTGTGTGTGTGTGTAATTTAAGTGTAACAACAAACATAAAGGTTTTGTTTTATTCATTTACAGATTTGGGTGAATTATATAGGGAGTATTTCATTAGCCCTGTGTCATGTAACCCTGAAACTGAAAAGCTTGGAGTAAAGTGCCAGGCCCCCGGTCCCCAAGGGAGGATCTTGGTAGTATTTATTCCTTTGTGCACATTCAGTTGTGCTTCTGGTGTTTACCACTGTGAATCAGAATTCAGCCTTGGATTCCGTGTACTAGTGCCCTTTTCTTAAAGTTGAAAGTAGTAATTTGGGCGAAAAGATTTTAAATAAAAGCATCACATGTCCCAGTAATCTTGTTTTCATGCAGTCCTCCCTAAGTGAGAAAACAAAACTAAGAAGGGAATGAGGCAAAGTAATGTAAAGTTCCTGAGCAATCTAAGACAAGAAAAAATTAAATATTGTGCCCCCCAAAAGTTTTTTTGCTAAAGTGCTTAGTAGTTGGGAACAGAAAAATCCTAAAATAGTTTTATATGTTTATTCCAGAATACGATTACCTTTTTTTTTTTGATGAGTACAAGAATTCTTTTAAAATGGTTAAGTGAAGGTTGGAAGTTGTTTGGTGCCGAGGTTAGGCACATGGCAAGCATGGGCTAACCTAGGTTCAATTCCTGGACCGCATGGTCCCCTAAGCATTGCTGGAGCATTGCTGAAGTCCCCAGTGCTGCTGGCGTTGGCCAGATATACCTGACACCAAAAGTTTGAAGCAGAATTGCAATTCTTAGAACCTTGCATTGAACCACTTACCTGGTTGACAAGGAAGCTCTTGGGAACCAGGTGCTTCCTGAAGATCACTTGAAAATTCCTGCTCCCAAAGATCATATAAATATAATGAAATTATATAATTTCCAAGAAAAAAATTTGTTTTTGGTTTTGGGCTATACCTGGCAGTGCTCAGGGCTTACCCCGTAGGCTCTGTGCTCAGGGATCACTCCCAGAGAGTTTGCGGGACTGTTTGGCATGCAAGGGATTAAACTACTGCAGACCTCATGCAGGGCAAGTACTTTAAGCCCTGTACTATAACTCCAGCCCCTACAAAAGATGTTTTTAATAGTATAGCATTTGACGGAGGAAATATTTTCCATGTTAAACCAGACTTATTTATAATTGGCCATTTGACATTTTATTGCAGGAAAGTATTTTTAGAAAATATTGATCATCTGGTCTTTGTTTTCATGACCGAAAGGGTTTTAGAAGATTTTCAAAACTATATTTTACAATGGAAAAAAAATCTTTTCTTTTTATTCTCTATTGTGAATTTTCTTTATCTACCATAATCAGATATTCTGACATATTTGTCTCTTTCTTTCATGCCCATAGCAAAGCAGAAAATTTAGAATATTGGCTTTAAAAAATTCTTTGGCTTCTATATCCATGTAAGATAGTGTAGAAGAGTCAATAAACGTATTACTGATGTAGAAGAGAGAAAAAGCACAGGTGACACACACCAACCATAAGTTCTCTGTTTTGAAATCTTTTAAATTTCCATTCAATACGAAATTCTTATTTTGTGTCAGAAGATGGAATGAGAGCTAAGAATATAAAGGACAATAAGACTGTCCAGTCTTCATTCCTGTGGAATACTATTATTGTACATACTGGCACTAGTCCAGTGCAGTTATGAAAATATCACTTAATTAAAGTTGGGCAGCTGTTCTCTGTGGTTAAGCATCATATAACATTTAATGCCAATGTTTAAATAAATGCATTTGATAAAAATGCAGATTCAATTTTCCTGGCATCAACTGGCTAGCAATTGCAAGTCCCTGTTTTTTAGCTAATCAGTTGTAAAATATCATTTAGTTTAAAAGTTTTGTCATGTTTATTTTTTAACAACGAAAAAATGATAGTGATTACTTTTATTGTAGGCCTTTCTGGTTTAAGCAATTGATTTCCACACTTTGAGTACTCGACTACTTGATTTTAAAACACATTACAGAAATTGTGCTTATTTTCCCCTTGGGGCCACACTTGCTAATACGCAGGGTTATTTGCTGTTTCCTCACTGGTTACCCATTGAGTCAGGGGGGCATGCAGTTCAGGGATCCAAACAGGCTTCCAGCATGTGAAGCATGTGCCCCGGCTCTTGGGACTATCTCCAAAGCTCAGGAATTTTTGTTTGGAGGGCACACCCAGCAGTGCTCAGGAATCATTCCTCTCTCTGCCTGGATATTTATAGTCTGTGTCAGCTCTAAACTGGGATGGACAGCATGCAAGGTGAGAACCAACTTCCTGCACTAGCCCACCAGCCCCAGGGAGGGCTAGTATAACTCATAATATAACTCAATATAGCTTATAAAAATCAACTCATTGATTTATGAGTTATATTGTTTTTACTGAAAATGTAAACACAAGATTTTTTTATTTCTCACCCAACCAATGTGCCCAACTAAGTTGGGTTGAATTCTACTTTTCTAACTTCCTAGTTTTTGTTTTCAAAAGTCCAGTTTTATTAAAAAAAATTTCACTGAAACTAACTCTTTACCCACCTCCTAACTCAGGGGTTTATCATGTGGGGCTAATCTGCCACTTAACTCTCCCTCTTTCTTCCTAAACAGTCTTCTCTGCTGAGAAATGAGAGGAAGAATAAGAAAGGAATAAAGGAATAATCCTCGCATAATCCCCTTGTTGGTTGTTGCTGATTCTCTGGTTAATGCCCTCCAAGGGCGAGTTCCAAAAACTGACTCTCCTCTGGACTATGTTTGCTCTACTTTCACCAGCCTGTGAGGCATCCAGTCTGTCTGGGTCTTTGACATCAAAGACAGAATCTAGACTACCATCTTCCTCACACTTCTGTTTTCATCACTATAGATTCACCCACCTTTTTTATCTGTTTGTTTTTGATGTGTGGCCTCCCAAGCTGTTTAGAAAGTCCCATCAGTGATTCTCAACAAAACGGGTCATCAGTTCAGTGCACTGGCCCAAGGCCACCCTATGGTACATGGAAGGTTGGTAAAGATGAGCCCCATGACGCTGGGAGGACCATGGTGCTGGAAATGGTACCACCCATTCCCAGGAGGTCTTCAGGGCTGCATCCCATGATGCTGGGAGGACCTTATGATGCCAGGAATGGTGCCAGGTATGCAACCTAACTCACTATCCCCCAGTCTTGACATTGTTTATTTGAAAAACTCTCATCTGGTTGTCAGTTTCCTGAGAAGGTGCCTGCCTTGGGCTCATTCTCCCTGCCCCTCTAGTTCCTATTTCATCCAGTACAGAGGTACAGATTAAGCACACCCACTGGCTAGACCTGTGTCCATCTGAATGTGGAATGATTTGGGGATCTCTCAGTGAAGGTCACTGGCATATTCACTGGAAGACAAGAAAAAAATTACGTTGAAAAGAATTCTTCCCTCCATTTGTATTTTCTTTGTTTTCAAACTCTTAACATCCTGATGCCTGCAATTTTTTTTATTGTTATTGCTGTTTGGGTCACATATGGTAATACTCAGGGATTCCTCCTTGTTCTACACTCAGGGATTATTACTCAAGGTGCTCAGTGATTATATGGCATGCCTGGGATTGAACCCGTGCCCACTGCATGCAAGGCAGGTGACCTACCCATGGAACTATCTCAACAGTCCACCTGCAAATTTTTTAATGTGAAGACTCCAACAATATGCTGTATACACATTTCACATCAGTTTTTGGCAACTCTGGTTTAATTTTTTTCTTCAATTTTACTTAGTTCATTAAGTTAATATTTAAGAGATCATTGATATGAATATCATGCTTATTTCTGTGCATTATTTCATCTTAGAGATCTAACTTACTCCTTCCTAATATGAATGGAAAGATTTTCTTGGAAAGTTTTTTTATTTTCTGTTTACTGTTTTCTATTGATTGAGATTCTGTGTTTTACAAGATTGTTAGTAATGAATTCTCATGCGTTGTATGCTAATTTTTTGTTCTCAGCATGTTCTTAGATCACCATAGTTACTTGAATAATTATTTTGAGCTTTAACAATTTGATTATTTTATTGTAACACAATAATCTTTTTCTCACTGTGTCCATGTTGCAGGAAGTGTATTTTGATTTCTAATTTTCAAAAATTTATTGGGCCTTTATAATCAGAGGTGCTCATACTTTGAAGGAGAGTCAAAAGGGGAGTGCACACACTGCAGTGCTCAGGGCTTACTCCTGGCTCTACGCATAGGGACCCATCCTGGCAGGATTAGAGAGACCGTATGTCTGGGGATCAAACCAGGGTTGACTGTGTGAAAGGCAAGTGCCCTAAATACAGCATTATGTTTTCAACCTCTATATTCATATTTTTTCATAAGTTTAAAAGAATAGCTATACAAACTTCTAGACTAGAAAAAAATAGCTCTTGTAATTTCAGAATGTATGATTATGCTTATAAGATTAATGAGAATGTGATCAAAAGCATAACTTTAATGTCAGTGCTACTCTCAAAATTAAGCAAAACTTGGCCTGCCTAAAAAATAAATTGCATTAAGTAACCAATATTTTTTTTAATTTAGGAGTACTGCTATTTATTCGCCACTGATTAGCTGATTGAATTGGGCATGAAATCTACCTTACATTTTTTTCATAATTTTATTTTTTTTTCTTATATTTATTTATTGAATCACTGTGGGAAAAGTTACAAAGCTTTCAGGTTTAAGTCTCGGCCATACAATGATCAAACACCTTTCCCTTCACCACTTTTCTCTACATTGATTATATTCATTATTTTGACAAAAGATGCACCATTATTGTTTATATTTCCCCCAACAATCAGAATTGCTGAAAAGGCATTGTGAAATATTTTGTTATCTATAGATGGTTATGAGAATCATATAATGATTTTGAATTTCTGCAAAGAGCCAGATAATTATGAGATTGGTTTCTGTGCTAATGGTTTTATGGCTGTGCCATAGAGCCACTCATGGGGGGCAATTCGTGACCTCAGAAGGTCGTGAAGAATGAGCCAGTACTGTCCCCCTTCCCATGAGACTGCAGTTGCCCTGTCACCGCCGGCTCATACCTGGTTTTTCCATAAGCTCTGAGGTGGCAGCCACCTTGCTGCAGGGAGGGGAGGGGGAGGCGGAAGGGAGCCTCCCGAGGAGGCATGGCACCGTAGTTTAAGGCATGGTCCATTCACTTTTCTGCCGCAAGCTGCCAGACTCTGGATTAAGTTCTTTTGCCTCTGGAGCCATGGCCGTGCCAGAGAGCCACTTGTTGGGGGCAACTCATGAACTTGGTAGGGCTTGAATGATGAGCTGGTACTGCCCCCCCCCCCCCCCCCATGGGACTGCAGTTGCCCTGTCACCGCCGGCTCATACCTGGCTTTCCTATAAGCTCTGAGGCGGCAGCCACATTGTATGCGGTCCAGATGAATTTCTGCCAAAAGCCGTTGGGTTTTGAGATTTGTTTCTGAGTCTCTGGGATCATGGCCATTAATCAGCTTGATCAGGACCCAGAGAGGTTGTTTGTAGGCAGTGACTCGGGGTCTCTTTGGGATGGGGAGGAAAGGGCCGGTTCCACCCCCATCTAGGCCCCGCGTGTCTCATCACTGCAGGTCCAAACCTGACTGTCCAGTGGCCTCTGAAGGATGGCAGTCACCAGGTCACCAGGGGGAACAGGCCAAGGCACGAAACCTATTCCCACCTGGAGAGGCCCAGTGCCAGTAAACTACTGCAGAACAGGACTCATTTCTGCCAAAAGGTTCAAGATTTGTTTCTGAGCCTCTGGGATCATGGCCGTTAAGCAGTTCAATCAGGAACCAGAGAGGCCATGCTTCTAATTATATAGCTGAGCCGGGGTGGTTTGTGGGTGTGTCTCCCACATACCTAACTTTTGGCCATTTACTGTCTTGATAAACTTTGCCCCAAGTTTTTTGAGGTCTGGCCAAAGGCACAGCAGCAATTTTGGGGTATCTGAAAGTCTGATGGTGCCATCAGGCTGCTGATGCACTAGCCTCACAGGTATAGATTGACCTGCTGGCAGCACCAAACCCCCACCAATAATTTTTTTAACATGGAAACTTAATCATACATTTCTGCCATAAGCATATCTATAGAATTCTCTGATCATCTTAGTAGTACCACTTCCTTTACTTTCTTTTTCTATTCTCCATTTGTACCCTTCAACTAGATTTTAGGCAAATTTTACCAGAGGTACTGGTTACAATTAAAGTGATTTTCCTCCTGTTTCATTTACATCCATTGAAAAAAGGAAACAAGGACCTTGACTGCAGATGACATTGCTTCTTCAGTTGAAGTTAAGATTGTCTAGATGCATGGTAATATGTTTATCCTCACTTAAATGCTTCAAGGGAGTTTTATTTTTTTTTCCTAGTGACAGTGGAGAGGATTAATTCTATTCATGAATTTCTGGTCTTAGAAGTTAGTCTGCTGATAGCATTTTTAAAAGTATTCTGTTTCCATTTAAAGGATGCAATTATTCCAGAGCACAGGGGTTGTGACCGACTAAATACAATATCAAAATTTAAGATTAAGTCTGGAATACTTCCTGTCTTGTAAATTCTTAAATTCAAACATAAATTTTAGATATAAGGAAGCATGTGAATAAATGTTAATCACTGTGATATAAAAACTTGTTTTTTATTTTTATGCCAATATAAATATAAAATTACATAATTTTTATTAATGCACTGCAGATTAAATGGAGGGAAAAGTATGAATCAGTTTTCCTTTTCATTCCATCTATAACAGTGTGAGGTACAGAACAGTATTTTTGATAGTTTCATGATGTTGAAATTAAGTTCCAACTAAACATTATGGTTTATGATATAAGTTCAAGATTGCTGTTATTTGTTGGGTGCCTGACTCAGTAACAGTTTTGATTTCATTTCAAGGTGTTTGAGTGGCTTATTTTTCCCTTCAAATTCCAGAGGAGGAGGGGTGGATATGGGAAATGGAGATGGAGTTTAGGTTTTAACTACACACGCCAGAGTACATCAAAGATACTCTTTGAATTCACATTCTTTGTATAGTAGCATTATTGCTCATCATTTCCTGATATTAAAGAAAATATTGATTTTTCACCATTGAAAAATGACATTTAGGAGCTAGAGGCACTTGCCTTTCAGGTAACTGGTACTGGTTCAGTCTCCAGGACTGTGTCGAAGTGAGGCCTAAGCACTGAGGTTGAGCTGAATCATCTTTTTTTGTGTCTTCTCAGTCACCACATGATAATCAATACTGATATTCAGTTTTGGATTATACAACAGGAAGAAGTTAAATACTGATGTCATCACTGAGTGGGAACTTTGGTTAAGGTCATATCTAACTGAATGGGCCACTTATAGAGGAAGAATATAATATGTTTCAAAGTAGGAATAATTAATCATTTGCCTGGAAAAAAGTTATGGATATTCTGTGTTTTGGTATGAAAGATTTATTTCATTTAATTAACTATAATCTGACCACATACTCACAGTCTTTCATGTTTAGCCAACCATATTTCAACATTCTATAGAACTCTATAGTTTTTTTACAACTGAATTTGTGATTCATGAACACAATGTCTCACCAAATGTCTTTTGATTGTATTAGAAAAATGTATCAATTATAAAACATCAGTATTTTTAGTTTATCCATTTTACTTTTAAGAATATTCATGTAGTCAACATTTATGTTCCTTTTCTGTCTCTGTTACATTTTAATTTTTGCTTCAGATTTATTTCTAACTCAACCTTTCTAGTGGAGCTTTAAAATGGTATCCTATACTACTCTAATGGTTGTCTTTTATTTTTACTACTCTCTAATTACCAGTGACCACACTTCAGGTAAACTCTCCTTAAAAATTAGAGGCCTGAATAAATTGAGATTTAAAAATAGGTCACAAAATTGCCATTTGAACTAAAAAATGTTCCCAGTAAGGAGTCTTTAGGCTAGGAAAACACGTATGTCTCTACTTGAAATGACTGTCAGATAGTTTGGGATAAGAATTGGCAAAGTGCAGGGCCAGAGAGACAGTATAGTGGTTAAAGTGCTTGCCATGCTTTTTACAGTCCCCAGCTCAAATCCCTGGCACTAGTGGTGGTTCCCTGAGCACTGCCAGATGCCACTTCTGTACACAGAACCAGGACTACTTGACTCTCCCCCCACCCCAAATTCTATTTCTAAGGGGAAAAAATAGAAAGAATTGGTAAACTACAAACAAAAGTTTTTGCATAAATAAAAAAACATCTGTAGTTGAAATTTTCATAAAATAAATGTCAGTGTTTGGGAATTTCATGGAAATTTATTTATTTGGGATTTAAAAGCTATTTAGGAGACACAAGCTTTGGTATTGTCACTTCTGATGGGTTTATATATTAAATGTGAGTTATTAATTTCTAGTCAGTTTGTTCTATTTGAAAATTAAAATTTATCTTCCTTTCACATCTTGCATTGGAGACCCATGAGCAACAGGGTAAGGATGAGTTATAAGAGTGAAAATATCAGAATCTAGCAGGAAGTTTGGTGATCAGATAGCCTTAAGGCTCATTTCTGTATTCTTGTCTCAGTAGTTCAAGTACATGGTGTGAATATATGGAACTCCACAAGCAAAAAAATCTAATGCTATAGTCGCTGAATAGGAAAATGCATCTTTTGACAAATTCTGTTCTCCAAACACCTTTACTTTGCCTTTTAATATGATTTTTTTGTAAATAAGAAAGGACAGTCAAAGATAACCAGATATTTGCTCAAAGCTTGACACATAAAATCAATCAAACAAAGACAGTCCACAGAATGGGAAAGGATATTCGCCAAATACACATCCAATAAGGGGTTGATATCAAGGATATATAAAGTACTGGTTGAACTCCACAAGAAGAAAACATCCAACCCTATCAGAAAATGGGGTGACGAAATGAACAGAAACTTCATTAAAGATGAAATTCGAATGGGTAAAAGACACATGATAAAATGCTCTACATCATTAATCATCAGGGAGATGCAGATCAAAACAACAATGAGATATAATTTCAGACCAAAGAGACTGGCCCACATCCAAAAGAACAAAAGCAACCAGTGCTGGCACGGCTGTGGCGAGAAAGGGACCCTCCTTCACTGCTGGTGGGAATGCTGACTGGTTCAGCCCTTCTGGAAAACAGTATGGACAATTCTCAAAAAACTAGAATTTGGGCTCCCATTTGACCCAGCAATTCCACTCCTGGGAATATACCCCGGAGAGGCAAAAAATTACAGTCGAAGCGATATCTGCAGTTGTCTGTTCATTGCAGCACTGTTTACAATAGCTAGAATCTGGAAAAAACCTGAGTGCCCAAGAACAAATGACTGGTTAAAGAATCTTTGGTACATCTACACAATGGAATACTATGTAGCTGTCAGAAAGGATGAAGTCATGAAATTTACATACAAGTGGTACTACACGAAAAGTATCATGCTAAGTGAAATGAGTCAGAAAGAGAGGGATATACATAGAAAGATTGCATTCATCTGGGGAACATGAAGTAACAAAATAGGAGACTAACACCCAAGAATAGCCGAGATAAGTACCAGGAGCATGACTTCATGGCTTTGAGGACAGCTGCACACGCAGGGGAAAAGGCAGCTCAGATAGAGAAGGGAGCACCAAATAAAGGGTGTTGGGAGATTCCTCTGAGGATGGGAAACGCGTGATGAGAGTAGACTATAGTCTGAATAAGATTGTCACTCAATGTCTCCTTTGCAACCCACAGCACTCAAAAGGAGAGAGATAACAAAAGGGAATGCCCTGCCACAGTGGTAGGGTGGGATGGGGGAAAGGGTGGTGGGAGGGATACTGGGACTGGTGGTGGTGTAGAATGGGCATTGGTGGAGGGATGGGTATTCGATCATTGTATAACTGAAATCCAAGCACAAAAATTTGTAAGTCTACAACTGTACCTCATGGTGTTTCACTAATAAAAATTTAAGGAAAAAAATCAATCAAACCAAATATATATATATATACATATACGGAACTCAGAGAACACTGACTGAAATAAATTATCAAATATTTGGTAGAAAATTTTCCTAAAAGTAAAACAAATCAAAAGACATAGAAAATAAGAGAGAAAAATAATAAGTAGATTATAATCCAAAGTAACTATCTAATTTGTAAGAACTTTAGAAAAGAAATGAGTGAGGAGTGAAAGAAACATGGTAAAGTAAATATCATCAAGAAGATATTCTATTATTTTAAAACACAAATATCTAGACTGGAAGAGACAAAACAGAATAGTAAGTGACAAAATATTGAAAGCAAAAGCATATTATTAGAAGAATTAAAAATACTGAATATAGTAAAACAGTGAAAGGGTTTTGAAAGTTTAAAGAAAGGGGGAAATAACTTGATAAAAAGAGACAGAGAGCCAGAGACATAGTCCAGCAGGTAAGGTACGCCCTTGCACACAACTGAACAGGTTTCATTCCTAAGCACCACCAGAAGTAATCCCTGAGCACAAGCCAAGAGTAAGCCCTGAGCATCACCAGGCGTGATCTAAAAACAAGCAAACAACAACAAAATTATGAGATAAAACAGACATCAAGTTTCTTAATGTCAACACTGGAAATTAACGAATAACACAAATAAATATATGCCTTGAAAATTAGGGACAAAATTTATTTTCAACCTATAACTATTAAAAATAGAGCAGAATGGTTTCAAGCATGGGAAATTTCAAAACTTGCATCTCCTTCCTTTTCTCAGAAGCTGCTTCAGGATATGCTTCAGTGCTCCACCTAAAAAAGGGAATAGCCGATTTGTAAAATTCAGTAAACTGTGATTGCACACTGTGAGATAGCATTCAAAATGAAGGAAAGCCTGGAAATCTCAGCCAGGCAGCTGGCTGTGATGCAGTGGTTAAACCAAAGTGATTTTAGGGAGGAGGATGTGTGTGTATGTATCGGGAACTAGCGAAGCTGTATTACTTCATTTATTTAACCCATCAGAACATGGGGAAGAAACAGCTGTTTAATTCAGAAGGAAAACATTTAAGCATTATAATTCAAAGGTGATATATTTCTAAAATTTAAAAATCAAGAAATCAGTGGAAGTTTTCTAAGTTACAGGGTTAAACTGCAGGTGAGTTATCTAAAAGAGTTGAAAATGTAATCTCTAGGCAGCTTTACATTAGAGGTAGAGTACTATGAGGCAAGTACAGTTTTTACCCATTTTTTTGCAATTTGAGGTAAAGATTTAAGTAATATAATGCATTCAGTGATTAAAAATATTTTTAAAAGGGTCGGAGTATACAATGGGTAAGACATTTGCCTTGCATGCAGCCATCTCTAGTCTGGCTACTTAGACTACAAGGACTGGTCTTGAGCACAGAGCCAGGAATAAACAAACCCTGAGTACCACTGAGCATGGTCCAAAACAACAACAAAGATAGATAGCAAAATATCTACCCTGTTTTACTTCTCTCCTTCCTGCCATCTCTTCCATAGTACTCATCACCTTCTTATATATTACAGGATTAACTTACTGTTTATTTTCTTTATTTACTTTCTGCCACTAAAATGAGAATGCTATAAAAACATGATGTTGTTTGGTTGACTGACTGGCTGGTTAATTAGTAGATTAGTTGTTGTGTTTAACATATGGTTCATGACAGACTTAATTGTGCTTGGTACATATCACTTGAATGATCAGTTGGTTAAATGCAGGAAGGATTAATAGTAGAAAAGACAAAAAATATGGAGGGGCAAGCAAACAAAAGCATCAGCTGGCAGTTGCATTATTTATAGACAACATGTTGGTTTGAGTCTGTATATGACCAAGAAAAGTACGATAGTGGGCCACAGAGATATATAGGAAGTTAGTTGCCTGCCTTGTATGTAGCCAAGCACCTTTCAATCCCTGGCACTGAGTATGGTCCCCTGAGCACCACCAGAGTGACAGAGCACAGAACCAGGAGAAGCCTATGCAAATTGAGGTGTGACCCAAACATCCATCTCCCTAAAAAGGGTATGTGGATGATATAAGTTGATTTGGGATAGATTTCAAATACAAAATTGATAAAGTGTTGGTATGTGAGTTTCAAAAGAAAAAGTATGTTCACGTGCAGGGGATGAGCGCATTTGGTGGCCAAGAGTCATTTCCCTGGCCGGCCTACAGCGATGGATGGATGAATGAACCCGAGGAACAGAGAAACAGGGACTGGGCCCCAGACTGGTCAGTAGGTGGTTTATTTCTCTCTCCTCCCCAACGTAGTCCAATCTCTCCCCTTACAGCACAATCATTATCATAGTTTTGGTCATAGTCCCTCATCCTCATCCTCATAGTCCTCAACTTCCAATCCCTTCATCGGAACTCTCCTTTTGGGGGTGTTGAGAAGTAAGGGCAACTCCGGCCTGGGTTCTGCGCAGAGCTGGGAGCCACTAGAGCGCTGTGCACAGCGGCTGGTGTGGGCTTGTGCTTGCCTGTTCTCCATCCCCCAGGATCCCATGGGAAGGACTGAGTTTCTGGGGGAAAATCTGAGTTTTTTACACTGGAGAGCTGTTGAGCTATGGAAAATACTGTGAGTTTTCTTCTCTGATGGGAGATAAGTCAGCAACGAGCAAGTGTCCGGCATGTCTGAGATCCTGGGTTCGATCCCTGACACCACAAAAGTTGAAAAAACAAATAAAATGATTGTACACGAAAAAAAAAGAAGTAAGGGCAACTGAGGCTTCAGTTAGGTAAATATGATGGATGCCCAGCAGTAAATATTATTTTAAAGTCAATTTAATTCCCATGTTACAAAGCATAGCATCAACTGTCTTCCTATGTCTATACAAAAAGACATTGCTAAGCCATGCAAATGACATAAAGGAAAGAGAAAAACAGTATAGGATTATCAGTGCTTTATGGAATAGGGTGTGTCATGGGGGGCACTGTTGTTTTTATTCAGTAACCCTAATCTCCCTGCAAAAGGAGCAAGGACAACCCAATGTTATCCAACATTGGGGGAAGCTATTATTTTATAAACCAACATTTCATTGATTGCATAAGCAAAAAAAATGCCTCAATGCAATGAATGTATGGATTTTATTATTAGATATTAGAAGTGAGCAACATTCATAGCCAGGCAGAAATAAAATTAAGGTATGAATAGAGATTGTGTATTTAAAATGAAAAAATGAATGTAACAGTAACTTAGCTAAAAGTAAGAACGAAAGGATTTGTAGAAGTTTCCAAAGAAATTTTATTTGAAGCTTTGGTGTAAATCAGGGTTTTTTTTGGCTAGAGAATTTGAAACTTACATACAAGATTATTGAAAGCCTTTTTATGTATTTAGTAATAGTCTTTTTTATTCAAAAGTATCATGATGAACTCTTGTTGGTAATTTAGAAGGTAGTTTTTACTAGTATCTGTAAGATCTGCTTGGGGAAAATTAAGGTTTTTTAATAATTAAATACACAGTTGTGATCTGGCTGTATTTAAGCAGTGAGATAATTAAGAAAAGAGTGTGTGTTTTTATTCTGTATGTATATTTGAAAACCCTGATTATGAAAGAATTTTGTAGTATAGGCAGCTAGCTTAATACGTAAGTTTGTTTTTGTCTTGTCCTATGACTGTCAATAACTGGTGCATAAATATTGTGTTTGTTTTCCGTTAAGGACATGTGTTTCTATATTGAATGCATTTAAGATTACTATTCATGCATAGGGCCGGAGCAATAGCATAGCGGGTAATGCATTTGCCTTGCACACGGCCAACCTTATAATTCTTACACCCCTCTCAGAGAGCCTGGCAAGCTACCGAGAGTATTCTGCCCACATGGCAAAGCCAGGTAAGCTACTCGTGACGTATTCGATATGCCAAACACAGTAACAAGTCCCACAATGGAGATGTTGCTGGTGCCCGCTCAAGCAAATTGATGAACAGCGGGAGCACAATGCTACAGTGCTATTCATGAATAAATTCAGATGCACACCCCACAGAGCTAGCTAATGAGTCCCTTCCCACTATTTTTGATTCTCAGTTTCTTGTTCTTTAACATGGTCCCATTCCAAAGCCCAGACAAGCAGAAGGAGATAGTGGAGAGTATGGCTGGCAAAAGCTTTTCAAAGCATTCTCCCTACCAGAGGTTACCGAAAGAACATTTCAAAGAAAAGTTGCTAAGGAGAAGTTCTATTCTCAGATGGTTTGCAATGTAAACACAATAACTTTCTCAAGTAATTAATCATATCTTTTGTTCATGACCATACTTTTCTGGATTTGAGATCTACACCATATATCATACCTTGTATAAAAGAACACTGAGTCCCAGACATTTTTTCTCTTATATGCACACACACTGAGCTAATTTTCATTTTTGTGAACTCTGTAATATTTCAGTAAGGGATTTAATATTTCAGACACAGAGACAACCAGGTTAGTCATGATATTCTCCTCAGTGGAAAATATGCACAGGATGAATTTATCACGGGAAAATTCACTGAAGTTCTATCGACAGTTTAATGAATAGACCTATTTTTGTAAAAATAATAGTCTATTTTCGTGTCATAGTTGAAATAAAAAGTCATGATGAATTGTTCCAGCAGTATGAAAACTAAAATTATTGTACTCAAAAAGGGCTTATGTATACCTGAATATTTTAATAACTGAACAGAATGCCATACAAATTCGAGAAAAATGCATCAATCCTGCAAAAGACTGGATTCTGGTCTGATGTTGAGGTCTTTAATTCATTTTGATCTGACTTTTGTGCATGGTGTTAAGTTGAGGTCTAAGCCCATTTTTTTGCATGTGGTTGTCCAGTTATGCCAGCACCCTTTGTTAAAGAGGCTATCCTTGCTCTACTTCACATTTCTTGCTCCCTTATCAAAGATTAGATGTTTATACATTTGTGGTTGTGTGTAGGGATATTCCTCCCTGTTCCATTGGTCTGCCGCTCTGCCTTTGTTCCAGTACCAATTGTTACCGCTTGACCCAACTTTATGACAATGAGGGAGAAAACAAAAACCTCACACAGCAAAATTTGTAAGTTTCTGCCTTTCATCTGACTTTTAGTGTGAGGATGGTGGAAATGGGGGTGTCAAAGATCACACACTCGGTTGTTGCTGTGCCAAGGGTCACACCATCCCATGTGGTACCAGGGGTTAGACTCAGGTCTTCACATCTCCAAAGCACATACTCTACCAAGGAACCATATACCCAGCCACTGTCACTTAACTTTATTTTTTTATTTTTATTTTTTAAATTTTTATTTTTTTCCCACCTAACTTTAATGGTTTTTTTTTGTTTTTTTGGGGGGGGGTTTGGGTCACACCCGGCAATGCACAGAGGTTACTCCTGGCTTTGCACTCAGGAATTACTCCTGGCCGTGGTCAGGGAACCATATGGGATGCTGGGAATCGAACCCAGATCGGCCGCGTGCAAGACAAATGCCCTACCCACTGTGCTATCGCTCCAGCCCCATACACCTAACTTTAATCATTACTTATAGACCTCCTGCCCTTGTGTCTCATAAGGAATGGTGTCCCCACTCTATTCCACCTTCTACTTCCTCTAGGAGTCTTCTATTTTAATTTCACTCCCTGAACTTCTTTTCTTAGACCTTTATAATATGTTCAGACATGCAATATTAAAAATCCCCCTCCCTTTAACTTGGTTTACCAAATTCATGGAACAACTTTACTTCCATGATTTTGCCTCCACGGCTTGGAGGCTGGCAGCAGATGCTGGGGGAAGAGGCAGCTCAGATAGAGAAGGGAACATGAGTACAAGGTATTTGGAGGACTTGCTTCAAATGCAAGATGTGTGCTGAAAGTAGACTATAGACCAAAGACAATGGCCACTCAATACCTCTATTGCAAACCACAACACCCTAAAGAAAAGAGAGCAAAAGGGAATGCCTTGTCACAGAGGTGGGGCGGGGTGAGGAGGATGGAGTGGGGGTGGGAGAGCTACTGGGTTCATTGGTGGTGGAGAATGGGCACTGGTGAAGGGATGAAAACTCGATCATTGTGTAACTGAAACCCAAGCACGAACGTTTGTAAGTCTACAACTGTACCTCATTCTGTTTCACTAATGAAAAAAATTTTTAGAAAAAAGAATAATGGTGTAACAGATTAGAAAAATGATGACAAGCGAGAGGGAAAATGACACAGGGAACGTTTCTTTTTAGTTATTAAATCCTAGATGTATAATTTGTTTATTCAGTAAGTATTGACCTATGAGGCAACATTTGGTTCTCATACTCACAGCCTAGCACAGGAAACAAATATCAACTATTATTACACAACTGTAACTGAAAAAGACTTGTGAGAGTCATAAGAGGAAGAGGTTTGTCGCAGAAGCAGTATTAAGAGACTCCATGAGAAAGAAGTTTCAGCTAGCGATTCATAATTAAAGGTACTAAATGGGCTTCCTGCACAGAAAAGACTCCTCTGCGCTTTCCTTTTCCCCCAAATGTAAACTTCTGAAGTCCTAGACACAGAGAGAAAGGCAGGGGAGTGCGTGTCCATGGCGATATTGTAACTGTGCACAGGAAGTTACAGTGGAATTGAGCCATGAAAAGGATCAATTGTTTTTGTGAAAAATCCTCAAGTCATGCCTTGAATTCAAAGAACCAAGCTTGTTAAAATTGTAAATCATCTATTTTCTTTTTGCTAAAAACAAAAGTGGCCAGTGGTATTTTAAAGACCAAGATGAAAATTATCATTTAAATCAGAAAATTTTTATTGAAATAAGAAAAATACCGGGAGTGTTGAACTTAGAATAAAAAATCGTCATTATTTTTCCTCCTCCTCCTCCTCCTTCTCCTCCTCCTCCTCCTCCTCCTCCTCCTCCTCCTCCTCTTCCTCCTCCTCCTCCTCCTCCTCCTCCTGCTCCTCCTCCTCCTCCTTCCTTCTTCCAACAAGATATGAGATTTCTCAATTTCACTCAGTGTCTCAGGGTTATCTTGTATTGCAATGCACTTCTAGGTTTTCCGTAAATAATTTGTTAGAAAAGACATTAAAAAACAACATTCTGTGAGGAGCTGACAAAATTAATTTAATTCTTGCTAAATATGTCTGAGACGTGGCTGGTTATTATCCCTCTGAGGAGAGATGATAGACAAGACCCATTCAGACATTAGACTTGTGTACTATCAGAGGTTCAAAGTAGAAGAGGTGTGTCACGGCGATGGTGTTACCATTAATAGTAGTTGTGTAGATCTGAATCACTATCCCTTGTCTCCAGAAACCCCCAATTCTGGGGGGAAAAGGAGTTCTCCAGCCATTTTCTTGCCTGAGATATTTGAGTAGAAAGCAAGTACCTAATCTCAAGGTGTCTGACTTGAGTCTCATTGGAAAAAGCCAATCCTCTTGACCCAATAATGTTCCTTGCTCTGATGCTAGAGAAGAATCTGGTAATTTTATTCTTATGAGAAACATTTCTTTCATTTAAGTGCAAAACATTTGAGGTACAGAAATAGTATTTAAAGTTGAAGGAGTTGACAGTTTTTATAAGCTATTTCATAAGATTTTTTAAAATGATGAATTAATTTGTATTTTATAGACACTGTTTTCTTCACTTACCAGTGATCTTGACATGTTAAAGAACTTTATGGATCATTCTATTGGTTTGGGGTGGGGAATTTTTTGTGACTAAAACGTTACTAATTGTTAAATAAATTATACACGAATGTTGCATTTTTCACTATTGTAATGGAATGCACTGTTCTGCTGAATGAAATCTGGGACTAGAGCAGGGGGATTGGGTCATACCGACTGGTTCCCAGGGGAAACCCTTAATGATTCTGCTATCTCCCCGGACTCTGAATAATTTTTCTTTCTTTCTTACTTCCTTTTCTTTTTCATTTTTTTTGTTTTTCATTTTGGGGCCACACTTGGCAATACTCAAAGGTTACTCCTGCCTCTGTCCTCAGGAATTTCTTCTAGTGGTGCTCAGGAGACCAAATGGGATGTTAGGGATTAAACTCAGGTTGGCACATTCAAACAAGTGCCCTACCAGCTGTCTTATTCCTCTGGCCTGGAATTTTCTTAGGTAAGCAAAAGACATGCTTTCAAGTACAAACTGTTTATTTTTAAATATTTTTTTTAATTAAAACTGATTCTAAAATATAAATAAGAGACTAGAGCGATAGTACAACAGGTAAGGCGTTTTCCTGGCACACGGCCAACCTGAGTTTGATCTCCAACATCTGGTCCTCTGAGCACCATCAGGAATAATTCCTGAGTAAAGAGTCAGGAATAAACCCCAAACACCTCCAGTGTTCCCCAAAACCAAAATAAACAATAAGATACAATAGGAATAAACTTTGCAGTTTGTTAAAGATATCTTAATATGATTTAGTTTTATAAGTGATATGAGTGTGCTGTAAATATTTCTTGAGTAATAAGTGCCTTTTTCACATCATTAAACAGTTCATTACTAGCTTTGAGATTATCTTTCTGATTTCTAATTATTGGTCATTACCTTCAACTATCCAGTTTTTCATATGCTTTTTGAATTTTTTCATCGCAGACTGTTTTCTTTACATTGGCACAATAGTCTATATTATGTCCTTTATTGTGTTAGTCTTAATGACTACTTTCTTTTAGATTCATGATACCTATATATATGTTGAGGGTGTTAAATCTAAACTCAGGATATTTCTTGTGGTAAAAGAATTCTGTGTACTCGTTTACTTTGAAGCAATTTTTGCAACTATCCAACTGTAAAAATGAATTTATTTAAACTTAATTAGATTAAAAATTGTGCATTATTGACTTAGTGCTCCTTTGAATCCTGTCAAATAAGTTAAGTATGTTATAGATTAAAATAAACTATATAAAAAAGGTTTAAACAGATACATATTTTTATTTTATTAGAATTCTGTAAACGTGTTCCTAAAATTCTCTTCATATATGAAGACTTGCCTCTCCCTCTGTTCTTCCTTGTTTGTTCATTAGGTTTGTTTTGCAGAGAAAATAATAATTCAGTAAAATTGCTCAGTATGGGGAAAAGTAGGATGAAGTGTGTGTGTGTTTGTGTGTGTGTATTAATAGCTATAGAGATTTATCCTGAGCATATTTGATATAATTCCCATGCCCATTCTGTGGATATGCACTAAAACATTGACTTGCTCACAAAGTATTAAACAATACGAGAGCCATTTTGAACAATAAAATTGGATAATATCTTGTATGCAACATCTCACTGTCATATTAAAATAAAACAGCTCCTGCTTTAGCAATACATTGAATAACCTTTTTTAATTTGTAAATCGAGAACAACATTATAGCCTTTTTAACTATATAAATATATTATCTTATCCTCTGCAAAAAAAAGTCCTTAAGAATGAACTCATGAGAGAACAAAAGGGAATGCCCTGCCACAGAGGCAAGGTGAGATGGGGGGTTGGGGAGTGGAAGGGATACTGGGACCCGTGGTGGTGGAAAATGGGCACTGGTGGAGGGATGGGTATTCGATCATTGTATAACTGAAACTCAAGCACAAAAATTTGTAAGTCTACAACTGTACCTCATGGTATTTCACCAATAAAAATTAAAAATTAAAAAATAAAAAAATAAGAAAAAAAGAATGAACTCATGAGCTCATGCCATCTTCCACAGAGAGGGACTGAGGCTCTGAGAGGGTGAGTGTGTGTCTCTTTCAAGCCTGACTCTGGGATGTATCAAAGGCAAAAGGTATCTCTAGTTCTCTGGCCTTGCCTTTCTTTCTGATACACAGCCTCTTCAAGTATTTCAAATGGCAATTTTCCTTTTATTTATTTGTCTATAAATTTTGAGAGTTGCCTTTGACATTTTGGGAGTGGCCCACATCTCGTAGTGCTCAGGACACCCTGTGGTTGGTTCCAGGGATGGAACCTTGTGCTGTTCCATGAAAAGCGTGCTCTTCAGCCATTTGAGCCATCCCTTCAGCCCTGGTCTTTATTTCTCATTTGGGATAGCTTTACCTGATGAAGCTGAACCTTGAGAGAAGGCGTGCAAATGCACACTAGATAACATGAGTGTAAAATATCTTGGCTAGACAATTGTTAATGAAAGGAGAGTGCTAAATGGGAAGACACAATGTCAGTAAACGTTTGGTGCCTTGCCTTCTCTTCCTAAATCTGCCTGTTTTCAGTTGGTATAAATATTTAAAAGTACATATATTCTCCTGGTGATGCTCAGCTTGGTGGTATAGGCCTGATTGTTCAGTGATCAGGCACGTCAGTGCTGAAGACCACTAAACCATATGCCAAGTCCAAGTACAATAGTATTTTTCATTATTTTTATATATAAGAATAAATGAGGCACAGGAAAAAGTAGTACATTTCTTTGATATTTTTAACATATCAAGAATTCACATCTTTTTGAAATGCTTGCCATTAATTACATTGTCAGAATTGTTTTCAATAGAAAATGTTGAATTGTTTGTCTTGTATTCAGCTGACAACAATTCAGTCCCTTGTACATATGGTCCCCCTAGCACCCCCAGGAGTGATTTCTGAGCATAAAGCTGGGAGTAAGATTTGAGCACCAGCAGGTGCGGCCAATTTTTTTAAGTTAAATTTGAAAGGATGGTTATATAATATTTTTTAAGAATTAAACTGTTCAGGGACACCTTCATTTAGAAGTGTAAGAAATCAGGGGCCAGAGAAAAAGTACAGTGGGCAGTATACCTTGCATACAGCTGACCTGGGTTCAGTACCTGGCATCCCATATGGTCCCTCGAGCACTGTCAGGAGTGATTTCTGAGTGCAGAGCCAGAAGTCACCCCTGAGCATCGCTAGGTGTGACCCAAAAAGCCAGAACAACAACAACAACAAAGAAATCAATAAACATTGAGCACATCTGGTTCTTATGGAATTTGATTTATAAAGCTAAATCAGTATGTCTTTGACTAGATATATGATAGAGTATTAAACATTTTCTATTAAAAGCATTGCTTGTAATGTAATTAATAAGAAACATTTAAGGAAAGTGTGAAGTTTCAGATAGTTTAAAATATTAAAGAAATTATAGATAGAAGTTCTGTTTTGTTATTATACGTCTTCATAATCTTCATTTTATAAATGTTCCGGGTCTAAGTCATTTCCTATAAAATAACTTTTTCACCCCTTGTGGGACATAGATGCTACCCTTGGTCTGTTGTAAGATGTTCTTTTTCATTTAACTGTCATGATTATCACATCAGACAGTGCAGGAGTATGTTAATTATCTCAAGGTGTCCCAGTGGCCCACTAACTCAGAAGGCAAAATGCCAACAGTCTTGGTTGTAGTCCAGGTTGAAAACACTGCATTAACTTGTTTAGTCTCTTGACATCCTCACAAATGGCATAGTAAACCTGAAGAAAAACTACATTTGTTTTCAACTGAATTAACTACTCCAAAATAAATAATATGCAAGCCTTAGCCAACTGTTTGTGACTGTGGATAAAAAGCTACTAATGAGCTGTATTCTCCAAGGTCATTAATTATGTACAGAACAGGAATGCTTTTTAGATATTGTTCCTCAGAGTGCAATAAACCTGGGTTATCCGGGCAACCTAATGAGCATCTTTGAGCATCTGCTACTGCAGTGAGCTTTCAGATTTCAAGCAAAACTTGTAAAAAGTTGTTGCAACAATGGAATGTCAAGGCATGATACTGCCATTGGTCAGGACAAGTCATCAGCTTAAAATCTAAAGAATTTATAATTAAATTGACTCATTTCCTAGAATCTAGTTCACAAGATGGTCATCAAGGAGACACCAGCTTCCATAGAGAATGCACAGATATAAGTGAGAAAAAACATGGGAGTCTAAGTATGTCACTTGACAGACTAAAGCATTGCAAGGTTGGGGTACTATGGGGATGGAGTGATTCAAATGATGTAACATATCTAGTAAAGTTAAGCTAATAAAATGATACTGCTAAGAGAAGAACCTTATATGAAACCAATCGAGTCATAAATAAATTGAACATTTTCATTCTCTTTAAATATATTTTTAGTAGAACAAAACAATATGATGAATAACAGTCATCACTTGGTAGTCCAGTGGCAATAAAACATCTATGCTAATAAGGAAATAAATGTAAAACTTTTCTTTACACCAATTAAAAGAATCAGTGACTAATGTAGATAAGTGCTTGTGAACAAATGAAAGCCAGCTAATTAAGGATACCTTCAAAGTATTTAATTTCACAAAATTGCTACTGAGTAAAGTGGTTTAAAAAGAAAAAACTTCGTTAAAATGTAAAGAGTATGAACTTTTAACTAAAAATATACTTAAGCTGCATTAAGTCTTCTGAAATAAAGAAGTTCTAAAAGTCTTGCTTCTTAAGACACATTCAATTTGTCAGGTGGCAAGAAAATTAGGTAAACTAGACCTATTAAGTTTAATTTAAATTAAGTATTTAGTCATTAGTGTTTTTATTGCTATTGTGGAACTCAGTTGAACATTTATAGGGGTTTGTATTTTCCACGGGTTCAACAACTATACTTACCATTAAGTTTAAGGAATGTTTTACACACATAGAATGCAGCAGTTGAGTAGAGGAGTCATTTTCTAACTGGACAGTCTTATGCTATGCACTATGTGCATTACATAAATGTCATGATGTTATTCTGCATTTACTTTACTAATGAAAGAACAAAAACTTAATGCATGAACAGTATGCTTAGGCTGGAGTGATAGCACAGCGGGTAGGGCGTTCGCCTTACAAGCGACCAACATGGCCGACCTGAGTTCGATTCCTCCGCCCCTCTCGGAGAGCCCGGCAAGCTACCGAGAGTATTCGATATGCCAGACACAGTAACAACAAAGTCTCCAATGGAGATGTTACTGGGCCCGCTCGAGCAAATCGATGATCAACGGGAGGGCCTTTACCTTTACCTTTACCTTTGCATAAACAATTTTAAAGGTTTTAACATACTCTGCTTTTTATTTTTGATTGAATTACCATGAGATACACAGTCACAGAGCTGTTCATGATTGGGTTTAGTCCTACAATATTCCAGCACTCATCCCTCCACCAGTGTATATTTCCCATCATCAATATCCCGGGTTTCTCTACCACTAACCCACCTCCCACCACCTCCTCCCCAGCCTGTCTCTATATCAGGTACTTTCTCTCTTTCTCTCACTCTCTCTTCCCGCTTTTGGGCATTATAGTTTGCAATACAAATACTGAGAGGTTATCATGTTTGTTCCTTTACCTAGTTTCAGCATACAGTTCTTATTTCCAACTATATTTATCATAGTAGTTTCTTCTCTAATTACCCCAACTGCCATCTCCCCCAGCACTTGAGGCAGGCTTCCAACCATGGACCAATCCTCCTGGTGCTGTTTCTACAGTCCTTGGATATTAGTCTTACATTATTATTTTTTTAATATCCCACAAATTAGTGCAGTCATTCTATGTCTATCTCTCTCTTTTTGACTCATTTCACTCAGCACTGCATGTCCATCCATCTATAAGCAAATTTCATGACTTTATTTTTCCTAACAGCTGCATAATATTCCATTGTGTAGGTGTACCATAGTTTCTTTAACCAGTCATCTGTTCTCAGGCACTTGGGTTCATTCGAGATTCTCTTTATTAGTGAACAGTCCTACAATGAACATAGAAGTGCAGATGGCATTCTTCTGTGTATTTTGGGATCCTCAGAATATATTCCGAGAAGTAATATTGCTGGGTTGTATGAAAGCTCAATTTCTAGCTTTTTGAGTAACAACATGGACTTGTCTAAATTTGCTAGTAGAGAGAGTCTAGAATCCTGGCACTAACATTTAGTGAAAAGAGCATCATGTCCAAGAAATAGTGTCTTGCCAAGGTAGGCTTAGTAGTAACCAATGTAGGCGATAGCATTTGGCTTGCTATTAAAATATACTGAAAAAATAAAATAGTTTAAGTCACCTACACTCTGCTGAAAGCTGAAATAGCATCATCTGTTTATTATAATGAACATGCTCCCAATGAGTGAAAGCTTCTTTTTTCCCATAAGTCAGTAAGGACATGTCTAAATGAAACAGGAGGGGAAAAATGAATATTAAGTCAATATTCTAAGAAAATGACCAAAAAAATGTTCTGCACTCCCCAGTCATAGTTACATAATCAAGCAAACTCTGGCAGCATGTTTAATATATCATTAACATATATTTCAGAACAAGATGCCACTTTATAAAGTTGCCAGATTTTTCTACTTTATGGGTGGATACTATGTGTGGACTTAATTTTACCAAAATAATAGCTATAGTTTTAGAATTAAGGCATAAATTAAAATAAAGCTGTTTCAAAGATTACCTCAAAGTAGGGTATTTGGTCATTCTGACCATCATAGACAGGTGCTAATCTGTGGATTTGATGCATTGATTATTTTGCTCTGGCTCCCATTTTTAAATTTCTTGGCAGCTGAAGTGCTCAGATTGCCAACCATGTGTAAACTTGGCTATGTTCCCCTAACTTAATTTAAATAACATTAATACTAGTTATTGCGTGTGGGTGCTTGTAAATAAAATGCTTTCATTGTAAAATTTAAAAGAAGCAATGAAAAAATAACTCAGGATTTTTGTTTACCTGGTTTCCAAAAAGTATTTGCATTTTAATTTCTAATTAGATTGATTGTGGAATTAGAGATATTCTTTTTTTAAATTAATTTATTTATTTTGAATACCCATCCCTCCACCAGTGACCATTTCCCACAACCACGGATCCCAGTATCCCTCCCACCCCCCACCACCCTCATCCCACCCTGTCTGTGTGGCAGGGCATTCCCTTTTGTTCTCTCTCTCCTATTGGGTATTGTGGTTTGTATAAGAGTTAAGCCTGATTTTCAGGGAGAAACATTGGATGATTTACTTTCCATTGATCACTTTGTATATAGGGAGATGTCGTGCGGTCGCATAAGCGGCTGCACGGTTTGGAGTAAAAGTCCAAGTCCTTGTTCCTGAATACTCGAGCTATGCTTGTAGAGGCTCATGGTCACCGGGGTTCCATCTGGAGAAGGTGAGATGCGGCACCTACCCCATCTGGGACTTCCCGGTGATCTCAGCTCTTTTTGGGACCTGGTGCATTCTCTGAGAGCTGTGGAGCACCCCCGCGGCCTTTCTTCTCTTTGGCTGTGTCGAGATATTCTTTTAGAACTGTATGTATTTCTTAAAATTTAACATTAAAATATTTAATATAAATTCATAAATATCTAAAAATTATAAGTTCATAGAAAGAAAGAAATATCTCAATACCAAAACAAAATATACATTTCTGAATATGTATAATATTTTAAAAATATATTACAGTGGGTGAAAATTTCTATATCATGTGTATTTCTATATAAATAAATATTTGGAAATACAGTTTTGATGGTTGACATTATTTAATATGAATATTACATAAGTTAGAATCCACACACTTTTTGTACATTAGTATATTTTCTCTTTGTTCACTCTTGTTTTCAATGTTCTAAGCATCTTGGTACATGACACTTTGTTCTCATTTCTGTTAAATCTTTTGAAATATATTCTTTCAAATGGAGGTTCTGCTTCAAAGGATTTGAATTGTTTGAGAATCTTAGTAACTTGTACCTCATGGTGTTTCACTAATAAAAAACAAAAAATAAAATCTTGGTAACTCTTGCTTATTTTCCAGAAAGTTTATACTAGTTTATTACTTCCATCAATATGTAAAAAAAAAGCTCAAGGTTATTTTGAATATAATTGGATATTAGTTATATGTAACTATATGATCTTGGATTTTTTTAGTTGTTTTTGGTTCTATAATCCATTTTTGAGTTAGCTTTTTTGTCTGGGGTAAATAGTGGTGCAGTTCATTTTTTGCATGTAGCTGGCCAACTTTGTAAGATTTATTAAAGAGAATTTTATTTTATGTCATTCCCTCTTTTTTTATATAAATTAACTTCACACTGCCTGAAGGTTTGTTGCTGGGCTCTCAATTCTTTTTCATTGATGTGATTGTCTAGTTTTATACTCAGACCACACTGTTTTGATTACTTTGATTTTTGTATCGTTTAAAACTAAGTAATTCAGGGCTTCCTATCTTTTTCTGCTTAATGATTGCCTTGATGATTAGGGGCTTTTTGTGGGATTTTTTTGTTATCTTTTGTTTGCTTTTTGGGTCATCCCCAGGGATGTTCAGAGGTTACTCCTGGCTCTGCACTAAGGAATTACTCCTGGTGGTGCCTGAAGGACCACACGGGATGCCAAGGATCAAACCTGGGTTGGCCACATTCGAGACAAATGCCCTATCCATTGTTTATCTCTCAGACCGCGATCACTCTGGAGGTGCTGAGGACTTCATGGTTTGCACGTTGCAGTGCTCAGAATAGCAGGTAGTGAGGGAATTGATTCTGGGTCACATGCCTAGACTATCTCCTAGCCTTGCAACTGCTTTCCTTAACATGCTCAACAGTAATTCCTATTTGTTTTTTCATGTGAATATTTGATTAATTTTACCAATGAATAGATGACATCTTATATTAAGATGTCATCTATTAGTAGAAAGTATTGATATGTTTCCACAAGTTCAGTGATCCAATTTAAAGTTAGACTTGGTAGCACTGTAGCACTGTCCTCTCATTGTTCATCGATTTGTTCGAGTGGGCCCAGTAACGTCTCCATTGTGAGACTTGTTACTGTGTTTGGCATGTTGTATACATCACAGGTAGCTTGCCAGGCTTTTCCGTGTGGGTGAGATACTCTCGGTACCTTGTCAGGCTCTCCAGGAGGGGCAGAGGAATCGAATCTGGGTCGGCCACGTGCAAGGCAAACGCTCTACCTGCTGTGCTATCGCTCCAGCCCTATTGTTACTATAAAACTGGCAAAATAAATTATGACAGTTATTGCAAATCTAAGATGGAATAATATTGACCATTTTTTACTTTGACTTCAAAAATTTCTTAATTACCTTAAATCATAAAATTTTCACACCAGACCTGGACACTTTAACAGTTTCACACTACAAACACGCTTTCAGATACACACACACACACACACACACACACACACACACACACACACACACACACAATAAAGCCATTGGCATTCACTAAACTTTTAAATAGCAGCATAAGAAAACACCAGAACTAATTTTATCTCTGCACTGTTTCACAAAAGCTCTTGTTTCTAACTAGGCTAGTTAAAATCTAGGGATTCAGCTAACTCCTGCCAGGCCAGGATGTCCTACCAAACAGTATTCTGTTCCCAGGTTGTCCTGGAGCTGTGGGGATTTATTCACATTCTTCTCTTATATTAATAGTTCTTATCTTTCTTTATTCATAGCATCCTTAATGTGTTATACTTTTTGTGGTAAATGTCTCTGCTAGATGGTTAATTTATTGTACCAGTTTCCCAGAAAATCCCCGGAAATCCTAATCATAGAAGAATATGGAAGGTGTTCTTCCTCTACTTATAATTTCAATGAAAGCATGTAGGCATAAAACTTCACAATAGAAATTTTATTTTAATTGTTAGGAAGTGTGATTGAGTATATTATTTCACAAGTAATGATGCAAATGTATATAATAATGGATAACAAGTATTGTACTGTTTAGTTTTTATTATATGATCTGTGCTTTTTAAAATAAACTTTTATGTTTTACTTAATTACATATGATACTCTTTCCACTTTAGTATTATTTTATTTTCTTCTAGTAGTTATAGCAAATTATTTATAATTCTCTTAACAACTGGTTTTTCTCTTCTATTCAAACAAATTCAGTGTCAACATAAAACTATGTAGATATAATTATAGGACTATATAGCAGTAATGTGTCTGCCACTTTAGTGTTTTCTTGGTGTTAAAGGGAAACAAATATTTACTCTCTATAGCCTTTCATTATTTGCATACAGGAAAGCCATTGGTTTTTGGGTAATGATTTTGTAAACCTGCTACTTTGCTAAACAAATCCATTATTTCCAGGAGCTTTTTTGTGGATTCTATAGGATTTCCTAAGTATAATATGTCATCTGAAAATAGTGAAAGCTTGTCTTCTTCCTTTCTTATCTGCATGCTCTTTATATTTTTCTTGTCTAACTGCTATAGCAAGTACTTCTGGTACTACATTGAACAGGAGTGGAGAGAGTAGGCAACCCCATTATGCCTGATCTTAAGGGGAAGGTCTTTAGTTTTTCCCCATTGAGAATAATGTTTGCTGTGGACTTGTGGTAGATGACTGACTATATTGAGGAAAGTTCTTCAACTTCTGTTTTGTTGAGAGTTTTTATCATGAATTGACAGCCTTCTTTGTGTAAGTTCACACTAGCTTAATGTTAAGTTTTATCACTGATAGAATTTTGTCCACATAAGTAAAAAATTTTCCAAAGTGAGTTTCTTTTTAAAATTTTATGATTTAAAAGAAACTGCCCATAGACCAGTGAGAGAGTACACTAGACTTGCTTGCCTTATATGCCACTGGCCTGGATTCAATGCTAGGCATCCTATACGTTCCCCTGAGCACAGAGCCAGGAGTAAACCCTGAATACCACTGTATAACCTCCCCCCCAAAAAAAGTAAAAGAGTCCATAATATATAATGTTTTAATGAGATGGAATGTTGAGATGTTATAAAAACAAAAATTATTAACTTGTCAATGCCAGTCATTTATTATTATGTAGAAAAATCTGATCACCTAATAACAAAAAATTAATTCAATTTACATAAAGCATAAATGTATAATATATTCATAACAAAATCTAGAAAACATGTACTTGCACAAAATCTTAAGAAGAAGTTATTCGTATGTGATTGGATTATAGAGGATTTTAAAAATCACTTATTTTTATTTTTCTGATTTAACTAAAGCAGGCATGTACTAAGATTTAAAGATTAAAATTATAGTTCAAGAGAAAATACCTCAGTTTTGGGATTGTAGATAAATCACGAGTGGTAAACACTTATATCTAAATATTAAAAAAATGTGCAAGCTATTTTACAATATAAGTCTGAGGGTATTTTGAGCTTTCATGGAAAAGTTTTGAGTAGACTTGGTAGATATTGCTAACACAAAAATACACCCTGGGGAATCAGACACAATTCTCATGTATAGAAAACAATAAACTTCAATTACTCACTTCCATATTTTTTGCTAGTCTGATGAGAAATAAGTATTTAATTGCATGTCTGGCTACCAAAACAGTCATATAGAATAAATGACTCATTTGTTCTTTTACTTAATGCATTATATATTATGTTTACTCTTTCTATCTTTGATAATTTTACCTTTTTTAATGCTTTAGTATTAATATTTTTCATATCTTTAAGCTCACTCTTAAATTTAAAATGTCATATAAACTTTCATTATTTGTGGGTCTTTTTCAGTTCCTTATCTTTGACAACATGAATAATGTGTTATCCTCCTACATAAATTTATAATTTAATCCTGAGTACTTTTAAGTTTTAAGTACTTATAAAATTTACTTTTGTTTTAAAATCTTTGTTGAGGGGTTAGAAAAACAGTGACACTGATCTTTCTAACAATGGGAAGCAACTGAAATTAAACCAAATGGTTTTGAAGATAAGTAATATCAACACATTTTAAAAAGCAGTATTTGGAGAGAGAATTGATTATATCTTAATTGACTACAAGTATAACACTGCACGTATATCTTAAACAAGTCTGTTATCTGAATTCCTATAATTAGCTAAATTATTTTCACTATATCTTTGCATATATACCATAAAGGTAAAGGTAGACTCTATGAAAGACAATTTGACAGTAAACTAACCAATCCTTACATTGAATGACAGGAAGATAACAAGCAAAGAAAATCTGTTGTGTATGATATTATAGATGCAACACTACTTTCATGGGCAGATTTACTTTGACTCAGAAAGTTTGTCTTAGCTAATCAAGGTTTGATATAGATGACTCGGATCATGAACTTCAGCTTTCTCCTTAAACAAAGAGACATTTTCAATAGTGTTTCCCAAGGTATCTAGGATTTCCAAGGCCAGGTGTCACATTCACCCAGATATCATTCAATCAAAAGCTGATTCTCTTCAAGGAAATTCTATTTCTGATTATTTTCTTTTCCTCTCTGAGAGGGGACTTCTTTTTTTCCAGTAATCGATGGGGATGGCTGCTACAATTCTCAATATCTCTGTCACTTACATCATTTATATATATTTCTATACAGATATGGCTGTCGAATGATTTCATGGATGCTAGTTATTCTAATGACACCAGCTTGACTCCAGGTGCTCACCTTCTTCTTTTGTTTATGCCTACTACCCGTTAACCTCCTCAAATTAGAAATGTTTGCTTATGTCTTACCTACTCTTCTTTAATATTTCTCATTGAAACATATTAATTATATGAAATACATTCAATTCTCCCATCAATGCAGCCAACACTCCTCCCTACTGGATCCCTTTGGTTGGTTGTTGCAGTCTCCTGAGGTTCATCGCTTCGTTATAGTGCTCACCCACGTCTGAACACAGTACCCTCACTCCTGGTTGTGCAGTGGGAGTCACAAATCGCCACAGTGCCAGGAGGAATCAAACTTGACATGTGATATCAAAGACACAAATTGCAACCCTGCACCTGCAAGGCAGATGAGCCATCCTCTTCCTGTGTCCAAAAGGCATCCATCCAGACAGGAGAGAGCAAAAGGAAAGCAAAAAAAAAAGTGTCAAAGTTATGTGATGCTTGTGACCTGTGACCAAGTCCTAATGACAGAGAAGATCCCAACCTCAGAATCTAACTGACGTCTCAAACCTGTGGTTCCGTGATTCCCCACTTCTTGTCATTCTTCCTCTAACTCTAGTTGGAAAGTTCAACTCCACCCTAAGTTTCTAATGTCATATCTTTCTCAAGGGATTTAAGATACAATTTGATTCCTTCTCCACAGTTCAGATTTCCACCATCAACTAACAGATTTTTCTCCTACTCTGAAGTAACATACTAATTCTTTTGAAAGGTGAAATAAATAAAAGCCACATGTGGCAGATAAGTCCATTTTGAGAAATGTAGTTTTACAATCCTAGTCTTCAGAATTATATCTGTGGCGATTTTCTACAGGAAGTTTCTTTCTCTGTGGCAACCCTGTTTCTTTCCCAATCATTCATTTAACAACCTTATTACATCAAGGTATGTGTAAGTGTGCATACTTACTCTCATGTATGTTTTATCAGAGCACTGCTCTATATTACATGGTGCATTGCAAGTAATACATTGTTAATAGGAGATTGAGTCTTAGTTTGAACAAGGCTAAAACTAGAAGTACTTTTAGAATTCAAATATTTAAAATGATAGTTTTAGTAAAAATGAACACTGATTTTATTTTATTGGTGTTATGTTAAAACCTTGAGAAAATGGTGTGTTTTTAAATTCTTATTTCTGTGTGGAAGTTATCAATTTTTTTCTTTCTATTATTTTGGTGTCACTGTTACTGTTCTCCTGTTGTTCATCGATTTGCTCGAGCCAGCCCAGTAACGTCTCCATTGTGACACTTGTTACTGTGTTTGGCATATCGAATGCACCACAGGGAGCTTGCCAGGCTTTGCCATGTGGGCAAGATACTCTCGGTAGCTTGCCAGGCTCTCCAAGAGGGGTAGAGGAATCGAACTTGGGTCGGCCGTGTTGGCCATACTCAAGGCAAACGCCCTACCCACTGTGCTAAGGTACGTTTGCATATATTTAGGACTCTCAAAGTAAGAAAGCATAGATTAAAATAGAAGTATTTAAGGTTATGTAAAATAATATAAGCTAAAATTCAGTTTTGGTGGTAGGTTAAAAAGTCACTTCATAAAGAAGGCTTTTAAAAACAATTTAGAGTTACCTAACTTTTAAGAAAATCACTAATGTATATTTTCTGGTTGTATATTTGTCGTGTGTACAATTCATTACTGGAATAAATTTCATAGTTTTATCATTCTAAAACCCTCATACACAAACAGACCTAGCAAGGACCACTTAGTGGGAAAATCGAAATACAAAAGTGACAAAGCCCAACTCCACAAAACTTCAATAAAAATTCTACATTTTATTATTTTGATTTTAAAACGTGAAAGCAATTGGTAAGTTGTGTACACATAATCAAATAGAATTGACAGATTCTAGTTTATAGATGCTTTACTGTTTTTCAAGGAATATGTGATCAAAAGTTTTTTTTTTTAAAGTGAACCTAGCTTCTTTTTCCTTGCTCACTGATGCTATCACATCTCATCTATCAGACCTCTAAGTAGAATTTTAAAAGTGGGGTACTCTCTCACGCCCGAGAACTGTGTCATTAGCATATGAATGTGTAACGGATTGTTTGAAGTAACAATTAAGGGAACAATGCATAAAGAATTCGAAAAGCACTACCAACACCTGGGAGACTCAGATTGAAAAGGGCTTTCTTCGAACATCTTGATGACTTCATATCTGAATTCCTTCTCAGAGAGGTCCCTAAGGTGGCTAGCTCCTACTGAGGCTTCTTGAGAGATTTCCTCATGGTCTCCCTGTGGTGGGGATTTGCGTTGTTTCTTCATGTTGTTGTGTATGTGGAGGGGTAATATTTGTTGGTTTGAGTGAACAACCTGCGGCCGCGTGAGCTGTGTCCCGCTGAAAATTAAGCCACGCCCACTTTTTAAAGCCACGACCACCTCTGAAGTGGCCACACCTCCGCGGATACCTGCTTTTTGTCCAGGAAGTAAAGACTGGGTGGGGGACAAGGAAGCAGCTCTGATGGGCGGCCAGACAGAGGGATGCAGATCCCCTTTTCCTCCAAGCGTGGGGGAGGGGGGCTGCAGACACTTGCGTGGTGGGGTTCCAGTCCCAGGTCAGAGGGGAGGCGCAAAGACCAACCTCCACTCCTGGGAATATATCCCAGAGAGGCAAAAAAGTATAGCCGAAGTGACATCTGCAATTGTCTGTTTATTGCAGCACTCTTTACAATAGCCAGAATCTGGAAAAAACCTGAGTGCCCGAGAGCAGATGACTGGTTGAAGAAACTCTGGCACATTTACACAATGGAGTACTATGTAGCTGTTAGGAAAGACGAAGTCATGAAGTTTACATACAAGTGGTACTACATGGAAAGTATCATGTTAAGCGAAATGACTCAGAAAGAAAGGGATAGACATAGAAAGATTGCATTCATCTGGGAAACATAAAGTAACAAAATAGGAAACTAACACCCAAGTATGGCAGAGATTAGTATCAGGAATTTTACTCAATGACCCGGAGGACAACCACACATGTTAGGGGAAGGGGGAGCTCAGAAAGAGAAGGGAACACCAAATAAAGGGTGTTGGGAGGATCCGCCCATGATGGGAGAGCATGCTGAGGGTAGACTGACGACCAAGCATGATTGCCACTCAATGCCTCTTTTGCTGACCATGGCACTCAAAGGGAGAGAGAGGGAAATGCCCTGCCACAGAGGCAGGGTGGGATAGGGGCTGGGGGGGGAGGGGATGCTGGGATCCGAGGTGGTGGGAAATGCGCACTGGTGGAGGGATGGGTGTTTGATCATTGTATAATCGAAACCCAAGCACAAAAATGGGTAAGTCTACAACTGTACCTCATGGTGCCTCACTATTAAAAAATAAATAAATTAATTAATTAATTAAAAAAAAAGAAAAGGACTTTCTTAAAGTAAACAATTAAAAGCCTGGGACAGTTGCTCACCGTGTACTGATAAAGCACCACAAAGAAAGCTAAAACCTGCTTATACTTTGATGCCATCTTCTAGACAAAATCTTTAAAACAAGACTTGTTTATTTTGATGGGATATGTTATTTTTTTTTAATTGAATCACCATGAGAGCAGTCACAAAGCCTTTCAGTTAAGTCTCGGTTGGTCAAACAATGATCAAACACCCGTCCCTTCACCAGTGCACATTTTCCACCACCAAGAACCCCAGTATACCCCCCCCACCCCACTCGCCTGTGTGGCAGATCTCCACTCTCTCTGTATGTTGATCACATTCACTATTATGACAAAAAACCCAACAATATTATTTGGAGTTTTCCCCAACATTCAGACCTGCCAAAATGATATTACTAGATAATTTGTTTTCTATTGCTGATTATGAAGAGCATATGATGTCGTGTGGCTGCAATAGCGGTCATGCAATTTGAATTTCTGATATTTTAGTAATAAACCAAGAGGGATTACTGCCAAAAGCCCCTGGGTTCTGAGATTGGTTTGTGTGCCTCTGGGATCATGGTCGTTCAGGAGCCAGAGGAGGCATTTGAGTGTAGCAACTCAGAGCATTGTCATGGCGGGAAGCAGAACTGATTCCACCCCCCATCTTATGAGACCCCACATGCCTCGTCAATACAATCTCATACCTGGCTGTTCATTAGGCTGTAAAAGATGGAGGCCACCATGCTGCCACCACAAGAGGTGGGGGGGAGCGACAGGCAGAGGGACAGACACCCTTCGCCTCCCACAGCAGCATAACACTGAAGTTAAATGCACAGTCCAGATACATTTTGATTGGGCATTATATTTTGCTCAGATTTTCCCAACATCATTAGAGCTTGTCTTTCAGGGACAAACGCTAGATCATTTACTTTCCATTGATCACTTTGCATATCAGGAAATGTCGCGCTCGGAAAATAGTCCTGGTACCCTCAAACTGGAGCCATGCTTGTAGAAGCTCGTGGTAGCTGGGATTCCATCTGGAGAAGGCGGGGAGACAGCACCTACTCCATCTGGGATGTCCTGGTGATATTGGCCCAGTATAGGGCCCAGAGAATTCTCCAGTAGTTGTGGGACCCACCAGCAAGTTTTCTTCACTGCTGTGTGTTGTAAGATGGTGCTGGGGGCGGGTTGTGGGCGTGACTTCTGGAATCAGAGGCTGCCTGGGAACCGGGGCGGAACTGCTCGGCCCTGCGTTCCCATGTGGTTAGGAAGGGATATGTGTTTAATGCGGGATTTGTACTATATTTGTTTTAAAATCACTAAGCTGAATTTGGTGCGTTTTTTAATTAAAAAATAATTTACAGTTACAAACTTACACACTTTTGTACTAAGCTGCATTTTTATCTCAAAACGTCTTACATTTAAAGATGTATTTAAATGCTCTGATGTATTTATATCAGAACCATCGGAAAGAGGACAAAAATCTAATCCCTGAAAACATTGTAAACTTTCAGGGACAAGATAGCTAGGGAAAATCAGGCACACATTTGATTCAATATAGTTTACTTGTCCAAATAAATCTTGTTGTTTTTTAATTTTGTTTCTCTTAAAGGTATGTTTTTCTACTAGAGGTCCTTGTCAGGTAAAACATTTAAAGAGAGTCAGCAATAACTCAGGATTTTTAGGGATCTTTAATACTTGGAAAGCCTATGGGAACATGCATTCAAGTTTCCAATTTTGTCACTTACTCCCCAGAGATACATCATCCCCACAGGTATTGCCATGGCATCAATTAACTTATTCAAATTGGAAAATTTTTTCCTTTGTGATTTTTGATAGACTGTTGAAGTTTGAGTCAACTGGCCTCCAAAGCCATTTCTAATGTCCTTTGGGCCATATTTCTTGATCATTAAGAAACAGTTGCCCCAGATTTAACCTTAAATGACTACCCTGCTATAGAACAACTCTCTGAGAAAGTAATTTAAAAGCCAAATATTTAGTTTGTAAATGGGAAAATAAATATATGTGTTAATATTAATGCAAACATTATTCATAATACCCCCAAAGTAGTAGCAACCTAAGCATCCATAGTAAAAGTAGACTTATTCATTGTCAAGCTAAAATTACACTGAACCAAAAGCTAGACAAGCAATGAAGACTATTTAAAGCTGTAGTGATGTGGAAAGAAATCAGAACAAAGTCAAAATACAGCACCAATGAGACAGGGAAGATTAGTAGATTTTGTTTTGGTATTGCAAATTATTATCAGAGGTTAGGTAACATGTTTATAATAGTGTTAATTGCCAACATACCATCCCTATGTCCTGGGTGTGCAAGGGGCTCCAGGAAAACTGAATTATGTAGTGATACTCTGTGGCTGCCACTCATTTTCCTTTCTATAGCCCTGGGCCCTCTTTCTGGATCTAAAACTACTCTCTGTAACTAAAACTACATCATATTTTCATGAATTTCCTGCTGTACTACTCCACTCAAACATCCCTGTGCTCGAAGAGAGAAATTCACCTATACCATCTAATACATAATTTTTCTCTCAGTCAATATACATGCTTTTTAAATTTCCATTACTTGAAGTTATTTGATTTGATTTTGAATGACAAGGGAAATAGAATTTTAAAACATGCAGTCTCTGGTTCTTCTAGCGGCATTAAAATTGATACTTGGTTATATGCCCCCTTATCAATGCCATCCAATTTTAATATAAGAAGCTTATGAAGGGGGCCAGAATGATAATACAACAGGTAGGGCATTTGCCTTGCATATGGCTGACCTGGGTTCTATCCCCATCATCCCTCATGGCCCCCCCAAGCTCCACGAAAGGTGATCCCTGAGTGCAGAGCCAGGAGTACTCATGAGCATAGCTGGGCGTGCACTCCCCAAAACAAAGTTGTTGTAAACCCACATATTCCTTTGTGTTTCTGCATCTTGTCAATAGAATTTCAGGTTTTCGATTTAAGAAATATTCAGAAAGATCTGGAGATAGAATAAGCTGTTTGTTCTGACTCTCATCTTCAGAATAAGTCCTTCTAATTACCTTACTGCTTTTTCCAGAATATTTGGTTTGTTTATGTCTGAACTTTAGCATTCTTGGCCTGTGCCTTCAAATTAATACTAAATACCAGAACAGATATATATATAATGGTGGTGAAAGTGAGAGGAGATACTATAATTGAGGTTAAGAGAGTCATTTTTCTGCATAATGATCGTTTGCTTTTTATTGTTTATAGATTGGGCTTATGGATACTACAGACAACAGAGAAAACTTGTTGAAGAGATCGGATGGTCCTATACAGGTAAACAACTTAAATAATGCTGCTCAATATAAACTGATGTTTTTTATTTTTTTAATATGTAAAACTTTCTGATATTGCATTATTTTAACATCTCCTGTGGATATTCAGTAATTCAAACACACTATATAAAATAAATTCTAATAGATTTGTTAGTAAATTGATAGTATAGAATATATTGATATCAGACTTACCAGACTTAGATTTTAATCCCAGGTATCTATGGTTATGTTCCTTTAGGTTATATGTGTATTGTGTTACTATGTAATTAGGCAGAATCATCTTGCTCATAACTCAAGATTTGTTGAGAGGGGGAAGATTGAAATTATAGAGTGGGTAAGGCCAGAAGCTTACCAAAGAAAGTTTTAAAGAATAGATTATTCTACTTATCTTGATGCTTCTTATGGTCTTGGAAAATTCTCTGTTCCTAGAATATCAAACTAGAGTATTCTGGCACTGCAACTAACTTGACTATTAATTAAAATTAAATTTTTAATTAAAAGTTAACTAAGAACATCTTAATATCTTTCTCATCGTTTTACCACAAGCCACTTAAAAATATTATATAGCACATCAAAGAACTATAAGAATCATTTAAGCTTAGGTTGTTTCTAAAAGATTACATAATACAAGGGGTGAAGATATAAGACAAATCCTTGATGGCTTCCAGATGGGTGGAGAAATAGAAGTGAAAGGGGAGGAGAAGTTATTTATTTCTTTCAGTTGTGTGTGTATTTCTTCTGTAGACTAAGAACAACTTTTCTATTCAGTATGTATTCTATAATTATGCTATGAAATGAAAGGTTTGGTAATACAGTCAACAATCCCATTTGAAAGTTATTATAAGAAGGTGAGCAAGGCTTCTTTGTCATTCCACAATGAACTGTGAGTCAGAATGATCAGCACTAAAATCCAGTTCTTCCCATAGAAACTTCATCTTACTTTAGTGTATCAGAAAACACTCCTTGTCACTTTTTTTTAAAATCTAAATAGACATCATTCCCTGGGAGAAAAAAAACTTAAGTCATTTAGTCTTTTTTCTTTAAATACTATAAGCATGTAACTCATAATTATCAGATAATGTTAAGACCTTTCTTCTGTTTCATTTCTTAGATCTTTGTAACCTCCAGTAATATTAAATCCTTAGAAATAGATTTTTTTCAACTCTCTTTTAGAAGTAGTCACTATTAAAATACTCTTTATTTTCTGGACTTTAAAAAGTATGTTTGTTTCATTTTCACTATAGTGGAAAGCTACTTGAATGAAGATATTGTGCTTATATATGGTCAAGTGTTCTTAAATTGAGACACCTTTAAAGTTTAATTAAAGGGTCGTTGGCTACAGATAGGGTCACACAGACATCACTGTGTTGGACACTTCACCCTAACTCTCCATAGTAAGGGAGGATTAAATACAGAACTGATCCTATCTCTTTAAGTAGAATATTCTGTCTACACAGTAAATGTCAACATTTCCATGCCAATAAGTATTTAGCACAGAAAATGTGATTCATGGTAGGCAAAAGAGCCATAAAATAAGGCTGTGCATGTGTTATTTGATGTTTGGCATTTATTTTTAAATACATTTAGGCTTAGCGTTTTATTTTTCTTACTTAAGAGAATACAGGACAAACAGAACTCAAGGAGGGAAAAGGATTATATGGAATAATAGCTGGTTTCTGTCTTGCCCATGCCTTTATTTTCTTCTAGAGCCAGAAATATCTTTTAAACATAATATTTTTTCTCTATGATGCATCACTCCTAATATTAAACAGATCGCTCATTTCACATTTTCATTGAAGAGGAAAACAGAAAGTTCAAGTACTAGAAGTGCAGGATTTTCCACCTCTATAATAAAAAATACATTTTTAAATGGACATAGAGGTAAAGCCTGGGAACATTCCCAGCACCCTGTATCCCTGAAAATGGATTTCTGAGAGGATATAAGAGGCAGAATTCTTTTGTGTCTTACTAGATACTATTTATATTATGCCATTTTTTTGGCTTTTTGGGTCATACCCAGCGATGCTCAGGGGTTACTCCTGGCTCTGAACTCAGGAATTACTCCAGGCGGTGCTCAAATGGGATGCTGGGAATCAAACCCGGGTTGGCTGCATGCAAGGCAAACGCCCTACCCTCTGAACTGTCACTCCGGCCCCTCTGCCGTTTTTCAAAATGAGTAATGAAATAAAAGGTTTTAAACTTGGATTAGCTTTAGGTAAAAGCAAGGCAGTTGGAGAAAAACCACCACTTTTTGCTCACCAGTTAGAGTCAGATCTCTATTTGGTTAGTTGTGGGGATAGAGGATATCACAAAAATCAGATTCTAATGTCAGACTTTTGGGAAGTCACTAACATGCAGACCAACCAGCTTGCTTCATTGCTCTGTATTTCAGCTTTTGTATCTTTCAGAAGTTTTTCAGAATGTCCCACTTAATTCTACATGGATAGAATAAATGCTTTACGTTGTTGTAGGGAACCTCTCTTAGTAAGTATACTACAAATCCAAGTGATTATTATTCGACAATGCCTTGACTTAAGTCCAAACAGATTAAACAAGTCTAGACGTCTCTGCTAATCTCACAAGAGGATTAGGAAGAGTTGGTTTGCTTGAATGCATATTTTAGATAGGTATTTCCTACCACCTGTATATTTTTAATTTTTTATTTATGAGTTATCATCTCTATAAATGTTTCCTGTACTAAATATGAATTTTTCTTTATAGAGTCTGAAAGTGTTCAGTTAAGTTATATAAAATTCTAAATGTTTTTGTATGGCACTTAGTATAGAACATCAACATCAACAAAAAGATATGACTATAGTGTAGCATCATGAGTAAGAACAGTTGCTACAGTTATCTAGCAGCAAAATTGAATAGTAATAAGTATTTGTCATTGAGCAGAGATAAACATACATAGCCTGGAGTCAAGCCTCATCACTGTCGTGTTAACAGCGTCTTACTTGAAAAATTAGTGCTCAGAGTTTTGTTCTTTATGTCAGTGTGTGTTGCTTTTTCCCATTTTCTCTTTCTCTTTTTTTAAATTTCACTTTCTGTATTATTTATCCTGGATCATTCTGTTTCATGAACTATATATTTTGGCAAGAAAGAGAAAACCAAGTGAGAGACTATTACATGATTAACTTTTTTTATTGCGTCACTTTGAGATAGACCCTTACAAAGCTGTTCCTGACTGGATTTCAGTCATACAGTATTCCAACACCCATCCCTCCACCAGTGTACATTTCCAAGTACCAGTGTCCACAAGTTCCCTCCCATACATAGTTAAAGCCCTAATATTAAGCCACAGATTGTCTATCAGTAAAATTTACTTATATGCTTTTAAGTTTTATAAAAAATATCATTGTGATTATTTTAAATTTACTTTGTCATCTTCCTATTTTATGAATAAGTGAATAGCAACCAAAGACAAAGCTTATTTATCTGCTTTGCTGTTTCCTCTATGCTAATTCTAACTTCAAAGATTTCCAAAGAGCACAAAAATGAAAAAAATGTAAATGACTTTTTCTATTCCTACTTTTTAATTATGCAAAACTTACTTTCACAACTGATGCACAAACTTAAAAAATGAATCTGAAATATGTACAGATATGGATAAAATTGAGTCTTATTTCCTTTTTTGGTGGCTATCTGCATGTATACAACTCTCTAGGAAACCTGTTAATTCACTGTTTTTACCATGTAGTATCCAGGTAAAAGACTATTTAACTTGTCACACCTTTCCTGACTGTACTGAGGAGGAACTGAGAGGTGTTTTCTGACCTGTAGCACTGACCTCTGAGCTACTGTAGACTGTACAGGAAACTTCCTATCATGAAAAGCTCTAGAACACTAACAACAGCTTTCAGATTCCTTATGTAAACTGTGTAAGAGTGCAATACTTTGGGAAAGGTAGAGAACTCATACCTACTTAGAGAAAAGTTCAGAGCAGTAGTGGGAAAGCTAGGGAGCTAGAGTAGAGAGAGAAGCAACATAGAGCCTCTGGGAAATAGTTAGAGCTGCGGAAGAAGCCAAGGACAGAGCAAAGCCTGACACCAATACACTTATATTTCTCCCGAATGAACCAGGATACCATTGAGGACACTTATTGTGTCTCACAAATTGCTTTTCCCCTCTGCTGTAGTGTGATCTCACTTTGCATTCATTTCTCAATCCAATATCATTTTCTTTATTTTTTTATTAAAAAAATTTTTAATAGTGAGACATCATGAGGTACAGTTGCAGACTTACACATTTTTGTGCTTGGGTTTCAATTATACAATGATCAAATACCATCCCTCCACCAGTGCCCATTTCCCATCACCATGGATCCCAGTATCTCTCCCACCCCCCATCCCTCCCATCCCCCCCTGTCTCTGTGGCAGGGCATTCCCCTCTGTTCTCTCTCTCCTTTTGGGTGTTGTGGTTTGCAAAAGAAACATTGAGTGACAATCATGTTTGGTCTATAGTCTACTTTCAGCATGCTTCTCCCATCCTGGGAGGATCCTCCCAACACCTTTATTTGGTTTTCTCCTCTTTACTAGATCATTTTCTTAACTTATTGTGAATCAATATCTCATGGTTGATTGTCTGAAGCACTAGCAGTTCAGTCACATTTTCTACATCATTTACCAGAAATTATATACTTTTTAAAAAGTCAGGACAATTATACAGATTACTATAGCTTTGATATGCCTTTAGAATATGTTTCCAAACTGTTACCCACCTCCAGAACTCAAATCTTTCCATACATAATCAATAATTAGACAAAAGGATTCCCTATTCTAGATCTAGATGTTCTAAGTGACTCTCTGTTAATTTGAAAGTCTTCATTCTCTTCTGAAAAGAAAACTTTTTGTCTTTGAGAGCACCTTCTATTTTTTTTCTTTTACCAGAAGCTACCGAGAGTATTCGATATGCCAGACATAGTAACAACAAAGTCTCCAATGGAGACGTTACTGGGCCCGCTCAAGCAAATCGATGATCAACGGGAGGGCCTTTACCTTTACCTTTTACCAGAATAACTATCTCCTAATTTCTGTGGAAATAATGCAGAAAGCCAGTCTAGGATGTTTATGTCGCTTTTAAAGAGTAGATTCGAGGTGAAGTTTCTGGATTTTTCTTTATGGAACTTTTATATCCAATTTTATATATGTTTGGATAAATCATGTTTAAAAACATGATTTCAAAAACAACTTGTTTTCTCCTTTCTTTCATAGCTATTGTTTATTGCTTATGCATAAGAAGCATTCATTTAAAATCCAAGTCATATGGAAAGATGTTTTTATGCTATCGGTAGTTTTCGAAAGTAAATTGGGTAGAAAATGAAGTAATGGCATAGGATGCAAATTATTCTAAGGTATCTGGCCTTTGTTTAATCATTCATGAGCTATCACTGCAAGACGTTTATATAGATTAGATACCACAGAGATCTAAGGGACTATATTTATTTGATCCTAATTAATATTTGGTCTTAAATAGATAATCACACCATTTTCCAATTTCCTAATGTTAAGCAATTAAACAGCAAACAGCTGTTGGCCAGATAAATATTAAACTTTGCCAAGTAGATATATGCAAGACTTTTACCGTATTTTTCTCTGGAAATTTCAGAAAAAACTCTTTTCAAACCTTTTAAAATATCTTTAGTTTACTTTTTAACTTATTGACGTGATGTTAGTTTACAAGAGTAAAATTGAAACTGGGTTGTTTTAGGGTTACAAGTTTATTTTAACAAACATACTTTCAAAGTATCAATATCCCTTCACCACTCTCCAAAGGACCCTTCCTATATCACAACCCCCCCATTATTTAATTGTTTAAAAACTAATTTTTATTGAGTGGGCTCTAAAAAAGCATACATTTCATATCAAGAATGGTGAGGTGGGACATTGGTGGTGGGATATGTATACAGGGGACATTGATGGTGGAACATGTATGCTTGTAAAGGGACAGGTGTTAAAAATTGTATTATCATTTTATTGCTTTTTTCTATTATTTTAAATCTCCCAATTCTAGCATTATATACGTCAAAATTTGTGCAAAAATAATAGCCTCCTAAATTTTGGCTCTTGGTAATGTAATTTAGAGTGACCTTTAAAATGTCTTAAATAGTATAGAATTAGTTTGGATTACTATTTAAAAAGATTTTTCTTTACTTCTTTCTTCTGTGTTTGAAGTTGGACCACCCATCATTTTCACATCTTAAGTTATCAGTGTCAGCTCCACTAGATGAAAGCAACCTGTACAAGTTATATTTTTCCATTATTGGGTAGCAGTTTTCTTAGAATTTAGTCTCTAGCCCTGAGTGACATGTTTGAAAATTTATAATAAATTGTTCGTATAAATTGTAAAGAAAAATAAATAAAATGCATCTGTCAGGTTTCATTATTCTGGCAGAAAACCTGTTTTCAAATCTTATACTCGAAATAACTTTTATGGGGAATATAAGCACATGCCTCGTCTGGACAGGGCCCTTGATTTCCATCCCTGACTCCACATCCCCTGCTCACCCAGCATTATCAGTGCAACTCTGGTGGCCTCCAGCATCCCTGGGTGAGCTGCACTGCCACACCTGGGTACTAAACCAGCCATCATACCTGCATAAGCAGACTAAGCATCACCAGGCGCTGCCCCCTACTGCCCAGAGTCCTACTCAGGAAGCTCCGAGAAAGATCATAAAATTGGAGCTAGCGCAATACCACAGGAGCTTGCACAATTGTCTGGCATGTGTTCTTCTTGGGTTCAATCCCCAGCACCCTATATGATCCCTTGGGCACAGCCAGGAGTGGTCCCTGAGCACAGAGACGGGAAGAAGCCTCAAGAACAGTAGATGTGGTCTAAATCAATGTTCAAAAACTAAAATAAATAAAAATAAAACCTCGCAGTGACACATTTTAATTAAGCACTTCCTGCCTGGTAGCAGAAAATACAACAGGTTATACTTCCCTTGTGGAAACTAGTATTATAAAGGAATCCGAGCAGACACGTACAGGTAAAGGAAGTGACTCATGGTGATTTGTGAAACTCTACTGTATGGAGATGCTTTCCAATTTCATTAATGTCGGGTTATTGTCATCTTCGGCTTGTATGCTCTGGGAGTATTAAAAAGATTATAGGGATTGGAGCCATGGCTTCAAAAACATATGCCACTCCAAAGTATCTAAGGCTGTTATATTTTGATGCATTTTCAAAGTAGAAAACTTTATTAAATTTTCATTTTTCTGTCATTCATCTTCACACTTCAGCACTTTTGCCTGAGTTCATTCACAGTGAACCTTCAGGTTATGTGAAAACTTGCAATTAAACCATGACTACTAATAACGTGGTCAAGACAAGAAACTCCAAAAAAAAAATCTACCAAGCAGGTTCTAGTTCTCACTAATACCTGCAGGTAGACATAGCCACTCCTCCTTTGCATTCCGTACTCCCTTCCTCCACACCCCAGAGGTAGTGTGCCAAGCCAAGCATCGCCAGCTATGTCCCGTGCAAACAGAAAAACTCTCTCTTCCTTGTTAGTCAGGGGACATCTCTTGTAGGTTGTTTCATGACAAGATTGTTTTTTTCTGGAAGCAGCAGCTTATGAGAAGCAGCTTGTCATTTTGATCAAATTCTTTTCATTAAGCACATCAAGGTAGCTTCATACGAGAGTTCCACAGACTCGCTGCCCCACTGATGACCTTCCCTGTATTTGCTGCACGTTCTGCATCCTCCCAAGCCTGTAGGTTCAATGAGATGCTGATCAAGTCTCTTTGGTGACTAGTGACAGAAAAGACCAAGGAACATGCCTGACCTTATCTGTTTATGAGTGGGAAATTGCTCTCTAATTATGAGCAGAGATCATTATTGGGTGCCCTGAAAATTGAATCAAGGACTTTTCCTTGAATCTAAGAGGATGTCGTGATTATCTACAAATGTGCCAGGAACTTGAATGTTACACTGTTTAGTGAATTGAAGTGAAGGCTCTTAACATTCCTCTACCCCAAATCTCCAGAAATTCTGTAGGCAGTAATGATATAGTGGCCTTGTACCTATCCTCCAGAGGACATAATACAGAAGAATGTCATCTGCGAGAATAGAAAGCTTCCCTCATGAGAACCTGTGGAATGTGGGCGCTGTTTATCTGCTATACTAAGCCTGAAGTCAGTTGCTATGACCCTTAATCCCTGTCTTGGGCAAGAGACTAAACATATCAGGCTAGAGAACAGGTTTCACGAGTCTCCCTTAGAAATGGTGCTGTCGGGGCTGGAGAGATACTACAGCAGGTAAAGTGCTTGCCTTGCTCACAGCCAATTACATAGATGATGCCCTGAGCAATTTCTGCCTTCTCAACTGATGAAATTCTGTCTAATATGATTGATTCATTTTTGTTCAACAAAGGTTGTAGAAGGAACCCAATGGGCTGGAGCACATGCTTAGCATGCGGAAAGACCAAGTTTAATCCTCAGCACATGTGAACACTGCTGCCAGCAAGCCCTAAGAATTGTGAACCAGCAATAGCCCCTGAGAAATTGCTGGGTGTAGCCCCCAAACCTGAATTTTACAAGAAAACACAATTAATAATGATATTTTTATACAATTTTCCTTGTAGGTCAAAGAGATAAACTTTGAGTAAAATTATTTTTAAACAGTAGAGGTGTTTCTATTTTAAAACATATTTAGAAATAGGTGACAAAACTTCATTGTCAAAGACATAATTACCTTTAATTAAAAATGCTGCATTACCTTCAAAACTGAAAAGGAAGGCTTATATCACAACACTTATTAAATATGACAACATAATTTCTCTTATGTCATATTGGAATTGGCTCTAAAAAGCACACTTAAGAGTTGCACTCAAGAAACTTGTAATCCAACATTTCATTGAAGCGCCATTCATTTATGACTCATTGATTACATTTGGGTTTTTATTATGCATTTTTAGTTAATAAAGTTATTAATATAGAAACAATGTTATTTAAAAATTAACTCTAGTTATTTTCAGTGAAAATAAAGTGGAACTTTAGTGCTATGGCAGTTTTCTTGTTACCTTTTCCCATTTTTTAAAAGAAACCATAAAGCAGGTATATTTGATTTAAAGTGAGGCTCTGAAACCACTCTTTGAACATGATTTTCTCGGGCAACCCCCCTGCCCATCCCTCCCCGTGACACATACCCAGTCTTACACCATCCCCTACACAAGTCAATTTACCAGTTACTGGTAATTTACCCAAGTGCTGGCTTCTACATTCACAGAATCTGCCCTTGGGCAGCTCAGTATTTTCAGGTATTTATCAGACACCTGCTCTTTCACATGAATTCCGTGGGAGCCCTCTTAGGGAAGAAGTTTAACTTGAACTACCTTTATAGATAGAATCAGTCCGTTTGTGAGAGACGTTTTTGAACAGTGAATTATTTTGGGATCTTTAAATCATTGCAGATAAAAGAATAGTTTCACTTTCATCAGAAAAGTTCGAAAATTTTTTCTGTTATTTCATGTTTTTGAAGCTTCCACGAATTCATAAATCAAAGACATTAAAGTTTCTCTACAATTTGTCACTATAATATTTTGAGATAACTGTGACATTGAAAGTCTAGATATACAGAGATACTAATTTGAAATAACAAAAATTGGAATTTGTCCCAATATCCAAGAGTAGGAAAGTGAAAAAATACTCCACAGATGTTTGTGTGTGTGTGTGTGTGTGTGTGTGTGTGTGTGTGTGTGTGTGTGATGTCCATGCAGCATTAGAAATTTTGGTGTCAACATGGTGTGGTGTCCGAGACTTTTATTTCCTTCATTGATTTAATTTCTAAGCAAGTCAATGGACATATGTACAAAATGTTTCATTTATGTAGGAAATCAGAAAAAGGTACATAAACACATATGCAAATGTAAAGCATGGGCAAAAATATTGAGTTTTCTCTCTTCTTCCTCTTCCCTTAGTTTCCCTCTCATTTCTTTTTGAGTATTTCACTGATCTGTCACAGGGACCCAGAGCCTTAGGAAAATCTTCATACAGGGATGCTGCCTGGTGTGGAATGTTAGTCCTCACATGGGGTTGGGAGAGCTCTCTGGGAAAGTGACTCTTCATCCCATTAGCAGTATCTGTCCTGAGTGATTCATGTCCACACTGAGAGCTGCTTGGGTTGAAATGTCACAGTAAGGTCATGGTGGAAAGATCTTTGGTTTGGAAGCAAGAGGAAGATGAGAATATCAACACAGAGGCACCATGTAATTGTCCATAATTTCAAATTGGTCTTTGTTTGTTTTCTTATTTGGGGGCCATACTCAGTAATGTTCAGGGTTTTTTTCTGGTTCTGCACAGGAATTACTTCTAGCAGGGCTTGGGGCACCAAATGGGATGCTAAGGATTAAACCCAGGTCAACTGTATGCAAGGCAAACGCCCTATCTCCTATAATATCCCTCCAGTCTCTCAAATTGCCTTCTAGGGTTCTACATAATCAGTTAAAGACTTGTATCTTTTTAAAGAGAAGCTTGCAGGAGAGGGAGGTTGAAACAGACCCTTTTAGTATTTTACTTTGTAGTGATATGTGTTGCTCTTCGACACTGAGAATGCATACAGATTTAATTGATAGAAAAAAAGAGAATATCCCATGGCTTTGAAATACATGCCTAGCAAAGCAGAAATCTGGTTACAGTAGTTTCTGCTCTTGAATTACCCACTAATTTTAATTGAAAAACAAAGATAATTCAATTACACATGATTTTTTCAGTAAAATCATTCGGGTTAGAAAAGAACTGCAAGGATCTCAGGAATACAAAATTGAGTGTGATGAATGTCTTTTATTCAAGGCTGCCAGGGATTCTAACTAAAATAAATGGAATCCGGATATTTCAGTGAGAATTTTGTTTTGTAACTTTTTAAAGTTTTTGTTACTTAGTCTCTGTTAGAATTTTGTGCCTGATGTTAAATACAAGCAAACAAATCTGCCAAGGTAGCATTATCCTTATGGGTTTCAAATAAGGGTTTCCATTTAGTATGCATACAAAAATTTCCTAATATGACAAAGTGGGTCACGTGAAATACAGGACATGCTACATCAAATCCAGTGCATGCTCCACTGAACCAAATTGACCTTAACTGCTTAGAAATGTTACAAGAATTTTAGGGGATTTATTTATTTATTAAGTAGGTTTATTTAATGGATTTATTTATTTATTTATAATTTCCCTTGTCATACCATTGATCATTGATTTGCTCGAGCGGGTGCCAGTAACGTCTCCATTTGTCCCAGTCGCATGCTAGTGTAGTACAATGAGTTTGCTAGTTTGCTATGTGGTTTTCTATCTGCTCACTCTAGGAACAGAGCATTCATCTGAACTCACATAAATCATAAAAACTAACAAGAGACTGGAGCAATAGCACAGCGGGTAGGGCATTTGCCTTGCACACAGCTGACCTAGGTTCGATTCCCAGCATCCCCTGAGCACCATCAGGAGTAATTCCTGAGTGCATGAACCAGGCGTAACTCCTGTGCATCACTGGATATGACCCAAAAAGCAAAAAAAAAAAAACCTAACAAATATGATAACTTTATCAATAGACTATTATTTAACTGATTTACTCATTCAGCAATAGACTTTGTAGAGACAGCAGTTAGCAGAACAGGTAAGACCTGCTTGAGTAAGCTTACATTTTGTTATGGAAAGGAAGAGAAACACAAATAAATTCACAAGATAATTGTAGAATAAGAACAGTGAAATGGAAAGTATAAACACAGTGATATGAGAGACAGTATCTCAGTAGAAATGAAGAGGGTCTTACAAAAAAAAAAGACTTTTCAGCTGAAATATGAAGTAAAAGAAGAAGCCAGCAAGTTATGTGTTAGGTGGTAGGTAGTGTGGATGTTTTAGGCATGACCATGAGGAGTACAGCAGCATTTGGGGACATAAAAGAGTGTGCTTGAGAAAGCAAAAGTGTGGACTGTTGTAAAATGGAGAAAGTATAAAACCACTTCCTTTGCTGTCTCGTTTGGAAAGACACAACTGTATTTGGTTGATGAACACTTGGTGCTTGACTAATACCACTGAAGGATTAAATTTTAAGTGTTATTAATTTCAATTTAAGTAGCCCACGGAACTAGTGGCTACCATATTGGGTGGTGCTACTTCAAGTCTACCTTAGTCCATACTATGTCCAAATATATTCCTGACACCATAAATTAGCATAAATGGCCCTGAAACCAGATGAGTGTGACCCATCCATCTCTGCTACAATGACTACAAAAATTCATGTTTGGTATGTGGTTTTCTTTTTAAAAATAAACTTCGATAGATACTGACCATGGGAAGATAATACTGATAAAGGTAAAGGTAAAGGCCCTCCCGTTGATCGTCAATTTGCTCGAGCGGGCCCAGTAACATCTCCATTGGAGACTTTTGTTGTTACTGTGTCTGGCATATCAAATACTCTCGGTAGCTTGCCAGGCTCTCCAAGAGGGGCGGAGGAATCGAACTCAGGTCGGCCATGTTGGCCGCTTGTAAGGCTAACGCCCTACCCGCTGTGCTATCGCTCCAGCCCGATACTGGTAAAGGGAAGATTATTTTATATTTCTATTTTGGTGTTTTTGTATTGTTTTTTAAAATGAAATTAATGTAAATTTTGTATTAATTACAGGGGTATGGTATAATGACTTGATATTTGTATTCTATACTTGTATTCTGTATAATAGCACAGCGGGTAGGGTGTTTGCCTTGCATGTGGCCAAGCCGGGTTCGATTCCTCTGCCCCTCTTGGAGAGCCCAGCAAGCAACCGAGAGTATCTCGCCCACAAGGCAAAGCCTGGCAAGCTATCCTTGATGTATTCGATATGCCAAAAACAGTAACAACAAGTCTCACAATGAAGACGTTACTGGTGCCCACTCAAGCAAATCAATGAACAGTGGGAGGACAGTGCTACAGTGCTACAGTTCTTTATGATATAGGTAATTCTCAAAGATGAGAGGAGAGATATCATTGATATTTTTATTTTATTTCCCTGATAGTAAGCAAAAGGAAGCATTTTTTAAAAAAATGCCTTTTGGTCATTTGTAGGTATCCCTTTGGTGAAATGTCCTTTCAGTTCTTTTCTACACTTTTTGATGGCGTTGTTTACTTTGCACTGTTGAATTTTTAAATATTTTTTAGTTTTGTTTTGTTTGGGGGCATGTCCAGTGGTGTTCTGGGCTAACTCTTGGCTCTGCATTCAAGGCTCACTCTTGGTACGGCCCAAGGGACCATATGGGGTGCCAGGAATCAAACATGGATTGCCAGTGTGCAAGACAAGTACCTTACCCATATATGATCTCTCTAGCCAAGATTTTTTTTCCCTTTATTTTATTTTTTTTTTACAGTTGTAGATTTACAATTTTTTGTGCTTGGGTTTCAATTATACAATTATAAGATACCCATCCCTCCACCAGTGCCCATTTTCCACCACCATGGATAATATCCCTCCCACCCCCATCCCCCCATCCCCCCCTGTCTCTGTGGCAGGGCAATCCCCTGTGTTCTCTCTCTCCTTTTGGGTGTTGTGGTCTGCAAAAGAGGCATTGAGTGGCAAACATGTTCAGTCCATAGTCTACTTTCGACATGCATCTCCCCTCCTGGGAGGATCCTCCAAACATCCTTTATTTGGTGCTCCCTTCTCTATCTGAACTGCCTTTCCTCTAGGATACCCAGCTGGCCTCTAAGTTATGGAGTAATCGTCCTGGTGCTGATCTCAGCTATTCTTGGGTATTAATCTTATACTTTGTTACTTTATATCCCCCAGATGAATGCAATCTTTCTATGTCTATCCCTCTCTTTCTGACTCATTTCGCTTAGCATGATACTTTCCATATTGTACCACTTGTATGTAAATTTCATGACTTCATCTTTTCTAACAGCTACATAGTACTGCATTGTGTAGATGTACCAAAGTTTCTTTAACCAGTCATCTGTTCTTGGGCACTCAGGTTTCTTCCAGTTTCTGACTATTGTAAAGAGTGCTGCAATGAACAAACAAGTGCAGATGTCACTTCGACTATACATTTTTGCCTCTCTGGGATATATTCCCAGGAGTGGTATTGCTGGGTCAAATGGGAGCTCAATTTCTAATTTTTTGAGAATCGTCCATACTGTTTTCCAGAAGGGCTGAACCAGTGGACATTCCCACCAACAGTGAAGGAGTGTCCCTTTCTGGCCACATCCGCGCCAGCATCGGTTGCTTTTGTTCTTTTGAATGGCATCGGGCCAGTCTCTGAGGTGTGAGATGGTATCTCATTGTGGTTTTGATCTGCATCTCCCTGATGATTAATGATGTAGAGCATTTTCTCATGTGCTTTTTTGCCATTTGGATTTCTTCTTTGAGAAAGTTTCTGTTCATTTCATTGCCCCATTTTTGGATGGGGTTGGATGTTTTCTTCTTGTGGAGTTTAACCAGTATTTTGTATATCCTGGATATCAACCCCTTGTCAGATGTGTATTTGGTGAATATCCTTTCCCATTCTGTAGACTGTCTTTGTATTTTGGTCACTGTTTCTTTGGAGGTGCAGAAGCTTCTTAGTTTAAGATAGTCCCATTTATCTATCTCTGTTTTCACTTGCTCAGACAGTGGCGTGGCATCTTTGAAGATACCATTAGCTTCAATGTCATGGAGGCTTTTGCCAACTTTGTCTTCAATGTACCTTATGGTTTCTGGTCTGATGTTGAGGTCTTTAATCCATTTTGATCTTACTTTTGTACATGGTGTTAGGCAGAGTTCTGAGCCTATTTTTTTGCATGTAGCCATCCAGTGATGCCAACACAATTTATTAAAGAGGCTTTCCTTACTCCACTTCACATTACTTGCACCTTTATCAAAGATTAGATGATCATATGATTGAGGGGAGATGTCAGTGTATTCAACCCTGCTCCATTGGTCTGCAGTTCTGCCTTTGTTCCAGTACCATGCTGTTTTAATTATTACTGCTTTGTAGTACAGTTTGAAGTTAGGGAGGTTGATTCCTCCCATTTTCTTTTTCCCAAGAATTGCTTTACTATTCGTGGGGGTTTATTGTTCCATATAAATTTCAGGAGTGTTTGCTCCATTTCTTTGAAGAATGTCATGGGTATCCTTATAGGGATTGCATTGAATTTATACAATGCTTTCGGTAGTATTGCCATTTTGACAATGTTAAGTCTCCCGACCCATGAGCAGGGGATATCTTTCCATTTCCTCATGTCCTCTTTTATTTCCTGAAGTAGCGTTTTGTAGTTTTCTTTGTACAGGTCCTTTACTTCCTTAGTTAAGCTGATTCCTAGGTACTTGATTTTCTGGGGCACAATTGTGAACGGGATTGTTTTTTTCATGTTGCTTTCTTCTCTCTCACTGTTTGCGTATAGGAAAGCCATGGACTTTTGGGTATTGATTTTATAACCTGCAACTTTACTCTAGCCAAGATTTTTATATCTTGGATATTATTTCTTTATGAGGCATAAGATAGGAAAGTATTTCCTCCCTTGCAGTTGGATATCTTTTTTTCCCACAGTGCCAAAGCTTTTAAGTTTCATACATTTTCTTTTTTTTTCTCTTATTTTGAATTCGGAGAGCCCGGCAAGCTACCGAGAGTATTCGATATGCCAGACACAGTAACAACAAAGTCTCCAATGGAGACGTTACTGGGCCCGCTCGAGCAAATCGACGATCAACGGGAGGGCCTTTACCTTTACCTTTTACTTTATTTTGAATTAAATTTGTTTATCTGCTTTTGTTTCTCTTATTTTGAGTTAAATCCTGGAAGTTAAATCTATTATTACTGAAAAGATTGTTAACAGAATCATCCACTAGTCTGGATAAAAAGTAGGCACAGATTAATTGTATTTTTATTTTGTATAATAGGCAAAGCCTTCAAAGAACCAGTTTATCACAATTCAAATATTGTTGACTTGCATGGTTTATCTTTACTTTGGATTGATAGTCTGTTCACACTGTCTCATCGATTTTAGTTTAAAGTTTCACTCTAGTTTTTTGCTTTCTGTGTATCTGCTAAAAGGGTAGGAACACTTGCTAGTTTAATGGTCTGTTGCACAAATCTCTTTACAATGTAAGTTGATTAATAGTTTATTTTATTTGATTGATAAATTATCATGTACAAAATTTCTTTTATTGAAAGACTTAATTTAAACATCATCACTGAAAATTAAGGAAAAAACAAAGAGCCATGATTTAAGCTTCTGCTTTGGTTATTGGCATTTGCTGACTTCAAGTAATTATAGAGTAAGAAGGTATTCAGAAAACAGAAAGGCTGGAGACTCAATGATAAACTGATTCTCATATGTGTGTTTAATGACACATTTAAAAATTAACTGTAATGTGAAATCAACTAATGTATTAAACATCAAGTCCAAAGATTTTTTTGTTTAATCAAAGAGAAGCCTGTTTTAATAATCATGTACACATTTTTTATTTTATCACTTTAGGTTTATTTGGCTAATATTTTGTATTTGTTTAAATATGTCATACATTATTTTAGATCCCTTTGGACTGATTTTGATAAATTACTCAGGAAGAATACATTTAGATGGCATCATTTCCCTCAAATGATATCCATATGAGTGTCTGCCGCCAAAATTTCCAGTTGGTTTGGACAAACCATGATATAATAGTTAGATTGATGAAAGGAAGAGTTTACTCAAAATGCAAAGAGATCATTAATTCTTTGCAAAATTATGTTTTCAATTCCAGTCCTTTTTGAGTCATGCCCAGCGATGCACAGGGATTACTCCTGGCTCTGCACTCAGGACTGGCTCTGCACTCAGGAGTTACTCCTGGTGGTGTTCAGGGGACCATATGGGATGCAGGGAATTGAACCTGGGTCGGCCGCGTGCAAAGCAAACGCCCTACCCACTGTGCTATCTCTCGAGCCCTCTAGTCCTTTCTATTGTAATTACAAAGAATATTTCTAGCTTTATCATAAAGAGCGATTAAAATAATTGCTGATACCAAACACTCTCTCCTCCCATTGTTCATCGATTTGCTTGAGCGGGTCCAGTAACGTCTCCATTTGGAGACTTGTTGCTGTGTTTGGCATATCGAATACGTCACAGGGAGCTTGCCAGGCTTTGCCGTGCGGGGGAGATACTCTGGGTAGCTTCCTGGGCTCTCTGAGAGAGGCGGAGGAATCAAACCCAGCTCTGTCAGGCCGTGCAAGGCAAACGCCCTACTGCTGTGCTATCACTCCAGCCCATTGCTGATACCACAGAATACTATTGTTCAACTTACATGTTTCAGGAATTTGCTAATGTTAAATTACTTTCTATGTTGCTACTGGTGAGATCACTATTATTTCTTCAAAAATAAAAGACAGTAAGGCAGGAGCCGGATATTTTCATGTACAGTATCATTGCACTAAAGTCTTTGAATCATTTTAGCTCCCTGAAAGCAGCCTGCTTGCCCTGGGGTACTGTGGGATCCAATGGTGCTATTTTTAGCATGCCCATACCACACAACTGACCTAAAGAAGAATCTGGCTTGACCACTTTTATGCAACTGACATATGAACACCATCTGAGGAGAACTGAGTGTGAATCGAAGTTCTCAGGCAACTAATGTGTAGAATGACCGAGGAGGATGACTTGCATCTGTCTCCCAGGGGGAATAGAAATTCTTTCCTCCTGACTAGACACCATCGTCATCAGTCAACCTACGTCACTCATTATAACCATCATTGTTATCCCTGAATTCTGTTCTCCATGGCTAATCATATCCCCAGTTCTGATTATTTTCCTCTCTCAAATCTCTATTTCTCTCTCTCTCTCACCTCTCTCCAAATGTAGACCCTTGATATTCTTCACCTAAATCATTGCTAAAATTTCTAACTGAACCACCCCTTCTACCCTGTAATCAAAGTAATTTCTATAAAATCTAGAAATGACTGACACCTGTAAATCACATTTCTTCAATGGCATTACCCCAAAAGTTCATACCCCTTGTTCTGACTTTCAGAGCCTCAAAATCTGCTCTATTTTCTCTCCCTTCTCTGCCTTCTCCGAAATGCATTGGCATATATTACTTTTGCTGTTTTTTCCAAGTAATCATTCTTCCCTTCTTCTTATATTATTTTCATTTTCTAAATATCAGCATTCCTAGCTTTATTCCTTGCCTTTAACTTGACAGCACTTGCCATGACTGAAGATATATTGCAGGCCTCTTGAATTCAGGAATTCTTCTTGGTCCCATATAGTTCAATACAGGTCCTGATGTCCTTCGAATACTGCTGTATGTCCCGGTCATTAACACATTGATTATACAAATATATATTTACCAGTGTGTACATCACTCATAAATAAATATGACCTAATTTTAATTTGCAGTGCTGGCATTAATCTTTTAAATATATTTTGTTTAACTAACCATTAATATGTCTTTGGCATTCCCTTGAATATAAGTTCTTTCATTGAAAAAGCCACTTTATAGGGCTGGAGCGATAGCACAGAGGGTAGGGCGTTTGCCTTGCACGCAGCCAACATGGCCGACACAGGTTCGATTCCCAGCATCCCATATGGTCCCCCGAGAACCACCAGGAGCAATTCCTGAGTGCATGAGCCAGGAGTAACCCCTGAGCATCGCCGGGTGTGACTCAAAAATGAAAAAAAAAAGCCACTTTATTCATCTTTGTCTCTTATACCAGACTTATTTGGGGGTGGAGATTGAGCCCACACCCAGCAATGCTTAGGGTTACTTTTGGCTTTGCAGTCAGGAATCACTCCTGGTGGTGCTTGGGAGACTGTATGGAATGGCAGTGATGGAAACCAGCCAGCCATGTGCAGGCAAGTGCCATGAACACTGTACTAGCCCTGTATCCCCCTTATATTCTATTTTATACTAAACATTCCTTATATGTGAACAACTGAAAACTATATTGAGTTTTGGTGGAATATGGAGGATGAAAAATATAGAATTCCTCACTGCAGCAATGAATTTGAAATGTTTTCTTACATTAATCTTTCTTAGTCCTTCCATGATTCCTGTGCCTCCACAAATTCTGATACTTTGTGATGTGTATCTAGGAAAGAGAGACCAATGGTCTCCTATTCAAGTTAGCCCAGTCTCTGGTTTTATAGACATCATGCTTTTTAACCAAGATAAGAAAACAATTCCGTGGAAAATTTATCAAAAATCAAGGGTCTGGAAGATAGCTGAGTGGGATAGAGAGCATGATTTATACACTGTAGGGTTTACCTCAGGTACAGAGCCATTGAGTGGCCATTGAGCCTTCCAAGTGTGGCCCCAAAGTGAAACAAATATATATGTATAAAAATATGTGTGTATAAAATACATATTTATGTATGTATAAAATGTATATGTATGTTTGTATGTATCAGGTTATATCAGTGTCTCAGTCTTAAAATCCTGACTTTCAGTCCAATTTAGCTAAATGTAGAAAACTTGTCTAAGTCATGCCCTGTAGTATGTGGACAATGAAGCACTGGGTATATACATGGCACTGCTGCTCCCAGCAAACCTGCACTGCTCCTCACTGTGCTGGTGCTTCCTTGCTATAACAGCTTGGCTCAGCCAGTTATTGGAGAAGAGAAAATTTGATGTTAGCGGTGGGATTGGGGGGTAGCAATGACTCTAAGGCCATTTTCAGAACTCTACTGTCTGGATTCTGTATTCAAACTAAGGAGTAGTTTTTGGGTCTGGGTGAGGTCCTGTTTACCCTCTCTCCTTGGTAACAGTAAGACCATAGCAACAAAGGAAACAAATCTCCCTCTCCTTCTCTCTTATCATTCCATAAACAGGCTGATGGCCTTTTACGAAGGCCAGTTAGTTAACAGCAAATGTTACAGAAAAGTCCTGCAATTAATCAAACTTCATTTTCTTTTCAGTCTTGAATATTAAAACACAGTGGACCAATTTGGAGAAAACCAGGTCATAGCATTAATCACAGTGACCTAATCACTGACTATTTTCTTCCTTTCCAAAGTGGCATTTGTTAGGGGAGAGTGGGTAATAAAGCAACAAGTATTCACCATGGGTTCTGGAATTACTAAATGTCAGCAGTGATACTTCTGATGTTGATTAGTAAACTATCTGATATCAGGATATAGCTGTAGATACACCTCAGTCTTAGACTCCTTGCTGTCATCTATCATTGCAAACATGAAAGAGGACAGAGGGTGCCCGTGGATATAGCTGTTCAATGAACTTTTTTTGAACTGTCCTTTCCTTTCCCTTTCCAGATTTGAGATGGGGACATAGAAAGTCTTTACATCCTGTTTCCTGGACCTCTTTATTCTTCCACTACCCCCATCTCTGGCCTTCAGTGCAGCACTGCAACTCCTTGTCATCTTTGCTTATTCATCCAAATGCACTCACACAGAAGCACACAAACATATGTGGTGCCCATCTAACTCATGGGCCCTCCTGTAGGGAATATCAGTCTTCAGTATTCTCTATTTTATCATTTACTTTTTTCTGTGGGGACACACCCAGCTTATTCCTCAAGCATTGCTCACAGATCATTCCTGGAAGTGCTCAAGGGAAGAGTATATGTTCCAGGGATGGAAGCCAGGTGGACGGCATGGAAGGCAAATGCCTTACACCTTACCCACTATTTTCTCTCGGCAGCCTCTCATAATTTACTGTTTCCCTGAAGCTCATTTCTGTCTCTCTCCCACACTGAAAGACTGTGCTTCTAGTTTTTCCTGAGAAAATTGAGAAAGGTTCATACGATCCGCCAACTTGTTTGCATATATTGCCTCATGACTGTTCTTTGTAGTCAAGATTGTTATTCCAAATACAATGAGATTGCTGCAGTTCCACTGAGTTGTCCTGTAATCACTAGTGCTGAATTGAACTGAAGTCATTTCAACTCCCGAATCGCATTTTCTTCCATACAATGTCATTCTGTTCAATAGCTGAAGACCTGTAGTATGAAGTTCAACCTTCTTATTGCCCATATCAAAATGTGTAAATAACAATATGATTCCTCAATTTTCTCTCTTTTCTTTTCACTTTCCTTCACAGGCTATTAATCCTCCATTCATAATATGTATCTTCACTTCTTTGATTTCCAATAATCTTAGAAACCTTGAGTGTGACCCTGTAATCTCAATATCCAGTACTGCTTAAATCTCTGTCTTAAAACCATTCTTTAGAAGCTGTAGAGATATTACAGTGGGTAGGGCACTTGCCTTGCACATGGTCAACCCCTGGTTTAATCCCCAGCATCCCATATGTTCCCTCAAGCCTGCCAGGAGTGATTTCTGAGTGCAGAGAATCATGAACAACCCATTCCCCATCCCTAAATCTGTCTCCAGATGTTATCCTATTACTCTTACTCTTCACAGCCAACTTTTAAAGAATACTTTAAAAATTCTAGTATATTATCTCCTATTCACTCTTATACTTACTGTCTGAATTCTAGGCCCATCATTTCACTGAAATTGTTTTATTCTGGAGATTTGGGATTCAGAATTAAGACACAACCAAATTCAATAATTTCTCTTGAGTCATGACCCGATGGACTCTCTGCTGTGTGTGATATCTACTCTGGGATAACCTCTCTTTGTTGAAAATCTCCAGATATGATCCTGCCATTTCCTCCTAAATTTGCAGTTCTCTCTAGACCAGTCATCTTTGTAGTCTTTGTATCTTTGTATTTCTTGCAGTCTCCTCCTCTGTTCTACATGTTAATGCTCTCCAGTCTATTGTTGAATCTCATCTGTATTATCCACTTTAATATTAAATTATTTAGGTCCAAAACTAAAGATGGAAGTCAAGATTTTCATCTATTTTTTGTACATTTCGACATGGCTATTCCAATGATACATTCAGAGAGTTTTCAGTCATGATTTTGAAACTCACTCTTGACCTCTCTTGCTAACTTCCAAATAGCAGTCCTTGGGTACATAATTTGTGTGCAGAAAACCTGGGTTCAATACTTAGCACAGCATGGACCCCCAGACACTTTCAGAAACAACCCCTGAGCACTGAGCTGGGTATAGCCCTGAATACTGCAGGTGTGGCCCCCATCCTCCCATCCCTGCAAAAAAAAAAGCCCATAAAAACATTTCTAACACTTTCCAAATATCTTTCTACTTTAAGTTCTCAATTCCATTTAGTTAATTTCTTGTTTTAACTAAATCTTTACTTCTCATTAGGGTTATTTAGTTTTGGGTTGATTTCTGGTGTTTGTTTTACTTTGGAGGTCACATCCAGCTGTACTCATAGCTTTTTCCTTGGCCTGTGCTCAGGAATCACTTCTGGCAGAGCTCAGGGTGTCATATGCCATGGATCAAATCTTTTGGTTCTTTGCTTTTGAGGAAGTGTCTGCTCAGATTTTCTTCCCATTGTTTGCTGAACAACAACATATTAAGCCTGGGTTAGGGTTGGAGATTATGGTGGAAAATGAAGTGATGGACTAAAGCTAACATAAGTACATGGGAGGAAGGTAAGGATCCCTTCCATACTGGTGAGGTGTAGTAACTCTATCAAGATCATAAGCATTAACACAGTATCATAAACATGTTATCTAAAGTACAACTATTAAAAAATAGAAAGGTAAACTTATGTATTCTATATTAAGTCTATCATATTTCATTTCCTGATGAAAACTATGGTTTATTTTAACCCATGTGTGAATCATTCTATTTATTCTGCTATTGATTTCATTTATTTCTGCCACACATAATTGGGTTTTGATTACATAACCCTGAGTAATTATAATTTCTTATGTCCAAGTCTTCAGAATTGTTTAATGTTTTTGTACTTTATTTTACTGTGACCGAAATAAGATTTGATTGAATTGTAGTGCAGAAGATTTTGTTAATGTTATTGATTCTTTTTTCTATCTTTAAAAGTCCTAAAATTTTAAGAAGTAATTTTTTAATGCAGTCTTATCTTTCTCAATTTCTCTATGCTGAATAACAGTCGTTAATTTTCTTATACATAATGCTGAAGGAACATTTGTTCTAGCATTTTACTAAATACATTGATAACTCCACTGATTTGTATAATCCATCTATTGGACATATCAGGCAGACTTTCAAAGATTTTCACCTGTCCTTATGTCAATATCCCACTGAGGTATCTCTCTAATAAAGTGCAGTCCTTGTCAAACATTTAGCTTCTTGCCTCAAGATTGTTTGCATTTGGTCTTTTTCTAGTGAATCCTAATGGCATCTATTAACCACACTCACCAACTGCTTATGCTAGCTCCAGAAACTCTGTTTAGCCCAAAGCACAGAGGCAAGCTGATTTGCCTCTTTGCATGTAATCATATACATCATATTTACTTTCAGCATGATTTTCTCACATATTCTTCCTCCTTTATTTTCAATGTACATGATGGCATTGACTGCTATGACATAAAATCACTTAATGATTAGGACTCAGTAATTTGAAGTTTTACCTTATCTTTGAGGAAGCCACTTGCTCAAGCAATTGACTGCTACATCAGAAACATAAATCCTTTCCTTTATATTGGAGTTCTCCATTTCAAGCTATATTTTCATTGAAAATAACAATGATTTATTTCACTTCTTGATGAGAATAAATTGAAATTTGAGTCAAATTATTCACAGTAAATAGCTTTTTTAGAATTTAAATATTTTAAACTTCTTTGGATGCTACTAGATTTGTTAGCAAATATAAAGCAAGCCCATAGTAATTTATAAAGCTGTGATTTACAATGAATTGCATCTTGGAGTTTATTCAAAGCAAATAGTAATAGATGTTGCCAAAATTACTACAGTCTTCATTTAAATGCCACGTATATATATACCTCTTAATATTAAATATGCATGTAGCCAAACATTTTCTCATATCAGCACCCACACAAATAAAGAAATTCATTAAGATTAAGGCCCTGAGTGATAGCACAGCTGGTAAGGCGCTTGCCTTACATGCCACTGATCTAGCTTGATCTCCAGCATAACATATGGTCCCCTAGTCAGCCAGGAGTGATCCATGAGCATCACTGGTGTGGCACCAAAATAAAAATAAATAAACAAGATTAAAACCTTCACATTTTAGAAATATGTTGGTTATTTGAGGATCAGTTCTTAGTCTGCTTTTATAGAATTTTTTTTTTGAGGAGAGAGAGTTATATCCAATTATGCTCAAGGCTTACTCCTGACTCTGTGCTCAGGAATCACTCCTGGTGATACTTGGGGAACCATGTGGGGTACGAGGATGGAATCCAGAGTTGACTGTGTAGACAAGTGTTCTGCCCACTGTAGTATCTTTTCCAGCCCCTGAGTTTTTTCCTGAAATCTTTTTAACAACACTAATTTTTGGTAATTTTGAAAAGAAGCCAACATTGGGATTCTTTTTTTATATTTCTATGAATCATTTTTAAATTGCCTTTTTCTCAATTGATATCTTCGTTGGAGACTGGTGGAATATTTTCCCACACAGAATGTCTTCATTATTGCACTTCTATTTAAAATTCTAATTGATCAAGTTGTGTGCTGCTTGGAGATTTTTGGTAAGCTACAAAAATCATATTAAGACACTAATTGATTCAAGAAACATTTACTTAATCTTTGAGTGATAGGTTCTGAAAAGCAGCTGAAATTATAATATAAGAAACATATTGTAGTCCAAGAAATTATAGTTTATCTTAGTCTGTTTGGACTGCCTTAAAAAATTACTGAACATAGGTGCTGGAGCACAGAGGGTAGGGCGTTTGTCTTGCACACGGCCAACCAGGTTTCAATTCCCAGCATGCCATGTGGTTCCCCAAGCACCACCAGCAGTAATTCCTGAGTGCAGAGCCAGGAGTAACCCCTGTGCATCGCCAGGTGTGACTCAAAAAGCCAAAAAGAAAAATAAAATTACCATACATAGACAAGTGGCTTATAGACAATTGAACCAATAAGATAGTACAGGGGTTAAGGCACTTTCCTTGCATAAGGAAACCCTTGTTGAATCCCAGAAATGTGAATGTTCCCAAATACCAACAGAAGCAACGCTTAAGCCCAGAAACAGGAGTTTTCCTGAGCACTCTTAGATGTGCCCCCAGCCTCACCACCAAAAATGAAATTAGCAGGAATTTATATCTTCCAGTTCCGGAGCCTGGAACGTTGTTCAAAATCAAGCCACCAGCAGAATCGGAGTCCAGTAAGGGTTATTTCCTAGACTCGCATTTTTCAGCCTTTTCAGACCTTTGGTGCAGCCCCTATCCTTCCAGTCCATATGTTATAACCAAGGTGTAAAGGAATGGGTTTCCACCTTCATTTCTGCACCTGTGGACCAGCACCAGCCCGTGGACCCAAGGTTGAGGAACGTTGTCCAGGACCACTGTCTTATCAAATCTCACTTAATGGGTGGGCCAGGAGATCCCCCTAGGGCATCTGCTAAAGGTACTAATTCCCTTAGGAGGTCTCTGCCTTTAGGATTTAATCACTTCCTAAAGGCCCCACCTCCGAACACTTTGTAGTACTTTGAGAATTAGGCCTCAACATGAATTTTGGAGAGAGATTAAAAAAAAAATCATTTAGAAAGTCCCTTGTACTGGAATTCTTTTTTTTTTTTTTTTTTTAAGTAGAAGACAAAAGATGCCTTGAAACTAATCCCTTGGCCTTTGCAGTTCAGCCCAGCTACATTCCTGGCCGCTTATTCTCTGATGAAACACTGCAAGTTCCTTACCCCTCTAAAACCTTTGTGCCTCCCGCTAGTTTCCCAGGGGCCTTGATCAGAGACTGCCTTTCTGCTTCCCTCTGGGTCCAGCAGGCTGCTCTCTCCTATAACATTACCTACACTTTTCTGCCGTGGTGGACATCAGCCAGATGCTCTGTGGGTTCTCTCCCTGTGGGTCGAGATTCCCTCCTTCCCTCAAGTCTAACATTGTATAATTTTGAGATCCATGTTTCCTTTTTTTTTCATTCTATTTTGGAGGCATTTGCCTACTTTAGATTTAACTTGCCTATGCTTTTGGAATGGAGAAAATAAACCCACCCACACACCCTCTCTCTATCCTCTCTCTCTCTCTCTCTCTCTCTCTCTCTCTCCCCCCCCCCCCCACCTCCTCTTCCTCCCTCCCTCCTCCAAATTCATGCAAATCTTTTAAAGGACCAAGAATTGCTTTCCATTCTGTTTGGAATGGAGAGTACAGAGTGCAAACATAGTAAATGCATTCATTTGGTGCACAAAGTCTGTTTTGTTTTTACCTTGTGCCAGACTCAGAGTTTGGTAATATGATATGCATGAAATAGATAAGCCAACAAAGTACAGGCTGTTATGTGTTCCAATAGAGGTAAACACGGAAGACTTATAGGAGTGGCACTAATTCAGGTGGGTCAATAAATGGGTGAAAGAATGAATGAATATGTAAACGGTAATTTATCTTGGTTCTCTAGAGCTGACACTGTACTCTGTAGTCTTCCTTATGGGTACACTGCCCTGTAATCTTCTGTTGTAATTTTAAGGCGTGTCCTAATTCTTCCTTCACAATAGTCATTAATAACATTTAAGCGTATGTGATGTGGTTCAAATTAATTCCTTACATCTGCTTTCTTACCTTCATCAGCCTGTCTCTAACCACCTCAGGAACTGATGTCTCCAGTTGTATCACAGAAAACAACAATTGGGAAATTTAAAAATGTTCAATATAGGAATGCATGTTTCATTATTAAAGATAGACAGAATAGAGCCCTGTATTTGCAACATTGTGCACAATTTAACACTTTGTTAATTTATTTTCCTTGATTTTCTAGGTAAGATCATTTGAAACATGCTAGTTTCTAAAATCCTTTACAAAATTTAGGGCTGGAGAGCTAGATGGTACAGTGAGTAAGGTACTTGCCTTGAACTCACCAGACCTGGGTTCAATCCCTGGCACCCCATATGCTCTCCCAAGCATTGTCAGGAGTAATTCCTGAGTGGAGAGCCACAAATAAGCCCTATGAATCACTGAATTGTGCCCCAAAACAAATAAAAAAAAATCCTTTGCAAAGTGAAGTTAAATATATATATATCATATGTATATCTTAAAATATCTTTCTATGATATTTCTATAAAAAAAACTCCTCTGTTTCTTTTTTGTTTTGTTTTGTTTTGTTTTACCTTTTAATTGCAAAAATCAGGACAGCTTTTCAAATCTATGAACTGCTTGGCTCCATGATCTAGTATTTAAAGCCGTGTCTCAGTGTAATCATATGATGTGCTTCAGACATAGTACAGCTCCTCCAAATGTCATACAACTTATGATTTGGAGATCAGATGTTTCTTGATATCCTTCAGAGCAGAGATCTCAGAAAAGCAAGGAAGTGAGAGAGTCTCTCTTTCTCTGGAAGGTTCCAAGTTCCAAGCTCTGAGATGTTGCATGTTCAAGTAACAGAAAAGAAGGCAGAATGATTAGAAAGCTCAGGGCAGATTGGCAGGAAAATCAGGGAAGAGGTTAACGCTAATGTCACTTAAGATAGGGCAATAATGGTAAGGACTTTATGGTTTATTCTGAAATGAAAATGTTTTAGAATGAGTGACATATCATCTAGTATATATTTTAGAGATGTCTTTACCTACTAGGGTGTTTTAATTTTCTTGTGCTAGATAGTAAATCACTTTGTTTTGAGTGTTTTAAAACACTGTGTCATCACAATTTCCATGAGTCCAGTGTTGGAGAGAAGGAACTACTTAGCTAGATCCTTTAACTTTAATATCAAGGCAACAGCAGGGTGTGTTTTTATTTAAAGTCTAGGATTCTGTTGCAAGCTAGTGCAGGTTGTTGGCAAAGCTCACTTCTTACAGTTGCAAAATTGATCTCCAGGTCCCAATATTTGTTTTGTTTTTTTGATTGTTTTTTTTTAACTATCGTTACCATTTTATTATATGATGGTTTAAGAAAATCACAGCCTAGAGTTTACCGTCTGAACCTTTGTTGTTGTTTTTGTTGTTTGGGTCACACCCGGCAATGCTCAGGGGTTACTCCTGGCTCTGCACTAAGAAATCACTCCTGGCCATGCTCTGGGGACCATATGGGATGCAGGAATCAAACAAAAGGCAGTTTCATGCAAGGCAAACTCCCTACTCACTGTCTATCTCTCCAGACCCACCATATAAACCACTTTTTAAGTGTCATGTTTGTTCAATGTTATTGTGGAACCTCCAGAAAATGTTCTTCTTATAAATCTGTGATTCTGTACTCACCAGCTTTTCTTTGTTTGGCCCCAGAGCTGTCTAAGTTTTGCTTGTCAAATGCAATGTATGTATGACTTCCCTGGTGATTTTTGTAAAATGGAGATTCTGATCTGGTGGGCTACACAGTATAGGTCTGACACTCCTAATAATCTTCTAGGTGATGTTGATATGGCTTGTGACATAGCAAGACTGAAACTAGCAAAGACAGTAGCATAGTCCACAGTGGAAATGGGGGAGATGAGAAATGATTTGATTTGGGATACCAATTTGAATGTAGATCCAGTGGTTTGCTGAAGGAAGAAACCCATATCAGAATGACTTCTAAGTTCGGGGGATGGCAAACATTGTAGGGGGAGCTGTTTTAAGGCAAAACTCAGGTAACCAATAGAGAATATTCCAAGTAAGAATCTAGGCAGAGTTGATTATTAAATGCTTGGAAAATAACAGACCTTGTAAATGATATGCAGTGTTATTGGAGACTTAAAATTATATCTAGGTATACTTGGGATTGAATGTACTGTATTTTAAAATGAAAGCAATGGAAAGGACCTTATTGATTTATGTTGCTGTTTCTCTACTTCTCTTGATTAACATTTATAAAGTAAGCAGTGTTTTCCTGCTCCCACCCCTATCAATGTTCTTATGATGATATGGATCTATAATTCCTAGTATCATTAAGGATACTCCTAGAAGTCAAAATGCGTGTCACTGTACTTGTCCAATCGATATTAGACATCAATAGTTTCTAGGAAGAAAGCTATACTTTAAAAGAAAGTTTTTAGCATCTAGTGATCTTTGTGGAATCCTCACTAGGTTATGGGTTGTCTAATTTTCCTGACAACTTTGTGATGTAACCTAATTATTTTTTTCTGAACTAAGTGATGCAAAGTCAGCTCTGTCACATTTGGGAACTTGTGGCCTGGGAACTTGTGCAATGATCAGCCTACAAGTTTCCCTTATCACACAAGGTGTGCAGATTAGTGGAGGGTATGTTTTACACATAAATGTCCTCAACAAAAGCATGTAAAAGCTTGGCCTCATCCATATTTACCTTCTGAATGAGAAGCATTTGAAAGGATAGAAACTGAAAATGAGTATCATTCAATTCTTTCACCAGATGGTTGTAGGAATGCTTATACTTAACAATAGAAAAGGTTAAGAAGTGCCCTACAAGAGATGACTGGTTAAAGAAACTTTGGTACCTCTACACGAGGGAATACTATGCAGCTGTTAGGAGTGATGAAGTCATGAAATTTGCTTATAAGTGGATAGACATGGAGAGTGTCACGCTAAGTGAAATGAGTCAGAAAGAGAGGGACAGACATAGAAGGACTGCACTCATTTGTGGAGTATAGAATAGCATAACATTAGGCTGACACTCAAGGATAGTAGATACAAGGACCAGGAGGATTGCACCATAGCTGAAAGCCTGCCTCATGAGTGGAGGGGAGAAGACACATGGAATAGAGAAAGGATCACTAAGAAAATGATGGCTGGATGAATCAGTCGGGATGGGAGATGTGTGCCAAAAGTAGATGATGGACCAAACATGATGACCTCTCAGTGTCTGTATTGCAAACCATAATGCCCAAAAGCAGAGAGAGAGTATGGGGAATATTGTCTGCCATGGAGGTGGGGGAGGGTGAGGGTATTCTGGGGAGATTTGTGGTGGGGAATGTGCACTGGTAGAGGGATGGGTGTTTGATCATTGTGTGATTGTAACCCATACATGAAAGCTTGTAACTTTCTCATGGTTATTCAATAAAATTAAAAAAGAAAAAAAGAAAAGAAATGTTTAAGACCTTTAAGGTTACTTACCTTTAAGTCTTCCAAAGGTTAAGACTCTTGTGTTGTAATAGACCTTTAAATAAAACATACTTGCTCGCAGCACTCTGAAGTGAAATGGAGTTTTGATAAACGGTTCATGGTTTCAAGTTGGGATGAAATAAAGGTAATCTATGACAGTTCAGTTTAGACAATTGTTTTTATTGAAGAAGGAGTAAGAATTCACCTTACTTAGAGGAATGGTGGAATTATTTTTCCCTACTTCTAATGTACAGTGTTGTACAATACTGTTAAAATCGTTACATGTATACATTATTCCAGTCCCACACCCAAGTCCTATGTGCTGTTTCCCTACACCTGTGTTCCAAGGACACCCCCTATCACCTTTTAATAAGCAAAACTGTCTCTAACAGTAATCTCTGATTTATTATTCTTATTAATAAGCAAGAAAACCAGGTAAGTTTTATCAGCAAAACAATGGGGATAAAGAAGAAGATATTTCAAGAAGCCTGGTGATTATGCTTTAATGATGAAAATATGACACAAATTGAAATTCAGCTAAAACATTCAGCAATAATGGAAAGGGGCAAAATTCTAAACCTAATGGTGAGTTCTAGGGAAGTTGGAATTTATATCTGTCATCTGGACACCTTTTAATATGAAACTGTAGTCAAGGACAGATAAAAAGTGTCTGTTGAGACAATTAGGAGTTTTAATGCTTTGGAAGAAGTATCATGGCTAAACAGAGTCATTGTAGAATCCTGCACTTGATGTGGGGAATCCATAAATTTATATTCAAACTTGGAATCTAAACGGAGGCATAAATTTTATGGATTAATCCAAAAGTGCCCCAATTTTTCACAGTGCTGTTCTATTATTTTTGTAATATGTTAGCTATATTGTAACAAAGCCATTAGACTTTGCTTAGTGGCTTGAGACATTAATTTCCAACATTTTCCTTTCTAGGAGCACTGAATCCAAAAAACTGGGGAAAGAAATATCCAACATGCAATAGCCCCAAGCAGTCGCCAATCAATATTGATGAAGATCTTACACAAGTAAATGTGAATCTTCGGAAACTTAAATTTCAGGGTTGGGATAAACCATCTTTGGAAAATACGTTCATTCATAATACTGGGAAAACAGGTAAAATATGTATGTTTTGTTATGACTTTAATTTTATTAGACCTAGATAGATTAATTTCATTTTTATTGTATTTAAATAAAGCAGAATTTGGTAGATGGAAACAAGGCATAAGAAACCAATGTATGGGAGGAAATTGAAATTTTAAATAACATTTTGTATAAAAAAGACCAGTGTAATCATATCATGTTCTCTGGTAGTATAATAATAATGATGCTTTAAATAAGAGAGGCTACATTTAAAATGAAATATATAGTCAATTAAACAAATGGCATCACTGATTAGTTACTTAATAACTTTTTTCATTAGGCAGATTTGCTTCATCATGTCTCCTCAGCCTCATGCTATATTTAATATTTGGATATGAAAAGAGTGAGCAAGTATAATTTTATGATAAGAAAAGAAATCATTCATCCTTATGCACACAAAATTTAAAATAATATGACCATATAAGTTCCTATTATTGAGAGAAATTTTAAAATTCATGCAAAATATGATACCATAAACTTTTCAGTTAAAAAAATGATAGACAAAATAGTTTACAAAACATAGACACTATGCTATTTGAATACTGTATTTTAAGTAAAATTGTATATCAGAAAATTCTGTAAAAACAACACACATAAAAAAATAATCAAAAAATTTTCAAAATTATGGTAGTAGACATGTTGTAATGGTTTATCATGGGTAATATTTTTCTGTATTTTCTTTATTTTAATAATAGAATTCAATGAATTTAGTAATTTAAAGTCTGACAAGGGTAGGAAATTTTCTACACAGTGTCTGACATGTAATAAGCATTCAATAGGTGTGCTTTGAATTAAGATATTTATTACATGTTATTGTTTAAATACATACAATTATATAATACCATCTTATTAACAGTTTTGAAGTCTTTAATTTTTTAGTGACTTAATATTTTAATTTATCTAACAAATGAATTTCACAACTGATCTTTAATAATAGAAAATTTAGGTTAAAATGTTCATTTTAATTTTCAGAAATATGGATGCAATTTTATTGTTTTAATGTATTTTGTTTTTGTTCTAGTGGAAATTAATCTCACAAATGACTATAGACTCAGTGGAGGGGTTTCTGAAATGGTCTTTAAAGCAAGCAAGATAATATTTCACTGGGGAAAATGCAATATGTCATCTGATGGATCAGAACACAGTTTAGAAGGACAGAAATTTCCACTTGAGGCAAGTCTACAGTCTCACTGATTACTGTTTCATTTTCTAAATTAATGAGATTTCATTTAGCATATGTTTTGGTTAAATTATAATTCAAATTTTATCATTCCATCATTATATTTTTACTTGATTAATATGTGCCTTTCTCACTAAACTAAAAATTAGAACAACATTTAATTTTCCTTTTCCTGGTAATCCTGAGTGTCATAGATCTTCAAAAATCTTGGTGAGTAAATAAATATTTTCAGCATTCTAGCAAATTAAAAAAAAAAGTGAGTGTATGTTGGAGGTGGGGTGGGACTTTATCAACCTACTAGCGAATCAAGTCCCGTCAGGATTGATTCTTTGGTGGCCGAGTCAGGTGTGAATCCTGAACAGAGCAGATGTGGCACATAAACCAAAAAAGGAAAAATAAATGTGATCATATCAGTAGATGCAGGGAAAAAGCATTTGACAAATTCATTGTCTTTTTTTGTTATAAAAATGCTCAGAAATCACGACAGGGGGTGCTCCTAAACCCAAAAAAATGCCATTTGTGGAAACCTCAACCAACAGCATACTCAATGGCAAAATACTAGAAGTGTTTTTCTCTAAAATCAGATAGAAAATTAAGTTTCTTGCATCACCACTATTCATTGTAGGACAGAAGTATTAACCAGAGCAACTAGGCAAGAAAAAGAAATTTGAATCAGAAAAGAAGTAAAGTTGCACTGTTTGCAACTAAGAAGATAATATACATAAACGTTACAGACTCCTAATAAATCACTAGAAAAAATAAACCAGCATATTACAGTGGTGTACTACAAAAGGAATACACCAAAATCTATTATGCTTCTCTAAACTAACAGTGAAAGAGAGGAGAAAAAAGACTGTTCTATTTACAACTGATTTTTTTTTATTTAGTGCTGGGCTATAGCACAGTAAGAAAGGTACTTGTCTTGCTCATGGCTGACCAGAATTCTATCCCTGTCAGCACATACTGTCTCCTGTGCTACTCCAGGAGTGATCCTGAGCACAGAGGCATGAATAAACCCTGAGCATCACTGAGTGTGTTGCAAAAGCAAAACCAATTAGTACCTAGAAAAATAAATTGACAAAAGACACAAAAAATGCAACTGTAAGACTTCGTTGAAATAAACAAAAGAAGACTAAAACAAGGAAAGATATTCTATTTCATGAACTGGAAGAGTTAACATTGTCAAAGTGACATCCTACCCAAATAAGTATATAGATACAATACGTTCCCTATCAAAATTTGAATGGCTTTCTTCAGGGAATAGTACAAACATCACTGAAATGTGTATGGTAACACAAACATCCCCAGTAATCAATCCTAAAATGCAAAAAAGAGGGATGCATCAGATTCCGAACTTACACTATATACAAAGTTATCTATGGTGTGTGTGTGTGTGTATATATATATATATATGTATATATATATGGTATTGGAATAAAAAATTGACACAGGATCTAATTGGATAGAATTGAAAGCCCAAACATAAATCCATGTATAGTTGAGCACTTAATTTATGAAAAAGTCAAGAGTGTATGATGAAGAAAGAAAAAATCTCTCTAACAATTTTCAGGAAAACTGGAAATTCACTTGCAAAACAATAAAACTAGAACACTATATATCATACCATACCCTAAAGTTAATTCAAAGTATATTAAAGATTTGAATGGAACACATGAGACCCCAAAATATGCAGACAAAAACATAGGCAAAACATTCCATGATACTGACTTAACATGTGTCTTTGGGGACTTTACAGGAAAGGGAACTAAAAAATAAATTAACAACTAGGAATTCATCATACTAAAAAGTTTTTGCATAGGAAAGAAACTAGCTTTAAAATCTGGGGAGCTGAAGAGTTAGTACAGTGGGTGTGTCACTTGCCTTATATGTGGCCAATCCTGATTCAGTCCTTCTCAATATATATGATCTCCCAAGTTCTGTAAGAAATATGAACTTCTAAGCCCTACCAGTGGTGATCCCAGAGCAGAGTCAGGAGTAATCCTTCAGTATAGCTTGGTGTGGCCCATTTCTCCTCCACTCCCCAATAAAATGTAAAGTCATCCTATTCAACAGAAGAAATATTTACACATCATATAACTGACATCATATAACTGAACCAGGTTGAAATCAGAAGTAGGAATTCTAGAGAAGTCAGTGAGTGATATGCAACCTAGGAATTTAAGAAGTGTAGTTGTTTCTGGAACTTGCTAGACAAGGTTTAAATGAAGATTTCTTATCAGAAAGTTACCTACAGAGAAAGCAGAATTCTCAATCTAAATTTCTTATTGGAAGAACATTAATGGTTATTAACAGTTATTCTTTTGAACTTAAGAATCTATACTGTCCAGGAAGAGCTGTGGAATTAGGGCCTAAAACTAAAGTGAAATAAGAGTTTAGAGAAAGCAAGAACTTATCTTACAAGCCTCAGCTAACTTTTATGAAAAATTTGTAAGAGGCAGTTTCCCTTTTCTCACAGAACCTAGCTCCCAGAACCGTGCGGCCGCATTTGCAGCCGCGCAACATCTTATTATCTCATTCCTACTTTGGACAAACTGGCAGGCTACCGAATGTAACTTGCCCACACGGCAGAGTTTGGCAAACTCCCCGTGGTGTACCCAATATGCCAAATACCAGTAACAATGATGGGTCTCATTCTCCTAAAGAGCCTTGAATATAGCACTTTTTAAAAAATCTCAGGGCTAGGATGAAGGAGACGTTACTGGGGCCTGCTCGAGGCAATTGACGAATAACAGGATGGTCGTGATTCGTGATAACTGACAAGAACTAATATCAAGGACAATAAGTGTATATCGAATATATCATAAAACTCAGCAGTGTGTATAAAAATGAACAGAGAGGCTGAATGGACAATTCTCTAAAGAATGCATATAGATAACCAAGAAGCACATAAATATGTCCTCATCATAACTTATTTTCAGGAGAATAGAAATCAAAAGTACATTTTGTATTGTATTTTTCCATAACTCACATCTGTGAGAGTGGCTTTCACCAGAAATTAAAACATTGATGAAGTTGCAGAGAAAGAAGAACCCTTCCTTGTACATTATTGCAAATATAAACTGGATTACAGTTTTGGATTACAGTGTGGTGTTCAAAGGTACTAAATAAAATTAAACTTACGCATTTTTTCAGCAATTCCACTGCTAGGTATCCAATCAAATAATTTAAAGAACACTAAATGAAAAGTAGCTACGCACTCCTATGTTCATTGCAGCACTATTTACAAGAGTCAAATTATGGGGGGAAAAGTGACCAACAATTAAAGACTATGTGATTTATAAACTCAATGATATACTAACCAATTGTAAAGAAAAATAAAATCTTGCCACTGGTACCAACATTAATGGAACTGGAATGGGGAATGATATAGGAAATAAGTAAGAAATAAGGACAAATACTGGATAGTCATAGATTCTTGTAGGCTATAAAGAAACAAAGCACAGAGTAGAAGATGTATGGTATTTATACAGGATATATGAGATATGCCTTGCATACTGGTAACCTTGATTTGATCACTGGTACCATGAGAAATTCTGGGTTTGGTTCAAATCCTCTCTCCCTCAGAAAAGAAACAAACAAAGCAAGTATACAAACAATTCCTTGCACTTAATTGACCTCACACTACATATGGTCCCCTAAGCCCTACCAGGAGTGATCCTTGAGCACAGAGCCAGGAGTAAGCTCTGAGTACTGCAGGATATGGCCCGAATACAAACAAAACAAAAACTAACCTTGAGTTTGAAGTAGAGAACTAAATTTTCCAGATACGGAGATGGGGAGGTTGGAGTAGGGTATCTAATACATGATTGTATAGAGGGATTTCAACATTTGTGTGATGTTTGTGGTATACCAACTTACTTCTGATAATTTGTGAAAAAAACATTTCTGAAACATACGAAATCATCTAAACCAATATTACTTAATAAAAAATGTAAATAGAAATACATTGTGTTTAACATTTTAAATCTTAATTTCATCAGTGTAAGGCACTTATCAATTAAGATGCTATAAATAAACAAGAAGGGCATCTCAGAAAAAAATTCTGAAAATTACAATATAAGTCCTGGAACCAAAATAAATGATGCAAAAGCTCTTACACTGAACCTCGTATATTTTTCCATTCAAAGAGACTTCAAGTCATTCCTAAGACAAATTGTCCATTGTTGGTTCTTTTCAAAATTCTGTTTCTGTGCAAACAGGGAAAAGTGGAAGACAAACTCGATTTGTTTCATTTTTTTTTTTTCTGATCCTCTCATCCCACGCACTGATCTTTTAAATTTTACTGCAAAAGACAGGGTGAGTCAGGAAAAAAATGCTCAAATTATCATTTACTTTGGTTATTAAAGGTCCCTAAACTAATATGCCTCTCTCCATTCACAATCTCTTCCTCTCTCCCTACCTACTCCCACTCTTGCTTCCTACCCAGCCCCATTTCCTGTATTTCAACCTCTTCCATTCATTGCCTTCAACATCAACCTCCAGGTCTTCCTAAAGTGCCTCTCGGCCCTCCAGCCTTCTCATGTTTTCTTTTTTTTCTCACAGATCCTCAGTTGGAATCACCACTAATATTCAACTCCCCATTTTTCTCGTGCTTTCTTGCCTGTGATTGGTACTTTTTCTGATTTGAACACATCCATCTCTTCTGCCTTATCGTCTGCCATCTTTTAAGCTTCTCATTCATCATGGATTAGTTTAGAAATCCTCTCTCTGGAAGGCTTTAAGTGACCACTCAGTCAGGTGTGACTGCCAGCCCTCTACTTCATACATGCTTTCAGTGATCACAGCCCCAACTGTGCCTTAATGGTTTCAAAGACTTTCCGCGCGGCCCTTAATTGGACTTCAGAACCGTCTGAGTGGTCTGATTCCCAAGTCCGTGACACAAGAAGTGCCGAATTTTGATTGAAAGTTGAGGTTGTTAGAGGTAAATATCAGAGTAGAAATTAGCATGGGATAGCCTTGCAGCAGAAAGACAATACAGACCTAGGATTCTTTGATGTATTTTAGGTAGATTCAGCATCCTAGGAGTTTCACCATTAATGGAAATAACAACATGGTAAATGTCTAAAAATGATAACTAAGGGCCATCGAGAAAAGTATGTCCATTTAAGAAAAAAAGTAAACTATGCTTGAAAGAATTCTAGCAAAATCACTGAAAGTACGTTGGTAGGGACTGTAGACAGCACAGCAGGTAGACTACTTGCCTTGCACTCTGCTAACCAGGTTCAATCCCCTGCATCCCATTTGGCCCCCATGCCCCATTAGGAGTGATTCCTGAGCACTGCTGGGTGTGCTTCCCCCAAAGCACACTAGTAATATATCTGATAGAAAATTATTACTTGCACCTCTTGGTAATCACAACTTGGGGTTTTCAGTTGTAGATAAATATAACTTGATATTTCCTCTCTTCCTCAGGAATGATAAATACTGTAATAGAGTTGTATAAACATAATCAATAAAATAATTTAAAAATGTACAGAGGGACCAAAGTGATAAGACAGTAGTAGCCTTGAATGCTGCCCATCCAGTTTCAATCCTTACAAATGGGCCCCTTAGCCCAGCTAGGAGTGATCCATGAGCATAGTCAGGAGTAATCCCTGAGCATAGTGAGGTGTGGGCCCAAAATAAATAAATAAATAAGAATAATATATACAGAACAATGACTCGCACAGTTTATAGAATTCTTCAAATTAAATTACTAACTCGGCAAAAGGTGAAATATTTCCTTAGAGTTCTCTCCTGACTTGTGAAGTCTTTATATATAATAAATTTAATATTGTTGCCTTTATAGATGCAAATCTACTGTTTTGATGCTGACCAGTTTTCGAGTTTTGATGACGCAGTTAAAGAAAAAGGAAAGTTAAGAGCTTTATCGATTTTATTTGAGGTAATCATGATATAGAACTTTTCATTGACTTAATTCTTTTTTTTGAATATGTAAAATCTTTGCAAGAAATTAAAGAACTCACAAGTAGAATAACAACGGGTAGTCATTTTCAATAATATTGACTCGTTGACTGCTATTTTAAAATGGATCTTGTGTTCATTAATTGTTTATATTACTTCTATGTGGACAAAATTGTTTTGTGAGTGCACAGATGTGCTTGCTTGTTCTTGATAGAGAAGTAATTTTGAATTTGAATGTTTAAAACGTACTTTTCTTAATAGAATTTTTTTTTTGTTTCTTTTACATTTGCCTTGAGAAATAAAATGTACATTTAGAGAACATTTCTTTTATACTTAATGCTTAAGATGAAATTCTCTAGTCTTTACATTGAATAGTTAAGCAAATATTTTATCTTAATTTTAGAATGTTATTTTTCTTTAACAGGTTGGATTGGAAGAAAATTTGGATTACAAACCAATTATTGATGGAATTGAAAGTGTTAGTCTCTTTGGTAAGATATTAGCATTATCTCTCTTGAATATGTGTTTTTTTACAATTTACAAAAAAAAATTCAAAAGGAGGAAGGGAAAATACTTTTTAAAGGAGCAATCTCACTCTTCACTCAATGATTTACATATTCCTCATCAAGTAAATTTTTTCATAAATTTTTCATCATGTGAAAGTCAGGAAATATAAATAGTTTTCTAACTTTATTCCTGAAAAAGATGTAATCACATCATGCATTTAAATTTTGTCTATTCTTTTTCTACTGTATATCTTAAGAACTAATATAATCTGAAGCCAGTTAGATATATAAAAATCATATTTGGGGGAAAGGAGTGACAGTACAGCAAGGAGGGCACTTACCTTGCATGTAGTAGACACAAGTTTGATGCCCTGCATCCCATATAGTCCCCAGAGCCCTCCAGGTCATGATTCTTGAGTACAGAGTCAAGAGGCCACACCCAAGCAATACAAAGCATGGCAAAAAAAAGGGGAAAAAAAGAAAAAAAAGACCAGATTTATAAAATATGTGTTCTAACATAAACAAGGAGTTGTTAATGAAATTAAAATTTAATTCCTGGGGGCTCTAGAGATCATTCAGGAGTTATTCCCTCACCTTGCATGAAGCAGACCCAACCCATTCCCCCATGAGTATGGTCTTCTGAGTACAGAGCCGGGAGTATGCCCTGAGCACAGTCATGTGTCACCCACCCAAAAACCACTTGGTCACTTGACCACTTGACATCCCATTACTCATTGATTTGCTAAAGTGGGCACTAATAATGTCTCCATTCATCCCTGTCACATGCTAGTGTAGCCCAATTGTGTCTGCTCATTCTAGGAACACGAAGAGCCTCAAACCAATCGTTCAGGGTCTTGATGAAGAAGTCTGACCATCTCGTGGGTGGGCGGCCATGTGATCTTTTGACGTCCCATAGAATCCAGTCAGTAAAAGCTCTAGTCCAGCGGTCGTCTCCAAATCTCATTATGTGTCCAGTCCATATGATTTTCAATGCCTTGGAAAAAGAGACAGTGTCCCTGATTCTTGATCGTCGACAGAGGTCAGAACTCCGGATTCTTTCTCTCATTTGAGCGACGCGTGATACTCCAAGCATAGCTCTTTCAATTCATCTTTGGGAGACCCAAATAGCATTCTCATCCTGTTTTCGTAAGGCCCAGGTCTTTAAGGTGTATGTTAATGCAGGAAGAACAGTGGAATCGAAGAGTTGTGCCCGGAGCCGAAGGTTATTCATCCTCTTAGCTATTTCTTCAATGCTCTTGAAGGCGTTCCAAGCTGCTCTCTTCCTCCTGTGCAACTCAGGTGCCAGGTCTTTTGTCATGTTGACTTCTCAAACTAGGTACACATAGCTGTTGCATTCGGAGATGTTCGTTCCATTGAGAGCGAATGAAACATCAGGAACAAGACTGTTTCTCATAAACATTGTCTTTGTGAGATTCAGCTGTAGTTCGACCTTTCCACACTCATGGTCGAAGTCAGCCAGCACTTGTGCCGCTTGGCTAGTGTTTGGTGTTATTAGAACGATGTCATCAGTGACGCAGAGGTGGTGTAGTTGCCGACCGTCTATCTTCACTCCCATTCCTTCCCATTCCAGTGGTCACATGACGTTCTCGAGGGTGGCACTGAAGAATTTCGGTGAAATGGTATCACCCTGTCGAACCTCTCTCTTGACATGGATGATCACTTCTTTGTAGAATGGTGAGATCCTGGTAGTGAATCCATAATACAGCTGATGGAGGATCCTGATGTATTGAGTTTGAATACCCTGTTTGACTAAGGCTTCAATGACTGCTTCCGTCTCAACAGAATCAAAGGCCGTCTTTAAATTAATGAATGTTAGACAGAGCAGCATCTTGAACTCCCAAGAAACCTCAATGAGCTTGGTTATCCTTTGCTGAATCCTTTGCAGAACCCGGCTTGCTCATATGGTTGTCCTTCATCTAGTGTTCTGCCAATCCTATTCAGGATGACTCAAGTGAACAGCTTGTAGATGACAGAAAACAGGCAAATCAGGCAATAGTTGCCAATGTCCTGGGTGTCTCCCTTCTTGTACAGTAGTACAGTCCTGCTGGTTTTCCACTGGGATGGAAACTTACATTCAGAGAGATAGCATGTGAAGAGCCGAGCCAGTGTATTGATGAGTACTGACGGCAGAATCTTCAGGTGTTTGGGTCTGACTTTGTCCTGGCCAGGTGCTGTTCACTTCTTTACCGATGAAATGGGGTGTCTGATTTTGGAAGGGAGAATGTTGGGAATAACATATCCATCCTGCGGAATTTGGTATGTGGGCAGTGGACGTGGCTATCAAAGAGATCCTAGTAGAAGTCATAGATTATCTTCTCCATTGCCCTTCTGGAAAATGTGATAGATCCATCAGGACGTGGGAGGATAGTCATCTTGGTCTTGTATTTGATGAAGGACAGGCGGGCATTGCGAATGCTTTTCCCAGCTTCTGCCACATCTGACAGCACTGCTGCTCTTTTCTCTTTGAGGTCTTCCTTTATCTCATCTCTGCACTGCTTTGTGTTCATTCATGGTTGCCTGAGGCTTGCGCAAGGCACGTTGGCAAATAAACTCAAGAGTTTTTGAAGAGAGGCATTTTTTTGTGGCTTTCTGTCTCTCAACGTTCTTCGCACAATCATGGAGGTGCTGAACCAGTCAAAAAAATTAAAATAAAAAAATGAAAAACCCAAAAGCCAAATTAAAAATAATTTCCTGATAGTTTTCTCACAAAGGTAGATTCTTTTGCTTTGCCAAAATGATAGGGTTTTTAGAAAAAGGTGAACACTTACACAGAACAAGAAACATTATGTCCTGTTATTGTTCTACCTACTGCCTCGTGAATCTTTTCCTTTATACAGTTAATGTTTTTGATAATGTTGACTATAGACAATAACACTAATATAGCTGTCATTCCTGTTTGTTCCCACATACAAAACATTACCGTGCCCCCTAAATTATTTTTAAAATGAATATTATTTCCTCTGGTTGGCTGTAAAATTTAAAATCAAAAGCAAGGCTTACAGTTTTTTTTATAGAAAGAAAAATTCTGGGCCTAATATTAATTCATCTTTGTCAATGATATATGGGGCCCAAAGCTGACCAAGTATTTCAGAAGTCAGTGATATATGAATTCCTTCCTTTTTGAAAAATTCTTCTGGTGCTCTCTCTCTTTCTTTCTCTCTCTCTCCCTCTCTCTCCCTCTTCTTCCTCTTGTTTTCATCAAAGTGCAAAGTGCAACATTGTCAATGTTTAGGTCCACAAAGAGATTCTTGACTCCTCAGTCAGCTCAGCCAGGGCACCTGGGGCTATAAAGTTGTGAAGGAGGGGAGGCAGATTGAATTCTTATCTCTCCACAAAATCCCACCCTCCAATGTTTTCCAAAGTGGGGGATGCAGTCCTGCTCTGGGATTGGGGTTTCTGGATCAATTCAAAATGGGGCCCGTAGTAGTCTTGCGTGCAATTGGGAGATGCTTTCTGTTTGTTCACTTAGCATGATAGATTTCCAGGAAGCAGTACTGAGTAATTTTTTTTGAAAAGGAGGCAAAAATAAGTTTGGGGGCCTTTGTACTATACCAGCTATATGTTTAAGTACACAAATAAAACATCGTCAGTTAATTTGAATGGGTGTTTGATATTAGTCAACCAATAGCTGAGATTTGATATTTTACACAGAAAATGATGGAGAGAAAAGAACACTTTCAGACATCAGCCGATTAAACTCTGTTCTAGAACAGTGGGAACTGACTGTTCCTTTCATATATTCCTCTACAAATAACAAACCCATTTCCAGCTTTCCTTCCTCTTATGTTTTTCCCCTTTCCTTCCACCCTTCCTTCTCTCCCCTAGGCATTGTTCTATTCATGGAGTGGTGAAAGAGGGTTAAGAGGCTATGGCATAAAGACAATACATTAATCCCCTACACTGGACAGAGTCCATGAAAGGGAGAACTGTTAGTTGTGATCTTTTCATTACAAGAGGAAGAAATACACCCAAGTCACGTCATTCGTGATTTTCAAACAGGCGTTCCAAACAGAATGAGTCAAAGTACTCATTTAATCACAAATATCTAGAAATTTTCTTATTGAACAGTCCTCCAGGCATTTAACATGCCTCATCTCAAGTGTTATCATCCTAAGGAATAAAATTGGGTTTTAAGTATTTAGTGGCTTATTTCTTAAATCTGTTATGATATTGTCTTTATCTTTCTGTATCTACTTCTCCCATATCTCCCCCAACTCACTCCTTCTTGTGGAGGGGGATCTGGTTGATTGTTTAATCATGAATTTTTTGTTTATGGCTAGAGTTGGGCAATTGAATGACTGATTATTAATAGAGCAGCAATACTCAGGTGTGATTCTGTTGTGTTAGCAGTAGTGAGGCCATTAAAATGAAACTTGTTTTTGCAAATCACAAAAATCACCTCCAGCCAATTTTCTGTTTCCTTAACAAGTATCTGAAAAGAAAAACTGTGAGTGAAGAGTCTCTGAGTGTAATGAGTGGTGGAGGGGAATAACTAGATAGTGGCTAATGCTACTAGAAATTTGGTGGTGGGTGGCATATTGCATATACGCCTATCACAGTATGAAGCTGGACTCCTGAAATATATAAAAAGTATTATGACCAGTGGCACCTGAATAAAAATTAAATGTCTTGGAATGTCAAAGACAGAAAGAAATTTAGGATATGTATGTAAATAACACTCACCTCCAAAAAGCATAAATCCATATCCATAACAAAATAAAGGAATTAGAATCATAAACTTTTTTTCCTGATTCTTTCTATTCTATTCTTCTTGACTGTCCCCATTTAATTTGTTTCTTGATTTTGACAAAATTCTGTAGTTTGCCAGTATGTTCAGGTCTCACCTGTTTTTCCTTTCATGCTGTCTCTTTTGATGTCAATATATTTCCCTGTCTAATTTAGCAGTGAATTCATTTCTGGTTCCTTGTTATGAAAATGTCATCATCTGTATAATATTTTAATGTAAATTTTGTCTTCAGCAGAAAATATATATATGTATATACACGGATGGTATATAATATGGGAAGGAAATGAGTCATAAAAGATTCTCATATTAAAATGGAGACACAGAGACTGAAGTGATAATACAGTGGGGAGAGCATTAGGCTTGCATATGGTCAACCTGGGTTCGATCTCCAGCATCCTATATGGTTCCCTGAGCACTGCCAGGAATGATTCCTGAGTGCAGAGCCAGGAGTAGCCCCTGAGCATTGCCAAGTGTGACCCAAAAAAAGTTAAAAGTAAAATAAAATTAAAATAAACTGGAGACACAATTACATAATTAGAAACAAACATTTTCCTAAGTTTTAGAGCACTGAAAACAGAGTCTTAATTCTCATCATCCAGTTTTGATACTGGAAGAGAAAATATATTGTGAGAAGTAAGTATTTAATTCACTAAAACCAATTATAACTTGAGTTTTCAAAAAGAATTAAAACTAAATTTAGATTGTATCTTCGGAGAATCCGGCAAGCTACCAAGAGTATTCGATATGCCAGACACAGTAACAATAAAGTCTCCAATGGAGACGTTACTGGGCCCGCTGGAGCAAATCGATGATCAACGGGAGGGCCTTTACTTACTTACTTTACTTTACTTACTTAGATTGTATCTAAATGACACCAATTCAATTAATAGTTTATATTTCTAAAATGCTCTAGAAGTTGTTACATGCACCTAATTAATCCCATCCCTCCTTCCTTTCAAAGTCCCTAGAGGACCTAGAAGGCTAAGCACATGCTTTGTATGGAGCCAGCTTGGGTTTGCCCTAAGTACATTAGGGTTCACTAAGACCACCTAGAGCAGCCCCCAGGCACAAAGTCAGACATCACCCCGCAGCAGCTCCAGGTGTGGCCCAAAACAAAACAAATAAACAAAAAACGAAATTATGCCCCCACCCCCAAAAAGAGAAATTCAGTTATGATTAAAACTATAGCAAAGCTTAAGTCTTGCTGTCTATAAAAATTAAACAGCTAGGTTTCAGCATTGAGACTCCAGATGAGACATTATGTTATTATTTTTCTAGGGAAACAGGCTGCCTTAGATCAATTTATATTGTTGAACCTTCTGCCGAACTCAACTGACAAGTATTACACTTACAATGGCTCACTGACCTCTCCTCCGTGCACCGACACTGTGGACTGGATTATTTTTAAAGATACAGTTAGCATCTCTGAAAGCCAGGTAATTCTAGAAATTCAGTGACGTTATTTGAAGCTATTTTAAAAAAGAGTTATTTTATAATACTCACTGAATAATTACCTTATATCCTTGCCTGATGATACCTTTGCACCAGATATGCTAAATTCTATGCTAAATCTTCTTATTTCCAGTTGGCTGTTTTTTGTGAAGTTCTTACAATGCAGCAGTCAGGTTACGTCATGCTGATGGACTATGTGCAAAATAATTTTCGAGAACAACAGTACAAATTCTCTAGGCAGGTGTTCTCCTCATATACTGGAAAGGAAGAGATTCATGAAGCAGGTATGTGCTAAAATATAATTTCCTCACAAGTCTGCAGTTTTAAAATGATCAAAAGCAATTGCAGTACAATAGAATATATGCAATCCTTAGACTTTCAGAAATATTTTGATTCTTAGATTGATAGCTGAGTAAATTATTTAACTTCTCTGAATCTCAGTTGCCATATGTATAAGATGGTAAATCAAAACTGTATTCTTCTCACATGAAACATCTCATTTGAATATGAAAAATATGAGACTCAATAAAGTGATTTTTTCCAATGCACAATAATAGGTACAGAACAACCTAATATCACCAAGATAATTTTAGAGGATTTGCCAATAAGAAACAATGAAAAAGTAAAGAATGATTAAAAGAGAGAAGGGGTTAAGGGGTTAAGGTATGCAGAGCTTAGAGGCATTACACTCTGGCTTTAGTGATTAGGGAACTTTCTGGGAGAATCACATTTGACCCAAATTTTGACATTTGATAGCATTTTAAAGAGCTTAGATTTTTGTTAGCAACTCCCAATGAAGAACCTAATGTCACAAATCAAGTGCACTGATTTCTTGATATTCTGTGGAAGGGCCTCCCAAGTGGTGCTCTGGAGACCCCAGCCACAGTTCAAAGCAAGGGTGCTGCTCTGGCTCTGAAATGTCAGGGACCACCAGGGCATCCTTAAAGACTAGATCCAGCAATGCTTGGTGGCAAAGAGCAAATGAGGCCTGGGTATCTCTGTACTGTCACCCCAGCCCCATCTTGATGTGGCAGTACAGGGACACCCAGCCCCGTGCATTGCTAATGCTTAAAAAGTGAGTGTCACCCAATTTCCCCTTTGTGAAAAATAACTAAGTTTGCCCTTAAAAATATGTTGCTCAAAATAAGTAAGTTGCTCAAGCCTTGCCAGCATAAATCAGAGGAAAGATTCTTAGTGACTTCAGTGTCTTTTAAAGCTGGTTCAACAGTCAGAAACTCTTAAAAATGTACACAGTGAATTGCATCTGTTGACTGACCCTTTCTGACTTGTAGAGGGTTTACTGATTCAAGCAAGTCTAAGTTTTTGAAGACATAAAACTTTGCATTGGAGACATAGAACTTTTCAAGGAGGTGGTCTCCTTTGTCAGCCCTGCAATGACTATGGAGTCATGTATTATACTAATTTAATAGTCATCTCTTTTGCCAAGGTGGGCTTTAAAATGGCAAGGTTTTATTACTTTAATGTGATATTTGAGAAAATTGTTTAAAAACAACAAAAATACAGTGCAAGACACCAGTGATGAATGGCTGTGTTTAATGTGACATTAAGTTCTGAATTAAATTATCCCAAAGGGAGGAGAGTTAATTATGCCTCTACCAACAATCTTAAATCCTAGAAACCCTCTCTAGTAAGTAATTGACAATTGATTTAGAAAAAAAAAGAGGCTCAATTTTACCATCTCCATTTCTAAATTATAACAAACCAAATAATCAATCAAACAAACATCATTCTTTTCATCATGTCCTTTCATCGGGTCCATTTTATTAAAACCTCAGAGTGATCACACGCAGACCCCATGGGGCTTGCTCCACCACCAGCTTCCCTGCCTCACACTGACCTCTCCCTGGCCCTCAGAAGAGAGAAGATCGCATTCTCCAGTTGTATTTAAATGTGCGATTTCCTCTCCATGGTGTCTTCTTCACTGTTCCTTCTTCTTGATATCACTTTGTTCTTCTTGACCCAAGTTTCCCCTGATATCCTCAGGAGAGTTCTAACTCCAGTCCACTGAGTCTGACCCAGGTTGGGCCACCAGCAGGGATACCACACCCATAGAGGACAAGAGAAATGATGTTCATCTAGTCCTGTGTGATGCTCCCTATTGTTCTCCATCTATGGCCCCAAACTTCATGGCAAAATCCATGGTATGGCCATGGTCTATTGAGATTATTTTCTTTTCCTTTGTATTCTAAAGCCCATGAAAGGAATGACTTAGATTTCTCTTGTTTTGTCCTTTTGTCTCCATTACTGAACTAAACCTCTCATTCAGCAAATATTCATCGAGTGATTAAAAGAATCCATATCCACATAATAAGATTCATAGCAGGTTATCCTCTGATGTAACCCATTTGTAGCATTTTCATTGCATGTGTGACCATGGACAGTGGTCTTAAGCATGGCTGTGGCTGGAACCGGAGGTCTTCAGCTGCCAGGGCTCTGCTCAGGGTGGGGAGGGAAACTCAACCCACCCTCCTCCAAGGGGCCCAGGTGAGGACATGAAGGGATAGGTAGAGGAACCCAGATGTGCAGCACCTGGGGTGTAGATCTCCAAGCTGGCTCGGATTGGGCCTGGGGCCTCCTCCACCCAGATCCCCCATCTTTCAGGCATTACACCCACCAACTGCCCCCAGGGCCGTGTAATCCCATCAACGGCCAAGACCCAGAGACTATAAAATTCTGCCCCTGGAAGCGCACGGCCGCGACATCTTATTATCTAGGTCTTACTCTGGTGATCCTGGCAGGCTACCAAAAGTATCCTGCCCACACGGCAGAGTCTGGCAAACTCCCCATGGCGAATTCAGTATGCCAAAAACCAGTAACAATGATGGTTCTCATTCTCATTCTTTAGCCTCGAATGTGGCACTTTTTAAAATCTCAGGGCTAGGAGAAGGAGATGTTACTGGGGCCTGCTCGAGGCTATCGATGACCATCAGGATGACAGTGATACAGTGTAACCGTGTTGTTTTTACAATTACCTGGTGAAAGATAAAAGGCGGAGTTGCAGTAGTGGTTAGCATGTGTAAGGTGAGTCAGCATGTTCATCAAGCATTGGCAATACTGATTCAGTATTTCCTCTATAATCTTGGCCCATTTCCAATTTATATGCTATAGGAAGCTGACCCAAGCTCTCAAAACTATAAAGGGATGGAATTGCTATTTGATCCCAGGCCTTTTTGATTCTAAAGTCTTCCAAAGCTTTTTTCCACTATGCTTTATATTAATGAGGAAGCATTATTATAATGAAAGCTATGACTTCAAATACAGGGAACTTTCAAAGAAAAGTACTGCTTTCTTCAAAAACTACAACTAAATTCTTGCCTTTTTTTATCATGCATGTTTGCATTTATCAAACCCTTTTTTTTTTGCCTCATGTGTATTCATGTCATTGAATTTTTTCCTTAATTGATATGCTATCTACATTTTACTTTCAGAAACTGACCTTACGAATGAGGATTGCACTTATGTTCAGTATTTAATCCTTATTCAATTTAGTTTGAAAATTCTAATTACATGAGTATTATTAGAAAATTTTATCACAGAAAATAAAAACTATAAGTTAGCTACTCAGATATCAGGTAATGGATATTTTGTGAATATTCTCTGTATTTTTCTCTGAAATTAAAAATAATATTCTGTCCCAGGGAGATGATAGTACAGTGGGTAAAGTGCTGGCCTTGCATGTGGCTGAACTGGGCTCAATCCCTGCACCATTTATAATCCCTTGAGCACTTCTATAATGATACCTGAGTACAAAGCTCAGAATAAGCCCTAAGAACCACTGGGTATGGCCCCCAAACCAAAATAAATATATGTTATTTTATCTTATAGAAATAATAGTATTTGATAAATGTGTATCTTCATTTTGTTTTACTCTGTAACACAAATTTATCTTTATTGTCGCATTCCATGTAATTTATATATATATATGACAATTTGTTAAACAAGTTTTTCAGTTTAAAACATTTATTTGTTATTTATTTGCCTATAGTAACTAGCTGACATCCTTATTTTGAGCAAGGGAGAAGATGTGTCATGAAAATTCTCAGAATTCTGCTCTCTATAAGTACAGTTTAGAAAAATATTTTTTCATAATACGTTGCAAAAAATTGTAAAAGACCTTGTGAGATATGTATATCCATGAAGACGTCTTAAAGGTAGAGACAAATTCTGGGATTGATGTCTGGTCAGCCGTGTGCAAGGCAAGCACCGTCCTCATGATACTGTCACTCCAGCCCAAATTCTTATCTTTGCATGGAAGGACGAACTACAATAAATATATATGAATTAATACATATATCACCTCAGTCCTCTATGTTTGCAATTTCATAAGGAACCTCCATGTATTAGAAAGGTGGTTATTTTGGTATTATGGAATGAATACTGGTTCTCCTAAGAATCATAGACATTAAGAGAACCATCTGGTCCTCAAGTCATCAATAAAATCTGTATTTCAGATCATGAGAAATGTGTGCACAGTGATGTGAAACATAGCATGAGTGTCAAGTGAGTTTAACTGCATCTTGTGTCTTTGAGGCAGAACTTACTTTCCTGCTGCCCCCAGTGCCCAGGATGGGTGCCTTCACGAAGAAACCTTCTACCTCCCACAATTCAGTGGGAAATAACCTGAAAGTTTGTTTAGTAGATTCTTGGTTTCAAAATTGAGGCCAATAGTGGAATTTGAGCTCTGGAAAAAAATTATATGTAAATTGTTAGTTTATTTGTTTTCTGTAAGCCTAATTTTCTTTATTTTTAAAGATAGAGTTTAAAATGTTCACTTGCGGGGGGGGGGGGGGAAGCAGGAAATAGTAGCTGGATGAAGGGGCATGCCAGTGCTTCAACAGCATCTTAGCATCCTTGACCCCTAGTACTAAATTGTCCAACCAGTTGGTTAAGAATCACCAAGAGTTTTCCCAATCCCCAATGAGCACTGCTCGGGATGTCCTCCCACCACCCTCAAATAATGGTCATCTTAGAGCATTGTTCGAAGGTCTTAAAGTTTGCAAAGCAATACAGAACACAATTACCCACAACCATAACTATTATCAATTGTAATATGTGTATAAATATTGTGTGTATTTCTATAATGTATGCAACATACATATATTCCATTTGGCTTATACATATGTGCTGTATGATACATATGTTTTTATTATAATATATAGAAGCAAGTTATCACAGGAAATATTTGGTATTATTGACTTTGTTTTTTCTTTTGTTGTTACTGTGTCTGGCATATCGAATACTTTTTTCTTTTATCAGATATTTTTTATTCCCTTCCCTTTCTTTTTATTGTTCTTGTGTTTGACTGAAAGGCTACAGATACTTTGTATCCACACATGTGGTCAGAACCCTAGTGATTGCTCCAAAATAGTAGAGCCACTGGGATAATGGAGGGGATCGTACTCTTGGCATAACCAGCCTCATGGTTAGAAGGCAAATACTTTTGCCACTGAACTAACCCCAGACCCAGAAAGCTCTTTTCCTACTTTAAATAGTCTTATAATTTCATTTAAAATATAATTTGCTAGAATTGTAATAAATTTAATAAAAGCTTTATAAACTAATAAACAGAATACTTTCAAGACAGCAGCATAGAAAGAGGGTTTTAGAACATAATGGGTATTTAAGTTATGAGTAATTTTCTCTAATTTCCTGAAAATGTTATGATGTGGTTTCACCTTCTTGAAGGTCAGTAGCTGGAAATAGAGTTCCGTAAGGTCATATATGCATTAGCACAATGCTCTAACTATATACCAAAAAAAAAAAAAATCCTGATGATTACTTACTTCTGAGTTTATATGTCATGAACTGAAACGTTGATAAAGTTTCTGTGAGTGCCTAGAAAAGATTAATGTGGATAGAATTGCAAAGATTTCATCTGACTGTGTATCTAACGTGCATGATGCAATCATTTAGAAGTGCAAAACTATCAGATTATTTCCAGTTATTGCTTTTAACATTTATGGGACTGTTTACATTAATTACTTTAGATCTGTTGCTCCCTGAGGGCAAATCATAACCTTAACATTGGTTGCCTTCAGAATCTATAAATCTTCAAGCTTCTTTTATAGTCACTATCAAAGTATTTGTTTCTCTCTCCCCACTTCTCTAACTGTCTGTCTGTCTGTCTGTCTGTCTCTGTGTATATATAAACCTCAGACAAGAATGTGATGCATTTATCAGTGTGCCTTCACAAAGCACTTTTGTCTTGAGCTGTGTGAAACTGTACCAAATAATCAGTTCGTGGGAAATATCTGGGTACAGCCTAATGATACCTTGGGAAATTGTGACACTTTATATTACACTCTCCAAGAACCATCACCTTTCACCTCCATCCACTTTTTAACTTTCAATCTTTGAAATTGAGGACAGACCATTTTCCTCAGGGCAAAATGCCCTTCTCTCAAGGTTGGCACAAGAAGAGCAACAAAGGCAAAAATAAACTTCTATCTCTTGCTGTCCATCTCCGTCACTTTTCAATATGAGCTGAGACACTTGTCACAACTAAAGTGTTGTCATTTGCACAAATACTTTATTTTATTTAATTTTTTTGGACCACAGCTTCTTTTTCCCTTAAAATACTGCGCTTTGCTTATTAATCTTTTGCTGTTTTCTCTACAAGTCTCATACATTCTATGTAAAAATTATTCACTCTACATGTAAATTCACATAAGTGATGAGAGGAAGGGGCTGTCAACTGTATAAAACATTTTTGTATAAAACATTTTTTATGTATAAAAAATAAAAGTATAAAACATTTTTGGTTTTTGTTTTGCTCTCAAAAAAATGTTACATTTTCTGCTTACCTGAAACTTGAATGCAATTCTCGTTAAATTATTTCCACTCTCTAAAAAGTGGATTTGGTTTTGGGTCGACAAAATCTACTTTTGTCTTCTCAAAAGAATGAAATTCATTAGAATCAAGAATAAGGCAATTCTGATCCTCCAATGATGCAGACTGTGCTAACTCACTTTTGAGCTTATGATTCGATGATCTTTTGCCATCTGGTGGACACTAGCAGAAGTGTCATGAGACAGTAACAAATCAATGCCTTAATACTTCAATATGTTTTCTTACTCAGAATTTAAGGGTTTTACAATATAAGAATTTTCTTTTTATTCCAAAGCAGCATCTCATGCAAAATTCTCAATCGATTTTTTTAAAAAATCCTATGTTTGCTTCTACAGTGAAAATTCCTGTCTTTAATTCCTATAATCATGTATACATTTATATCTAATACATATATTTAAATCTTTCTGCACCAGTGAACAAACTGCTGTTGGTATAGCATACATGTTTTAGGACTGCAGGTACTGACTTCTGGAAAATTTTAGTTTTAACTTACAAGGCTACTTGTTAGTTTAGGGTGCCCCCCTGTGTTCAACAAATAAACCACAGACTGGTATAGAAGAGGTTTTTGACTCATTCTGATGTTATTGCTAACTAGTTTTTATTGGGTCCTTGAAATAGTTTTGCAGCAGCAATGATTGGTTACCCTGGGTCAACTGCACACTGTCCTTTGGGAATTTTGTTGCTTCAGCCTGGATTCTCAAAGCTTGTTAATTAATCTTTGACCTTAGAATTCTTTCCCGCTCTAATCTCTCTGGCCTAGGAAGAGGTTATATTTGTTATATTATTGACTCATTAACAATATTTTGAAGGCTTATAATTTTTATCTTCACAGTCCAAACTATCGGTGTAAAATACATTGCAGAAGATATAGAGTATTCTTTTTGATGAGACTCCATTTTTGGCATGGTTCCCAGAATAGGCTTGAACCCTCTAATGACTTTTCAAAATAGAGCTTTTCAGGATGAGGATAAACTGATTTTCTAATTCTCTGAAATTAATTGCTTCATTTATTTATTATTCCAAGGTGAAGTTTTTTTTTCTCCTCTAGCATATTTGAAAACTACTGAAGTGATAGTTTTCTTTGTTCATCTATGTTTTTCTGAGAAGTTTTAATCATTTTAAGGGTTTTCTAACCAAAAAAATTACTGTCACTTGAGTTTAAAGGTGCCTTAAGGTCATGTTTTTAAAAAGGTTTTAGCCTTCTGTTTATATTATGTTTGAGGAATGAAGACCCTTTTTTGAAAAAAATAAGAGAATATGCACTTTTTTAGAATAATATTTGCAGAACAAAATCGACTATTAAAAACAATGGAGGTTACCTTGGCAGAGATCCGACATTGCAAATGGAGGAGTCAAGTTTGACCATGACCTTTCCAGAAGATCAGGCTGGGAGATGCATGCCCAATGTAGACTATAGATGGAACACAATGGTCACTCAATCCCTCTATTTGCAAACTACAACACCCAAAAGGAAAGAGAGAACAAAAGGAATGCCCTTCCCCAGAGGCAGGGTGGGGTGAGGGGGATGGGCTGGGGGTGGTGGGAGGGATATCGGGATCATTGGTGGTGGAGAATGGGCACTGGTGGAGGGATGGGTACTCGATTATTGTATGACTGAAATGCAAGCTCAAAAGTTTGTAAGTATGTAACTGTACCTCATGGTGATTCACTAATAACATTTTTTTAAATAAAAATAAAGGCAGGTAGGACCTGAAACGATAAAAGTGGTATTAACTGAAACTTAAACAGTTCAAAAATATAGCTACCTATTTCTTCAATTGAAATAGATTAAAACAGAGGTTTAGAAGTTAGAGATTTAAAATTCTGGAAGCTAAGAGTCCTCTCAGTAACTGTTCTTTTTTTTTTTCTCTAAAGTTTGTAGTTCTGAACCGGAAAACGTTCAAGCTGATCCAGAGAATTATACCAGCCTTCTGGTGACATGGGAGAGACCTCGAGTCGTTTATGAAACCATGATTGAGAAGTTTGCAGTTCTCTACCAGCAATTAGAAGGGGAAGACCAAACCAAGCATGAATTTCTGACAGATGGTTATCAAGACTTGGTAATTATAAGGCCAAATGTTTTATACATTGATCAAATTCTAGTTTATTTTTCAAGGTAAGAACTTAAAAATGATCCCTTACTGTATGCAACTTTCCTTTGGGGAAGAAAAAGCAGAAGAGTAGGGTAGGAAAGAATTGATTATCAACAAGGGGTATGGTTGAAATAAGCCTTATTGGGATGTGGTTCAAGTGAGACCCCATTGCAGCTCAAAAGACTTTGCATTGGGCATTCTGATAGCCTGAGTCCCAGATGTGTGTTAGGGGAACCTGTATTTAAACAAACACTGACCTGTTGTAGTGGCATTGACTACAAGAGATGTTAAGTAAGACTTGAACAACAGTTAAGTCTAGTTGCCAAAATAGAGCATAGAATAGCATGGAAAAGCTGTAGAATTCTTAGGAATAAGCTACTGTCCATTAAATAAGATAAAGCAATAGATTTTTTTATTATATATTTTTCTCCTTTGTTGTTACACAAGGGCTAGAGCGATAGCACAGAGGAAGGGCGTTTGCCTTGCACGCAGCCAGCCCGGCCGAGCCAGGTTTGATTCCTTCGCCCCTCTCAGAGATTCCTTTGCCCCTCTCGGAGAGCCCGGCAAGCTACCGAGAGTATCTCGCCCTCACGTCAAGCTACTCGTGATGTATTCAATATGCCAAACACAGTAACAAAGATTCTCAAAATGGAGACATTACTGGGCCCGCTTGAGCAAATCGAAAAACAACGGGAGGACAGTGACAGTGACAGTGACATTTATTTGCCATAAATATAAATTTTCAGTTTGGCATGGTCATTTATGTATTTGATTAGTTCCGTTTACAAGTAAAACTTTGTAAAACTAAATAAGATTTTTTTAAAAAAACTGTATCTACTTTCCCCATATTCACAAATCACAATGATCACAAATTGAACTTTAAAAAATCACATAAATATTATTTTCTTAGATAAATAAAATGTAAATACTTCCCAATGACAAATGAGAAAATGTTTCCTAAGAACAGAGAACAACAATTTCAGTATTCCTATAAGTAAAATAAATTTAGTAATTACTGACATCTTTATTTTAGGGTGCTATTCTCAACAATTTACTGCCCAATATGAGCTATGTTCTTCAAATAGTAGCTATATGCACAAATGGCTTATATGGAAAATACAGTGATCAGCTAATTGTGGACATGCCTTCCAATGACCCTGGTAAGTGTTCCCTAGATCCATCTCTGTGCTACTAAATAAATAAATGACGCTGAGTTTAACTGCTGGGTGCTTTTGGTGCTTTTCTTCCTTTTTTCCTTCTTTCTTTCTTTCTTTTTTTGTGCTTTTCTTTCAACTCTACATTATTTTGACCAAGAAACAAAATCGTCTTTTTTTCAATCTGAATCATCAGGTAATTTGTGAAGCACGGAACCCGCTTCTCTTTTAGGAACTCCAGGGCAAGACAATAAATAAACTAATTTTTAATACTCAAGTCTCCATTTGCAGAATAATAATAGACATAGAGCGATATCTAGCATAGCACAAAGTGAAAATTGCTGTCTTCACATTAAGAAATGCTTGGCATAATTCAGAGTTGGTTTAATTTGTGTTTATTTCCCTTTCAGCCCCCAAAGTATTATGTAGTAAGTATATGGGTGTTCCTAGGACCAAGTGAGTTACTTTGAAATATTTATACAAAGCATCTCAAGAATTTATCTTTAATATTTTTACCTTTTTTTTCTTAGTTTAGTAGTTGTAGATGAGTGCTTTCCTCTTATGTGATTTTTGAGTATTGTTTCATTAAAAACAAAAAGTTTCATTAAATTATATTTTGTTTGCATGCATCTTGATATTTTGGAGAAATCTTTTGATCTGAATGCATATGCAATAATTGAGTGATGTGTTGACCAACACAGTTTGACAGTATGCAAATTTAATTAAAGTTATCCTTTTGTTGGTAGAAGTAGCTTTAAATAACAGTAGAATCACATATATATGTATTTTGATGCATATACATGAATAATTATGTCTGTATATTCAAATATACATATATAAATATAGTCTTCTATCATCCCCATCATAAGATAAACTACTAAAAATTTTCCCATTTTTACTGGAAATTATTAGTTATAAATTACATTTATTTAAGCACATTCTAGCTTTATATATAAAGAAAAATTAATGTCATAATTTTTTTTCAGTCTATAAGGCATTACAAGGACTTTAATTCTATATGAGCTTGTTTTTGCTGAGGAATTTTCTGACTGGTTGATATTTTATATTAGGCAATATATGTCAGAGCAGTAAGTGTTAGAAGATGTATCCCTCAAAAGTATAGGCTATAAACTTTCCAAAATATTCTCCAAATTAAAATAGCAGTGGCTACTGAATAGTGCTAGTATTATGATAGAAATATGATTATTGGATTTTATATGACCTCCATTAGTGGCTGGGCATAATAATATTTCCTGTTGTTTCTTGTTTAGAGGATTATTTTTCAAAATTAGATTATTTTTAACTAGTATGTGAACTCTAAGTCTTATTTAAAAATGAGCATCATCAGGGCCGAAGCATACTACAGCAGGTAGAGCATTTCCCTTGCACAAAGCTGACCCAATTTTGATCCCAAACATTCCACATGGTCCCCCAAGCCCACCAGAAGTGATTTCTGAGAGTGCAGAGCCAGGAGTAAGCCCTGAGCATTGCCAGATGTGGCCCAAAAAATAAACAAACAAAAAAAATGAGTATCACCTTAAATGTCTGTGGTTTCAACAATGTTCTGTTATGTTCCTCCATTGACTATTAGACCTTCCTAATGTTACTCATATTGATCCATCACTATATGACTTTTTAAATTTTTTAATTATTATTAATATTTTTGTTTTGTGTTTTGGGCCACACCTGGCTTTGCTCAGTGATTACTTCAGTCTCTGCACTGAGGAATCACTCCTGGGGAGCTGGGGGATCACATGGGATGGCAGGGATTGAACCCAGGTAGGCAGCATACAAGGCAAGCACCCTACTTTATGTACTATCGCTCTGGCCCGGTACATTTTAGCAGTGACATTTTAACAGTACAGCACTGACCATGGTGGCAGTGGCAGATGTGAATCAGTGAAATAATGGTCTTTAAAAATCTTTACTCCTAATGGGTATTTGAAGATCTAAATTATATTTAGCATATTTTTCTTAATAGTATGTAATATTAATATCTTGATTTAGTTATATTAGCTTAATACCTGTGCTTGACATTTTACTCAAAAAAATTACTTTTACGTTTTATAGTTATGTATTTTCTTAGTTGTCTGAATATTTTTTGAGAAATTTATTGCATATGAAAGAAAAGATCATATTTTCTATCAAAGTGATTTCTATATAATCCTTTTATATTTGCGCAGAATTCAATACTCGTGTATCATAAGTAGCACATTCATATTGGTACAGATTATAAATATCATACACTAAATTTTGTTCATCCAAAGAGGAGGATGCTACTGAATATTATGATGATGAGATGCTAGTTTGTAACACAGATTCTAATTCTCCTGGATGTCTTAGTCCCATAAAGAATTTTTTACAAAATGATGTTTTAGTAATAGTGTTTGGTTTGATTTGATGTGTTGTTATAATATACCCTGAAAAGTCAAGGGTTAAAAATTTGCATAAATTATTCTTAGTTATTCCTATCAAAATTTCTTTCAACAAAGTATAACTTACCCTATTTGGAGTTTTTTCATTTTAACTAAAAACTATTAGTTTTCTTAGAATTCATCCTTTCTGTCATTAACTGCTGCATGGCATTTTAATCCATATGTTTGCAATTAATTGTTGTGCTTGCATTATCTGAAATATTGTTCTATGGTAAATATATTATAGTAGAAGTCCTGACATTAGTATTTTCTGGTGATTTAACGTCAGAGTACTTATGAAATTTGGAAATGTTATGATTCAAGTAACTAATATAGATATAATTGTCTCTTGAGTTTGCTGCTTTCCTTTTGTTAGCATCATTTCATCTTGTTAATCATCATTCCATCACTTAGTAATGTTATAATATATCCTGTGGAAGTATTTCATTGTTATTTTGTATGTTTTTTTCTAAGTATTGTATTTTGTTTGTTAAATGAGAATAAAAAAGTTCATAATTGCCCTCTTTCTTGCAATTACAAATTTCAAATATTCTGATAATTGTCAAATAAAACTTATTATTCTAAATGTACATTGAACTTTGGCTAATTTTATTAATTTATTTTTTAATTATATTTGTTGTTGTGTACAACATTATAATAAATTATTGTCCATTAGATATTATTTAAATTTGTTTCTAAATAAATGCATAAATTCACAGCCAAAACTAAAGGTTTTAAGGAAAGCATTTTAAGATTAAGAATAAAAATCTATCATTTTCAAGTATTTCATAGAAAATTATATTTATGAAGGAATAAGTCATAAACATTTTGGCATAACTAAAATAATTTTATTTGTTTTACAATGTTGAGCTAACAGTTAAAAAGCTATACTACTATTATATAACTAAAGGTTTTAGAACCCTGATAATTATACATGTTACACATTTAAATGCATGATGAATTAAATCAATGCATTTGCCTGTTACTGTGTGTTTTTCAGTTGTATAACAGTTGTCTTCCTTAAGTCACTATACACCTGTCCTTACTTTGCCTGTACCATCCTATGCTATCATTGTTACTTTATAATGATACTTAAAATCACAGCTTGAGAAAATTGAAGTCTACATTGTTTTTCCTTTTTGCACTGTGAAACTTGGTTTACTTTCAAGCAATTAAATATGCCTTGCATGCCAACATATATCAGTGTTGCTTTTTTGTGTTATGGAATATTAACGTGTTCTGACATGTTCTTTTAAAAATATATAACATTACATGTGTGTTCCTAAAGCAAAACCAGAATCAGCTAATAGTTTTTGTCCAGCTGTCACACTAATTTGAAATCTAAGTGTTGACAAAAAGAATAAAGAACCTTGACAATCTTCACTATGAGACTTTATGGTAGCCTTTGTGAAATTTATTTTGATTAAGTGAGAATATTCTGTAAACCAGTATAACTTCTGAATTGTTTATTATATAAGTAATGTCCAAGTCAGACCAGTGACTACTAAAACACCAGTGAGGAAAAATCAGATCAAATGGCGTTTAGTATATGATATTGTGCCTATCATTGCAGCAACACTTTCAAATGCCATGTTTTTGAATGCTCTGCAAGTATGGCTTGGAATCTCCATGAAGATAGACTGGAGCGATAGCACAGCGGGTAGGGCGTTCGCCTTACAAGCGGCCAACATGGTCGACCCGAGTTCGATTCCTCTGCCCCTCTCAGAGAGCCCGGCAAGCTACCGAGAGTATTCGATATGCCAGACACAGTAACAACAAAGTCTCCAATGGAGACGTTACTGGGCCCGCTCGAGCAAATCGATGATCAACGGGAGGGCCTTTACCTTTACCTTTCCAAAACTATATTTTTTTAATTTTTATTAGTGAGACGCCATGAGGTACAGTTGTAGACTTACAAATTTTGTGCTTGAGTTCCAATTATACAATGATCAAATACCCATCCCTCCACCAGTGCCCATTTCCCACTATCTGGGGAACATAAAGTAACAAAATAGGAGACTAACACCGAAGAATGGCCAAGATTAGTACCAGGAATTTTGCTCCATGGCTTGGAGGCCAGCCACACATGCTAGGGGAAAAGGCAGCTCAGATAGAGAAGGGAGTACCAAATAAAGGGTGTTGGGAGAATCCTCCCAGGATGGGAGAAACATACTGGGATCCAAAACTATTTTTTAATATTTAGTTATGTCATTTTTTAAACTCTGAAGAATTTAGTAATTCTTAGTAGCTAAAGACTACTGGGTTATATGGTGGTGGGAAGAGGGGTTAAAGAATTCCTGGGTAATCCCTTAATTTCAACCTATTCAAATGATCTAATAGGAAGTTAGAATGAATATCTTTCAGATTGGGTTTATATTTACCATTATGAAGATGCCACACTTGGGGTACTCCCCCCCACTCACCATGAGAGTACCATAATACACAGGACATTAGGCCCGTACATTTGGCAATCAGCAAACCAATAGTGACACTCCCTGATACTCTTTTTAAGTTTTTTTAATATAAAACTGCTTCCTTTATTTTATAAACTTTAATTTCAAACAAAATAAGCAAAATAAGCAAAAACCAATGCAGGACATTCCGGCTTGTTTCCAAATGTGGGAGCAGACAAGGCTTGAGATCCCTTCTCCCGCCATAGGAAAGACAAGGTTGGGGAAAGAAATCAAAGATAACCCACTCCATAGCAGAGACAGCCAGGAGACAGAACCATGAGGTATATATCCACAGGTTGAAAGTTCTTTTTGCTTCTTCCATGTGCAATGCATCCTCATCACCATCAAAGGGGAAAACATCCCAGGAAAGGTAGCCTGAGTGCACATCCTCTCAAGTGCCCGGGCTGCTTGATCATACAGAAGATGCTATTAGAGCAGATCCTCACTTGAGAAGCCCGAGGCAATGCAATCTCATAAAGGGCCCATAGGTCCTTGACATCCTTGTCATCTCTATATGCCTCTGCCTTCTGTTACAGTGCCACTGCAAACAGGGTGATCAGGGTTTGATTTCCAGGTGTTTTTTTGTTTGCTTGGTTTGGGTTTGGTTTTGGCACCACACCAAGCAATGCTCAGGGGTTACTCCTGGCTCTGCACTCAGGAATTGCTCCTGGTGGTACTCAGGGACCACATAGGAAGTCAGGGATGGAAAGTGTATCAGTCACATTCAAGAAAAGTACTCTGCCTACTGCACCAGCCCTCCAGGTTCTCTTGGTAATGTAGTTCACTATAAGAGTTATCCTAAAGGGCCTGGGTTTTCATGACCCACTTCATGTCATCTGTTCAGTCATAGATGCTAGCTGCAAGATGCATGTTGAAGACCTCAGCCTGTGGGTATTGTCAGCTTCTTAACCTTCTTATCCCACATTTCTTTCAGGAGCTTGTGTAGATTCTCAACTTGGCTTTGCTCTCATATTTTCTTCTCCTCATTCTCAGGCAGTTCTGGGGCTTTCCTTTGTAACTGAGATCAAGGCTCTCCTAAAGAATAATATTGGATATTAATCCAGTTAATTCAACCAGTTGAATCCCTGGCACCACATATGGTTCCCCAAGCCCTATCAGAAGTGATTTCTTGATCCAGAGCCAAGAATAAGCCCTGAGCACCACTAGAGTGTGGCCCAAAAGCCAATAATGCTATCAATAATCATGTCTTTTAATATATAAAGAAACATAGTTCGTTTATACTTGGGTAAAAGAAACCAAATGCAAAAGAGAAATAACAGTAACCCCTGAAAGAAAAGAAAATCAGTCTTCAATTTGATAATTATATGTCACCCACCCCAATTCTAACCAAAATAAATGACCTTTGTCTATTAGAAGTAAGAAGTTTGGTAAAGTAAGACTATGTTGTCATTGCAGTTGTTTTAAAACTTATAACATAGCAAAAAATATGACTTATCATGTTTTCCATAGTCTCTTATTAGAGAAAAAACAACAATATAGTTTATGTATTACTAACAAGTAGTTGATTCTGATTTTTTCTTATTCATCAAAAAGAATTTTAAAGGACACAAAAAGGAAGTAGTTCATTTAGAAACATTTCCAATAAAATCAAGGATTGTTGATCATATTGAATTTGAAGATTTTTATGTATATGGGCTTTTATAGTTATAGTTTTAGAATATTATAGTGTACTTATTTATAACTGTTTATTTGCATTCTATTTTCAAAGTTTTAAAAGTTTGTTTTTTAACCAGGCTGGAGCAATAGCACGGCAGGTATGGTGTTTGCCTTGCGTGCTGCTGACCCGGGTTCGATTCCTCCATCCCTCTCAGAGAGCCCATCAAGCTACTGAGAGTATCCTGCCCACACAGCAGAGCCTGGCCAGTTCCCTGTGGTGTGTTCAATATGCCAAAACAGTAACAAGTCTCACAATGGAGACGTTACTGGTGCCCGCTCAAGCAAATCGCTGAACAACGGGATGACATTGCTACAATGCTACAGTTTTTTAAACAACTATAGAGACATTATTGTTTTAGGCAATTGAAATCGCTTTAATGTGAAAGATAAAGAATACAAAAAAATTTAAAAAGAGGGTGGGCAAAGAGCTTCATAAAGACAAGAAGTAAAAATGAAGAATACTAATGTTCTACATTAAAGTTTCCAATCCCCTTCATGATTGAATTTAAGAGGAAAACAAAATAACTCAAAGTGAAAAATAATACTTTGATTTTTTCTATTATTTTAATTTTTATAGCACAAATAATCGATATAAAACTGTAAATAACTTTGAGAAAGTCAACATAATTAGCTTAATCCAAATTGTTTTGGGATTTGAACTCATTTACAAATGTTATGTTTTACATTCTGCATAAAATTCATGCCCACAACCATATTATTCATATTTGTGTGTTTCATTATACCTAGAAATTTTCTGAAAAATATGAATTCAAGAAAATCTATTTTAAAACAGGCCTAGGTTGAGAGGAATTTGGTGGTAGCTAATTATGCTTTAGAGATTTCAATTAAATAATAACCTTTCCTTATAAGATACATAGAGGCATAAAATAGAACAGAGGTATCAATGTGATATTAAAGAACATAAATTTTGGAGATGAAATGAGAATCTTTTGGGGCTCCAGGAAGCTCTTAAGTTGTAGAAGCCAGCTTAGCTGGCTATTCAGTGTGGGCTACCTGGTGGTGCTCATGGACCTCCAGTGATACTCAGGTGGCCCACTTAGTGCCAGGGATAAAACAAGGCTTGGCAATGTTCAAGGCATGAACCTTAACCCTGTACTATCTCCCTAGATGCTTGAGTGAGAATCTATAAAATAATCAAAAGAGCAAAAGATGTGTCTTGGTTGTAGAGCACAGTCTTTGCATGTGTGAGACCAAGCGTTCAATCTTTAACATCAAAAAATAAATAAATAAATAAAATCATTTGAAAGAAGAGAAGCATTATTATACCAATACTCGATCTCTTCCAGTTATCCTGCCACTGTCTTTCTAATATTAGGCCGCACTTGAAATGTAAGAAAATGTTCTTTTGACTTCTTTGTAATTTGCTGCATCATTAGATTCCTTGTTGAGAAGGTGACTGAGATCTTAGTTTTTTTCTAGCATTCCCTGACAGATCTTGTTTTAGGATTGGGACTAACAAGAATTATAAATATGTTGATTCTGGTAAGTTGGAAAAAACAAGACATACGAACTTGACTTTGTCTTCATTGCATAGACTATTTGCTGAATTTCTTGGGAGAAGGCAGGAAATTCTTTCTCTTCAGTCCTACTAGCTGCCAAGCCAGGCAGGGCCTGATGGAAAAACACTATTTCACCTGGTACAACATCCTTTGAACAAATAGACACAGACCCAAATAGTAAGGGCAAAAAAGAATTATTTGATGCTCATTGAAAAGCAGAACTTAAGCAAGAAGTAGTCGATTAAGAAAATAGACCCTGTGAATCTCAAAAGAATCACTGCATCTTCTTAACTTGCTTTTGTCAAATCTTAATAAGGATGCAGGTAAGTCTGCACTGATTAGAAAAAGATGTATTTGGCTTTTTTGTTCTCATATCAGCCTCATTGTCCCCTTCTTTCTTAGCTTCAGTCTCTTTGATGTGGAGATAGGGAAGAGATTTGGAATGCAGAATAAAAATGAATTTTTTAATGTAGTCTCATATAGTGTGTTACAGAGTGTGGTGTTTTGTTGTGTTTCTGTTGTGTTAAAAACTTAAACTAAAATTTTTATGTAAATTTTATATTTTCATTGCTAATAGCCTTTTTGTTATGTTTCCTCTTTTTTTAACCCAAAAGTCAACCTACAGGACTGAAATTGTAGGACAAACTTTTTAATAATATTGTCTTTAATTTTGTAGAACTTGACCTCTTTCCTGAATTAATTGGGACTGAAGAAATTTTCAAGGTATCATACCTCTATTTAGATTCCAATTTTTTGGTGGTTGTTTGTTTTGGGGGGTAAGTTTTATTGTTGTTGTTGTTCTGGGGTGACAACTGGTGATGCTCTGGGGTTACTCCCGACTCTGCACTCAGGAATTAATCCTGAAGTGCTTGGGAAACCATGTGGGATGCCAGGGATCAAACCTGGGTCGGCCATGTGCAAGGCAAGCATTCTACCCACTGTAATTTTGCTCTGGCCCCAAGATTCCAATGTTTTAAAATTTAAAAGTCTATTTAGAATTGCTGATTAGGGATAAGATGCATTGGTAAAAGTTCCTGTATTATTTATTGTGGGATTAGTTCCTGGGATTGATTGGCGGTTCTCTCATGCATAGCCATGATTCCTTTATGAAGTTGAAAGACAGTTTGACTAGATAATAACAGAAAAAGTTTGGTAATAATAAAAGACAATGAACTTAAAATATAAAAATAAAGATTGTACATTGTATAGGGAACTTGCTTTTCACACAGCTGACTCAAGTTCAGTCCCTGGCATCCCAAAATATGCCCCAAGTCAGAAGTGATCCTTGAGCACAAAACTAGGAGTAAGGAGTAAGGTCTAAGCACAGCCAGGTGTACCCATTTCCCAACAAAGAAAACAGAAATAAAAAAGATAAGGATATGGTCTATTGCAATAATTTGAAATTTTCAGCTTTTAGATTTTCCTACTACCTTTTAGATTTTATTACTACCTAATAATGTCTTAATATTTCTATTATCTCTTTATAACATTCTTAACTGTTACTGAAAGACAACATACATTTGAATCAAAATATAAATTTTATTAGCATTGGTAGGGATACTGGGATCATTGGTGGTGAAGAATGAGCACTGGAGGAGGGATAGGTACTCGATTGTATAACTGAAACCCACACGCAAAAATTTGTAAGTTTACAACTGTTCCTCATGGTGTTTCACTAATCACAATCAATCAATCACAAATCATCCTGTTGTTCATCGATTGCCTCGAGCAGGCCCCAGTAACGTCTCCTTCATCCTAGCCCTGAGATTATATTCGAGACTCTATAGGAGAATGTGACCCATCATTGTTACTGGTGTTTGGCATATTGGGTACGCCACGGGGAGTTTGCCAGACTTTCACTAATAAAAATTTTAAAAAAGCACTGGCTACAAGTGAATAAGTTTTTCTACATAATCTAAAGGATCATCATCTTCAGTATCAAGACAGTTGAGATCATTAAAGCATTCTGAATATTGTTACATATGCCTAGAAAAATAATTTCAACCCACCAGTTGAACTCTAGATAAGGATACAGTCAGTAAGTTTTCAAAGTTTGTTTTTTTTTTTTTACACAGAATGTAACGTTCCATGTTTATGAGATGAGGGACCATGAATACAGGTGGTTTAAGGTTCTTTTCCTTTTTTCAGTTAGAATCTTAAATTTTATTTTTTAAAAAATTTTAATTGAATCATGATGAAATACACAGTTACAAAGTTGTTCATGATTGGGTTTCAGTAATATGATGTTCCAACACCTGTCCCTTCACCAGTGTACATTTGCCTCCCTCCCTCTCTCTGTCTCTCAGTCTCTCTCTTTCTCTCTCTTTCTCCTCTCTGTCTCTCTCAATCAGATGCTGAAAGCTTGCCATGTATATCCCTTTACCTACTTTCAACACTCAGTTCTACTGATACCAGTCCAGTTTCCACTGTAACAGTTTATACTTTGGTCACATATTTCTTCTTTTGGGAACATCAGCTTAAAGGGGCTGACAAATGATCTTACAACACGACTGACAAACTGACAAAATCAGGTCCCCACATGGAAGAAAATTGTCCTATCTTGATGCTTCTGGCCATTTGGTTTTCTAAAATTTGATCTGGCATGTTATAATGTGTTCATGTTGTAAAACAAAACAGTAAACAGAAGCCATGTATCTTTGGTGACGTATAGTCAGATGTCTCATAACCATCTTAGTGATGAAGTACCCATGAAAGACTGTATCTCTAAGGGGAACATCATATTAAGTAACTAGTACCTGGCACATATGTTAAAGGTTGTCTTTAAAATGTTTGCTTAAAGAGAGAGATTTAGTCTACAGTGAGATACATGTCTTTCACACAGTCAACCCCAGTTTGATCACTAACACCACATAATTCTCTTGAGCAACTCCAGGAATGACTGAACATAGAGCCAGGAGTATGCTCTTAACACCGTCAGGTGTGGCCCCCAAACCTTCGAAATTAACTAACATTTTCTTCTGTCTATATGTCTCATTAAATCTTATTTGCTCTTCAAAGGAGGAAGAAGAGGGGCAAGACATGGAAGAAGACGCTGATGTGAACCCTGGCGGAGATGCTACCACCAACCAGATAAGGAGAAAGGAACCCCAGTTTCCTGCCACAACAAACTCCAACCGTGTAGGCACTCAGTCCAATGAGGCCAAGACAAACCGATCTCCGACGAGAGGAAGTGACTCCTCTGCAAAAGCAGATGTTCCCAATGCACCTTTATATTCCACTTCTCCCCCTGTCACTGAATCTGCCCCAGAAAAAGAGGTTTCCCCCACTTTCCAGATAGTGACAAAACCACTACCTTCCACGCTGGAGGGCACTTCTGACTCTTTAAATGACAACTCAAAAACTGTCGTCAGGTTCCCACAGGTGAATTTGTCTGGGACTGTGGAGTCTTTCGATACAGTTTCTATAACAGACTCCCAGGAAGTGTCTACTGATATCAGTGGGGAAGATAATTTATTGACCAGTTTCAAGCAGGATACAGGACCTGAGGATTCCTCTGGCTCAAGTCCTGTAACTTCTCCTCTCCCCTTCAGCTCTGAAACTATATCCCAAGGGTATGCTTTTTCCTCAGAAAACCCAGAGTCAATCACCTATGATGTCCTTTTACCAGAATCTTCCAGAAATGCTTCAGAAGGTTCGGCCTCTTCAGGTTCAGAAGACTCTCTAAAGGATCCTTCCAGTGATGGAAATGTGTGGTTTCCCAGCAGTATCGATGGGACCACACAGCCCGAAGTTGGGTCGGGGAGAGAGAGATTTCACCAGACTAATTACACTGAGAAATATATCGATGAAGCTGAGAAAACCACTGAATCCTCCTCCCCAGGTCCACTGGTATCGCAGGTTCCGTCAGACACAGATCTGGAAATGCCACCTTTTTCAACTTTTACCTACTTCCCCACAGAGGTCACCCCTCATGCTTTCACTCCGTCCTCTGGACAGCATGATTTGGCTCCCACGGTCAACATGGTACATTCGCAGACCACTCAACCAGTCTACAATGGTGAGCCACCTCTTCAACCTTCCTACAGTAGTGAAGTCTTTCCTCTAGTCACCCCCCTGTTGCTTGACAATCAGATCCTCAACACTACCCCTGCTGCTTCGAGTAGTGATTCGGCCTTGCATGCTGCGCCTGTATCCCCCAGTGTTGATATGTCATTTGAATCCATCCTGTCTTCCTCTGAGGGTGCACCTCTGCTTCCATTTTCCTCTGCTTCCTTCGGTAGTGACTTGTTTCACCATCTGTATACAGCTTCTCAAATCCTTCCGCAAGCCACTGCAGCTATTGAGAGTGATAAGGTGTCCTTGCATGCGTCTCTGCCAGTGGCTGGGGGTGATGCGCTCTTAGAGCCCAGCCTTGCTCAATATTCTGATGTGGTGTCTCATCAGACCACTGTGCGTGCAGCTCCAGAGACATTGGAGTTTGGTGGTAGTGAATCTCATAGCCTCTATCAAACGCTAATGTTTTCTCAAGTTGAAGCATCCAGCAGTGATGTCATGATGCAAACCCGATCTTCAGGGCCCAAACCCTCTTATGTCTTATCTCAGGATGAGGGCTCCCACCCTCTCGGCAGTGTTCCTTACAGTTCTGGGATACCTGTGCGTGATCCTGTAGATGTAACTCATCAGGGTGCCGTGTTTAGCAGCCTTAGCCACATGCCAGTGCCCAAGGCTTCATTCATTACCCCTTCTGCTTCACTGCTGCAGCCGACTCCTGGCCTCTCCGGTGATGGGGAGTGGTCCGGAGGTTCCTCTGACAGTGAATTTCTTTTGCCTAACACAGATGGTATGACAGCAGTTAATATTTCTTCACCCCTGTCTGTAACTGAATTTACAGCCTCTGTATTTGGTGATGAAATTAAGCCGCTTTCTAAAAGTGACATAATCTATGGAAGTGAGACTGAACTGAAAATGTCTTCTTTCAGTGAGATGATTTACCACTCTGAAAGCACAGCTGTGCCTGACCTATATGAGCATGTCAGTAAGCTGAAGGCATCTGTACAAGAATCCCCTGTTTCCATTGCTAGTACAAGGGGTAAAACTCCCGGCACTCTTCCTTATACTGCCACTAAGGTTTTTGATCATGAAATTAGTCAAGTTCCAGAAATATTCTTTTCTATTCAGCATACGCAGGCTGTCTCGCAAACATCTGGTGACACGCCATTTAAGCCTGCGCTTAGCACAAGCTCAGAATCAAATTCCTCTGGCCCTGCTTCTAGTGAAATGTTATCTCCTTCAACTCAGCTTTTATTTTATGAGGCCTCAGCTTCTTTTAATACTGAAGTCTTGCTGCAACCTTCCTTGCAGGCCTCTGGTGTTTACACCTTGCTTAAAACTGCTCTTCCAACTGTGCCTAGTGATCTAACATTGGTTGAAACCTCCGAGGTTGATCAAATTAGTTCTCCGATATTGCATCTCATGGCATCAAATTCTGCTTCAAATGAAAACATGCTGAGCTCTGCGTCTGTACCGGTGTTTGTCGTATCGCCTACTTCTGTTACGCTCGCTGCCTCGCATCAAAGTGTAACCATTCCTTACACGAGTGAGAAATATTTTGAACCCGTGTTGTTTAAAAGCAAAAATTCCCAGCAAGTGGTACCTTCATTGTACAGTCATAATGAATTGTTCCAGTCCACCAATTTGGAGACTAACCATGCTTTTCCAACCAAAGGAAGGCATGGATTGGCCACTCCCATTTTATCCATCAGTGTACCACCAAATACGCATATTGATAAGCGTTTATATCCTGATGAACTTTTCACCTCCACCCAAGGTTCTATTCCCAATGAGGTGTTTGCTGGTACCCCAACAGTTGTTTCTGAAACACTTGTAACTGCTGATCATTCTGTTCCTGTAGGAAATGTGTATGTTTCCATGTCTGCTGTTTCTCCCAACAGTGATGGTTCCGTGAGCACAACCAAGTGGCAGTTTCCTTCTAAAACAGCTGAGCCGATGCATGGAGTCAGATCTGACACTGAAGGGGGTGGTGGTGACAATAGTGATGATGATTATGGTGATGATGGGGATAATGACAGAGATGGCAATGGCTTACCCGTAAATAAATGTATGTCATGCCTCCCCTATAGAGAACCACAGGAAAAGGTCATGAATGACTCAGAGACCCAGGAAAACAGTCTTGTGGATCAAAATAACCCAGTCTTATCTATATATTCTAAGAATGCTGAAGAAGAAAGTACAGTAACAGGTACCACCTCAGACAGTCAGACTGATATGGTCAGTTCTGATAAATCACCAACAGATACGCTACACCAGTACCACAATGTTGAGAAAGACGAAAATGATATCCAAACTGGGCTTGGCCTTCTTCCTTTCACCCCACAATCTAAAGCCTGGGGGAAAATTCTTACAAGCGATGAAGAAAGTGGATCAGGGCAAACTACCTCAGGTAGCCTTAATGATAAGGAGACTTCCACAGATTTCAGTTTTCCAGAAGTTAATGAAAGAGATGCCAATGGGGTCCTGGAACCAGGGGACTCAGAATTAATCCCGGGGTCCTCAGAGTCCTCGACATCAACTATTACTAGTAGGCACTCAGAAGTGTTCAACATTTCAGAAGCAGGTTAGTTATGGATCAATGGGATAGGTTGAAGTGTGGTGGTTTTCTTCAACAACAAAAAAAAAATCATGGAGAGAAACTTGAAATAATGGAACACTTTGTTTTTATCAAAACATTCAACAAATCAGCTTATAGATTTTAAAGTATGATTTGATCCATTATTCTAAAGGAATGCTCAGTATGTTTCAGTCCCTGGCTTAATTAATTCTCAACAAAATGGTCCATTTTATTGTCATTTTTCATATTCTTACTTAGTTACATAAGGGAATAATTGGCATAATGCATTCTCATATGTGTCTTTTTAAGTGGTTAATAGAGAGTGATATTTTAAAGAATTTTCATATTATTTTGTGTTCTAAAATCAGTTTTAAAACTAATTCTATCGAATTATAAATGAATGATACTTTGGCAGTAATATAACTAAACACCTCTCTTTGAAAAAGGAATCAGAAAATTTGCTAAATCACATAATTTTGGGAGATAGTTTTAAGTTCTATTGTTATATTTTGAAATTTAAGGATAATTTTTAAGGTTTTAAATTTTAAGAACAATCTTTGATTACCTTACTGTTGCCTAAACATACCTTAATGTTGCCTAAAGAGGGCAGTGTGAACTAACAAAATACATTGACTTTGTGCTTACTGTAATACTCCATTTCTAAGAAGTTAAATAATGGGTATTAGTATGCATAGTATGTATAGATACTGTATAGTAATATGTAAACATTAGAACATTTCTATAGAAATGCATTTTATTTGTTCATGGATTTTATGCAAATTTGTTTAATGGACAGATGTTTCTTAGAGCAGGTTACTTACGGTGGATAAAATACAAATGTTTGCTTTAAATGCCAACAGGAAGAAAATGGAAATTCAATACCATTAAGACCATGAAATACTACCTAATTTCCTAATTTTATTGAATTAGTTGTAAGTTGTATAATTTGCTTTTATTACATGTTAGGCATTTTTAAGATTAACAATAAAAATGTTTAAATTTTAGCAGTAAATCACAAGACAGGTTACTGTACATCATATATTACTACTGTATAAAAGTGAATGTTCATAATTCATAACACAGACACACATCTCATTAGGATGCTTTTTATTCTTTGTGGTTCTGTCCTTTAAATTAGCCATAATTTTTTTATTTAGATTTTTATTAGTGAAACACCATGAAGTACAGTTGTAGATTTACAAATTTTTACTTAATTACAGGAATGTTGGAAATTTTACATTTAGATAGAATTTTTCTTTTATTCTGACTTTAAACCTATTTAGCATTACATTTTAAACACTCAAATTCTGATATGTGAGAATGAATGAATGAATGAATGAATCCATATGTCTCTTTATCCATTAGTATTGTTATTCTGCATATATGAATTGTTAATGACTTCAATTTTACTATTTTAAATTTTATTCAATTCATGGAAAATATCAGGAATCATCCCTTTTTCTACCTTACTAGGTAGTAACATATTTAATATGCCATTGCTAAATTATGCTATTACGGAAAGTTATATACTACAAAAAGCCAAAGCCAGAATTGTTAGATAAAGCTCAGCAATTTCTTTTCAAATCATTAATTAGATTTGTTTATTTAATATGTTCTACCACTGATAAAAAGAAAGAAATATGAATATAAAATTTAGTACCATAAAGTAGTAATATAATTCATGAAGTAAATAAAATCAAACAAGATGAAGGGGGAATCTTGTTTCTTTTTTTAAAGTGCCAGTAAAACTATGTATGTATTCTGTTTTATTCAATAGTTAATAAGGTTCCTTACCAAGTGAATGTAGACTAACTTTGAAGCTTAAAAAGTATGTACTTCGAGCTGGAGCAATAGCACAGCGGGTTCGATTCCCAGCATTCCATATGGTCCCCCGAGCACCGCCAGGGATGATTCCTGAGTGCAGAGCTAGGAGTAACCCCTGTGCATCGCCAGGTGTGACCAAAAAAGAAAAAAAAGTTATGTACTTCTAGAATATAGAAATTACATGACATTTAAAATATAATGTAGACAATGCAAATATCAATTATGACGATTTAGAAAATTTTAGAAAAAAGAAATCCATAATATTAAAATATTTCCAAAATTATACTTAATTAAATTAAATATACTTGATATCAAAATATATTCTTAAATATTAACCTTTTAGTTGCTTAAGGTTGCTTAGTTTCTAATTGCCTATTAGTAGATACTTGTTTTATCATTTCATAACAGAGTTGACTTGCTATATCATTTCCTAACAGAGTTGAGCTTATATAAAAATAGATATGGAGTGATAACACAGCGGGTAGGGCGTTTGCCTTGCAAGCAGCCAACATGGCCGACTCAAGTTCGATTCCTCCACCCCTCTCGGGGAGCCCTGCAAGCTACCAAGAGTATCTCGCACTCACTGCAAAGCCTGGCAAGCTACCCGTGAGGTATTCAGTATGCCAAACACAGTAACAGTTGTCGCAATGTACACGTTACTGGGCCCGCTCGAGCAAATCGATGAACAATGGGAGGACAGTGACGGTGACAGTGAATAAATATGAAAATCAATGCAAGTAGTTGTCTCTTATAGTATGTGTAGCAATTATATTTTCTATACTTTCATGTGATATACTGCCTCATATAAAATACATAGATTTTATATAATATAATTGCCATTGATTTTTCCCTTAACTATTGAATGAATGTTTATTTTAAATACAGACCTCCCAAAGAATTTGTGAGGAAAGTCTCTTATATGCACATATGTGTGTAAAATATGAATATAGTGTTACTAATATGATCATTTTTAGATATTTTATGTGTATATTTTTACAGATACATCACATGTATGATCAGACATTTCATATGTATACATACATATCTATACAAGTGAAGCATATGTGTATCTTCATATACACCTATATATATTGCCATGAGTATCTGTCATCTCTGAAGACCTGTAAACTTAGTTGAGCTCATTTTGTTTACACATTGATATGCATCATTGGCTTCAAGATTGAATGTGCCTCAGAATAGCCTGTAGAATTCTGCTACCCCTTTTAAAACAGAGTACTGGACCTTACAGATATTCTAAGTAGTTTAAGACTGATTTGACTGTGACCCTAAAACTTGTTTGATGAGTTCCAGGTGAGGCTGAAGTCACTATTCTAGATACCACACTGGAAGAATAACTGATTCAGATAATAATAATAATAATATTAATAATAATAACTACCTTCTGTAACTTCTGGCTAATAGGAATTTTTAAAGTGAATTATTTCTTTTGTTACCCGCAAGCTCTCCACTAGGTACCAAGAGTACAATTTAAAAAAGAAAAAGAGGCATAGATTTAAAAAAAGATACTTCAAAATTTCATAAAGACATTTTCAGTGTAAGCACCATCAGATAATTTGGCTTCTAGATGAATGAGAGAGAGATAGAGTGAGAGAGAGAGAGAGAGAGAGAGAGCAGAGCAGAGCATATGATTAGCATAATGAATATGAAGCTTGGGCTTTTCTCACAAGAATTGTAACTGCCCCTCAGGGATCAGTTGATTTATAATATTTCCACTTTTGTGACAGTTTTTTTTATTTTTATTAGTGAAACACCATGAGGTACAGTTGTAGACTTACAAAGTTTTGTGCTTGGGTTTCAATTATACAGCGACCAAGTACCCATTCATTTTGTGACAGTTTTATTATACTCAGTCATACCTTTAAATTTTACTTTTCTATAGCAAGGGCATTCAAAATTATAAGGAAGATCATCAGGAAAATTGGGCGATATGTATTTCTCTTTTATATCACACAAAATTTTGTGTGACCAGATTAAAATCTGGAGAAGTTTACTTAGGTGGGTTTTTTTGTTTGTTTGTTTTTTGTGGGGGCAGGTGGGGTGGGAGAGGGTTGTGTCCCAAGTAATATTCAGGGGTCTTTGGGTCACTCCCAGTGATTCTTGGTCCAGTACAGCTCAGCCAAGGTAATACAGGAGACCGTCAGATCCACCTACTTTGGTGGTCTCAGATGACATGTGAAGCTGGGAATAGAACTTGAGACCCCTGCTTGCTGGCCATGCACTCAAGCCCTTTGAGCCATCACAATAGCCTTGAATTTTTGTCTAAGTACTTTCTGCACTATTTCTCATTACAGAAGAAAACTGCTCTTTTTAGTATTTACTTTTCTGCAGCTAAGTATATTTATTGAGATATTTACCAATGTGTGTTACTCTGAAATTTATTACTCTTAAGTATTTATAACTAAATATATTTCCTTTGCCTTATGTTGCCTGTAGTATAAAATCAGTGAAGGTGCCATTGTGTAGAAAGAAAAGTATATTCTGATGGGGAACCAAAATTTACTTCTTGCAAGACTTCTGCAGGGAGGTAGGTAAGGGCACTTACTCTGCAGCAGAGTCAGCATATTGCACAGAACAGTTTCAGTGGTTAATTGCCTTGGTTTTCCGCTGCCCACACACACCTCCAAGAAGAGGGCTGTGAACAGCTACTGACAGATGCCACGCAGTTCTGAAATCTCTAATTTGGAAGAAGAGCTCCAGTTGCAAGGATTTTGCAAGTGCTAGAGCAATACTATACACAGTCAGTCACCAGAATAGTTCATTGGACTTTAAAAATTAATACAAGAACAGATAACATTGCAAAAACAAACTATATTTCAATTTTAAGTAGCTTGCTGGATTAAAGCTCTAATACAAAGAGCTATCCTTAGGTTGTCTCTTCATGAAATTATTAATGACTCTTACTAATTTACCCATTTGCAGGGTTTTTGAAAGTTTTTAATGAATTATGGAAAACCTAAACTACAAGTGATGTAATAAGTAATGTAATAAGTAGCATGGTTTTCCCTGGATATCTTATTTTTTAAAATTTGGTCTTAACTTTAATTCCCTGATTACCTTATTTTTAAAAACTGGGTTTTAATTTTTTTCATTGCCCTTTTAAAATTCTATCCTAATTTATTCGTAGGGCTCACATCACCAGTGCTCAGCTCACATAGCTATACATGTTTGAGCTGGTGGTGCTGTACTTGGAAGTACTAGGTAGGGGGTGAACTGGGAAGATGGGGGAAAGTTGTGTAAGAGAGAAGGGTGTGATAATATACCTTGGGTCCAACCCAGGGCCTTTCTCATGCTAGGAATGTTTTCTGTAGCTTAAACTATCTCCCTGGCCCTCTATTCACTTCTTTTTTATGGATGCCTAATTTACATACCAGTGTCTGTTGGGATATTCTAGTTCCTCAGTTCCTATTGATTGTCATACATGCTAAACTGTTTTTACTTAAATTGCCTTATAATTATAGGCATTCTTTTCATCACAGAGTCAAAAGCTTAAAGGTAAGCAGCAATAACAAAAGTTGAAATTAGTTGAAAGATATTAACTTGTTCTTAAGCTTTAAATATTAACTCTCTCAATTTTCTCCAACTACAGAGGCCAGTAATAGTAGCCATGAGTCTCGTATTGGTCTAGCTGAGGGCTTGGAATCCGAGAAGAAGGCAGTTATACCTCTTGTGATCGTGTCAGCCCTGACTTTTATCTGTCTAGTGGTTCTTGTGGGTATTCTCATCTACTGGAGGTAAGTTTAGTGTTTGTTTCAAAAATGTAATTCATAAAGCTCAGATTTTTGTCTCTAATTGAAGGGTCTTTAATGCATCTTTAAAATTCATTTTACTTCTACCATTAAGTGATACAGTTGACTATGAAGTGAACTGCTGAATACAAAATAAACCAATAAAGTATTTTATTATTCTTTTCAGTTCAACAAGATGGAAAATAAAAGAGTTTTTGGCTTGGACTAATATTTTATACAGTTTGACAGGTTTTTACTGTCATATTAATTTAATTAATATTCAAATATCATGAATTTAACAAAAATCTAAACTCAGCTTAAATACTACAGCCCTTGTAATTTCAAGTTTTCCTTCTATGTTTTAATATAGTAAGAAAATGATTTTAATAGTTTAACAGAATTTTCTACAAGATGCACATCAATTGTGTATTAAAAAATTTAAAAAGATAACCCACATGGAATTGGAGCAGTAGCACAGTGGGTCGGGCGTTTGACTTGCAGGCGGTGAACCCAGGTTCGATTCCCAGCATCCCATATGGTCCCCCAAGGATCGCCAGGAGTGATTCCTGAGTGAAGAGCCAGGAGTAACTCCTGTGCACCGCCGGGTGTGACCCAAAAAACAAAAAATAAATAAATAATAATGTAGCACTGTAGCATTGTTCTCCCATTGTTCATCAATTTGTTCGAGCGGGCACCAGTAACATCTCTCAACAAATTGTGAGACTTCTTGTTACTGTTTTTGGCATATCGAGTAGCTTGCCCAGGCTTTGCCGGGTGGGCTAGATACTCTCAGTAGCTTCCCGATCTCTCCACTCTCCGAGAGGGGTGGAGGAATCAAACTCAGATCGGCTGCATGCAAGGCAAACATCCTACCCACTGTGCTACCGCTAATAATAATAATAATGATAAAAAGACAACCCGCACATAAAAATTAAATCAGGCAATTAATATGAATATAATTTTATTAATGAAGTTATTAATAATGAGGTTTTATTAAATAGTATGAAGTTGTATTAAAGTGTACGGTACTTAAAAGTTCATAATTGTGTCAATTGAGGATAAAATACACTTTCAGTTTCATCAGTGAGCTCCTAAAACTTTTAAAGAACATAGAAAATTGCACCACCCTACATAAAAGTCGTTCATTCCATAGCAGTAGAACAGACAACAACAGATAAGGTATCTAGGAACAAAATATAAGCCTGTGTAGCTATTAGGATAGTGTCTGTTAGAAATTAGGGACTATATGATGTATGACAACTAAATTGAGTTGTGGGTCCTACATCATTGAGTACATTGAAACAGGATGAAGCCTAATATATTTATTTTAAAGATGAAAATTCTTTATAAGATCTATAGCTAATAATTTTCTTGTTTAGTAACATCTTTTTGAAGTTTATATCACATGTTATCCCAAAATATAGCCTATCATTTTAACCAAAAATATTTGCTTCTTTTGGACTGGGGTGATAGCTCAAAGGGCTGAAGTGTAAATTTTGCATGCAATAGGCTCCGGTTTAATCTCCAGCACCAAATGGTCCCCCAAGTGCTGTCAGGAATAATACCACAACAGCCTGCCAGGAGTAGCCCCTGAGCACCATACAATATGCCACCCCCCCAAAAAAAAAACTTGTTTTCATTTTTTTGCTTAACTGTTCCCATGTGCTCATTACTGGATTAACTACTCTAGGGAAATATTAAGCATGAAAGAAAGAAGGAACAAGTCATTGCTGACACAAAATTTATATTCATTGAAGAGAAACTATTTCTCATGAAAATTTTGCACAAAGCTGTTTCCCCCCCGAGTGATATTTTTCATTTAATATTACACAAAATATGCACAGAGCAGCTGACATCTACTGCTAAGATGGTCAGAGAACAAGAAGATTCCTAATCAGGCCAGAATGGACAGAGTTAATCCTGTTTACTTCAGCATGAAAGTGGAGCTAAAGGAGGAGGATATTGCAGAAAGGAACATATGGGCTAGGAAAACAAACAAAATGATGCATCTTTGATATTGGGGCACGTGGTCACCTAAGGTAAAATTTTTTATAACCAACTGTACTTCACATTTAGTTTTCTTTTTTGGAAACGTGTGCTCCGTAAACTCGGTTATTTAGGCAGCATGATTTATAAATATGCCCATAATAAAGTATCGGCGGGTAGGGCGTTTGCCTTACAAGCGGCCAACATGGCCGACCCGAGTTCGATTCCTCCGCCCCTCTCGGAGAGCCCGGCAAGCTACCGAGAGTATTCGATATGCCAGACACAGTAACAACAAAGTCTCCAATGGAGACGTTACTGGGCCCGCTCGAGCAAATAAAGTATCAGGCATACAATATTCCAATACCAATTCTGCCACCAGAGTCAACTTTGTTCCCTAGTTTTCTGCCCATCCCCAAGCTTGCCTCCCTAAAAGACACATTTTTCAGTTTTAACTATTGTGGTTTGGGTCCTATGTCTGTAGTATTGATGGCTCTCTGGTTTATAGAATAAATATAGTTTTCCAAGCATAGAGGTCCAATTTTTATTTTATTACCCTACATATTAGGAGTGTTTTGTTCCTAAGATGATGCAAAGACCGTTGCTTTCCTCACTGATGCCAGTGACTCTTCTTACAAAATACTCCATGCTCATTAGAGTAACATGAACATATCATTTATAAACATTTGCTCAAGAATTTGTAATGCCTTTTCCCTAGTCCCTTCTGAGCTTGTTGGTTTAACTTTTTACTAGTTATTGATACCATGTTTGCTCAGATTACTTCTTTACACTTAATAACATTTTTCCAGTCAAACTAATTTTTGAAAGTAATGCCAATTGTGGCTAAGCAATTTTTGAATAAAATGGAGATGCAAGAGGAATAGTACAAGGATGAAGGCAGTTACCCTACACTTGAACAACCCTGCTTCAATCCCCAGCATCACTCTGGTTCCCAAGGTGCTGTCAGAGTAGTGCCCCCAAAATATAAAAATTCAGTGAAAAAAAGGACAAAACTTTACTTCAACGTAAACAATGTGGTAGAACAATTAATATTTCAGATAGTGTGGTGTTGAAATTTTGTGCATTAGATACCATTAACAATATCGTTAAGCCACAGAATCGCAATTAAAAATAATTTTAAAATATGTCAGATGGTTTGTAGTCAGAAGAGTGAAATAATTAGTCTTTTATTCTGTTACATACATTTTAAAATTTATTCAACAAATTTAAAAAGCAACAGTTTAGTGACTTGATATTCCATGGAAAAAATTATAATCTGAAATGGTTTTCGTATTATTAATAGTGGGTCAACCATATGTAATATGCTAATAAAAAGGATTTAAAAATAATAATGTGACATTCACCAGTTTGATTTCTATTTTTCTTCATGAGTAGCACTTGATGTACCAGGAAAACCAAGTGCTGTGTATGACATTTGAGTACTCTGATAGTCTTAAATACATATCTTTCCATTTTTCCTATCAACTGTTCTGATAAAATTTTTACACTTTTTTTATGTGTCTATTTTAAAATTTAACTTATCTGACTTCACGTATACACATGAGGTTAATTTACTTCAAAATGTAATGTTTTAGATGAGTAATACGCTAAAAGTTTTATATTCTGAGCCACAAAATTAAGTGTCAGTGCTTTCTTCAAAGTTTGTGTGATTTATTCAATTCCAGCTTTGCCACATCTGTAAATAACATGTAGTCAAAAATAGAAACATATTAACATTCCTTTCCAGAAACTTCAGCCTATGGAAATGTCTGAATAATCTAATGGCCTACTATTTAGAGCTTTAATAATGATATGGTCCTTATGAATTTTTCTAAGTTTATATATTAAACATGTTTATCCCAATTTGGGTGGAAGGAGAAAATATGTTCTCAAAATGGTATAATAAATCCTCTTTTGGTGGGGTAAGGTGATTCCAATTTACCAAAGTTAATGTATTTCCTTTATTTTGTACAAAACCTGAGAAAAATCATGTTAGCAGAAAGACTGAACAAATGTTAAAATTTGAGTCCCTTCTCCAGTACTGATTGACATTAGCTCAATGATCTTAGGCACGTCGCCTGCATAAAAATGAGTTCCTTCTTTCTTCCGTTAAGGGAGAGGGTTCATATATAATCTTTATCATTAAAATAAAACCCTCTTCATCTTGTGTTGTTGTGTGTGCGAAGAATGCTATATGATGAATATTGCTTCATATGTGTATGAGGATGTAAAAATGGAATTAATTACATATTTCTAGCTTTTAATTCTAAATACTTACTTGATGAGAAAGTGTAAATTAAATAATCAGATTAACATTGATTGATAGGACCTATGTCTTCAAGTTTAAAACAGTCATCACTTTTTTCTTCATGGCTGAGTGATAATTAGCAGGAGACATAGTTATCAACACTTAGCACATAAGCATGCAGACACTCACTGCTTATACAGAACAGATGGACTATGGATATTGAATCTTGTCATACGTTAAATAATATGCCTGGAAATTATTTTCCAGATGTTTTAAGGTAAATTTACATGAGCCAAATCATAAGTTTCTAAGATGAAAAATTTTGTTCAGTAAGGAAGATTTCCAAAATGTTCTTTTTAAAGAAGACAACAGGTAAATTGTTGAGTGCTTGTTTCAAAGTTACAAACTAAATTATACCAAAGGTCTATACAACAAAACAGTGATCCATCAAGACCAATGGAGAACTTTCTACAAACCGGTTGTTTGAGCTTGGGATATAGGAGTGGGAGTGCTGAAAAAAAAAAATAATTCTCTTTATCTTAAATTCAAAGGCCCTCCCGTTGATCATTGATTTGCTTGAGCGGGCCCAGTAACGTCTCCATTGGAGACTTTGTTGTTACTGTGTCTGGCATATCGAATACGTCACGGGGAGTTTGCCAGGCTCTGCCGTGCGGGCGAGATACTCTAGGTAGCTTGCCGGGCTCTCAGAGAGGGGCGGAGGAATCGAACTCGGGTCGGCCAAGTTGGCTGCGTGCAAGGCAGATTGTAAGTCATTGATGTTAGTTGCCAACTTAGAATAAAGGTCTTTTACTATGCTGCTGCCTTTGAACAGCAGAGTCTCACTTCCAGAAAGACTGTATTATAAAACACCCTTGAGGTGAACTTCACCAAAATTTATGCTCTGCTTACAAGCTGTGTATATATTGCCCTGTATGATTTTTTTATGTATTTGTGCAAGGAGGTAGCAATATTGTATGACTTATGTTCTGAAACCAAAGAGTGACCAATTAGACACCTGAAAGGAATTAGTTCAAGGAGCTAGAGTGATAGTACAGCAGATAGGACTTGCATGCAATCAACCAGGTTTCTAGCCCCAGCATCCCATGTGGTCCCTGGAGCCTACCAGGAGTAATTCTTGGGCAAAAAGCCAGAAGTGATCCCAGAGAATTACCAGGTATGGTCCAAAATGCAAGAAAAAATAAGAGAACGTGTAACTAAGTTATGATAGCTATGGTTTATTTGTTCTTAAAAATCCATCTTGACATTCAGCCCTTAGCACAAGTGATCTTCCTGATCACTGCAGTGATAGTAAAACTTGGGTTTACATAAAGCAAAAGTAGTGCCGTTTTAGAAAAAGATATCTGAGACTATAAACACAAAGCAAATATATGGCAAAATAATTTCCTATAACAACTAATAAAGATATTTAAAATAGCATAGAACAATTTCCATGACCTGAAGACCACTCTAGGTATCTTTCATTTTTTGGCAGTGAGTGGGGATTACTAGGGGATACTGGGCTACACTAGCAGTGCTCAGGGCTTACTCTTGGCTTCATGCTCTTGGGTTACACATGAGTGCCAATATTGAACTAGAGTCAGCTTCATGTTGGGTATGCACCCTAACCCCAGTACATTTCCAGTCCCTAGTTTAATCTCTATCTATCTCTATCTCTATCTCTCTTTTAAATGGTACTCAGGGATTACTCCTGACTCTGTGCTCTAGGATCACTCCTAGGGGGAGTTGGGGAATCATAGGGGTGACAGGGATCATCAAATTCAAGTTGGCTGCTTGCCAGGCAAGCAGACTACCACTGTGCTATCACTCTAGCCTCTCAAAACAATCTTTATAAAGGTGAATGTGAATGAAAGTTTGTGTCGTGCAAATAAAAAATAGAGAAAGTGGAGCCCTGCAGTCTGGTTAGGAAATGACAGGCTCTGTCACAGTTAGGGCACTGCAGAGCTGTCTGTAAGAAGGACAGTGTTTACCTGGCATGTTAGTCCATGGGTATTGGATCAGAAATCCTTTATTTAAAAGAGGAGAAATACTGAATCCAGATAGAAAAAGATAGTTCCAAGGATTAAGGAGAAAAGCCAAAAGAGAGTGGAGATCACAGATAGAGTTTAATAATTAAATGATAGTGGGCACCAAAATATTAAAATTTGTCAATAACAACTCTAACCAATAGATCACAACAGTGGGATAGCTTTTGTTTCACTACAAGAAAGATATCAACAGTAGGGGAAAAAAGGAGTGAAGAAAATGCTTCCTCTCTGAGCACTGTTGAGAAATATTTAAAAGGAACAGTTTGAGTTGGCATTAGAAGGAATCTAAAGAGGACAGGTCAAAAAAAAATGAAGAGGACAGGTCTGGAAGGTAGAGGAAGGGTAGAGAAAGGCATAGAATGTATAAGCCATGAGTTTAGTCTCTGGCATTTTATCGCCCCCCAAGCACCATTGGGTGTGGCCCCCCAAAAATATAATAAAATATAATTCATAATGAGTATTTTCAATGAAGGTATTTAATGAGGGCTTTGTGTTAAATCTTAGAGATGCTGTGAAATCCTTGCAACAGCTATGTTCCTTTAAGGCATTTTACATCTCTAAGACTAATTGAAAAACAAAGGAAAACCATTTGGGGGGCATGTGCAACTATATTCATGTGTAATTAAAATCAAAGGCATTTTAGTTCCATGGCCTTTTTAATCAAATATCAAAACTGGTGTTTCTCCATCAGCGTATTGACTGCATCAGTGGTGCAGAGATAAGCTGAACTTTGTTATTTGTGTTCCAATCTGCTTTCCTGTGTTCAGTAGGATACTTTCTTTATCATGAACTTGTAACCCTTCCTCTACCCATTTCTCATTGGTCTGCCTTTTCCTCCCAGTTTTCAAACTCTGATCCTAGCTATGGTCCTCTGATTCTTGATTCTCTAGTCCCTCATCTCCCTTTTTGTTCTCTCTTTGAAGACTCTCCTCTTCCTCTTTTTAAAAATTTATTTACCATTTGTTTACATTAGGGCTGGAGCGATAGCACAGCAGTAGGGCATTTGCGTTGCACACAGCCAGCCCTCTTGGAGAGCCGGGCAAGCTACCGAGAGTATCTTGCCCACAGGGCAAAGCCTGGAAAGCTACCCGTGATGTGTTCAGTATGCCAAACACAGTAACAGCAAGTCTCACGATGGAGACGTTACTGGGCCAGCTCAAGCAAATCAATGAATAATGGAAGGACAGTGTTTGTGTTTTTGTTTGTTTGTTTACATTATAGAATTTCAGGGTATAGATTAATAGGCCACTGCCAAATTACTGGTGTTATACACAACCAAAAAAACACCTTCCACCCACCACCCATGAATTCCTCCTATGAACTCATTTTTCCTCCAGTAATCACTGAGGAGTTAGCTATATTTTTTCCTCTTTGCCAGTTCACTTCACTGTCCTCCCATTGTTCATCGATTTGCTCGAGTGGGCCCAGTAACGTCTCCATTGGAGACTTTGTTGTTACTGTGTTTGGCATATCGAATACGTCACGGGTAACTTGCCAGGCTCTGCCGTGCGGGCAAGATACTCTCGGTAGCTTGCCAGGCTCTCCAAGAGGGGCGGAGGAATCGAACTCAGGTTGGCCATGTTGGCTGCGTGCAAGGCAAACGCCCTGCTGCTGTGCTATCGCTCCAGCTGAGGTGGCCGAGTGGTTAAGGCCAGTTCACTTACTTTAGCTATTTATATTCTGTGAAACATTTCAGTAATTTCCCTTCTCTCCCTTACTTCTTTTACTTAGCATGGTCACCTCATAAAAGCATTCTTAAGTTCTCTCTATTATGTCATAGAGGTTTGATTATTAAAGTCTGGGCAGCCTCATTGCAGAGGGCTTGATTTTGGAAGTCACACTTTGCTTTTGAATTTTATGTGTCCTTGAAATTAAGCTTATAACTAGACAAAATTATTTTAGACCAGTAATTGCAGAGAAATCATAAGACACAATGTAGGGGGTGGATACCTACAATATGATGAACACTTCTTAGCCCTGAGGACTAACACATCACCCATGAAGATCAACTTGCCTGACTTTGTGGGACTTTCACAAAGAGAAACCAGCCCAACACATGTAAGAAAGACAAATACATTAAGATATTTCAGAAAGAGTTCAGTGCTACAGAACACACATAAGAACAAATAAATGTAAAATTGAGGAGCGGGGATGTGTTTTAGCATTTGTCTGGGAAACTGACCCATAGACAGTGACATTGGCCCAATGTGAAGAATAATGAGATGGAGAGAAATGAACACGGAAATGGGAACAATCAAGATTCTGAGTTTCTTTGAAAGAGAAAGATATGACCAGTATGGGACTAGTCTTGAAAGTAAGGAAAGACATTGTGGAAGATGAGGCAGTTGAAATAGATGGGGAAATAGGTCGTGGGCATTTCTGTAGCCCTTGCTGAAATCATTGAGTGTATTTCCAAAAGTAATCAATCAAAAACTTTGCACAGAAAACTGATTACTAAAAAATTTCTACCTTCTAGATGCATGATGCAGGAACAAACACTATGGATATTCTTCCCCCCTTACCCCCACACCACCCAAGCAATGCTTAAGAAGGCCCAGAAATCCTATGCAGCTCTAGTTAGCCAACCATGCCAAATGCTTCAGTGCCTGGTCATGGCAGTGCAGTGATGCTTAGATACAGCAGCACTGGGACTGCTGGGGAGCACTTTCAGTGATGCTCAGGGGCTATTCAGTGCCAAGGATCAAATTCGGAGTCTTGGGTGGAAGCATGTGCTCTAGCCCTTTGAAGAGTTTCTCCAACCCCAAGAATCATTTTCATATTAAAAGTGCACTAGGATAAATGTCTCATAGCTTGAATCTTTTAAATGAAGAACAAGAGTGGTATTTTCATTCAAACAGATATTTCTATAACTGAACCATTAAGGAGTAAAATTCCCAATAAATTAAGTGACCTGCATCAAAACGTGTCATTAGCAGTTCTAATTATCTAAATTTTTGTAATTAAGGATGGTTTCATTAGTTTAGCAGCAGTTGGTTTTTTGCTCTTCTCAATAGTTTGTAGTGTGCTCTCACCAGATGTTACTCTTACTATCTGAATGAAAATAAATTCAGGTGACATTATAGGTCATAGTTGTCATTGATTCCAAATCTATTTATTCTCAAACCCCTCATCAACAAAGCTAGCATCTGTTGGGAAGAAAATCACCCCAGTTTTTAGTGGTACATGTTATTTCCTCACTCAAGTTCTGTCACTGCTGTATTACGCTGTAAGTATAGAATTGTTTTCTTTTATTTTTCCATTAAAATGTTACCACTTAGGAATTTAATTTCTGTGTGGTTATAACCTCATACCTTTGACTAATAATAGTAGAACGTACCCAGACAGCATGGCCATTTCAATATTGGATTACAGATCATTTTAGAGGTGCTTAGTTTTTCACTCTGGTCCTGTCCAAGGTGTCTGGACCTATTGGTAGACTGCATCCATGAAAAAGTAACTTGGTATTGTGGTGTTCTATCTCAGCCAATTACTAATTGGTACTAACTACAACTTCAGATGCTATATTTACTTTCTCCATCTCTCATATGTTCTTCTTGTGTATCTGGGACAGGTAAAACTGATAAAATTAGAAGCCTTGCAAAAAAAAATGAAGTTCTTAATATTTTGTGCTTTGTAAGATAGGTATGGATTTCCAAGTATGTTTCATTTCTTGATATTTCAGTCATCATTTTGAAGCAGCTCAGAAGTTGTCTTGCTATCCATAGCAGCCAGTAGTATAAATTGCTTTATTTTCCTTCCAGGAAATGCTTCCAGACTGCACACTTTTATTTAGAAGACAGTACATCTCCTCGAGTAATATCCACACCTCCAACACCTATATTTCCAATTTCAGGTAATAGCTTAAAGTGTGACCATGAGTAGTAGCTGACTGACAGAGAACAAAAAACATGATACTGGAAGTTTTTCTTATCAGAGCATTGTGTAAAAGTTATAATATAGATTAGTAAATATGCATGTTATTCAAAATATTTGTTACATCATCTATCAGGATCCTATGTTTATTCTTTGTATTATGTTTAAATGTTCTCAGTCTTAAAGATGATACGACATAATAATTTTTAATCATGAAGTAAAGTAAAAATAATGGCTGGAGCGATAGCACAGCAGTAAGGCATTTGCCTTGCATGCGTCCGACCAGCCGACCTGAGTTCAATTCCTCTGCCCCTCTTGGAGAACCTGGCAAGCTACCGAGAGTATCTCACCTGGCAAAGCCTGGCAAGCGACCCGTGACATATTCATATGCCAAACACAGTAACAAGAAGTCTCACGATGGAGACGTTAGTAGGCCCTCTCCGTATTCATATGCCAAACACAGTAACAAGAAGTCTCACTATGGAGACGTGACTGGGCTACTCGAGCAAACCAATGAACAACGGGAGGATAGTGCTACAGTGCTAGTGCTAGCTGCTATAGTGCAGTAAAGTAATATAAGCACCGTAGCTATAAAGCATTAGTTATCGTTCATGAATTTCAGTTCATTTCCATATTCCTTTCTATGTACTTTCAGTGAAAATTTGGATAACGGAAAACTAAATCTATGTGCTAAGTGTAGATAGGAGAAAATAAAAACACACAAAAAATTTAGGTCCTTGACAGTCATCTGAATCAATGTTTTCTTACCTATTTTTGAAGGGGAAACATCTCTAAAATTATGGGGGTAGAAGTAAAACATGAGCCTAAAGATTAGCTGAAAAGACTCCACATCAAAATGTTAAAAAATTTGCATGGAACTAGATGGTATTGTGTTAAGCAAAATAAGTCAGAGGGAAAAAGAATAATGCCAGATGATCTCACTAGTGTCGTATATAAACAAGGCAAGGGAATGGACAATATCCAGTGAAAACAAGCCCTTGGACTCTGACATCAGAACAGAGGTGACCAAGTTCAAAATTACTACGTGAAAGAGAGGGAGGAGAATGATGGGGGAAGGGTTGGGAAAGACTGAAGTTGACACAAATCGTAGTCTTTGGGTGGTTGTTGGCACTTTGGTGGTGATGAAAATATGGTGACTTTATACATTAGCACCAATGTAACTGCTACCTCAATAATAATTTTTAAAAATTTTAATGTGGAACAATTGAAGACCTGAGAAGACAATAAAATTTTAACAGAACTTACCTAGTTAACAACATTCAAAAGTTTTCAGGGTCATTGTGATAAAAACATTCTTTGGCCCTAGGGTTCACATTGTAACCAAGATAACAATTATTACTTTTGAACATTTCATATTAAAAACTTAGAACAATAAAGGAACTACCTAGGAAATTGTGAGCTACAAGTTTGCTAGAGAAAAAAGAGAAAGATATGGGAATTCACCGAAACGTAGAAAACAAAAGGAAAAATTCATCTCTGTATTTTAAAATTGTCTGATATCCCATATATTATTTCTGAGGGCCCAAATTTTACATGCTATCAACATGAAATCTCAGGGGGGGAAAGATGGGTATGTTCTTTATAATTAGAATTTTTTTTGTTTTTTTCTCTATCAACTCTATGTCCTTTACCACCACTGTTTTATTTATTTTTATTATTTGTTTGAAAATTCTGTACATATTAGCACAACATAATTTCTCATTTCATACTTAAAAATTTGAGACTGATGGTAATCTGTTGCATTATTATTCCCCACACTTTCTAACATACTTTTACATCCTGTCAACATGGATAGGCAAGTTAGTCATAGTATTATCCAAATCCAAACATAGTTTATTACTAATGATAACTAAAATAATATGTAATCAAAATCTTGTTCAGAAAATTCAAAATAGCTTGTTTTCACTTCTCAGAAGAGGAATCATCAAAGTTGTTTATTCATTCACTTGTTTGACTCTCAACGATGAACTCTAGCTCACTTAAATGTTCACATTTCCATGGAAGGTCAGAAAATGGAAAGACAAGTGAATATCATCATAGTCTCATCAGTTCATAAATTACCAAATACCATTCTTTAAATAAAAAAATTGTTAGTTTACTAGTGAGAAAAGATTAGTTGCTCAGGACAGTATCGATGGGTTTGAAGGACATTTCTAGAACTAATGATTAAGATGTGACAAATTATTTCTGTTTTCTTATCTAATTATAAAAGCTTCTTCAAGGCAAGATTCTTCTAAAGGTGTGAAGATAGAATTACACCTTTGTCTAGTGCTTATTCAGCCTTACAGGCTAATTCAATTTTAGTATTCAGGTACACTCATCTAAGAGAGAGAACAGATGGATTCTGATTTTTTTCTAAATCAGCTAATGCTTGGTAACTGAAGCTTTAAAATATTAAATGGCCTAGATGTTGAACATCTGTTGATGTAAATAACTTGTTTCTAGTGAAATGTGTTTGATGTTTCCTTGTCAGAGAAATCACTTGTGAAATTGCATACTGTGAACTAGTAATATGTTTAATCTAAGAAAGATTTTTTTTTCAGGGAAAGGTGAAGGGGAAAGAATAGTTAAAATAATTTGGCCCCTTCACGATTAATTAACAGTTCCAATGACTTTGTTTACATAGCATATCTTCGAGTTAGAATTCTTAAAATTTTATAAATTAGAAGTTCTAAAGGTTTTCAACATTGTCTTTAATGATTATTCTACATCTAAATGTTTTCTATTTTTTTATGGCAAAGAAAAAATGTTTTCAAATCTGACTATTTGTAAGGCAGACTTCAGTTTCAAAAACTGAACTAGCGGACTATCAAATATGGCCCCTATACAATTGGAAATATACTAGTTCAGCATTTTCCCCCCAGAATTTATATGCAGCTGCCAATCATGTTAATGAAAGTTATCTAGACAGACCTGTTCAAGGATGGGACATAGCTCAGCACATGCCTTGAATGTGTGAGACCCTGGGTTTGATCCTCCTGGCACCACAAGAAAAGGAAGAGATACAGTCCATTGATAAGTGAGATCTTGGTGGTATTTATGAATTAACATTGAAATTTAATTTTCTCTTTAGAGTCTAAAAGGAAGGCTGCTGATCAAAATAGATTTCTCTATGCAGGGTTATTATTACTAGTAAATATTGAGAAATTAATAGTTGTTAATTGTTTTATTGAGTAGCTGACAGTCTGTAGAAATTATAGGAATAATTGTAACTTTGAGATTATTTAGAAGCATCTTATAAATATTTAAAAGTGATAGCATATTTATTTTGTTGAATTGTCCTTTCCAACCTAGTTTTTTTTTTTAATTCACTTAGATGATGTTGGAGCAATTCCAATAAAGCACTTTCCAAAGCATGTTGCAGATTTACATGCAAGTAGTGGGTTTACTGAAGAATTTGAGGTATGATATTAAGATATTTAATTATAGACTATAGAATGTAATTTTTAAAATTCAGCAGTAGATTATTTCCTGACATAGTCATTGAAATCATTTTCACGTCTAGCCAGAATATTAGATCCATAATCATTTATGTGTTTAGAAAATATGTTATGTTTATCATATAATTTAGAAAATTGGTTTTTCACTATAAATGCCAGATTGTACTAATGGGGAAATTAAAAAAGTGTTATTCTCTCCAAATATATGGATCCCAGAATTTTGAAAAAGAAATTTGAATTAGTAATCCTGCCTCTTTTTAATTTTCTAAATTATATAAATTATATACTAAACCACTAAATTTCATGATTTTCAGCACATATAAAAGTACATTTAAGCTCTTAGTTTTAAGTATTTCAATGTAAATGCTGAAACATTTATATAACATTTTTAATACACAAGATAAAATCCCAACTTCTCAAGAAAATTTCTCTTAATTAATGGAATTCACCATCAGTGAAATTTTTTTTAGTCCTTTACTGTTTAATGTTTAAACTTAAAGCATTAATATTTAAATAATTTTAGAGAAGGAGCAGGGAAGTTCACCACAAATTTAAGGCAGCCTTGTGAACTCTAAGTTAAATGGATTTTTTTCAGTATAGGGTACCAAAACTTTAGAATTAGCATCAGCAGCCACAAAACCTAATAGGAACTGTTATTGAGCACTCTTTAATGTGCTGGTCCTTGTATTAAATTCTTCCACATACAAACTTCACCCAAGCTGGAAATGATTTATTTCACATTTTACTCATATTACTGATGAAAAGCATTTTCATTGATTAACAACTAATGAGTATGGAACAGGAATTCTATCCAAAGCCTGTAATTTTAAAAATCCATGTCTTTCCATCCTTCCCTCTCTCTGCTGACCCCTCCCTGCATGAAGACTCTGAACCTTTCCGCCATTTCCTTTGCCCAAGCTTCTCAAGTACTTTATGCATCTCCTACTTGAAGTACTTTGACCTTTGACCCTGACCTGGATGGATTGTACCACTAATTTCCTTGCATCTAATTTTAATTAATGCTTGCCTGTAATCACATCCTCCAAGACACAGAGTAGGGAAAAACCATAGATTTGTTATCATTAGGTAAGGCCCACATAAAGTGAAATAATATATAGACTTACAGACTAAAATGACAAGACTATCTATTCTTAACTAATCTGGAGCCCTCTTTGTGGTTTAATACAAAAACTATTAGGCACACATCAAACAAAATCATAATAGTGAGAAAATGTGTCAAGGATGGGGCTCAATTTAAATATTTCCCAAGGTTAAATGGACAATTTATATTAATAAAGTTGCTAATAGGTATCGCCAAAGCATTGTACTTTTCACAACAATAAAATCTTTATATGATCTAACAGTGCATGTTAATGAACTTCATAAAATTACCTCACATTTTAATTTTAAAAAGTTGTAATTCCAGTATTTTTAACTCAGTATGATTTAAGAGAATTTTTTATTAACATAAGAATTGGATTAATAATTAATAATGCTGTATTTTTTAAGTGGTCCTTGTATTAACTTGTTTGTAATTCAAGAGCCAGAATTAGGTCTACAACAAAGGTCTTAAAAACTTGAGAAGAGAGATTGGGCCATTTTCTGATTAAAAGAATCATATTTGAGTTATACATTTTCTCAAAAACTATAATCTTAATTAAATAATTACAAATCCCAAAGTAAAATGTTTATATAGAAAATATATCAGAAAAGAAGTATTATTGATTGATAAAAAAGACTGTTTTCATATTCATCAATGTTCAGAAAAAATATTGGTAAAGCTTATCATTTTCTTTCTAAATTTTGTTAAAACTAATTATATATCTCTATTAAAACTTTAGAATATTTATAATGTCTAAGCATGACTGCCCTTAATTAATTGTTATAAACAACCTAATAGGAAGCTTTTTCTATTTCAAATTATTCTGGAAAAAAATACCAAAAAAACCTCACTAATTTATAGTTTCAAATAGTGCTCCAGTGGTCAAAGAAAATTTTATTTAGTTACCAGTAAGTCCAACAAGTGTGAGCAACAAACATTTCTTTTTATTATTTCAATTTAAGAATTTTGTATTATTGTATTTCTGTGTCCTTTAAATATTATTTTATTACATATAAATGTAAGATTCCAAATTGTTAGATGTTTTGATTTGCATGCAGCTGTTTGAAACATTCTTGTTTTGTTAGTATTTGACAAATGTATTTATTGCATGATCATAGTTTTCCATTGTAAACCTAATATGAACGCTTTTTTTTCTCATTTGTCGTGTGCTGTGGAATTTGATTTCTTTACTTTTTTGGCATTCATTCCCTCATTAGACACTGAAAGAGTTTTACCAGGTAAGGCATTATTTCACTGCATTTTCTTTTAGCCAAGACCATAGTTGTAACATATTTAAATTTTTTATATAAATTATTTTATTTTGTCCTCATCATTATATTTAAGTCCCTTTATTTGAAAGGATGCATTTTTTTAAAAAAGTATACCTACAATGTTTTTACAGGAAGTGCAGAGCTGTACTGTTGATTTAGGTATTACAGCAGACAGCTCCAACCATCCAGACAATAAACACAAGAACCGATACATAAATATCGTTGCCTGTAAGTATAGCCTTTAATCATCCTTGACTTCTTTGCTATTGCTGTGCTCTTTGTTTTTTCTCCGTGCTGGCAGTCAAACACAGTTGTGAGTCAAACTCACAACTGCAATGTATGTACTCTGCCGCTGTGCCAGATTCCCCACTGTGTGGCCTGGGTACACCTACCCACTCCATGATCATAAACAATGGAACAGCACACATTGCTTCTGAAGAGGAACATCCATTCTTCAGCACTCTGTGGTTCTTCAAATATGCAGGCCTTGGATGGGCCTTCAGGGTTTCCCAAGTAGCATTTAAGTGAACAGAAAGATTTGAACCTCTAGATTTGCATGATATTGTAGTTTTTTTTGGGGGGGGGTCACACCTGGCGATGCACAGGGGTTACTCCTGGCTCTGCATTCAGGAATTACTCCTGGCAATGCTCAAGGATGCTGGGAATCGAACCTGGGTCGGCCACGTGCAAGGCAAGCACCCTACCCACTGTGCTATCGCTCCAGCCCTGTAGGGTTTTTTGGATCAAGGAAATAGTGAACTATTTTGAGAACACCTAGAAGGGAGCAGTGTTTCTGTCAATAATGCACATTTGCAGTGTCAAAAACAGTTGGCAGGCATTGAATGCTGTCAGAAGCTGACCAGAGCGTCGTTGTTTGTATGATGAATCCAAAGGTGTCCTAAAAAATGGATCATCACAGCCAGAACCCTTTTCTAATGAGAGCTTAACCAGTGAGGGCTGTTTCCATTCCTTTTATTAGGGTTTATGTTGTTACAGCCCTCCTGTAGAACCTCATTATAGATAACCAATTTAGGATCCCACCTCTGTGAAAATGTTTGTTTAGTTGTTTAGTGAAGGTAGTTTTTACTGAAAGTTACTTAGAAAGATGTGAAAGGAAAGAAAAGCAGAAGTATGCCTTCAAGAGAGAACAAAAGCTTCTCCAAAGTGGAAACAGACAAGCAAAGCAGCATAGAGACAAGCAAGCAAAAATCCTTGTTCAAGGAAGAGCACGGGCTTGAAGAGCAAGCCAAAAATATTTGTTATCCCAAATCAATAGCACTTCGGATTTTTTGTGTTCCCCTCACCACTTGAACTTTCTATTGATGCTTGTACATTATTTTCTGTGTTGTATTCCTCTCACACCTTCTATGTTTGAAACCCTCTTCAAGACAGAGGCTCTTATTATCTGTAACTTTATCATGTTCATATCTGTATATCTGTATTCCACCAAAGCCTATGTAAGTAAGCGATTTTTTGTAATGATTGAAATTGTATTTGGTTAGTTTTTATATAAATGGCTTTTGTGTTAAAATGTAGTGCATGCTATAGTGAATTTTTTTTTCTTTTGTTACAGATGATCATAGTAGGGTTAAGCTTGCACAACTTGCTGAAAAAGATGGCAAACTGACTGATTATATCAACGCCAATTATGTTGATGTGAGCATGATTTAATTGAATTTTTATGGAAATTATAGAAATTTTTATACAGCTATGCTACATATATACTAATTCCTAAAAACTTTGTGTACCAGATATAAATATCCAATGGGTTTCCTATGTGCAACCACCTCATTGAAGAGGAAGCCAAAAATATTTGTTATCCCAAATCAATAGCACTTCAGATTTTTTTGTGTTCCCCCCACCACTTGAACTTTCTATTTATGCTTGTACATTTTTGTTATGTATTCTTCTCACACCTTCTATGTTAGAAACTCAAAAAGATCCATATGTATATATGTGATCAGGCATGATCTTCAGAGTTAGAAATTGTTTTGAATTCTAGTTCTGCCATCAACTAGTCATGGGAGCTTGAAAGTCACTTCACTCCTCTCCAATGATCTCATCTCCATTTTAAGTATAATACATCCATTTTACATAGGTCAAGAATTAAGTTCAATGTATATAAAGTATGTTGGCTAACAATAGTCAATGGTATCACCAAGCACCATAGGAGTTAATGCCAGAGATTTCCAAATGGCTGTGGACAACTAGGCCCAAGTCCTAAAACATATTTTCATTAAATGGAACTAAGCACTAGATAGAAAGGATACAAGATAGCTTTGTATTAAATGCACTTAGACCAAAGATGATGAGAATTATGCTTATGTCAGAGAAAGAGAGCTTTTCTTGGTATAAAATTGGAAAGTTAAGAGGTGTTTCTGTCTTTGTTAATATTATTTTCTCCAGCTCTGTGCGTTTACTTTATGATTTTATTTTATTTTTTTATGATTTTATTTTATATAAAAAATGTACTGAACATTAAAGCTTAAGCATGATACAGTTAAAAGTAACCAATTATTCAGTTAGTAAGAACCATTTGTCACTTGCCTCTGCAGGGGTACAACAGACCAAAAGCTTACATTGCTGCCCAAGGACCGCTGAAATCCACAGCTGAAGACTTCTGGAGAATGATATGGGAGCATAATGTGGAAGTTATTATCATGATAACCAACCTGGTAGAGAAAGGAAGGGTATGAAAAAAAATGTTACATGTCCTTCAGAGTAATGATTTATAATGTTTTTCATTGCTTTTTGTAGCATAAGTATTAGGAAGCAGCAAAGCTTTTGAAAACTTTGTGAAGTAAGGAATTCTGTCAAAGAAGTATGACTGCTGAAGGGATATTCACATTATAGGTCAAAAACTTTTCAATGAAAGTCAAGCTATTGCTGAAATATATTTTTCACAGTGGGAAAAACAGTAAATATGTTGTATAATGAAATCCTTAAATCACAGGACCTGGATTCTCATATTGACTCTATAATGACTCGTTACATCTGATCTCACTTCTGTTATCTGATATAGGAACATTTGGGTCAGCGTATCTCAAGTCGCTTTTAGCCCTGTGAAAATATTCATGTACATGAATGCAAATACATGCGTGTGTGTGGAGAGGAGAGAGAGAGCGAGAGAGAGAGAGAGAGAGAGAGAGTATGGTTTCCTCTAATCTGTGATTACTGATACTGAAAATGGAGAAAAATAAAAAATTTTTTACTAGAAAATTAAGATAGTGTCTTACTGTCCTGTTCTCAGACCTTGGCTAAGACAATTTCAGAGACAATGCTTGAATTGAGCTTTTGAAATAAGGAAATAGCACCTTTTTACTTTCTCTTTTGCAGAGAAAATGTGACCAGTACTGGCCTGTGGATGGTAGTGAAGAGTATGGAAACTTTCTGGTCACTCAGAAAAGTGTCCAAATTCTTGCTTATTATACTGTGAGGTATTTTACTCTAAGAAACACAAAAATTAAAAAGGTAAGTCCACAACATATGGGCACTGTTGTTTAAGTAAAAACTTCTGGTCCTGTTTAAGGAATGGGTGGTATAAACAAGACAGGTAAAATATATATAACTAAGATCTTTACAATTCACATCACAGTTTTACCTCAATCCCAAAGGTTTCTTGCAATTCTCTCCATGACCACCTGGCTTGGGCGCCAAATTGTTACAGTAGTTGTGACAAGCAAACAAGAATTCCTAAACTCTGTGATGGATACATATTCAATAACAACATTTGAGACTGAAATAAGAGAAGGGAAACACAAACAGAGCAATGATATATTCTACTCATGGTTCTCCAGAGAAATAGAAGCAGTAGTTGTGGGATGGGGGAGAGATTGGGATTGAGGGAGCGAGAGAGACTGAAACACAGAAACAGATTTTTTTTTTTTTTTTTGCTTTTTGGGTCACACCCGGCAATGCACAGGGTTTATTCCTGGCCCGTGCACTCAGGAATTACTCCTGGCAGTGCTTGGGGGACCATATGGGATTCTGGGAATTGAACCCGGGTCAGCAGCATGCAAGGCAAATGCCCTACCCACTGCACTATTGCTCCAGCCCCAAAGACAGAGATTTTAAGGACATGGTTGTGTGAGTTACATATCCTGAATTCATAGGCAGGCCTGCAGCCTAATAGTTAAGCAAGAGTTGGTGCAGATCTTTGTCCAATCAGAACAGCAGTTTAGAAACAGGGTTTCTATGTTTCAGTCTTAAGGGTAATTCCTGGGGGGGTTGTTTTAGAGTCACACCCAGCAATGCTCAGGGGTACTCCTGGCTCTGCACTAGGAATTACTCCTGGTAATGCTCGGGGGGTCTTATGGGATGCCAGGGATTGAAACCAGACCAACACATGCAAGGAAAATCCCCTACCTGCTGTACTATTGCTCCAGCACTGGGAAAGTTTTAGTATTTTTTTTTCTTATGACCTTCAACTGGGCTGGAGCGATAGCACAGCGGATAAGGCGTTTGTTTGCCTTGCACACGGCTGGCCCGGCTGACCCGTGTTTGATTCCTTCGCCTCTCTCGGATTGCCCAGCAAGCAACCGAGAGTATCTCACCAGCATGGCAAAGCCTGGCAAGCTCCCCGTGACATATTCAATATGCGAAAAACAGTAACAAGTCTCACAATTTATTGTGAGACGTTACTGGTGCCCACTCGAGCAAATCGATGAACAATGGGAGGACAGTGCTACAGACTTTGAACTAACTGGGTGCTGCCTACTTGTATGCTTAAGATGTTTCATCACAGTCTACTGACAACACCAGTCACATATGAAATATACCAAAAATACCTTGACAGTTAACATCTAATGTATGGGGTATTTGACCAAACCCCGAGAGTGTAAAATTAGCCATCACAAATGACAATTTTTTTTTGTATAAACAGTTATGAACTACGGATATCAGCTATGAATCCTGAGTTTATATTTAAGGAATCTGTGAGCAGGTGTGTGTTTTCTCTTGTCTAAACTCTTCTAGGGCTCCCAGAAAGGAAGGTCCAGTGGGCGTGTGATTACACAGTACCACTACACGCAGTGGCCTGACATGGGTGTCCCTGAGTACTCACTGCCCGTGCTGACCTTTGTGAGAAAGGCCTCCCATGCCAAGCGCCATGCAGTAGGACCTGTTGTTGTCCATTGCAGGTGAGTCTTTCAGGGATTCGTTATAAACCACAGAATTGACGCTTCTAACAAAAATGAAATCAAAGACTTTTCAAAATGAGAGCAATGTCATGGAGTGAGAGAGGTAAAATAACAAGCTCACTCTCTTGAGTATTAATCATCAGAAAGTGAGTATTCCAGGCTCAGAATTTGATTGAAGAATATTATGCAACACCGGAGGTTTAATTTTTGAAAGATTTGTACTGTCTATTTGATTGTTATTTTGAATCTCTAGTTTTAATTGTGTGAGACAGGAGGAACTATGTTTTTTCATTAAACAACTATTCATTACATTTTTAAAGTCATGGAATAAAACGGCTTGAGACATAACTCTTGTTTCTGGGAGTTGGCAGTCTATTAAAGGGTTATTATATTTGTATTAGAGAAATCAAAGCATGCATACTGTGAGGAATTGCGAGAAATTAAAAAACCCTTCCTCATTGTCTCAACATTTTTCTAATGCTCTGATATTGTCTATGTCATCAATTCACTATTTGTCTCAGTCCTTTAATTTCCAAAATAAGGAGGACGAATAGAAATGATATATCAAAGAAAGAAAAAAATTACCTCAGTTTTACACCCACAAAACTAAAAAATCATTTCTATGTGCAGTATTTTATCGAAGAAGTGCCTGCGTGGTTGCAGAAGTCAAGGGTTTTCTTTGACATGCAGCTTATCTGACACATTCTAATTACCTATATCAGGACTTTTCCTCAGACAAAGTTTGAGAGACCCATCTTGAGTTTTTTTCATGTTAGTCTGACGATAAGCTGAGGGAAACAGGAAGATGCAAGAAAAATAGCTCTGAAGGTCAGAGATTGTTTCTTAGCAAATAGAGAAGGAGCAGGGTATTGTGCGGAGCAGGTGCTAATTTTCCACTCTAGCACTTCCTACTTGTCAGAGCATTTGAAAAGAATCCCTGGCTCTGAATTCTGTCTCTCTGGTAGCTGCTTTGAAGAAGTCTAGAGATAATGGTCCTTTAGAAATGACTGAAGTTATGCTTTATTCCTCACAATCTCACTGCAATGATATTTTCAGCTGAACGTTTTATCAAATTCTTTTCCCCATTAACGTGGAAACCTTTACAAACATGTTTCTCGGCAGTACAGACCCAGGGACCTTTTCTTTTCAGAGTTTGGTGATGCTGAGGCTTTTTTTTTCTTCCAATTAAATGGTTATTTGTTGTGCTCTAACACATAATAATGTCATTGTATATTTTATTGTGAATAATAAATATAGTTGTCAAAAGTATAATAGTCTAGTAGAAAGTAGTTTTGAAGTAGTTTGACCTATAGAGCATTTTTTAACTTATATTTGTAATTTGAAGCATTATGATTAATCATTATACTGCTTATAGTTTTGAGTTAAAATACTTATTTGGCTCATTAATTTGGAGAAGGAGATTTTTTTTAATAGACAAAGAAGCCAGTAGCAACCTATCTTCAAATGTAGAGTATGCTTGACATTGAAATTATTGTTTGTATTTTCTTCAGCGCTGGAGTTGGACGAACAGGCACATATATTGTGCTAGACAGCATGTTACAACAACTTCAACATGAAGGAACTGTCAACATTTTTGGCTTTTTAAAACACATCCGTTCACAGAGAAATTATTTGGTTCAAACTGAGGTATGCCAAACAGATAGTTTTATCTGAAACTTGGAAAAGTCACCCAAATACTAAGGCTACATAAACTTCAGCTTGAATTACCATTTATAAGTCTCATTGGGCTCCTATAATAACATACTTTAGACCAGACAAATAGCTTAAAACAATAGACCTTGATTGTCTTCAGTAAAGTCTAGACACAAGGCCAAATTGTGTTAAGTCAATTAAGTCACATGAAGTATTCCCTCTGTGTCTCTATCCAAATTTGCTTTTTCTGTTACAACACCAGACACTATCTTGTCTTAGCAAATTACATCTGTAACCACACTGTTTACAAATAAGGCCCCACTCTGAGGTTCTGGGAGGCTTCAACTTATATTTTGAGGGATGTGGTTTAACCAGAGAATTGTCAATTCATCATGTATACCAGGTAAATAGTGTCTTTTTATTTTTGGTCTTTTTGGATCAAACTCAGTGATGCTCAAGGGTTACTCCTGCCTTTGCACTCAGGAATCACTCCTGGCAGTGCTCGGGGGACCATATGGGATTCAGGGATCAAACCCGGGTCGGCCACATGCAAAAGGCAAACACCCTACCCACTCTACTATCACTCCAGCCCCAATAATGTCTATTTTGAAGCTAAATGGGGAGTATATCTGATAGGCCAGAGAGAGATTAGATGGTAAGGCGGTTGACTCCTTAGCCAATAAAGGATCCTCTGAGCACTTCCAGGAAGCAATCCTAAGCACAGAGACAGGAATAACTCCTGAACACTGCTGTATGTGACCAAGAGTGCCCGCCCTTATTAAAATTAAAATAAATAACACCGGTAACAGAGAAGATTCGGGAAAAAAGGAGCAAATGATGTTGGTCAACATCATTTTATTTTTAAAAGTCTCAAGTTTCTCCTGTATAAATGTGTGAATCATAATCAAATTACATTCATTTGAGGCACACAAGAGTTTGCCACATAGAGTTTATAGGACATAGGATAAAGTCTGCATATCTGTATGTCACTTTTACCAATTTCTAAATTAAAATGAATTTAGACATTAGAAATGTCAGCTTGAAAGTACCCAGAAACATGACTGAGTGACCTTTAAGTAGAATCAAAGCAAACTTCATTTCTTCAAGGAAATGTCATTCTCATCAGATGTAATCAGATAAAAGGGACAACTACAAAAAACTGTATCATGAGAGAATGTTCCAGTGGTTGAATACACAGCTGCTATGTCCAGAGCCCCAAACTAGATGCCCAGCACCACATGGCTTCCAGATCACCTCAAAGTATGGCCCCAAGGATCCCTGAGCACTTCTGGGTGTGGCCCTAGTAAAACAAAACCATATTGATAATTGTGCCAAATCATAAATGACTGACTAAAAGGAAAACTGCCCATTTGTCCATATGATATGTGGGATTCAGGGAAGTTTTTATGTAAAATGTGGAAACTTTTCAGCCTTGAAGGACAGATGGTGAAAGCATTGTTTTGCTTCCCCAAATCTTCCTTTCTTTTTCCAAAAATACCAATACACAACAAAATCAAGAGGTAAGAAAAAATTTTTAAGTTCTCTTCACCTCCTTTGTTTCTTTTTTTTTCTTTTTGGACCACATCCTACAGTGTGTACATCTTACTCCTGACTATGCTCAGGGATCACTCCGGGCAGTGCTTGGAGGACCATATAGGTTGCCAGAGATTGGACCCAGGTTGGTCATGTGCAAGTTTAGGCACTCTACCCACTGTAACATCTCTCCAGCTCCGCAATCATCTTTCTGGCATCTGACTTCCTATCAAATTAGTCCACATAGCTTATAGGATTTTATCACTTGTTTTGTAAAACTCTGTCAATACAAGTGTTTTCTTTTGGATCTAGATGATATACATAAATATGTATATGTGTGTAGTATATATATGAATAGATGTATATATACACAAACATGTTTGTTTATATATCATATGTACATATTTGTATGTATGTGAATATATGTAAATTGATGTATATATAGAAAAAGGTGACTATATATAAATAAATGCATATATATGTACTATACATATCTATATTTCTTGATTTTGAAGTCATGTCCCTTGTTGTGATTGTGTTTTGCCAGGAACAGTATGTCTTCATTCATGATGCTCTGGTTGAGGCCATTCTTAGTAAAGAAACGGAGGTGCCGGACACTCACATTCACGCCTATGTCAATGCACTCCTCATTCCAGGACCAACAGGCAAAACAAAGCTGGAAAAGCAATTCAAGGTGAGCTCTCCTGACAGTCTCTTGGCTACCTCCACAGAAACGAATTTTCCGGAATCGTTTCTTTTGAGTCAACAGGGCCTTGAGGGTGACTTGAGAGTGCTGTTGGCATAGTGGCTTTGTCCTGTTCTGCACAATAGCTAGCAAAGTCACAGAGTAAATTTCAAGGGAAAAATGAGTTTTGAATCATAGGCAGAAAAGTTCTCAGAAACCCTAGATTAACTTCTATAAAGGCAAACTTGGGCCAGAAAGGAGGGCACGTAGCATAATAGAAGGAACAGGCCAGGCTTATAATATAGATGATATAAGAGTCCTTTTTATTTTGAAAAAAGACAAAACTTCACCAAGAGTGCTATGACTCAGGCTGTCATGCTACTCTTTGTGGTGGGGGAAATTGGTCTCATTTGAAGGCTTTGGACTACAATAGACCACAATGGAACAATAACTTTTTGAACCACAGTTTCTCCCACTTACCTTGTCACAAGGGAATGAACGAGAAAGGAAAACGTTTCCCTTCCTCGCCCACCCATCCCTCGCCCCCAATATTGTAACTTTCTCAAACCAGCTCTCTGTCATCAGTTAGCAAAAATAACAGAAAGCAAAGAATTTAGAGAGCTTTTTTGGAACCAGCCACTGAGTGAGAGGGAGTAACAGAGTGGCTTTCCAGCCAAATGAAGGCAATGTTCTTTTGCTCCACATTATTTCTGACATTAACCTCTTAGAATCCCCAGGATCCCAAAGAAGCAGGGTCTATACTGCAGTAAGATTGTATGGCAAGAATTTGAAGCAGCCTAGAAAAACCCAGCAGTGTTAACAACTTTGAAATTGCAAGCTTCTCCTCCACACTATTTTTTCCATTTTTACTATAACATAGAATATTAATCTTTGTGGGTCCCCTCCCATATCTTTGCCTTCTCAGCCAACAGCTTTGTGCTTTGGAGGGAGTAAGATAAATATGAATGATAAATGGGGAATTTAAAGCCTGCCAACAGGAAGACATAAATTTTATACTCAGCCATGCTGCTTACATCATAAAGGAACTCTTTAAGGGAAGAATGTGTGGTTTGAATTCTAGAAACAGATAGTAAATATAAACCATTAATATTAGACTAGTAGGACAACTTTCCCCAAAGATATTTTCAATAATTTATATATATTTGAATAATTTACATATAAATTTTGAATGATTTTATCTATAATTTTAATAATCTATGTAGAATTTTTCAATAATTACATAAAATTTTCAGTAGAGTTACTACTCTCCCAAATCTCCCAAGTTCTCATGATCCTCCACTGCTGTCCCTCCCCTTCTTTCCCTCTACTGTTATATTATTGGTTCTATATTCCAAGACCAAAAATTTATTGAAGCAATTTTCACAAACAAGTCAAATATATTTCTGTTAAGCCTCATACCTTGGGTCATGTATATGCATCTGAGTGTTTGAGTATTCGAGCGACTTACATGGAATAATCTGTCCTTTCCCCCTCCTTTTCTCAGCTCCTGAGTCAATCAAATATACAACAGAGTGACTACTCGACAGCACTGAAGCAGTGCAACAGGGAAAAGAACAGAACTTCTTCCATCATCCCTGGTAGGTCAGGCTGAGTCTTGTGGAAAAAACAAATCTTTTCCTAATTGTAAGGAGGCCTCCTAAGCAGTGCACAAACAACTCAGAGGCCAGTCTAGGCAACACTCAGCCCTCAGTCCAGTGAGGTTCTTTGGGATCACAGAGCCACTTCAACCATGCTTGGTGGGGCCATGTTGTGCCAGAAATTAAACCTAACACATGCAAGCCTTGTGCTCCAGCACCTTATGCTACCTCCCCACCCTCCCAAACATTCGTTTTGTTTGTTTGTTTAAGGGGCATAACCTGCAGTACTCAGAGTCTAATTCCAATTCAGTACTTGGGGATCATTAATTGTGATGCTCAAGGAACCATGGGGTGACAGTAATTGAACCAGTGTCTCCTGAAATCCATACCACTCTGTTGAGCTCTCTCAGTCCCCCAAAGACCTTTGCTCATTAGAAATCCTGGGGACAATCTGACAGTATTTGTACATCTTGGAACATAAGCAGTACTGCACTCTGACATTTTGTAAATTATGACTGAAATGTGACCATTTAAAAGAACCCTTAAACCACAATGGTTTGTTTTTAAATATGCAAAATATGTATGAAATAGTAGGCTTAGGATCAAAGATGTTCAACTTGAGACATCAGTTTGAGGGGAGGAGGGAATGGGGGGCAGTCTGTACACATGATTATTTACAATGAATGTTCTATGATGTGTTCCAGTGGAAAGATCAAGAGTTGGCATTTCATCTTTGAGTGGGGAAGGCACGGACTACATCAATGCCTCCTATATCATGGTATGTCCAAGGAGTCACTGAGAAATCTGCCCACCACCGTGTTACCAGAAACAAAGGAAGAATTGGCTGCTGGAAGTAGTAGCTGAGGATGTGGGGAGCACCATACAAAACATACAATCTCAGAAGATCCGTTTCATTTCCTAAGGTTGACACATCAGCTTCAACATGCCCAGATTAACTGACTTTGCCATTTCAGACATGACCTACAGTTCTCACCCAGCAAACTGCGTTCACCTGGGGATCTGGATTTCTAAAGATATAATACCTTTCTTCTGTACTACGTTTTCTGTGGGAGGGTGAATTCTTTTGTCACTGCTGTGTTTTGCGTCAACCAATCATGGTGTATGACTTTAGATGTACAGGTTCTAATTTCTAGGCCAAAAGAACTTCATTCTTCTAATCCAGAAAGAGTATCTATAGAAGAAACTGAAAGGGGCTGGAGTGATAGCACAGTGGGCAGGGTGTTTGCCTTGCACACGGCCGACCCGGGTTTGATTCCCAGCATCCCATGTGGTCCCCTGAGCACTGCCAGGAGTGATTCCTGAGTGCAAAACCAGGAGTAAATCCTGAGCATTGCCAGGTGTGACCTGAAAAGCAAAAAAAAAAAAAGAAGAAACTGAAAGACTTAAGATGGTGTCATCTAAAAATACGCATCACTTCAATTGAGTTTACAGAGGATAGGAAAGAACTGAATGACCCTAGGGCAAAGGAGATAACTTAGTCCTGATTTCAGTAAGCAGTAAGATGGAAATCATCATTATTTCAATGGTCCCAACTTCCAGGTTTCTGAAACAAATCTGCAAGTTTCATCCCGAAACTTCTGTAGAGGTGGGAGGGGTCTAGACACCCAAGGTGTTCAATTGGCAATAGGTGTTCACTTTGGCACTCTGCTATCAGGAGACATAGAAAGTGAAAAATACAGTTCTCCTCTATATGTCCACACCCTGTAGAGAAGAAGACATGTCCACATTCCATTTTGGCCAACCTAAGAGAGCTGCTAGATACGTAAACTTGGGCACAACACTTAATTTTTCAATTTTCAGTTTTATCATCTGAAAATTACATTCTCACAGTACTATTGAGAGGAATAAATGATGGAAGGCCAAGTCTATGTTGTATCTGGTGTATAGAAAGTATCCCATAACACTCCTATAGTCATCACGTTGTTATTTATAGACATAACCTAAAGATACTGCTGGCTTATGGGTCATTTATTTCTAAATGTTTTTTCAGTGTTTGAAGTCATACATCAGGGATCTGTTCTCTATTCTCTTGGTTTTGTAGGGCTATTATCAGAGCAATGAATTCATCATAACCCAGCATCCCCTTCTCCATACCATCAAAGATTTCTGGAGGATGATATGGGACCATAATGCCCAGTTGGTAGTTATGCTTCCTGATGGTCAAAACATGGTAAGTCCCTCGGATCATCTATGTTACTTTCCTTATAGCAGAAAGTAAAAAAAAAAAGTTTTTTTAGTAGAAAGCTCTTCATGTAAACTAATAAAAAATATATGTCAGCTAATAAGATAATGTCATTAGCGTTAGATCTTGATTTGACTTAGAATGTCAGTAAAAGATAAAAGTAGGTTTAAATTAATAAATTTCTGTGTCTTGTGCAACTGCATAAGGAAAAATGATGGCCCAGAGAGATAGTTCAAAGAGCTAGAATGCAGATTTTATGTGTTAGAGACACAGATTCTACCCTCAACAGTTCCTGGTTCCCATGCATCACTAGGAGTAGCATCACTAGGTGGGCCCAAACTCACCCTTCAAATAAGGAAAGAAAAATCAGATTTTAAATCATGAATGAGAGTCGAACTTTATGTCTCTGTTTACTTTTTTTTAAAAAAAATAAAACTTAAATTTTTTGGTGTGGCGGTGCACCCAAGGATTGCTCACCCCTGGCAGTATCTACCAACCATGCTGAATAATTCAGTGCCAGGAACTGGTGATGTTGGGCTACACCCTGACTGGGTATCACCACGGTCATGCTGATACTGCTTGGGGGCCTCCTGGACCACTGCCCTGAACTTGGAAGTATCAGGAATCAAAATTAGACCCTGACCCATTTCCCTGATCCCCAGAACATCGTTAAAGATTTCTTTTGTGCAGTAGGGCATTTGCCTTGCATGCGGCCTGCCCCGCCAACCCGCGTTTGATTCCTCTGCCCCTCGCTGGAGAGCCCAGCAAGCTACTGAGAGTATCCCGCCCACATAGCAAAGCCTGGCAAGCTCCCCATGACATATTCGATATGCCAAGCACAGTAACGTCGCACAACGGAGACATTACTGGGCCTGCTCGAGCAAATTGATGAACAACAAGAGGACAGTACAGTGCAGTGCAGTTTGATTATAAGCTTTATTTGGGGTTTTATTTCTTGTTTGTCAAGTTACACTGAGTATTCCAACACTGTATCACTGTCCTCCCATTGTTCATCGATTTGCTCGAGCGGGCCCAGTAACGTCTTCATCAAGAGACTTGCTGTTACTGTGTTTGGCATATCCAATACCTCACGGTTAGCTTGCCAGGCTTTGCCATGCGGGGAGTATTCTAAAAGGCACTGAAAATTACTAAGATCTTTTCACAGTTGAATTTCTCTACTGGGTTAACAACTTTCCATTGTTAATGATAAATTATGGAAATAAACAAGCACTTACTTGGTTTCTTTTTCTTTTCTTAATTTAACATGATTAAGGTCATGTATTTCCAATGATGTTGACCTTTATGGACTTGGCATCTCTAGTCATCTCACCACCACCAGAGGACCCAAAACTTCCCCGCCGTGTTCCTGTGTTACTCCCATCCACCTATTTGCCCTATAATCTGGAGTTTTCCATTTGTACCCCAGTGCCCAGAATTTGTTGTTAGTTCATGTCTATTCCCTTGTGTTTCCCTGTACACACACATGAGGAACATCATCCTGTGCTGCTTTTTCTCACTCTGGTCCATTTCTCTTAATAGGATAGCACAGCGGTAGGGTGTTTGCCTTGCACGCAGCCAACATGGCCGACCCGAGTTCGATTCCTCCGCCCATCTCGGAGAGCCCGGCAAGCTACCAAGAGTCTCTCGCCCGCAAGGCAGAGCCTGGCAAGCTCCCCATGACGTATTCGATATGCCAAACACAGTAACAACAAAGTCTCCAATGGAGACGTTACTGGGCCCGCTCGAGCAAATCGACGAACAACGGGAGGGCCTTTACCTTTACCTTACCTTAACTTACCATCCCAGTTGCAACAAAATGCAAGATTTCATTTTTCCTTACAGTTTCATTGTATTTCATTGTGGATATATAATAACTTCTTTATCAATTCATCTATAATACTGGACATTAGTGCTGCTTCTCTATTTTGGTTATTTTATTATAGCTTTGTTTATTTTATTGTATGTGGGAGGGGAAGGTTGGGTCACACCTGGTGGTGCTCAGGACTTATTCCTGGTTCTGTACTCAGAGCTCACACCTGGTGAGCTTGAGGGGCCACTGTGGATGCCAGGGAGTGAACATGGATTGGGTACATTCAAAGCAAGCATGCTGTGCACTGTACTATCACTCTGGCCACAAAGATAGCTTATTTTCTTAAGTGTAGGAATTTATCCTACACATCAATATGGCTTTAGACTCATGATTTTAAGGGGAAATTTTGAGTTTCAAAGAGAAATTTAACTGACAATTAGCTTACTTCACAGTCTGACATATGTTTTATTGAATTCTATAATCTTTGTGTTTTAATTCCCCAGGCAGAAGATGAATTTGTTTACTGGCCAAATAAAGATGAGCCTATAAATTGTGAGACTTTTAAAGTCACTCTTATGACCGAAGAACACAAATGTCTTTCTAATGAAGAAAAACTTATAATTCAAGATTTTATCTTAGAAGCTACACAGGTAAGGTCTTAAACACGTTAACTATGCACGAATTCAGGGAACTCTCCTACATATTTTTTAAAAGTTCTATTATTTCTTCTAAATTGCATATTACCCAGATAATCCATTTTTACCTTATTCATAGCTTTTACTTTCAAAATTTTACAGAGAAGCTGGAGCGATAGTACAGTGGGTAGGGCATTTACCTTACATGCTGCCGGCCCATGTTCAGTCCCCGGCATCCCATATGGTCTCCCAAGTATCGCCAGGAGGAATTCCTGAGTGCAAAACCAGAAGTAATCCCTGAGCATCGCTGAGTGTGACCCAAAAAGTAAAAAAAAAAAATTCTTACAGAATCAGGTGAGAATATAGTGCAGTGGTTAGGACATGTCTAGCTGGCACCAACCCAGATTTTATCTCTAACACCACCTGCTCCCTGAGGTGCAGTCTCTGATGCAGCCCTGGTGCAGTCCCAGAGGACCTGAAGCATCTCCAATATCACATCCTCAGATCCTTTATTGAACCAGCAGCCCATTTGATTGAGAATCCTTGGTGGGGCCTCTGGGCATCTTGAGCATTGTTTTGGGGTCTGGGGCAATAGATAAGAGGACTGAAACAAACTTTTTGCATATGGGAGACCCAGGTTCTATCCTCAGCATTACATGGTCCCTCGCATTCACTGCTAAAAACAAAAATAGAGAATACATGATGACAGCCAGAACTAGAAACTAATGTTGAACCTAGATCTCCACCCATTTACAGCATGTTATCCACTATGTCTTGCAATTTCTTTCTTCCCTTGGTTACTATTGAGTCATGCTGATATTTGAAGGCATCTATGCTATTTTCATGACACATTTCAATATTGACGATACCTTATAGTTAGCTTGAATTTAGCAATTCGGATTCCTCTTTGGTCTATATATTTATGGTCTGATTGGCAGAACAAACCTAAACACAAGACTTATTTGGAAAGCTGTTAAATAAGGATTGCATCATCCTCCATCTACCTATGCTGCTCACTTTTTCTTGGTTTTATTACTTATCTGTAATTACTGAGTTTTTCCCAATTACTATACTTATAACAAACCATCCCTCACCAATATGACTCTTTAAAAATCCTTTTTCTCCTTTTCTATTAGGATGACTATGTACTTGAAGTGAGGCATTTTCAGTGTCCCAAATGGCCCAATCCAGATAGCCCTATTAGTAAAACTTTTGAACTTATAAGTATTATTAAAGAAGAAGCTGCCAGCAGGGATGGACCGATGATTGTTCATGATGAGTAAGTTCCATACTTTCAACCATTTCTTGCCTGAGCACTCTCAATTTATGTAGATTTCTATTATCTTTATATTATTAGAAAACATTGAACCAATTGTGATGGTTCTGTCAGACTGAATTATTTTCTTCTGACAAGGTTAACAGAACAGTTTTTCTCCTTCTCTTGGAGTCTCTATTTAGTCCCAAAGATTAGGCATCATTGCAACGTGAGCTTTGCATTATCTGCTGAGAACACTTTGCATGGTGGGTTAGTGTCACTTGAATTTTTCCAGCTGTAACCAGAGATACATATCTCAACTACTACTTTCTGAAAAAGGAGTAAAATTGAGATACTTTTACTGGAAATAGAAATTTATATCCACTAATTCATTTCATACTTCTACTATGAACTAATTAAAATGTAAACTGGATTTATAGATGTACGATATATGATGAATATTATATCACATATGATGTAACCTCAGTCAGCTCATTTTGATTTATTATTAATCTCTTTCATCATATTAAAATCACTAATGTGGGGGCAGAGAGGCAGAACAGTGGTTAAGGCATAAGTATTACATGTGGCTGATTCTGAATTTGTACCCAGCAGCAATGGTCTCCCAAGCTTCACTGAGTGTAAACCTGGGGGGTCCCCAAGTGTCACTGGGGTGTTCTAGGTGACTCCCAGCATCACAAGTATTGAGGAGCCCCATGTTCCCAGGCCTTTGCATTAAATCACCAGTATGAGGGCCGGAGTGATAGTACAGAGGGTAAGGCATTTGCCTTACATGTGGCTGACCCAGGTTCGATTCCCAGCATCCCATATGATCCCCTAAGCACTCCCAGGAGTAATTCCTGAGTGCAAAGCAAGGAGTAACCCCTGTGCATTGTCAGGTGTGACCCCCCCCCCAAAAAAAAAACCACCAGTCTGGTTTCCTGAGAATCACTAGGAGGTTACCCTGAGCTATCTGAGAACCACTTGGAAGCCTCTTCCCTAGAAAAGTAACAACTGTATATGTAAAATTATACTTCTATAAAGTATCCTGTTACTAGTAACATGAGCACTGGTTAATGTCTCAAATCAAACCACAGTCTTATACACAAAAGAGAAGTGATACATTTTAAAATGTCAGTGTACAAGATAGTACAAAGTGTAAGGCACCACCCCATATAGGTCAGAGCAAAGAGCCAGGAATAAGCCTTAAGAATGGTTGGGTATGGCCAACAACTTACACACACACACACACACACACACACACACACACACACACACAATTCTTACTACAAAGTGTTTAAGCAGTAAAGCTACATGTTCTGGAAGCTCCAAGTGTGAATGTTTGCAGCCTCTGAATGGAATCTTCCTCCTTCCCCTTTGTTTCAAGACATGGAGGAGTGACTGCGGGAACTTTCTGTGCTCTGACAACCCTTATGCACCAACTAGAAAAAGAAAATTCTATGGATGTGTACCAGGTAGCCAAGATGATCAATTTGATGAGGCCAGGAGTCTTTGCTGACATTGTAAGTAACAAGAAGTGAGCCAAACTCTTTTCTTTTAGAATACTACTATTATTCTAGAGGATACCAAATTAATTGGGCTGGAGCAATAGCACAGCAGGTAGGGCGTTTGCCTTGCATGCTAGTCGACCTGGGTTTGATGCTTCCGCCCCTCTCAGAGAGCCCAGCAAGCTACTGAAATTATCTCACTAGCACAGCAAAGCCTGGCAAGCTACCCATGATGTATTCAATATGTCAAACATAGTAACAACAAATCTCACAATGGAGATTACTGGGCCCACTCCAAATAGATGAACAATGGGAGAACAGTGCTACAGTGCTACCAAATTAATTGTATCATGCACTCAAAAACAGTTATCAGCTATTAACTGTTGTTGCAATTTTCAAGCTAAATGACAAGATTCCCCCCCCTCCCCCGCAACTCATAGAACTTGAACAATAAACAGTCAAAATTTATCTTCAAAAATTGTTAAGAGCTTTTAAATTTAATGTGTACTAAAATATATCTTCAGTAGAAACACCATGTTATCTGACATAATCCAATAATATCAATAGTTATTCACTGTACCATGGTGGTGGGAAACGGGCACTGGTGGAGGGATGGGTATTTGATCATTGTATAATTGAAACCCAAGCACAAAAATTTGTAAGTCTGCAACTGTACCTCATGATGTCTCACAAAAAAAATAGTTATTCACTCTAGCCCTGGAGAATAATCATAAGACTGAGTTCAAAGACCTATATTCACTTTTTTTTCCAAAACAGTTCAATTTCTGAAGTTAACAAATCATTAATATGAGAGTACTTTATTAAGAGAGAGGGATTTATACAATCAAGAGTACAAGCACATCTGGAGAGATAAAAAGTCATGAAAATAACTAGAAGGATTCTTTTTATTGCAGAATCAAAGTCTAGAAAGAAAACAAAAACTTAGTTCAAATATCCCCATGAGAAAAGTTTCAGTAGATGCTGTAGTTGGAGGATCACCTCCAAGTGTCCTGTTCTGTGTGTATGGGAATCTTATACAATATCTATCTTCAAAGCTCTAGCCAGGGCCAGCTGGCCAGAATGCAAACATGCACTTTATGTGACACGTTCTGTCTCAGAACATTTACATTTTGCAGGCACCCCTGCTAAATGTCTCATTCAGACCAGTTGAGTTGTATCAAGCTTGTGCTTTATGAAACTGAGTTCTAGAGACTGAACTTTTACCCAGTTCATAGATGCTTTTAATACTGCTGGGTTCACCTGTGTCCAAATGACTTAAATTAGTAGCTCATTTTCTCAGCAACTACCTTCCCCACTCAAAACAGGCCAAACTGTAAGGGCAAAAAAAAATCTTGTGTTTCTACTCCGAAAACATAGCAAAGCCACATGCTTTTGTTTACTCAAGGCAAAGCACATGACAAAACTCATCAGCCTGGTAGAAAGTGAAATATGCTTGGTAAAAAGATCTGGAAGAAAGCCTGCATTCTGCCTGAGTCTCAGTGCAGTTCCTGCAGTTCTTCCTGAGACATTTCCTGAATGAGACAAACACAGTGGATTTCCCAACCTGAGACAGGAGAATGACAACTTGAGAAATGACAACTTGGGAGAGTGAGGTTACAGGTACTTAACCCTGAGAGGCTGATAAATTGGTAACAGAATTCTTCACGATCACCTTCTCATCCTATGAAATAAATAATAAGAATGAAATCGTTATGACTGGCGAATATATATGGACCAATTTTCTAGGTCCATGAATCTTGACTGATAGAAAGTTACTTTTAATTTAATGAAAAAAAAAAAAAGCTCTTACTATGGATTGTAAGTGTCCACAGAGATGACACATTCCCACTATGCCCTCCACAAAACAGTACTGCAGTGTGACTGAAAAATAGTTCTCTTTGTCTTCACTGAACTTCCTGTGTATAACCTGCCATTCTGTGTTCTCTAGGAGCAGTATCAGTTTCTCTATAAAGCGGTCCTCAGCCTGGTGAGTACAAGGCAAGAAGAGAATCCATCCACCTCTCTGGACAGTAATGGCGCAGCGTTGCCTGATGGAAATATAGCTGAAAGCCTAGAATCTTTAGTTTAACACCACAAGGGTACAGGGGAGTCTATATCTGAACATTGTTTTCCTCTTCCAGAAATTAGACTGCAAAGTCAGTTCAGTTCTTCTGTTATGTTTACTTCTCATCATCTGACTGTAACTTTCAGACCTAGAATTCTGCTGCCAAATTGACATCATTAACAATGTGTGCCTTTTTGAAAAACTTCTTGTAATTTACTTTTTGTGTTTAAACTAAAGGAATAGAATTTTACAGTGTTTCTTAAAAAATGGAATTGTGATATTTTTTTCATAGTGGTTTTAACAGAACGTTACAATTTATAGGTGTTAGGACTTCCAAATAGAAAATGTGTTTGTTTTTAGTGTTAGATTTTTAGTTGTATTTGTAACCATCATTGGGTTTGCTATAACTTTTAATAAGGTAGATTGTAAATAAAATGCTTTGTTCCCTATAATAGTCAACATTTTACAACTGCAGTATTCACTTAAAATAGATATAATCTCATACTGTAAATACTGATATAGTGTCTTTGTGGACCAAATTTATATTTATAATTGTAGATTTTTATACTTTACTACTGAGTCAATTTTCTAGTTCTGTGTTGTAGTTTAATGGTGTAGTTACCTTTCTCTTACACCTCAAATCTTCTGATATTGTTTTTTGTTATCTCAGTGATTAAATGTTTTGACATGTAATTTTAACTATGGAAAATAGAAAAATATATTTGTTTTAAAGATGTTTATGAGAATAACACCTTCCTTACCCAACCTTCTAAAAATAATTTTTATCAAATCATTGTAAAAATAAATATAAATATTGCCATCATTTGTGTTGAATTATGAAATGCAATACTGGGGCATATATAGCAGAAAACTGGACAGCAGTTATCCCTGGGATAAAGGAGCAAAATATGGTTCACAACATCAGGCAGTGTAGAAAGTTGAAACTCCCCAAATGTGTGTGGAAGTACAACAGGGAATTCCTACAATTTTATGTCTTTGAAAAGCACTGTATATAACATTACACGACTACTCCTGTTTTTATTGGGATTATTTTTCTGAGTATATCTTTTATGTGGTTCTTATTTGTGGTCTATATACATTTTTACATATTTAAAAATAAAAAACAAAATTAAAAAATAGCTTTACAGCAGTATACCCTTCTATTACATATCTTAATTATAATTTCCATTTAGTCTAAAAGTAAAACTTAATTTTACAGTTATTTGAGTTAATTCAGGACTTTTGAGTTCTACTTGTAAAATTTTTTAGACTATATAGGATATATAAAATATATAAAATAATAATATTATAGAACTAGGAACCAGATGTTTAGTGTAAGAAAAATAGCATACAAATGTATAATTATAAAGTTTTTAAAAATGTTTGGAACTAAAGATATAGTACGGGCTGATTGCCTTGCATGTAACCCACCCCAGTCCAGTCCCCAGCACCCTACATGATCTGCCGAGCATTGCCAGAAGTGATCCCTGATCATAGAACCAGGACATCCTGAGCACCACCACTCATTGTCCCCTTCAAATCTAATTGATCTGTAAATCAAGCAGTACAACAGGTAGAAAGAAAGCCTACACAGAAGAGAAAGAGTTAATATATCTAAAAAGATTAAATTCAGAATATATATAGAACTCCTAAAACCTAATAGCAACAACAACATAAAAAGGTACCCTGATTTTTAGTTTGTTTATTTGGTTTAGGGGCCATCCTTGGCAGTGCTCAGGGTTTGCTCCTGGACCTGTGTATACGGGTCAATTCTGGCAGTGCTCTGAGGACCACACAGGGTTCTGGAACCAAACCAGGGTCAATTGCAAGCACTGTACTATCTCTCCAGCCCTAACCAGCCCAAATTACTTGTTTTTTTTTTTTAATATTGTGTACAATACTATAATAATGGTTTCTCAAGGACATAATTCCAACACCACACCCATCACTAGTATAATTGTGTTTCTCCCCAAAGGACTCCATACCCCCTCCTTTTCAGCCCCCACAACCCATTTGTATGGATCAGTTCTTCCATTTTGTTGATTTCAGATATTTTCACTACCTCACTGTGTATCTTTAAGTCCCTCTTGAGAAACCATTCTGCATCTGTCCCTTTCCTTCTGACTGATGCACTCAGCATGATACCCTCTAATTCTCTCCATGGTTTTGCAAATTATGTGATTTCATTCTTTCTGTGAAGTATCTTATCGTATATAGTTGTGGTAATGATATTAAATATATATATTTATATATCTCTATACACACATATCACAACTTTCCAATCCATTCATATATAATTGGGCACTTGGATTGTTTCCATATATTGGCTATTATGCTAAAGTGAAGCTAATATACAAATCACAGAACATAGGTATGCATATATCCTTTCGAATTAATATTTTTGTATTTGGAAGATAAATGCCAAGAAGTGGTATTGCTTATCCTATGGGAGTTCTATTCTTTTTTTAAAGAAATATCAATATTGCTTTCCATAGAGGTTGAACTGGATGTCATTCCCAGAAACAGTGGATGAGGGCTCCTTTCTCACCGCAACCCCACTAATACTGCTATTTCCAGACTTTTTAATATGTGCCACTTTCACAGGCATGAGATGGTATCTCATTGGACAACTACTACTGTTCAGCTATTTGGATCAAACTAAGACATTATCACCTGAACCATTATGTATTTATTTGGCATCATAGGAGGTGTGAGAATGTTACTGCAATATTACTGTTAACAGAACCATTCTACCAGGAAATCTTGAAAAACTTTTATCTGGATCAAGGTGAGAGTTACAAACAGATTTGTTGTTAGGGACAAACTATGCAGAAGACTGATATAAACAAGAACCCAGGAGGTCAAAAACCCTGGGGTGAAAAAATTATATAAAATGTTCATTATTATGGTTAATGGTCATAATCCAAGAATTGTTCAACTGAAATTATTAAAACGTGGAATCATCGGTAATAAGATAACTTTGACACTAGAAAGCCATACCTGCCTCTTATGAGTGGGTTTTACAACATTCCCTGAGGAGCAGTGAATCAAACTCTATGAATGCCCGGATCAATAGTAAAGTAAGTAATCAATAGAGTAAATGTTAAATTTAGGGTAAATAGGTAGGGTTAAGCCTAGGCTAGGGCAAGGGTTAGTATTAGGGTTTTGGTTCAGGTGAGAGTTAGGCTTTAGTTTGGCTGTGGTTGAAGTAGAAAGTGAAAGTTAGGAAGAATGTTAAGATTAGCTTAACTGAAAGGATTGAGTAATGATTCGTCTAACAATTAGAATTAGGACACAGGTTAGGTTTAGAGTTTACATTTGACTGTGGTTAAAGCACAAAATGAAAGTTAGAATTAGGATGAATGTTAAATTTAGAGCAATTGGAAGGTTATGCCTATGCTAGGTCAAGTTACAGTATTGGGGACAGGGTTAAGGTATTATTGTCATTATGGTTAAAGTTGAAAATGAAAGTTAGAGATAGATGAATGCTTAAGAGTAGTTAGAGGGTTAGGTCTGGCCTTGAGTAAGGCTGAGTAATAGGTTTAAGGATTTTGGTTTAAGTTTGGCAATGGTCAAAGTTTAAAATGAAAGACTTAGAGTAAATACTAAATTTAGGTAATCACTAGGTCAAGGTCCAGGTTAGCTTAAGGGTTAGAATTGGGGCTAGGGTTAAGATTCACATTAGAGTTCAAGTTTAGGTTTGATTATGGTCAAAACTGGAAATAAATGAGGATTCGGTGAATACTAAATTTAGGGTAATTGGTAAGTTTTGAAAAGGGTTATGATTTAGGTTAAGTTTCAGGGTAGAGAGGGTTAGGTTTTAGGAAAGAAAAATGAAAGGAACGCTTTGCTTAGCTCATGATCAAAAACAGGTGGTAAGATAAGTTTTGTTAAAATCAGAATACAGTTATCCAGTCATTCCATCAGCAAAACCTGGCAATTTATTATAAATGCAATCCCTATCTTCCCATCTTGGACCCGCCATACCCAAAACTCTGGGGTTTTAACAATCTAATATATGCTGCAGTTCGAGAAACACAACCCTACAGCAAATCTGAGAGCCTATTCAGTTTCCAAGAAATACCAGGAAATTTGATTTCACTGAATTTCATTTCATTTCATCAAGTCACTAAAATAGGACAAAAATTAATTACATTTTTAGCTTTTCTTTTAAAGCAATATTCTTGAAGAAATATGAACTAGAGAAAAGTCCAAGTGGCAGAGTGTCACAAATCACAAATCAATTGTTGGTAAACAGGATAGAAAAATATAATAAGTTTTAATGAATTAAATGTGATTTTTTAACAATTTAATGTACTGGGAAGAAAGGTCACTTGATTAGTCTGGATTGCTTCGTTGCTTTTCTAACATTATCCCATATTCTGGCTTTTCAATCCCCCCCCCATAAACCACGTTAATCATACAATGATATGGGCCAGACCACATAATTGTCACCTTACTTATTTTGTCTATTTTTTCCCTAGCCTTTGTTCCAGGAACAAATTATATTTATGGGATATGAGAAATTTTTTCTTCATAGTTATTTATGGATGAATTACCTTGCAAGTTCTCTTTCAAGAGAAAAGAACATAAATGATAATGAGTCTGTTGTAGATAAATTCTAATAAATATATCCCGAAACTCCTTTAAGATATACAATTATGGTCAGCATAACAACCTTTCCTTATTTCTTGACCTTATTCTTTTTTTTTTAATTAATTAATTTATTTATTTATTTTTTAATAGTGAGGCACCATGAGGTACAGTTGTAGACTTACACATTTTTGTGCTTGGGTTTCGATTATACAATGATCAAACACCCATCCCTCCACCAGTGCGCATTTCCCACCAACTCGGATCCCAGCATCCCCTCCCCCCCCAGCCCCTATCCCACCCTGCCTCTGTGGCAGGGCATTTCCCTCTCTCTCCTCAAAAGGAGAGAGTGCCATGGTCAAAAGTGCCATGGTCAGCAAAAGAGGCATTGAGTGGCAATCATGCTTGGTCGACAGTCTATCCTCAGCATGCTCTCCCATCATGGGCGGATCCTCCCAACACCCTTTATTTGGTGCTCCCTTCTCTTTCTGAGCTCCCCCTTCCCCTAACATGTGTGGTTGTCCTCCGGGTCATTGAGTAAAATTCCTGGTACTAATCTCTGCCATACTTGGGTGTTAGTTTCATATTTTGTTACTTTATGTTCCCCAGATGAATGCAATCTTTCTATGTCTATCCCTTTCTTTCTGAGTCATTTCGCTTAACATGATACTTTCCATGTAGTACCACTTGTATGTAAACTTCATGACTTCGTCTTTCCTAACAGCTACATAGTACTCCATTGTGTAAATGTGCCAGAGTTTCTTCAACCAGTCATCTGTTCTCGGGCACTCAGGTTTTTTCCAGATTCTGGCTATTGTAAAGAGTGCTGCAATAAACAGACAATTGCAGATGTCACTTCGGCTATACTTTTTTGCCTCTCTGGGATATATTCCCAGGAGTGGTATTGCTGGGTCAAATGGGAGCTCAATTTTTAGTTTTTTGAGAATCATCCATACTGCTTTCCAGAAGGGCTGAACCAGTCGGCATTCCCACCAACAGTGAAGGAGTGTCCCTTTCTCACCACATCCGTGCCAGCACCGGTTGCTTTTGTTCTTGTGGATATGGGCCAGTCTCTGTGGTGTGAGGTGATACCTCATTGTGGTTTTGATCTGCATCTCCCTGATGATTAATGATGTGGAACATTTTCTCATGTATCTTTTAGCCATTCGGATTTCTTCTTTGTCAAAATTTCTATTCATTTCATCTCCCCATTTTTTGATGGGGTTGAATGTTTTCTTTTTGTGGAGTTGAACCAGTATTTTGTATATCCTTGAAATTAACCCCTTATCAGATGTGTAGTTGGCGAATATCCTTTCCCATTCAGTTGACTGTCTTTGTATTTTGGTCACTGTTTCTTTTGAGGTGCAGAAGCTTCTTAGTTTAAGATAGTCCCATTTATCTATCTCTGTTTTCACTTGCTTGGCCAGTGGTGTGACATCTTTGAAGACACTATTAACTTCTATGTCATGAAGGGTTTTGCCAACATTTTCCTCAATGTATCTTATAGATCCCGGTCTGATGTTGAGGTCTTTAATCCACTTAGATCTTACTTTTGTACATGGAGTTAGGCAGAGATCTGAGCCCATTTTTTTGCATATAGCCGTCCAGTTTTGCCAGCATAATTTGTTAAAGAGGCTTTCCCTGCTCCACTTCACTTTTCTTGCCCCCTTATCGAAGATTAGATGCTCGTATACTTGGGGGGGGGACGTCAGTATATTCAACTCTGTTCCATTGGTCTACAGCTCTGCCTTTGTTCCAGTACTCTTGACCTTATTCTTAGATAATAATCCATTATGAGAAAAGTGGAAAGAAATGAAACCAGAGACAGCGTAGTGGTTTAGGGTATATGCGTAGCATGTGCATGACCCAGAATTAATGCACATCACTACATGGTTCCCCAAGAAGTGCCAGGTGTAGATCTGGAGGAAATCCTTCCAGCCACCTCATCGTTGCCAGGTGTTCCCCTGGAGGCCTCCAAGCATGCTGGGATATCCCAGATAATCCCCAGCACCAAGTAACATCTTATCCACAGGCCCCTGCATTGAACTGCCTGCCACCTCTGGATGTCTGAAAACCCCCCGTTCTCCTGAGCACTACTTAGGGGAGTCCCCAAAATGAAACAGGTAAATTAGTAACTTACCCAAATATTTGAAAGTCTTATACATGTTCTTATATATGTTCTTTATTTCATCCTCTATCTCATTATTTTCAATTCTTACCTACACATCACTTTGTTTATCCCTCATACACTATTTTTTTGGAGAGTCACACCTGGCAATTCTCAGGGGTTACTCCTGGCTCATGCACTCAGGAATTACTCCTGGCAGTGTTTGGGGGACCATATGGGATGCTGCGAATCGAACCCGGGTCGGCCGCATGCAAGGCAAATGCCCTACCTGCTGTGCTATTGTTCCAGCCCCATACACTATGTTTTATTCTCCTTGCTTAGTTGTTAACTTAGGAATTTTTATTGCACATAATTTGTAACCCTGTCATTGTGGGAGTAAAGTACTTTTCTATCTAGTTGAGTGTTTTTCACCCAGAGACTGCATATTTCCCAAAGGTGATCTGGCAATGGTAGGACACTTTTGACTATGAATAACACTGTTATCCACTGAATAAAAGCCTCAAATTGTGCATTTTACAGTGTGCAGGACAGTCCCCTCTATAATCACGCTGCTCAAGGTGGCAGTACCCAGGTGAGGAGACCCTCATCTGCAAGCTTTACAAGGTTAGCTTTGCAGGCTTTTTGCAAATTTGACTTATTGCAACACTGCGCCAAACAATCCTTTATATTTAAAAAGAAAAAAAAAATGAACCATACTTAAGGTTCTTCCATAACACTAATTCCTCTAAGTATCATTTGGGGAGCAGACTAAATGAACATTTTTAAGTGCCTTAATGGTCTTTCATTTTCCAAAAGAAATATACAATTTATTCTCCCACTAGCAAGGTATTAGAGTACTGTGGCTGCCCTTGGGTTCAGCCCCTCTGCTCAAGTATGTTCCTCAAAGCAGCATATGATAGACCTGTCTGAAATGACATCTCCTTCTTCCCAGAGAGACTTTCAAAATATTTCTCTGTGATTATCAAAATAGATGTGAGCTACATCAGGAACCAACAGAAAGTCAGCCTCTCTCCCAAGTCCCTCATCCTCTGAACATCTTGTCTCCTTATTCACATTTCCTCTGTGGCATTTATCTGTCGATATCTTATGCTTCTTTCTTGTCTCCTCTTTTCGTACATAAACTCTGTGTAGAGAGGGAATTTGAGTCTTGTTAACTTCTGTATTTCCACACCTGAAGATATCTGACACATTGAAGACATTCAGTACATTTTAGGCGAATAAATGAAGAATATAATAATGAATTTTAACTCAAAATAGAAATAGTAGGAACACTGACCCTCTAGCTAATGTTCCTCCAAATAAATATTAAGTTTGACAAAATCAGTCTGTCTATAATTTTTTTCTCTTGCACATTTGTAAATTTTGCCCAGTTAAAAGAGAGAGTTCTCGGAAGAATTTCGCTCATTATAAATCATATAGAGATTTTGGAATTAGTTTTTGTTTCTTCTGATTTGGAAGAATTTATCTTGGAAAAATTTTTCTCATTATAAATCATATAGAGATTTTGGAATTATTTTTTGTTTCTTCTGATTTGGGCCTACACACAGTGATGCTCAGAGACTATTCGCAGCTCATTGTCCAGAGGTTGCTCCAGGTGGTACTCAGGGAACCATGGAATGCCAGGGACAAAACCTGGGCTTCCTGCATGCAAAGCTTATTGTTCAGCCATGGAGCAAGCTATCTGGCTTCAGTTTTATAGTTTCAAGAGGCTATGGAGGATAAACATAATCCCCTTTTTAGTTAAATTCACCAGAACTAAAAAATCTATCATATTTTCAGTTTGATGATCCTTAATTCTCATCAGTTGATGCTTAATATAAAATAAGCATAAATTTCCAATGCATACGTTCTATATAAAAACTTATTTAATTTTCATACCTGTCTTTGAAGCTGCATGATTTGTTTACATTTAAAATTAGCACTTCTCTATTTAAAACTCAGGGGAAAAGACTTCTTTATTAGCAGATTCATTACTGAAAATTTTGCAATAATTCTCCTTAAAAATAAAACAATTAGAAATATTAAACATTTAGTGAAGTCAATTTAACATGGAGAAGAGTGAAAAAATCCACACATTTGCAAAATAAACAAAATATACTTTTATTATAAGACATGATTGTCACCTCTCTTCTTGCTAATTGCAAAAATTATTCTAATACATGACAAGTCTCCTCAATAGTACAATATTGAATAGGTGGCATTCAGTGCTAAGGTATATAAATGAAACACGCTACATCAGTTTAAGAGTCTAAATGTCCTTGGCATTAAATTATAGTTAACACTATTTTAGGTAATCATTTAAAGATTTGGAAGTGGGAATAAGAGAAAGTGTGGGTGTCAGATTGAAACATCTCATTACATACACAAAAATAACTTCTCAATTCCCTATCTACTATGACACATTCTAAGCAGACCACAAGAGAGGCAGCCTGACCTTTGTAAAACTTCCAGAATATGCTAATTTGCAATCCTTTCCCTTACAGCTTTAGACCATTCACCACACAGCTCAGTTGCCTATTATCCTACTCCATTCTGAATTATATACACGGAAATGAACTGGAAGTCATTTTCCCTTGCTGCTGACCTCTTTAATGAAGCTATGTACTCAATGTATAGTGTCAAAGTTTCTAATAAAAAATAATCTTTGATAACATCTTTACTACAAATAAGTTCTTTTTAACAGACACCAGAAGTTAAAACTGTACTTCTTAGACTTTTTTAGAAAACAAATGAAAAGTATTCCACCTTTCCTTTCTATAATATATCCAACTCTAAGAATAGAGGGATTAAAAATATAGGGACCAGAGTGAGAGTAGAGTGGGTAGGAGCATTTTTCTTGCATGTAGCTGACCTGTGTTTGATCCCCAACATCATTTTTGATGTCCTGAGCACCACCAGGAGTGATCTCTAAGCCAAGACCCAGGAGTAAACCCTGAGCACAACTAGGTGTAACCCAATTTTTTTCTTTTAATTCAAAGAATCACCTAGAGGAAGATCTAATGAATGAGATCTGATCAATAAGAGATAATAACTGTAGTCATTTCTGTGCATTTACAGACTGCCACCAGTATACAATTCTTATTCTAGGGTGACCTCCTGGAACAGAGATTTTTTTTAAAGAGACAAAAACAACCATTTCATCCTTCATGCGATTGAACTCATTTTATAGTGAAGAGGACTTCTCAAGTGGTTTTCTTCTCTTGGGTTGGGTTGGGTTTGGAACTTCTATACAATTGATGTGATGTGGATTTTGCTGCTGCTGTTGTTTCAGGACCATATCCAGCTGTGCTTTTTTCTGGCTTCCTCCTGGCTCTCCTGGAGGAGTTTAGAACCATCTGTGATCCCAAGGATCAAATCTTAGTAGGCCACATGCAAGGAAGTGCTTTACCACTATACTATTCTCCGGCCCTTCCCTGTGCCTTTGAGGCTGTCATGAAAGGCAATACAGTGTCTGCCTAGATCTCTTGGGATGTTCACACTGGAAATAGCACCACACCATTGCCATGGGGGAAAAAAAAGCACACTTTGAGGCATGGGCCCCACTGAGCTTCCAGCTCATAGCTAGAGCCAACCTGCTAATCATGGGAACCAGCTGTCCTGAAGTGGATTCCCTAGCTTGCAGTCAGCATACCCCAGGTGACATTGTGTGGAACAGAAACAAGCTGTTCCCTGGCAGCCATGCCAGAACTACAGATGCATGAACAAAATAAACACCTGTTGGCTTAATCCAGGATATTTGAGAATGATTTTCTTTGCAGTAGCAGTAACTAGAGTTCTTATATTCAAAGGCTGAAAAAAAAAAACGCAGGTTCAGGAAGATAGCTCAAAGGCATGGGATACATTTTGCATGCAAAACGATATGGGGCTGGAAGCAGAGCAATAGTATAGCAGGTAGGGCATTTGCGTTGCACTAGGCAGACCCAGGTCTAATCCCCAGCATCCCATATAGTCCACTGAGCACTGTCAAGAATAATTCCTGAGTACAGATCCAGATGTGACCCCTGAACACTGTCAGGTGTGACCCCAAATCAAAACAACCCCCTCCCCTCAAAGAATCTAGGCATTCTAACTTTCATGAAACGCTGGCTAAAGAGAGAGGAAGGGAGATAGTTATCTCTGGCACTTGTGAGTTCTTTTGATCACAAGAGGAGAGGAGCATGTTGAGAATTGAGGAGCATGTAGGGCATGAGAGAAAAGGAAGGAGGCATGTTGCCAGAGAAAGCCTTCGGGCAAGAGGTATTAAAACAAGGTGAGACCAGGAAGATGTGAATGGAGCAGGCTTGGGACTCAGCCTGGGGCATCATGGACTGTTCCTCCCAGAGGTTCACTGACTCTTACCAGATAACCCCTCTCTAGTGATAGCTACAAAGTCCAATACATTTTCAAAAGCCCACACTCAAGTAGCTCAGAGAGGGTTTGTATCATGCGGGAGAGGGGTGCCAGGGGAGGAGTAGAAAGTCTTGATTCTTCTAGAAATAACTAACTCAGACTGGGAATTCCTTGAAGAAGTAACTTCCTGTTAGCTTCAACCTGAGTGATGGCAAGAGGACAGGTACATGTCCAGGAAGACAAAAGTCCAAGGAAGACAAAGGCATCATCAGAAAAAAAGACATTTCTGCAGGACCCTGAAGTTTCCACTAAGGGGTGTGAGCTTAATCTTGGAAAAAAAGGGAAGAGTCTTGAAGGATTTTAAGGAGGAAAATATAGTCACATTGTATTTCCTGGAAGAATATAAGCTGAATGAACAATAGTGAAGTAATTCCGCAGACAGGTAGGCCAGGTAAACAGATATTGTAGGGCCAGAGATATAGTTAATGGATTACAGTGACTGTCTTGCAGAGGATCAACCCTGGTTCAATCCCCGGTACTGCATATAGTGTCCCAAGTCCCACCAGAAATGATCTCTACGCACAGAGCCAAGAATAAGCCCTCAGTACAAATGACTATTCCCTTTCCCCACACACCTAAAAAAGGGAAATTTTAATTGGACCAGAAAGAGAACTGGATGGGCTTGAGTTCATACTCTGCATGCAGGCAGCAGGATTTGATCCCCACACTATTAGGTTCCCAAAGTATTGTGAAGAATCAGCACCAGTCTCCAGTACAGGAATGGGAGTAGCCCCTTAATACTTTGGGGTGTGCCTGTAAAAAAAGAACAGGATGCTGTAATGATCTATGTCAAAGCTGAAAAGCTGAAAATAGCCAGAACAAGCTAATGGTAGACTTGGGTTGAGCAATTAGACTGGAGTTAAGGGATTTAGTAGAGAAGAAAAAGAAATCCCGATTGGTTGAAAATGTGAGTGGCAGAAAGGAAACTCTCAACGATTGTGTCCTGAGCAGCAATTTCCCAAGACAGCGGTTAGGGCGTTTGCCTTGCAAGCGGCTGACCTGGTCGGCCCAGGTTCGATTCCTCTGTCCCTCTCAGAGAGCCTGGCAAGCTACTGAGAGTATCTCACCCGCACAACAAAGTCTGGCAAGCTACCTGTGACGTATTCACTATGCCAAAAACAGTAATAACAAGTCCTACAATGGAGACATTACTGAGCCCGCTCGAGCAAATCAATGAACAGGACAGCGCAGTGCAGTGCTACTCTGAGAAAAAAATAACTGATTTTGGAGCGAAATTCCTAAACTAGCCTCAGAATCACCAGTTAAATCACTCTTAAATCCACCTCGTTCTTACAGATGCTGGGAGATTTTCAAAAAGAGATTAAGCAGGTGTGTACATGCATATTCTGAAGCGCACATGATGAAGTTGGGAATTCACTAAAGATAGAAAGGTTAACACCACGAAACCAAAACCATAAGGGAGGACACGTGTACCCAGAGGAAAAGCATATAGAGAAAGGACATAGAGGCCAGAGAGCTCCCTAAAGAACAGTATCATTTAACCTATGGGCAGAAGACACAGAGGCTGAACCAGACCTCTTATATTTGTGAAGTATGCCATATACAAAACTACTTGCATAGTTTCAGCCAATATTAAATTTCAGCTATGAAAAATTAAATATGAATGTTACATGAGTCAAACTGCTTAAAGCATTTTAACAAGTTATCCCTTTGAGAGTTGATATTTTCTCATCTTTTCTCTTGTTCTTTTGTATGTACTATTGCACTTATTCGAGTTTCTCTTCTCTACCAACTATTTGATTTCTACCTCTTTCCAGATATTTCTTTCAACTTAGGGAGAAAGTCCTTTTATCAATAGTTTGCTAATAAAGCAAGCATCTTTCTCTTTATTGGAGTCGTCAGGTTTGCTGATCAAATACAGGAGCTTGTTTCACCCTGTGCCAACTTCACCAAGAACCTGGCTCAGAAGAAATGAACTCAGATTATTGAAGTCAAGTGCTGGCTACTGCTTTGCTTGTGCCTGGCAAGAGTCCAGAATCATCTTCAATCAAACAAAGATGAGAGCAGTATAATGCAATCTCATCAGGCTCTTGGGTTAGTTGCGGGATTCCCAGGGTTTATGAATTTGCTGTCCACTGATGTGGTATATATGGTCAACAAACACAAAACTGGAAGACACCTGAAACTATTTTATGACACCAATATCTCAAACTAGAGGGATGAAACTTTGATGAACTCACAAAGTAGACTTCAATGCTTCAATCCTTGCTAGTGGACAAAAATTAAGAATGAGTTTTAGGATTAAAACAAAATTGGAAAACAGAAGCCATCCGATTAGTTGTGAGTGACTACTTTTAGGCTGTCAGACAGCTTTTCTCGTTGGACACTTGGAATGGAGTTCAGGTCAGGTAAACACAGTTCCATGGTGAACATCAACATATATAAGCCATTGTAAAGGAAACTAATTTCTAAAACATACACGGAAAAGATTAGCTACTTTATTGACCATGTAATGTGTATACTTCTCTAAAGAGGAGCTACTCACATAGAAACAATGGACTTGTTGACTACTTGAATTTTGTACATTTATTTTAAACTTTTTTTTATCAAGGAGTGGAGTATAGTGTTCTAATAAATTATACACTTTATAGCAACTTTTAGAAAGATAAGTGTCTTAAGGAAGGAATACTTCTCTCAGATTCTCAAAACTACATTATATTAGCTAGTGATGGTTGTGATAATGTACTTTAAGAGAGGTTTTATAAATCAGAGCTCTTACCAAATCATATCAAGTATTTTCACACTTCATATATTGAATCTTGTAATCTGAGATTACAAGTCATTTAACTTGTAAGATTCATTTTCTTTCCTGTAAAAGCAGAACTTACCAAATAATTTATCTGGTCCTTCCCACAGTTCAATCTCTTCAAAATTCTCATTATGGGAGCAAAGGGATAGTATAGTGGTTAGGGAGCATGCCATGCATTTGTCCAATGATGGTTTAATCTTCAGCCCCTGGTAATTCCCCCAGAAACAGTTCAGTATGGCCCTAGAGGCCCCCAGACAGTGTTGGAGTGGTCTAGCTGGTCCCCAGGACCACAGGGCCTAAGCAGTTCTCCTTCCTTGGGCCCTAGCATTGAACTGCTGTCCCATATGGCTAACAATTCCCAAGAATGGCCCCAGAAACACCATTTGGGTAGCCCAACAAGTAAAATTATTAAGGAGAAAATATCTCTAGACTTTTTAAAGCAGTATGGATCTCTGAGGAGTTTTCAAAAGTATTCAAAAATTAATTTTTTAAAAACTCAGAGCTATAGTCTCCTTAACTTTGGTATGAACTTCAGAAAAAATATTATTGACAAAGAGAAAAGAATCCTAACTTTCCAAAATGTTTATTAAATGTGAGGCTTTCCTCTTACATTTTCTCATTAACCGTGTAACAGTTCTGTGAATTACTGATATTCTCATTCTGTAGAGAAAAAAAATTTAGCAATGTGTATAACTCAACACTATGTCTCAAAGGAGAAACTTCTAGTATCTAATGAGTCTAACCAAGAAAAAATGGAGAACACAAATAATGATGTTATCTGGAAAAGTCAAGAGATATTGAAAGGTGTGATGGTGTGACCTCTTGGCATACAAAGGTCACAAAATACCTGCTTATTTCAAGGACAGAATTAGTTTTGTGTGCTAGGCAACATCCCCAAATCAATTATGTATTAGTTTAATATCTCTAAAGGAAAAAATGCATTTTTATATATTTCTCAGGAACAAAAATAAAACATGCATTTATTTGTAATTTCTCAGTTTTACAACAACTTGAAATATAATTCACATCTCATACAATTCATTGATTCAAAGTATTCAATTCGGTGATGTTTAACATGTTCACAGTTGTAATACCATTGTCACAATGAATTCCACAGCATTTACATTACCCCCCAAAGAAATTTCAAATCATTTCTAGTTCCAAACAAACACTAGTATACTTTCTATATAGATTTGCCTATTCTGAGTATTTCATACAAATGAAATAACACAATACGTGGTCTTTTGTGTCTGGCTTCTTCCACTTAGTATAACTTTTTCAAGGCTCATCCATGTTGCAGCATACATCAGTCCTTTGTCTCTTTTATGTTTTCAAATAATAATCCATTGTATGAAATGAAACATTCCACTTATTCATTCATTAGTTGACAAGCATTTTAATTATTCTGACTTTTAGCTATGTGAATAATGCTTGCTGTAAATATTCAATGAACAGAGTTTTATATGAATGCGTGTTTCATTTCTCTTGGTTACATACCTAATAATAAATTTTTGAGTCATGTTTAACTTTTTAAGGAATGGTCCGTTTTCCCAAGCAGCTTTATCATTTTACAATTCACCCAACTGTTGATGATAATTCCAGTTTCTTCACATTGTCAGCAATTCTTGTCAACATTGGGGGTGGAGGGCGAGATGGGTTTTTTGGGGGAAGAGCACACCTGGTTTAGTGCTCCTGTAACCATGCATTGCTAGAAATTGAACCCAGGCCTCCTGTATGCAAAGCGTACACTCAGTCTTTTAAATTACCTGTTCTGCCCTTGCTATTAACTTTTTATTTCAACTTTCCTGAAGGGTAGGAAATAGAATCACATCTTTATATTTCATCTGCAATTCCCTGATAATGATAATGATGATAAACGTTTTTTATGTGCTGATTTACTTCTTATATATCATCTTTGAAGAACTGTTGACTCAGTTGCCCTTGTTTAGTTTTTAAATTGGGTTTATCCAATATGGACAGTCCTTCAAAAACTAGGAATTGAGCTTCCATATGACCCTGCAATACCACTTCTGGGAATATATCCCGAGGATTCAAAAAAGCACAGTAGAAATGACATCTCTACCTATATGTTCATTGCAGCACTGTTCATAATAGCCAAAATCTGGAAACAACCCAAGTGCCCTAGAACAGATGACTGGTTAAAGAAACTTTGGTACCTCTACACAATGGAATAATATGCAGCTGTTAAGAGAGATGAAGTCATGACATTTGCTTATAAGTGGATAGACATGGAGAGTATCATACTAAGTGAAATGAGTGAGAAAGAGAGGAACAGACATAGAAAAACTGCACTCATTTGTGGAGTATAGAATAACAAAACATGAGGCTGACACCCAAGGATAGAAGATATAAGGGCCGGGGGGAATGCCCCATAGCTGGAAGCCTGCCTTATGAGTGGAAGGGTGAAGGCAGCTGGAATAGAGAAGGGATCACTAAGAAAGTGATGGCTGGAGAAATCAGTCGGGATGGGAGATGTGTGTCAAAAGTAGATAATGGACCAAACATAATGACTTTTCAGTGTCTGTATTGCAAACCATAATGCCCAAAAGTAGAAAGAGAGTATAGAGAACACTGTCTGCCATGGAGGCAGGGGGAGGGTGGGGGGGTATACTGGGGAGATTGGTGGTGGGGAATGTGCACTGGTGGAGGGATGGGTATTTGAGCATTGTGTGATTGTAACCCAAACATGAAAACTTGTAACTTTCTCACCATGGTTCAATAAAATTAAAAAATAAAATAAATTGAGTTTATCTTTTTCTCTTTCATTCCTATTTTAGTATGTGTGCTGCCAAAGCGAGCACTGGATTTATTATTTTATTGAGTTAAACTTATTTTATATAATCTAAATACAAACTCCTACCTAATCAACACAAATTATTTACAAAAATTTGGCTCCCCTGTATGTTATCTTTCAACTTATTTTTAAATGTTGTCCTTAGAAGTACAACAATTTTAAATCTTGATGATGTTAATTTATATTTTCCCTTTGTTCATGTGCTTAATCCAAAATCATAAAATTTTATTTTATTGAACATTTTTATGTTTTGTGTCCCCCTCCTTTTTATTAGACACCATAACTTAAAATACTGTTTCATGCATGCATTATTCCAATACCAGCAGGTCATAAAATTTTATGCCTACATTTTCTTCTAAAACTTATATGTAGTATGACATTTAGAACTTTGGTACATTCTTGAGTTAATTAATACGTGGTCTGAGGTAGGGATGCAACTTCGTCCACTTGCATGTGCATTTAGTTGTTCCATCATTGTTCAGTGGAAGACGTTTTGCCCCTATTGAATGTTCTTAGCACCTTTTCCAAAAATCAACTGACCTTAAATCTGAGGACTATTTTTGACTGCTCAATTTTATTCCTATTTTATTATTTTTCATGCTATTGTAAACTTAAATATTTTTTTCAAACCACTGTTTTATTTACTGGCAAATATAAATAATACACTACTATATAATTTTTCTGTATTCAATAACTTCTGAATTCAATTATTCTAATATTTTTAGAATATTTCTTTGGATTTTCAACAAATAGATCATACTATTTTTAAATGCCCTGAAGAGAACCTCCCCAGTACAATTTGAATAGAACTGAAAAGTGAAGACATCCTTGCCTTGTTTCTAATCTAAGGAAGAAATATTTCAGTAATTCATCATCAGGTATGATGCTAGTTATGGGATTTTCATACATGTTCTTTATCAGACTGAAAAAGTTTTCCATTATAACTAATATTTTGGGTTTTTTATTATGAAAAAAACATTGGATTTATTTAGTGCTTTAGCTATGCCTAATGAGCTGATCACTGATATTGTGATTTAGTCTTACTTACTCTCTTTCTCAACCTCTAGAGACAACAATAGAAATACACTTACAAACAGATCACACTTTTACCAAAAGAGCATAAAATGTATCACAAAAAAGATTTGCAGACAAATAATCTAAAAGCATCTAAAGGAATCAATTTTAAAAATACAAAAATATAGCTGCATGAAGAAATTTTTTGTAAGTAAAAAGATAAAATTTCATCTGATTATAGGAAAATACATTCTTATATGAAAATTTGCATAATAAATTAACCAATAGCACAATCAGTATGATTTTTATGTATATGAAAATATATGGTAGAATTATTATGAAAGTTCTCTGGAAGTTACTGGCATCTCTGTTTCAAACATTTTCATATTAAAATAGATATTCAGAACCACCATTGTACTGATTTAATCAAAATCATGCTTCATACACTAAAACGGAACTTAATAAGCATGTTTATGACACAATTATTCAGAATTGTTGTTTGGGAAAATAAAAATGAGATGTAAATCTCAATTATTGTTTGATTGTACTATATGTGTTGTATATAATGCCTTCTGCTTTAATTCTCTCCAATATTGGTCCATAGATCTCCTTTGCAAAGGGCCCTATCAGGCCTTTAGCTTGAATTTCACCTGGAAGAAAGTAAATTGGTAATCTATTTTTAAATTATAGTTAAAGTTTAATTTTCTCAGAAAGAGTCTATATATAACAGTAAACACAGAATAAATGAATTGTTGAGAGCCTAGGTATTTTTTAAATTGCTTAAATGTCCCCTGTTATTTCTTAATCTAAACTTTGTAAGAAAAAAAAAAGGCTCAATTTTGTTTGGAAACATGACTGGATTTAGGGATTGTGTCAGAATGCATGCATCCTCTTACCTGCATTAACTATTGTCAAAACAATCAGAGGATAACAGGCAGTATGAAAGTAAACTAAACCTAGTTGTTCTGTTTTATTTTCTCATCATACTTTTTATTTAAAAGAGAGAGGAGAGAGATAGAGAGAGAGACTTAACAGAAACAGAATGGTTTAAAACCAGTCCTGATCAGGAGATATCTGAAAGGGCTAAATGCATAGATTTGTATGTGGAAAGAAGACCAAGGATCCATTCCTGGTACCATATATTCCCTGAAGTTCCACTGAGGTGACTCCCAAGCACAGAGCTTGAAGTAGCTCCTAAATACCACCTCAATTTAGGCCCCCAAACCAAAAATAAATAAATAAGTCAATTCAGTTATTTCATCATAGACAAAATAAGTTTATAATCTGAACTATAAATATAGAAAATGAAAACTGAAATACTTTCCTAAAAAAACTATCATGTTCTCAAAAACTAAAGAGGTGGTTTTATACCCTTTTATTTGGTTTTGCAGGTAAATATATTTTGTAATTTTATTTTCTTACTATTTCACATTTATATGTTTTTATATTTTTATATTTTATGATTTTATATTTTATACCCCAGGGCCCAATGGAGTGTAACATTTAGAGCTTATGCTATTAAAGGTATAGCTCATCTTAAGGATAGAGTGGTAGCTAATTTAGTTCAAAATATTTATTGAATATAATAATAGCATAAGTATTATTCATAAAACATATTCTATTTTTTATGTTTGGAAATTAATTTCTCTTCTATTTCACTTTTACCAACTCCAGTAGGAACAAAACACAAAAGAAGGAAGCTATTCCCTGAGAGTTGTTTTATATGGTAGAAACCTTTGATTCTTTCGGGGCAACACAACACACAGTAGTACTCAGGGATTGCTCCTGGCTCTGTGTTAAGGGATCATTCCTGGTGTTGCTTAGGTGATCATATGTGGTGCTGGGGACAAATCAGGGCCGGTCACATGCAAATTAAATTAAGGTGATTAGCAATTCCTGCTTTACAGAAGGGGACCCTAGTTTATAGATACTGACTCAAGCGTCACTCTACCCTGTGGTTCAGTGATCCTGTGACTGAGTTGACAGAGATCGAGTCTAAGCCCAAAACCCATGGTGATCTCCTTGTCAAACAGGGCTTGAATCTTCTGATAGAATACTTTAGTGAATACTCAAGAGTGTTAACTCAATAGTAAATGTTTGTTGCCCCCAAACTGAATGATTTAAGAGCTAATATAAAGACAAATGTAGAGACAATCCTCCAAGCAAAAACTTACCATCAAGTAGCATCTTGGCTGCCATGGCTGTGGGTAACCCCACAGTTTTAGCCATGGCCGAGAAGCCTCTGACGTCTCCGTAAACCACAAGATCAATAATTTTATTTTCTAAATGCCCAGAACGATGTCTGATACCAAAGCTGTCTCTCATCACGATCATATCTTTCTCTCCAGGGCCTTGAAGTAAACAGACATTTGCAATGTCAGTGTTATTTCCACACCAGGACTGTGTCTTATGTGCCTGTTCCTTTTTGCCCTCCCATTAAAGATGGACATGAGCGATTATTTATATCTCCTTTTAACCCAAGTTTATATGAAAAACTCAAGGAAATTATACTACTGACTACATTTCTCCATCCAACATTTCCAGAGGGCATTAAGAACAAAAGTCAAATCAATAATTTTCTTTTTTTATATTATCCAAGTTCATTCTCATATTTAATAGTTATATTGGTATTCCTTCTGAAAAAATAGCCCAACTGCTTTTTTTAATTTTCATATTTCCCCACCCTCATTCTTGTTTCCAGCCACCCAATACAATTAGCTAGTTGTGCTGACTTCATCTTTTGATTCTTCTCCAGGGATATTTAGTCAATAGCCCATGGCCTACCATAGGAAAGCTTTGCAGCCAAATACTTGGAGAGTGCATCCACGATGGACTCTGCCTGAGGGACTTGTTCATCCCCAAGTAAACCCAACCTGAGAAGCACAAGAGATAGTTGCATTAGCACAAATCCTATGCCCACTCGGAAAAAAAGCACTCCTTAGATTTTAGCTTGGAAGGGAAGAACCACAGGATGACATTCCAAGTTATGGGGTCCTTATCAGCTTTAAACTAATAATAATAATAGTAATTTTTTCACCTTTAGAACTATCCCCATACTCCTCCAAGCAGTGCCGGAACACAACGGACATGCCAGAGTTCCTACTTTTGCAAGTATATTTATGAGATTAACTTACAGGTTACCTTTTTAGTAAATAACAATATCAACAGAAAAAAAAACATACCATAACAATGGGAATTAATTTTTTTAACGATTGGAGGAAAACTGTGAGAATTTCCTCTGGGGAAACAAAAATTAAGTTTTCTTAGGAACTGAGTAGTAAAGTCTCAAAATAAATATTTCCTAAGTTCTTTGTCATTTAATTCATACTTATGTTTTTATCATACACAGTAAATTTTCTACAGCAAAGTAAAACCAGAACAGCAAATAATAAAAGAAAAAGTAAAATGTTTAGATCTAGCTTGGCCACCTGACTTAAATTCATTATTGGTTCTGAATTGACTGGGAACTGCTTACTGTTCAGTTGCTTCCAGCTGGGTTTTATCTCCTCCTAACTTCTTCAGGACTGCCTCTTTAAGCACTTCATAATTGGAGGAGGGGGAAATCCCAACTAAGTCACATAGGAGTTCTTTCTGGTAGGAAAAATAAGGGTAAAAGTCTAAGTTCCCAGTACAATAAAAAATAAATTGGGTAATCATCCTATTTAGACATTGGGCTTCAAATACATTTCAAGTGTTAAATTCTAAATTATTATGACACTAAGTTGTAAGACATGCATATACACATTTTCAGGAAGTTCACAGTCATGTTTCAACAATAAAATGGATCATAACAATAATTCAATATCAAACCAAACCAAAGATATAATATATTTACCATCACATTTCCTGCCTTTGGGCATCTTCTCCAGTATTCTTTCACCCATTTCCCTCACCCTCCAAGCAGTCCATTTTGTCAGGATAAAGTGAAAGGGGCTCATTGCTCGGTTGCTACTAGCAACCAGAGTTCTTTTGTAGGTTTAAGATTGAGAAATACCTTGTGGAAAATAAAGTCTCACAGGCAGAACACTTAAACAGTGGTCATAGATTTTTCTACTTTCTAAAGAATTTTTTTTCCCCAAGATCCCAGGGGAAAAGTTGTACTCTATATTAGGAATCAACAAGCTGATTACAGGCCAAATTCACCTCATCATCTGGTTTTTAAATTTTTGTTGGAACTCAGCTATGCTTGTTTATGTATCACTCAGGGCAGAACCAAGCAGCTCTGATAGAGACCATGTGGCCCACAAAGCATAATATATTTATAATCCTTACAATCATGGTCACGGTCCTCCCGTTATTCATCGATTTGCTTGAGTGGGCCCAGTAACGTCTCCATCATGAGACTTTTTGTTACTGTGTTTGGCATATTGAACATGTCATGGGTAGCTTGCCAAGCTTTGCCGTGTGGGCGAGATAATCTAGGTAGCTTGCTGGGCTCTCCAAGAGGGGCGGAGGAATTGAACCCAGCTCGGCTGGGACTGCTGTGAGCAAGGCAAACGCCCTACTGCTGTGCAATCGCTCCAGCCCATTCTTACAATATATTTTTATATTAAAAAACAAAGAGTGTACCAGAGTCTTAGCTCAATGGAGTGGGCACATTCTCTGCATGTGAGAGGCCTGAACTTCAATTCCTAACCATGATCTCTCAAGCATTCCCCAAGAGTGTCCCCAACAAATACAACACCGAAGAATGTCTGCAAGAATTTGTTCCTGTCCATATGCTCTAACCTTAGAAAATTCCATAGGTATTTATTTGCCCTGAATAAAGGTAAAATTGTGTGAGGTAAAATGAAGCACTTAAATACAAAAGATTGGATGTAAAGTATGTGGCTAGCAAAAATACTAATATATCTTTGAGAGAGTTATCGGGTTTCACAATATAGATTCCATTCTTCTTGTGACAAATTCCTGGTATTTCTATTGGAATGTGCACACATTAGTTTAAGTTGGATGACCAGGCAGTAACAAGTTAACTTCTGGCTGTTGAAGTGATAATTTATTTTCAGTTCCAAGCCTCCAAAGTACTTTCTAATTTGAGACTCTTAGGACAGATTTGAGCATAAACTGGACACTCAAATCTGTCAGGATTATAAAAGTCCAAATAAAAGAACTGATAAGATCTGGGGAAAGGGGATCCAGAAACATTACTGAGTTATCAGTTTCATACAGTCTAAGCTTAACTCCTATTCTTGGGTAAGGCAGGAGGAGCTCAGAGCTCCTTGGAGAAACACACTCATCTCTGTCCAGGGTTCAAGAAGTGATCTGGTGATAGAAGTCAAAGCACAGAATAAGCCACAAAAATTGTTTAGCTGCCCCAGCGAAAGTTCCCACCTGAATACACTATTCAATAAAAACAGCAGACAACTTCTGATTCTAGAGTCACTTACCCAGGTAAGCAGTTTGGCCCCAGGGTGGAGGGCAGGAAATGAATCTCTGTTTATAAGACCCAGCTTTATAAGTCCATTCAAAACTTTAGCATATCCCTGTAACAAAAATTAAGTCCGTGAACTTTTTCTGAACGAAGGGAAAACAGTGGATGGTCTTTTGAAGATTATTGTCTTTATAATTAATTTAGGCTAAAGACTACTTGTATGCAATTATGAAGGGAAGATAGTATGAAGAACATAAGCCCCTTTGAGTACAAACCAGAATCAAGTATGTGACAATTCTGCTAGTTTAGGAAACCTAGTAAGATTTGAATATTCTATTTCTGTAGCATGGGTGTAGTCTTTTCTGGCAGACTAGGAGTAAATTTCCTCTGTGCTTTATGTCCCCAGCAGAATAGTATTCTATAGAACAGTCTGTTCTTTGTTACATAATGGAAGGAATTTATAAGAATACTGCCCAAAGCAGATAATCCATCTTACTGTTTAAGCAACACTTTCCTGATGTGTATCTGGAACAAGAAAAGACAAAGGAATCAAAGAGATTATGTTTAATGTTTCAATTACTAATCTAGTTTCTGAAATGATGGTGATAGAGTTGTGGAAATTTTCTTTTGTTTTCTGTTCTTTTCTTTCTTTTTTTTTCAATTGAATCCCATGAGATACAGTTATAAGCTTTCATGTTTGAGTTACAGTCATACAATGTTCAAACACCCATCCCTCTACAAGTGCAGGTTACCCAATAACGATTTTCCCAGTATTCCCTTCCTTTCCCACCCTCCCCCTGCCTCCTCCGCAGACAATTTCTGCCATACTCTGTCTCTACTTTGGGGCATTATGGTTTGCAATACAGATACTGAGAGGCAACACTTCTGGTCCTTTATCTACTTTAGCACACATCTCCCATCCCGACCGATCCCTCCTACCATCATTGTCTTAGTGATCCCTTCTTTATTCCAGCTGCCTTCTAAGCTCCTGAGGCAGGATTCCAACTATGGAGCAATCTTCCTGGCCCTTGTGTCTACTGTTCTTGGATGTCGGTCTCATGCTATGTTATTTTATACTCCACAAATGAGTACGAATTGTGGAAATTTTTACAATGATATGCTCCTGAATGTGCCATGATCACAAATTAACTTAAAATTAAGTGCATGCTAAATACAAAGAGTTTTTGGCAACACTTACATGTATCACATTTTTGGCTGAAAAGAAGTCACCCAAGAGGAAAATGTTTAAGAAGCCCTGGTCTATGAGACAAGTTTGAAGTGCCTGAGATACCAAATCCAATCCAATCGAATATGACCTATCAGTCACCTACTCACCATTTCCAATTCCCCAAAGTTCTTCTGAAAACCAGGGCCATCTGCACACACTGATCCTGTACCTAGAATGTGGTGGCTCCCCTTTATCACCTGTGAAATGTTTACTCTGTCCCCTTAATGCTAGCTCTGCAAACCTACTGAGTTCCCTTGATGATTGGGCACTCCCTTCTCTTCTGAATTCCTGCAGAATTTTGCAAAGATGTCTATTGTAAATCTTAGCAAAAATTTTAATTGTCAATTCAACTGCTGGACGATAGATATAAAAGGGTTGCTGTGTTTTTATGTGTGTGTGTGCATGTGTGTACGTGTGTGTGTGTGTGTGTGTGTTCATCCCCATGTACTCATTCATTATCAGCATTTCAATAGACTGGAGGAGCCATAATAATATGACCTATGAGAACAGGATGGTGGTGGCTGGTCCTGGAGGTCCTGGAGCCACCACCATGCCGAGACTACTCTCCGCACACATGAAGGTACTGGCAGAGGGACAAAGCCACGCGGGTTCCAGGGCCGAGATCTCCAAGCCTACTCGGATTGGAGTTGAGCATCCTCCACCCAGATCCTCCAAATTCTAGTGGGCGGGGGTCACACCCACCACCTGGCCCCCTGGCGCCGTGTAATCCCATCAGCGGCCAAGACTCAGAGACTATAAAATCCAGCTCCCAGAATCTTATCAGGACATCTTTTGATGACATCTTATGATCTCGTTCCTACTTTGGACAAACTTGCAGGCTATCGAATGTAGCCTGCCCACAGGACAGAGTCTGGCAAACTCCCTGTGGCGTACCAAATATGCCAAATACCAGTAACAATGATGGGTCTCATTCTCCTAAAGAGCCTTGAATATAATCTCAGGGCTAGGATGAAAGAGATGTTACTGGGGCCTGCTCGAGGCAATCGATGAATGAGAACAGGAGAGCAATGAAGGCTGGGAGGGAGTGGAAAGGTTAAAATTGGGGTTTTGTGATAATTAATAGTAGGGGACTGTCTCTAAAATAAGTTGCTGCAATTGAAACGCCAAAGAGAGAAATGCAGGAAGAAGAGAAGTAAAAAATGAGGGAGGAAGAGAGAAGAGAAAAAGAGGAAGAGTAGAAGGAGGGAAAAAGAAGAAATAGGATGAGGAGATATTACAGGGGTTATGGCACTTGTGTTTCATGCAACTGACCTCAATTTAATTCCCTGGCACCACATATGACCTTGCCAGGAGTGATCTCTGTCCTGAGCACAGAATCAGGAGTAGCACCTAAGCACTACCAAGAATGACCCAAAAATTTAAAAAAGAAAAAAAGGAAAGCAGAAATGTAGGCACAATTTAAGGAAGCAATAAGCAATATTATTAAAAATAAAATTAGTACTTTAGAGTTCCTATGGCCATTGGATCTTCCATGATTCAATATGTAGTCAGCTAGAAATTTTCACATTTCTGAAAGATTTTATTCAAATTTTCCAAAGTTTACTAACTAAAGAATTACACTTACTCACTCTATCTAAATGTAACCATACTTCAAAGAAGATAATTTTTTTAAAAATCACCCTTAGCTTAGTTCTTAAATCTGGTCAATGCCAGAGGATTTTGTTCATCCAATGTTTAAAATACCGAGATATTTTTGAGTGATTTCTTAAATTCATAAACTTATTTTTGCATTGCACTGCACTATATTCTCCTCCAGTTGTTCATCAATTTGTTAGCGTAGGCTCAGTAACGTCTTCATTGTGAGACTTGTTGTTACTGTGTTTGACATATCGAATATGTCACGGGTAGCTTGCCAGGCTTTGCTGTGCAGGCAGAAATACTCTCGGTAGCTTGCCAGACTCTCCAAGAGAGGCGGAGGAATCGAACCCAGATTGGCATCTAGAAATGCACTTACTGTATTATTATTATTTGTTATCCATAAGCATGCAGATAACAGTAGTCACTTGTTAGACACATACTAGGACCAAAGGCCACAGAGATAAAAATGCCATCCTTACCAATGAAAAAACTGCTGCCCTCTGGAAGGGTCAGATAAGCCAAACAAATAAATAGTGCCTAAATAAATAAATAAATGGTGCCTGGAACTAGTGAGCAGAATGTCACAATCCCTGATGATTACATGGAAGTGGGGTGTTAAACATAGCATGAAAGAAACAAACAGAGCCGTGGGAGCACAAAAGAAGTGGAATTCACATTGATGGCAGGGAGAGGGCCAATGGGGAAGAAGTTAGGAAGAATCCCAGGGGAAGTTGAATCTGGAAGGACAAGCAGATGACCGAGAGTAGCCAAGGCCTTCATATCATCCTTGGATGACAGTCCATCTCTAATATTGAACATAATATTCAGGTTACTGAAGGGTTGTGGGCATTACCCAGGATGGAGGCATCAAGGACTGGAGTCAGTACCATCTGACACCTTCTGTATTCTGTGAAAATCACCCTCAACACAACATGAGAAAATTATTCAACTCCTTAATTCTCTGGAAACCCTTTTTACCTAAAGGTGTATACATGACAAGAAACTGCATTAAAAGCTATCCAAAAAAATACTTAATTCCATTTCATCATTTCATGATACAGCCTGAAAGAAAGACTTTAGCATTTACATGCTTAGAATACACGGTCACAGTCATGGTCACAGTACTCCCGTTATTCATCGATTTGCTCGAGTGGGCCCAGTAACGTCTCCATCGTGAGACTTGTTGTTACTGTTTTTGGCATATTGAATACGTCACGGGTAGTTTGTCAGGCTTTGCCATGCAGGCGAAATACTCTCGGTAGCTTGCCGGGCTCTCCAAGAGGGGTGGAGGAATCGAACCCGGCTCTGCCGGGCCGGCTGCATGCAAGGCAAACCCCTACTGCTGTGCTATCGCTCCAGCCCACATGCTTAGAATAAACTGAAGAAAATAAGATCAAGAACATGCCAGGAAGGGCTAGATATGTTACAGTTCACAGATGACCAGTGTCTGCCTCAAGCAAGAAAGGGGTAGGTAGTGTCCCAGTGGAGAGTTGTGATTATAAATAATATATGAAGGAGTTAATACAGTAGTCAGGGCACCAAATTGGCCA